>NC_133329.1:68864725-70064725 GCF_042186555.1 Aquarana catesbeiana | reverse complement strand
ACATCGCGCCCGGCCTCCGAACGATCATAGAGACTCCGGCGACCATCCGGAAATCACTATGGTGAACATCCGGCGCCGGTGGATCCGCTATTCGACTCACCGATCGCTGAGGTGAGTCGGTAGAAGCACCGGAGGGCGGCGGGAGGGGGGGACGTTCCCTCCCGCCACCTGTAAGAACGATCAAGCGGCGGAACAGCCGCTATGATCGTTCTTATGGTGTACGGAATCGCCGGCTGAAAATGCCGGTATCTGAATGATGTCTGTAGCCTCAGGCATCATTCAGATATACGCCCTGAAAGTCGAGGCCGTCATATGATGGCCTCCGGATGCCAAGCGGTTAAGGAAGGATCCAGTCCATCCTGAAGCTCTGTATAGCACATGAGCATTCAGCAAAGCCAATTGAAATAAGTATACAGACACTTTTTTATACCAGCGTCTGGCCTTACGGGCAACTAAGTACGGCGCCAACAACTGGTCGTTGAGGTCCACCCCTCCCATATTTTGGTTATATTCGTGGACACAGAGGGGTTTTTCCACAACACCAGTCGCCGTAGTAATTTGGACCGTCGTGTCTGCATGAAGGGAGGTAAGAAGGAAAACATTCTTATTATCCTTCCACTTCATAGCGAGCAAGTTATTACACTTGAAGCAGGCTCTCTCCCCCAGCCTAAGATGGGAATCTACAAGCCGCTGGGGAAGGCCCTGGCGATTAGGTCACACTGTGCCACATGCTCCAATCTGATGATCAAACAAGTGACTAAAAAGTGGCACGCTCGTGCAATAATTGTCCAGGTACAAGTGGTACCCCTTTCCGAATAAGGATGACACCGAGTCCCACACAATCTTGCCAGCGCTTCCTATGTAGTCAGGGCAGATTATCGGCTCTACGTGACTATCTTTTCCCTCGTAAACCATAAAACTACATGTATAGCCTGTGGCCCTGTCACAGAGCTTATACATCTTGACCCCGTATCTGGCACGCTTGCTGGGAAGGTACTGTTTGAATGACAAGCGGCCAGAAAACGTAATCAGGGACTCATCAACGCAGACAACTTGATGGGGAGTAAACAAGTCTGCAAAACGTTGGTTGAAGTGGTTTACGAGGGGCCGAATTTTGTAGAGCTGATCGTATCCAGGGTCTCCAGGAGGACAACAGAGTTCATTGTCATTGAAGTGCATAAACCGCAAGATCTGCTCGTATCATGCCCTGGTCATGGAGGCAGAGAACAAGGGCATATGGTGAATTGGGTCAGTGGACCAATATGACCGCAACTCACTCTTTTTGGTTATGCCCATGAGGAGGGAAAGGCCCATAAAGATCTTAAAGTGGAGTTCCACCCAAAAATGGAACTTCCACTTTTTGGATTCCTCCCTCCTCCGGTGTCACGTTTGGCACCTTTCAGGGGGGAGGAGGGAGCAGATACCTGTCTAATACAGATATTTGCTCCCACTTCCTGGCATAGTTCACCGCGGCGCTTGCGGTGACCTATGCCACTTCCGGCGCCTACCCCGTCCTCCCCCGCTGTATTCTGTGAGACACAGAACACGGGACCTGAGATGACGCGGAGCACGGTAGGAAACCAGGAAGTGAAGCCACAGGGCTTCACTTCCTTATTCCCCTACCGAGGATGGCGGCGGCAGCAGCCGAGAGCCGAAGGACGGATCGGCTTCGGCTGCCGACATCGCGGGCTCCCTGGACAGGTAAGGGTCCATATATTAAAAGTCAGCAGCTGCAGTATTTGTAGCTGCTGGCTTTTAATATTTTTTTTTTCAGCGGACCTCCACTTTAAATTTCGGAAACCGTAATTGGTCTCCAATCTCTGGCAAGGGAGGACTGGGGAATGGTGGCGATGTATTGACCAGCGTACAACTTGCTTTGGTCCACAATAGATCTGAAGAGATCTTTGGTGAAAAACAGCGAATAAAAATCAAGTGACGTAATATCAACTGTTTCCACCTGAATGCCGGGTTGGCCAGTGACTGGGGGAAGTACGGGTGCTGCAGAAGTAGTGGGTTCCCAATTAGGATTGGAGAATGCAGCAGGAAGGGCACTATGGGCACAACGGGCCTGTGTTCGTCTTCTTGGTGGCAGCAGGACACTACTTGTGCTTGCCACCTCGCCAGCTTGAACTGCACTTATGGGACTCGCCACGTCACCACGTGATACTGCAGTGCTGGATTGACTACGACCAGGGTGTACTAGGCCGCTGGTGCTTGCCAGTTCACCAGAAGGAATAGCGGCACTAGTACTTCTCTGCTCCATACGAGAGCCCTGCGGTTCTTGCACCTCAACAACAGCAGAAGAAGTTTGGGGTCTGGTACGCCTGACCTTGGCAGGGACCACAACTCCGTCGTCAGAGCTATCTGTCATGGAGCCGCTGCTGTCTACAGGTTCGTATTCTGAGCCTGAATCTGACAGATGAGTGACTTCCTCTTCACTATCTGTCATGCTCAGAAACGTGTAGGCCTCTTCACTAGTGTACCTTCGATTTGCCATTTTGGGCTCTAAATTTAGTGGTACACTAGTGAGACTCACAGGCAAAAAACTCCTGACTGTTAGCGACTGATTCAAAACGCTACCAAAAAACTGTTAGCGATCGCAGGGATCAGGCCTGACTCTACGAACGCTGCAGTTATGTGTGTTTAGTGTTTTGTAAGTGACAGTGATCGATCGATACTGCACTTGGGTGGGCTGGGCTGGGCTGGGCGGAGGGGCAAAACGCAGGTGCTAGCAGGTATCTGGGCTGATCTCGCTAACACTGCATTTTTGGGAACCCTAAACTGCTGGGGACGCTAGTATAGATCTGATCGGATCAGATATTGATCTGTTCAGATACTATACCACTAAGGGAGGTGTATGCTGCGTGCGTGGGTGTTAGGGGGTTAAACCTTTATTAGGTAATAAACGGCGGGTGCCCTGACACTATAAAAAATAAACTAACTAACCAGCGTCACTTGTAACAGTTATACAGTGATCAGTGGTGAAAGGGTTAACTAGGGGGCAATCAAGGGGTTGAAACCTTTATTAGGTAGTATATAGGGGTCCCTGACGCTATAAAACGCTGTCGGCGAACCTATATACTTACCTCCCTAACTAGCATCACCTGTGAGACTAATACAGCGATCAGATAAACGATTGCTTAGTGACACTGGCGACGGGGGGTGATCACGGGGTTAAAACTTTATTAGGGGGGGTTAGGGGGGTACCCTAGACCTAAAGGGACCTAACACTAACTGCCCTACCACTTATAACTGTCACAAAATGACACCAATGCAATAATCAGGAAAAAAAACTGCTATTGGTGTCACTGTGACAGGGGGTGCATGGGGGTGATGGGGGGGTGAAAAGTGTGCCTAGTGTGTTCTACTGTATGTGTAGTGTTTGGTGCACTTACTTGATGTCTTCTCTCCTCGGAAGCCTGAACGAAAAGGCTTCACGAGGAGAGATGACATCACTTCCTCCGCTTCTGTTTACAGTTCAGAAGCCGAGGAAGCTCCTCATTTGCCAGGAGCGATCGTGAGGGGGTGGCCATGAATCAGTGGTCTCCCCCTCACCCCGGATAGCTCCTGACAATAATCCGACCGCCGCAGGCATCGGTAACTGGTAACCTGGTCCGATCGGTAACTGGTAACCTGTAGAAATTTTGGAACGTCGCCAATGGAGATTTTTAAGTGCCACAGTTTGTCGCCATTCCACGAGCGGGCGCAATTTTAAAGCGTGACATGTTGGGTATCAATTTACTCAGTGTAACATTATCTTTCACAATATAGAAAAAAAATTGTGCTAACTTTACTGTTTTATTTTTTAACTCAAAAAAGTGTATTTTATCCCAAAAAATACCGCTGCACAAATACGGTGTGACATAAAGTATTGCAATGACCGCAATTTTATTCTCTAGGGTGTCTGAAAAAAAAAACATACATACTGTTTGGGGGTTCTAAGTAATTTTCTAGCAAAAAAACAGATTTTAACTTGTAAACAACAAATCTCAAAACGAGGCTCGGGGCTGAAGTGGTTAAACTGAACAAATTAAAATTTTTGGTTTTTAATAATAAAACCATCCAGACCAAAAGCAAATTTGGTTTCTGTGTAATATTAGATATTTATACAGTGATAAAAAACGGAGTCTCTGTAAGAATAAAAGCTGATGGTGCAGTGATTTAAGTAAAAAACTTAAAAACAATATGCAGAACCATATGGCAGAAAAAACACATTTTATGTCTTATTTTTTTGGCTGTGAGCTCTACCCCTGCTCCTGATGATTGGGAATACCCATGAAACGCTTAGATCTACTGTTACATGCTACATCATTGCAAAATATATGTTTGAGATTCATTTGTCTATTATGTCAATGGGCAAATTATTATTACCTATATATACATGCAATATCAAGTTTTCATCTATTGTCGTTGATTATATTAAGTTTATCACTATTATATGATTGTTTACTAGGAATCAATAAACATGATTGCATTTTATTCTTTAGTAGTGTGCTTCATTTAAAGTCCCATAATCCCCCCCCTTTTTCTCAATACATTAAGGATGGAGGCATATGAACCTATCCATTCATAGGCTTATATAAAGTCCCACCCTTGTTTCCCCCTGTTTCATGCTCTACCCCTATATGAAACCCAATTTGTGAGTGTTCCTATAGGGATGTTCCAACAGAGCTCAGTAGTCACCCAGGAGTTACTTCATCAGTGGTCATTCAGTGGGATGCCTAACCAGAAGGAAGGTGCTGAGATGATGGCCACAGCAGACAGAGCAGTGATGATCAGCTCCGGAGAAGGGCAAATACGAAGGTGAGCCTGCCATAATGTACAACCCTAGGGATGACTTCCCTAGTCCAGTTCTGGTTTAATAATGGTACACTTGCTAGGCCTGAGCTCTGCCACATGGGAGTGGGGGAAATGTACATAGTGTAAAATTCAAGTCAACATTTTTAAAGGACTATAGCAGTGATTCTCAACCAGGGTTATGTGGAACCCTAGGGTTCCTCCAGAGGTTGCTAGGGTTCCTTCAGCATTGGGCCATTTCTTCCTCTCGGATAGGGATGAGCTTCGAGTTCGAGTCGAACTCATGTTCGACTCGAACATTGGCTGTTCGCAAGTTCGCCGAACAGCGAACAATTTGGGGTGTTCGCGGCAAATTCGAATGCCGCGGAACACCCTTTAAAAGTCTATGGGAGAAATCAAAAATGCTAATTTTAAAGGCTTATATGCAAGTTATTGTCATAAAAAGTGTTTAGGGACCTGGGTCCTGCCCCAGGGGACATGGATCAATGCAAAAAAAAGTTTTAAAAATGGCCGTTTTTTCAGGAGCAGTGATTTTAATAATGCTTAAAGTCAAACAATAAAAGTGTAATATCCCTTTAAATTTTGTACCTGGGGGGTGTCTATAGTATGCCTGTAAAGGGGCGCATGTTTCCCGTGTTTAGAACAGTCTGACAGCAAAATGACATTTCGAAGGAAAAAAAGCCATTTAAAACTACCCGCGGCTATTGCATTGCCGACAATACACATAGAAGTTCATTGATAAAAACGGCATGGGAATTCCCCACAGGGAAACCCCGAACCAAAATTAAAAAAAAAAAAATGATGTGGGAGTCCCCCTAAATTCCATACCAGGCCCTTCAGGTCTGGTATGGATATTAAGGGGAACCCCGGCCAAAATTTAAAAAAAAAATGACGTGGGGTTCCCCCTAAATTCCATACCAGACCCTTCAGGTCTGGTATGGATTTTAAGGGGAACCCCGCGCCAAAAAAAAAAAAAAAACGGCTTGGGGTCCCCCCAAAAATCCATACCAGACCCTTATCCGAGCACGCAACCTGGCAGGCCGCAGGAAAAGAGGGGGGGACGAGAGTGCGGCCCCCCCCCTCCTGAACCGTACCAGGCCACATGCCCTCAACATTGGGAGGGTGCTTTGGGGTAGCCCCCCAAAACACCTTGTCCCCATGTTGATGAGGACAAGGGCCTCATCCCCACAACCCTGGCCGGTGGTTGTGGGGGTCTGCGGGCGGGGGGCTTATCGGAATCTGGAAGCCCCCTTTAACAAGGGGACCCCCAGATCCCGGCCCCCCCCTGTGTGAAATGGTAAGGGGGTACTTACCCCTACCATTTCACTAAAAAAGTGTCAAAATAGTTAAAAATGACAAGAGACAGTTTTTGACAATTCCTTTATTTAAATGCTTCTTCTATCTTCCTTCATCTTCTTCTTCTTCTGGTTCTTCTGGCTCTTCTGGTTCTTCCTCCGGCGTTCTCGTCCAGCATCTCCTCCGCGGCGTCTTCTATCTTCTTCTCCTCGGGCCGCTCCGCACCCATGGCATTGGGGGGAGGCTCCCGCTCTTCTCTTCATCTTCTTCTTCATCCTCTTCTCTTCTTCTCTTCTTCCTTCTTCTCTTCTTCTCTTCTTAATTTTCTTCTGCGGTCCGCTCCGCATCCATGCATGGAGGGAGGCTCCCGCTGTGTGACGGCGTCTCCTCATCTGACGGTTCTTAAATAAAGGGGGCGGGGCCACCCGGTGACCCCGCCCCCCTCTGACGCACGGTGACTTGACGGGACTTCCCTGTGACGTCACGGGGAATGCCACAGGGAAGTCCCGTCATGTGCCGTCCCGTCATGAACCGTCAGATGAGGAGACGCCGTCACACAGCGGGAGCCTCCCTCCATGCATGGATGCGGAGCGGCCCGCAGAAGAAAATTAAGAAGAGAAGAAGAGAAGAAGGAAGAAGAGAAGAAGAGAAGAGGATGAAGAAGAAGATGAAGAGAAGAGCGGGAGCCTCCCCCCAATGCCATGGGTGCGGAGCGGCCCGAGGAGAAGAAGATAGAAGACGCCGCGGAGGAGATGCTGGACGAGAACGCCGGAGGAAGAACCAGAAGAGCCCGAAGAACCAGAAGAAGAAGAAGATGAAGGAAGATAGAACAAAGAAGAAGCATTTAAATAAAGGAATTGTCAAAAACTGTCTCTTGTCATTTTTAACTATTTTGACACTTTTTTAGTGAAATGGTAGGGGTAAGTACCCCCTTACCATTTCACACAGGGGGGAGGCCGGGATCTGGGGGTCCCCTTGTTAAAGGGGGCTTCCAGATTCCGATAAGCCCCCCGCCCGCAGGCCCCCACAACCACCGGCCAGGGTTGTGGGGATGAGGCCCTTGTCCTCATCAACATGGGGACAAGTTGTTTTGGGGGGCTACCCCAAAGCACCCTCCCAATGTTGAGGGCATGTGGCCTGGTACGGTTCAGGAGGGGGGGGCGCACTCTCGTCCCCCCCTCTTTTCCTGCGACCTGCCAGGTTGCGTGCTCGGATAAGGGTCTGGTATGGATTTTTGGGGGGACCCCACGCCGTTTTTTTTTTTTTTTTGGCACGGGGTTCCCCTTAAAATCCATATCAGACCTGAAGGGTCTGGTATGGAATTTAGGGGGAACCCCACGTCATTTTTTTTTAAAATTTTGGCCGGGGTTCCCCTTTATATCCATACCAGACCTGAAGGGCCTGGTATGGAATTTAGGGGGACTCCCACATCATTTTTTTTTTTTTTAATTTTGGTTCGAGGTTTCCCTGTGAATCAATGAACTTCTATGTGTATTGTCGGCAATGCAATAGCCGCGGGTAGTTTTAAATGGCTTTTTTTCCTTCGAAATGTCATTTTGCTGTCAGACTGTTCTAAACACGGGAAACATGCGCCCCTTTACAGGCATACTATAGACACCCCCCAGGTACAAAATTTAAAGGGATATTACACTTTTATTGTTTGACTTTAAGCTTTATTAAAATCACTGCTCCTGAAAAAACTTTTTTTTGCATTGATCCATGTCCCCTGGGGCAGGACCCAGGTCCCCAAACACTTTTTATGACAATAACTTGCGTATAAGCCTTTAAAATTAGCACTTTTGATTATTCATGTTCGTGTCCCATAGACTTTAACGATGTTCGCGTGTTCGAGCGAACTTTTTTCCTGTTCGCATGTTCTGGTGCGAACCGAACAGGGGGGTGTTCGGCTCATCCCTACTCTCGGATAAGTTCCCACCGACACCATTGATCTTTTTAGCTATCTGTAAGGAGGTAATTCTTCCCAATGACCACAAGTGTAAGGACCATTCTTCCCACTGACCATCACACTGATGTATCATGAGTTGTAGATTTCTAATTTTTAGCAGGGGTTCCCCGAGACTGGAGAACTTTTTCAAGGGTTCCTCTGTGTTGAAAAGGTTGAGAAAGGTTGGACTATAGGGAGGTTTCTCCGGGTTCGGCCGTCCCCGAGAAGCGTCGGCACCTGACTCCTCGGCACCTGAGTCAGGTGCCGACACTTCTCGGGGACGGCCGAACCCAGAAGCTTTGTTCACATCTGCTGTTTGCTGTCAATTTTAATGTAAGTTACTACGTTTTTTTCAATAAATGGGCTTTTTAAATACTACACCATGAGACCTTTCCTTTGTTCTTAATAACCGCTGGGACCGCTGAGAGTGCTGAGAGCTGTGGGATAAGCTGCAGAGAGACAGACCTATTTGATGTTTAAAGACACGCTGCAGGAAACACATCCTCTCCTAGAAATATCCACCCGCTCTACTAGGCCCATTGGGGGCCGCTGTTGGAGGTGAGAGGCTGGGGGAAACACCTGGGAGATGCACTGGAACGTGCATAGAAGAAAAATTACCAGTCACTGCACACTTTTTTGCACTGTGTTTAAAGACTTTTTGTGGAAATCACCCATCACTACTGCACCTTTGTATGGACTAAATTGCACTATTGTCACCGTTTGGGACAGCATCTCTGTGGTGGGATTAGCTGTCCTATCACAATCGATTTTTTATCTTAATTACCAAGTCATTATTTAATACTTTATTTAATACTTTATTTATTATGGCATGATTGCACTATTCATTTGGGTATTTATTTATAATTATTTATTATTGCGCATTTTATGCACATAATTTTTGCTGATCTTAAGAATTTTTTCTGCATTATATGTCACTTTATTATTCTTTATTCTCAGCTCACGTTGAAGAGCCACTTTATTTATTTTACTATCAGCATTAGAATTAATTTATTTCCAGTGATTACTTGTGAACTACTGGTTATCACTTGTGTATGAATTTTGGTTGTGAGCATTTAATTTGGGAAGTAATTTTTTCATACCCACAGATATTTTTTCACCTGATGAGGGGTGACCGGTTTATTTCACCAAGCACTGAGTCACTTTGTATTTAATTGCTTATATTTTTTTATATTTTTTTATTTTTATATTTTTTCTTATTGCAGAATTGCATCTCTTTTTTGATCTACTCTTGTATGGTGATATTTATTTCTAGGCTATTATTCACTCTTTCCTGGCATATATTATATGAGGTGGAGTGTACTCTGCCCACTTCATCATACATTTTTTTGTTACTGATTGATGGAATAGCGCCACATATTTTTATTTAATATTTGATTTTTTGGGGAACTGAGTGGACCTATCTATGTTGGCGGCTCTCCATCGGGTATTTTACCGTCAGTTTCATTATTCTCTTACTCATATTGTGGTTTTGCGCACTGGTTCTTACATATTCATAACCGTTACGGTTGACGCTGGTTAGTTCGTTTATTTTTTATAGTGTCAGGGCACCCGCCGTTTATTACCGAATAAAGGTTTAGCCCCCTAATCGCCCGGCGGTGATATGCGTCGCCCCAGGCAGCGTCAGATTAGCGCCAGTACCGCTAACACCTACGCACGCAGCATGCGCCTCCCTTAGTGGTATAGTATCTGATCGGATCAATATCTGATCCGATCAGATCTATACTAGCGTCCCCAGCAGTTTAGGGTTGCCAAAAACGCAGTGTTAGTGGGATCAGCCCAGATACCCGCTAGCACCTGCGTTTTGCCCCTCCGCCCAGCCCACCCAAGTGCAGCATCGATCGATCACTGTCCCTTACAAAACACTAAACGCATAACTGCAGCGTTCGCAGAGTCAGGCCTGATCCCTGCGATCGCTAACAGTTTTTTTGGTAGTATTTTGGTGAACTGGCATGCACCAGCCCCAGGCAGCGTCAGGTTAGCGCCAGTAGCGCTAACACCCACGCACGCACCGTACACCTCCCTTAGTGGTATAGTATCTGATCGGATCAATATCTGATCCGATCAGATCTATACTAGCGTCCCCAGCAGTTTAGGGTTCCCAAAAACGCAGTGTTAGCGGGATCAGCCCAGATACCTGCTAGCACCTGCATTTTGCCCCTCCGCCCGGCCCGGCCCAGCCCAGCCCACCCAAGTGCAGTATCGATCGATCACTGTCACTTACAAAACACTTAACACATAACTGCAGCGTTCGCAGAGTCAGGCCTGATCCCTGCGATCGCTAACAGTTTTTTTGGTAGCTTTTTATTGAACTGGCAAGCACCAGCGGCCTAGTACACCCCGGTCGTAGTCAAACCAGCACTGCAGTAACACTTGGTGACGTGGCGAGTCCCATAAGTGCAGTTCAAGCTGGTGAGGTGGCAAGCACAAGTAGTGTCCCGCTGCCACCAAAAAGACAAACACAGGCCCGTTGTGCCCATAATGCCCTTCCTGCTGCATTCGCCAATCCTAATTGGGAACCCACCGATTCTGCAGCGCCCGTACTTCCCCCATTCACATCCCCAAAAAATGCAGTCGGCTGCATGAGAGGCATTTTCTTTATGTCCTCCTGAGTACCCCTACCCAACGAACCCCCCCAAAAAAGATGTTGTGTCTGCAGCAAGCGCGGATATAGGCGTGACACCCGCTATTATTGTCCCTCCTGTCCTGACAATCCTGGTCTTTGCATTGGTGAATGTTTTGAACGCTACCATTCACTAGTTGAGTATTAGCGTAGGGTACAGCATTCCACAGACTAGGACACACTTTCACAGGGTCTCCCAAGATGCCATCGCATTTTGAGAGACCCGAACCTGGAACCGGTTACAGTTACAAAAGTTAGTTACAAAAAAAGTGTCAAAAAAAAAAATATATATAAAATAAAAAAAAATAGTTGTCGTTTTATTGTTCTCTCTCTCTCTATTCTTTCTCTATTGTTCTGCTCTTTTTTACTGTATTCTATTCTGCAATGTTTTATTGTTATTATGTTTGATCATGTTTGCTTTTCAGGTATGCAATTTTTTATACTTTACCGTTTACTGTGCTTTATTGTTAACCATTTTTTTGTCTTCAGGTACGCCATTCACGACTTTGAGTGGTTATACCAGAATGATGCCTGCAGGTTTAGGTATCATCTTGGTATCATTCTTTTCAGCCAGCGGTCGGCTTTCATGTAAAAGCAATCCTAGCGGCTAATTAGCCTCTAGACTGCTTTTACAAGCCGTGGGAGGGAATGCCCCCCCACCATCTTCCGTGTTTTTCTCTGGCTCTCCTGTCTCAACAGGGAACCTGAGAATGCAGCCGGTGATTCAGCCAGCTAACCATAGAGCTGATCAGAGACCAGAGTGGCTCCAAACATCTCTATGGCCTAAGAAACCGGAAGCTACGAGCATTTTATGACTTAGATTTCGCCGGATGTAAATAGCGCCATTGGGAAATTGGGGAAGCATTTTATCACACCGATCTTGGTGTGGTCAGATGCTTTGAGGGCAAAGGAGAGATCTAGGATCTAATAGACCCCAATTTTTTCAAAAAAGAGTACCTGTCACTACCTATTGCTATCATAGGGGATATTTACATTCCCCGAGATAACAATAAAAATGATTAAAAAAAAAATATGAAAGGTACAGTTTAAAAATAAGATAAAAAAAGCAAAAAAATAATAAAGAAAAAAAAAAAAAAAGCACCCCTGTCGCCCCCTGCTCTCGCGCTAAGGCGAACGCAAGCGGCGGTCTGTCGTCAAATGTAAACAGCAATTGCACCATGCATATGAGGTATCACCGCAAAGGTCAGATCGAGGGCAGTAATTTTTGCAGTAGACCTCCTCTGTAAATCTAAAGTGGTAACCTGTAAAGGCTTTTAAAGGCTTTTAAAAATGTATTTATTTTGTTGCCACTGCACGTTTGTGCGCAATTTTAAAGCATGTCATGTTTGGTATCCATGTACTCGGCCTAAGATCATCTTTTTTATCTCATCAAACATTTGGGCAATATAGTGTGTTTTAGTGCATTAAAATTTTAAAAAGTGTGTTTTTTCCCCAAAAAATGCGTTTGAAAAATCACTGCGCAAATACTGTGTGAAAAAAAAAAATGAAACACCCACCATTTTAATCTGTAGGGCATTTGCTTTAAAAAAATATATAATGTTTGGGGGTTCAAAGTAATTTTTTTGCAAAAAAAAATAACTTTTTCATGTAAACAAAAAGTGTCAGAAAGGGCTTTGTCTTCAAGTGGTTAGAAGAGTGGGTGATGTGTGACATAAGCTTCTAAATGTTGTGCATAAAATGCCAGGACAGTTCAAACCCCCCCCAAATGACCCCATTTTGGAAAGTAGACACCCCAAGCTATTTGCTGAGAGGCATGTCGAGTCCATGGAATATTTTATATTGTGACACAAGTTGCGGGAAAGAGACAAATTTTTTTTTTTTTTTTGCACAAAGTTGTCACTAAATGATATATTGCTCAAACATGCCATGGAAATATGTGAAATTACACCCCAAAATACATTCTGCTGCTTCTCCTGAGTACGGGGATACCACATGTGTGAGACTTTTTGGGAGCCTAGCCGCGTACGGGACCCCAAAAACCAAGCACCGCCTTCAGGCTTTCTAAGGGCGTGAATTTTTGATTTCACTCTTCACTGCCTATCACAGTTTCGGAGGCCATGGAATGCCCAGGTGGCACAAAACCCCCCCAAATGACCCCATTTTGGAAAGTAGACACCCAAAGCTATTTGCTGAGAGGTATAGTGAGTATTTTGCAGACCTCACTTTTTGTCACAAAGTTTTGAAAATTGAAAAAAGAAAAAAAAAATGTTTTTTCTTGTCTTTCTTCATTTTCAAAAACAAATGAGAGCTGCAAAATACTCACCATGCCTCTCAGCAAATAGCTTGGGGTGTCTACTTTCCAAAATGGGGTCATTTGGGGGGGTTTTGTGCCACCTGGGCATTCCATGGCCTCCAAAACTGTGATAGGCAGTGAAGAGTGAAATCAAAAATTTTCACCCTTAGAAATCCTGAAGGCGGTGATTGGATTTCGGGGCCCCGTACGCGGCTAGGCTCCCAAAAAGTCCCACACATGTGGTATCCCCATACTCAGAAGAAGCAGCTAAATGTATTTTGGGGTGCAATTCCACATATGCCCATGGCCTGTGTGAGCAATATATCATTTAGTGACAACTTTATGCAAAAAAAAAAAAAAAAGTGTCACTTTCCCGCAACTTGTGTCAAAATATAAAATATTCCATGGACTCAATATGCCCTTCAGCAAATAGCTTGGGGTGTCTACTTTCCAAAATGGGGTCATTTTGGGGGGTTTTGTGCCACCTGGGCATTCCATGGCCTCCGAAACTGTGATAGGCAGTGAAGAGTGAAATCAAAAATTTACACCCTTAGAAATCCTGAAGGCAGTGATTGGTTTTCGGGGCCCCGTACGCGGCTAGGCTCCCAAAAAGTCCCACACATGTGGTATCCCCATACTCAGGAGAAGCAGCTGAATGTATTTTGGGGAGCAATTCCACATAGGCCCATGGCCTGTATGAGCAATATATCATTTAGTGACAACTTTTTGTAAATATTTTTTTTTTTTTTTTGTCATTATTCAATCACTTGGGACAAAAAAAAAAAATATTCAATGGGTTCAACATGCCTCTCAGCAATTTCCTTGGGGTGTCTACTTTCCAAAATGGGGTCATTTGGGGGGGTTTGTACTGCCCTGCCATTTTAGCACCTCAAGAAATGACATAGGCAGTCATAAACTAAAAGCTGTGTAAATTCCAGAAAATGTACCCTAGTTTGTAGACGCTATAACTTTTGCGCAAACCAATAAATATACGCTTATTGACATTTTTTTTACCAAAGACATGTGGCCGAATACATTTTGGCCTAAATGTATGACTAAAATTGAGTTTATTGGATTTTTTTTATAACAAAAAGTAGAAAATATCATTTTTTTTCAAAATTTTCGGTCTTTTTCCGTTTATAGCGCAAAAAATAAAAACCACAGAGGTGATCAAATACCATCAAAAGAAAGCTCTATTTGTGGGAAGAAAAGGACGCAAATTTCGTTTGGGTACAGCATTGCATGACCGCGCAATTAGCAGTTAAAGCGACGCAGTGCCAAATTGGAAAAAGACCTCTGGTCCTTAGGCAGCATAATGGTCCGGGGCTCAAGTGGTTAACTAATACTGTACATAGGTAAAGTAATGCTGTGTTGACCATACAATAACATGCAGGGAATAATACTTTTTTTAACACTTTTGCACATGATTGGTTTCTGGTGAACACAACATATTCACTAACCTAAGTAAACATTTTCTACTACTTTTAGGCTCCATGCACTCTGGAGCTCATAAATGGCCGTTCTGAACGTCAGATTGCTGGCAAGAAAACGCTGCTTTAAAAATGCGATTTTATCATGATCCGACTTCTGGTGCGACTTCTATTCAAATCAATGGGCTCCCATAGGGAACCATTGATTTTGAATTGAGGCAGAGAAACGCCAAACGAGGCTTAATGCTCTTTTTACAGCGTTAACCCTTGTTTAACACCTTTTACCGGTGTCTGGCGTTTCCAGTACTGCTCTTGAACGCGAATTTCTGGCAATCAGAAAAAAGCCCATAAACTCCACTTCTCATTAAAGCTAAAAAACGTCCATGTGTGCACGGATACATAGGCTAACATAGAGTGGAGTTTATGGGCCTTTAAAAAAAAAAAACGCCCAAACGCCAATAAACTGCAGTTTATCAGCTCCAGTGTACATGGAGCCTAAGGTCCCATACACACTGGGTGTTTAGTCTCGGTGCATGAAGCTCTGGTGGTCACCTGAGGGCAGAAGGCACAGATGTCCAGCCCTATGTGTAAGCCACTATGATAGACTGACAGCTGTTGTGGCTAGATGGGGAACCTAGTGGTACGAACATTTAGGGCAGTATGTGCCCAGGGACAAATGTCCAGAACACAGACCTTTTGCATTCTGGGAAATCATCCCTGGGCACATACTGCCCTAAATATTTGCATTATATGCATTCAAATTGGTATTCAAATTCAAATTTATTTTATTACAAATTTGAATTTCGGAAGACGGTTATATTCTTTCTTCTCTATTCTGGTCTTTTGTTTTTCTATTCTATTTTCTTATTTTCTATTCTATTCTTTTCTTTACTATTCTATTCTAATCTATTGTATTCAAATTCGAATATATTCTATTAGAAATTCTAATTTCGGAAGATGGTTATATTCTATTTTATTCTATTCTATTGTTTTTCTCTATTCTATTCCTTTTCTTTTCTATTCTATTCTTTTATTTTCTATTATATGCTTTTCTTTTCTGTTATGTTCTATTATTTTATTTCCTATTATATTCTGTTCTGTTTCACTCTAAAAGCAAAGGTATCGCCCTTTGGGACTTTATATGAGGTGTGCACAATAGGCCGATGTAATTGACAAATATAAATATAGTAAAAACATTTATTGCAGAAATAATCACACATGAAAAATAGCATAAACAAAGGCAAAGCCGATACAATTTGTACATGATTAAAGATCACATTGCATTAGAAATACATGAGTATACATAACATCTAAAACACCTGATGCGTTTCGTGAGATGTGACTCGCTGTTCAGGGGTGGATGCATGTGACATATATCTGGAATATATATATCTATTTTTTTCTGTAAGGCTCCTCTTACCGTGTCCATTATTTATTCATGTGTTACATTACCTTTTTGGTCATTCATTTCCAGATATATCCTACATGCATCCACCCCTGAGGAGGGAGTCACATCTCGCGAAATGCGTCGGGTGTTTTAGATGTTATGTATAGTCACGTATTTCTAATGCAAAGTGATCTTTAACAAATAAATGTTTTTATTGTATTTAGATTTGTCAATTTCATCGGCCTATTGTGCACACCTCATATAAAGTCCCAAAGGGCGATACCTTTGTTTTTATTGTACTATTATGGATGGAGGTGTGTCACTGGTGACACCAGACCTTTCTTTTATTTATTCTTATTCACTCTATTCTTTTATATTCTATTCCCTTATTTTCTATTATATTTTATTCTAGTATTTATTTTTCTATTCTATTGTAGTGTATTATTTTATATTCTATTCTAATCTGTTCTGTTTTACTCTATTCTATTCTATTCTATTTTATATCTGAATTTCTGAATAACAACAAATGTGTCCGAATTTAGATTCAGAACGAAACAAACTGCACCTGTCTAGCTGATGGTGCACCTAGCAGTACAAAAATGTAAGGCCGTATAAGCCCAAGAACACCTGTGCCTTCTGCCCGCAGCCAAACACCTTTGATCCTTGCAGCGGGGCTAAATGCCCAGTGTGCTTTGGGCCTAACAATAACATTCGTTGTGTATTGTTATTTAGCAAAACATATTAAAGTAAAAAAAAAAAAATGAAAATACAAATGTGCATAACATTACCTTGTAGGTTACTTGACATTAATTTTTCATCTTGACTTTCTCCATTCTTAACTTTATTGTGATTATTTTTACCTTTTGTATTAAAAAAAGGAAAAGGGGTTAACTAAGCAAATTATCTTTTTTTCTTTTTATTATAAACAATTCAGACTAAAAGCAAAACGGAAAATTGTATACTCACCTTTCCGTAATTTTCCTTTCCTGACGCCTTTCCATGGCAGCACACGCTGGGTTGTGACTCCGCCCCCACAACCTGACAGGATTGGTTAGCTATAAGTTTGAAGGGGAGACACCCCGCTGCATTCTCTGTAAATATATCACCATAAAACGGGGTGGGAATCTGTGTGCTGCCATGGAAAGGCGTCAGGAAAGGAAAATTACGGAAAGGTGAGTATACAATTTTCCGTTTTCCTGACGCCTCCATGGCAGCACACGCTGGGAAATAACTCGCCAGTCGGGTGGGTGCAAGAAAATAATATTTATTCCTTATAATGCGGAAGAATTGGCTCTAACAACGGATCTACCGAAGTCTGCCATAGCCAAGTGAGCAGAATCTACTCTATAGTGAGAAATAAAAGTATGTCTGGAGGACCAAGTTGCTGCTTTGCAAATAGTCTCCGGTGAAACCCTGCAATACGCTGCCCAGGAGGTAGCCACTGCCCTGGTCGAGTGAGCCCTGATGCCTTCAGGAATTGCCATATGCCGCATGGAGTATGCCTTCTTGATGGACTTGACTAACCAGGAGGCGATAGTACGTGAAGTAGCCGCTTGACCTCGTCTGTTTCCATGTGGGATGACCATGAGGGTATCCGTCTTTCTGAAAGAATTCGTAGCCGTCAGGTAACTAATGATGGTAGTTTTAACATCCAGAGGATGAGGTTCACCCTGATCATTAGTGAAGGATGGTAAGACAATATCTTGGTTGTAATGGAAGGAAGTTGCTACCTTCGGGATGAAGTGGTCTGAAGGTCTTAGTACTACCTTATCCGGAAAGAATACCAAGTAAGGTTCTGATGCCATCAGTGCTTGGATCTCAGACACCCTCTTTGCTGATGTAATTGCAATGAGAAAGGATAGTTTTAGAGTCAGATCCCATAGAGATATTGATTCAGATGGAGTAAAAGGAGGATTGGTGAAGGCTTCAAGAACTATTGAGAGATCCCATGATGGAAAAACTGGTTTCTTAGGAGGTTTGATTTTCAGGCAGGCTCTCAGGAATTGGATAACCAGCGGATGTAGTGCCCATCTGGTGCCTGTTTTGGCCGACAAGGCAGATACTTGTACCTTAAGGGTACTTGAACTTAGACCTTTGTTGATTCCTGATTGGAGGAATTCTAGGATTTGAGAAGGTTCTGGAGCAATAGGATCCCATCCCTTCTGCTGCGCCATTCTAAAGAATTGGTTCCAAATTCTTGTATAGGTGGTGTTGGTGGTGCTCTTCCTGGCTTGCATCAAAGTCGATATTACTTCCTGTGAGCAGCCTTGTTCCCTTAACCTAACCCTTTCAACTTCCATGCTGTCAGATGCAGTTTCTCTGGAGCTGGATGTAGGAATTGGCCTTGAAATAGCAAATCCAGAGTTACCGGAAGGAGGATTTGAGGTTGAAGGCTGAGCTGCAATAGGGTCGTGAACCATGGTCTTCTCGGCCAAAGAGGGATTACCGCGATTACCGTGGCTGAAGATCTCCGAAGCCTGGACAGGAATCTCGCAATTAGCGGAGTTGGCGGGAATATGTACCCCAACTTGAAGTTCCAGGGGTGAATTAGACAATCTATCCCTTCGGCTGAAGGGAAAGATGCTCTGGACAGAAACCTCCGACACTTCGTATTCGCAGGAGTAGCTGCTAAGTCGATTTCTGGTACTCCCCATGTCTCCGTAAGAAGAGAAAAGGCCTGGAGACTCAGGGACCATTCGTTGTTCGAAAGAGTTTCTCGACTCAGGTAATCGGCCAACATGTTCTGTGCCGCAGGAACATATATTGCTTTTAAATCTGCTAGGTGTGCCTGTGCCCATTCCAAGATAGGGCGGACTTCCTCCATCAATGTGAGACTCTTGGTACCCCCTTGCCTCTGGATGTAGGATACTGCCACCTTGTTGTCCATCCGAATAAGCACGTTCTTCCCTCTGAGGACTGGTGCAAATGCCATGAGGGCCTGGAAGGCTGCTCTGAGTTCCAGTATATTCGATACTAAATCCTGGCCCCGGAACTGCCATCGGCCCTGCGCTGCTTGATCTTGACAGTGAGCTCCCCAGCCGCTCTGACAGGCGTCCGAGGTGACTATTATTGGATCTGGGGGAACTATCAGTTTGTATTTCCTGAGGTTGGTCAAGTGTGTCCACCACCACACTGATTGCTTCATTGGTCTGGAGATAGTAATGGTCTGACGCATTGATACTCCATCCCACTGCCTCAGAAAGGAGTTTTGGAGGATTCTCATGTGCCATTGTGACCATTGCACCATGGGCAGGGTTGCAGCCATAGACCCTAGCACACTTAAGCAGATTCTGGCTGGAAGATGCCTTGCTGATAGTAATCTCCACATCTTCTGTACTAGAGGCTGAATCTTCTCCTGAGGAAGTTGTACCATGTTCAATTTGGTGTTCAGATCTGCTCCCAAGAATACCATGTTTTGAGTGGGTTGTAAGCTGCTCTTTTTCCAGTTGACTAGCCAGCCGAAGTCTTGGAGAGTCGTGAGTAAGATCTTCTGATGGCATAGCAAGGTTTCTTGATCCTCTGCCAAGAGCAGGATGTCGTCCAAATAATGGTGGACCCGCAGACCCTTTTCCCTGAGGAATGCAACCAAGGGTAGAAGGACCTTGGTAAATGTCCTGGGAGCCGACGAGATGCCGAAAGGAAGGCACTGAAATTGGAAGTGGCTTTTGTTGATGGCAAATCGGAGGAATTTTTGAAAGGCGGGATGAATTGGAATATGTAGATAAGCGTCTGATAAATCTACTGAGAGCATCCAGTCGCCCAGGTTCACTGCCAGAAGTATAGACTGCAGACTCTCCATTTTGAAGGCCTCTGTTTTTATGTTCCTGTTGAGATTTTTTAAATCCAATACAGGACGTAAGTCTCCGGTCTTCTTCTTTACCAAAAATAGTGGGGAATAGAACCCCCTCCCCTTTTGATCTGACGGAACTTCCAGGATTGCCCCTTTCTCCTTCAATTCCACTATATATTTTAATAGTAACTTCCTTTTGACTAGTGAAGATGGCAGTCTTGTTGATTGGAAGTGATTTTTTGGAATTTTGCCCATAAACCTCCACTTGTGTCCAAATTTGATCGTGGAAAGAGTCCACTGGTCCTCTATATGGCTTGACCAAATCTGTGCGAAGTCCTTGAGCCTGGCGCCCACCTGTACTGAGTGGGCAGGCGAACCTTCAAAAAAGACTTCTGCTGCTCCCCTGCCGGGGTAGGCTTGGACTTCTGCATCCTTAG
Organism: Aquarana catesbeiana; assembly: GCF_042186555.1. Taxonomy (NCBI): domain Eukaryota; kingdom Metazoa; phylum Chordata; class Amphibia; order Anura; family Ranidae; genus Aquarana; species Aquarana catesbeiana. Next base: position 70,044,748 of record NC_133329.1, on the reverse strand, counting down.
GAAGGAAGGTCTTGTGTTCTTCCAGTCCCTTCTAAACTCCCTACCAGGACGGTAGGATCTAGCTTCCCTATATTTCTCAGGAAGGTTGCGCCTGAAGAAGGAACCCTTTTGGGCCTTGGGTCTTCTATCTGAGGGAATTAATCCCGACTTCCCTCCTGTTACCTTCGAAATAGCGGTGTCCAATTTAGACCCGAACAGGTTTGAGCCATCATATGGAATTCTGCACCAGTTTGTTTTGGATGCAGTATCGGCCATCCATGGTTTCAGCCACAAGGCCCTTCTTGCCGTGACTGAGGCTAGCATTGATCTCGCCGAGGATCTTATAATATCCACTGAAGCTTCTGCCACGAAGTCACCTGCCAACTTGATCTCCTGAAGAGAAGATATTATTTTGTCTATTTCAGTACCGTCTTGCAGATCTTTTTCCACCTTGGTTGCCCAACCTGATATGGCTTTGGCCACTGCTGCTGTGGTAATTGCTGGTCTGCACGCGCCCCCGGCAGTGGAGTATGCTTTCTTCAATTCTAGATCCAATTTCCGATCCAGAACATCCCGAAAGGAAACTGCGTCTTCAATAGGCAGAGTGACATGCCGTGCAAGACGCATCAAGGAGGAGTCGACTACTGGAGCGTTCATCAATGATTTGACTTTTGACTCCTTCAGAGAATACATTTTTGTCAGTCTGTTGGTGAGACTGGACCGCTTATCAGATCTTTCCCACTCATCTTTAATTAGATCCTCCAGTTCACCTATAAAAGGGAAATTCTCTGGTTCTTTCCTTAAATTTGGGAAATATTTCCGGACTTTCTGCGGTTCCTCTTTATCTTCTTCCCAGCCTATCGCTTCTTTGACTGACTTTGCGAAAGGCTGTACCAGGGAAAAATCAAAACCTGCTGACATGTCCTGATCCTCATCTCCTGAGGAGGGTTCTGATGCCTGGGGTTGGCGGTCATCCGCTACCGATGTGCTAGGCGTAGGCCTATCGATTAGTGGTGCTGTTGTCTCCCTTATGGATTCCCGCACAGATTCTCTTATGAGCTCCTTAGCCATTGCTGCGTCTAGCTCTTTGTCCTTTGCTGCTTCATTGAAGCAGGATCTGCAGACTAGCTTATCTGGCAAGGCTGGTGCGCCGCATACCCAGCAAGCGTTTGCTGCAGGACGGGTGTGGCGGCTTTGGCGGTGTGATGAAGGTGACCGTCTGCGGTGTGACCGACTGTGACGGGAGCGGCTGCGTCTTGAGCGGCTGTGACGTGAGCGGCTATGTCTTCGGTGGCGAGAAGAGGATCTTGAGCGGCTTCTGCGAGACTTCTTGCTTGACGCATGACTTGATCTCCTCTCACGCCTGGAACTTGCGGCTCTTGACCTGGTGGGGCTGCCAAAAACGCAGCGTTAGTGGTTGGCTCTCTTTTTTCTCTCCCCTTCTTCAATACTTACCAATGACGAATGGCCTCTTACCTCGTTTGCTGATGGTGGTCTGCGCGGGCAGTGGTCTCCATAGTGATAGTAAGACAGTGTAGACTGAAGGAAAATAAGAGAAAAGGAAAAAAATTTTTTTTTTTTTTTAAATCTTACTCTTCTTTTTTTTTTTTTTTTTTTTAAAAAGGCTAAATTGAATAAATTGACTTACCTGGTCTTGCTGAGTCCTTTTTTTGGCAAAGCAGTTGAACGCACGGTGAACATTCAGGTATTTGTAATACTGCTCAGCAACAAACACAGAAATGCCTGTGTTTTTAAATCTGCCGCCGCTGTCGCGGCAAAATGACGCTCCCGCGCATGCGCAGAGCGTCCCGAGCGCCTCGGCGCCATCTTGGAGAAGGGCATTACCTTCCAAGGCAGAACTAGGCCCTGAGACCAATTGCAGAGTGGAGGAGGCGGCCTCGGCGGCCATGACGGTTCCACAGCGGTGGACAGCAAGTGCCAGCAATCCCCCTAAGCAGAAGAAACACCATAAACAAGCTGCAGGCAAAGTACAGGCAAAAAGGAAAAGGAGACCACTGCAAAAATATAAAGCTTCTTTAAAGCTTACTGTGCCAGATGTCCAGACGCCCCCTGAGACCACCAGACCGGGGGTTCCCTCCATAGAAGCTCCTTTAGAGACTGTACAGGAGGGACTTCCAAACAGGAGAGGCTTGAACCTGCTGGGGCGAGTGCGGTAAGAGGCTTTTTCTTTATCTTGACAACAGGAGCAAGCTGCTTATCCCAATCTGTCAGGTGAGGATAAAAAAGAGAATGCAGCGGGGTGTCTCCCCTTCAAACTTATAGCTAACCAATACTGTCAGGTTGTGGGGGCGGAGTCACAACCCAGCGTGTGCTGCCATGGAGGCGTCAGGAAATTAAGTTTTTGTGTTATATTATATATGCATATATTGCAAATTGGTTAAAGCCTACCTTCGATAAAAAAAAAAAAGTAAACTAATACATTTACTAGGGAGACAACTTTCAGGTGTCAGAATATCCTGTTTTGTCTATCGGTGGGTTTTTGGAGTGCATTGCCTATTGCCATTGCCATTGCATATTGGCATTCTGGTTGTAGCTACAGTACATGGGTGTCCACATTCCAGTACCTAACTCTGGGTGCCCTACCAACAAGCCAGGCAATGCCATGCGGAAGGAGGGATGGGTAAGTGTATGAGGTCAGAGTAAGGATGAGCTCAGGCATGTTCGAACATGAGGCCAAGTTATCCCCCCTGAAAGCTGTCAAAGCAGGCAACCAATCATAGGTAGCGGAGGCATTCTGCACCCCACAATTGCATGTATGTAAGAGGTGTGCAGCATCTACCCAATTCAACTGTACTGATTTTTTGGGGTGCTCAGATTGATCATAAGAGTTCATGCAACCATCATCACTGATCACTGAACACAGAGTCCTGCAGTGCAAGTTGGCTACTCGATAACCCGTCATAATGATATCCGATGAACCCCTAACTGAGAATGGGTATTCGCACTGAGCATAGTGTGGCTCTCATTTTTCAAAATACAAAGCAGAGGAGCATAAAACTCCACAAAAGCTCTTCTATAGACCAAGGGTTGTAAGTACACTATATTAACCACTTCAGCCCCGGAAGGATTTACCCCCTTCCTGACCAGAGCACTTTTTACAATTTGGCACTGCGTCGCTTTAACTGCTAATTGCGCGGTCATGCAATGCTGTAACCAAACGAAATTTGCGTCCTTTTCTTCCCACAAATAGAGCTTTCTTTTGATGGTATTTGATCACCTCTGCCGTTTTTATTTTTTGCGCTATACACGGAAAAAGACCGAAAATTTTGAAAAAAAATGATATTTTCTACTTTTTGTTCTAAAAAAAATCCAATAAACTCAATTTTAGTCATACATTTAGGCCAAAATGTATTTGGCCACATGTCTTTGGTAAAAAAAATGTCAATAAGTGTATATTTATTGGTTTGCGCAAAAGTTATAGCGCCTACAAACTAGGGTACATTTTCTGGAATTTACACAGTCTTTAATTTATGACTGCCTATGTCATTTCTTGAGGTGCTAAAATGACAGAGCAGTACAAAACCCCCACAAATGACCCCATTTTGGAAAGTAGACACCCCAAGGAAATTGCTGAGAGGCATGTTGAGCCCATTGAATATTCATTTTTTTTGTCCCAAGTGATTGAATAATGAAAAAAAAAAAAAAAAAAAAAAAAAATTACAAAAAGTTGTCACTAAATGATATATTGCTCACACAGGCCATGGGCATATGTGGAATTGCACCCCAAAATACATTTAGCTGCTTCTCCTGAGTATGGGGATACCACATGTGTGGGACTTTTTGGGAGCCTAGCCGCATACGGGGCCCCGAAACCCAATCACTGCCTTCAGGATTTCTAAGGGCGTACATTTTTGATTTTACTCCTCACTACCTATCACAGTTTTGAAGGCCATAAAATGCCCAGATGGCACAAACCCCCCCAAATGACCCCATTTTGGAAAGTAGACACCCCAAGCTATTTGCTGAGAGGCATGTTGAGTCCATGGAATATTTTATATTTTGACACAAGTTGCGGGAAAGTGACAATTTATTTTTTTTTTTTTTTTTTTTGCACAAAGTTGTCACTAAATGATATATTGCTCACACAGGTCATGGGCATATGTGGAATTGCACCCCAAAATACATTCTGCTGCTTCTCTTGAGTACGGGGATACCACATGTGTGGGACTTTTTAGGAGCCTAGCCGCGTACGGGACCCCGAAAACCAATCACCGCCTTCAGGATTTCTAAGGGTGTACATTTTTGATTTCACTCTTCACTGCCTATCACAGTTTCGGAGGCCATGGAATGCCCAGGTGGCACAAACCCCCCCCAAATGACCCCATTTTGGAAAGTAGACACCCCAAGCTATTTGCTGAGAGGCATGGTGAGTATTTTGCAGCTCTCATTTGTTTTTGAAAATGAAGAAAGACAAAAAAAAAATTTTTTTTTTCTTTTTTTAATTTTCAAAACTTTGTGACAAAAAGTGAGGTCTGCAAAATACTCACTATACCTCTCAGCAAATAGCTTGGGGTGTCTACTTTCCAAAATGGGGTCATTTGGGGGGGGTTTGTGCCACCTGGGCATTCCATGGCCTCTGAGACTGTGATAGGCAGTGAAGAGTGAAATCAAAAATTTACGCCCTTAGAAAGCCTGAAGGCGGTGCTTGGTTTTCGGGGTCCCATACGTGGCTAGGCTCCCAAAAAGTCTCACACATGTGGTATCCCCGTACTCAGGAGAAGCAACAGAATGTATTTTGGGGTGTAATTTCACATATTCCCATGGCATGTTTGAGCAATATATCATTTAGTGACAACTTTGTGCAAAAAAAAAAAAAAAAAAAAATAATTTGTCTCTTTCCCGCAACTTGTGTCACAATATAAAATATTCCATGGACTCGACATGCCTCTCAGCAAATAGCTTGGGGTGTCTACTTTCCAAAATGGGGTCATTTGGGGGGGGTTTGAACTGTCCTGGCATTTTATGCACAACATTTAGAAGCTTATGTCACACATCACCCACTCTTCTAACCACTTGAAGACAAAGCCCTTTCTGACACTTTTTGATTACATGAAAAAATTATTTTTTTTTGCAAGAAAATTACTTTGAACCCCCACACATTATATATTTTTTTAAAGCAAATGCCCTACAGATTAAAATGGTGGGTGTTTAATTTTTTTTTTTCACACAGTATTTGCGCAGCGATTTTTCAAACGCATTTTTTGGGGAAAAAACACACTTTTTTACATTTTAATGCACTAAAACACACTATATTGCCCAAATGTTTGATGAAATAAAAAAGATGATCTTAGGCCGAGTACATGGATACCAAACATGACATGCTTTACAATTGCGCACAAACGTGCAGTGACAACAAAATAAATACATTTTTAAAAGCCTTTAAAAGCCTTTACAGGTTACCACTTTAGATTTACAGAGGAGGTCTACTGCTAAAATTACTGCCCTCGATCTGACCGTCGCGGTGATACCTCACATGCATGGTGCAATTGCTGTTTACATTTGACGCCAGACCGACGCTTGCGTTCGCCTTAGCGCGAGAGCAGGGGGGACAGGGGTGCTTTTTTTTTTTTTTTTTTTTTTCTTTATTATTTTTTTGCTTTTTTATCTTATTTTAAAACTGTTCCTTTCATTTTTTTTTTTTTTTAATCATTTTTATTGTTATCTCAGGGAATGTAAATATCCCCTATGATAGCAATAGGTAGTGACAGGTACTCTTTTTTGAAAAAATTGGGGTCTATTAGACCCTAGATCTCTCCTCTGCCCTCAAAGCATCTGACCACACCAAGATAGGTATGATAAAATGCTTTCCCAATTTCCCAATGGCGCTATTTACATCCGGCGAAATCTAAGTCATAAAATGCTCGTAGCTTCCGGTTTCTTAGGCCATAGAGATGTTTGGAGCCACTCTGGTCTCTGATCAGCTCTATGGTCAGCTGGCTGAATCACCGGCTGCATTCTCAGGTTCCCTGTTGAGACAGGAGAGCCAGAGAAAAACACGGAAGACGGTGGGGGGGGGGGGGCATTCTCTCCCACTGCTTGTAAAAGCAGTCTAGAGGCTAATTAGCCGCTAGGATTGCTTCTACATGAAAGCCGACCGCTGGCTGAAAAGAATGATACCAAGATGATACCTAAACCTGCAAGCATCATTCTGGTATAACCACTCAAAGTCGTGAATGCTGTACCTGAAGACAAAAATATGGTTAACAATAAAGCACAGTAAACGGTAAAGTATAAAAAATTGCATACCTGAAAAGCAAACATGATAAAACATAATAACAATAAAACATTGCAGAATAGAATACAGTAAAAAAGAGCAGAACAATAGAGAGAATAGAGAAAGAGAGAATAGAGAGAGAACAATAAAACGACAACTATTATTTTTTATTTTATATTTTTGTTTGTGTTTTTTTTTTTTTACACTTTTTTTGTAACTGTAACTTTTATAACTGTAACCGGTTCCAGGTTCGGGTCTCTCAAAATGCGATGGCATCTTGGGAGACCCTGTGAAAGTGTGCCTAGTCTGTGCAATGCTGTACCCTATGCTAATACTCAGCTAGTGAATGGTAGCGTTCAAAACATTCACCAATGCAAAGACCAGGATTGTCAGGACAGGAGGGACAATAATAGTGGGTGTCACGCCTATATCCGCACTTGCTGCAGACACAACATCTTTTTTGGGGGGGTTCGTTGGGTAGGGGTACTCGGGAGGACATAAAAATGCCTCTCATGCAGCCGACTGCATTTGGTTGGGGATGTGAATGGGGGAAGTACGGGCGCTGCAGAAGTGGTGGGTTCCCAATTAGGATTGGCGAATGCAGCAGGAAGGGCACTATGGGCATGACGGGCCTGTGTTTGTCTTCTTGGTGGCAGCGGGACACTATTTGTGCTTGTCACCTCACCAGCTTGAACTGCACTTATGGGACTCGCCACGTCACCAAGTGTTACTGCAGTGCTGGTTTGACTACGACCGGGGTGTACTAGGCCGCTGGCGCTTGCCAGTTCACCAAAACGCTACCAAAAAAACTGTTAACGATCGCAGGGATCAGGCCTGACTCTGCGAACGCTGCAGTTATGCATTTAGTGTTTTGTAAGTGACAGTGATCGATCGATACTGCACTTGGGTGGGCTGGGCTGGGCCGGGCGGAGGGGCAAAACGCAGGTGCTAGCAGGTATCTGGGCTGATCCCGCTAACACTGTGTTTTTGGGAACCCTAAACTGCTGGGGACGCTAGTATAGATCTGAACGGATCAGATATTGATCAGTTCAGATACTATACCACTAAGGGAGGTGTACGGTGCGTGCGTGGGTGTTAGCGCTACTGGCACTAACCTGACGCTGCCTGGGGCTGGTGCTTGCCAGTTCACCAAAACGCTACAAAAAAAACTGTTAGCGATCGCAGGGATCAGGCCTGACTCTGCGAACGCTGCAGTTATGCGTTTAGTGTTTTGTAAGTGACAGTGATCGATCGATACTGCACTTGGGTGGGCTGGGCTGGGCCGGGCGGAGGGGTAAAATGCAGTTGCTAGCAGGTATCTGGGTTGATCCCGCTAACACTGCCTTTTTGGGAACCCTAAACTGCTGGGGACGCTAGTATAGATCTGATCGGATCAGATATTGATGCGTTCAGATACTATACCACTAAGGGAGGTGTACGGTGCGTGGGTGTTAGCGGTACTGGCACTAACCTGACGCTGCCTGGGGCTGGTGCTTGCCATTTCACCAAAATGCTACCAAAAAAACTGTTAGCGATCGCAGGGATCAGGCCTGACTCTGCGAACGCTGCAGTTATGCGTTTAGTGTTTTGTAAGTGACAGTGATTGATCGATACTGCACTTGGGTGGGCTGGGCCGAGCTGGGCGGAGGGGCAAAACGCAGGTGCTAGCAGGTATCTGGGCTGATCCCGCTAACACTGTGTTTTTGGGAACCCTAAACTGCTGGGGACGCTAGTATAGATCTGATCGGATCAGATATTGATCCGTACAGATACTATACCACTAAGGGAGGTGTATGCTGCGTGCGTGGGTGTTAGCGGTACTGGCGCTTATCTGACGCTGCCTGGGGCGACGCATATCACCGCCGGGCGATCAGGGGGCTAAATCTTTATTCGGTAATAAACGGCGGGTGCCCTGACACTATAAAAAATAAACAAACTAACCAGCGTCACCCGTAACGGTTATACAGTGATCAGTGGTGAAAGGGTTAACTAGGGGGCAATCAAGGGGTTAAAACATTTATTAGATAGTATATGGGGGTCCCTGACGCTATAAAACGCTGACGGCGAACCTAAATATTTACGTCCCTAACTAGCATCACCAGCGACACTAATACAGCGATCAGAAAAATGATCGCTTAGCGACACTGGTGACAGGGGGTGATCAAGGGGTTAAAACTTTATTAGGGGGGGTTAGGGGGGTACCCTAGACCTAAAGGAGGCTAACACTCACTGCCCTGACACTGTAACTGTCACAAACTGACACCAATACAGTAATCAGAAAAAAAAAAAAAAAAAAAAAAAAAACCTGCTTGGTGTCAGTTTGTGACAGGGGGGGGGGTGATTGGGGGGGGATCGGGGGGCGATCGGGGGGGGGATCGGGGTGTTTAGTGTGCCTGGCATGTTCTACTGTGTGTAGTGTGTTGGTGCACTTACATTGCAGTCTTCTCTCCTCGGCCCGGAACGGAAAATACCGAGCCGAGGAGAGATGACATCATTTCCTCTGCCTCTGTGTACAATACAGAGGCAGGGAAATGATCCCATTGGCTGGGAGCGATCGCGAGGGGGGGGCCACGAATGGATGGCCTCCCCATCACCTCCGATCGCCGGGGGAGATTTTCCGACCGCCGCAGGCACCGGGGGGGGTCCGATAGGACCCCCCACCCGCGGGCAGGCAAGGACGTACATACACGTCCTTTTGCCTGCCCGTGCCGCTCTGTCGACGTATATAGTCGTGCGGCGGTCGGCAAGTGGTTAACAAAAGTATTGGGACGCCTGCCTTTACACGCACATGAACTTTAAAGAAGTTGTGAAGGCAGAAGGTTTTTTATCTTAATGCATTCTATGCACTAAGATAAAAAGCCTTCTGTGTGTTGCAGCCTCTCCAGCACATTCCCTCTCTCTCCAGCGATGTCCACAAGTTCCTCTGCCATCAGGGACTCTCCTCCTGATTGGCTGAGACACAGCAGGGGCGGCATTGGCTCCCACAGCTGTCAATCAAAGTGAGTTAGCCAATCAGGAGAGAAAGGGGCGGGGCTGAACGGCAGCTCCATGTCTGAATGGACACACGGAGCTGTAGCTCGGCTCGGGTGCCCCATAGCAAGCTGCTTGTTCTTGGGGCACGCAACAGGAGGGAGGGGCCAGGAGCAGCGAAGAGAGATCCGAGCAGAGGAGGATTCAGGCTGCCCTGTGCAAATCCACTACACAAAGCAGGTAAGTATAACATGTTTGTAATAAAAAAAAAACAAGACTTTACAATTACTTTAATGGTATCCCAGTCTTAGTCCGTAGTGTTCAATATTACAGCTATAAAAGCTTCAATTCTTCTGGGAAGGCTGTCCACAAGGTTTAGGAGTGTATATATGGGAATGTTTGACCATTCTTCCAGAAGTGCATTTGTGAGGTCAGGCACTGATGTTGGATGAGAAGGCCTGGCTCGCAGTCTCTGCTCTAATTCATCCCAAACGTGTTCTATCGGGTTGAGGTCTCTGTGCAGGCCAGTCAAGTTCCTCCTCCCCAAACTCACTCATCCATGTCCTTATGGACCTTGTTCTGTGCACTGGTCCAAATCATTTGGTGGAGGGGGGATTATGGTGTGGGGTTGTTTTTCAGGGGTTGGATTTGGCCCCTTAGTTCCAGTGAAAGGAACTCTTAAGGCGTCAGCATACCAAGACATTTTGGACAATTTCATGTTCCCAACTTTTTGGGAACATTTTGGAGATGGTCCCTTCCTGTTCCAACATGACAATGTCAATATTGAACCCTATGGACTAAGACTGGGATGCCATTAAAGTTCATGTGCGTGTAAAGGCAGGTGTCCCAATACTTTTGGTAATATAGTGTATCCTGTCCAGGTCTTCACAGCCAGATAATAAGCATGTCGTAATTGGCTAATTGGAGGGCATTAAATTCATTAGCAGAATATTGACATCGGAAGAAGAGCAGAGGGGAGAAGACTGGGCCACCGCTAGCAAAAGAACAGAAAATAGCAGAGGAGCCCGGCAGAAGAACCGGAGAGCAGGAGAAGACACGGAGACCAGGAGAAGAGGCTGGAGACGGAGAAGAAGGAAGAGACCCCCGAAGTCGGAAGAAGACCCCCGGAGCTGACTAATAAAATACTTTAAAAACCTGTGTAGTGTGTTTTACTTTTGACACTTTTCCCAGGTGAATGGGTAGGGGTACGATGTACCCCATACTCATTCACATAGGGTGGGGGGCCGGGATCTGGGGGCCCCCTTATTAAAGGGGACTCCCGGATTCCGATAAGCCCCCCGCCGGCAGACCCCGACAACCAACGGCCAGGGTTGTCGGGAAGAGGCCATTGTCCTCATCAACATGGGGACAGGATGCTTTGAGGTGGGGGCACAGCGCTCCCCCCCGCCCCGAAGCACCTACCCCCATGTTGAGGGCATGCGGCCTGGTACGGTTAAGGAGGGGGGGGGGGGGCGCTCGCTCGACCCACCCCCTTTCCTGACCAGCCGGGCTGCGTGCTCAGATAAGGGTTTGGTATGGATTTTGGGGGGACCCCCACGTCGATTTTCGGCGAAGGGGGTTCCCCTTAAAATCCATATCAGACCGAAGGGCTTGGTCTTGTCTGAGGGGGGAACCCCACGCCAATTTTTTTTCATTGTGGCGGGGTTCCCCTTCATCCTTAGCACACAAGTCGCACCGCAAGTCGGATCATAATGAGCCGACTTCTGGTGCGACTTCTATTGAAATCAATGGGCTACCATAGGGAACCATTGATTTTGAATAGAGGCAGAGAAACGCCAAACGAGGCTTAATGCTCTTTTTACAGCGTTAACCCTTGTTTAACACCTTTTACCGGTGTCTGGCATTTCCAGTACTGCTCTTGAATGCAAATTTCTGGCGTTCAGAAAAAAGCCCATAAACTCCACTGCTCATTAAAGCTAAAAAACGTCCATGTGTGCACGGACACATAGGCTAACATAGAGTGGAGTTTAAGGGCTTTAAAAAAAATGCCCAAACACCAATAAACTGCAGTTTATCAGCCCCAGTGTACATGGAGCCTAAGGCCCCACACACACTGGGTGTTTAGTCTTGGTGCATGAAGCTCTGGTGGTCACCTGTGGGCAGAAGGCACAGATATCCAGCCCCATGGGTCAGCCACTATGAAAGACTGACAGCTGTTGTGGCTAGATGGGGAACCTAGTGGTACGAACATTTAGGGCAGTATGTGCCCAGGGACAAATATCCAGAACACAGACCTTTTGCATTCCGGGAAATCATCCCTGGGCACATACTGCCCTAAATATTTGTACCACTAAGTGCACCATCCAGTCCCATCGCCAACAGCCTGTCAAACTCTAAAGGAAGATATTTATCTATGTGTGCACTTCCCTCCAGCCCTTGCCCTTAATCATCTGTTATCATGACGATCCATTTATCTTCTACCATTTCATATCAGGAACCAATGTTAACTTTGTATATATATATATATATATATACTCCATTTTTTTATAATATGATCCTTTTTTGGTTATTCCTGAGGGTCAGGGATGACCCTCTGATGCCTAGTCTGTCCTAGTCTGTCCTTGGTACATCTGTTGAGACTAATGCATCCAGGCAAAATATTTACTCCACCATGCCACTGCTAGCCCAATACTCCCCTAGAGGCACATGGAATAAATATGGGGCGCTTCAAATATAAATAAGTGTAACCAAAAAACTGTGTATAGCACAATAGTGGTGGAACCCTCCTACTGTGTTTTGTGCTGCACATAACAAATAAATGGTGCTATTAATCTACAAATAACACACATTAAATGAATAATTGTGACATTCACGTGAAACACTCTGTGAAATCACTGCATTCCATGCTGTGACATCTCAAAACATCAAATGACAGTCCATATGAATCAGATCCATCCAAGAGGAACTGCTTGTGATCACATAAGTATAAATCAGCTGCATACATTTAAGTGTCTTCGTGTGTCTTCCACCTCACCCCTGTGCTCAGTGAATCACACCCTCCAGAAATGCACTCACCGAGTTACAATGCCAGCACTTTCATGCAAGGCAAAAAACGCAAGTTTTACCACACTCAGGTGTAAAAAATGGCAAGATACGTGTCCAGGAGGATAGTTGTTATACGGATCCACATGTAAGAAAATAAAGTGCTCCAATAGTGTAAACCAGCAAAACTATTTATTAAAACCACTGCAACCTTCAACTGATGCACTCACATTGTACAAAAGATAAAACAGCAGAAATCATTTGTGGATCACATCAATCTTCAAGCAATCTTCAAACAGGTGTAACTCAAATAATAAACAACTGGTGGTCACGGCTGACCCGAGGTGTGCTTTCTCTGGGCTGCAGTATCACTGCAATTTCACCCTCCCTTCAGCTCTCCTCCGCTCCTCCGTCCACTAAAACTTCCTGATTCCTGTGTAGTTCAACTGCGCTGTGTGTTACGTCTCACAGCCACGCCCCCGACATGTTTCGTCATAGGTAGACTTAATCATGGGATTGGCTGTGCAGGCTATCATTCACCCCTTATATTTGCTTCTAATTGACGCCCATTCGGCCGCGCATTGCGCATGCGCACACCTCGCGTCCCCGTTCCGCTGATTATGCATGGGATATCTCATTTAAAACACTCATAAAACAAAATCCTTCAAAATCTTTTGGACATTACACATAAATCACACTTAATTGATAAATATGCATATCATTCCCAATGGTTGTTTCAAACCTTAGATCAATTATGGTGAGTTGGATAGAGGGATCCTGCACGGGCTTCCCCGCTGGACAAGAGTGGTAACTGCATACCCTATCCCATCCAACCTTATCAAATGCTGGATGGTGATCAAAAGGCAAACGGCCCCCTAGTGTCCAGTGTCCATATTGCAGATTTTTCAGCATGCGTGAAAGTATTCATGGTGGGAACCTCTCTCAATCAAATGTATCTATCTTTACAGATCTCTTTTTAAAATTAAAATCACATGGACTCTATATTATAAAACTATTAAATATAAACTCTGAGTGTTCATGCTCAGAGATTATCTTATTCCAATATATCAACCCTTTCAGGAATGGGTCTAAGATGAAATATACCCTCATAACGATATACTACAAACATAGTAAACTAAACAAACTAAACTGTCTCTATAACTGGCTGCCCCTGCATATTATATGATAAGGTCAAAAATATGTTAAGGGATATAACAAGAGCCATATTATATATCTCTATTTTATCTATTATTAAATTTCTATGTAGGTCGAGTGAACAGGGTCGGGGGCTGATGATGATATAACTTCACCACCCCCCCTCACTCATACCCACATGCCACTAGGGCATATTTGAAGGACACAGGGGATTTACTGACTCTATTAAATGATGTTAAATTAGACACGTCATCATCAGTGTATATGGTAACGGCTGATGTAGCCTCCCTATACACCATCATTCAACACGAAGACGCAGCGCTGGCCCTTAATTGGGCATTAAGCAAAAGAGAAGACATTCCGTCTGTGCAGAAGAGATTTTTGGGGCATGTATTAGATTTTTGCATGTCCCATAATTATTTTTGGTGTGATGGTGACTTCTACTCCCAGCAGGTTGGCGTGGCTATGGGAGCTAAATTTGCTCCCAGCCTCGCCAACCTGTTTATGGGAAGATAGGAAGGTATTCAACCAGAGAAGGCCTCAGTTATTATTTTACCGAAGATTTATTGATGACCTCCTATTTATTTGGGAGGGTACAGAGGAGTCAGCGATGGAATTTATACAGGAACTTAACCACTTGAGCCCCGGACCATTATGCTGCCTAAGGACCAGAGGTCTTTTTCCAATTTGGCACTGCGTCGCTTTAACTGCTAATTGCGCGGTCATGCAATGCTGTACCCAAACGAAATTTGCGTCCTTTTCTTCCCACAAATAGAGCTTTCTTTTGATGGTATTTGATCACCTCTGCGGTTTTTATTTTTTGCGCTATAAACGGAAAAAGACCGAAAATTTTGAAAAAAAATGATATTTTCTACTTTTTGTTATAAAAAAAATCCAATAAACTAAATTTTAGTCATACATTTAGGCCAAAATGTATTCGGCTACATGTCTTTGGTAAAAAAAATGTCAATAAGCGTATATTTATTGGTTTGCGCAAAAGTTATAGCGTCTACAAACTAGGGTACATTTTCTGAAATTTACACAGCTTTTAGTTTATGACTGCCTATGTCATTTCTTGAGGTGCTAAAATGGCAGGGCAGTACAAAACCCTCATGACCCCATTTTGGAAAGTAGACACCCCAAGGAAATTGCTGAGAGGCATGTTGAACCCATTGAATATTTATTTTTTTTGTCCCAAGTGATTGAAAAATGACAAAAAAAAAAAAATATTTACAAAAAGTTGTCACTAAATGATATATTGCTCACACAGGCCATGGGCATATGTGGAATTGCACCCCAAAATACATTCAGCTGCTTCTCCTGAGTAAGGGGATACCACATGTGTGGGACTTTTTGGGAGCCTAGCCGCGTACGGGGCCCCGAAAACCAATCACCGCCTTCAGGATTTCTAAGGGTGTAAATTTTTGCTTTCACTCTTCACTGCCTATCACAGTTTCGGAGGCCATGGAATGCCCAGGTGGCACAAAACCCCCCAAAATGACCCCATTTTGGAAAGTAGACACCCCAAGCTATTTGCTGAGAGGCATATTGAGTCCATGGAATATTTTATATTTTGACACAAGTTGCGGGAAAGTGACACTTTTTTTTTTTTTTTTTTTTTTTTTTTTTCATAAAGTTGTCACTAAATGATATATTGCTCACACAGGCCATGGGCATATGTGGAATTGCACCCCAAAATACATTTAGCTGCTTCTCCTGAGTATGGGGATACCACATGTGTGGGACTTTTTGGGAGCCTAGCCGCGTACGGGACCCCGAAAACCAATCACCGCCTTCAGGATTTCTAAGGGTGAAAATTTTTGATTTCACTCTTTACTGCCTATCACAGTTTCGGAGGCCATGGAATGCCCAGGTGGCACAAACCCCCCCCCAAATGACCCCATTTTGGAAAGTAGACACCCCAAGCTATTTGCTGAGAGGCATGGTGAGTATTTTGCAGCTCTCATTTGTTTTTGAAAATGAAGAAAGACAAGAAAAAACATTTTTTTTTTTCTTTTTTCAATTTTCAAAACTTTGTGACAAAAAGTGAGGTCTGCAAAATACTCACTATACCTCTCAGCAAATAGCTTGGGGTGTCTACTTTCCAAAATGGGGTCATTTGGGGGGGTTTTGTGCCACCTGGGCATTCCATGGCCTCCGAAACTGTGATAGGCAGTGAAGAGTGAAATCAAAAATTCACGCCCTTAGAAAGCCTGAAGGCGGTGCTTGGTTTTCGGGGTCCCGTACGCGGCTAGGCTCCCAAAAAGTCTCACACATGTGGTATCCCCGTACTCAGGAGAAGCAGCAGAATGTATTTTGGGGTGTAATTTCACATATTCCCATGGCATGTTTGAGCAATATATCATTTAGTGACAACTTTGTGCAAAAAAAAAAAAAAAAAAAAAAAATTTGTCTCTTTCCCACAACTTGTGTCGCAATATAAAATATTCCATGGACTCGACATGCCTCTCAGCAAATAGCTTGGGGTGTCTACTTTCCAAAATGGGGTCATTTGGGGGGGTTTTGAACTGTCCTGGCATTTTATGCACAACATTTAGAAGCTTATGTCACACATCACCCACTCTTCTAACCACTTGAAGACAAAGCCCTTTCTGACACTTATTGTTTACATGAAAAAGTTTTTTTTTTTTGCAAAAAAATTACTTTGAACCCCCAAACATTATATATTTTTTTAAAGCAAATGCCCTACAGATTAAAATGGTGGGTGTTTCATTTTTTTTTTTCACACAGTAATTGCGCAGCGATTTTTCAAACGCATTTTTTGGGGAAAAAACACACTTTTTTAATTTTTAATGCACTAAAACACACTATATTGCCCAAATGTTTGATGAAATAAAAAAGATGATCTTAGGCCGAGTACATGGATACCAAACATGACATGCTTTAAAATTGCGCACAAACGTGCAGTGGCAACAAAATAAATACATGTTTAAAAGCCTTCAAAAGCCTTTACAGGTTACCACTTTAGATTTACAGAGGAGGTCTACTGGAAAAATTACTGCACTCGATCTGGCCTTCGCGGTGATACCTCACATGCATGGTGCAATTGCTGTTTACATATGACGCCAGACCGCCGCTTGCGTTCGCCTTAGCGCGAGAGCAGGGGGCGACAGGGGTGCTTTTTTTTTTTTTTTTTTTTTCTTTATTATTTTTTTGCTTTTTTAATCTTACTTTTAAACTGTTCCTTTCATATTTTTTTTTTTAATCATTTTTATTGTTATCTCGGGGAATGTAAATATCCCCTATGATAGCAATAGGTAGTGACAGGTACTCTTTTTTGAAAAAATTGGGGTCTATTAGACCCTAGATCTCTCCTCTGCCCTCAAAGCATCTGACCACACCAAGATCGGTGTGATAAAATGCTTCCCCAATTTCCCAATGGCGCTATTTACATCCGGCGAAATCTAAGTCATGAAATACTTGTAGCTTCCGGTTTCTTAGGCCATAGAGATGTTTGGAGCCACTCTGGTCTCTGATCAGCTCTATGGTCAGCTGGCTGAATCACCGGCTGCATTCTCAGGTTCCCTGTTGAGACAGGAGAGCCAGAGAAAAACACGGAAGACGGTGGGGGTGGGGGGGGCATTCCCTCCCACGGCTTGTAAAGGCAGTCTAGAGGCTAATTAGCCGCTAGGATTGCTTTTACATGAAAGCCGACCGCTGGCTGAAAAGAATGATACCAAGATGATACCTAAACCTGCAAGCATCATTCTGGTATAACCACTCAAAGTCGTGAATGGCGTACCTGAAGACAAAAAAATGGTTAACAATGGTTAACAATAAAGCACAGTAAACAGTAAAGTATAAATAATTACACACCTGAAAAACAAACATGATAAAACATAACAACAATAAAACATTGCAGAATAGAATACAGTAAAAAAGAGCAGAACAATAGAGAGAGAGAATAGAGAGAGAGAGAGAACAATAAAACGACAACTATTTTTTTTTTATTTCATATTTTTTTTTTTTTTTTTACACTTTTTTTGTAACTAACTTTTATAACGGTAACCGGTTCCAGGTTCGGGTCTCTCAAAATGCGATGGCATCTTGGGAGACCCTGTGAAAGTGTGCCTAGTCTGTGCAATGCTGTACTCTACGCTAATACTCAACTAGTGAATGGTAGCGTTCAAAACATTCACCAATGCAAAGACCAGGATTGTCAGGACAGGAGGGACAATAATAGCGGGTGTCACGCCTATATCCGCGCTTGCTGCAGACACAACATCTTTTTTGGGGGGTTCGCTGGGTAGGGGTACTCGGGAGGACATAAAGAAAATGCCTCTCATGCAGCCGACTGCATTTGGTTGGGGATGTGAATGGGGGAAGTATGGGCGCTGCAGAAGCGGTGGGTTCCCAATTAGGATTGGCGAATGCAGCAGGAAGGGCATTATGGGCACGACGGGCCTGTGTTTGTCTTTTTGGTGGCAGCGGGACACTACTTGTGCTTGCCACCTCACCAGCTTGAACTGCACTTATGGGACTCGCCACGTCACCAAGTGTTACTGCAGTGCTGGTTTGACTACGACCGGGGTGTACTAGGCCGCTGGCGCTTGCCAGTTCCCCAAAACGCTACCAAAAAACTGTTAGCGATCGCAGGGATCAGGCCTGACTCTGCGAACGCTGCAGTTATGCGTTTAGTGTTTTGTAAGTGACAGTGATCAATCGATACTGCACTTGGGTGGGCTGGGCCGGGCGGAGGGGCAAAACGCAGGTGCTAGCAGGTATCTGGGCTGATCCCGCTAACACTGCGTTTTTGGGAACCCTAAACTGCTGGTGACGCTAGTATAGATCTGATCGGATCAGATATTGATCCGTTCAGATACTATACCACTAAGGGAGGTGTACGGTGCGTGCGTGGGTGTTAGCGGTACTGGCGCTAACCTGACGCTGCCTGGGGCTGGTGCTTGCCAGTTCACCAAAATGCTACCAAAAAAACTGTTAGCAATCGCAGGGATCAGGCCTGACTCTGCGAACGCTGCAGTTATGCGTTTAGTGCCTTGTAAGTGACAGTGATCGATCGATACTGCACTTGGGTGGGCTGGGCGGAGGGGCAAAACGCAGGTGCTAGCAGGTATCTGGGCTGATCCCGCTAACACTGCGTTTTTGGGAACCCTAAACTGCTGGGGACGCTAGTATAGATCTGATCGGATCAGATATTGATCCGATCAGATACTATACCACTAAGGGAGGCGCATGCTGTGTGCGTGGGTGTTAGCGGTACTGGCGCTAATCTGACGCTGCCTGGGGCGACGCATATCACCGCCGGGCGATCGGGGGGCTAAACCTTTATTCGGTAATAAACGGCGGGTGCCCTGACACTATAAAAAAAAACAAACTAACCAGCGTCAACCGTAACGGTTATACAGTGATCAGTGGTGAAAGGGTTAACTAGGGGGCAATCAAGGGGTTAAAACATTTATTAGGTAGTATATGGGGGTCCCTGACGCTATAAAACGCTGACGGCGAACCTAAATATTTACCTCACTAACTAGCGTCACCAGCGACACTAATACAGCGATCAGAAAAATGATCGCTTAGCGACACTGGTGACAGGGGGTGATCAAGGGGTTAAAACTTTATTAGGGGGGGTTAGGGGGGTACCCTAGACCTACAGGGGGGTAACAGTAACTGTGCTAACACAGTAACTGTCACAAACTGACACTATGCAGTAATCAGAAAAAAAAAAAAAAAAAACTGCTGGTGTCAGTTTGTGACAGGGGGGGGGGGGTGATTGGGGGGGGATCGGGGGGCGATCGGGGGGGGGATCAGGGTGTAATGTGTGCCTGGCATGTTCTACTGTGTGTGTGTGTGTTGGTGCACTCACTCACATGTCGTCTCTCCTCGGGCCGGAACGGAAACTACCGACCCGAGGGGAGATTACATCACTTCCTTTGCTGCTGTTTAGCATACAGCAGCAAAGGAGTGTTCCCATTGGCCGGCGGCGATCGCGAGGGGGGGGCCACGAACGGATGGCCTCCCCCTCGTCTCTGATCGCCGGGGGACAGAACGGGACCGCCTCGGGCGGCGGGGGGGGTCCGATCGGACCCCCCACCCGCGGAAGGCAAATTACGTACCCTGTACGTGATTTTGCCTGTCCGTGCCGCCTTGCCGACGTACATCGGCGTGAGGCGGTCGTCAAGTGGTTAATAATAATTCTAATAACATTAAATTGTAACATCAAATTAGTAGTACCTCGGTAAATTTTTTGGATGTGACGATTATCAGGGAGGAAGATGCACTAACAACAAAAGTATTTTTTAAGCCAACTGATCGTAACAGTTTTTTATCTATAAGAAGTGGCCACCATCCGGCTTGGATAAAAAACATCCCCAAAGGACAGTTGCTACGTGTTCGACGTAATTGCACTAAATTAGACGACTACTATGAGCAGGCTGAAGTCCTTAATAATAAATTTTTACAAAAAGGGTATAGAGTGGAAACACTCAGCAGGATCACTGAAGAGGTGGCATCAACCTCCAGGGACCTGTGTCTAAATAAGCCCTCAATGGTGTCAGAGGATACTCGACACCAATATGGATTCATTTCAGGGTTTCACTGCCAATATAAAGAGGTCGAGAATATTTTTAAAAAACACTGGCACATCCTATGTAAGGATAGGCACTTGGGTGGGATACTTCCGAACCAACCGAGATTTATATATAGGAGGGCTCCTAATTTCGGAGACCACGTGGTAAGGAAGATATTGGACCCACCAAGACGGAATGTGCTTGGTTTTGACTTCAAGGGCTTCTATTGCTGTAGGAGGTGCATTTGCTGCCGAACAACAAGAGTGAACCACAGAGGTGTCACCAGCATAACCAATAGGGAAGGGGAATCCTTTGAAATTAGAGAATTCAGTACATGCAACTCTACGCATGTGGTCTATTTAATGTGGTGTCCGTGTGGCTTGCTATATGTAGGGAGAACCAAGAGACTCTTGAGGATTAGGATCTCAGAGCATATGACCAACATAAAAAATGGATATAGGTTCCATAGTGTCTCCCTACATTTTAAAGAAAAACACCAAAAGGACCCCACACTTTTGCAGTTCTGTGGGATAGATGTGGTCCACCCCACTTGGAGAGGGTCCAATAGAGTTAGGGACCTATCCCGTAGGGAAACCAGATGGATATATCTTTTGAAGAGTCTGGCCCCGAAAGGATTGAACATAGAACTGGATCTTAACTGCTTTATTAATGATTTTTAATGTAAAGTTATCTCAGTTTTGTAGGGTTCCGATTTTCTGTAGTATCTTTTAGTCCCACCTTTTTTAGGAATTTTAAAGATTTTTAGTAGTTTTTATCAAAAACATTTTTTTAGGGATCTCTTAGGGTTTGATTATAGGAGACATCATTGTCATGATAATATCTTGATGTGATGCCCCCATGTGGGTATGAGTGAGGGGGGGTGGTGAAGTTATATCATCATCAGCCCCCGACCCTGTTCACTTGACCTACATAGAAATTTAATAATAGATAAAATAGAGATATATAATATGGCTCTTGTTATATCCCTTAACATATTTTTGACCTTATCATATAATATGCAGGGGCAGCCAGTTATAGAGACAGTTTAGTTTGTTTAGTTTACTATGTTTGTAGTATATCGTTATGAGGGTATATTTCATCTTAGACCCATTCCTGAAAGGGTTGATATATTGGAATAAGATAATCTCTGAGCATGAACACTCAGAGTTTATATTTAATAGTTTTATAATATAGAGTCCATGTGATTTTAATTTTAAAAAGAGATCTGTAAAGATAGATACATTTGATTGAGAGAGGTTCCCACCATGAAAACTTTCATGCATGCTGAAAAATCTGCAATATGGACACTGGACACTAGGGGGCCGTTTGCCTTTTGATCACCATCCAGCATTTGATAAGGTTGGATGGGATAGGGTATGCAGTTACCACTCTTGTCCAGCGGGGAAGCCCGTGCAGGATCCCTCTATCCAACTCACCATAATTGATCTAAGGTTTGAAACAACCATTGGGAATGATATGCATATTTATCAATTAAGTGTGATTTATGTGTAATGTCCAAAAGATTTTGAAGGATTTTGTTTTATGAGTGTTTTAAATGAGATATCCCATGCATAATCAGCGGAACGGGGACGCGAGGTGTGCGCATGCGCAATGCGCGGCCGAATGGGCGTCAATTAGAAGCAAATATAAGGGGTGAATGATAGCCTGCACAGCCAATCCCATGATTAAGTCTACCTATGACGAAACATGTCGGGGGTGTGGCTGTGAGACGTGACACACAGCGCAGTTGAACTACACAGGAATCAGGAAGTTTTAGTGGACGGAGGAGCGGAGGAGAGCTGAAGGGAGGGTGAGATTGTAGTGATACTGCAGCCCAGAGAAAGCACACCTCGGGTCCGCCGTGACCACCAGTTGTTTATTATTTGAGTTACACCTGTTTGAAGATTGCTTGAAGATTGATGTGATCCACAAATGATTTCTGCTGTTTTATCTTTTGTACAATGTGAGTGCATCAGTTGAAGGTTGCAGTGGTTTTAATAAATAGTTTTGCTGGTTTACACTATTGGAGCACTTTATTTTCTTACATATGGATCCGTATAACAACTATCCTCCTGGACACGTATCTTGCCATTTTTTACACCTGAGTGTGGTAAAACTTGCGTTTTTTGCCTTGCATGAAAGTGCTGGCATTGTAACTCGGTGAGTGCATTTCTGGAGGGTGTGATTCACTGAGCACAGGGGTGAGGTGGAAGACACACGAAGACACTTAAATGTATGCAGCTGATTTATACTTATGTGATCACAAGCAGTTCCTCTTGGATGGATCTGATTCATATGGACTGTCATTTGATGTTTTGAGATGTCACAGCATGGAATGCAGTGATTTCACAGAGTGTTTCACGTGAATGTCACAATTATTCATTTAATGTGTGTTATTTGTAGATTAATAGCACCATTTATTTGTTATGTGCAGCACAAAACACAGTAGGAGGGTTCCACCACTATTGTGCTATACACAGTTTTTTGGTTACACTTTTTTATATTTGAAGCGCCCCATATTTATTCCATGTGCCTCTAGGGGAGTATTGGGCTAGCAGTGGCATGGTGGAGTAAATATTTTGCCTATATACTTTATAATTTAAAGGGGCAACTGTTCCTATTTTCGTTTGTTTTTATCGATTCTCACGTTTTCATTATATTTTATACACACCATTTAACACTGGTCACTATTTGTGAGAGTAAGGAATTGGATGTTTTGGGTGTTCACCACCTAATATTGGTTCACACCACTATTTTAGTTTATTTAGAGGCATTGGCGCGGTGGGGGTGTCTGTTTGTTGGAAGGGCGCTCTAGTAAGGATACCCAGTTTTTATTATTGAGACTAATGCATCCCTATATACATTTTTTCTAAATATGTTTATGGACACCTCCAGACCACTTACCATATAGCTCCTGCAGTCCTTGCTTTGCTTCCTGGTCTTTCCTGCTATGGTTGTTGGTTGCCACTCTCCCTCAGCCCCCGAACCGGCATTGCTTACTGCCGCTATCTTGAGACCCGGTGTTTTGGTGACCCAATCCAGTCAAGTGGTAAGTATGAGGTCGTTTTGTTACAGACCTCTCGTGCCAACCATCGTGTTTACCCCGACTTATTTAGTTACTTACACACCCTCATTATTTTTAATATCTTTTGTTTTAGACATACAAATTTTGCATCAGCCCCTGATGAGTGAGAGCAGACTCGCGAAACGCGTAGGGCACAATCGATGCCACATGCATGCCCATTCTGCTGGGTTTTTGAAGTTGGTCATATCATGGTCATATACTGCTGCTATCCATGCATGTGTATTGTGTATTTTCCAAATTCAGATGATGTATGTGTATTTTTAGCTTCTTAGCGATTTACTATGTATAATATCTCTTATGGTTGTACAAATTAAGTGTAATGAATTGTATTTGTTTTTTACTCATGCTTTAAACTAGGCCACTATGCCGGGTAATGCACATTTATTGTTGATCCCATTTATGTATTTAGCATTGTGTGACTAATAAAACATTTTTTGCACTTATTATGGAAGTGTTCCGAATCTCTCCCACCTCACTCAAAGTCCCAAGGCCATCCTCCCCTTCTTTTGTGGCTAGATGGGGAACCTAGTGGTACGAACATTTAGGGCAGTATGTGCCCAGGGACAAATATCCAGAACACAGACCTTTTGCATTCCGGGAAATCATCTCTGGGCACATACTGCCCCAAATATTTGTACCACTAAGTGCACCATCCAGTCCCATCGCCAACAGCCTGACAAACTCTACAGGAGGCTGAAAGCTGCTTTGGCTGGACATGTGCAGAACGAAAAAATCTATTTAGTTTCAATTCATTATTGAAATAATTTTGTTTAGGTACTTTGGTTTTGTTTATTCATTTTCAAATTAGATATAAATTCAATTTGACCGAATTTGGAAAATTTTAATCAGCATTTGCATTCAAATTGGTATTCAATTTTATTAAAAATTTGAATTTCGGAAGACGGTTATATTCTTTCTCCTCTATTCTGGTCATTTGTTTTTCTATTCTATTTTCTTATTTTCTATTCTATTCTTTTCTTTACTAATCTATTCTAATCTATTGTATTCAAATTCGAATATATTCTATTATAAATTCTAATTTCGGAAGATGGTTATATTCTATTCTATTGGTTTTTTTCTATTCTATTCTTTTATTTTCTGTTCTATTTTGTTCTGATTTACTCTATTATTTTCTATTCTATTCTTTTATTTCCTATTATATGCTTTTCTTTTCTGTTATGTTCTATTCTTTTATTTCCTATTATATTCTGTTCTGTTTCACTCTAAAAACAAAGGTATCGCCCTTTGGGACTTTATATGAGGTGTGCACAATAGGCCGATGAAACTGACCAATATAAATACAATAAAAACATTTATTGCAGAAATAATCACACTTAAAAAGTAGCATAAACAAAGGCAACGCTGATACAATTTTTACATGATTAAAGATCGCATTGCATTAGAAATACATGAGTATACCTAACATCTAAAACACCTGATGTGTTTCGCGAGATGTGACTCGCTCTTCAGGGGTGGATGCATGTGACATATATCTGGAATATATATATATCTATTTTTTTCTGTAAGGCTCCTCTTACCGTGTCCATCATTTATGTATGTGTTACATTACCTTTTTAGTCATTCATTTCCAGATATATCCTACATGCATCCACCCCTGAGGAGGGAGTCACATCTCGCGAAATGCGACGGGTGTTTTAGATGTTATGTATAGTCATGTATTTCTAATGCAATTTCCTGATCTTTAACAATATACAAATTGTATCAGCTTTGCCTTTGTTTATGCTACTTTTTATGTGTGATTATTTCTGCAATAAAATGTTTTTATTGTATTTATATTTGTCAGTTTCATTGGCCTATTGTGCACACCTCATATAAAGTCCCAAAGGGGGATACCTTTGTTTTTATTGTACTATTAGAGATAGAGGTGTGTCACTGGTGACACCAGACCTCTCTTTTATTTATTCTGTTTTACTCTAGTCTTTTATATTCTATTCCCTTATTTTCTATAATATTTTATTCTATTATTTTATTTTCTATTCTATTATAGTCTATTCTTTTATATTCTATTCAAATCTGTTCTGTTTTACTCCATTTTATTCTATTCTATTTTACATCTGAATTTTACATCGGAATTTCAGAATAACGAAAAATTTGTCCGAATTTAGATTTGGTGCAAAACGAACTGCACCTGTCTAGCTGATGGTGCACCTAGCAGTGCAAACATTTAAGGCAGTATGAGCACAAGAACACCTGTGCCTTCTGTCCGCAGCCAAACACCTTTGATCCTTGCAGTGGGGCTAAATGCCCAGTGTGCTTTGGGCCTAACAATAACATTTGTTGTGTATTGTTACTTAGCAAAAGATAGTAAGTAAAGAAAAAAAATGAAAATACAAATATGCATAACATTACCTTGTAGGTTACTTGCCATTAATTTTCCCTCTTGATTTTCTCGATTTTTTACTTTATTGTGATTTTTTTCACCTTTTGTATTAAAAAAGTTAAACAGGTTAACTGAGCAAAATTTGTTTTGTTTTTTTTTTTGGTTATAAACAATTCAGACTAAAAGCAAATTAAGTTTTTGTGTTATATTATGTATGTATATATTGCAAACTGATGAAAGCCTACCTTCAGTAAAAAAAACAAAAACTGTAAACTAATACATTTGGGGACTGAACTTTCAGGTGTCAGGATATCCTGTTTTGTCTATCGGTGTGTTTTTGGAGTGCATTGCCTAGGTAAATATTGTCATTCTGGTTGTAGATACATGGGTGTCCACATTCCAGTACCTAACTCTGGGTGCCTGAGTGCCTTACCAACAAACCAGGCAATGCCATGTGGAAGGAGAGATGGGTAAGTGTATGAAGTCAGAGTAAGGATGAGCTCAGGCATGTGCAAACATGAGGCCAAGTTATCCCCCCTGAAAGCTGTCAAAAGCTAACAACCAATCATAGGTAGCGGAGGCATTCTGCACCCCACAGTTGCATGTATGTAAGAGGTGTGCAGCATCTACCCAATTCAACTGTACTGATTTTTTGGGGTGCTCAGATTGATCATAAGAGTTCATGCAACCATCATCACTGATCACTGAACTCAGGGTCCTGCAGTGCAAGTTGGCTACCCGATAACCCGTCATAATGATATCTGATGAACCCCTAACTGAGAATGAGGATTCGCACTGAGCATAGTGTGGCTCTCATTTTTCAAAATACAAAGCAGAGGAGCATAAAACTCCACAAAAGCTCTCCTATAGACCAAGGATTGTAAGTACACTATATTAACAAAAGTATTGGGACGCCTGCCTTTACACGCACATGAACGTTAAAGAAGTTGTAAAGGCAGAAGGTTTTTTATCTTAATGCATCCTGTGCATTAAGATAAAAAGCCTTCTGTGTGTTGCAGCCTCTCCAGCACATTCCCTCTCTCTCCAGCGATGTCCACAAGTCCCTCGACCATCCGGGACTCTCCTCCTGATTGGCTGAGACACAGCAGCAGTGCCATAGGCTCCCGAAGCTGTCAAAGTCAGTTAGCCAAGGGGCAGGGCTGAATGGCAGCTCCGTGTCTGAATGGACACATGGAGCTGTAGCTCAGCTCGGGTGCCCCATGGCAAGCTTCTTGTTCTTGGGGCACTCAAGAGGAGGGAGGGGCCAGGAGCAGCGAAGAGAGATCCGAGCAGAGGAGGATTCAGGCTGCCCTGTGCAAATTCACTACACAAAGCAGGTAAGTATAACATGTTTGTAATAAAAAAAAAACGAGACTTTAAATTACTTTAATGGTATCCCAGTCTTAGTCCGTAGTGTTCAATATTACAGCTATAACAGCTTCAACTCTTCTGGGAAGGCTGTCCACAAGGTTTAGGAGTGTGTCTATGGGAATGTTTGACCATTCTTGCAGAAGCGCATTTGTGAGGTCAGGCACTGATGTTGGATGAGAAGGCCTGGCTCACAGTCTCCTCTCTAATTCATCCCAAAGGTGTTCTACTGGATTGAGGTCAGGACTCACTCATCCATGTCTTTATGGACCTTGCTTTGTGCACTGGTCGAAATCATTTGGTGGAGGGGGGGGGGGGATTATGGTGTGGGGTTGTTTTTCAGGGGTTAGGCTTGGCCCCTTAGTTCTAGTGAAGGGAACTCTTAAGGCGTCAGCATACCAAGACATTGTGGACAATTTCATGTTCCCAACTTTTAGGGAACAGTTTGGAGATGGCCCCTTCCTGTTCCAACATGACAATGTCAATATTGAACCCTGAAGGACTAAGACTGGGATGCCATTAACGTTCATGTGCATGTAAAGGCAGGCGTCCCAATACTTTTGGTAATGTAGTGTATCTTGGCCAGGTCTTCACAGCCAGATAAGGAGTGTGTCATAATTGGCTAATTGGAGGTCATTAAATTAATTAGTATATTACTTAATCCAAGCCAGATCCCTCATAGTTGGTGTAAAACAGCATTGAGCAGAACACCAAATTTTTTTTAAACCAAGTGTGCTACAACGCAGGGATGACTTGTATCTGTGCACTGTGGTGTGCTCTAACACAAACGTTATTTGTAAAGAATGGCAACACACTATACAGCATGTTACTGCATGTTAGTGGCATTTACATTACATTATAATGTGTGTTATGATGTGCAGTACGATTGCACTGATGTGTGAATGAGCCATTAAAAGTATCAGTTTACAGGTCTTTGTTTTATCACAGGTTCAGTTTAGTATTCAGTGTGAAGATGCATGGGAACTATTTCCTAAATTATTATCTGTATATGAAGTAATTCTTTTAGTGTCAATAAAGAATGAAAGCCACACTTCATTCCTTTTTATCAGCAATAAATGTTTAGTTACAATTATTGTGTGTGACTCTGGGTGTGGTTTCCACCATCCTTATTACCGTATTTATCGGCGTATAACACGCACCCCAAGTTTAGGAGAGAATTTTAAGGAAAAAAAACTTTTAGGAGGGAAGTTTAAGGAAAAAAAACTCACATTAAAATGCCCATCAATGCAGCCTTATCTGTCCATCTGCAGCCTTTTCAGTGTCAGTGCAGCCTTGCCCTAGTGCAGCCTTGTCAGTGCAGCCTTGTCAGTGCAGCTTTGTCAGTGCAGCCTTGTCAGTGCAGCCTTGTCAGTGCAGCTTTGCCCCAGTGCAGCCTTGTCAGTGCAGCCTTGTCAGTGCAGCTTTGTCAGTGCAGCCTTTTCAGTGCAGCCTTGTCAGTGCAGCTTTGCCCCAGTGCAGCTTTGCCCCAGTGCAGCTTTGGCAGTGCAGGTTTGCCCGTGCAGCTTTGCCCCAGTCCAGCCATGTCAGTGCAGCTTTGTGATAGATTTAAATATGGCGCCGAGATACACATACCCGAGTGTTCTCGGCTTTTTTCGGCGCCATATTTAAATCTACCCACGGCTGTGTATGTCGGCGGCGACCGCGGCAATTGCCGTGATCGCTCCGATAAAACACAAAATTGGCCGGGATCGGCCTATAACACGCACCCACGATTTTCCCCTGATTTTCAGGGGGAAAAAGTGCGTGTTATATGCCGATAAATACGGTAATTATATCTGGAAAACCACAATTGCTCTTTATAGAACTTTGAAGGCAACTTCTAATGAAAAAATATGATTAAAATAATAACCTTCATTTTCTCGATTTAAAAGGTTTGAACTACATATATTACATCACATATTACATAATATAAAATATTGTACAAAATTGGGTTGCAACATCAAGAAGCGAAAAGGGAATTTGTCCCCCAAGAACAACAAGGGTTTTTAAGCAGCACAATACTTGTACCAAGATATTAAAAAATATTAAATTTTATTAAATATGTGACAATAGAGTAAAAACCATGAACTGTGTATGACACATTATAAAAGCGCAGATACATGTACAGGGCTACATATGAATGTTATATATAACAGGTGCTTGGATAGTCCTGACGCGTTTCGACCCCATCGGGTCTTCTTCAGAGGAAATGCATGCACTATTGAGAAATTACATATATAAAAATAATAGCAATACAGGAATGTACAAATATGTATAGGGATTATCAAGGTTCTAGACATAGTTACCCAAAGTATGCGTGTAGCCGGGTCTCCTGAATCTAAGGCTTTCAAAAGGTAGCCTCCATCAATTCGGTCCCCACCTGGAATCCCCCGGACGGCCAACACCCCGATAGGGGGGAATCAAGCAGCAATGGCGTAACTTACGGTGAACTACACAGTGGAAGTACCCCACATCCGGCACGCGGCACGTGTGGGTCAGCAGCACCTATGATCCAAACATCGTGCAATAACATCAATCAGGGTTTGAAAAAGATGTAACGAATTTTCCTAATTTATATAGACTTATGTGAGTCATCTGTTACTGATACTCCTAGTTTTATCGCGTTTTTTTGTATGGGGTACTACGCCCAAGTATAGGAATAGTTTGAATACGTATCAAAAAATTATTGAAGCATATGAATATGTATTACAAAATAGCTAGGGGGACAGATAGGGAGGGGGGGGGGAGGGAAAAAAAAAAAAAAAGGAAAGAGGGGGGGGGGAAGGAATGGGGAGTGAAGGGGGGAGAGTGAGGGGGAAGTAGGGAAGGGGAGGGAAGACATGGAGGGAGGGTGGGGAAATCCAAGGGAGAAAAAGTGAGGGAGGGGATGTGCAGGGTGATGGGAAGGATATGGGGAGGGGAAATGGTGAGGAAACCAGGAAGGGACAGGGGAGAGGAAGGGTGGAAAAAAAAAACAAAACAAAAAAAAAAAAAAAAAACACAGGAAAAGAGGGGAATGACAACCAGATGAGAGAGTGGTATAGTGGTGAAAAAATGGGAACCCCATATGAGGGGATGGGAGTGACAAGGTGGTTGAAAATGGTGAAAAGTGGTGAAAATAGTGAAAAGTGAGCAAGGACCACGAATAAAAGTGACAAAGTGAATAAAAAATAATAAAATATAACTGAGTGGTAAATGGCGGTGAAGGGCTAAGAAAGGCAGTGGAGCCAGGTAGTAAGACAAGTCATAATAGTGTTACCTTATAATGCCCAGAATATGAGCAGCCATGTACAAGTGGTCAGTGAAACTTGTACAGGGGATGTGTGCAGTGAGCTGTAATAAAAGAATAAATAAGTATATGAAGCAAATGCAGTAGCGTGTAAGGTGATAGTGATGCCGTGAAGAGTGCAGAGTTACCTGAAATGAAGAAGCACGAGTGTGGCTGTATTTCCTGTAGAGGTAATAGGAATCAGAGAGAGGATTCCAAGTGAGTCCACTCACCTTTAAATGTAAAGCATATGATGCTGATTGGTTGCCGATAAGGACCACAGGTGCACGCCGGCCCCCAGTCCCCACCCACCAGCGCAGGGACATTGCTGACTCAGTCAGCACTCCAGTGTAGTTCCCCCGGCATTCCGAGGGACAAGAGAGACACGGACGTAACACCCGGAGGGATTCGGGACGCCGCTGGCAGGGAGAGATCACGTCCCAGGGGGAGCCACTCCCCTGATGGACGTGTGTGTAGGCGCTAATCATGCGCCTGTCTCCCCCTGCCAGGAAGAGACACCATGATGCTGACAAACCACCCGGAGGGGGAAGATGGCCGGACCGGGAGCCCAGGTTTAAATCTACATGAGAGAAAGCCTGGCAGTGGTATTAAATTCACTATGTATATGGCATCAAACAGTGAACGGAGCATATATGGAATTATCTCATTTTAGATAGTAGGAAAAGAGTGAACATGTTGTTAATAAAGACTGGTTATACAATAAAGATATACAAAAAACTGGAATTAAATGGAATTAGCTCATAGAGTTCATATAGTACCATCACACCAATCCTTCCCAATACAAAGCAAGATCTAATTTCTACATGCATCATCAGTATCTGCAATAAAAAGTTGCATATAGGATCATATCCATAAATGGGGGAACATATTTTTTATATACAGTGGTGCATATGAAAAAAAAGGGCAACGCAGCATATGAAATATGGCACATATAACAGAGTGGAAGTGATTATGGGGTAGTGTGTCTGCTGGCATCCCATTTAATGCGTTTTGCCAGAGACAAAACCTCGGAGAAAAGGGGCAAAGGAAATTGACTCGTTAAGTCCCGGAGGCGACGTAGCCTGTAACTGGAAGATCCATTTTTGCTCGTTTTGGAGCAGGACCTTATTCCAGTCACTGCCCCTGTGTGGTATTTTTACCTTATAAAGCACTGTGAAGGTTACCTTGGGCACTTCATAATTATGTTCGAAAACAGCATGGCTTCCAATGGGGAGATATCTGTTTCCGATTTCCATGCTGTACATGTGTTTGGATATTCGTTGCCCCAGTTCTTGCTTGGTTTTGCCAATTGTAATAGACGCCACAGTCACACTCCATCAGGTATACCACCCCCCGGGTTTCGCAATTCGCAAAATGCATTGGCTTAAAAAATTCTCCATTGGGAAGACGGAAGGATTTGGCTTTCTTTATGAGTGGGCAAAAAGTGCAATGACCACATGGAAATGATCCAGTAATATGGTGTTGTTTGAATCTTTTTTGTTGGTCTTTAAATTCACTTTGGACGAGCATGTCTTTAAGGGAAGTAGCCCTCCTGAAGGTTATTGAGGGTTGTTTTGGAAGGAGAGTTTTTAGTGTGGGGTCATCGGTTAAAATGCTCCAATGTTTCTGCAGGATATTTTTGATAGTGATGTGTTGGCGTGAAAAGCGCATAATTATGCGGGTGGAATTTGGGAGATCCCGTGGTTTTGATTTGTATAGCAAGGAAGCCCGGGATTGTTGCATTGCTCTATTGTATGACTTTTTCAAACAGGATCTACTATATCCGCGTGACAGGAGGCGGTCTTGAAGGAGTCCGGCCTCTTCTTTGAAAAGTACATCTGTGGAGCAGTTGCGCCGAAGACGCAAATATTGCCCATAAGGGATGGAATTCTTCAATGCTGTCGGGTGAAAGCTCAAGGCTTCGAGCACCGTATTGCCAGCGGTGCTCTTGCGGTACAAAGTTGTGGTGAGTTTCTTTTCGGGGGTTGCCCTTACCAGGACATCCAGAAAGGTAACATTTTTACGACTGTGGGACATAGTAAATTTCAGGCCGTAATTATTGACGTTCATTCGGTTGAAAAAGTCCATGAGTTTAGCCTCTGGTCCCTCCCAGACAAAGAAGATGTCGTCGATGTACCGTAGCCACCGAGAAATGTGGCCAGTGTACTCGACGAGTCCCTCGTCGCCTAGGAGGGACTTTTCCCACTCCCCCAGGTACAAGTTCGCATATGAGGGGCACAACAGGTCCCCATTGCTACACCCTGCACCTGGAGGTAGTGGGAATGATTGAAGCTGAAAAAATTGTGATACAAGATGTATCGGAGGCCAGTAAGAATGAAATCCTTGGTGTCTGGATCAAAAAGTGGACTTAGTTAGAGAGTTCTGTGTATAGCAGCTAACCCCAAATTATGGGGGATGCTGCTATACAGGGCCTCTACGTCAATAGTGACAAGGATAGAGTTGTCTGAGATGTCAAGATTATCAAGAATCTGCAGAAAGTGTATTGTGTCCTTGACAAAGGAGGGCAAAGAATGAACAAGGGGTTGAAGGTAGGCGTCAATGACCCGGCTCAAATTCTCAGATATCGCTCCGTTACCGGAGACGATAGGGCGGCCGGGTGGGTCGACTTGATTTTTGTGGATTTTTGGTAAGCTGTAAAAAGTAGCTACTTTGGGATGTTTTGTGCGAATATATTCGTATGTGTCTTTGGTGATCGATCCTTTGTTAAAGGCTTGATCCACCATTTGGTAAAACGTTGTGTAATATTGATTGATGCACAAGATGGAAATTTGTTTATACCAATCACGATTTTTTTAGAATACTTAGGCACATATTTATGTAATTCTGGTTGTCCATGATGACCACATTGCCTCCCTTGTCCGAGGGTTTTATGACAATATTTGGATTCTTTTTTAACGATCGAAGGGCCTCATATTCGTCAAGAGATAGATTGTGCGGGTTACTTTTTGTGCGTGGAATTTTACATATGTCCCGAATAGTTTGTTGGAGAAAGATTTTTATGTTAGGATTAGTGCTGGCAGGGGGAAATTTAGTAGACGCCTTCTTGAACATGGTGGCTGGGTTATGTGAGGGTGGGTCAACACCCCGTAACAGAGCATCTAAGTCGATTTGATCAATAAGATCAATCGTGTTGTTTTCTTCATACAGGAGTGTTAGCTCTTTGAGGGCCCTAAATTCCCGCATGCTATAGCATGACCAATCAGTAGTGTCTTCCTGGAGTTCATCTTTTGCGTGCAGATATTTCAAAAGTAATCTGCGCGCAAAAAGCTGTACATCTGTGACTGCTTCAAAAGTATCAAAGTTACGCTCCGGACAGAAAGTAAGTCCTCGAGACAAAATTTGTATTTCGGCTGGAGTTAAGACATGAGAGGATAGATTTATCACACTTAAGAGGTTGGAGGTATTCGTACAACAAATGGGTCCATGCCCTTGCCCCCTCTGTTTATTTGCGGGGAACAGAGTCCCCGCGTGTTTAAAGGTTTTGTTCCAGTTGATGTAGGCTGATTGGAGTTTTGGATCGAGTGTGGATTTTCGATAAGGTCGTGTAGAGATTGATTCTGTACACAGTGGCTGGGAATGGGCGCCTCTACCAAATCCGCGGATGGATCCATATCCACGGAAGGGCCAAAGTGCCCATCACCGGTAACAGAACCTGTGTTTTGTGGGCACATGTCCACAATGCGTTTTTTGCTATCTTGTTCGTTTGAACTTTTATTGGCATGATCTCTCTTCTGTTTGCCACGACCTTGACCCCGCTGGGAAGAGGAAGGGTTTCGCCCAGGGAGGGAGGAGGGTTTGGGCTGGGATTTTGGGGTTTTGGGTTTATTTGCAACATCAAGAAGCGTGATCCAAATGGTTTCCCCCACAGCTGATGATTTAGCTAGCAGTTATTGGATTACTGTTTGGCCCACTCAGTCTATGGACTCCTGAGGACCACCATTTGGATCACACAACTATTTTTTGGTTATAAGTTGCCTTCAAAGTCCTATAAAGAGAAATTGTGGTTTTCCAGATACAATAAACCTTTAGTTGTCATCTAAGTAGACCTTTTAGGTATATTTAAAGGGTTAATTCAGCTTTTCAGAAAAAAAAATAAGAAAGGTGAACCAATACTCTATACCTACAGAAAACACACGTGGACATGAGCGTGGGATCTGGTTAGAAAGTCTTCTATCTGAATCGGACAAATAAACAATAAGCTTACATCACAGCAGCCAGTTGTCAGCCAAACTGGTGTAAGATCAAGGCATCACAGTCCAGGCAAAGAACGAGATGTGGAGAACTCATCAGTGCCGGCTGGAACTCACTTATGTACGGGAAGAAGAAAGCAGCATTCCCCGCTGCTGTGTGAACTGCTGACAGGATCATGCATCAAATGAGGGAGTGGCAACACGTTTTGAGGTTGCACCTCTTTGTCAAGCCTGCCCCAATCAGTTACTTGGGGACTTATATGCAAAACGAGAATGGGAAAGGTGTGGCACACAGATAACTGACCCGACCACACTGGAATCTAGCTGGAACCTATTCAAACAAGCAGAACAGGCGATGCTGGCTATAAATCCATCATGAATTTTAAAAACGAATTAACTGCTTATTATTATCTATATTCATAAATTATTACATACTTTTTTTTTAATTCAATTCCTTTTTATTCTTAATAATCATAAAAAACGAGACAAAAAACACAAAAAAAAAAAAAAAAAAAAAAAAGAGTATACAGTAGGCAGCGTGTTACAGCAATAACATGAAATAAGCGACATTATAGCAACCTTCACTTTGCCTCACAGTGTTAGTCCCATACACTTATATTAATACACAGGCTTACATTTTCTCCCATTTTTCTAACCCCAACTCTACCCTCCCCTTCCCTCGCTCCCCCCCATCTCCCTCCCCCCCTCCCCCCATTGTTCATTCATCACACTGGTATTTTTAACACTGAGCCTTATTTTGTTTTGATTCCACCTGCGTCACTACGGAATTTGCCTAATTTCTTCTAATCCAAGCTCCGTGGGGCTTTATTCCCTCTTCTCTTAAATGCCGTTCCCCGTTCCTATGATAAATTCAAAAGGAAATGTCGGGTACTCGACTCCTGCAGCCAGGGTCTCCATATCTTAATGAATTTATTATGACTACCTTTTCTAGTGTATATAGTCCTTTCTGTCCAGACCAAGGAGTTCATGGTCCTGAGCCATTCCTCCGGGGTTGGGGGCGTTGCTGAGAGCCAAGATTGCGCTATCAACTTTCTTGCCTGGTATAGGCACCTTACTATAGCGGTAGTTGTGTTGGAGTTCCCCGTATCTCCCCTTACCAGCCCCAAAATACACTCCCTGGCTTCTAATTCTTTTTTGACTTTGAACCTAGAGTTTATGATTTTTACGACTTCAGGCCAGTATCTTAATAGTTTTGGGCATCTCCACATCATATGGATGAGATCTCCTGTCCCTGAACATCTAGGACACTTATCATCCGGTCTACGGCCAAACCTAAATAACCTCTTAGGAGTGTAGTACACTCTATACAACAGAAAGAGATGCGAGGCCCTCTGTGACGGAGAGACGGACACCATGGGGCCGTATTCCAGAATTCTTTTCCACTGGTCATCCGTCAACTCCCCCACTTCTGCCTCCCACCTCTCCCTGGGGCCCGAGGTCATTTGTGGAGTTATCATTTTATCCACTAACTGCGCATATACGTCTGTAATCAAGCCTTTAGTGGTTTTTGATTTAACTATTTTATTAAGGAGTGGTGCTTTGCACCACTCCATAGGGCAGGTCCTGAATTGAGTACTTAATGCGTGTCTAATTTGCAGGTAACTGTAAAAGGTGTTATACGGGACTCCATATTCTGATCTCAACTCTGAAAAAGATTTCAGATTGTTATCACTAAACAGATGGGCTAATCTGGATATACCGTGGCGCTCCCACACAACGTTCTTTTCTACAGTTAATAACTCCCGCACAGATTTATTATGCCATATAGGTGAGAACTCAGTGATACCCTTGTACCCCATGGTCCTCTTAGCTGTCTGCCAAACTTTAGTTACTAATTTATGCGTTGGCAACTTTTGCTGAAGCGAGCCTGCTTCTAATGCTTCCGCTAGTGATTTATGCAAGCTACCGTCTAACATAATTTTATCACTGGCACGCATCTCTCCCGGGGACTCACATCCCCCAATATGTTGTAATTGGGCGGCCAAGTAATAGCTGTAAGGGTGGGGAACCATCATTCCCCCCTTTCTAGTAGGGCGCTGCAGTGCTTGTAAACTGATCCTAGACTGCCTTTTTTTCCAGATGAGTTCCCGAAATAAAGAGTTTATTTTTAAAAACCACATTCTCCCGATCCATAGAGTTATGG
Source organism: Aquarana catesbeiana (assembly GCF_042186555.1). Lineage (NCBI taxonomy): Eukaryota > Metazoa > Chordata > Amphibia > Anura > Ranidae > Aquarana > Aquarana catesbeiana. Next base: position 70,008,421 of record NC_133329.1, on the reverse strand, counting down.
AGGATATACAGTAGTTGCGGCAACCATATCATTCTAATCAGGTTCGTCCGACCTGCCATAGATAGTGGAAGTCAGCACCAAATATCGCATTTCCTTTGGAATTTTGCAAGCAAGGGGACCAGGTTATCTTGGATGTAATGATTGGGGTCCTTAGACATTACTATTCCTAGGTATCTCATTTTGTCTGTTATTTTTAACCCAGGGATACCGTCAGGGAGAATACTAGCAACTGGGTCAATCTGCAGGAGCATTGATTTCTCCCAGTTGATTACAAGACCCGAGATCCTCGAAAACCCTTCTACCAGCTGCATCGTTTTTACTAAAGAAGGTCCCGTGTCCCCCAGAAAAACCAGAACGTCATCGGCATAGAGCGCTATCTTTTCATCCCCGTCCTTCCTTCTGAAAAACTGTAGTCCAGTCGAACTTCTCACAGCCTCCGCCAATGGCTCCATTGCCAGGGCGAAAAGTAGGGGTGATAGCGGGCACCCCTGTCTTGTGCCCCTCTCGAGTGATAAACTTTCTGAGTACTCATTATTAACTTTTAATCTGGCAGTTGGGCAGCTATATAGAATTTTTACCCAGTTAATAAATAGGGGGCCAAACCCAAATCTCTCCATTATCCCCCAAAGGTATCCCCATTCCAGGCTGTCAAATGCTTTGGCGATATCCAAGGACGCGATAGCTCTGGGATCTTTGCTCTCCACCGGGGTCTGGAGGTTCAAATATGCCCTTCTAATATTTACACTAGTGGATCTATGGGGAATAAACCCTGTCTGGTCAGGATGAATCAACTTTGCGATGCATTTTCTTAACCTAGTTGCTAATACCTTTGCCAGGATTTTGACGTCCGAGCAGAGCAGTGAGATCGGTCTATATGAGGATACATCCAGTTGGTCCTTCCCTTCTTTTTGTATGAGCACATTGGATTCTGTCATCGAGTCGGGTAGTCTACCCTCTACCGCCGCCCCTTCCAGTGTCCCCAAAAGGGTAGGGAGCAAGGCCTTCCCATAGTACTTATAGATCTCGAGGGGCAATCCATCCGGTCCTGGTGATTTATGGTTGGGCATATCTGCCACTGCGTTTTTTAGCTCTTCTAACGTTATTGGTGATTCTAGACTGATCTTATCAGTTGCAGAGAGGGTCGGTAATTTAACCCCCTCTAAGAATCTTTCCACCTCGCCCCCCTCCATGCCCCGTTTTGACTTGTAAAGAGTACTATAGAAGTCAAAAAATATCTCCTTAATCCTCGCAGGGTCAGATGTAATTTCCCCTCCTGGGGACCTAATCGCCGATATTGTTGAGGAAGGGGAATTAGTACTGGCCAATAAAGCCAACATTCGGCCCACTCTTTCCCCCTCCTCAAAACACCTCTGTCTCTGAAAGAGTCTCCTGTTCTCGGCATTTCTAGTTATTACTGCTTTATACTCCTGTTGCTTCCTAGTCCACAACTCCCAGTTCCCTGGGCTAGGATCCAGCACATATTGACTTTCTAGCTCTATGACCTCATTTCTGATATGCTCCCCCTGTGCTCTTGATTTCTTCTTTACCCTTGTTATATTTTGGATTAAGAGCCCCCTAAGGAAGGCTTTTAAGGAATCCCAAACCACCCCCATTGATGCTGTACCTAAATTATGGGCTATAAACTCTTTAAATTATTACATACTTAAAGTGTTACAAAACACACAACAGTAAAATCTGTCTGTATATATAGAATAGCATGCATGTTATACTCACTGTGGAACTTAAGGGGTTAATCCCCTGTACTGTGTAAAAAGGATCTTTGATCATGTTTGGGCAGATCCTCCCCCCTTCTGTAGGGTCTCTCTTGGCAAGGCCAGATAAGACACAGTGAGGGAAGTCCTGCTGAACATGCTCAGTTTGGTCTCTATTGCTGGAGAGAACATTTCCTTGTTGATCAAAACTAGCCAGGTCACATGGTATGACTTCACACATTTGGGTGTGTGTACAGATCCTAAATAACAGCCCAGTCCCTCCCTCCTCCTCCATGTCCAGTAACTAAAAAAGAACACAGTGAGTGGGATGTCACATCTTGATGGGATGATCTGCCTCCCATAACAGCATGAGGAAACATGCTATAGTGAAAATCACCTCCTACCTGAACACTCAGCACTCAGGCAGACCCTGCAGTTTATCACGTGACCACAGTATACACATCTGCCAAAAAGGTATATAGTGGCAGTATTTTAATGTAAAAAAAAAAAAGATTTATAAGCAGTGGGCACTGGGGGGTGGATGAACTATTTTCATATTACTGGGTTTAGTACCACTTTAATACATTGCTGTGTCAAATGCTATATGAATCATCAGCTAAAAATGAATAAATTTGCCTGTCATAAAAAGTAAAATGGACACTGATGGCTCATCACCCATGGAGGTAAGTACAGCGGGGTGCAAGAGGCTAGTTCACCTTTTCATTTTTTCTGAAAATATGAACTTACCCTTTAAGTAAAATAGATTGTGATTTTGCTTTTGTGAGAAATAAAACACTTTCCTACCTTTTCTCTTGGCACAAAATCTCGCAACAGCTGCTATTATTATAAGTATCACAACACCAGCAATCACAGGTATAATGATGATGTAGAGTGTAGAGCTCTTTGTATCTGTAGAATCTAAAAGATAAAGTACAAATATCAACATACCGGAACACAAGTTATGTGTTAAAATGATTGCCTTTAACTACTTGCTTACTGGGCACTTAAACCCCCCTCCTGCCCAGACCAATTTTCAGCTTTCAGTGCTCTCACACTTTGAATGACAATTACTCAGTCATGCAACACTGTACCCAAACAATTTTTTTGTCCTTTTTTCATACAAATAGAGCTTTCATTTGGTGGTATTTGAACACCTCTGGGTTTTTTAATTTTTGCGCTATAAATGAAAAAAGACCGAATATTTTGAAAAAAAATGCTTTTTTCTTCGTTTCTGTGATAAAATTTTGCAAATTAGCAATTTTTATTCATAAATGTTGGCCACAATTTATACTGCTACATATCTTTGGTAAAAATAACCCAAATTAGTGGATATTATGTGGTCTGTGTGAAATTTATAGAGTCTACAAGCTATGGTACAAATCATAAAAAAATGATCACATCTGATCACACCTGATGTACTGAGGCCCATCTCCTTTCTTGAGACCATAACAAGCCAGGAAAGTACAAATGCCCCCCAAATGACCCCTTTTTGGAAAGTAGACATTCCAGGGTATTTAGTAAGAGGCATGGTGAGTTATTTGAAGTTGTCATTTTTTCCCACAATTCTTTGCAAATTAAGGTTTTTTTTATTTTTTATATTTTTTTCAGAAAATTGTCATTGTAATAGCTTATTTCTCTCACATGGAATGTGCATACCACAAATGACACCACAAAATACATTCGGCTACTCCTCCTGAGTATTACAATACCACATGTGTGGGACTTTTTCACTAACTGGCCACATACAGAGGCCCAACATGCAGGGAGCATCATCAGGTGTTCAAGGAGCATAAATTACCCATCTAACTTGTTGACTACCTATTACATTTTGAAGGCCTGACCACATACAGAGGCCTAACATTGAAGTAGCACCTTCAGGTGTTCTAGGAGCATAAATTACACATCTCATTTCTCACCCACCTATTACACTTTTGAAGGCCCTGGAGCACCAGGACAATGGAAACGCCCACAAAATGACCCCATTTTGGAAAGCTAACACCCCAACGTATAATCTATGAGGCATAATGAGTCTTTTGAACGGTTCATTTTTTTCCAGAAGTTTTTGGAAAATGTGGAAAAATATGAAAACGCATTTTTTTTTTACACAAAGTTGTCCGTTTATAAGATATTTCCAACACATAGCATTTACATAGCAAAAATAACACCCCGAAATACATTCTGCTACTCCTCCTGAGTAAAACGATACCACATGTGTGAGACTTTTACACAGCCTGACCACATACAGAGGCCTAACATTGAAGTAGCACCTTCAGGTGTTCTAGGAGCATAAATTACACATCTCATTTCTCACCCACCTATTACACTTTTGAAGGCCCTGGAGCACCAGGACAATGGAAACGCCCACAAAATGACCCCATTTTGGAAAGCTAACACCCCAACGTATAATCTATGAGGCATAATGAGTCTTTTGAACGGTTCATTTTTTTCCAGAAGTTTTTGGAAAATGTGGAAAAAAATGAAAACGCATTTTTTTTTTACACAAAGTTGTCCGTTTATAAGATATTTCCAACACATAGCATTTACATAGCAAAAATAACACCCCGAAATACATTCTGCTACTCCTCCTGAGTAAAACGATACCACATGTGTGAGACTTTTACACAGCCTGACCACATACAGAGGCCTAACATTGAAGTAGCGCTTTCAGGTGTTCTAGGAGCATAAATTACACATCTCGATTCTCACCCACCTATTACACTTTTGAAGGTCCTGGAGCATCAGGACAATGTAAACGCCCACAAAATGACCCCATTTTGGAAAGCTAACACCCCAACGTATAATCTATGAGGCATAATGAGTCTTTTGAACGGTTCATTTTTTTCCAGAAGTTTTTGGAAAATGTGGAAAAAAATGAAAATGCATTTTTTTTTACACAAAGTTGTCCGTTTATAAGATATTTCCAACACATAGCATTTATATAGCAAAAATAACACCCCGAAATACATTCTGCTACTCCTCCTGAGTAAAACGATACCACATGTGTGAGACTTTTACACAGCCTGACCACATACAGAGGCCTAACATTGAAGTAGCACCTTCAGGTGTTCTAGGAGCATAAATTACACATCTCATTTCTCACCCACCTATTACACTTTTGAAGGCCCTGGAGCACCAGGACAATGGAAACGCCCACAAAATGACCCCATTTTGGAAAGCTAACACCCCAACGTATAATCTATGAGGCATAATGAGTCTTTTGAACGGTTCATTTTTTTCCAGAAGTTTTTGGAAAATGTGGAAAAAAATGAAAACGCATTTTTTTTTTACACAAAGTTGTCCGTTTATAAGATATTTCCAACACATAGCATTTACATAGCAAAAATAACACCCCGAAATACATTCTGCTACTCCTCCTGAGTAAAACGATACCACATGTGTGAGACTTTTACACAGCCTGACCACATACAGAGGCCTAACATTGAAGTAGCGCTTTCAGGTGTTCTAGGAGCATAAATTACACATCTTGATTCTCACCCACCTATTACACTTTTGAAGGTCCTGGAGCACCAGGACAATGTAAACGCCCACAAAATGACCCCATTTTGGAAAGCTAACACCCCAACGTATAATCTATGAGGCATAATGAGTCTTTTGAACGGTTCATTTTTTTCCAGAAGTTTTTGGAAAATGTGGAAAAAAATGAAAATGCATTTTTTTTTACACAAAGTTGTCCGTTTATAAGATATTTCCAACACATAGCATTTACATAGCAAAAATAACACCCCGAAATACATTCTGCTACTCCTCCTGAGTAAAACGATACCACATGTGTGAGACTTTTACACAGCCTGACCACATACAGAGGCCTAACATTGAAGTAGCACCTTCAGGTGTTCTAGGAGCATAAATTACACATCTCATTTCTCACCCACCTATTACACTTTTGAAGGCCCTGGAGCACCAGGACAATGGAAACGCCCACAAAATGACCCCATTTTGGAAAGCTAACACCCCAACATATAATCTATGAGGCATAATGAGTCTTTTGAATGGTTCATTTTTTTCCAGAAGTTTTTGGAATATGTGGAAAAAAAATGAAAACCCATTTTTTTTTACACAAAGTTGTCCGTTTATAGGATATTTCCAACACATAGCATTTACATAGCAAAAATGACACCCCAAAATACATTGTGGCACTCCTTCTGAGTATGGCAATACCACATGTGTGAGACCTTTACACAGCCTGGCCACATACAGAGATCCAACATGCAAGGAACACCATCAGGTGTTCCAGGGACACATAGCATGCATATACCAAGAATTACACCCCAAAATACATTATGCTGAGCAAAGAGAAACAAAAGATTACCTGTGGTTTTAGTAGTATAGTTGTCCCCAGGAGGATAGCACTGGTCCAGGCAGCAGGCAGGGACTTGGTCAGCAACAGCGAACACAATTTTTCAGGCAGCAGGCAGAAATACTGTCCATAGTCAGTACAGGCAGCAGGCAGGGATACTGTCCATAGGTCAGTGCAGTGCAGGGTCAGTGCAGGCAGAGATTGTCAGCAGTGCCAAAATATTGGTCTTGGTAGTAGGCAGGAACAAGGTCCATGTGCTGTGGTCAGTGCGACAAACAGAGGCATGACAGCAGTAACTCCTACAGGCAGCAGGCAGAAGTAGGGCCTCGTTCAGGACAGAATGGGGACAGGGGTAGAGGCTTCTCCCACTCAAATCTCTTTGAAGCCTCCGAGTCTCCAGACCCTAATGAGAATGAGAAAACAAAGAAAATTGTTTTCTTCATCCAGAAAAACTATTCTGGAGCCCCTCACATATGTGAGACCCCTGTGTTGAATCCCACTAGTCCAGTTGCAGGGTACAAGATCAGTCCAAGAGGCAGGCAAGAGGCATGGTCAAACAGTCCAAGGTCAGTTCCAGATCAGGCAAAGGTATGTACAGAATCGTTAGGCAGAAGCATGGTCGAATAACAGTCCAGGGTCAGTTCCATATCAGGCAGAGGTATGTACAGAATCGTTAGGCAGAAGCATGGTCGAAAAAACAGTCCAGGGTCAGTTCCAGATGAGGCAGCGGTATGTACAAAATCGGCAGGCAGACGCGTGGTCAAATAACAAGCCAGGGTCAGTTACAGAGCAGGCAGTGGCATAAGGGGTGTGAAGGCAGGAACTGAGGATTACGGTTACCATACTTCACTAATAATTTAGTGAAGTATGGTAACGGCGGAAGCATTCACCTATACAGAGGCCTGGTTCGGAAGGACATTCTGCACAATAATAAGATGTGTCTCTTCTGACTCCTGCTCTGGTACACACCTTACATCTTTTTTGGCGTCTTTGGCCTGTTGGTCTGGGAGGGAGTTTATCTGGAAAGTGGCGCTCGGAGAGTCGACTAACAACATCTGATCGGATGTTTACTGGTGGGCCGTTCGGGAATATAAGGGCAGTGTAAATTTCCTCCAGGTAGCCAAGGAAGCGTTGGGGGTTTTGGGTGGATTTGCGGTAAATGATATAGGAGTTGTATATGGCCAATTGAAAAAAATTTACAGCGATCTGTGATTGGCTGTGTCCAAGGGACACGGCCAACACAGATTTTCCCCGAGGCGCGCTCATGAGAGCGCGCTGGGAATGAGGAAAGGGGACGACGTCAATGGACGTCGTCCCGGTTTTTCAGATCCGCGCTGTTGACGTCATTTTACAATGGCCCGGATCTGAAGCAGTTAAACAGCATTTGTTAGGAATTTAAATTGTTATACTTCTTGACTTTTAAAGGCTAAGTTCAACTCTTTTTTTCTTTTTCTAAAATCCAGCTCCCCTATGTACCAATATACCATTGATGTACCTCGGTTGCACAAACATACAAGTTTTCTTTGATTTTGAAAACAAGGCCTCACCTCATCCATTTCTATATTTTGCAGACCACTTCAGAACCTTCCTGGTATACAGAAAGACCAGCCAGTAAGACACAGGAAGGAATTTACCAGCTGACCTCATTAGCACACCTTCACCCATCAACTAAGTTTTCACAGCACCCCCAGAATTCCCCCATGTGTGCATTTGCCTGACTTCCCCAGAGTCCCTTCAGATGAGCTCAGGCTCCATGCTAAACTCCCTGGGGCACATGCAGTCCACCGTCCACGGGACATCCCTGATGTAGTGCAAGAGCCTGCCTGATTGGATACAGAGTGATTGGATTGATGGTGTGTCCTCCTGTTATATAGTTTTGGTAAATCTAAATAAGATTGTGCAGAGATTATACAATTAGATTGTGTAGTGTATGGCCACATTTATACACCGTTAATTACCTAGTTGCGCTTTCAGTGTCATTATTTGTTAAAGTGGTTGTACACCCCGTACAACCACTTTTACCTACAGGTAAACCTATATTAGGGCTTACCTGTAGGTGCTGGAAATATCTCCTAAACCTCCACGGTTTAGGAGATATTACAAAAAAGCCATGTGCCGATGTCTACAGTGCATGCGCACTTTAGAAAGGGAGGATCGTGCCGTTTCTAAAGGGGTCATGCTGTGACTGGCGGCTCCCGCACGCATGCGTGCGAGTGACGTCACATGACTCTGGTCAGTTCTAGAGCCAGAGTTCACGGCCCCCGAAGGAAGAGGGGTGAAGATGGATGCTCGCTGCTATTGGGGACAGCAGTGACATTGCAGGCTTCAGTTTCAGGTAGGTGACACATAATGGGCTACTATGCAATGAATAGTAGCCCATTATGCTTTACCTTTGCAGGGAAATAAAGGGGAAGTAAAACCCAGCAGGGTTTACTCCCTCTTTAACGGCACACCAAATACAGAAGCAAAACACATTTTGCCACATGAAAAAACAGGTGACAAATGCAGTAAAGAATGTGGAAAAATATCCCACTAGCTACTTTGCCATTGAAATCAATGGGCTTCCCTATGTGTGTCACTGAGAAAACGAGCCAAAAAACCTGCCCTCTCACTACTCTAGGTGTGAAAGGGGCCTGAACGTGAAATGGATGCATTTACACAACAACAATGAGGTGCCATTTACATCTGTGCATTTCGAAACACATGGAAAACTGCACAGAAAATATGCTGTAGTACCCTCTAGTGTGCTAGTAGTGGTTAGGGATGAGTTGAACACCCCCCGGTTCGGTTCGCACCAGAACCTGCGAACGGACCAAAAGTTTGCACGAACGTTAGAACCCCATTAAAGTCTATGGGACTCGAACGTTCAAAATCAAAAGTGTTAATTTTAAAGGCTAATATGCATGCTATTGTCCTAAAAAATGTTTGGGGACCCGGGTCCTGCCCCTGGGATCATGTATCAATGCAAAAAAAGTTTTAAAAACTGACGTTTTTTCGGAAGCATGGATTTTAATGATGCTTGAAGTGAAAAAATAAAAGTGAAATATTCCTTTAAATATCGTACCTGGGGGGTGTCTATAGTATGCCTGTAAAGTGGCGTGTGTTTCCCGTGCTTAGAACAGTCCCTGCACAAAATGACATTTCCAAAGGAATAAAAGTCATTTAAAACTGCTTGCGGCTTTAATGTAATGTCGGGTCTCGGCAATATGGATGAAAATCAGTGAGACAAACGGCATGGGTACCCCCCCCAGTCCATTACCAGGCCCTTTGGGTCTTATATGGATATTAAGGGGAAACCCGCACCCAAATTAAAAAAAGTACAGCAGTATACAGACGGTACAAACAAGACAGGGACTGTAGGTTTGTTGTTAAGTAGAATCTGTTTGTAATTTTGAGCAGGTACATTTTTAAAGTGTAGCTCCAGCCAAAAAATCTATTTTTAAGCTTTTTGGAAAACATAGGGAAGGGTTATCACCCCTGTAACATTTGCATTGCTTCTGTGCACCTTTTCAGAAGATTTCACCTCACTTTCTGTCCCAATGACAAGTGTTTTTTGAAAATTTGTTTTTTTTAGTGAAACAAGGATTAGTGATAAAGCATCAGTGGAGAGAAGACACGTTTGTGAGCGCAGAAACTTGGTGGGTGCAGGAACGGGCCCTGCTGTGAAATATTAGATCAACAATTGTAATTACATGCCATTGTTGAACAGTGGTAGAAAAATTGGGCCTTTGGTGGTGGTGGTGGTGCTGGTGCCACAACACTGTAAGTCCTCACAGTTACTCTTGGTGGGCGCTGGAACGGGCCCTGCTGTGAAAAATTATATCAAGAATTGTAATTACATGCACCTGTTGAACAGGGGCAGAAAAATTGGGCCTTTGGTGGTGGTGGTGTTGCCACAACACTGTAAGCCCTCACAGTTACTCTTGGTAGGCGCAGTAATGGGCCCTGCTGTGAAATATTAGATCAAGAATTGTAATTACATGTCCCTGTTGAACAGGGGCAGAAAAATTGGGCCTTAGGCACTGGTGCTACAACACTGCAACCCCGCACAGATGCTATAGTTGGAGTGCAGGAATGAGCCCTGCTGCAAAGTATTGCATCAAAAATTGTAATTATACGCCCCTGTTAAACAGGGGCTGAAAAATTGGGCCTTGGGCACTGGTGCTTGTGCCACAACACTGCAACCCCTCACAGATACTATAGTTGGAGCGCAGGAATGAGCCCTGCTGCAAAGTATTGCATCAAAAATTGTAAATACACGCCCCTGTTAAACAGGGGCAGAAAAATTGGGCCTTGGTCACTGGTGGCGGTGCCCAGAACCAAAAATGTTCTTACAAGCTATCAGCATGAAAATTGAGGAAGAAGAGGATTGTGACTCAGCATAACAGGATAGTCACTCAGCATCAGCATAGGCAGTCTTGAAGGGATCTCACATTTTTAAAAAAATCAATCGGTTACATCAGGTGCTTGGTAGCTGGTGATCCAAGACTGATTAATTTTTATGAAGGTCAGCCGATCGACCGATTCGGTGGACAGGCGCACCCTGTGATCGGTTACAAAGCCTCCAGCAGTACTGAATGTGCGTTCCGAAAGAACGCTGGATGCAGGACAGGCCAGTAGCTCAATTGCATACTGTGCAAGCTCTGGCCAGTGATCCATCCGCAAGACCCAGTAACCCAGAGGATTTTTAGTGGGAAAGGTGTCCAAGTCTGATCTTGCCCCTAGGTAATCCTGCACCATGTGAATCAGACGCTGGCGATGGTTGCTGGAACCGATTAGACCTTGGAGCTGCGGACTAAAAAATTGTCTGAATGCATGTGTCAGACAGCCACCTTCTCCACCGCTCCTTCTGTGACTGACCGAAGCCTCAGCAACACGTTGTCCAGGAGGACCAGGAAATTGTAATCTCCCAGGCTCTGGAAATGCATTGCACAAACCTTTCTGCAAGGCCTCCCGAAGATGTTTCATCCTCTGCTCCCTCTGCGACGGCAAGATAAGGTCCGCAACTTTACCCTTGTAACGTGGATCAAGGAGGGTTGCCAGGCAGTAATCATCCCTCCCCTTGATACTACGAATACGAGGATCCTTCCGCAGGCTTTGCAGGATCAGGGAGGCCATGCAGCGTAGGTGTCAGAGAACTCACACAGCAAGCACCCGTCTCCATGCAGCAGCTGCCAATCCTCGTTCTGCTAATGCCAAGGTGCATGCACGGAACCATAGCCAGAGGCAAATGAGATCCAGGGTGGGCATGCACAATGGCACCTCTATGCGAATGTGCACGCGCACTAACGCGCGTCCGCGAGTGCCAAAGCAGTAATATGCTAACGCGCATGCGCCAATGTGCCAAAGTGCTAATGTGCTAACGCGCATGTGCCAATGTGCTAAGTTGCCAGTGCGCATGTGCGTACACACGTACGCTGGCGCCAATCCTGGCACACAGCACCCTATATAAACAGAGAGTCTGCCTAGCATCAGTGCTGGATTGTCTTCAGCTTGTTCCTGTGTTCCTGTTGTTACTCTGCCTGATTGACCTTGTTCCTGAAAACCCGGCTATCTTCTGACCATTCTCTTGGATCTCCCCTGCCTGCTGAACCTGCCTCTACTTGCAATACTGACCTTGGCTTGAACTTATGATTACGGCTCTGCCTCCTGATTCTGTACCCTGCTGCCCGTCTGTTGCCAACCCCTGCCTGTTCCTGACTACGGTTTTGCCTTCTGACTTGGTACCCCGCTGCCAGCCTGTTGCTGACTCCTGCCTGTTCCTGATTCTGCAGTTGATCCTGATCTAGCTCCCGCTGAACAAGTTTGGTGATCAGTTTCCACATCTCCTCAGCAGAGGTTCCTATATCTCCAAGTTCCAGCCTCCTGCCTGCAGGCACCTGCACCCTTTCGTTGCCCTCGCACTCCCTGTACCCACCACCAGGGGTGCTTGGACCGGAACCGTGCAAGAGGCCACCCTCATCATTTCGGGCTCCGCTGTAAGGTACGTGACAGTAGGTTTGCTGAGGTATTCGGTCCAGAGTCCTCTGGGTCACTAAGGATGACATGATCCGCAGCCACCTCCTCCCATCCACGTACAAGTCCATGGATTTCTTCGGACTGTAAATGATCCCTTGAAGACTGCTGCTGATGCTGAGTGCCAGGCTCCACCTCCATGCTGACACAATCCACCTCCTCGTCCTCTTCCTGTGTGATCGGTGGGCATGCAGGAACACTGTCTGGATAAAGGGGGCCTTGAGAGGTAAGGAAGTCCTCCTCTTCCTCCCTCTGTTCTGCCTCAAGTGCCCTGTCCATTATTCCACCCAGCGTGTGCTCCAACAGGTGGACAAGAGGGACAGTGTCACTGATGCATGCACTGTCAGTGCTCACCATGCCCGTGGCCTCCTCAAATGGTGACAGGACAGTGCATGAATCCCTGATCATAGCCCACTGGTGTGGGGAAAAAAAACAAGGTCCCCTGACCCTGTCCTGGTGCCATAGTCGCATAGGTATTCATTGATTGATTCATTGATGAAGGTTAAATTCCTTTTGGAGGTCAGCCAGCCGAGCACTGGCATTATATGACCTGCCGAAATGCACACAGACTTTCCTGGCCTGCCTCAGGACATCCTGTAAGCCTGGGTACCTGCCCAAGAACCACTGCACCACTAAGTTAAGGACCGGAGCCAAACAGGGCACATGGGTCAGTTGTCCCTGTCGGAGGGCGGAGAGGAGGTTGGAGCCATTGTCGCAAACCACCATACCTGGCTTAAGCTGGCGTGGCGTCAACCACCTCTGAACTTTCCCCTGCAGAGCTGACAGAATCTCTGCCCCAGTGTGGCTCCTGTCCCCCAAGCACATCAGCTCAAGCACCGCGTGGCATATTTTTGCCTGCGTGCTTGCGTAGCCCCTTGAATGCCTACGGAGCACAGCTGGTTCCAAGGACAAATCAGCACAGGAAGAGGCCATGGAGGAAAAAGAAGAGAAGGGGGTGGATGAGAGAGGTGTGGCAGAATCACCACTAGTAGAATTTTGGAGGCATGGTGGCGGAACAACCTCCAACACTACTGCACCCTGTCCTGCATCCTTCCCAGCTGCCAGAAGAGTCACTCAGTGCGTGGTGAAAGATAGGTAACGTCCCTGTCCATGCCTGCTGGACCATGAGTCAGCGGTAATATGCACCTTACCGCTGACCGCCCTGTCCAGCGAGGCCAAGACATTGCCTTCCACATGCCAGTAGAGAGCCGGAATCACCTTCCGTGAGAAAAAGTGGCGTTTGGGAACCTGCCACTGAGGAACCGCACTTTCCACAAACTCACAGAAGGGGGCAGAGTCTACCAACTGAAAAGGCAGCAGTTGAAGTGCTAGCAATTTAGCCGGTACTAAAAGGATCAGAAGAACACCACCAATTTTCTTCAGGCAGCTTTAGGTGCACACTGTGCAGAGGACGCACTACACTAACTGTAAATACTGCAGCTGGCTGCCATACTAATAGGATCAGAAGAACACCATCAATTTTCTTCAGGTAGCATTAGGTGCACACTGTGCAGAGGACGCACTACACTAACTGTAAATACTGCAGCTGTCTGCGGTACCAATAGTATCAGAAGAACACCACCAATTTTCTTCAGGTAGCTTTAGGTGCACACTGTGCAGAGGACGCACTACACTAACTGTAAATACTGTAGCTGCCTGCCTGTGGTACCAATAGGATCAGAAGAACACCAGCAATTTTCTTCAGGTAGCTGTAAATACTGTAAAAACACCTGCCTGCCTGTCAGTAGGAAGAGAATAACATGAACGGATCTAGCTAAACTGAATACAGTGTGTATATATATATATATATATATATATATATATATATATATACACACACACAACACCTAGGATGCATATATATATATATATATATATATATATATATATATATATATATATATACTATACACTGTAAGTGAAGCTAACTGAATCGCCTGCCTACTCTAACTTAAATCAAATGACGCTGTCTCTCTGTCTATCTCTCCGCCGCCGCTGCAGCACACTACACAAGGCCGCCACGCAGGCGGCCTTATATAGTGTGGGGCGTGTACTAAATCCCTCTGAGCCATAATTGGCCAAAGCCACCCTGGCTTTGGCCAGTTATGGCTCTCTGTACAGATGGCGCTGTGATTGGCCAAGCATAGTCAGGTCATAGTGCATGCTTGGCCAATCATCAGCCAGCAATGCACTGCGATGCCGCAGTGAATTATGGGCCGTGACGCGCCACACGAATTTGGCATGAATGGCCCATAATGTTTGCAATTCAACGAACGGTCGAACATGCGATGTTCGAGTCGAACATGGGTTCGACTCAAACTCAAAGCTCATCCCTAGTAGTGGTAGTGATTGGGTTTTTGTAGGTAAATTCCAGGCTTGGCTGGCAGCCAGGCCTGTTTGTTTTGATCTGGGTTGGAAGGGACCCAGGCAGAGCTGGGTGTCTCACAGGCAGCATCACTGAGACCTCCCTCATCTTTCCTGAGTTTGCTAGAAAGTTCTGGAAAAAGAGAAGGAGAGTAGAGGTGGAGCTGCCTGGGGTATTCTGAGGAGCACTGACCAATCCCCAACTTGGATTGGCAGGGGGCAGGCCTCCTCAAATACTCAGAGTCAGCCCAGTTGGGGAGGAGTTGTCCAGTGTGGAAGCTGGAGCTGGAGTGCTAAGCTGTCGTGGCCCGGATAGAGCTCCCCATTCTGGGGGGGTTACCTGGGGCCTGGGCCAGGGCCCTCTGAGAATACGCGGGGGCTCCTGGAGAAGAAGCATGGGAGCAAGGAGAGGACAGCAGGAGAGAGCACTGGCAGGCAATTTTCCAGGGAGGAAAAACAGGTTGCAGCCAAGAGGGCTGGTGACACACAGTCGAGAGGACTGGAAGGCACACCTGGGAGGACTGGGAGAGTGCAGTCTGGGGTGGATGCAGAGCCAGTGGAGTGGATTTTGGTGGCACAGGCAGTGGAGCCAGGAGGGCTGGCAAGGCCTGAAGATGTGGTACTGGACTCAAGAGCCACGTGGACAGCTAGTACTGGGACTACCTACTTTTTGCTCACTATAGGGGCCCGCGGCCCCTGCCTGTAAAGGGCATCTGCTTTGGGCCTGGCTAAGCCAGTGTCCGGCCTTTCCATCAGTGCTAGCTGGTCCTGAAGCGTGAGATCAAGAGTTGTGCTGGAGCTGGAAGTAAAGAGGTTGTATATACCGGAAATGTATATAGTTGGTCCGATATATCTTTCTGCAATCAATTGGGCATCTCATGAGTATCTCATACCCATCCAAGTTAAATCTTCTCAATAAAAATACAAAACAAAGTTCAAGGACTGGTTTTCTGCCTGAGGGCGAATGAGAACTGTGTGCCTGGCTGGGCAGGATGACGGATGGTCCACAACACTCAGCAGCCCCTACAGGGGGTTTCGCTACAGAGCACTTCACCATGCAATTCAGAAATGCTGCAAATGTGCATCATGCTTGTGTTGTCATTACATGTTAAAGGCACCCCAAGTGCGGCAAACGCACCAAAACTGAGGCAATGCACCATGCTCCATTTCAAAAATAGTTCTGGAGCTTCTCTGTGGCAATAGGGCAGCCCATTCAAGTGAATGGGCTGCCGTATGAGTGACAAGTGAAAACGCTCCAAAACGCCCAAAACAAACGCATGCGGGAATGTGAGTTTTCACTACGTGGAGATACGTAAATGAGGCCTGACAACTGAGTGTCTCTGTCCACTCCCTCCTATGTACTTGTATAGAGATGACCATATACTATGCAATCTGATTGTACAATCTCTGTACAATTTTCTTTTACATTTACCAGAACTATGGAGCAGGAGACCCACCTGACTAATCCATTCAATTTGTATCAAATCAGAGAGGCCCTTGTACTACATAGCTGATCTAAAGGAGATTGTACAATCTGATTGTATAGGAAGTGGGTGGAAGGTGGTATTGTAATGAGGGAGATGTGGTCCAGAGTGGTGAACACACACTATCACGCCCTCTTCTGTGATGCAACAAGGAAGTGATGGCTTCTGGGAGATGACCTAACAGGAAGTGAATGCTGATACAAGATACAGGAAGTGATGCAATCTGAAAATCCATTCAAAAATACAAATAAACTGACAAGATTCTAAACATCCTGTGAATAATGTAAATTAGAGAAAAGCACATTGGGGTGGCCGGGCCAGAAATGTCATTGGAAAACGCTTCTATTTATTATGAAAAGTGAAATTCTGTCTGAAAAGGTGAACTTATCTTTTACATTCGGTGATAACTAAGCTGTATAATCTACAATTTGATTTATGTACTGGAAATTAAAGGGTAATTCCACTTTCGTGGGGAAAAAAAATAGCAAATACAGAAAAAAATATAGCATATACAATTGCGACAGTCATATTGTAATTGAATGTTATTAAAAATTACCTTTCCTTTTTAATCTGCAGCAGCTTCTATAAATGCAATGCAATATGGCTACCTGGAGTTGTTCTGTACACAGAATGTGTACTTACCACCCCCCAAAAGCATAATTTCCAGCTTGTGTGATTGGCTCACTGATTTTCCCAGAAGTCTGCCTAAGATACAAGTCAGATTTCAGGAATCCCCTGCAACAAAAATGTCATTTCCTGACAGACTCCATGGCAGCCTACGTTTGGGTTAACCCCGCCTCCTCTCCAATGCTATAGGACCCCACTCCCATAAATTTGAGCTCACCACCAGAGACTGCGTTCCTTTTTTGTCCTCCTCTTTGGACCTACAACATATGCATATTCTACCAGGGGTATGGCGGCTTTGTGGGCAGCAGCCGGCATGTGGCTCCAGACCTCATCTGCAAAGCGGCTTCATGGGCCTCCATTAATACCTGTATGTCACATTACTGCATAGAGCCTGCTTCTCTATCTTCTGTGAATTTTGGTTTAAGAATCCTGTCTGTTGACCGGTTAAATTAAATTTTTTTTTTGATCAGCATACCCACCCATGTGGACTGGCTAGTTGTTTCCCTCCAGTGGGCTGCCATGGAGTCTGTCAGGAAAAAGGTAAATTTATTATCAAGTACTTACCGTAATTTTCCTTTCCTGATGGACTCCAAGGCAGACATGGTTCCCACCCGTTGGCCAAGAGTTGGCTAATTATGGAACGCAGTCTCTGGTGGTGAGTTAAAATTTATGGGAGTGGGGTCCTATAGCATTGGAGGCCGGGTTAACCCACACGTAGGCTGCCATGGAGTCCATCAGGAAAAGAAAATTACGGTAAGTATTACATTTTCCATTTTTGGTGAGATATTTCCAATAGGAACACATCTAAAGGGATGCAGGCCCAGCATATTTCTTCATTAGTGCTCTGCAGCTGCACAGCTGATTGCTAATTATGAAACCACTCCCATTAACCACTAGGCATCCGCGCTATAGCCAAAAGATGGCTACAGAGCGGACTCCAATTGCCGGGAGGGCGTCTCTGGACGTCCTCCTGTTTACTTCCGCGATGCGCGCCTCCGCGGGCGCGCATCGGGGAACTTCTGTGCTGGCCGTGTCCCTTGGACACAGCCAGTCACAGATCGCTGTAAATGGCCAATCACAGTGGCCGTTTACAGTGCAATCGGAGCTTCCAATGAGAGATGATCTCAAGTGTAAACATATGAGATTATCTCTCATTGCCGGCTCTCTCTCCTCACACAGAGACAGCGTGCGAGGAGAGAGAGGATTTGTGCTGCAGCGTGAGTTGCCAACCGTTTTCTGAACACACAGTTTACCAGTGAAAACACACATCAGTGCCCATACAGTGCCACAGTGCTCATCACTGTTAGTGTCACAGTGCCATCTGTCATCAGTGCCATCTATCAGTGCCATCTGTCATCAGTGCCTTCTCAGTGCCATCTGTCAGTCTCACCTGCCACATCAGTGCCACCTGTGTCACCTGCCACATCACTGTCACCTGCTACATCACTGCCACCTGTCAGTGTCACCTGCCACATCAGTGCCACGTTTCATCAGTGCCACATGTCATCAGTGCCACATCAGTGCCACGTGTCATCAGTGCCATGTATCAGTACCATCTGCCAGTGTCACATGTCATCAGTGCCACGTATCAGTGCCATCTATCACCAGTGCCATCTGCCAGTGTCATCAGTGCCATCTGTCGTCAGCGCCAATCGGTCATCAGTGCCACCTGCCACATCTGTGTCACCTGCCACATCAGTGTCACCTTTAAGTGTCACCTGCCACATCAGTGTCACCTGCCACATCAGTGTCACCTGTCAGTGTCACCTGCCACATCAGTGTCACGTGTCATCAGTGCCACGTATCAGTGCCATCTGTCACCAGTGTCACGTCTCATCAGTGCCACATATCAGTGTCATTTGTGATCACTAAGAATGTCACAAAGATTATTTTCAGCCGAGGAGGCATACAATATTCTTGCGGCCGACGAGAGCAACGGGGAGCTCTCTGCTTCAGTATCCTCATATTCAGATACTGAGTCTGACGTGGACTACGAGCCTGTCCTAACCAGTGGTACACTGACAGCCTCAGAGGAGGAGGATGAGAGTCCGCCTGCCAGACGAAGGCATACTGGTGAGGAAGCAGTGCCATCCACCAGCACCGCAATGCCATCCACCAGCCCTGCAATGCCATCCACCAGCACCGCAGTACCTCGGCAAAGGACACGTATCAGTGGAGTGTCACCTCAGTCCCAAAGGGTTAGGTCCCATGCCAGCCTTCCCTATTCCCTTCAGAACCCCTTGTGGCTTCCTCCTAATTCAGGAGAAGCTATCATTCCCCATTTCACTGCCCAGCCAGGTGTCCAGGTGGACACAGAAAATTTTTCACCAATCGATTTTTTCAACCTTATTTTTACTGAGGACATGCTTGCATCAGTTGTGGCCCAGTGCAACCTATATGCCCAACAATTTATAGCAAGTAACCCAACGTCCTATTATGCCCATCCCTACGAGTGGAGAGCCCTAACAGTGGAGGAGTTTAAAAAATTTTTGGGCCTCACATTCTGTACGGGACTAACCAAAAAAAATGTTTTACGATCGTATTGGTCTACCCTCCCCTTCCACCACATGCCCATCTTTTCCTCAATAATGCCCAGGACCAGATATCTCATGATTATGAGATTCCTACACTACAATGATAATACCTAGTGCCCTCCTCGAAATGACCCAAATTTTGACAAGCTTTATAAAATTCGGCCACTACTAAATTATTTTTCTGATATCTTCCCCCAGTTGTTTACCCGAGACCAACACATATGCGTGGATGAGTCCCTTGTCAAATTTACTGGCAGGCTGGGCATAAAACAATTTATTCCCACCAAAAGGGCCCGCTATGGGGTGAAGATGTATAAATTGTGCGACCGAGCTACAGGGTATACCTATGCCTTCATGGTATACAAAGGGAAGGACACCCAGCTACATCCCCCTAATTGCCCAGAATTCATTGGATCGAGTGGGAAAGTCGTTTGGGAACTCATAAACCTTCAAATAAGCTTTGACAAAAATAAAAAACCCTGGAAGCTGATTGGTTTCTATGCAGAGCTGCACCAGATTTTGCACTCTCCAGCTTTAGTAAATCAGCCTCAGTGAGGTCTCCCCACCAGGAGAACACAGCGATTACTGCTAGTGCCTATAATAGCCATTGGCAATAATCGCATGTAAAAACAGGCTGGTTGTACCCAAGTTGATAGATCGATCAATTTGAGTACATTCAGCCTGCCCATACATGGTTTTAATCCAAACCGTCAATGGGTGGCTATAGACTACCCTGCACTACTGTTGTAAAAAGAAACTGCAGGAAAAACTTGGACTTTGGTAACTGTAAAGCCTCGTAGACACACGATCAGGTTGTTGGGCAACAAAACTGTGGACTTTTGTCCGAAGGGGGTTGGCCCAGACTTGCATACACACGGCCACACAATTGTTGGCCAACAATTACGAACATAGTCACATACTACGTTGTTTTTCAGCTCTTTAGCGCCACCCTTCTGGTAATTTCGTGTTAGTAGAGTGTTGATTCGCGCTTTTCATTTCGCACTTTTCATTTTGCGCTCTTCAGTTCGTTTCTGAACGGCCGTTTGTCAACCAGCCATGTCGGAATGGTGAGGGGTGGGTAGTGGGGTTCCCCAGGGTTCTGTGCTGGGACCAATCCTATTTAATTTGTTCATAAATGACCTGGAGGATGGGGTAAACAGCTCAATCTCTGTATTTGCGGACGATACTAAGCTAAGCAGGGCAATAACTTTTCTGCAGGATGTGGAAACCTTGCAAAAAGACCTGAACAAATTAATGGGGTGGGCAACTACATGGCAAACGAGGTTCAATGTAGAAAAATGTAAAATAATGCATTTAGGTGGCAAAAAATATGAATGCAATCTATACACTAGGGGAAGAACCTCTGGGGGATCTAGAATGGAAAAGGACCTGGGGTTCCTAGTAGATGATAGGCTCAGCAATGGCATGCAGTGCCAAGCTGCTGCTAACAAAGCAAACAGAATATTGGCATGCATTAAAAAGGGGATCAACTCCAGAGATAAAACAATAATTCTCCCGCTCTACAAGACTCTGGTCTGGCCGCACCTGGAGTATGGTGTCCAGTTCTGGGCCCCAGTTTTCAGGAAGGATGTACTGGAAATGGAGTGAGTACAAAGAAGGGCAACAAGTTACATGAATGAGAGAGACAGAGGTGGGGTGGGGGATGGACGTGCAGTGAGATCGCTCCACTAGCCCAGGCAATCAGCTGCAGCAAGTCTCAATGATTTCCTAGACCTCCTTGGCCCTCCCCTTCAGCACACTGCCAGACAAGCAATCCCATGCTTTTTGTTGGGTGTCTGCCATCAGGACATGAAACAAGATTAAAGGAGAGAGTATTACCGGTGGAAAATTCCCTGGGGCTCCGGGGCGACCGCCGGACTCCATCGACCTTAGAGACCCGGCTTAGACTGCAAGGAGGAAGGACGGAGGATCGCGGAAAGAAGAGACAGTGAGTGTGAGCGGTAAGATCTGAACCTCACCGGAAAAACACGAGGCAGGGCGAATCCTGCCGAAGCCTAACGAGCGATTCCGAGTTCTACCGCCAAACAACGGAGACAGTGAGTGTAAGCGGTAAGATCCGAACCTCACTGGGAAAAAAAAAACACGAGGCAGGACGTGTCCTGCCGAAGCCTGATGAGAGATACCGAGTCCTACCGCCAAACAACTGAGAGGAGTGGAACTTCACGACTCGAGTAAGGAGCGATACAGTACATAGGGCAGGAACCGGGCCCCGCCGAGAGTAAGGGCGAAGACGCGGGGTAACCAGCTGAACCGCGGAACATCCAGAAAGATCCTTTGATAAGCTTGGGAGGAATAGGGAGGAATTCCCTGGATGGACATACAGCCTACTATCTCCTAAAAAACACGGATGAAGGCAAGGTAATAAGACGCACTTATTGTTTATAAAAAAAGCACATTTCCACGGATGTAGGGGAATCCTATAAGTAAAGGAACAATAATTAAGCTAAGTGACTGATAGAGGAGATTGTATAGTTCAGGGGAAGACTGTAAGAGGGAGGTATAGGTGAGAGCTATACCCTCCTACTGCTAAATAGTCTAAGTAGAACATGCCTCCCAAAAGTACACACACTCAGAAAGCAAAAAGAGGATCATCAGGGGGGACATCAAAGAATCCCCATAAACCCGCATCAGCACAAAAATCGGATATTAAGGGTTTTTTCCAACAATCTTCAGAACAGCAAAATAACACTACTATAACAGAGCTAAATTTCTCATCTCCTGCCAGAGAACTGGAACGGGGAACAGGTAACAGCCCCAATGAGGATACACATCACCCTATAATTAATTTAGAGGGAGCAGATGGCGGCCCCATATGGGATCTACAGGCATATATTAAAGCCCTACCAACTAGGGAAGATATGGACAAATACATATACAGATTAGAATCTTCCTATAAAGCCGAAATACAAGATCTGAAAGTATCTTTGACTGACACACAGAGTAAGATTCTGGACATGGACACTAAAATAGCAAATATGGATCAAAAATTAATATCACTAGAAGAGAAAAAAATAGAACATGATCGATACTTGAGTTATATAATGAGTATTACAGATGACTTCGAAAACAGAAGCAGGCGAAACAATATAAAAATTAGAGGTCTTCCTGAGACAGTGAAGACAGAAAATCTCAAGAAAACTTTACAAGGCATATTTAACTCTTTACTAGAATGTCCAAGGGAGTCTGAACTCGAGATTGACAGAGCCCATAGAATTCAGGGTTTTAAAATCTCGGACTCAGGAAAACCTAGAGATGTGATCTGCAGGGTGCATTTTTTTCAGGTTAAAGAGAGTATTATGGCAGCAGCACGGCAGCACCGAGATTTTGAATATGAGGGGGCGCATATTATCTTTCTACAGGATTTGTCAAAATATACGCTGATAAGAAGAAAAGCAGTGAAACCACTACTGGATTTGCTAAGGGAGAGGGAGATCCTATTTAGATGGGGTTTTCCCTTTCAGATTATTGTCCATCAAAATGGTAGAAAGATTATATTTCGTGATATGGCTGATCTTCCTGAATTTTCAAGACATTTGCTCTTGCCCTTGATCGACTTACCGGACTGGTCAGATTCATATCCGGGATTGGATCAGAGACAATTTAGAGGAAGATAGATGGCGGTGGGGGTGAAGGGGAGGGGGGGGGGGTTTTTGTTTTTTTTTGTTTTTTTTTTGTTTGTTTTTTGAGATGAATAACAAATTATAGGGCAATTAATAGGTACCTCACTTTGTATCATGTATATTAGAGGATATTATATATAATGTTTTTTTTTTCTCACATAGGGG
This sequence comes from Aquarana catesbeiana, assembly GCF_042186555.1. NCBI lineage: Eukaryota > Metazoa > Chordata > Amphibia > Anura > Ranidae > Aquarana > Aquarana catesbeiana. The sequence goes on along the minus strand of NC_133329.1, from coordinate 69,985,561 downwards.
GGATCGATAATATGGAATATTAAGGGATTGATTGTATAATACATTTGGTTAATTTTACTGTAGGGTGAGGCAGGGCTTAAGGGTGAGATGGTGATTGATTATGGGTTGGTAATATGCTTTACACAATTGTTGGGGAGGGAAAAGGGATAGGTACTGGAATAATTATATTAATTTTATTTATTTATTTTTTTTGTGGGTGATGATTGTTAATAAATTATAGGGTAATTAGTAGGTACTTCACGTTGTATCATGTATATTGGAGGATATTATTAATAATGGTATTTTTTTATTTTTTTTTTGCACTAATAGGGGGATGGGGATAGAACATATTTCTTAGGAAATGGATTGATAACATGTATTTGGATAATAGGAATGTATTATATGTTTTATGCACATATGAGGATATCAAGAATCCTGTTTTTGATTTGCACTAGTTGTAAGAAGGGTCGAACATGTGGTGGGGATGGAAATTTTTTTTTTTTTTTTACTAGCCAATAGGGGGGAGGGAAGAACCAAATTTGTAATGGTGTTTGGGTAATTTTTTTTTTTTTTTTTCTCGCACTACTAGTAAGGTGATATAGGGTAAAAGATTATGTTTTTATTATGTATTATTCACATACGAGGATACTATTGATAAAGTAATTATTAGCCAATAGAGGGGAGGGAGGAATCAAATTTGTAATGGTGTTTGAATATTTTTTTTTTCTCCTGTTTTTATAGAATAATCAATATGGGTTTTATTTATTGATATGCACACATTAGGACATAGTTAATAATAGATGTGATGATATGAAGGTGATTGACTATAAGTTAATAATAGGTCCCTTACAAATGAGGGGGAGGGATGGGAATAGTTAGATTATAATGGGGGAGGGAATTGAGAGAAAGAGAGGAGAGACTAACCCTTTTTTTTTTTTTCTTCTTTCCCTCTCTTTCTCTTCTCTCCTTCTCTAACGTGATAATAATAAAGTTAGCCTGGGCTAGGCACATATCAGTGTGGGAGGATCTCCTCACATCCCCTAACTTAGGGAACTTACTTAGTAAGGTTAGACTCAAAAGAGTCGAGTAGGTAGTGATTGGACGTTGGGGTGGTGTGTTTGGAGTGAAAAGGGGTAGGAGTGAGTGGTTGTGGGTAAGTCTGTGTATAACTTTTTTTTTTTTTTTCTCTTTTCTTCTCTCTTTCTCTCTCTTTCCCATTCCTTCATGGAATCAATAAAAATATGTTCTTATAATGTTAGGGGTTTCTTCTTGGCGGTAAAGAGGTCACAGGTTCTGTATGCTTTTCATAAACAAAAAGTAAAGGTAATTTTTTTTCAAGAGACCCATTTTTGAGTGGATCATATACCTAACTTACAAAGGGGACATTATAATGCATGGTATCATGATTCCTTAGCTTATTCAAAATCGAGAGGTGTTTCTATAGCGATACATAAATCATTACCACACCAGGTTTTGGAGGAGTGGAGGAATAAAGATGGTAGAGCATTACTTCCTAAACTTCTGATATATGGTAAGAAACATACATTTATTAATATATACTTACCCAACCAGGGACAGTCCAGAGTGGGTGCACAATTATTAACGGAGCTTATGGAAAAAGCAGAAGGGACTACGATAATAGGTGGAGATTTTAACCTTATTCTCGATAATGATAGGGATACTACAGCAACCTCAAATATACAGAAGGCTAAGGATAAGAGAGAATTTAAAGAAATTTTGGTCAAACATCACTTGGTCGATATATGGAGGGTGCTCCATCCTTTGGAAAGGGATTATACTTTTCATTCTAAAGTTCATGGTACATATCATAGAATTGATTTTTTTTTAGTGAATCAGATGGGGGTATCTGCTACATCTCCCTCCGAAATTGGTAGTGCCGTGTGGTCAGATCATATGCCAATTTTTCTGGTAATTGATACTTCTAGGGAGAGGGGCTTAAGAGGTACATGGAAATTAAATGATAATCTGTTATACGATGAGTTATGTGTTGCAGAGATAAAGAGTGCAATATCTAATTTTTCTAAGGATCACATAAATGACCCTACCCCCCTACCGATCCAATGGGAAGCGATGAAATGCGTAATTCGAGGCCTATTCATAAAACATGGGGCAAGACTAAAAAAGACAAAAGGGAATAGAATGTCTGAACTTTTTAAGGAGATACCAAAATTAGAAAAGCAATACAAACAAAATTCTGGAAGGGACAATTTAACAGCACTTATGGAAAAGAAAACAGAGTTACAAAATTTACTTAATGAACAGACATTACATATCAGGGATAAAAATCGTATGCTATACTATCAGCAAGGTAACAAACCCGGTAAATTACTAACAAGAGCTCTACGCCAGCGAGTTAGTACCCCATCTATTGTCAAAATTAAGTCAGAAAAAGATGAAACGATCTATGACCCAAAAGGTATCTTAAAAACATTCCAGACTTATTACAATAGTTTATATAATTTACCAAATCAATTAGAAAACTCAGACCCTGAAGGATTTCAGCATAATATACTTCAATATATAAAAGACACGGCATTACCTTCATTGGGAGCAGAGGAAATAGAACAGTTAGAACTAGAATTTTTGGAGGAAGAAATACAAAAAGTAATCGCCTCATTAGTCCCTGGAAAAAGTCCGGGCCCGGATGGTTTCACCCCACGGTTCTATAAAGTATTCCAAGATGTCCTAATTCCCATTATTAGGAGAACGTTTAATTCAATATCTACCTCTGTGCCGTTTGTCCCCCACAGTCTACAGGCTTATATCTCACTCATACCAAAGCCGGACAAAGATCCCTCTATTTGTGGTAATTATAGACCAATTTCCCTAACCAATATTGATATCAGACTATACTCAAAGATCATTGCCAACAGACTTACTCCCATGACACTAGCATATATACATTTAAATCAAGTGGGATTCATAAAAGGACGAGAGGCGAGAGATAACACGCTAAAAACTCTGACATTAATGGAATACGCCCAGAGACACTCCATCCCATCCTGCGTACTGGCAGTAGATGCCGAAAAAGCTTTTGACAGGGTGGGATGGAGGTTTCTTAGAGATACTTTAGAGCAATGGGGGATTGGCCCTATATTGATGGATAAGATAATGGCCTTATATCATAGTCCAGTAGCTAGAATACGGGTAAATGGGGATCTATCGGATACCGTACATATCACGAATGGAACTCGACAGGGATGTCCTTTATCCCCAATCCTATATATATATATATTAGTTATGGAACATCTCTTAATAGCAATTAGGAAGAATAAAGATATAAAAGGTATTAGGATTGGGGAGATAGAATATAAAATGTCAGTATACGCGGATGACTTGTTATTGTACATTACGAACCCGATAGTGACAATACCTAATCTAATAGCAGAATTTAAAAGATTTGGAGACTTAAGTAATTTTAAGGTGAATTATAATAAGTCTGAGGCTCTAAATGTGTCATTGCCTAACCCTATGGCCGAGCTCTTAAAGAAAAATTTTCCATTTAAATGGCAGGAAGAGGCAATTGGGTACCTCGGAATCTCCATCCCTAGGGAGCTGAATAGATTACAGGAATTGAACTAACTTCCACTAGTGCGCAAAATAATAAGGACACTACAAATATATGATAAAGGGACTTTTTCGTGGATGGGAAGAATAAATATTATAAAAATGGATATACTACCAAAAATGTTATATATATTTCAGACGATACCCATATACCCTGCAAGAAATCTACTGAACCAACTCCATAAGGTCATAGGCAGTTTTATCTGGGCAAATAAGAGTGCAAGAATTAAAAGGAAAACCCTATATAGATTAAAAAAGGATGGAGGGATGGCTCTACCGGATATTTCACTGTATCTCAGATCGGTATTTATAGCCAGGATTGTGGACTGGTTCCATAATATGGATTGTAAACAGTGGGTAAAACTGGAGGAAGATGTCGCAGATATAAAACTGAGAGCTTTACCATGGATTAAGAAAGAATACAGACCCCGGGAAGGGGACATGCCTTCCTTGGTAGTTTCAACCCTGAAAGTCTGGGATAATTTGATAAAGAGGGGGATAGGTTCTACATTGAGAGGTCCGATGACACCCCTCTTTAGCAACCCGGAATTTCCACCGGCATTTGGGGCCAAAACTTTCCTCAAGTGGCGGAGACGGGATGATACGAGGATAGTAGAAACTTTGGATGAAAATAAACTCCCCCCATTAGATGCCCTGGGTATAGAACACAGAAATAAATGGATACAGTACAGACAACTCCAACAGTATATCTCTTTTTTGAAGAAAGAGTCTGTATTCAACAGACCATTTCTAGGGCTAGAAAAAATATTGGTACAGAACCATAGACCCACACATACTCTGTCTATAGTGTATAAATACCTAATTTCAGAGAGTAAAGAGGAAGAGATATCCTACGTAAAAAAATGGGAGGAAGAACTAGGGTATACTATCCCCGGGGCTGACTGGGAAAGAGCATTTATAGCAGCACATAAACTGTCTATTTCGACTAGACATCAAGAAAGAAATGATAAAATATTAGCCAGATGGTATAAATGCCCGGTAGATATGAATAATATTAGTTCAGATAATACAGATAAATGTTGGAGATGTGGGGTAGCAAAAGGCACAATGTCATTGCCACGTCACTAATGTTAATTCTCCATTACGAGCGCTAGTTTACAAGACCAACCGCTTCCGGCTCGTCCTTGCTTCCGAGCATGCGTGTTTATACTTTGGACTTTTGTGTGACGGACTTGTGTACACACGCTCAGAAAATCCGACAACACACATCTGTCCGTGGAAAGTCCGACAACAATCGTCCGATGGAGCATGCACACGGTCGGATTTGCCGACAACAGCCTATCATCGAACATTTCCCATCGGAAAGTCCGATCATGTGTATGAGGATTTAGTATGTCTATGTATAATTATTCTTGTGTTTTCAATTGAGCTTCAAGAGAGAACTGAACAGACTTTATGTATGAAAAGCAAAACACATTTAAAGTCAACCTAATATACAACAGTTGTTAAAGAACTCTCATCTTGTGGAATGTTTTATCTGCTTGTATCTAGCTGTAGATGGGAATCTCCATGGAGAGAAACAGTGATATGAGATTCCTATTATAATGATCTGTTTTTGTCCTTGTGTTTAAACCACATACAGACTACACAGCTCTGTCTATGTCAGATTTGAGAAAAAATAATAATATTACCTCCATACACCAGCTGGAAGTCCTCCTGGAGAGGTGTAGTAAGAGACTTGTGTTGGATTCTACAGGAGAAGATTCTCTTCCTGTCCTCCTTGGTGGGTATTATTGTTACTGAGCTTGTCACACTGTACATCCCACCTGGGTCTCTTTGAGGTTTCTCCAATGTAATATTGTTCAGTATTATTCCATCCCGAAGCCATTTAATGTCAATGTCCACCGGGTAGAATTCAGAAATGGCGCAGCTCAGGACATTCTCTTTGGATATAATAATGTTTTTACCTGCTATGGTGATCCTTGGAGGGGCTGTAACAAAAGCCATGTTAGATCAAAACAAGCTTAGAGTATAAGAGTTTGCTACAAAGTCTAGTTTTTCAGCTTTTAAAGAATGGTTTTGAAATTTGAGACTTTCTGATTTCTGTAGTTCATGGACTACCTTTGTGAATTAGGTGCAGTGTGATGTGGTGGACAGTGAACACACAGAGTCCAAGTTAGGCAATAGCGATATATTGTAGAAAGGTTCAACACAACACAGTTAGGCCCGGCGGGTAGGCATATCACCCTGAGCCACTTACATAACAGCGATCTGTTGAACTGAAGATGCCGACAGCATCTGCAACAAGGAGCAGAATTCGGCCTGGCCAGTCCACGCCTTCCTGAAGCAAAGTAGACATAGTCCCTGCACTGTCCCTACTTCTCTGGAATCTTTCCCTATCTCTATGCACTGTCCCTGCCAGGCGGGGAATCTGTCCCTACACTAACCACTCGCAAAAAGCATGCCAAACCCAGAAGCTGGAGTCCTAAATAGACTCTGTCTGACCCAAGATGGCCACTGAAGTCACATGTGGTGCCAGCGTCTAGTGAGACAGCTGTCTCCTTGTGATCACAGGACGTCAGAGAGGAACCAAGTTCCTCACAATTTCCTTCCCCTCTTGCATTGCTGCTTCGGTCAAGTGCCACCTGCAGTGGGGAGTAAAGACTGCACCTTTCTACACCTTGAAGTGGAAGAAAAGCCTAACTATATTCCTAAAAATGTTCTCTCCCTCTCCTTCTACCTTTCCTGTCCTGTATATAAAGATCATTCCTCTGGTCATAAGGATTGGGTGCCACCCTTTCCTGCCAACGAATATTCTACTAGATCTGTGAATGACATCAGGCAACTGTTTCCCAAATTTTCAGGGCTGCCAACTAGTCCTCTATTCCTGCATTCTCTAATCTAACACTTTGTTTGATGTGCTGCCAGCCCCTCAATTAGAGTGCTTTTAGATGTCCCAATTGTCTCTGAATCTTGTGTCCCTCAACGTTTGGGAAAGAAAATTGGATTTTAGTATTCACTGTAAAATAGTTTTCTTGGAATTTATTGAAGAACATAGAGCCTGTATTTATAGTCTTGCTCTCAAAACAGATGCATGCTAGGAGTTCGTGGGTTATATCTGGCTGGTTACAATTTTTTTGTTTGCCAGTGTCCAGATACTCTTGTAGGCGTCCACATAACCCAATTGTTTCTGAGTCCTGTGTCTCTAAATGTACTGCAAGAAAAGGATTTTGTGGTGAGTAAAAAAATCGAATTTATGAATGTAAAGTCAATTACCATCTGGAATTTTTTTGTTAGTGGTTATTGCCAACAATAACAACACATCCTGCAGAAAGATGGCTTGGGTCATCTAGGTTATATGCAAAGAAGATATGAAAGGCGTGTGGCCTGATGCATGAGTCCTTTTAAAGCATTTATTTCAAACAAATTAATATGTACAGAAAAAAAATCACGTATTCATAGGCAGCTAGGATACAAGAAAATTTAGCACAAAAACAAATATTGTATGTAAAACGATTCCCATATAAGGGATAAAATGTGAATAATGAGCTTATTTGACTGACGAGTTTCAAAGATAATCCTCTTCATCAAAGCCTTAGAGGACCAGGTCTGGTCGGTATGTTATGGTAGTGGGGGCCAGATGAATGATGTATCACTATGGGAATATTGACTAACCGGGAGTGTTGTTTTTCACTGATGTGTTATTCTTTCTGCATCACCATGCTCTTAGCCCCAGACAAGTGTGTGCAGGGATCAGGTAACCCATTATTCTTTCAATCCTTCCCAATAGGGTGTTGGTGTTGTGATCTCTCAGACCCCCACTGATCCGTGGCTGGACGTGTATGTAGGGGCGAGCTCTCTCACCAAAAAGCCGTCAGTGGGGCTATACAGATGCCCCCTGCAATAGTATTGCCGTGCGCCACTGTGCAGCGTTGCTGCTTTCAGTATGTGTGCTTGGTGAGATGGAGAGATGTGGCTGTGTACTGCGACCGTAATGTATGCAGCGCCCCTAGTGAAAGTGAAGATGTGCAAGCAGGGAGAGGCAGAGGACAGACCACTCTGCCATGACAGGGCTGCAGCTGGCACTAGAGTAACAGCTTAGGCAAATGCTGTTACCTGCTCCTTTCGCAGCCGGCACTTACCCAACGCTCCTAGTGTTCTTTGGTGGAGATGTCTGCCAGTACACCAAAAGGCCCTAGTTTACATGGACAAAAAATGTCCATAACGGACATTTACGGACAGTTGTAAAAATCACTGATCTTTACAAACTGTCCTCAAATTTAAGGACAGTTAGCAACCCTGGTTGACAACTTCACATGGCTTCCAAATCCCTTTCTATACTGATAACACGCAAATATATCACTCTATTCTTCAACTCAATCCTTCAGTGTCCTTTCACATAGAGTTGAGCCGAACACCCCCCGGCATGGTTCATGTCAGAACTCTCGAACATCGCAAAAGTTCAGACCTGAAACCTGAACTCCACTGAAGTCTACGGGACCCGAATTTGAAAAAATCAAAAGTCCATATTTTAAAGTGGGGAAAACAATTATTTGATCCTCTGCAGATTTTGTAAGTTTGCCCACTTACTGTACAAAGAAATGAAGGGTCTATAATTTTTATCACAGGTGTATTTTAAATGATAGAGACAGAATATCAACCAAAAATCCAGAAAAAACACATGATACAAATGTTATAAATTGAGTTACAGTTCAGTGAGTAAAATAAGTATTTGATCCCAACAAATCATGTATTTGTACTTGGTGGAGAAAACCTTGTTGGCAAGCACAGAGGTAAAAAAGGTTTCTTGTAGTAGGTTACCAGGTTTGCACACATCTCAGGAGGGATTTTGGTCCACTCTTCTTTACAGATCTTCTCGAAATCCTTAAAGAGGTTGTTTAATAAATTACACGCAATCCCCTCTGTTAGAAAGCATCCTATGCTCCAGTGTCTGTGCTTTGTAAAAAATATGCCCATTTTTTACCTTATTTCACAGCGCCGATTGATGCTCACGTGACTCCTTGCTGCCCCCTCTCCCGATCTGACAGCTAGACTGTGAGAGGCCGAGAATCCCCCTCTGACATCAGTCGGAAGGAGGGGATGAGAGAAGGAGAGATTCGAGATGTCAGCCGGGGAGGATGGGAGCAGGGAGGAGTCACGTGAGTGCAGAGTGGTGCTGTGAAATAAGGTAGAAATGGGCATATTTTTTACAAAGCACAGACACTGGAGCATAGCATGCTTTCTAACAGAGGGGATTGCATGTAATTTACACAGTCATTTCAGAAGCAGGAGGGGAGGGGTGGGCTACTGTCACTAGCTGACAAGCAGGGAGGGGAGGGGGGAGAGGACAGGAGAGAGAGGACAGGAGAGCTGCGGATGACGGAGGCACAGCAACTGACCGCGGTGTCAGGGCTCAGCAGCCATGATAAACTGTTAGTCAGTTTACAGAGGGGAGGGCAGAACCAGGCAGGATCAGCCAGGTATTTCAGGTGATACAGAGGGCCAAATTGCACAGCACAAGCACTGTGCTGTATAACATGCATGTAACAGGATCAAAAAAATTTTTTAGGGTTACAAACGCTTTAAGGTTTCTTGGCTGTCGCTTGGCTCCCTCCATACGTTTTCTATTGGATTAGGTTCTGAAGACTGGCTAGGCCACTCCATGACCTTAATGTGCTTCTTCTTGAGCCACTCCTTTGTTGCCTTGGCGGTATGTTTTGGGTCATTGTCATGCTGGAAGACCCATCCACGACAGATCTTTAGTGTTCTGGCTGATGGGGAAGAAGGTTCTCATCCAAGATTTTACAATACATGACCCTCGACATTGAGCCCCAATGGCGAGTGGGACTGGAGCTCAAATACCCAGTAAGTTTCTAACTGTGATACACCACGGGTTAGAGCCCCTCCACGCCAAGGGGGAACATATCTATCAATAATGAGGAATTGTGATCCAGACGGTTCTCAATTGTGATATTGTCTGTAGTGTCTAGGAACAGCGTGTTTGGTATCTCCCACAATTCTTTTTGCCACATGTTCACCTACTCGAGTGGAAAAGGTCCGAGTGGTACGGCCCACATAATGTTTTCCACAAGGGCAGGTAATCGTTGCACACATGCAAAACATTTTTATTGGGTAGATTTTGTTAGTCACATTTGATCGAAATTCAAGTGTTTTGTATCTACCATTGGTGTTATATTGACACACTGTGCATTTTTTACACGGAAAATAACCTACTAGCTCATGAAAAAAGGTAGGGCGTGTAGGGGGGTCAATTATATTGGGAGCAATTTTATTTTGTATAGAGGGAGCCCCTCTATAAATGATTTTGGGTCTTTCAGGTAAGATATTACCCAGGACACGATCACTTCTCAGCACCTCCCAGTGGCGTTCTATAATAGTTTTAATGTCTCTATGCTGAGTTGAAAAAGAAGTCATCATACAGTATTTATAGGTGTCATTGGGTGTGCGAGGAGTTCTAGGGGTCCTATCTAATTCCATAGCATGTTGTTTTTCTGATTCGAGTGTGACTGAATCATACCCTTTATCTAAGAACCTTTGCTTCAAAGATAATGCCTGCGTTTGGAACACATCAGTATTACTGCAATTCCTTCGCAGCCTTAAGAATTGGCTGCGAGGGACTGATCTCAGACAGGACTTATGGTGGCAACTATCAATGGGTATGAAGCTGTTACGATCGGTTGTCTTGAAATGAGTTTGGAATTTGAATTGTCGAGAACTAATCTCTATATCCAAATCCAAAAAATGTATTTTGGTGGAACTGTATTCAAGAGTTAAGGAAATTCCCCTATCATTGCAATTAAGAAATGAAAAGAAGTCCTCAAGGGATTTAGGAGGGCCATCCCATAGGAGGATGTTGTCTATATATATGGCCCAAAAGATCAGACAAGATCTATGTTCTGAATAGACGGCATCCTCCTCCCACTTAGCCATAAAAAGATTTTCGAGACTGGGGGCAAATTTAGCCCCCATTGCTACGCCCTTATGTTGCAAAAAAAACTTATTAAACCAAAAATAATTGTGTGTTGTGGCAAATTCTAATAACTCAACGATGTATTGTCTTTGGGGAACGGTAAGTGATGGATCCCTATTTAAAAAGTGCGTAACTGCCTCAATACCGAGATTATGTGGAATGCAAGTATAGCGTGATGCTACGTCTGCCGTGGCCAGTAGATGGTCTCCCTTTAAGTGAATGCCCTCCAACCGTCTAATAGTGTCCGTTGTATCTGTTAAATATGATGGTGTTATATTATTCTAAATGATATTCTGTCGCTATCATTTAAAATACACTTTTGAAAAAAATTATAGACCCTTAATTTCTTTGTAAGTGGGCAAATCTGCAGGGGATCAAATAATTATTTTCACCACTGTATATGCAAATTATTGGCAATAAAAGGGGTATGGGGGCCTGGGTACTGCTCTGGGGGACATGTATCAATGCTATTTTTTTATTTTTTTTTAAAGATAGTTTTTACAGGAGCAGTGATTTTAATGATGCTTAAAGTGAAACAAAAAAAAATGAAAATTCTTTAAAAATAATGCCTGGGGGGTTCCCTTAGTCTGCCTGTATATTTGTAGCGGGCATAGAACCTGCTGCAGCAAAACTGACAAAAATTACATTTAAATTTCTGGAAATACAATACCATTGCTGGCAATACAAAAATGTCACAAAAACAGTGTCAAAAATAAATAAAGACAGGAGGAAATTTTTGACAATTCCTTTATTAAAAAAATTAAAAAAATGTCCCCTGAGGTAGATTCATCATCAATCATGAGGCCCGTTGTAAGACCGGACCTCAAGAAATGTTCTGCCCGTGACAAAGGCTAACCGCCAAATGCCTGCTCTGATGTTTGACAGTTCTTAAATAGGTAAGGGGCAGGGCCACCTGTTAACGTCACCGACCAGTGCATTTTATTAATTTTTTTTTTTTAATAAAGGAATTGTCAAAAAACGCCTCCTGCCTTCATTTATTTTTGACACTTTGTTTTGGTGAATGGGTAGGGGTACAATATACCCAATTTTCATTCACATAGTGGGGATTGGGATCTGGGGTCCATATTGTTAAAGGGGGCTTCCAGATTACAATAAGCCCCCCACAACCACCGCCCAGGGTTGTCGGGAAGAGGCTCTTGCCCAAAGCACCGCCCCATGTTGAGGGCATGTGGCCTGGTATGGTTCGGGGGGGCACTCGCTCAACCCCCTTTTCTGTCCTGACTGGCCGCATGCTCGGATAAGGGTCTGGTATGGATTTTCGGGTCCCCGCGCCGTTTTTTTCCCCACTTTTTCTAATGCCGGCATTGTTTTATTTTTTCATTCAGCTGTTAGTGGGAAAGCCTGCTGACAGCTGATGATTGATGGCTTACTGGCCCGCTCCTTAACAACCAGCTATTTACTGCACCCTGATTGGACAAAGCTTTGCAAAAGCTTTGCCCAAACAGGGCTTAGAATGCACTGTGCAGCGCACAGTGTATTAGGGGATCACGGCAGACTAACATCCTGCTGAGTGCCCCGCAAATTTGGGTGTTCTCCTCAATGTTCGGGCTGAATTTTTGCTAGGTTGCTCAGCTCGGCTGCTCGGCTGCTAAGGTGCTAGTTGTAATCCTCTGACCTCTCCTTTCAGCCCCACATCCAATCACTGTCATTATCTTACTGTTTTTACCTTTTTTAACAATTGCCCTTCCTAACCAATAGCGCCACCCAGGTTTTAATTCACACACTTGTCATCTCAATTATTGCAACTCCATCCTCATTGGCCTACATCTACATAGGCTATCCCTTCTTCAGTCTGAATGTTGCTACTAGATTTGCCCACCTTACCAGCCTCTCGTTGTCCACCACACTTCTCTGCCAATCTTTTCACTGCCTTCCACTCACTCAGCAAATAAAATTAAAAATACTAACAATGCACAAAGCCATCCACAGCTCTGCTTCAAACTACTTTATCAAACCTCATCTCAAAATATCACCCAAATTAACATATTCAATGCTCCCAAGATCTCCTGTTCTTCAGTCCCCTTGTCGCCTCCTCCCATACTCATGTCCAGGACTTCTCCAAAGCTGTCTCTATTTTCTGAAACTCCCTACCCCAACCTATACTGCTATCTCCTACTTTGTCTGCCTCTACGAGAGATTCCTGAAAACACACTTCTCTTCTCTGGGAAGCCAATTCCACCTCTACCTAAGAATTGAAATTTTACTTTCCCAGACAACTCCCTGAACAGTTACCTTCTTTATCACTTGTCATTCCTTTTTAGATGGTAGGCTCTCATATGACGAACCCTCGTAACCCTCTTGTATGTAATGTAACAGTAGTATCTGTATGTGATACAATAGTATCACATACAGGGGGCTGCACATACAGGGGGTTCTTCCAAAAAAGTGGGGTTCTTTAAATAAGTGGCACTTCCGCTCTTGCACCATCCATCTGAACATTTTCTTCTCTCTTCACAGGTAAATCTGCGTTTATACTTCCATATACCTTAAACTGAACATTGAATGACTGAATGCATATTTGGTAAATCTGTTTGTCACCACTGTTTCAACTCCATCTGTAGCCATGCTCACATTATTTCAATGTTTATTTAGCTATTAAGTCATACCTAAATTATGGGTTCCCTTATCTTTACAATTTTGACCTTTTAGTCCCCTTTGCAGTTTGATTGTGGTTTGAAAGTTTTGCTCTGCTGTGTTCCTAATATCACCTCCTGATTTATTAATTGCCAGATTCTATCCACACCCAACACAGTATAAAAACAAGGCCTTCTTTATGGGGGAACACATACAGGAGGCTGCACATACAGGGGGTTCTTCCAAAGAAGTGGGGTTCTTTAAATAAGGCTTCACTTCTCCCCTCTCCTTATTACTGCACTCATCACCTCTTTCTAACTATAAGCCCACTGGCTAACAAACCCCCCAGGATACTGAAACATGTCCCCTCATACAAATCGTATTCTCTTATTACCTCCCTTACTGTTGTGCTTCTCCTAACCGCTGGAGATATTTCCCCAAACCCTGGGCCTCCCTTATTTAACTGTACCCAACACACCCATCACCATCACCCTACACCCTCTGGCAGTAGTCACAATCTACGCAATTTTGTCTCCATTCCTCTTCTTCCCAACACCAGCCTCCCCCTCTCCTGTGCCCTCTGGAACCCCTGCTCTGTCTGCAAAAAACTCACCGCTGTTCATGACCTCTTTGTCACTAATTCCTTTAATCTACTTGCTCTCACCGAAACATGGCTCCACGAATCTGACACCCCTTTGCCTGCTTCCCTATCCCAGGGTTCATAAAGGAGGGGAAGGATCCCAGGGTGGCCTTCACTGGACTCACTCCCTTAGGCCTAATGGATGCAAGGGAGGTAGAGTGGGATTCCTCCTATCCCCCCAGAGCACCTTCCAGGTTATTCACTCTCCTCCCTCTTTTTCCCTTTCATCATTTGAAGCCCACTGTATACGTCTATTCTCTCCAACTTCCCTAAGAATTGCTGTGATCTACTGGCCCCCTGGACCATTATCGACTTTCCTTGATGAGTTTTCTGCCTAGCTACCCTACTTTCTCTCTTCGGAAATTTCCACAATCCTTCTCGGTGATTTCAACATCCCTCCTAATACAAACACTCCTGCTACTTCTAAACTTCTTCGTCTAACCTCTTCATTTGACCTGAAGCAATGGGTACAGGCTTCTACTCACTCTGATGGCAAAGCCCTTGACCTTGTATTCTCCGACCTATGCACTCCATGCAACTTCTCAAACAATCCTTTTCCTCTCTCCGACCACCACCTTATTAGTTTCTCTCTCCCCCTGTCTTCCACCACCTTTCCCTCGAATCGCCTAACCATCACCCGTAGAAACTTTCGCAACTTCAACTCCTCTCTCCTCTATTCTGCTACTGACCACCTCTATGACAAAATCTCTCCCCTGTCCTGCCCCAACCAAGCTACGTCCATCTACAATAAATCCCTGTCCTCCACCCTGGACAAGCTCGCTCCCATCACTACATGCACAATCAGGCCTCAACCCCTACAACCCTGGCAAACAGATGACACTAAAATTCTCAAAAAACACTCTTGAGTGTCTGTAGCACAAGACTAAGTCTCTCAAAGACTTAAACCAATACAAATCTGCCCTCCAAAAATACTATTCTTTCCTCCACACTGCCAAGTAAACCTATTTTACAACTCTTATTAACACCTTCTCATCCAGTGCCCGTAAACTCTTCTCTACCTTCAACTCTCTACTTCGTCCTCCACCGCCTCCACCCACTGACTCACTCACTGCCCAGGAGATCACTAATCACTTCAAAAACAAGATTGATACAATCCGTGATGAAATCTCCACTCTACAGGTATCTTCCCCGGTTAAGACCCCATGTCAACAGGTACAACTGACACTCCCCTTATTCAAATCAGCTACTACAGATGAAGTTGCTAAACTCCTTTCTATCGCCCACCTAACCCCCTGTACCCTGGATCCTATTCCCTCTCAAATGCTACGGTCGCCCTCTGACTCCATCCTACACTCTCTAACCCACATCTTCAATCTCTCCCTCACCTCTGGCATTTTCCCCAATGCTCTAAAACATGCACTGGTCACCCCCATACTTAAAAAGCCGTCCTTGGACCCCACCAATCTTAACAACCTACTCCCTATCTCCTTGCTCCCCTTTTCCTTTAAACTCCTTGAATGCCTGGTTTACAACCAACTGAGTGACCACCTCATTAAGAACAACCTTCTTGATCCCCTTCAATCTGGATTTCGCCCTCAACACTCCACAGAAACTGCTCTTTTAAAACTCAAAAATTACCTACTAACTGCAAAAACCAACGGACACTATTCTGTACTCCTACTTCTGGACCTTTCAGTTGCCTTTGACACGGTTGACCACCCCCTCCTCCTCAAAAAACTTTACTCCCTTGGTCTCCGTGGCCTTGCTCTTCAGTGGCTCTCATCCTACCTATCCCAACGCACCTTCAGTGTCGCTTACAATTCTACTTTCTCCACTCCTCTTCCCTTCTCCGTTGGGGTCCCCCAACGTTCTGTTATTGGACCTCTTTTATTTTCAGCTGACAGCCTCTCACGGCTTTCAATATCATTTCTATGCTGACGACACACAAATCTATCTCTCCACCCCTCAACTCACTCCATCAGTCTCCTCACGCATTACTAACTTACTAACCGACATATTTGTATGGATGTCACACCACTTCCTCAAACTTAACTTATCCAAAACCGAGCTTATAATATTTTCTCCCCCACGTGCCTCTTCACCTGACTTGTCTGTCAAGAGCAATGGCACAACCATCCACCCATCCCCACATGTCAGGGTGCTAGGTGTTATCCTGGATTCTGAACTCTCCTTTCGGCCCCACATCCAATCACTTTCCAAAGCTTGCCGCCTCAACCTCCGCAACATCTCTAAACTACGTCCCTTTATAACCAATGAAACCACAAAGCTCCTGATTCACTCCCTGGTTATCTCTTGCCTTGACTACTGCAACTCCCTCCTCATTGGCTTACCTTTAAATAGACTATCCCCCCTTCAGTCCATCATGAATGCAGCTGCCAGACTCATCCACGTTACAAACCGCTCAGTGTCTGCTACCCCTCTCTGCCAATCCCTCCATTGGCTGCCACTCGCCCAACAAATTAAATTCAAAATACTAACAATAGGTTACAAAGCCATCCACAACTCTGCCCCCAGCTACATCACTAGCCTAGTCTCAAAACACCAACCTAATCGCCCTCTCAGTTCCTCCCAAGACCTCCTGCTCTCTAGCTCCCTCATCACCTCCTCCCATATCCGCCTCCAGGACTTCTCCCGAGCCTCGCCCATCCTCTGGAATTCCCTACCCCAATATGTCAGACTGTCTCCAAATTTATCCACTTGTAGGCGATTCCTGAAAACTTTCCTCTTCAGAGAAGCCTATCCTGCCTCCATCTAACAACTGCATTATTTTCTCCATTAGCTCATCCCCCACAGCTATTACCCTTTTGTATAACTTGACCCTCCCTCCTAGATTGTAAGCTCTAACGAGCAGGGCCCTCTGATTCCTCCTGTATTGAATTGTATTGTAATTGTACTGTCTGCCCTAATGTTGTAAAGCGCTGCATAAACTGTCGGCACCATATACATCCTGTATAATAATAATAATATTTCCCTTTATATTGTATCACTCTCTTTCAACTGTTGGCGCTGTATAAATCTTGTGTAATTATAATAAATGACACTTTAAAATAACCAGTCAAATCTAATATTGAGGGTGTTTATGACTAATAGCAGAGGAAAACAAATGGACACATAATGCATAAAGATCCAATTCTACAATGTACCAATAACACAAATAGCGGTGCAGTCCAATGGTACAAACAACTAAAACATGTAGATCATTACCCAAAGAACCCTGATTATGAACTCAGCAACATTTGACAGCTTATTTACATTGCAGTGTACAGGATACATATAAGTCATAAATGATAACTATGCCACATACAGTATGTTAAGTAAACCTTGAGATGGCAAATATTGCAACTGTTTAAAGCAGTTTTTAGATATATTATTGAAGTTGGTGGCTAAATGTGTTGAGTCCATATTTGGGTTCTTTGAGGGATGATTCATATTCCTTAGGATAACCAGTGTCTTTACCTCCATACACCAGCTGGAAATTCTCCTGGAGAGGTGCAGTAAGAGACTTGTGTTGGACTCTACAGGAGAAGATCCGCTCTCTGTCCTCCTCAATGGGTGTTATTGTTACTGAGCTCCTCACACTGTACGTCCCATCCGGATCTCTCTGAGGTTTTTCCACGATAACTTTGTCCAGTATCTTCCCATCCCGGAGCCATTTAATATCAATGTCATCCGGGTAGAACCCAGAGATGACACTACATAGGGTGCTCTCATCTTTTGTTATAACTTTATTTGTAATTGCAATAGCTGGAATAGCTGTAAACAATAAAAGTCAGTAAATAGTAAACCTTTAAAAAAAAAAGTATTACTACATTTCTATAGTTTGGTGCTACAGAATATGAAGATAACATGAATACAAATTACTGTAAGCACAGATGCACACGTTTGTGCACTTAAATACACAAATGAAATGCATATATTAGATCTGTTTTACCTGGCACAAGATTTGTTTTTCTGTCCTTTCAGTCCTGAGATTTACACAGCCATGTCTGGCAGAGGAGACCTGATTTTTCTCTGCTTCAGTTAACCACTTAAAGACCGGGCCTCTTTCTGAGATTTGGTGTTTACAAGTTAAAAAGTTTTTTTTGCTAGAAAATTACCGTATATACTCGAGTATAAGTCGTTCCGAGTATAAGTCGAGGCCCTAATTTACCACAAAAAAAAATGGGAAAAACTTATTGACCCGAGTATAAGACGAGGGTGAGAAATGCACAGCTACTGTAAGTGGAAAAGAGGGTCAACAATGGCAATTTGCAGCATCACTGTTCCCATTTGCATGCCTCACTGTGCCCATTTGCAGCCATAGGTCCCCTGAACTTCAAACTCGGTAGTTAAGGGTTCCTAGATGCCCCCTAGCTGCAGCCAAAATTTGGGGTCTCTGAACCCAAAGGGTCCCGAAATGACATTGCTGCAGATGGACACAGCTGACTGAATGTGGGGCCCCATATCTCGGACCACTTAGTGCTAAGAACCCCAAATTTGGTATGCAAACCCAGTGGAACTAGCACCATAACATTTCCAAAGCTGGTGTTTCTAGCACCAAGTGGCTTCGAGATACAGGGCCCCAAAAATCAGTTCAGAAAATGTCAAGCACGGGGGCGTGTCCGGATGAGAGCCAGGGAAGACGTGCTAGAGCTGAGCTCCTCACAGGCAGAGATAATCCAGTGCCATCCCTGCCATAATCTACCTCGGAGAGCCTGCATTTCAACTGAACCGGTGCCTGGGCCCCCTCTGCTACTGCCCTAGGTGGCTCTTAGTGAAGTTGGGCGACCTAAATCAGCCTGCGGCTTGGCCCGCACCGCTGACGCCCGTCGCCATCTTGAGGCCTACGGATCCCCCGGAGGCCTCGGCTCTTCCATCCCGGATCCCGTGGATCAAAGGAACATCTTGCCCCAGCACATCAGTGACTCCGGGGGTCGGGGGCTACCTGTACAGCGGTGGATGGTGGACTGGAGATCCCTAAAACCAGCTCCGGTACCCTTCGGCCGGACGCCATCTTGCGGCCTGCGGACTCGGCCTATCTCATCCTCTGGGCACAGTGAGTAGCTGGGCAGTCGCCTATCCCTCCCATACTGGGTACCCCCTTAAAGAGACTGTGCACCGCTGTATTGCTGGGGGTCGGTCCGCCATCCTTAGACGCGCCGTGAGGGAACTTTGTTACCCTGATTAGAATCCACAGCCATCCTGCTCCAGGGTTATTGGATTCCGCCACCAAACCCTCCATCCAGGTCCCTGGGCACCCCCTGAACAATCCCCTGTCTGTCTGGAGAATCCCGGCCATCCACTCGCCCCTCTATCCGGCCTACGGCCAGCTCCATTACTTGGGGACTGGCCGCCATCTTGAGAAGCGCTGTGAGGGAGCTGTGCTGTCCTGGACAGAATCCATTGCCATCCTGCCCCGGTGCTTGCTGGATCCCCCACTGGGTCCTCCATCCAGGTCCCTGGGCACCCCTTGAACAATCCCCTGTCTGTCTGGAGTATCCCGGCCATCCACTCGCCCCTCTATCCGGCCTACGGCCGGCTCCATTACTTGGGGACTGGCTGCCATCTTGAGAAGCGCTGTGAGGGAGCTGTGTTGTCCTGGACAGAATCCATTGCCACCCTGCCCCGGTGCTTGCTGGATCCCCCACTGGGTCCCCCATCCAGGTTCCTGGGCATCCCCTGAACAGACCGCTGCCTACCTGGAGAGTCCCAGCCGTCCATTAGCCCTACCAGTCTCACTGCCGGCTCCATCTGGCATCTTGGGGCCTGTGGGACCTGCAGATCCTCCACACTCGGCTACCGCCCACAGCGGAACAGACGGCAGCACCTTCCGTACATACCCGTGGCGGCTCCGTGGACCGAGAGGCGGGATTTTGTGAGATCTAGATACCGCCAGAAATACCCTGCATGGGACTACACTCTGGGAACAGAGGTGAGGAACGGCCATCCTGCTGCACCGTGGGCCCACCAGTAGCTCCCTCGTCCCTCCCGGACCGGGTCCAGACCCCAGGTTATTACAAGATCGCCCCGCTCACAGGGGTGTGGTCCCACCATCTCATAGCCTGATTCTTCAAAAGTCCTGGGTGTTTGATCTTTACCCCCACAAAGCTCAGAGTACACCTCTTCGGGCAACATGTAGCCCCACAACAAATTTGGAACAAGCTATTGCCCTTGGATAGGGGTGATAAGATGAACTAAAGTCATAATCATAACTAAGTGGGGGCGCTTGCGAGACGCGATGCAGTTCACCATTTGTAATTGAGAATTTCATCTATTCAGCGAGGATTTAATACACACTGCAAGGATCAATTACCTTAAATAATTATATTTATTATAAACATCCCTGCAGTTCATACTAGTGCATGCCGTCGGGCAAGAAGGTGTACAATCGCCGTGCGCAACAGCACTCTTTAATCACATACCCTCTGCGCAATAAGGAGCAGAGTAAAATGGCGCATAAAGGTGCTAGTTCGTCGCTGGTACAGTCCCCTACAACTGCCAGTGGCCCTTCGCACAAGTCCTCTCCAACACAGAACAGTGATCTCCCTTCTCAGATCACAAAAGCAGATTTGGACTCCAGCTTAACCAAGATCTACGAAAAACTAGTTGACAAAATACAGTGTGAACTCCAAAAAACAACAAACACACTCACACAAGAAATAGCAACCCTGGGAGGACAAACAGATGTTCTTGAAACCAAGCATGATGAGCTATCACTTGCACACAACGATCTTAGAAGGGACTTTGAACTGTTAGCTGAAAACCACTCATACTTACAATCTCAAGTGGAAGATTTGGACAATCGAAACCGTAGGAACAACCTGAGGATTCGTGGTATTCCAGAATCGGTCACCGAACTGATGCCAGCGGTGTCCAAACTCTTCCACAATCTCCTTCCAGATCTACCTCCATCCTCATTTGTGTGTGACAGAATCCATAGGGCCTTGCGTCCTAAGCCACCCCCAGACAAACCTTCACGTGACATTATACTATGCATGAAAGACTTTATCACAAAAGAAAGCATACTAAGAGCATCCAGGAATATGCATAACATTGAATTGGATGGAACAAAAATTCAAATATTTCCTGATATTTCACAAGCTACCCTGGAAAGGAGACGCAAAATGAAAGAGATAACTTCAGTATTACAATCAGCTCACATCAGATACCGCTGGGGCTTTCCATTTAAATTAACAGTGCCACACAATGGCACAACTTATACAGTTTTCAACATTGCGGAAGGTAAAGATCTCCTGGTAAAGTTGGGTCTTTTAGACCCGGGGGCGGTGGCAAGACCTCCTGCCACCCCTCATACCTCACCGATCTGGGCCACCCCAGCCACGCGTCGTGGACAAGGAAGATGGCGTCCATCACTCAGAAATCTGGATGCTTGAAGTTAAAGTTTTCGCATACCTACGGCTGAAAATTCACACTTCTGTAGGGGGAGGAGAGAAAGAAGGAAGAGAAGGAGAAAAGGATTTTTTTTTCTATCTCCTTTTCCTTCGCAGGGTTCATAGAACAATTTTTACAGTTCTAAAAATTTACAAATTTTGAAGTTTGATTTACTGTGTTTAGTAAAGTAGTTCTACCCCTTTAAAAGGTATTGGGTAGGTATTTCACAGTTCCTACCATGCAATCTTATGCGATCATATACATTTAACCCCTTTTTTTTTTTTTCTCCATCTATGAGGTTTTTCTCCACTAATTTTTTCAACATACGTCACGGCATGCTCTTATATTTTTGTCTATAGAATCCTCGCAGAGGCTGATCTGCTCCGCCTCAGCTAGTTTGTTCCCCTACTCACAATGGACTCCAAAAGCATGGTTCAAATAGTGGATACATTTCTACGACTGACCCTGCTATCCATTGTTTTAATGATGGATGCTCCACTTGTGAGTAATGGACAATATTGTCCACAACAATTTTATTTTCGGTCAGGCAGTGCTCCTCACCCTGACCCCCAAGCTATAAATAATTTGTCTCATAATTATACTAAAATATTCTATTTTTACAAAATTTTGAAAAGGTTGAACATATTCTCTGTATTTTACTTAAGATGTTATGATGGTGCATTGTTGCGCAATGTAGCACTGTTATTATCTAGGAGTTTATTTTTTCTAGGGTTCTACGGTTCAGGTACCCAAATCTTCAGTCTACACATATATAAGTATAATATATTATTTGATATAGAAAGGTCAACAAAAAAACACTTATGCAGAATTTTGAGGTATATTCCGATATATCGTATATATGAAGATATAAATGGTAACACAGTGATCACCAGATTTTTCTCTATCTCAGGTAATTCTTCTTTATCGACGTTATCATTATTATCCAATTTACTATCACCATACCAACTTTGCCAAATGCTTTGCCCTGGGCCATGTGATCCATTGACACTACCTTATAATTATCATCGCTTTCTAACACCAATACAATGGGGCTTAGGGTGATTTCTCACAATGCCCAGGGCATTAATTCACCTCACAAGAGAAAGAAAGCTTTTCGCCACTATAAAAGATTAGGAGCTGATATAATATTAATGCAAGAAACTCACTTCGCTACAGACAAACACCCTAAATTCATTGACAAAAGTTTCAGCCAATTTTATTGCACTACTTACAACACAAAATCTAGGGGTGCTGCCATATTTATTAGGAACTCGGTGGTTTTTGAGGTTCAGAATGTCTTTAAGGACCCAGAAAGTCGTTATTTGATTTTGAAAGGCTTAATTAAAGGACGTTCGGTTACCATTGCCTCAGTATATGCTCCTAACGAGGCCCACTCAAACTTTTTTAACAAATTTTTTGAGACTTTGGATAATTATCATTCCGCACATCTAATAGTGGGTGGGGACTTCAATTTAGCAGCTCACTCGGTTCTGGACAGAAGCAGAGTTGTCCCTTCCTCTAAAGCTTTCCCTAAATCGCTGAACAGATCACTATATAATCATCAATTAGTAGATACTTGGAGAGCCCACAACATAGGTATCAAATCCTACACATTCTATTCGCACCCACATAACAGCTTTGCACGACTTGATTATATCTTCTGCACCCCAATCCTATTGGCCAATTCCTCTAAAGCAGATATACATGCATGTCCTTGGTCGGATCACCATATAATCTCCTTTAACACTTCACGCATAGGTCTAGCCAACACAACACACTCATGGCGAATTAACGATTCCTTGCTCACAGATCCATCAAGCAACCAACAAATTCTATCTCACCTAGAGCAATACTTCGCACACAACGTAACACCTGATATGTCTCCTACAAATATCTGGATGGCACATAAAGCGGTAATGAGAGGCCATCTGATAAATATTGCCTCAATTAAAAACAAATCCAAACTTGCAGATATTAGATCCCTTACAAACGATCTAGATAATTTATATCACAGACACAACCAAAACCCATCTAGTGACCTTTTTAAACAGATTCAAGAGAAACGCACTACCTTAGACACATTATTAGCATCGGACACCGAAAAGGCCCTCAGGTGGTCTAAAGCCAGATTCTTACTCAACAGTAATTCATATTCCACCATGTTCGCTAGAAAACTTAATCAATCTACAAAACCACCCCACACATACAAATTAAGGAACCCATCTGGAAATATGGTGTCCCATCCCAAAGAAGTCATGAAACTGTTCTTAGACTTCTATGAAAATCTTCTTTCCACATCACAATCAGCCCCCAAACAGTCTTCCCTTGATTGGCTTAACAACATTACATTGCCCACTCTTTCTAAGGACCAAATAGAATCTCTCAATGCCCCTTGTACAGACATAGAAGTTTGCAGAATTATTAGAACTTTAAAGATATCCACTGCCCCAGGCCCAGATGGCTATTCCTCGTCCTACTATAAAAAATTTGCCCCTACCATTACCCCACACCTTACTAAACTATATAATAGTATTTTACAAGGCGGCCAATTCCCATCTGAAATGCTATTAGCCAACATGTCTCTTCTTCCCAAACCAAATAAAGACCACTCCACCCCTCAAAACTACCGCCCAATATCAGTTATTGATAATGACCTAAAAATATTTGGCAGAATTTTGGCAGACAGATTATCGGCTGTTATCTCCCCACTAGTTGATCCTGATCAAACGGGTTTCATTCCTAACAGACAAATAACAGACAATATACGACTGACCACAAATATCATTCAAGACTCCAACACAAATTCCAAATCCACACTACTACTCAGTCTCGACATACATAAAGCGTTTGACAGCGTTTCCTGGTCATATCTTGACACTCTACTCCCCAAATATGGCATCAACAATGAATTCTTACATGGTTTTAAGGCTCTCTATCACAACCCACAAACACGTATCAAACTCCCAGGCAACAACTCAGACTTTTTCCCCCTAACCAAAGGTACCAGACAGGGTTGCCCCCTCTCCCCTCTACTTTTCGCCCTCGCGATAGAACCCCTTGCCTGCGCGATTAGAAATAACAAAATAACATAGACATTAAAGGATACTCCAAGGGATCCAAGGAATACAAACTAAGTCTCTACGCAGATGACGTGCTTCTGTTTATAACCGACCCTCTTATCTCCCTACCCAACCTAACTAAAACCCTTGCCATCTTCCACGACCTGACAGGCCTGAGTGTAAATCTAAATCTAAATGCTCAGCTTTACCAATCAATATTCCTCCAGCCTTAATAGCTTCACTTAAGGACAAATTCTCATTTAATTGGAATATGGATTCATTTAGATATCTAGGCATCCAAATTACTTCTTCCTTTAAAACGTTTTACCAAGCAAACTATCCTCCTTTATTTAATAGTATTAAAAATTTACTTAAACTTTGGTCATCATACCAGATTTCATTCTCGGGTAGAATAGTGGCTGTAAAAATGATGATACTACCCAAGCTTTTATTTTTTTTCAGAGCCCTTCCTATTATTCTACATAAAAAAACATTAGATTCCTTACAGAGAGAGATCAACAAATTCATATGGCTAAACAAGAAACCCAGATTCAGCTATTCCCTTATGTTTAGACCCCAAGGAAAAGGAGGCCTCAGCATTCCTAATCTTTGGCTTTATTATCTATCGGCCAGATTTACCCAATTAGCCCAATGGTATGCCCCCTCACTTCAAATCCCTTGGCTCCGGTTCGAGGAAGAATCCGTCCTACCCTACAACCTACAAGGACTTCTCTGGTCCAAGACTATCCCACCACAAAAAATTAAACCCCTAAATCTCATTGTCACTCACACCCTTCAACTATGGAACAGACAAGCCTCTAAATTCATATTATCCTCTGACATTCCCCCCTTGGCCTCCTTTCTAGGTGACCCTCGTTTCCCCCTCCCAGACAGAGCTCAAGATCAAAACTCTCTAACGAATTGGAAGTCACATAACCTAACACATTTAAAATCGCTCTTCCACAACAATTCATTCCTCACTTTCTCCAGTCTACAAATAAAATATGATTTTCCACCTTCTGAACTAGAGAACTATACAAATATAAGACAATTCTATCAGAAATATCATTCACTTACACTTCATCCCCCCTATACACAATTTGAGCAAATTTGTATCTCTTTCCCCCGTGATAGTGGTTTAATCTCCAGAATATATAAAAGTTTAAATGAGACCAACATGCCTGAGAAGTCACATCCCATGCTACAATGGGAATCAGATCTTAATACCTCATTTACTCCTGATCAATGGGATACTATTTTTACAAATCTCCATAAATGTTCCAAAACAACCTCGATCAGAGAATCATCCATCAAATTGCTCTATAGATGGTATCTTACCCCCGCTAAACTCAACTCATTCTATCCCTCACTATCCCCACTCTGCTTTAGGGGTTGCCCCTCTCAGGGTACACTTTTACATATCTTTTGGGATTGTCCCCATATAAAAAACACCTGGCATAAGGCTAGCATAATCATTGAAAAAATATCCGGTAGGAAGTTTTCTCTTACACCCCAAATATGTCTTCTTTTCTCCCCTATACAGGATATTCCAATGACTAGCACAAGGCTAATCCACACATTTCTCAGCTCCATTCATTGGGCTATAGCCTTCAATTGGCGTTCCACTACGGTACCTTGGTCACAAATTCTCAACCGCATGTCGAACATCAGACTTTCTGAAAAAATTCACCACACGTTATATGACTCTATGCCTCTTTATCAAAAAAAGTGGACCCTCTGGGACACCACCTCTCTGATTTAGAAAAATTTCTATTTAATTTTCCTCACCTCCTCTCCTTAACACATATGTAATTGCCCTTCCTTCTTCCCTCCATGATAACTGGCATATTTATGACACTGTGCAATATTTAATCTGAATAACCATAACCCTTTTTTATTTCCTGTACAACATTCACTGTTAAAGATATTTGTATGTATACCTGTACCATCATTGTAATTGTTTTATACCTTGACCTTTTACATAATAAAAATCGTTTGTAAACAGAAAATGTCAAGCACTTTTTTGCAGCAGAGAATGACATTTTCCGAACCAGTTTTGGGGCCCCGTATATCAGGGCCACTTGGTGCTAGGAACCCCAGCTTTGGATATGTTATGGTACCAGTTCCATTGGGTTTGCACACCAAATTTCGGGTTCCTAGCACCAAGTGGCCCTGAGATATGGGGCCCCAAAGTCGGTTCTGAAAATGTCAAGCTCTTTTCTGCAGCAGAGAATGACATTTTCCGAACCGGTTTTGGGGCCCCGTATCTCAGGGCCACTTGGTGCTAGGAACTTCATCTTTGGATATGTTGTGGTACCAGTTCCACTGGATTTGCACACCAAATTTGGGGTTTCTAGCACTAAGTGTCCCTGAGATACGGGGCCCCAAAGTCGGTTCGGAAAATGAAATTTTTTGCTGCAGAAAAGTGCTTGACTCGAGTATAAGTCGAGGGGGGCACTTTCAGCACAAAAAAATGTGCTGAAAAATTTGACTTATACTCGAGTATATACGGTACTTAGAACCCCCAAACATTATATATATATCTAGATATATAGATATACAGTATATATATATATATCTATATATATTTTTTTTTTCTAACACCCTAGAGAATAAAATGGCGGTCCTTGCAATACTTTCTGTATTTGCACAGCAGTCTTACAAGCGCACTTTTTTTGGAAAAAATCCACTTTTTTAAATAAAACAACAGTAAAGTTAGCCCAATTTTGTTTTATATTGTGAAAGATAATGTTACGCCGAGTAAATTGATACCCAACATGTCAGGCTTCAAAATTGTGCCAGCTCGTGGAATGGCGACAAACTTTTACCCTTAAAAATCTCCATAAGCGACTTTTAAAAAATTCTACAGGTTGCATGTTTTGAGTTACAGAGGAGGTCTAGGGCTAGAATTATTGCTCTCGCTCTAACGAACGATAATCCTCTTCAAAGTAGCGACGTATAATGATGGCGGGCGGTCCATAAGTGGTTACAGTATAAGATCACCTTTTGTAACATGTTACATGTTACACCCATATTTAGGGTGTAACATGCTACAAATGTACCCCCCCCCATGTCCTCGTCTTTGCAGCGAGCAGGGGATTTTCACCCCATCTGCTTGCTGCCGCAATCTAAAGAAAATGCAGCGGTGCAGGGATCCGCACACCCGGCCCCGTCATTCATTCACGGTGTTCTGTGAATGAATGGTCTACAACTACCGACAGCCTTTGCAGCTGTTGGCTTGTAGTTCTCAGTGAATTACCAGGGCGCTGTTGAGCGATGTGGTAGTTCATTGATTCTTCCTCTCAGTGTGAAACTGCCTGTCTGTACGATATATAGGCAGACAGCTTACACTGACAGTGTGCAGGAGCCCTGCATGTCATCAGCAATCTGCTGATGGTGAGAGCACTTTCCAGGCTCATAAAAAAAATATAGCAAATGCACATTTTTTTACCTGCAAAAAATGTGCATTTATTTACAGGTCTTGTCTTCCCCTACCTTGTAACTGGAAAGTAAAAGGATAAACATCTCCAATCGATGAGCCCATCTCTGTCACTCTGCTCTCTCCTATCTGCAAATTCCTTATTAGCACATGAGCACATTATGGCTGAGTTCCACCCAAAAGTGGAAGCTCCGCTTACTTGACTCCTTCCCCTCCGGTGCCACATTTGGTACCTTTTGGGTGTGAGGGAGGAGCGGGTACCTGTTTTTGACAGATACTTGTCCTCACTTCCGAGAGATCTTACTGCGGTGAGATCACTCAGAAGTTTGGCCCCCCTCTTCCTTATCCCTGCCACCGGGCCACTCAGAAAATGCAGCAGGAAACCGGCTGTGAAGCCGCAAGGCTTCACTGCCGGTTTCGCTTACAGACAATGGCGGTGGCAGCACCCGACAGCCGATGGAAACCTCGGCTGGGGTGCTGACCGCGCTGGATTGATGTACAGGTAAGTGTCCTTATATTAAAAGTCAGCAGCTACAGTATGTGTAGCTGCTGACTTTTAATTGTTTGCTGGGGGGGGGCTGGAGCTCCTCTTTAACTTCCCCGCCAGAGCCAACGTAGTTTTAGCCAACTGGAGAAAAATATCTCAGAGGAGTCTCCTCGATCTTAGCACAGTTGTTTCAGGATGTTCTCTGACAAACCACTTTGCCAGCTCCACCCAGCTGTCAGCTTGATAATGACCGATGAGGAAATAACCATAAACCAAAGCATTTCCACTATAAATACAGTACCGTATATAATCGAGTGTAAGTTGACCCAAAGCCGAGGCACCTAACTTTACCACAAAAAACTGGGAAAACGTATTGACTCGTGTATAAGCCTAGGGTGAGAAATACGCAGCTACTGTAAGTGGAAAAGAGGGTCAACAACGCCCATTTGCAGCCTCACTGTGCCCATTTGCATGCCTCACTGTGCCCATTTGCAGCCATAGGTCCCCCGAACTTCAAACTCGGTAGTTAAGGTTTCCTAGATGCCCCCTAGCTGCAGCCAAAATTTGGGGTCCCGAAATGACATTGCTGCAGATGGACACAGTTGACCGAATTTGGGGCCCCGTATCCCGGGGCCATTTGCTGCTAGGAACCCCAAATTTGGTTTGCAAACCCAGTGGAACTAGCACTACAATATATCCAAAGTTGGGGTTCCTAGCACCAAGTGGCCCCGAGATATGGGGCCCCAAAATCAGTTCGGAAAATGTCAAGCACTTTTCTGCAGCAGAGAATGACATTTTCTGAACCGACTTTGGGGCCCTATATCTTGGGGCCACTTGATGCTAGGAACCCCAGCTTTGGGTATGTTGTAGTGGGTTTGCACACCAAATTTGGGGTTCCTAGCACCAAGTGGTCCCGAGATACGGGGCTCCAAAGTCGGTTCGGAAAATGTCATTCTTTGCACCAGAAAAGTGCTTGACTTGAGTATAAGCTGAGGGGGGCACTTTCAGCACAAAAAAATGTGCTGAAAAACTTGGCTTATACTCGAGTATATACGGTATATTGGGAAAATTGGGACAGATTTTCATTTCCATTCCTCTCAGTTGAACACCACTTTCTTAAAAGAAGCCCAGAGTGAGAAATATAGAAATCGACATTGCTGATTTCTCCTTCCAAAAATGCTAGTTGCTTGCCAGATCTTGACTTCAATACTTTGAGTCACTGGCCCCAAACACATGTGCACAGTGCTAGTAAGGACTTTTTTGTTTTTTCTGAGCTGTATTAAAACCAAAAAGTTAACACAATTAGAACATTTGTAAAAGGAGGTGAGAAACCTCCATATTGCTCTGGGTAGGTGTACTTTAACCACTTGCCGACCGCCAATGTACGTCCCTAATTTGGGGACAGATATCGTTGTTATGGCAGCAGCTAGCTGCCATAACCCTGTTATCCCCGTGTTCGGCCGGCGGTCAGCTACATGATAAAAGTGGTCTCTGCAGCGGATTCACCGCAAGATCACTTTTATCGGTGGCGGGAGAGGGGGCCCCCTGCCGCGATCCGGTGCCCTCCGCCACTTACCGGAGCCGTCGGCAGCGACAGAGGCGATCGCGTCTGTCCCCTGCCTGGGTATGGAGACGAGTGAGGGGAATATGACCCCCACCCATCTCCTTACCATAGCAGGGCGGAAGCAACGTCAAAATGTCACTTCCGCCCATACGTCTTAAAGTCACATTTTTTTTGTTGTCATTTTTTCAAAATTTTTTTTTTTTTTTTTTTATTGCATTTAAGTCCAAATATGAGATCTGAGGTCTTTTTGATCCCAGATCTCATATTTAAGAGGTCCTGTCGTGCTTTTTTTCTATTACAAGGGATGTTTACATTCCTTGTAATAGGAATAAAAGTGACACAATTTTTTTTTTAAACAGTGTAAAAATTAAAATTAAAAGGTAAAATAAATAAGAAAAAAAATTTCTGCACGCGAGCTCGGCGCCCTGTCCCGCATACGTGAGTAGCGCCTGCATATGAAAATAGTGTTCAAACCACACATGTGAGGTATCGATGCGATCAGTAAAGCGAGAGCAATAATTCTAGCCCTAGACCTCCTCTGTAACACAGAACATGCAACCTGTAGAAATTTTTAAATGTCGCCTATGGAGATTTTTAAGGGTAAAAATTTGTCATCATTCCACGAGCGGGCGCAATTTTGAAGCGTGACATGTTGGGTATCAATTTACTCGGCGTAACATTATCTTTCACAATATTAAAAAAAAATGGGCTAACTTTACTGTTGTCTAATTTTTTAATTTAAAAAAACTGTATTTTTTTTTTAAAAAGTGCGCTTGTAAGACCGCTGCACAAATACAGTGTGACAGAAAGTATTGCAATGACCGTCATTTTATTCTCTAGGGTGTTAGAAAAAAAATGTATAATGTTTGGGGGTTCTAAGTAAGTTTCTAGCTAAAAAAACAGTTTTTAACTTGTAAACAGCACATCTAAAAAAGAGGATTGGTTCTTAAAGTGGTTAAGAGGTTCTTGTCTTTCCAACAACCACATGTCTAGGGGGACTTTTATTAGTGGGGGTTTTTAATTGACCATCATTGTAAAGGGATTTTAATTAGTGGAAACAGAGGAACAGAGGTCTTTTAGGGTTGCCACACAAATTGTAGAGGGGAGGGGGACTTTTTAAATGTTTCCCACAGGGCTCTGTAAAATGTGGTTACTCAAACTGCTGAGATGGTAAATTACAGTAGGTTCAATCTTATAAGAAGTCAGCAAGGTCTTTTTGTTAATAGGTATGTATTCAATAATTGAAGTGCAGGCAATTATTATGTACGCTAGTGAACTGGATTACGTAAGACAAAGTGAAACAATGAACCTTATTTATCAAAGTGACCAAAGGACAAATTGTCTCAGGCAGACTCACTGCAGACAATTAAAGGGGTTGTAAAGATAAAAATTTTTTCACCTTAATGCATTCTATGCATTAAGGTGAAAAAACTTTTGACAGTACCGCCGCCCCCAGCCCCCCCGTTTTACTTACCTGATGCCTCGAATCTTCGCTGCTCGTCCTCATTGCAGCTCAGCCTGGTCGCTGATTGGCTGCAGTGGATGGATTGAAAGCAGCGCAGCCATTGGCTCGCGCTGCTGTCAATCACATCCGATGACGCGGCGCGCCGGGGGGCGGGGCCGAGTGATACAGCGAGCGGCTATAGCCGCCGGCTGTATCACGGGAGCGCGCCCGCAAGCACTCACCACCATGCGAGGGAGCTCGCATTAAGGTGGTAAATGCTTGCGGGGAGGAGCTGAAACAGCCGCCGAGGGACCCCAGAAGACCAGGTTCGGGGCCACTCTGTGCAGAACGAGCTGCACAGTGAAGGTAAGTATGATATGTTTGTTATTTAAAAAAAAAAAAAAAAAATTACCTTTACAACCCCTTTAAGTCATACTTTTAGTGTTGATGAGTATAAATAGTGGCTCACGGTAGAATGTATCTTCAGTAGGAAAACCCAAAAAGGTTAATACCCATCTGTTGCCAAAATTCTATATTTTGTTTTGGGTAGAACAGGGAAGAGTTATTTTAAGATTGATACTTCTGGCAGATAACATAAGTTCACCCAAGAGGCAGCATCTAAACAACAGCTCAGCCTTCACCAGTGCACCATGCAAGGAGTGATAGGCCACTAGGTCACGGCCCTCAGGATGGCCTCACCAAGGTGTCACAGGAACACATTGGCAAGAATGCAGAAACAGAGTATGGTACAGCAGAAGATCAGAGAACAAGCATGGGGCTAGGGTATATTCTACAAAAAGCAAGGATGGAGGACCGCACACTTTAAAACGAAAGCTAAACATCCATCTTCTTTATTTCCATCAATTAAAAACTGGACATCAACACACACAGACAGCAAGGTTGACGCTTTTCATGTCTTACTGAAGCTTAATAACAATTATAGGTTATGATTAAGCATCAGTAAGATGTGAAACACGTTAACCTTGCTGTCTGTGTGTGCTGATGTCCTGTGTTTAACTGATGGAAATAAAGAAGATGGATTTTTAGCTACGATTTAAAGTGTGCGGTCCTCCATTCTTGCTTTTTGTAGAATCTGCAGCACTTACCGGACCTGCACCCTGTGTTGTGTCTGGGCAGTAAGTTTAGGACCAACCTGGAGCGGCACATTTTTCTTTAGGTTGCTAAGACTGGGGCACAGCTGGAGAGCCAAGGTTCCCTACCCCTGGGCCAGACCATAGCTAGTCTCTAGATGGAGTCTAAGGCAGGTGGCAAGAAAGAGCATTGTCAATCTCTAGGATGAGGTCAAGGCAGGCAAGACAGTGTTAGGAGCAGGTAGAGTCAGTAGGAGACATGAGTAGTAGTGGGCAGACCGAGTTAAGCTTTACATACAGTATTTTACAAAAGTGAGTACACCCCTCACATTTTTGTAAATATTATATTATATCTTTTCATGTGACAACACTGAAGAAATGACACTTTGCTACAATGTAAAGTAGTGAGTGTACAGCTTGTATAACAATGTACATTTTCTGTCCCCTCAAAATAACTCAACACACAGCCATTAATTTCTAAACTGCTGGCAACAAAAGTGAGTACACCCCTAAGTGAAAATGTCCAAATTTGGCCCAAAGTGTCAATATTTTGTGGGGCCACCATTATTTTCCAGCGCTGCCTTAACCCTCTTGGGCATGGAGTCCACCAGAGCTTCACAGGTTGTGTTGTAGAATCTCATATTAGCCAATGTATTTCATATTATTCATATTGATGTGCATGTATTTTATTGATTATTATTATTATTATTATTATTATTATTATTATATAGTAGTGGTTTTATCAATATTATTATTCAATAGGTAAAGCAACAATTATTAATCTTTAATAATGTATACTGTGTTTTCCAGATTTAGAAAGTATTCATTTTTAAGTGTTGAACTTTAAATGACCTCTGCTTTATGACAAGTACTTGTACACAGGTGTTCTCGAAAATGTATTAAGATAGTCTACTGGGTGAAAGTTCATTAGGATAGATTCAAGTAATATAGAATTGTCTCAAGTCTGAAATGCATATAAATCAGACAGATAAAGATAAGAAAACATGTGGTTTAGAAATAATTAAAGTTATGTACAGTACATAAAATTAAGTTTGACAGGGTCAAACAAAGGTCTGCTTGTGCCCTCATTAAAACTGTTAAAATACATACATATAGTGAAACATATAAAACATCTAGTGGTGTTATTGAAAGTTCATTTTCCCAAATGTCATAAATCTGTAATTCTTGAACTTACCGTAGGTAAATCTTATTAAGATAAGGAGAGTTTGATAACACAGCTGGGTGCCAGACTGTCTCTATACAGGTGTTTTTAATTAGACAAAACTAGTTATAAATCACTTTAATGAACATATAGGAATTTTGGGAATATTTAAGTTTATCTGGTTGTAGAACAGGTGTCAGATTTATGGATAGTTACATTGACATAGATCTTAGCGACCAATCATATGTAAGAGAGATGTTAAGATAAGACTTGTAAAAGGGTATATAAATGCAAGCTCTACAATTGTTAGACAGACAAGTCAGATAGGAGCTCATAAGGCTGAACTCTGTGTATGCTGCCCTATTGCATGGGTCATAGAGGTCAGATGGGCAAGCATCTGTCCATAACTTGTCTCCTCGTACGAGTCAGAGAAAACTTCTTAACTTGTTCCAGAATGTGGTCTTAGGTGAATTTCCCTCACGAACTTGGTCGAGCTGGAACTCAGAACTCTGTGAGGGGACCAGACCACCGGCCAATTGGCTGGTCCCTATCAGGTGACAGGTTCCCAAGAATTGGCAGTAAAGACCCATTCTGGTTCAAGGTGAGAACAATTCACAATTGTTTCAATTTGGTTAGAGGATAAGAATAGTTATATCTAATATGCTTGCATTGTAAGAAACTGTATAAATTAGACCTGTATCTTGTAATACTTTGAACATAAACCTGTATGTTACCAGCTGTTAATAAACCTGCATTGCTGAATTTCTGCCTGGTTCGATACTTTACTATTCTACCTCATTTGGTGGCCCGTACGGGGACCGCATAACCTCATCTCCGATCTTGCCTAACTCCATGCTGGTGAAGCACTGAGCTCAACATAATTTTGCGCAATTTATATCAGGTTAGCAGACACCTATTATTAGTTCTGCATTGTGTTGTGCCGTGTTTTGCTAGCGCAAGGAGAGGCAGGTGGTTGTTGTTGGGGTATCACTGTCCACCAGGCAGATCTTTGTGATGGTAGGTTGGGTTTCTCAACTGTGAATGCCTTAAAATGCATTGTACAGGATGAGATACCCTGGGTAAAAAAAAAAAAAAAAAAGAAAGAAACATTTTTTCCAAAGGGGTACCCCTGTAGAAGGCTAGCTACTCTCTATGTGAACCTACCTTTAACATACATGTTGGTATCCTAGACTGAGTAAATTGGTCTAGAAGAGGTTTATTTTGATTGGTATCCTAGACCTGCAAAAGGTCTGGGCGAGGTTTTGGGGTAAATGTTTTGACCCCTGGAGAACCTACCTTTAACATGCATGTTGGTATCCTAGACTGAATAAATCGGTCTAGAAGAGGTTTATTTTGATTGGTATCCTAGACCTACAAGAGGTCTGGATGAGGTTCTGGGGTAAATGTTTTGACCCCTGGAGAACCTACCTTTAACATGCATGTTGGTATCCTAGACTGAATAAATCGGTCTAGAAGAGGTTTATTTTGATTGGTATCCTAGACCTACAAGAGGTCTGGATGAGGTTCTGGGGTAAATGTTTTGACTCCTGGAGAACCTACCTTTAACATGCATGTTGGTATCCTAGACTGAGTAAATCGGTCTAGAAGAGGTTTATTTTTGATTGGTATTCTAGCCCTACAAGAGTTCTGGAAGAATTGGTATCCTAGACTGGTAAGTCTAGTTTGGAAGAGGTTCTTGAGTTGCCTAAATTTACATGCATGTTGGTATCCTGGATTGGCAATCAATCTGGAGGAGGTTTTGGGGCTATCAGACCCCTGGAAAGCCTAAGTTAAAAACAAAAACAGTACTGATATGTAGCTACTAGTAGAAAAAGGTACCTTTGTTTTGTATAATATTGAACATAAAAATTGTGGTGTAAAATAATACTCATGAGTTTAGAAATGTCAGGAGAGGTAAGTCCTGACAGGTAAATGAGGTAAAGGTTTTGGAGCTCCATTTGTTAACAAAGTTAAAAGGTATGTATCGTCTTTGTGCTATAAGTGTATGTGTTTATATGTATCTGTTATAACGGTCTGTGTACTAACTGAGTTAAGATCAGGTTGAGACATTCCTGATCGCCGTGGCAAGCAGGGCTTGGCGGTTTTATGTGTCTTGAGACAAGCGTTTTGGTACGGAGACGTATGCGCGTACGGTGCCTATTGGCTTTACTCTGAGCACTGCTGTCCATAAGTAATTACTAACTAACCTGTCAGTTTTAATAATTCTGTGAATATTTGTATATTTATATATAGTCAGGAATTTGTGTTCATGTGTATGCATACTTTGCTAGGTGGAGTGACTGTGTATTGCTATATAGAAAACAGAAGATAATGACATTTTGTTAATGAATGTTCACAAATGTAAGTTAATTTCTTTGTAATCTTTGTAGACTGTTAGGGAATATTGTATGTGTGAGGGAGACTGATCATCTCCCAAATTAGGTTAGAATAAGTCTGTAGTGGTTGTAAAAACGTTTGTGTGGAAGGACCCTGTGTGTTAGTTCTATGAGTGAATTGTAAGAAGTATGCTGAATTCTGCATAGTGTATGATGAATATGGAAATGGTATGTATCTTCCATACAAATACAATTAGAACTTTCTGTATCATACCTTTGATTTTGTGACACTTGTTATTAGTATTTGATAGGAGGATTTATATTTATATGAGTTAAATTTGTGTGTGTGTGTTTTTTTTTTTTTTGTATGAGGTGTAAAATGAGTCCCTATGTGAATGATTGTATGTGTCTTTCGTGGAGAGGCTAGGGATTGATACATCTATGGTGACTGATTGACTTTAGCGTCAAAGTTCTAAATGTTATTGGCAGTGAGGGAGTGTGTGTGGAAGGCACGATTCATTAATCTTTTTTATATTATTTTGAATATGTACCTTAGCTAGATAGCGCCATGAATGAGCTGAGGGAGTTAGAAGTTATTTAAACTGTAGAAAAAAGAAAGTTGTTTGTTTTAAGTAATTTATGACACAAAGTTCACCCATATTTTTTTGTATCCAGCATACTGCTTCTGGAAGGAAAAAATCTGTAGATAAATTCAATGCCGCTAATGTAATTAATGTCATGCTTAACAGATTTTACAGTTGTAGGTTTTACATGTTAGACGAAATACTGTATTTTTTTTTTCAGTATGTGTTTAGGAGCTTATGTGCAACAGCATTAAATCACTTTTTGTGACAGCTCATCTCAGTGCTCTGTACTGAGATGAAAGGGGCACGTATAGGTGCCTTTAGACAGAAACTGGATGAGCTGACCAGAAAATAAATAAAATCTCAGAATTTGTTCTTATTCTTAAACATTTGTTGATTTTTTATTAGAATATAAACTATAGATTATAATAGGTATTTTGTCTTTTATATTATGGACTGTAGTAGTGAAAGGTGCATTTTATTTTTAGTGTATCACTCTTGTAAGTAGGGTGCTTATTCTCCCTTGTAGCTTTTGTTGTTTACTTTGTCTTGTCTCTACCTTATTGTACAGTATTATGTATACTGTCATCTTTATATATTTGCCTAATTAGTAGTAATCACAAAGATAGTAATGGGATTTATTTATTTGGTACAAGGGAACTCCAAATTTATTTTTGTTTCTTATTTTCTAAAAAGAATAGTGAAGAGTGATGCATGGTAACAACAGTACTACCATCTTATTATATGTGCTATATGTAGCACATACAGGGGGGTGAATTAGATAATTAGAGTCTTAATTTTTAATCTCAGCTTGTAAGCTCTGGTGAGCAAGGTCCTTATTGGTATTGGCTATAACTTATTTTGTCCTACCTGATTACAATATTTAGTAATCATCAGGTTGATTATTAGTTTGCCTAAATAAATAATTTGTTTCTTTATTCCAGGAGCAGCCAGCACGTTTTCATATGTAAAGTTATACTTTGTAAAATTTCACTCCTTTTGATTTTTTTATTATTCAAGTTCCTAGTTATGCTACTACAGGTAGCAAAGTCAGTTTTTGGATTAGGGTCACTCCGCATTAATATGATCTAATTAACAATAAAATTTGTATATAATTATTCTTAAGGAAGGGACATAGTAATGCACATTTTCTTAACCTCTTTAGATTTAACAGACTGTGCAAGTGACCATGTAATTTTATTTTGATTTCTTTTTAATTATGAACAATCACAATGTAGTTTCACAAAATGTAGTTCTTCAAAGTCTATTTTGTGTGCCTGTATATAGACTTTATTGCAATGAAAGAACAAAGCTGTAGATATAGATATACTTTAATAAATGTCTGCTCCTTTTTAAAGTAAATCAAAGTTTTTCAAATGGTCATGCAAATGTACGAGACAACAGCTAAGTGTCTGATGTGGGAAATTTTTCCCAGGATTGGAGTGTATACAGCACTGATATCAGATAATCGTACCCATTTTTATGAAAAACCAGTTCCATTCTGCTCTATGCTTGGCATAGACGATAGAACCTTGTGTCCACACTCATATTCATTGGTGGATAGGTTGTATGGACTGTTGTGGACCAAATTAAATACAATTTACTGGGCCATATGAAACTTTGGATAGATTTGTCACTAAGTTTAGGAGTTCTAGAGGCAAATGATAGTTGCTTAGACTTCATGCTGTACAGTGGGGGATAAAATGTTCATGTGTTTAAAATAATTAACCAAATTGGTGTAGTTTTGTTTCTAAACAGATCCTTGTTTTAGATGTGATCTCTTGTTCCAGTCAAAGCCACTAAAGGAATGTATGTCAGTAACTCTTGATGACTGCAAGTACATTAAAGATAATAAAAGGAAATGGAAGAATTCACAGTTCAAGTGTCCATTTAAATCCACACTTGTGATAGTGACATTTTCAGTTTCTATAGTAGTCAAAGTCTGAGTGAGATTAGCATGAATGTTATCCACATAAGTGCAAGTGGAATACATACAAGAGACTGTTGCAGACAAAGACATTGGAAGTATTTCAGTAATGGACAATTCTAATTACTTATATGTGATACTTTGTACGTAGAGACTTACTGTTGTCTTGTTTGTTATATATGTTATAAGTATTATTATTGTGAACACCTTAAAGTGGAACTTTGGTCAGAAAATTAATTCCTGCCGGATCACTTGAGGCTGACCCCTTTTGCAGGTGTAGCTATGAAACACAGTAAAAAATAAGTGCCTATACTGTTTAAAATACACTGTATCACCCTGCTCTACACAGGCTCAGTTGAGCTCTATTTTTTGCACTGATTAAAATCTAGAGGCCAGTCTGCTGACAGCCTGAAATTCTACTGCTGCTCAAAGATTCTGGGCTTCAGTAAAAAGGTAGCATAATAATTAATGTGGAATGTATTTTTCTTGCTAATGAACCTTATTTTATCACATTTTTTTGAGTAGAGTTCCATTTTGAGTAAATGTTCAATCATTATAAACAAATAGTTTTATCATTTTTTTTTTGCAAAAAAAAAATAAAAAAGTGGGGAGGTAAAATGAAATGAGTATGACATTTTCGATAAGAATGTATGATATTGATGCTTTATAAGATACATTATGATATTTATCTTGATATTGTTTTATAATTTATGTTTTAAGACATAGGAGAGGTAGGCTACTAACTTAGACAGTATAGCAGTGACTGACAGAAGAGACCCATGCTGACTGTTATTGTATAATATTCTGTAGTATAGTATGTGCAGAAATGGACAAAAAGTGAAATGGTTTTGGGTTTAGCAAACTTTGTGGGAAGACTACAAAATTAAAACTAATGAAATATCTGGACTGACTATATTGACAGTATGACATGACCAGGGTAATAGTGACTGATAGGTGGAGTCAAGGTTAAGAAATGATAAGAATTTTACAATTATTGTATGGGAAATAGTATAGGTTGGGAAATGTAAAAAGAATAGTCTATATAAAATACTTTGTAGTGAAAACATGTACTTCAAGGGATTTATAATAATAATTATTATTAATATTGTAAGAGTATTGTATTATGATAAAACTATATAGATACATGTATATTTCGTTAGTGGATGTTGTAGAAGTAAAAGGAACACACTAAATTAAGTTATTAGATAAAATGAGAGTGTAGGAGCCATTGCTTTGTAGGTTGCCCTGAAATGCTTGCCAGAGACCTATTGTATCCTGACACTGACTATTATTTTTATTTTCATAACTATAATTTTGAAGTGTATTTTATATCCAGACAAATATCGGGTGATCGCAGAAGACATGATGCAACTTGTTACAAATGTTAATTGCTACAAAGGAAGGATTTCATGCAATAAAGGAACATCTGAGACTTGTACCTTTGCAGAACAGGTATGCACTGAACTTGTGTCTTACAGCATCCAAAGCAGCTTGTGCTATGATACTGGACCAGCAAATGATGATGAAGAAGGAGATCTCTCCAAAAAACATCAAGCACTTGGCTAAGCTGAAAAGACCTATGCAGGAAAAGGCAGAGCCTTATGGGACTGAGTCTGCTGAATGCTCCCTGGAACCACATACTTGGCTTTCATTCGCTAGCTAAAGGGATTGTTCCTCTTCCCTGTTATCCTTGATGTGATGTTGCTGAGTAACTGTTGCCTGTTGCAAGAAGTTTGTGGCAAGAATGATCACAATGCCACTAAGACTGACAACTATTTTTTTTCCGTGCCACATATGGAGAAGGACTTTGCAGCTACAGAAGAAGATGCAGTGTTTTTGATTGGACTGATTTATTTATTTTTATTTTTTGGACTGATTTGTTTTTATTTTTTGGACAATTTGTGATAAGTGTCGGGTGCATGGGGTCTCTGAAAGGCATGGTGGGTGATCTGTACTGTAATTGCTGCTTATGCCTCAACAGGGGGGAAATGTTGTAGAATCTCATATTAGCCAATGTATTTCATATTATTCATTATGATGAGCATGTATTTTATTGATGATTATTATTATTATTATTATTATTATATAGTAGTGGTTTTATCAATATTATTATTCAATAGGTAAAGCAACAATTATTAATCTTTAATAATGTATACTGTGTTTTCCAGATTTAGAAAGTATTCATTTTTAAGTGTTGAACTTTAAATGACCTCTGCTTTATGACAAGTACTTGTACACAGGTGTTCTCGAAAATGTATTAAGATGGTCTACTGGGTGAAAGTTCATTAGGATAGATTCAAGTAATATAGAATTGTCTCAAGTCTGAAATGCATATAAATCAGACAGATAAAGATAAGAAAACATGTGGTTTAGAAATAATTAAAGTTATGTACAGTACATTAAATTAAGTTTGACAGGGTCAAACAAAGGTCTGCTTGTGCCCTCATTAAAACTGTTAAAATACATACATATAGTGAAACATATAACACATCTGGTGGGGTTATTGAAAGTTCATTTTCCCAAATGTCATAAATCTGTAATTCTTGAACTTAGTTAAATCTTATCAAGATAAGGAGAGTTTGATAACACAGCTGGGTGCCAGACTGTCTCTATACAGGTGTTTTTAATTGGACAAAACCAGTTATAAATCACTTTAATGAACATATAGGAATTTTGGGAATATTTAAGTTTATCTGGTTGTAGAACAGGTGTCAGATTTATGGTTAGTTACATTGACGTAGATCTTAGCGACCAATCATATGTAGGAGAGATGTTAAGATAAGACTTGTAAAAGGGTATATAAATGCAAGCTCTACAATTGTTAGACAGACAAGTCAGATAGGAGCTCATAAGGCTGAACTCTGTGTATGCTGCCCTATTGCACGGGTCATAGAGGTCAGAACCAATGGGCAAGTATCTGTCCATAACTTGTCTCCTCATATGAGTCAGAGAAGACTTCTTAACTTGTTCCAGAATGTGGTCTCAGGTGAATTTCCCTCATGAACTTGGTCGAGCTGCAACTCAGAACTCTGTGAGGGGACCAGACCACCGGCCAATTGGCTGGTCCTTATCAGGTGACAGGTTCCCAAGAATTCTGGTTCAAGGTGAGAACAATTCACAATTGTTTCAATTTGGTTAGAGGATAAGAATAGTTATATCTATAATGCTTGCATTCACAGCTGTGAATAAAGGGCTATCATGTGTCCATTGCTAGCATCTCTTCCAGGAGCAAAGACTAGTTATCCATCACTAGGGTCAAGTCATCACTGAATAAACGCCACTGCTGGACAGCAAATGTTACAGGTGACACTGGGATAAATAAGGAACTCGGAGCTCTCACCTGCATTTGACCAACTATATGCTCATGCCTTATTGCCAAAACACGAGAGTGTGAGGCATATTGTGTCGGTGAGTGTTGAATTCAAGGGGAGAGGAATCACTGACACTGAGTGAATTGGTGGACTGTTTTCAGAAACTGCACATTTTCTTCACGGTGTTCTCTTTATGGACTCTTTATGGACTAAAATACATAGTCTCACTTTTGATATAATTTGTGATTGAAATTGCTTTGTGTATGGTGTATTTTATATACACTGTTACGATTTTCACTTCCACAGCGTACACCGATGAGATTTTTTTGATAAAGATTGGTTCACGCATGGTATATTTTATTAATGCACTATCACTTTAGTATAAAGGCTCGTATAGCCTTTTGAATATTAGATAGTATTGTCATTGCCATTTAGCGCCACTTATATTGATTTGCAGGGACCGCATATGGGCTCTTGGAAACAATAGGAAATCTTGTCTAGTTTATATATATAAAGTGGCAGCTTTGGATTAACTTCATTAGGTTTTTTACATCTTTTGCAAGGGGCTCACACCCCTCTGCTTGGCATTGAGCGCAGTGGTGAGAACTCAAGGAGGGCGCATTGATTTGAGTTTTCACACTTGTCAATAGGGTTTAGGCCTGGAGACATGCTTGGCCAGTCCATCACCTTCACCCTCAGCTTCTTTAGCAAGGCAGTGGTCGTCTTGGAGGTGTGTTTGGGGTCGTTATTATGTTGGAATACTTCCCTGCGGCCCAGTCTCCGAAGGGAGGGGATCATGCTCTGCTTCAGTATGTCACAGTATATGTTGGCATTCATGGTTCCCTCAATGAACTGTTGCTCCCCAGTGCTGGCAGCACTCATAAAGCCCCAGACCATGACACTCCCACCACCATGCTTGACTGTAGGCAAGACACACTTGTCGTTGTACTCCTCTCTAGACATGTGCGCCATCAATAAATTAGTTTTGTTTCGTTCCGCTTCGTATTAGCCGTTAGTTCATATTTCGTAATTCCCTGTCCGAAATTCAATTTCGATTCGAACGAAATACGAATTTTCGTTAGGTTCGTTGACTTTTCGTAACAATTACGAACATTCGTTATGATGAATTTAAAGGCAAAAATATACCTTTCTTAATATGGCAGTCGATGCCGATGGTAGTTTTGTTTTTATCCGAAATACAAAATTCTGTTGAAGAATGTCGTATCCGAAATATGAATTTTCGTTAGATTCGTTCACTTTTCGT
Source organism: Aquarana catesbeiana (assembly GCF_042186555.1). NCBI lineage: Eukaryota > Metazoa > Chordata > Amphibia > Anura > Ranidae > Aquarana > Aquarana catesbeiana. The sequence continues at coordinate 69,942,786 of NC_133329.1, read as the reverse complement.
TCCAAATTTCATTACTGTGGAAACATGTGACTGTTGGTTGACCAGTCAGAGGTTTTTTTCTGCTGCTGAGGCCTGTATTACAGGGCAGGCCTGATCATGTGACTTCCCTTTGTGGGTTAGTTAGTGTATGGAGCAGATCACACGATTATTTGTCTGTGCATCTGAGCGAATATCTTTGCAATCCTTTGTTTTTCGTTCATTTTAGTTTATATATCTGTTGTAGTGTGCAAGTGTATCATCTGTTAGTGTTTAGTTTCTGGTTTTATTAGTTTTTTTTGGTTGGTTTTGAGAGATAATTGTTTTTTTTTTTTTTTATTTAAATTTTTTTTATTTATTGTTTCATTTAGTTAATATTTTGTTATTTCCTGTTGTTATAATATTTTTTTTGTACACTTGGTGATTTTGGTGTTATGCCACGTACACACGACCGGTTTTGCCTCCAGAATAAACTCCGAAGGTTTCTCTGACGGAACTCCGACAGAATTCCATTCAAACTAAAGTCCGACCGACCAGAACGACGTACATTATGTACGATGGGACTAGAAAAAGGAAGTTCAATAGCCAGTAGCCAATAGCTTCTGTCTTGTACTTGCTTCAGAGCATGCGTCGTTTTTGGTCTGTCGGAACAGCATACAGACGAGCGGTTTTCCCGATAAGAATAGGTTCCGTCGGAAATATTTACAACATGTTCTATTTCTAGGTCCGTCAGAATTTTTCGAAAAAAAAAGTCCAATGAGGCACACACATGATCGAAATAGACCAGGGGTCCCCAACCCCCGGGCCACGGCCCGGAGCTGGTCCGTGACCTGTTGAGGGCCGGGCCGTGGGACGGGAGAGTGGCAAGACACACTGCAGATCAAAAACGTTCTAGTTTCTTCCTCTCCACAAGAGCCGGTCTTCTCCAAAATGGTGGCGGAGAACAAATCACCAGTGCCGACCCCGAACCTCTAGCGGCGGCTCTGACGATACAGCAGCAGCACAGAGGTCTCATAATGGACCATGCAGGAGACACCCTGCAGTCAGGCCACTCCACACCACCCACTCAGAGCGGCTAAAAATTAAGAGCTATTATAGTCAATTGCCATACAGTAAGGTGTGAGCGGTGGGTGAGCGAGTGAAGCTCCGCCCCCTGTCAATAAGTGGTGGCTGCTCTCCTCCTGATGCCCCAGGGCACAACAAACACATGGATGCAGAAGCCTGGTGATCTAAGGTGCTCAGTGAGCTCTGTGCAGTAATCCACCTACTCATAGCGCTTCCATAGAAGTTCCTGTGCAGTGAAACCTCTCTGCTAATGATCTGTAAATACAGATCATTAGCAAAGAGGTTTGACTGCACAGAAATTCCTGTTAAAACCCCAACAGTGAGTGGCAACAGTATCACCCAGCCCCCATCGCTACAACCCCCCCCCCCCGTGCGGTCCCTGGAAAAATTGGCCGCATGATACCGGTCCCTGGCACCAAAAAGGTTGGGGACCGCTGGAATAGACGATGAAAAGCTTCCGGCAGACTTTTTCCGTCGGACATTTCGCTCGTGTGTACGCGGCTTTAGTTTGCTGCGATTAAAATCATATTTTTTTGTCTACATTTTTCTAACTTTTAAAGGAAAAATGAGCAGCAAACAAGGCCAAAAAAGCAGTAAGAGTGCTGCTGGGAGAGGGAGAGCTATGTACATGAGCAGCAGGTGGGACGTTCTGTCTCTGCGCCCTCTGAGCTCAGCTCACCTCCCATAAAGCTGAGGCGAACGGGAGTGAAGACTGCTGGTGGTAAAGAGCCTGGCAAACAGCAGACATTTGCAAGTCACCAGCTGTTCCAGGATTTACCTCTTAGAACCAGCAGCACAGTTCATAGCAAAAATGGTGCTACCACCTCTGCCATTGCTGCTGGTAGCATGGTGCCCATTGGTACCTTTTATGGAAGAGGGCAGGCCAAAGGGGTTCCCAGTGCACATACATTTGTGCAGCCAAAGCTGGAGATCCTGGCCATGCAGCAGGAAACATGTCAGGAGGCCGAGGCTCATGATGATGTCACCACCACCATTGCTGCCAGTGCCATCACCATCAGCACTACAGGGACCTTGGCAGTGATCAGCAAGGAGACAGAGTTTACTGCTTCTAATGATCACTGTTCCCTTGGCAATGTGGAAGAGGTGGAAACAGGCTTTCCTGACATTGTTGTAGACAAATTTGATTTCCAGCCCTCTACCCATGTTGGCACCACCGACAGCCCAGAAAGTATCTCCCCTCAGTCCCCACTACTTTTCTCTCCTGAAAAGTTCCCTGCCCAAGTGCTTTCTAAGCCTCCAGCATCAGAATGGGCTAATGCAACCATTAGGCCTCAATCCATCACAGCACCCAAAATACCTGGGATGTTCAGGTCTCTTCCTCCTGCTCCTGCCGAACCTCAGGAAGAGAGTGTGACCACTGCAGTGGAAGGGATTCCATCGGGCAGTGTCATTGGTGGTGGCTGCTGTTCCAGCATTTGGCAGCATTTTAAAAGAATTGGTGTTGGTCAGAAGGCCAAATGCAATCACTGTGGCAGGGAGGTCAGCCGGGGCCGAGACAGAGGGCATTTCAGTAATAGTGGCACGAACCAGCACATGCGTGTGCACCACCATGCAGTGCTGTTAGGGGAGAAAAGTATTATGGCCCCTCCTCCAAGCATCAAAAGGGGAACCAATAGTGGCACTGCCACAGCCACCATGAGTGCCAGCACCACCAGCCAGTATAAGACAGAAAAGGATGCTGTTACCCTCCCGCATCAATCCATACCAGCCAGGCCACCCTGGAAGATTTTGGTGGCTTTCAGAGTAAGGGTATGTCCCGAGCGCAGGTACGTAAAATAACACGCCTGATCGGCCAGCTCATTGCAGTTGGAGGAGCACCTTTCAACATGGTGGAAGGTGAGCCCTTCAAGCAATTGATGCAGGCTGTTGCACCACAGTACCGTGTGCCATCACGTAAGACCTTCAGCCAAATTGTGGTGCCAGCCTTATACAGGTCTTGTGTTGGGGTGCTCAAGGAGGAGATTGGAAGGGCAGGTGGACAGGCAGTGCACCTGACTACTGACCTGTGGAGTGCATGTAGTGCCCAGCACGCCTTCCTGTGCCTGACAGCACATTGGTGGCAGGCCAAAGTGTCCCATGATGTAGTTCAAACATCTGGATCCTCGTCAGCAGTTGACAAACACGGGCACCAGTCCTTCCTCCTGCATGCTGAGGTGCTTTATGAAAAGCACACAGCGCAAAACATCCTGCAAGCCCTGCAAAAAATGTTGTTGCAGTGGTTTGGACAGGCAGACAGCAACTACCGGTGGTGGACACTTGTCGGAAGATGGCTGGCCACTTCCATCGGAATGTGAGGGACAGCCACCTCCTCAGGGTGGAACAGAGGAAGGCAGGCCTTCCAGAACACTGCCTAAAACAGGATGTGGGGACTAGGTGGAATTCAACCCTAGCAATGCTGGAACACATCCTTGAGCAGCAGAAGGCACTCCATGCCATGGCCTGTGATCATAACATTGGCATAGAGAGACCTTTATGCAGGGAGGACTGGGCCATAATTGGGCAGATTGTGGCAGTCCTCAAACCTTTCCTCTCTGTCACAGAACACCTAAGCCGGGAGGATGCCAGCATTGGTCATGTGCTCCCGCTCTTCAGCCACCTTCAGAGCAAATTGGAGCAGCTCAAGAATGCTGAGGAACCCTTGCCTGGTGGTGGCCCTCAACCTGATGGAATTTCTGATGGAATTGGGCAGGCGCACGCAGGAGTTGACCGCCTCTTGCCCAGAACTGATGCTGGCTGCCATGTGTGACCCTCGCATTAAGGGTAAAATGGCTGTGCAGAGCAGTGCTCTGACAACATGGCGGGACAGACTAATCGACAGGGTGCGTCAGAGGGAAAGGCAGATGGTAAGGCCGCTAGAGCTGGGAGAGGAGGAAGAAGATATTGAACACTCCCTCTCCCATGCATCATCTAGTGAAGTGAGCAGAGCTCCTGCCAGCGGAGCATCTTCTGTCTTGGCTGAGGCACTTGACACCCTAATGAGAACCTCCAGCATAGTGTGCCCCAAGAAACCCATATCGGCAAAGGAGGTTGTCATGTCCTATTTTTCAGCCCCAGCAGTGCACTCCACCACAGATCTGATGTTTTTTTGGCTGGAGAAGAGCGAGGAGTGGCCTGCCCTCACAGATATTGCCAAGGAGCTACTGTCCTGCCCTCCGACAAGTGTCGAGAGTGAGCGGGTGTTTTCTGTGACGGGAAACATCCTGTCACCCCAAAGATCCCAGTTGTCCCCCCAGCTAATGGAGCAGTTAGCATTTTTGAAAATAAATTTGCCAAAGCTGGGGTACCCCTCCCTCACTCTGAACATTCCTTGAACTGACTGTCTGCAGTAGAGATGGCCATTTGGTCTTAGTTGGTCCCTGTCCTTCCCCACAATCACAGTTTAATAAATGCCCAAAAAATATTTACAATCAATTGTTGGTCAATGTGCCAAATTTATACAATAATCCACAAGCAACAAAGATTGTGGTGTTCTCCTTGCTGCCCTCACTTTGCGAGGGTATTGTCCGGACACAGAAAGAGGGCCAAGAAAATTTGTAGCATAACATTCATCCCTGCTGCTGCGAAAGTACAAAATAAAATTCTATACCAAAAATGTTGGTCAGCATAATTTTCCTGAAATCTTTCTTAACGAATGTAATATGTTGCTGCAGATGGTTCTATACATCATACAGATGTGCCACCTTACAGGCAGTTAAAGGGGACCACCAAGGCACGATGTTTACATTTTTCATTTTCATGGTTTCACTTTATGTGATGTTGAAATCACTGCTCCTTTAAAAAAAAAATTTAAAGGGCTTTTTAACATTGATTCATGTGCCCAAGGCAGGGCAGTACCCGTATCCGGATAACCATGGACTTTTTATGTCAAATAAACTTGCATGTAAGTCTTCAAAATTCTAGATTTAATTTTCAAAGGTTACCTAAACAAAGTGAAGAGAAGCTGATTGGTTGCCCTGGCCAAGTCTCAAAAATCTGTCTGTACCATCACACATCACAAATGGAAAGTTAAACTGTTTTTTTAAATATAAAACCACATAGGATTGCATACAGTAAATGAAACAAACAAGCCACAGGTGCAGTGGCATAACAATTGCTAGAGCGACCCATGCGGCCGCTATGGGGCCAGGGCATCCCTCTGATGCCGTGTGGGCCGCCTGGGTCGCGATGGAATATCAGGGATATGGCTGTCACTGACACAGCTCAGCAGCAGCTGTGAAGAGGAATACCCACTGCGGAGCTGTGTCAGTGAGAGCCAGAATCGGAACAAAGTTTGATGTTCAACGCGGATGTGTTGCTGTTTTGTTTTTCAAAAAAAAAGTTTTTATTGTTTTTCACACAAGTAAGGTTACAGTAGGCATTGAACATACATATTGAATATGGACAATATGAACATGAACAGGAGGAAAAGCAATCAGGCCTACAATCTAACATTGTTAACACGTAAATCTGAATCAATATCATGTAATTTAACCGACAATTTGTGTATTTCAATTATAGTCTTACTGAGATAGTAGGTTTATAGAGGGTCCTGTAGGACTGGATATATGTGGTTTGTGTTGTCGGTGTCCCCCTGTTCAAGTCAGTAAATATAGTTATATATTTATCAGGGGGAGGGGGTGGGTAGGGAAGAAGGCTGTGGGGAGTGAGTATGGGATGGGTATATACTAAAATGGAGGGGGAGGTTAATGATATGGTTAATGGTATGGGCTTATATAAATGAGGAGTATATTGAGAGGAGAGAGAAAAGTGGAGGAGGGAGGGATGGTATTGAGGATATTGAGATTAGGGTAGTATGTTGTGATGTGGAAGTATCTGTGTATCTCTCTTGCTTCCCTCCTCAGGAAGGGGCTCTGATGAGACCCATGTCAGTTGATTAACGTTATGAGCAACTGGTAAGTCAATTCACTCAGTAGTTTCAGAGTTTGTGTTAAAAGATGTTGAAGCTATGTATGTATTTTACTGGTAAGTGTCAGGATATTTGAGTTTGAGTCTTCACTGATTTGGGGAAAAAAGGTGGGAGTATTCAGTTGTTGTTCGATAATGTGTCCAAGATACCCATTTGATACTCAATTTGTGTGGAGACTCTTGTGCTATATGAATTAATTCTTCCATTTCACCGATTATGTGGATTTTGTTGAACCATTCTTTGGTGGAGAGTGGTTTGGGATTTCCAGTGAGTAGGAATGCACTGTTTTGCTGCGTTGATCATGTGCATTGCAAGTGATTTGTGATATGTTCGGTGTGATAGATGTGAGTGGTGTAGTAGAAATTGAGAGGGTTTTTTTTCCAGATTGTAAGTGGTGACTTGCGTGATTATCCTGTGTACTTCTGTCCAGAACAGTTGGATATAGGGGCATTCCCACCATATGTGAAGTAGGGTTTCTGGTTGGTCTGTACACCTCCAGCATTCCTCTGGAATCTTCCGGCGAGAGAACTATAGACAGGTCTCTTTCCCAAGCGGTACATATTGTTGCGTTACTAGGTTTACAGTCTGTGAAGAGAAGGGAGTGTCTAGCTGATATCAAGTGCGTCTGAGGTGTTTTCTGGGAGCAAAGGTGCTCAAAAGTAGTCAATTGTCTGGAACAGGAAGATTTCCTGTCTAGGTTTCTTAAGAAATTTGTGATCATGAGATATGTCCATTCTGGTATCTGAGGTTTGTCAAATTTAGAGGAAAGTTGAGATGCCGAGGAGAGTTTCTCTTGGTTGTAAAATTTGTGGGCCAAGATCTTTCCGTCAGGCCAACTTTGTGCTAGGAAGTAATCATGCATACCTGGGGGAAAGTCCGGGTTCAGTCTGATTGGAGTCATTGGGCCTTAAATTATCGAGAAGAAGGAGCATTTGCAAGTCATGTGAAAGCATTGGATTGTTGGTCTGATTAGAGGGTGGGGCTTTAGTTCGGTAGGAAAGTGGCTTTCCAAGATTCAAGGCAACGTTGCTAGTGAGAGATTCGTGAAGGAGTCTTCCAGTCCAACCCAATCTTTTGTGGATTTGTGGAGGTTCCAATCCAGTATTCTGGTCATATGTACAGCTTTGTAGTAGTTGGTAAGAGCTGGTAAACATATGCCTCCTAGGTGTTTGGGTAAGGCTAGTTGTGCATATTTAATCCTAGGTTTGTGGCCCCCCAAAGGAAGGTAGAGCTGATGTGTCTGTAGGATTTGAAGAAGGTCGGTGGTACGTGGATCGGAACAGTCTGTAAGATAGAGGATTCCTGGTAGAGCGTTCATTTTTAGAATTACAGCTCTCCTGAACCACGAGAGCATCGGCCTGTTGCAATTTTTGAGGTCTTCTGTAAGTTTGTTTAGTATCGGCAAGTAATTTTTTGCATACAGGTTTGATAGTTTTGTGGGTAGTTGTATTCCTAGATAGGTGATCGCATCTGGTTGCCACTGAAAGGGGAAATTTGCTTTGCAGTGATCAACTAGGGATGAAGTTAGGGAGACATTAAGAGCAAAAGATTTAGTAAAGTTAATTTTGAGGTTGGATAACAGACCAAATTTACGAAAAATTATTTGAGTAGTACTGGGATTGTGATATGTGGATGAGTGAGAGATAGGAGAATGTCGTCCACGTAAGCGGCTAGTTTGTATTCTCTTTGGCCAGTGGATACTCCCCTTATGTCTGGGTTTTGACGTATGGAGCATAGAAGAGGTTCGAGCGTGAGGACAAAGAGGATGGGGGAAAGTAGACATCCTTGCCTCGTTCCGTTGTGGATAGGGAAGGCATTCGACAGGGTGTTATTTACTCTAATTCTGGCTGAAGGTTGGGCATACAATGAAAGTATGAGATTGAGCATGTGTGGGCCTATGCCCATTGATTGTAGAACAGCAGCCATATAACCCAAGACACCCTGTCAAATGCCTTCTCCGCATCCAAAGAGAGAAAGTAACCTGCCTGTTTTGAGGTATTTCTGAGGTGGTGTAAGTTGATCACTTTTATAGTATTGTCCCTGGCTTCCCTGTAGTTTGCCGGTTTTGATGGATCTTTATTATCCTTGGGTATAACTGTAATGTGTGCTTGTAGAATTTCTGGAATGAGTGGGTTGGATTCTGATAGGGAGTTAAGAGCTTTCAAGAAGGGTGCACTAAGCGTGTCAAAGAATGTTTTGAAATAAACACCTGGAGATACGCACCCCCTCAAAACATCATTGAAACAGCCATAGAAAAAGAACACAGACAATTTAAAAGTGACTGCCTTTCGCCGTCTACACAACAGGAAGCAGATCTACTGGACACGTCTCAGATGACAGTCGAACTTATAAAACTTTAAAGTTTACCACTAAAGTATAAGAAAGGTAAGGACTATTTTACCTCCCTCAGATGAGAAAGAGTAAACCAATTGAACTACTCCTCAGTTCTATACTGCCACTATTTCTCCTAACTGTCAATTATCAGAAAGACAGGAGATAGGTCAAAAAAGTAATGTCATGCCTACAAATGTTTAAAATGTACATGCTACTGAGACACAGATGAGGGCGGCACTCTCCATGTGGGCCCATATCATTGCAGAACTCTCTGTAGGAATGATGAGTTGGATCTCACGCACATTTAACCAAACGCTCTATAGAGTGACCATAGGAACTGAAACGTCTGCTAGAACCCTTTCCTAATAACATTTAACTATAACTCCGTGCTGCCATCATCTGGCTCTCTCTTTCTCCCACACCCTGAACGTAAATGAGCTCACACAAGTATTTCCCTGATTACTGCTGACGCCAAAGTTATTCTTGAGCTCATATTGACCTACTAACACATCTCCTGAGCCTGCTAGGCACAAAAACGGTAATATCATATTCCCCCATTCCAACTACTAGATCTCCAACTAGATTTATTATACCCACTGTAGACATGTTAACCCCAGACTCCAGACTCGGCCTAGGGTCGTGGATACACCCCCCCCCATCCCCTTACCCCACTCCAGGGTTACTAACACAGAATACACATCACATGACACATACATGGCATCAAACCACTCTGCCTGAAGTGTCAAACCAAACATATCATCCTAAATTAATCCCCCTCATTCCCCTACACACACTCATAGTGTCATGAAGATCCTGCCAGTAATCAGCAATCCAGACGCAGGGGGACACGGCCGCGGGTTCCACTGCGCATGCGCGCGTGTTCACGGGTGCTGTCACGCACGGGCACGCGCACGCGCACTCCCGCTAGCGCCAGGCGGGCTATTTAAACCGGCCTGTCACACTCTATCCCCGCTGTCTGCTCTACAGCGTTCCGTGTGCCTTAACCTGATCTGACCTGTGTACTCTGCTATCTGACCCGGCTTCCTGTTAGACCATCCTGCTATCCGCCTGCACCAGACCCTCTTGGCTTGCCTGACCATCCCTCTGTGTTGTCCCTGGTACCTCTGCTGATCGACTGATACCGACCTCCGGCTTGTTTGACCATGCCTCAGTCTGATACCTGTATCCAGTCTACTACCTGCTGCCTTGTTCCTGGTTCCAGTCCAGCGTTCCAGTCTACTACCTGCTGCCTTGTTCCTGGTCTCAGTCCAGCGTTCCAGTCTACTGCCTGCTGCCTTGTTCCTGGTTCCAGTCCAGTGTTCCAGTTTACTACCTGCTGCTTTGTTCCAGGTTCCAGTCCAGCGTTCCAGGCTACTACTTGCTGCCTTGTTCCAGGTTCCAGTCCAGCGTTCCAGGCTACTACCTGCTGCCTTGTTCCAGGTTCCAGTCCAGCGTTCCAGGCTACTACCTACTGTTTGTTGCAGGTTCCAGTCCAGAGTTCCAGGCTACTACCTGCTGCTTTGTTCCTGGTTCCAGTCCTGCTTACTTACCTGCTTACTTACCTGCTTTCTTACCTGCTGTGGCTCCGGGTCCTCTCTGCATTCCAGCTTCCTCTTCAGCTTCTGGATCCAGAGGGTGCCACCACTCCTGAACTTCCAGTGACTGTCGATCCTGCCAGGCACCCATACCACTCCTCACTCCTTGCCTTCTGTCTCCATTCCAGAGGAACAGGAGTGGGAGCTGTAAGGGAGGTCCTTCTCTGCACTTCGGGCTCAAAACCTACCAGGTACGTGACAGTAGCAGACAGCCATGTCTGAGCCTGAACAGGGAACGTCTCCCATGGAGGAGCTTTGTGCACACCTGGCAGGATTGACTGAAGCAGTCAAGAATTTACAGCAAGGATACACCAGGCTGGAGGAACGAGTGTTAACCTTGTCTAATCCCATTGGGGCGCAGGGAGTTCCTTCCGCTCCTGCTCCTTCAGTCGGGCCTTCCTCAACAGTGGTGATGCTCCCTCCAGAACCCAAGGTCCCGATGCCTGAACGTTTCTCTGGAAATCGCCTCAAATTCAGGGCTTTCCGCAACTCCTGTGAATTGTTCTTTGCTCTTCAGCCACGTACCTTTTCCCTGAAGACTACTAAGGTGGGCTACGTAATCTCTCTGCTTTCTGGTGACCCCCAAACCTGGGCCCACCGCCTCTTGGAGCAAAAGGATGTATCCCTGACTAATCTCTCCACCTTCTTTGACGCACTAGGTCAGCTGTATGATGACCCCCAGCTGTCCGTGACTGCAGAAGCGGCTTTGCACACCCTTCAGCAGGGTCGCAGGGCTGCAGAGGACTATGTGGCAGAATTCAGAAAATGGAGTGCGAACACAAATTGGAATGATGCGGCTCTCCGCTATCAGTTTCGAATGGGACTTTCTGACTCTCTGAAGGATGAATTGGCCAGGGTGGGCACCCCACAGACTTTGAATGCATTGATCGATCTAACCATCCAGATCGATCGACGTCTAAGAGAACGTAGGACTGAGAGAGCTATGGGAACTTCTCGCCCAACTTGGGTTACCCCTAAAGTTCCACATCATACGTCACCAGCACCACCAATCTCTACGTTTAACCCACCTGAGCCAATGCAATTAGGGGTTCTGCGGCCTTCTCTTACTCAGGAGGAACGACAATGTCATCAAATGAATAATCTGTGCCTGTATTGTAGGGAACCTGGGCACTTTGTCAGGAACTGTCCCCTTAAACTCTGTAAGTGCCTATCCCTGTCCACTGACTATGTTGCACCTCTGGTTAAGAACTCTACTCACCTTGCTCTCTCTCTCCTGTTACAGCTTCCAGAAGAGACTCTGCAAATAACCGCCATTACTGACCATCCATCTAGCTGATGGAACAGCCATTAAGTCTGGGCCTGTTACCCAAGAGACTGTTCCAATACCCGTTTCCATCGCCAATTCTCATCAAGAACTGTTACGCCTAGATATCATCGCTTCACCTCTGTTCCCCATAATCCTCGGCATGCCATGGTTACAGGCCCACAATCCTGGCATTAATTGGATCACAGGTGAGGTTACCTTTTCCTCCCCATATTGCCAACAGTCTTGTAGACTTCAGAACACTCAGGAGAACCCTACCCTGCTCTGTTTGAACACAGATCCTAGTCTACACCTTTCCATCCCTTCTGCATATCATGATTTCTTAGATGTATTCAGCAAGCAGGGGGCAGATGTCTTACCCCCTCACCGGGCCTATGACTGTCCTATTGAATTACTCCCCGGTGCTGAGATACCTTTTGGAAGAATATTTCCTTTGACGGAAGTGGAACAAGGGACTTTAAAAGAATATATCGATGAGAATCTAAAGAAAGGCTTCATTCGTCCATCCACGTCTCCAGCAGGTGCAGGTATCTTCTTCGTACAAAAAAAAGACAAGACCCTCAGACCATGCGTAGATTACCGCAAGCTGAACAAAATCACTGTAAAGAACCGTTACCCTCTTCCCCTGGTACCAGAGTTGTTCCAAAGACTTGGGACAGCTACCATATTCACTAAGCTTGACCTCCGCGGAGCCTACAATTTGGTTCGTATTAGGGATGGAGACGAATGGAAGACCACCTTTCGTACCCGTTATGGACATTTTGAATACCTTGTGATGCCGTTCGGTCTGTGCAATGCCCCTGCTACATTCCAGTACTTCATCAATGATGTTTTACAAGACTTTCTAGATCTGTTTGTTATCGTCTATTTAGAGGACATACTAATTTTTTCTTGTTCCCTTGAATCCCATCGCAGGCACGTCAGAAGTGTGTTGAACCCGGCTTCGACAACACGGTCTATATGCAAAAGCTGAGAAATGTGAATTTGAACAGGAAAGTATTCCATTTTTGGGGTTGATCATTTCCAGCAAGGGCATTAAGATGGACTCTCAAAAGGTCACTGCAGTACTAGACTGGCCAGTCCCGACAGATAAGAAGGGGATCCAGCGATTCATTGGATTCGCTAATTTTTACCGTAAATTTATTAAGGGGTTTTCAGCCATCATCACACCCATCACACAGCTAACTAAACAGGGTACACGTTTCCACTGGTCTGCTGAGGCTCAAAAGGCTTTCGAGACTCTCAAGGGCCTTTTTACTTCTGCTTCCATGCTAAAACATGCAGATTCCTCTCTGCCATTTGTACTAGAGGTGGACGCATCCGAAATTGCAGTAGGGGCAGTGTTGTCCCAAAGACAGGGAACTAAGGCCCTGTTATATCCTGTGGCCTTCTTCTCTCATAAATTGTCCACGGCAGAGAGAAATTATGATGTAGGTGATAGAGAGTTATTGGCTATCAAATCAGCGTTGGAGGAGTGGCGCTATCTGCTAGAGGGCGCCGCTCACCCAGTCTCAATTTTTACAGATCATGAGAACCTGGAGTATTTGAGATCTGCAAAAAGGTTGAAGCCACGCCAAGCCAGGTGGGCCCTCTTTTTCTCCAGGTTCTCCTTTCATGTCACTTATCGCCCTGGCTCCAAGAATACCAAGCCTGATGCCCTATCCAGGATGTTTTACAAGCCCCAAGAGGTTTCCCCTCCGGACACCATTCTGTCCCCGGGGAATTTTCTTTTGCTTCAGGGAGATCTGCTTTCCCAGATTAGGCAGGCCACCGCAGAGTTGGGGTCTTCCATTAGGTCAGAACTCCAAGTTAAGGATGGGTTATTATGGCACGAGAATAGGATCTTTATACCTGAAGAACTACGAGTTTCAGTACTAGAACTCTGTCATGACCATGCATTGGCTGGGCATTTTGGAGTGGCTAAGACTACTGATCTGGTACAGCGTACCTTTTGGTGGCCCCAGTTACGTGAAGATTGTAGGAGATTTGTTGAATCCTGTACCACCTGTATCAGGAATAAGGGGCACAGGACCAAGGCATGGGGTTTGCTAAAGCCATTACCTGTCCCAGATAGGCCTTGGAAGATGCTTTCTATAGATTTTATTGTGGAATTACCTCCGGCTGGGGGTTTCACCTCAATTTTTGTCATAGTAGACCGGTTGTCGAAGATGGCCCACTTTGTCCCAATGAAGGGCACTCCCTCAGCTACAGAAACGGCACAGGCATTCATTAGAGAAGTCATCAGGCTCCATGGGGTACCAGTTAATATCGTTTCAGATCGGGGGGTACAGTTTACCTCCCGATTCTGGAGGTCTCTGTGCAAAACATTGAAGATTGAACTCTCATTTTCATCTGCTTATCATCCCAAGACTAATGGGCAAACAGAGAGAACAAACCAGACTCTTGAACAATATTTACACTGTTTTTCTTCATTTGCCCAAGATGATTGGATTTCTTTTCTTCCATTGGCTGAGTTCGCCTACAACAACTCTATTCATTCCGCTATCAAACAAACCCCATTCTTTGCAAATTATGGTTTCCACCCTTCATTTCTGCCTAATTCTCTTCCAGAGTGCACAGTAGCCGCAGTTCAGGAGAGGTTGGACTTCTTCACTTCCAACAACCAAGTTTTGCAGGAGACCATGACCAGGACCCAGGAGTATAATAAAGCAACTTTTGATAAGAAGAGACGAGGTGAGCTGTTACTTACACCCGGGGACCAGGTATGGTTGTCTACAGTAAATCTCAGGATGGCTTGCCCATCAAAGAAATTGGGTCCCAAGTTTCTTGGACCATTTCCTGTCAAGCGAAGAATTAATGAGGTGGCATACGAACTTGAACTTCCGGATTCATTAAAAGTGCATCCAGTATTTCATGTGTCTCTACTCAGACCCTCTGTTTCTAACCCATTTCCAGGCCGAAGTACGGATCCTCCTGATCCAATTTTGGAAGATGGGGAGGAAGGATTCGAGGTGGAGGCTATCATGGACCATAGGAGAAGAGGCAACCAAAATCAATTTCTGATAAAATGGAGGGGGTTCGGCCCAGAAGAAAATTCTTGGGAACCCGAGGATAATATTCATGCTGAAAATCTTTTGCAATCTTTTAAAAGAGCCCATCCGGAGAAATTCCTTCATCCGGAGGCTGCCCCTTGGGGGGGGGGGGGGGGCAATGTCATGAAGATCCTGCCAGTAATCAGCGATCCAGACGCAGGGGGACACGGCCGCGGGTTCCACTGCGCATGCGCGCGCGTTCACGGGTGCTGTCACGCATGGGCACGTGCCTGCGCACTCCCACTAGTGCCAGGCGGGCTTTTTAAACCGGCCTGTCACACTCTATCCCCGCTGTCTGCTCTACAGCGTTCCATGTGCCTTAACCTGATCTGACCTGTGTACTCTGCTATCTGACCCGGCTTCCTGTTAGACCATCCTGCTATCCGCCTGCACCAGACCCTCTTGGCTTGCCTGACCATCCCTCTGTGTTGTCCCTGGTACCTCTGCTGATCGACCGATACCGACCTCCGGCTTGTTTGACCATCCCTCAGTCTGATACCTGTATCCAGTCTACTACCTGCTGCCTTGTTCCTGGTTCCAGTCCAGCATTCCAGTCTACTTCCTGCTGCCTTGTTCCTGGTCTCAGTCCAGCGTTCCAGTCTACTACCTGCTGCCTTGTTCCTGGTTCCAGTCCAGCATTCCAGTCTACTACCTGCTGCTTTGTTCCAGGTTCCAGTCCAGGGTTCCAGTCTACTACATGCTGCCTTGTTCCAGGTTCCAGTCCAGCGTTCCAGGCTACTACCTGCTGCCTTGTTCCAGGTTCCAGTCCAGCGTTCCAGGCTACTACCTACTGCTTGTTCCAGGTTCCAGTCCAGCGTTCCAGGCTACTACCTGTTGCTTTGTTCCTGGTTCCAGTCCTGCTTACTTACCTGTTTTCTTACCTGCTGTGGCTCCGGGTCCTCTCTGCATTCCAGCTTCCTCTTCAGCTTCTGGATCCAGAGGGTGCCACCACTCCTGAACTTCCGGTGACTGTCGATCCTGCCAGGCACCCATACCACTCCTCACTCCTGGCCTTCTGTCTCCATTCCAGAGGAACAGGAGTGGGAGCTGTAAGGGAGGTCCTTCTCTGCACTTCGGGCTCAAAACCTACCAGGTACGTGACACATAGCTTAGCTCAAATCCGCTAATATGCTGGATCATTTGCCCTCTAATAGTGAGCGATAGCCTTGCTAAACACCAAGACCTCACTGGAACAAGAGTACCACTCCATCTAGGAACCTCACCCAACCACACTAACGCACAGCGGACTCTGAGAGTACCGACTGACCTCTACGGGACTCACTATAAGACATTAGAGAAAAAGTTCCCAATCACCGCCAGTCAAACTAAGACCACAACTCTCCTCACCTACCCCCCACTCCCACCCTTTACCATCAGCTTACACACAAGCTCCCCTCCCTCCCCCCACCTTCCTTACCCATTGCCTCCCCTCACACCCCTCCCTCATACTACCACCCCCCCCCCCCCTTTTTGGTCTCTCTCTTGTTTCCTCCTCTAGGAGACCTACCCCTAGTGCAGTTACACCCGAGACATCATAGCAGACACCAGAACTACAACAAAAAATGTCTCCCTTAAAGTAGTTTCACTTAATGTCAAAGGCCTAAATATACCCTCTCTTGTCTAAGGCGACGATAGAACCCATGACCATCTCGGACCATTACTCGATTACGATAACCTTGACTTTCCCTGACAAGATCATGTACACCAATATCTGGAGACTCGACCCCATTATACTGACAGATAAATGCAGAATCTCAACACTTAACAATTTTTTAGATAACTACTTTTGAGAAAACGACACACCAGAGACCTCCAGTCTAACCCAATGGGAAGCACATAAATGTGTGATAAGAGGCAAACTCATCTCAATGGTGGCGACATTTAAAAAAGAAAGGCAATGATACCTCGCAGTCCTTTACCATAGACTTAAGACATTAGAGGCCCTCCACAAACAGACTTTAGCC
Organism: Aquarana catesbeiana; assembly: GCF_042186555.1. Lineage (NCBI taxonomy): Eukaryota > Metazoa > Chordata > Amphibia > Anura > Ranidae > Aquarana > Aquarana catesbeiana. The sequence continues at coordinate 69,926,587 of NC_133329.1, read as the reverse complement.
CAGAAATTTTTCCAAGATCTCACAGACACACGCAAACTATTACAGGAAGAACTAAGTCTCACAGTAAGGAAAAAATTCATGCTATCTCACAAGCTATTTTATGAATTGGGAAACAAAAGCGGACACTTGCTCGCCCAAGCACTACACTCGAAGAGAGCCAAAACGACGATACATAAGATACATTCTCCAACAGGTCAAATACACACAAGCAATACGGCTATAGCCCAGGAATTTGAGAGATTCTACACAAAACTTTACAATATAGCTAAGTCTAACACACCAACTTCCTCCACTGCGGAACGCCAAACCAAAATTAAAAGTTTTTTAGAATTGCACTGCCCCAAGGGGATGATGTTTTGAGGGGGTGCGTATCTCCAGGTGGCATAGTGGTGGGGTAGGTGGAAGGCATGTTTGGCCTCCTGACTATTGGATGAAAGGGAGCATATATGTTCCTGAACAGTACAGTACATGTACATTTCTTCTTTAGCCAACAGCAGGGCCACCATTGGGCAATTAAACCGTAGTTAGGGTAGTTTATATTGGTCACTTCATGTGAAAAAATCAGTGTGCAATCTATATCCCCGCTGCTTGGGATGGTGAGAGTGGAGGATGTGTGTGGCAGCGTCAGATGCTGAAGTTTCCCGCTTCAGTGATGCCATCCATGGAGGTGGCTCTGCGAAGTAGAGGAAGGTGGAAGTCACTGTACCAGTCAGGCAGGTCCACCCGTGGGAGGTTGAGCGATGTACAGAAATGTTCCAGGTCTTCTGGCACTCTGAGATTTGCAGTGTGACCATTGTGGGAAGCTGATAGACAAAAGGGAAACTTCCAGCGGTATACTATGTTTCTGGCCCTTAGTTCATCCCGCAGGGGTCTCACTTCTCTCCTCCTCTGCAAAGTTATGCTGGATAAGTCTTGGAATAATTTAATGTCAGAGCACTGGAAGAAGACGTGTATGCGGCCTCTAGCTTTGCGGAGGATTTCTTCCTTCAGGAGAAAGTCAGTCAGGCAGCAAATGATGTCCCTGGGTGTGTCAGTATCCCTTCCTCTCGGACGTAGCGCACTATGGATGCGTTCCATAGCTATAGGGGTGTCTGGGGATCTTTCTAAAAGCTCATTGAAAAGGGTAGTGACCATGCGGGAGAGCTGGGCAGAGTCAATTGATTCAGGGAGGCCTCTTACCCTTAAGTTGTGTCGTCTTCCACGATTGTCCAGATAATCCATATGCCTGCTTATGTCTCTGAGGTGGGCGGCATGAGATTCTGTCACTTGCTGCACTTGACACAGTGAGGCTTCATGCCGAGCTTGAGTTTCTTCAACCTCCTCCATTCTCAGGTTCATCGCCTGAATGTCTGACCGTAGGTCAGAAATAGCAGCAGACAATGTATTTTTAATGTCTGCTGCCACTGTGCGGAGGTCGGCTAGACTTACTGCTAAGTCAATCGGCATTCTGGGTGAAGGAGGGGGGCTGCAGCTCCAGTCTCTAAGCTGATTTCGGCTGTCTAAGCAGCATGTCTCCCTGACGCTGCAACCGGAATATCTCCGGTATATTGCAGCTTAGCTGAGTGTCCAGGTCTCTGGGAGAGCGGTGTCGGGTGGCAGAAGCACTCCTACGTGTGTTTCTCATCTTTTGTTCGCTGGATGTGCGCTGTAGTCATCTAACTTTACCTCATGGAACAGGAGCTGAGAGTTCAAGCGTCCATCTTAGAACTGCTCCAGGCCACGCACCCCCCCCGCGCAATTGCTGTTTTGATTTTTAAATAGCGAAATTCGTAATTAATATTAATATTTGATTCAATGGACCAGGGTTCGTCCATGGAACTAAATAAAACGATTTTCGCTACTCAAAACATTGATTGCACAAATGCACATGCAAATTGCACATTGCATATCCTTCCTACGTTGACGATTTCTTGAGGAGTGGACTACAGCAAACTTTGTTTCGTTTCTTATATCGCAGATTTCGTCCAGGCACAAAATATGTCAATAATCAGGCCTGTGCAGTGTGCTGAAACCAGAAGTTCGTCTGGGACGACTTAACGGCCGTTATTTATGCAGAGAGAGAGTTAGAGCTGAAACTTTGAAAAGGAACAGCACAATTCTACAAAAAGTCAGAAACACCTAACATGTCTGAAATTGAAGCGAGTGGAAGCAGAGAGGGTGAGGGAGGTGGAGGAGCGTGTCGAAACACTGACAGAAAAACGTAAAAGATCTACCGCCATGTCCTTGGAGGAGATGGTCAAAGTGGTGCGACTATTCCAAAAAAGATTATGATTTCAGCAAGCAAACATGCAAATATAAAAATTCAAGAAAGGAAGAAATAATAGAGGAAGTAATCCAAAAAATTTACCACAAATTCGGAAAACATAGAAGCAAGGATCAAATCAGAAAAAGATGCTCTGATTTGAGGACCCGGGAGCAGGATCAGCTCCAAAGAATCCGAGAAATTATAAAAAGTAAGTCTTTAATTTTTTCAACAAATTTTTGTACATGTGTACCGATGTGTTTATTTATGATTTGTTTTTATCATGACATTGGCTGTTTGCCATTTGTAGTACTTTTGCTAAGGATTCACGCATGCATGACTGTTGTTCTTATCCACATGATTCCTCTGGTTTGTTTTATTTCCTTTTTGCAATCTTATGTGGTTTTATATTTAAAAAAAAATGATAAACTTTCGTTTGTGATGTGTGATGGGCAAAACAGATTTTGGATACTTTGCACAGTGCAACCAATCAGCTTCTCTTGTCTTCAGTTTGTTCAGTTTAACTTTGTAAATTAAAGCTATAATCTGTTTGGGTTTCATGAGCAAATGCTCCAGATTCTGTCTGTTCCAGTTTTGATAAATTTCCCTCATTGCAGTAGTGAATGATGGCCTGAACAGGCACGAGTTTGTTTTGAATTTTAAAATTAGAATATGGAAAAAGTTTGAATTCGAAATCAATGAAAGTCTGGGGGTAGAACTTGTAAAATCAAGTGCCCCCTTTTGGCTTACATGCAAGTTAATTGCCATAAAAAATGTATGTTGAACCGTGTACTTCCCTGGGGCACAGGAATCAATGATAAAAAAAAGTTTTTTTAAAATACCGTTTTTAAAGGAGCAGTCATTTCTGCATCACACAAAGTGAAACCCTAAAAATGAATAAGTAAATATCGTGCCTGGGTGGGTGCACTTAAACTGCCTGTAAAGTGGCAAATCTGTACAATATATATAACCTGCTGCAACAACAAGCATTGACGTCACAAGGGGGGTACAGTGGGTGCTGACTGCACCCAGTTGACACTATTGGACAACAAAATGACTGACAGTAATTTTGTTGTCACCCAGTGCACCCACCCTCTGCTAAGTCGGGCGCTCCGTCATGGACCGACTGCCCGACAGTATCATGAGAGGGGAGGGGACCCGGTGGCAAAACTTATCTCGCAAGGTGACTGTCGAACACCCCCCGCCGGCGTTTATCACAAAGATGACCGCTGGCAGGTATCACGAAGATTGCCGCAAGTGCATGATAACGTCTTGGCTTAGTGCAATCAAGTTGCACCAAACATTGAGAAATGACCTTAGGCCCAGAAATTGTACTAAAATAACTGTTATTGCTGCAGTTGAATATAAATCAAGCAGAATAAGTGATATTTACAAAAGGGCGAAGAGTTTGGCCAATGTAGGAGAAGTGAACAATGTGTAGTGGCAAAGAGTTGATGTGGAAATATTCTCAAATTCAGCTCACTGTCCACTTCATCGATTTTGTCTTTCATTTTGCACTCTTGCCTTCTAAAAAAAAATTCAAAATTTAGAGCCTAATCCCAAATATTATACAAAACGTCAGAAATATTTGAAGTACATGCCATATTATTTATCATCTCTGCGTTATTTAGATTGATTTTAGTTTGCTTTATTACAGAAAAAGAACAGAGAAAAAGGAGCCAGTGCCAGCAGGGACACTCATAGTCCACCTCACGGCCAATCAAATTTGAACCTCCAAGAAGGACACCAGTCCTACTCCCAGCCAAGCCCTGGAGAACCAAGTGTTGTAGTAGAGGTGGAGGAGGCTCAGGAAGCCACAACCTCTGTCATGCACTGTTTGATTTTGTACACAAATATTTGTATTGTAAAACAGAAAGTGCCTTATTTTAAAAATTTAGCAGGCAAAAACTGGAGCAGGCAAAAACTGGAGCAGGCAAAAACTGGAGCAGCTGTGCATGGCATCCATGTGCTCATTATCAGGGGCTCCCACCATCCCTGTGCTGTGCTGACTTCCTCCTGGGGCTGTACCCCTGCTGTGCTCCATATGAGGGGCTCCCACCATCCCTGTGCTGTGCTGACTTGACTTCCTTGGTTTTTAACTTCATCATAACGAATAATCGTAACTATTATGCCAATAGTAGAACGATATTAACGAACATTCTTATTTTGCCCAATTCTGAATCTTCTATCGACTACCAGTACCAGTCTCCCACTCCCATATTAAAAAAAGTCATTTTCCCAACCCTCACTCAGCAGCAGAAGAAAACCTCTGATTGGTCAACAAAACACCAGTCACGTTTCCGTTGTAACGGAATTTGGATCCGAAATTCGTAAATTAAATTTCGTATTTCGTAAAAAATTCAGAAACATAGCAATTCGTATTTCGGATCCTCCCGAATGTACGAATTTATGGAAATTCATACGAATGTTCGATTCCTATAAAACTAATCACACATCCCTACTCCTCACCTAGTTGGCACCTCACATGCTTGAGACCATCTGAACCAAATAAGTTTATCTTGGTCTCATCAGACCACAGGACACGGTTCCAGTAATCCATGTCCTTAGTCTGTTTGTCTTCAGAAGACTGTTTTCGGGCCTTCTTATGCATCATCTTTAGAAGAGGCTTCCTTCTGGGACAACAGCCATGCAAACCTATTTGATGCAGTGTGCGGCGTATGGTCTGAGCACTGACAGGCTGACACCCCACCCCTTCAACCTCTGCAGCAATGCTGGCAGCACTCATATGTCTATTTCCCAAAGATAACCTCTGGATATGACGCTGAGCACGTGCACTCAACTTCTTTGGTGGACCATGGTGAAGCCTGTTCTGAGTGGAACCTGTCCTGTTAAACCGCTGTATGGTCTTGGCCACCATGCTGCAGCTCAATTTCTGGGTCTTGGCAATCTTCTTATAGCCTAGGCCATCTTTATGTAGAGCAACAATTCTTTTTTTCAGATCCTCAGAGAGTTCTTTGCCATGAGGTGCCATGTTGAACTTCCAGTGGCCAGTATGAGAGAGTGAGAGTGATAACACCAAATTTAACACATAAGCTCCCCGTTCACACCTGAGACCTTGTAACACTAACGAGTGACATGACACTGGGAGGGAAAATGGCTAATTGGGCCCAATTTGGACATTTTCACTTAGGGGTGTACTCACTTATGTTGCCAGCGGTTTAGACATTAATGGCTGTGTGTTGAGTTATTTTGAGGGGACAGAAAATGTACACTGTTATACAAGCTGTATACTCACTACTTTACATTATAGCAAAGTGTCATTTCTTCAGTGTTGTCACATGAAAAGATATAATAAAATATTTACAACAATGTGAGGGGTGTACTCACTTTTGTGAGATACTGTACATTACAAGGATAGACTTTTTTTTAGGTTGTTGCCGATGTAGAAGTAAGGAAGAAAAGGCCTAAAACATTTTACGTAGAACAGCGGAAAAGATCCTGTAATGATAAATCAAATCTAAATTTCAATACCTTGAATGCTTAATGTCACCTCTTTCTCCATTCGGACAGGACTGTCAGTCACTGAACATGTGTAGACTCCACTGTCTGATATCGATGTGTTTGATATAATCAGATCAGCAATGCCATTTAAAGCTTGATGTATATTAATTGAATATCTAGGATTAGTTGTCATCACTGTGTTATCATAGCTTAGGATACTCTGTAATCCATAATACCAAATAACTGCAAAATATTTGGGATCCACAGGAAGTTTATCTGCTGTAAACTTGCAGGGAATTTGAGCATCGGATCCCAGCATGACTCTGTGTGTTGAAGGTCCCGTTATTTTTAGAGCAGCACCTGAATGAGAAGTAAATAAGCAAAGAACATTTGTGTGGATAATACACATTCTGTATACAATCACATACATGTAATCGAGTACTACTGTGCAAAGATATAAGACCCTGTTGTGACAAATATGTTGCCGGAGACATTGAGGTCGGTGTTACACAATGCTGGTAAGGTTTCAGCCTCTACTCTACTGTTCTCAGCGTGGCCCAATGGCCCTCTTCCTCACTTGACGTGAAGTATGGTAAGCTTCTGAAACCCCTTCATAGACTTTTCATTGGATGGCGCACATGTTGCAGCAGATGCAGCAAAAGAATGTTGTGGAGGGAGATATGTAGAAACTGAGGAATGAGGAAGATGCGTGTTGGCCTTTTTGCTAAAACATGTCTTTATTAGGTGCAGCTTCCACCAAGTCAAATGTTTGCTCAAGCACGAAGTACCCAAATGGCGGGATTTTTTCCCCATGGCTTATATGCTGTGAGCAGAGGCTGCAGACCAGAACTGTACTGTTGGAAGCAGATAAATTACACATGGCCTACAATTCATGTTGTCTTGAGAATTCTGTGGACTGGCCTTGGGGATAGTAGTGGCCTGTACTTGTGGGGCAGTGCTGCCAAGTGGATTTGGATGATCCCCTCTAGTTTTCTGGAAGGTGCCCCTGCCACTGGACAACATTCTCCCTCTCTGGTGTTCTGAACTTTCCTCCCCTCCAGCCGGTATCACCCATAGACACTCTGCCACCTCACCATTAACAGCTTCAGCCACTCTACTACCTCTTGCATGTGCTGTGGCTGTATAGCATGGTTATTATGTGACAAGAAAAGCAGATGTGTGGCCACCTCTATGCCCTTCCCTACTACCTAAAAAACTCTGCCCCTTGTTTTAAGCCTACTTATCTTTTTGTTTGTTTGCCCCAGTGCCATTTGGGATTTCTTGCAGGCCCCGGTTGGGGTAAGCACTGGAACCACTGACTCCTGGGCTTATGATGCTTTTTCAGAGTGCTCCATAGGGGTGCTCTGTGAAAGCCAAAGTAAACACAGCACTTCCATGTTATGTTTATATTGGGGTGTGGTGACATCCCAAGTAAAATCAACTCACTGCAGTTCACTATGGGTCAGACAGAGCTGGCATAGCTCTGCCAAGCCACTCCACATAGCAGCCGAATGCCTGTAAAGGATAAGCTCCCCATCACGAACATGTTACATTTAGGGTGGAACATGTAAAATGTTGCAGCTCCTGCAGCTGCTCTGCAATTTAAGCCCTCTGTGTGACAGCAGTACGGGGAGAAGTTCCCCATACCAGCTGTCACTTTTTAAAAAGATCGCGACCGTGCGTAGCTCTGCCTACACGCCCATGTCATTCATTCACAGAGTTCTGTGAATGAATGAACTACGAGTACCGACAACTTTCACAGCTGTCGGCTTGTAGTTCTCAATTAACTACCATGGCACTGTTGAGCGCTATGGTAGTTCATTTATTCTTCCTGTCAGTGTTAAACTGCCTGCCCGTACGATGTACAGCAGTGTTGCCAACCCCCGAAGTGAAATTTACTGGCAGAACATCAAAATTTACAAACGGTGCCAATTTTTTACTGGCAAAAAGAAACATGAAATTTACTGGCAGATCCACATTTTTTACTGGCACTGCAAAAAAAGTACCTAAAATTACTGTTTTTAGTGCTAAACAGTGCAACTATTAATATTTGAACTATAAACACATACCTAGTGCTATTAGCAATGTGTTTAAGTTAAACAAAAGTCAAAAAACATATTTCTCAATTTACATGAAGGTCAGGTTACTATAACCCAGCCAGCAGAGAGTTCTCCCTTACATCAGAGTCTGCAGGATGGTGACCAGAGACCACCTTCCGCAGAGTGAATACACTAAGGTAAGGGGGGATTACTAATATAGGGGGGAACCTTTATATCAGTGCCCCCTTACATTATTGTATTCACTCCCACCTTACATCAGTGACCCCCCCAGACTGGCCTGGCGACGCTGTCACTGACCTCCTCTCAGGTGCACCCTGCAGGGCTCAGTCAGATGGCTCCAGCTTGGTGGCTATTCTATAGCCTCCTCTCCACAGTCCACACGTGTCTGTCTCTTCCCGTAACCCCCATCCCGGCAGCGCTCCCACTCTTGAATCCTTTCTAGGATCCCCTCAGAGACTGCAGACATGATAAGAGACAAGAGATGGTCAGAGACTGCGGACATACTACAGGAGAAGGACAGAGGCTGCGGACATGCTACAGGAGGTGGACAGAGGCTGCAGACATACTACAAGAGGTGGACAGAGGCTGCGGGCATACTACAGGCGGTGGACAGAGGCTGCGGGCATACTACAAGAGGTGGACAGAGGCTGCGGGCATACTACAAGAGGTGGACAGAGGCTGCGGCATACTACAAGAGGTGGACAGAGACTGCGGGCATACTACAGGAGGTGGACAGAGACTGTGAACATACTACAAGAGGTGGACAGAGGCTGCGGGCATACTACAGGAGGTGGACAGAGACTTCGGACATACTACAAGAGGTGGACAGAGGTTGCGGGCATACTACAGGAGAAGGACAGAGGCTGCGGACATGCTACAGGAGGTGGACAGAGGCTGCAGACATACTACAAGAGGTGGACAGAGGCTGCGGGCATACTACAGGCGGTGGACAGAGGCTGCGGGCATACTACAAGAGGTGGACAGAGGCTGCGGCATACTACAAGAGGTGGACAGAGACTGCGGGCATACTACAGGAGGTGGACAGAGACTGTGAACATACTACAAGAGGTGGACAGAGGCTGCGGGCATACTACAGGAGGTGGACAGAGACTGCGGACATACTACAGGAGGTGGACAGAGACTGCGGACATACTACAGGAGGTGGACAGAGGCTGCTGACATACTACAGGAGGTGGACAGAGGCTGCGGACATACAACAGGAGGTGGACAGAGGCTGCGGACATACTACAGGAGGTGGACAGAGACTGCGGGCATACTACAGGAGAAGGACAGAGGCTGCGGACATACTACAAGAGGTGGACAGAGACTGCGGACATGATACAGGAGGTGGACAGAGGCTGCGGACATACTGCAGGAGAAGGACAGAGGCTGCGGACATACTACAAGAGGTGGACAGAGACTGCGGACATGATACAGGAGGTGGACAGAGGCTGTGGACATACTACAAGAGGTGGACAGAGACTGCGGACATGATACAGGGGGTGGACAGAGGCTGTGGACATGATACATCCTCACAGCAGCCTCCTCCCCTGTCCACCATCAAATTACTTCTCCAGTCCACTTTAGATTCATCAGTGTGCTGTGTCCTCCTCCTGTACCCCTTTCACCTCTCCACAGGTCAGGGCAGAGGTGAAAGGGGTACAGGAGGAGGACACAGAACACTGATGAATCTGATGTGGACTGGAGAAGTAATATGATGGTGAATAGAGCACATCAGTCTCTGTCCCCTGCATATGCCATGCAGCCAGGGTCCAGGGACAGAGACTGATGTGCTCTATTCACCATCATATTACTTCTCCCGGCTCCAGTCCCAGTAATGTCCTCCTTTTACTATGAAGATCCCCCCCACAGCTTCACTCTCCGTACCTCCGCCTGGCACCTGTGTGTGCAGCCAGCCAAGTCATGCACTGCATGACAGGACAGAGTCACCTTGTCGCCTGGCTCAGCTGTCAGCTGGCCGCTGTGCCCTCAATCGATTCGAAAATGGCGCCGGGCGGCGCTATTACGTTACTGCGCATGTGCCGCCTGGCCGAGCGCGTACGAGCTTTCCCGAGCCCGGCTTCGGAACGGCGCATGCGCAATTGCGTGGCCGGCTCGCGACCATCATTTTTACGGGCACCGGTGCCTGTAACGGGCATTCACAGGTGCCCCGAAAAAGGGGTTAAATTTACGGGCTGCCCGTAAATCTACGGGCGGTTGGCAACACTGATGTACAGTCAGACAGCTTACACTGACAGTCTGCAGGAGTCCTGCATGGCACCCATGATCTGCTGATTGAAGATGCAATGCTCCAGGCTCCTAAAATAAAATAGTAAATGCATATTTTATTATCTGCAAAAAAAATGTGCATTTATTTTATTTTTTGAAAAGGTGAAAAGGTGAACTCGTGCTGGAATCGGGCTGGTTCCCACATCCCACTAGTGTGAACCCAGGGTTAATGTTCCAAAAAGTCCTTCAAGTCAGATGCACCAGGCGCTACTTTGTACACATCCAAGAATGGTGGTTTTTGACAGACAGAATGAGCTTCCTTCTGGACCCTGCTATGTTCCCACCAAGTGACTAAGGTCTAATTATATGGTATTCTTGGTATTCTTGTGCACAGGGGCTAAGAATAATATTGGATGCAGTTTTTACCATCACTGTGTTTGTGAAACCCGTCACCCGTCACTCTTTTTGTTGAACATTTTGTATTTACATTTTTTTCCTAATTTTGCTGCCAGGTGCATTCTGGAAAATTGGAGTTCAAAGTCCAATGTAAACCTTTTGCCAAAAACTTAAGGGGTCTACTTTTCTTAAGAAAGTAATTTTTGGGTAGTTTCTGGGGTCCCGTCACTCCTGAGCCACTGTAACTATAAAACTATTACTTACAAATTTACTTACAAAACACATTCACCATCTAATGGGGCGTACACACGGTTGGACTTTTCGGCTACAAAAGTCCGACAGCCCGTCCGACAAACTTTCGACAGACTTTTGGCGGACTTGCGGCGGACTTTCTAACGAACGGACTTGCCTACATACGCTCACACAAAAGTCCGACGGATTCGTACGTGATGACGTACGACTGGACTAAAATAAGGAAGTTGATAGCCAGTAGCCAATAGCTGCCCTAGCATGGGTTTTTGTCCGTCGGACTAGCATACAGACGAGCGGATTTCTGGGTCCAGCGGAGTTACGACATAAAGATTTGAAGCAAGTTCCAAATCTAAAGTCCGTCAGATTTGCGACTGGAAAAGTCTGCTGAAAGTCCGGGGAAGCCCACACACGATCGGATTGTCCGCCGGATTTGGTCCTTTGGCGTCCGTCGGACTTTTGTAGCCAAAAAGTTCGACCAAGTGTACGCCCCATAACACTTCAGATTGTCTTCTGTACAAAATGGTACAATTTTTGGGGTCTTTCAACATATTTTCAAAGATAGGGTCTTGTAGTCTAGTAAAAAGCTTGATAAGTACAACCTAACACACTTTATATACACGTGCCATTTTTTCCACACAATATTTTTTCCCCTTAACTTGAAAAAAAATGGCAAAATTGATATTGTTTCATTTCAAATCAAAAAATTGTATTTCTGAAAAAAAACTGTGCTTCATCTTTTATATTTTTTATGTGGTCAAAATCAACGGAAAAAGCTTTAGTTTAATAATTGTTATCATTTTATATTATTTAAAATATAGTAGCAAAAGAAACTATCTGTAGATAAGCAGTTTGTTTATGTGGCTGGATCCTGCACACAGCTCCAGGCGGCTCCAGCCACATAAACAAACTACTGTACAGGCCACAGCGCTGTGAATGAGCGCCAATGTCTCGTTCACACACAGAGCTTTATTTATTATCTCAATACAACTTTATGTTTTAGATTTAGCAGGGCATTTTTTTATGTTTGTGATCACTAATAATGATTTTAGTGTGTTTTTAGTGAAAATATCATTTGATGTTTTCTGGGGTCCCTGTTAGGTAAGCTGTATGGGGCCCTGTAAAACCCGTGAATTCCAAGGGATTCACATATTTTGTCTTGCCACTATATGTTACTCTATGGGGACCCAGCAGCTGTATGAACACAGATCCAGGTTGTAATTTGACAGGCATATTGGTGCAGATGTAAAGCCCTGATCACAGGCAATGTGCCTTCAGGACCACACACCCACATCTGTCAAATTAGGATTTGCGGCTGTGTTCATACATCTGCTACATCCCCAAGAGGCAGATTCAGCCACATAAACAAACTACTCCTTCACATGGCCAGAGTACCTGCGTGCATGAGTCCTTAGGGATCGCTCACATGTGAGGTCAGGGCTGGCGAATCCCATGGTTGACCTGCGCTTTTACTGTCCCCCCCAACCGCTACCCCCTTATCTGTGGCTTGGGGTGCACACATGCAGCAGCCACAATGCTTTGCTTCTAAGCCAGTGCAGGAATTAAACCCCCTGTGGAAAGTGAAAAGCACTTCTCTGCAAGCGCCCCGCAACCGCGTGCAATGCAAAGCACACTGGAATGAGCCCTTAATTTTGTAATTATTTTTTTAAATTACATTTTTTAAATCTTTGTATTTGGTTTTTATTTGTTGCATTTCCCACTTCTCTGTTGGGGGGGGGGCTCTGGTGAAATATCAGGGGTCTAAACAAATGTCTCACTTTTGAGACATAGAACTGGGACTGTCAACTTAGATTCCTTTATTTGCAGCCTCAGCTGCACGAGAGATGAATAGGAAGCGCTCTGAGGCTTCATGTTTATTCACAAAATGAAGCATAGTAAAGAGGGTTTTTCCTATGCTTTGGTTATGAATTAACACAGGAGTGATATTTACTGCCCTCCCCCTCTTCATCCTGAAAAAATCCCCCTGTTTGTCCCACTGCAGCCGGTGGAAAGGAGAGGAGGAGAAACTGGAAGCACTGAAGGGCAGCACACAGTGGGGCCCGAACAGCAGCAGGAAAAGGGTGGGGGTTGGGGGTCATACACTGGAACTAAATCTTCTGTGGCTTCCCCTGCAGTGCAGTTAGAGGGAGGGAGAGGAGGAGAAGCTGGCTGCACTGCGGGGACAGCCACCGGAGGATCATTTCCAGTGATAAGGCAGTGCAGCCGGTCCTCCTGTTCAGCAGGTTCCCAGGCCCCCTTGTTGAACTGATGGGGCTACCTGGCCCGCTACAGGATGGCTACCTGTACCCACTTATAGGTGGCCCTGATTTTTAGACAATCTATCACATGTCCAAAACCTGAAAAAAGATGCTGGCACTCATGTGGTTATTAAAGAGAATTTCCTAAATGTAATGGCAATAGGGTGTTGAATATGTAGAGCTTTGGTGTACACTAGTTTACTGCACAGCTGTACCACAGGGTGCTGCATACAAAGGGTAGCCTGTGTGAGCAACATGGGTAGGCTACACAGCCTAAAATAAAATAATATCTAGGCATCCCGGATTGCGGGCGGGATCGCCGCGATTCTGCCCGCGAACCCAAATGACAGCAAATCGCGGGACGCCCTTGCGATCCCCGTCACTTTCAATGGTACCCTGAGCACGGGTGTGGTTTTGCCACAATTGTCCACTGATGAAAATCATCAAACTTACAATAAATAAATGTTGGTTGAAAAAAAAAAAAAAAGGAAAAAAAAAAAGAATAAAACAAGAAAACTTGATATCTGACTGGTAAAGTATTTTCACTAAGGGCTCAACACCAGCTCAACGTATATTACTAGTACTGGCCCAGTGGGAAAATGTCCCCCTTTTCCCCAGACCATTTTTTCCCCTGTATGTTTACACTTTAAGCATACTTTATCTAGCTGTATTTTCCCCCAGAAAAAAAAAAAAAAAAAAAACTTACATTCAACTGACCTGTGTAATATAGAAGAAACAAAGGCAGAACAGTCCTCCTGTAATCCATTTGTAACCATTGCTTGCACCTTTCCCAACTATTCTTAGTTATCTTCAGTTTGGACCTAAAGAAATAATAATGCATACAAACTTTGTACTTTGTGCTAAAGTTTAACTGTACATAATAACATCCTAATAACTAATAGGAAAAAAATCCTTTCACTTTCTGTTCTTAAAGCTGAACTTCAGACACAAAACCTCTCATTAAAATATATTCCCTGATGGTTTTTTTTTGAGGATTTACTTCTGGATCAGACTAGAAGTTTCACAGACCCATTAACTGGTTACTGTCCTCCACTAATCCTTACCAGTTCACTGTTTGTAAGAAAACTTGTATTTTGGAAATTGGATGTGATGCTGTCTTCTGTCACTTGGTTATACTTTCAAAGGAAAATCACTGACTTGATCTTGCAGAGCTGGTTTAAATAGAGTGGATCAGCCCTGTGATACTATATACTTGTACACTGGGTTCAGTCATAAACGCAGTCTCTGACCATCTCCTGAATAAATCATGTCTGCGATCCCTAACCGTCTTCTGTACTATGTCTGTAGTCTCTGATCATCTCCTGTACTATGTCTGCAATCTCTGATCATCTCCTGTACTATGTCTGCAGTCTCTGATCATCTCCTGTACTATGTCTGTAGTCTCTGATCATCTCCTGTACTATGTCTGTAGTCTCTGATCATCTCCTGTACTATGTCTGCAGTCTCTGATCATCTCCTGTACTATGTCTGTAGTCTCTGATTTATTATTATTATTTATTTATTTCAGGTACTTATATAGCGCCGTCAATTTACGCAGCGCTTTACATATACATTATACATTCACATCAGTCCCTACACCCTCAAGGAGCTTACAATCTAAGGTCCCTAACTCACATTCATACATACTAGGGCCAATTTAGACAGGATCCAATTAACCTACCAGCATGTCTTTGGAGTGTGGGAGGAAACCGGAGTACCCGGAGGAAACCCACGCAGACACAGGGAGAACATGCAAACTCCAGGCAGGTAGTGTCTGATCATCTCCTGTACTATGTCTGCAATCTCTGATCATCTCCTGTACTATGTCTGCAATCTCTGATCATCTCCTGTACTATGTCTGCAGTCTCTGATCATCTCCTGTACTATGTCTGTAGTCTCTGATCATCTCCTGTACTATGTCTGTAGTCTCTGATCATCTCCTGTATTATGTCTGCAGTCTCTGATCATCTCCTGTACTATGTCTGCAATCTCTGATCATCTCCTGTATTATGTCTGCAGTCTCTGACTATCTCCTGTAGTATGTCTGCAGTCTCTGACATCTCCTGTACTATGTCTGCGGTCTCTGACCATCTTCTGTGGTATGTCTGCAGTCTCTGATCATCTCCTGTGGTATGTCTGCAGTCTCTGACCATCTCCTGTACTATGTCTGCAGTCTCTGACCATCTCCTGTACTATGTCTGCAGTCTCTGACCATCTCCTGTGGTATGTCTGCAGTCTCTGATTATCTCCTGTGGTATGTCTGCAGTCTCTGACCATCTCCTGTACTATGTCTGCAGTCTCTGACCATCTCCTGTGGTATGTCTGCAGTCTCTGATTATCTCCTGTAGTATGTCTGCAGTCTCTGACCATCTCCTGTACCATGTCTACAGTCTCTGACCGTCTGGGGAGGGGCCAGGGGTGGGACTGAAGGAAGGACCAGGGGCGGGGCCAGGGTGGGGCTGAAGGGGGCCCCGTCAGGTAGGCTGTACGGGGCCCCATGATTTCTATAAGGGGCCCTGACGCCCTGACCGGCTGCATGCAGTGTGAATATCTCCTAAACAGTGTAAGTTTAGGAGATAGTCATTGTACACTGTACCTACAGGTAATCCTTATTATAGGCTTTCCTGTAGGTACAAGTCAAAAAACTAAGTTTACTACCACTTTTATTACGCTCATTAAAGCGGAGTTCCACCTAAAAATGGAACTTCTGCTTTAAGGGAAGGTGACCCCCGGACATGCCACATTTGGCATGTCATTTTTTTTGGAGGGGGGGGGTGCGGAAACCCTCTCTTCAGAGGGTTCCAGCTCCCACTTCCTCCTGGGGCACCACAGCGCCGGAAGCAAGATAACCTCACCCCCTCCCTCTCGGCAATCATCTGGGATATGTCACAGGTCCCAGATGATTGCCCGGCCAGTCACAGCGCGCCGGGAGGCTCGCACACGCGCAGTGCGTGCTCCAGGGGAAGCGACAGCTGGGCGCCCACAGTGACAATGCCGGCGCCACAGAGAGGAGGGGGAGACGAGCGGAGCTTAGTTCCCCCGCATCGCTGGACCCTGGGACAGGTAAGTGTTATTAAAAGTCAGCAGCTGCAGTATTTGTAGCTGCTGACTTTTATTTATTTTTTTTAAGCGGAACTCCGCTTTAATTTACTTTTTTAACTGAAAGAAAAAAAGACAATTAAAAAAGTAAAATAAAAAAAGCATGCAAAAACATGCAAATACGCAAAGAAAAAAAAAACACAAAATAAACAAAAATAAACAACACTAACATAGAGAAATCTACCCTCAGTACATACAAAAGCACCCTTTAAAATAAATCACACCCTCAAGATGTGAAATTTACATTTTCTGCTTTGATGACATTTTGCTTATGTAAAATAGTAATTGTTCAGCAAATTCAAACTCACTCATCCCTCGCAGCATCACCTCACTGACTATTATGTTATTGGCATAAATATCATTCTTTTATATTACATTCATTTGTACAACCATAGTCTTATCCTGATGATGATTTTTATGACATGAAATACATTTAAATTAGAGTTAATAAAAATCCTTTGTCAGACTTCTATGTTGTAATGAAAAGAGACAAGGTGCGCCAATCTAAGTGCAGTATCAAATACAACTTTAATAGATAAATATAAAAAAGGAACGGCCAAATGGCTACTAACAAACACTCAATAGGAGTTGGGCATGTATATACATGTAGGTTGTCCATGGGCAAATCCACGGCTGCTCACAGTGTCCGGAAGATGTTCAGAGGCAATCTACATTACCTATTAGCCTATTAGATCTGAAGAAAATGCGGATGCATTGAAACGCGTCATCTGACACGTCCAGACGTCATTTCCGCTGCCTCTACTCCAGTGAAACGTGCGCTTCACGCTGGTCATCGTCCTGTTCCGGCTTCCGGTGTCTGAGACGAACAGTTCCCCCTATGGTAGTGTCTCCGAGGACAGCTGACCATGGATTGCCTCTGAACATCTTCCGGACAGCGTGTTGCACATTTTCGGGACCACTCACTGTGAGCAGCCGTGGATTTGCCCATGGACAACCTACATGTATATACATGCCCAACTCCTATTGAGTGTTTGTGAGTAGCCATTTGGCCATTCCTTTTTTATATTTATCTATTAAAGTTGTATTTGATACTGCACTACAATTGGCGCACCTTGTCTCTTTTCACATTGTCTTCCAGAGTTTTGCTTCTACTCTCAAGGGAGCTGTCGCTGGTGCATATCGTCATTTTCATTTGTACTTTTAATCATCATTTGGGACTCTCTACTGTAAATGTGTATGTGTTTGTATATATACATCATCCTCCCATAACTCTATATACATACACCACGGTTATATACCGCTAGCTTTGGACATTGTTATGCACACACAATTTTGATTGCTCTCCATGTTGGGTTGGTTTCTTGCGCCAATTCTCCTTTTTGTTTTATTGTTCTATGTTGTGATGTGTTGCCTCTTGCTGAGTGTATTATAGGAAGGGAAGATGTCAGATCACATGGAGTTAATGGAAGCAAACTCCTCCCTTATCTTTTCTCTTCCCAGCTCTAACACTGAAAAAGGAAAATTTTATATCAAATCCCGTAATTTTCCTTTCCTGATGGACTCCATGGCAGCCTACGTGTGGGTTAACCCCGCCTCCTCTCCAATGCTATAGGACCCCATTCCCATAAATGAGCACTCACCGCTAGATACTGCGTTCCGTAACTAGTCTACTCTTTGACCAATGGGTGTGAACTCCCTCTGCCATGGAGTCCATCAGGAAAGGAAAATTACGGTAAGTATTTGATAATAAATTTTCCTTTTTCCTGACAGACTCCATGGCAGCCTACATGTGGGAAATAACTAGCCAACCACACGGGTGGGTATGCTGAACAAAACATAATTTTAATTTGTCCTATCAACCAATAGGATTTTCAAACCAAAGATTACAGAAGACAGTGAAGCAGGCTCTATGCAGTAATGAGACATGAATGTATTAATAGAGGCCCAGGAGGCCGCATGTGTCTGGAGCCACATGTCGGGCCACCGCCCACGAGGCTGCCATTCCCTTGGTGGAGGGAGCTGTCACCGCCTCTGGAGGAGCCAAGCCCTTAGCCCTGTATGCTTGCTGGATGGACGAGTGTCCTGGTTGAGGCTTTCTTCCCTTTATTGCTACCAGAATGCAAGACAAAAAGATGACCAGAACGTCTAAAGGGAGAGGTAATTCGTAGATATTCCTTTATAGCTTCGCCTACATCCAGGGGGTGAGTTTCAGTGGACCCCGGGGACCTGAATGTAGGTAAGACGATCTCCTGATTCTCTGATTCTCGTGAAACACCGAAGACACTTTCTAATTTGAACCCAGCATAGGGATGAGGTCTACATGGTCTGGAAAAAATGTCAAGAAGGGTTCTTCATGACCCAGTGATCCAATCTCAGATACCCTTTTGGCCGAGGTGATGGCTACTAAAAAGGCGACTTTTGCTGAAAAGTCCTTGATGGAAAGCGGGGAGGGCCCCGTGGTACTGAGTCCAGAGATTGAGTCGAGGACAAGTGGAAGGTCCCACTTGGGAAATCTGGGTTTTCTTTGGGGCCTGAGCCTTGATGCCCTGTGGAAAAATTGCCGAATCAGGGGGTGAACCACCCATGATGTACCGGAGAAGGCCAACAAAGCAGATACTTGGACTCTAAGAGAGCTGATAGATAAGGGTAGATCTAGACCAGTTTGAAGGAAGCTGAGAACATCCTGGACTTCTGGATGTCTAAAAGACCTATCCGTAGAAGAGCAAAATTCCACAAATTTGGTCCAGATTCTCCCATAAACTTTATTTGTGCTTGATCTTCTTGAACTCATGAGGGTGGAGATCACTTTTGAGGCGCACCCAAGATATTCTAGCCTCTCCCTCTCAAGAACCAGACCATCAGTCTCAGTACTGCCGGACAAGGGTGTAGGACTGTCCCCTGAGAAAGAAGGTCCGGCCTGAGAGGGAGAGGCACTAGGTCCCGGAAACTGAGTTGGATAAGGAGGGGGAACCAAGGCCTGTTCAGGTAATAGGGAGCTATTGTCACCACTTTGACGGCTTCCACTCGGAGCCTCTTCAGGAATCTCAGGATAACCGGAAGTGGGGGAAAGGCATACAGCCTCCTGAACCTCCATTGATCCGTCAGGGCATCTGTTCCGAAGGCTTGGCTGCAATGGGCTCGGGTGTAAAATTTCTTCACCTTGAAATTGCAGGGGGAAGCGAACAGATCTACTTCGGGATCGATTCCCAGCAACAGGATCCACTTGAATGTCTGTACATGAAGGGACCACTCGTTGTTCTCCAACGGGGTACATGATAGGAAGTCTGCTTGAGTGTTCTGGACTCCTGGAATGAAGACTGCTGAGATGTTGGATAGATTCTTCTGTGCCCATGATAGAATGGGTTCGACTTCTCGAAGGAGTGTGGAGCTCCGAGTACCCCCTTGCCTCTTCACATAGGAGACCGCCATGGTGTTGTCCATCCTTAATAATACTGACTTTCAGAAGGTGAGAGAAGGACTGGAGGGCACACCAGGACATTTGAGCCCGGGTCAGGGAGACGAGTGTCCCACTTGCCCTAAGCAAGGTTCGATCTGCAGAGGGCTCCCCAGCCAGTACTGCTGGCGTCAGTCGTGACAGTGACCCAAGAGATGGGGGCAATGGAGTGGCAAGTCAGAAGGTTTTTGCGCTGAAGCCACCGGAAGAGGCTGTTCCTCATTGATGTAGTTATGTGGATAATTTGGTTCTTGTCTCCTGACTTCCATTGCTGGAGGAAACCTGACTGGAAAGAATGTAACCTCCACAAGGCCCATTTGATCATAGGAGTCGTGGAAACCATCGTGCCGACAATCTCCAGGCACTGGGAGGCTTTCAGACGAGGGGCGTGTAGGGCCCGAGAAATTCTGTCTCGAACAGTCGGGATCTTCTTTATTGGAAGGGAAATGGTGTTTTCCACTGTATCGAACTGAGCTCCTAAGTATATTAGGCGTTGAGCTGGGTCTTTTTCTAAGTTCAGGAGCCACCCGAAGCTGGACAGGGTGAAGATCACTTGCTCCCAGTGGACCAGCAGCTGCTCTCTGTTTTGAGACAACACTAGGAGGTCGTTGAGGTAATGGAAAGACGTACCCCTTTTAATCTGATGGGAGCCACTGTGGCCAGGAGAACCTTTGAAAAGACCCAGGGGGACGTTGTCAGCCCGAAGGGGAGGCAGATAAATTGTAGGTGATCTTGCCCGACTTGGAATCTGAGATATTTGTGAAATTCCTTTTCCACCGGGACATGGAAATAAGCGTCCTTTAAGTCGATTGAAATCATCCAGTCGCCTGGCTGTATGGCTTGCTGGATGGTTTACAGGGTTTCCATTTTGAACTTTCCATGCTCTATGAATTTGTTGAGGTAGGTCAGGTCTATGACTGGGCGCCAAGAGCCACTCCTCTTTTGAACTAGGAAGAGAGAGGAGTATATCCCCTGGAACCATTCATCCTTTGGGACATGTACCACTGCTCCCTAAATCTTCAGTAAGTCCACGTAGGACAGTAACACTTGCCTCTGTTCCACTGAACGAGGAAGTAGAGTGGAGATGAATCTGGGAGGAGGAGTACTGGAGAAAGCCCATCTGTGTCCTGACGAGACTGTCCTTACAACCCAAAAGTCTGAGATTGAGGCCACCCAGACGTGCCGGAAGAGAAGCAGACGAGCCCCTACCCGACCTGCCTGAGCGGGCGCAATCTCAAAAAGACTTGGCCTGCTCACGTCCGCTGGAAGTCTGGCTTTTAGCGGGTTTACAAAAACATGCCTGCCCTCTGCTCCAATTTTTCCTGAAGTCTGGGCCAGGCTTATAAGAGCGTGCTTCTCTGGAGCGCTCTGGGCTGCGTCTTCTAAACTGGGGTTTCTTCCGTCCGAGCAGACGCCTGTCCTGGGGAAGGAAGCCCGACTTACCGCCCGTGGCCCGTGTTATGGCATCATCTAGCTTGTTGCCAAACAGCGAGGACCCCTCAAAGGGGATTCTACACCAGGCTTGCTTGGAAACCAGATCGGCGAGCCAAGGGCGCAACCATAAGGCCCTCTTAGCCGTAACTGAAGACAACATAATTCGTGCCAGTAGGCGGATCAAATCAATAGACGCCTCCCCCAGGAAGACTGCTGCCAGCTTTAGTTCTGCGGCTGCTGAACTTCTGGCCAGTTCCCCTGAGACGCCCCTGAGGAAGGAATCTACATTCTCCGTCCAAGCCTCCATGGCCTTCGACATGGCTGCTAGTGCCAGGGCAGGTTTACAGGCCATACCGGCAAGTAGACATGTGCACACTGAAATATTTCGTTTCGGAATTTCGTTTTCGTTTGAAAAATAAATTTATATAGTTACTCCCGAAATTCGTTTTTTATTAATTGCGTTTTTCGTTAAAAATTGCATTCGTCTGAAAATCCAAATTAATGAATCTGTCATTGAAGGCTTATGGTGTCTGTCGAATGTTCAAAGAAGATTCGACGGAGCAGCTAAACTGTACGACGCCGTATAGTTTACCTGCTCCGTCGAATCTTCTTAGAACTTTCAACAGACACCATAAGCCAAAGTACGTGTGTACTTAGTTCTAGCTATTTTACTGCTCCTTCTCTTTGGTTACAATCAGCCAATAACATTCATCATCATCATTATTTTTATTTATCTTTTCTCCCCTACGTCAAATCTTTTCTCCCCTACGTAGAATCTTTTCTCCCCTACGTCGAATCTTTTCTCCCTATATATAATCTTTTCTCTCTATGTAGAAAATTCTTGGACTAATAGAGTTAAGGTTAGGCACATTCGACCACAGGTTTGATGGACACAGATTGTTATTGTCATCATCATGTTGAATCTCCTATCTATATCGAACTGTTGTAGCAACGAAAACAAAAAGAAAGAATTTGTTTATGTCGGATCTTTCGTTTTTCGGATTCTGCACTTTCGTTATCGTTTGTTAAAACGTTAACGAAAATACCTGAAATTCGGACGAAAATGCATTCGGACGAAAACGAATGCACATCTCTACCGGCAAGCCCATAAATTCTCTTCAGATCTTGATCTATCTTCCTCTTGAGCCCATCCTTGAAGGACACTGCATCTTCCAAGGGAAGAGTAACGTGTTTGGCCAGACGCATTGGGGCTGTGTCCACAAGGGGAGTATTTTCCAGATACTTCACTTCCTCTGACTTAAAGGGGTATAATCTGGAGGTTTTACTTGACATGGAGGACTTCTTCTCCGTCTTACTCCATTCCTCATCAATGATGTCCTTTAGTTCAAGGAGAAGCGGAAAATTTGAGCGTTCTTTCCCAAGATATTTAAAAAACTTTTTCTGTTTAGCTGGGGGAGTGGAGGAGTCTTCCCACTTAAGGGCCTCCTTGATTGCTTTGATTAATGGCGAAACCATAGCGAAGTCAAAGCCTCCGATGTCCTCTTCGCCTTCAGGTTCATCATCCGAAGAGTCAAGAGAGGCAACATAGGGCTGGGAAGTGCCCGGACCATCACGGGCCTCGTCAGCCAGCGGGCCAGACAAAGTAGTGGACTGGCTCATTGTGTGGGGTGTATCCATTTCTCTTATGGATTGTTGCACCACACGTTTCACAAGAGACTCCAAACGCTGGTTTTCCCTATCTTTTTCCCCAAACGCGCAGGCATAGCAACGGTCACACCAGGACTTGCCTTCCGGGACTCGTGTCCCACATCCCCAGCAGGCTCTGCGATCAGAGCGGCTATCATGGCGGTGGGAGCGGTGTCTGGAGGAGGAATGAGAACATCTCCTCTGGTGGTGAGACCTGGATGGGGAATCTCGTCTGGATCTAGATGATGAATGATATTGTGGCCTGGCAAGGTCTCTGTCATTCTGGACCACAACCTGAGGGTCCGACCTGGAAGGGCTGGAGAAAGAAAACAAAAAAGGGGGAGGGGGGGGAGCAAGATATAATATCAGAACTGCAAATATTTGCCACTGTACCTCAACCCATCCCCTCACTAGCACATACCTTGTGCTTGAGGGCTGGCCACTTAAAGGCGGTAACTTGTCCATGATCTTGGACGAGGAACGTCACGATATAGCAGTCTGCAAACAATGGCCTGAAAAAGCCAAAGGTACCAATGAGGAGATTTTGAACACTCTTGCTCCTCTAACAGATATATATATCCAAATATATATTTACATATCTATATTTATTATTTATTTCTTTTTTTTTTCAAAATAAAAAATGTAGTTTATAGAATAAAAAAATCCCTTAAACCCATTTTTTTTTAAAGAAAATATTGCTTTAGAAATACATAAAAAATGTTTTTTTTCTTCTTTGCATTAGTATGTATATACAGTCAGGTCCATAAATATTGGGACATCGACACAATTCTAATCTTTTTGGCTCCATACACCACCACAATGGATTTGAAATGAAACGAACAAGATGTGCTTTAACTCCAGACTTTCAGCTTTAATTTGAGGGTATTTACATCCAAATCAGGTGAACGGTGTAGGAATTACAACAGTTTGTATATGTGCCTCCCACTTTTTAAGGGACCAAAAGTAATGGGACAGATTAACAATCATCCATTAAAACTTTCATTTTTTAATACTTGGTTGCAAATCCTTTGCAGTCAATTACAGCCTGAAGTCTGGAACGCATAGACATCACCAGACGCTGCGTTTCATCCCTGGTGATGCTCTGCCAGGCTGCAACTGTCTTCAGTTCCTGCTTGTTCTTGGGGGATTTTCCCTTCAGTTTTGTCTTAATCGGATGCAGGTCAGGTGATTGACTTGGCCATTGCATAACATTCCACTTCTTTCCCTTAAAAAACTGTTTGGTTGCTTTCGGAATATGCTTCGGGTCACTGTCCATCTGCACTGTGAAGCGCCGTCCAATGAGTTCTGAAGCATTTCGCTGAATATGAGCAGATAATATTGCCTGAAACACTTCAGAATTCTTCCTGCTGCTTTTGTCAGCAGTCACATCATCAATAAATACAAGAGAACCAGTTCCATTGGCAGCCATACATGCCCACGCCATGACACTACCACCACCATGCTTCACTGATGAGGTGGTATGCTTTGAAACATGAGCAGTTCCTTTCCTTCTCCATAATCTTCTCTTCCCATCACTCTGGTACAAGTTGATCTTGGTCTCATCTGTCCATAGGATGTTGCTTCAGAATGGTGAAGGCTTCTTTAGATGTTGTTTGGCAAACTCTAATCTGGCCTTCCTGTTTTTGAGGCCCACCAAAATTTACATCTTGTGGTGAACCCTCTGTATTCACTCTGGTGAAGTCTTTTCTTGATTGTTGACTTTGACACACATACAGCTACCTCCTGGAGAGTGTTCTTGATCTGGCCAACTGTTGTAAAGGGTGTTTTCTTTACCAGGGAAAGAATTCTTCGGTCATCCACCACAGTTGTTTTCCGTGGTCTTCCGGGTCTTTTGGTGTTGCTCACCGGTGCGTTCTTTCTTTTAAGGATGTTCCTAACAGTTGATTTGGCCACACCTAATGTTTTTGCTATCTCTCTGATGGGTTTGTTTTGTTTTTTCAGCCTAATGATGGCTTGCTTCACTGATAGTGACAGCTCTTTGGATCTCATATTGAGAGTTGACAGCAACAGATTCCAAATGCAAATAGCACACTTGAAATTAACTCTGGACCTTTTATCTGCTCCTTGTAAATGGGATAATGAGGGAATAACACACACCTGGCCATGGAACAGCTGAGCAGCCAATTGTCCCATTACTTTTGGTCCCTTAAAAAGTGGGAGGCACATATACAAACTGTTGTAATTCCTACACCGTTCACCTGATTTGGATGTAAATACCCTCAAATTAAAGCTGAAAGTCTGCAGTTAAAGCACATCTTGTTCGTTTCATTCCAAATCCATTGTGGTGATGTATAGAGCCAAAAAGATTAGATTTGTGTTGGTGTCCCAATATTTATGGACCTGAAGGAAGTGCCATGGCGAGCTGGAACGCACAAACGCTCCAGCCGCTATGAGGAGGAGACATACCAAAAAATGCCACGTTATGGGGAAAAACAGCCCAGAGGACATGAACACACAGGGAAACAGACACAGAGACACTGCCATGGAGGAGAGAGTAAGGATAGTCGCAGACCTTGCCAACCATTGATGCGTCTGTCCATCAGGCATACAGAGGCGACCACCCTTCCACCATAGGGGAATACTCCAGCCTCTAAAGCTACTCGCCCGCCCATGGCTGGGCTCTGAGCTGCACCATATAGGGTATGCCAAATCCTGGATCCATCCGACCCGACGCGAACAGCATGTGTAGGTCCATTGGAGGAGGACAAAAAAGGAACGCAGTATCTAGCGGTGAGTGCTCATTTATGGGAATGGGGTCCTATAGCATTGAAGAGGAGGTGGAGTTAACCCACGTAGGCTGCCATGGAGTCTGTCAGGAAAGAAAAGGTTTAGCAGCAAAGAAAACGATATTCTCAGATTTTTCATCACGTCAACTCATTCCGTCATCTCCTGTGTGTCTTTATATCGTCAATAATCTCAATATTTTTAAGATAATTACCTTTTTGTTGTAGGAAAAGAAGGAGCAGAAATGGTACAAACATTGTATCTTCCTGCAATCCCTGGAAACACAAACTTTCACTTACTGTTTTCTTTTTTTTTGTCCACTTCTTTTCCCATAAGGAAGCTTGAAAGCAAATCCCACCATACAGAAAACACCCCACCCCCACCTCCCCACTCAAAGAAAAGAGCATTTTAGGGAGGTTTCACACTACCCTGCTGTGGTTTGGCCACAGCGCAGGTTACCTGCGGTTTTTGTGCGGGTCGCTACGAAAACCTATAGACTTCTATTAGATTGGGCATTTTTGGTGCATTCTCTGAATTTTTGGTGCAGTCCTGCATGCTGTATCTTTGGTGCACTTTCAGAAAACTCCCCAAAAATACCCGATCTAATAGAAGTCTACCAAAAAGTGCAAAAAGTGCAGGTAACCCGCATGAAAATCGCACGTACACTATGCTACACTCACGCTGTGGCCAATCCACAGTCGGACAGTGTGAAACCACCCTTATGCCACGTAGACACGTTCGAATTTTCCACTGGGAAATGTTCGAAGAGAGCTTGTTGTCGGAAATTCCGACCGTGTGTAGGCTCCATCAGACATTTTCTGTCGGAATTTACGACACACAAAATTTGAGATCTGGATCTCAAACTTTCCGACAACAAAATCTGTTGTCCTAAATTCCGATCGTGTGTACACAATTCCGACGCACAAAATTCCACGCATGCTCGGAATCAAGCAGAAGAGCCTCACTGGCTATTGAGCTTAATTTTTCTCGACTCGTCGTACGTCTTGTACGTCACCGCGTTCTTGAAGTTCGAAATTTCCGACAACATTTGTGTGACTGTGTGTATGCAAGACAAGTTTGAGCCAACATCCAAAAAACATGGATTTTGTTGTCGGAACGTGCGATCGTGTGTACGGGGCATAAGATCCCAACTGTCCCTCTTGTGGGGGGGGAATGGTCCTTCTTTTAATACCAGATCTCTCTGTCCGTCGTACATCCTTTGTTATCCCTCTTTTCAGTCTGATGTGTACATCTCTATACAAAATACACTATTTTACTACCAAAAGTGTTACACTGTACTAAACTTTTTGTCCGACCTCTATATTAAGTAAAAAAAATAAAAACACTTCTGTGGCTTCACCAATAATTTTCTGCATACTAAACCATAGGCATGTGCAGGGAGTGTGCAAGGTACAGTATGTATCACACAGAAAGAATCATGTTGCAGTTTAAGCCGCAGGGATTTCAAATCCCCGGATCAGTGATGCGGCGACCGAATGTGTCACAACGGGTGATAGTGGGACTTCTGTATAGTGGGACTGGGGAGGCGGGATGGAGAAGGGGGTCCAGTGTACGTTCACCTTACATTTTTTCTGTAAAGGTGAACTTGCCCTTTAAGGAGTATTTTGTGGGTACAAGGACTACATCATGTAAGCAGCCTTAGGCTCCTTTCAATCGGGCGCCTCCGCTAAGCTGAATCCACTTGCTCAGTGGGGGTCTCTCCGCTGATCCTCGCTGACCAGGCAGAAGACAAGTCTGTGTCCGCTCCGCTATGTAGAGCAGACACAGACACAGTCCCGCTCTCTTCTTTGGGGCCATTCAATGGAAATGGACCGACTGTCCATTTCTATCTGATGCCATCCGATCTGCCGGATGGATGGAATCTAGGACCACCATCCGTCTGCTTTTGGCGGACAGGATCGGATCGGATGGTGGCGGGTGTCAGTGGACATGTGTCCACTGCTCCATAGAGGACAATGCAGGGTCCGATCTGAACTGGCAGGAGGACCTGATTGGAGAGCCCATGTGAGAGGGGCCTTACACTACATTTAACCATGTTTCTTTAGGCCACTCCCAACATCAGTGCAATTTAACCACACCCACCTTTTGCTGCAGCCTCTCCTTTCTGGGTTGACCGTCTTTCTCATCTTCTAATGTCAGAATATAGGATCACAGATGACAATGCCGGGTGCCAATGAGATTTGTTAAAAACAGACAGAATATTTAGAGTTCAACTAGAGTTCATAAATACGCCCTAAAACAGACCTCACAACTTTCTGAAGTGGACATCTTTTAGAGCATAGTATGTAGGCAAAAGACAGGTTCCTGCCACAGGCTCAGTTACACGGATCACAAAGGTCTAGTACATAGATGTTCATAGTTGCCAGCGTTGTAAAAAAAAAATTATAGGGACACTTTTTTGTCTGTAGGTGGAGTCTTGTTATAGTTAGGGGCCAGCATTTGTTTGTAGGTGTGACATAGTGGGGAAAGAAAAATGTGGCGTGCGAAGTGCACCGCAGCAAAGAATGGGTGTGGTTTAAACTCAATAGTGGGTGTGGATTAAATGGGGGTGTGACTCAAATGGGGTGTGGTTAGAGTCTGAGATGAACGAGGGATGGAGGGAGAAAGAAAGAGACAGAAGGAAGGAAAGAAAGAGGGATGAAGGGACAGCAGGCCCAGATCCTACACCACAATAGAAATATGTGTATTTCAGAAAGTTTAACAATCAGCAGATAAAGATACTCTAAACACCTGATGTTAGCGCTTCAATCACCCCGCCACCATGGTTGTTATGGTGTCAGAGTAATTGAAGCGCATTTTTCTATTATTACATTGTAATTTTAAAATGAAATCATTCAACTCACTATAATGCATTATCAGTGGGAGCTCTGAGCATGTCACCTGCCATGTCACCTGCCACCAGATGCCATCAGGTGCCCCCAGCGGAGTCCCCCTTACATCAGGTGTCCCCAGCGGAGCCCCCCCTTACATCAGGTGTCCCCAGCAGAGCCCCCCCTTACATCAGGTGTCCTCGGCGGAGCCCCCCCTTACATCAGGTGTCCCCAGCAGAGCCCCCCTTACATCAGGTGTCCCCAGTGGAGCCCCCCTTACATCAAGTGTCCCCCCAGCAGAGTCCCTCCTTACATAAGGCATTCCCAGCAGAGTCTCTCCTTACATCAGGTGTCCCTCAGCGGTGTCCCCCTTACATCAGGTGTCCCCCATACAACAGGTGTCCCTCAGCTGTGTCCCCTTTCATCAGGTGTGCCTCAGCGGTGTCCCCCTTACATCAGGTGTCCCTCAGTGGTGTCCCTCCTTACATCAGGTGTCCCTCAGCGGTGTCCCTCCTTACATCAGGTGTCCCTCAGCGGTGTCCCCCTTACATCATGTGTCCTTCAGCGGTGTCCCCCCTTACATCAGGTGTCCCTCATCAGAGTCCCCCCTTACATCAGGTTTCCCTCATCAGAGTCCCCCCTTACATCAAGTGTCCCTCCACGGTGTCCCTCTTACATCAGGTGTCCCTCAGCAGTGTCCCCCTTACATCAGGTGTCCCCCTTACATCAGGTATTCCTCAGCGGGGTCCCTCCTTACATTGGGTGTCCCTTAGCGGTGTCCCCCTTACATCAGGTGTCCCTCAGCGATGTCCCCCTTACATCAGGTGTCCCTCAGCGGTGTCCCCCCTACATCAGGTGTCCCTCAGCGGTGTCCCCCTTACATCAGGTGTCCCTTAGCGGTGTCACCCTTACATCAGGTGTCCCTCGGCAGAGTCCCTCCTTACATCAGTTGTCCTTCAGCAATGTCCCCCTTACATTCAGTGTCCCTCAGCGGTATCCCCTTACAACAGGTGACCTTTACTGAAGTCCCTAGCTACATCAGGTGTCCCTCAGCGTTGTCCCCCTTACATCAGGTGTCCCTCAGCGGAGTCCCTCCTTACATCAGGTGTCCCTCAGTGGTGTCCCCACTTACATCAGGTGTCCCTCAGTGTTGTCCCCCTTAGATCAGGTGTCCCTCAGTGTTGTCCCCCTTACATCAGGTGTCCCTCAGTGTTGTCCCCCTTACATCAGGTGTCCCTCAGCGGTGTCCCTCCTTACATCAGGTGTCCCTCAGCGGTGTCCCCCTTACATCAGGTGTCCCTCAGCGGTGTCCCCCTTACATCAGGTGTCCCTCAGCGGTGTCCCCCTTACATCAGGTGTCCCTCAGCGGTGTCCCCCTTACATCAGGTGTCCCACTTACATCAGGTGTCCCCCCTTACATCAGGTTTCCCTCAGCAGAGTCCCTCCTTACATCAGGTGTCCCTCAGCTGTTTCCCCCTTACATCAGGTGTCCCTCAGCAGTGTCCCCCTTACATCAGGTGTCCCCCCAGTGGAGCCCCCCTTTACATCAGGTATCCCCCAGTGGAGCCCCCCTTACATCAGGTGTTCCCCTGTGGAGCCCCCCCTTACATCAGGTATCCCCAAGTGGAGTGACCCTTTACATTAGGTGTCCCCCAGTGGAGCCTCCCTTTACATTAGGTGTACCCCAGGGGAGCCCCCCTTACATCAGCTGTCCCAAGTGGCGTGCCCCCTTACATCCCAGCAGCGGCGTCTCTGCCACCATTACAGTAGACCAGCTCTCGTGTAACGAGGGGCACAAGCAAGAGGCGGAGCCGGCCGGGTGGCTGCCAATAGAAATTGAGCTGGTGGGAAGGCAGAGGGGTGGGGGATTGGCGGCAGTTCAATTTCTATTGTCGGCCACCCGGCCTGCTCTGTCTCTTGCTTGTTCCCCTCGGTGAGTTATGAGGCAATACAAGAGCTGGTCTTCTGTAAAATGGCGGCCGGCGGAGACATTTCACTGCTGGCCGTGGACCTCTAGCGGAAAAAACGAGAAAGCGCGGATTTCCTGGGACATTTCCCAGGAAACGCTAAAAGCGGGACAAAGGTCTAAAGTCCCGGGAAATTCCGGACAGTTGGCAACTATGGGTGTGCGTGCACTCCAAAGCTCAAACACACGTCTTTTTCTGCAGCCTCAACTGCACTGGACAGTGAATGAATGGGAAGTACTCTGTGCTGAGCGGCTTTCTGTTTATTCACAAACTGAAGCATTACAGATACAGTTTACTATGCTTCAGTTATTAATGAACACAGTGAGTGAGTGTGTTCATTTAGAAAAGAGAGGGGCAAGTAAATGGCATATTGACTAGCCCTTTCCTCCACTCTCCATTCTAAAACATCCCTGCAGCAGCCAAAGGCTGAGGAGAGAAGCTTGCAACATGGGGGGATGCCCGAGCAGTAGGGGGAGTCGGCACCGCTCAGAGTGATTAGGGTGTGCCGAGGCATACTGTATATACTGTAAAGCAATAGGTTTACTACATACAGTATGTATACAACGTGAGAGCTGGCAAGGGGACAAATGGGGAGGTCCAATGTTTACTGATAATATCCTACAAAATTCATGTAGAAAATAGAATAACTAAAAATGCATCCCAATATAACCCAAACTGAACAGGTACAGGTATTCCTCAGAGCCTCTAGAAGTTTCACTATGGCACTACTAAAGGCAATGAACCCTGGGAACAACTCCATATGGATCCACTGAATCAACCGAAAGGACTAATGCCTCGTACACACGATCGGATTGTTGGCCAACAAAACCGTGGACTTTTGTCCGAAGGGTGTTGGCCCAAACTTGTCTTGCATACACACGGCCACACAATTGTTGGTCAACAAATACGAACGTAGTGACGTACTACATTGTTTTTCAGCTCTTTATCGCCACCCTTTGGGCTCCTTCTGCTAATTTCGTGTTAGTAGAAGTTTGGTGAGTGTTGATTCGCGCTTTTCATTCCACGCTTTTCATTTTGCGCTTTTCAGTTCGCTTCTGAACGGTCGTTTGTCAACCAGACATGTTGCGGAGTCGGAGGAGATAACGTGTTATTTATTATTGGCCTTGGAGGTATTGCTTTGACATTATTTTTTTGGTTGAATAATGCTTTGATTTGGTATATTTTCTATATTTTTGGATGCATAGAATGCACTTTTTGGTTAACTTCTATTGGCAGATAGCATGTCTAAATGTATGTGTTTTCTTTTTTAATGCACAATAAAAAAATTGTGTAGAATAATACTTGGCTGTGTGTTTTACTTCAAATGACAATTTGGGAGTAGGCAGTTACATTAAAAAATATACAACATAAAATTGACAAGGGACACCAACATAGTTGTATCTTTGATCTTAAAAACTACGGGATAATGGTGTTGTGGTAACTTGCCCAAATAAAATAATAAAAAAAAGCATAATAATATTATTCTTGATATCACTAGAAAAAAAAAAGCCTTTGAAAATTTGTTTGCAATAACTCCATCAGTATCACCAGCAAAGCAGCTTCATTATTATCCCATTAAAGAAGAAGAGAATGTGCGCTGCATTACGAGATTTCATCATTTTCCACGTCACAAATGTTAATTCTCCATTACGAACGCTAGTTTACAAGACCGACCGCTTCTGGCTCGTCCTTGCATCTGAGCATGTGTGTTTGTACTTTGGACTTTTGTCCGACGGACTTGTGTACACACGCTCGGAAAATCCGACAACAGAAATTTGTCCGCTGAAAATTTTAAAACCTGCCATCCAACATTTGTCCGCGGAAAATCTGACAACAATTGTCCAATGGAGCGTACACACTGTCAGATTTACCGCTAACAGCCTGTCATCGAACATTTCCCATCGGAAAGTCCGATTGTGTGTACGAGGCTTTAGTTAATGTTAATGAAATGTTGGGATCATTTAGGATTTCATTCACAGTTAGGTAACGCTTAAAGGGGTTGTAAAGCCAATTTTTTTTTTTTTTTTTAATAACAAACATGTTATACTTACCTCCACTGTGCAGCTAGTTTTGCACAGAGTGGCCCTGAACCTGGTCTTCTGGGGTCCCTCAGCGGCTGTTTCAGATCCTCCCCGCAAGAAATAACCACCTTCATGCAAGCTCTCTCACATGGTGGTGAGTTCTTGCGGGCGCGCTCCCGTGATACAGCCGACGGCTATACCTGCTCACTGTATCACTCGGCCCCGTCCCCCGGCGCGCCGCATCATTGGATGTGATTGACAGCAGCGCGAGCCAATGGCTGCGCTGCTTTCAATCCATCCACTCTAGGCAATCAACAGCCAGGCTGAGTGGCGAAGAGGACATTGGGGGCGAGCGCAGCAGGTGAAGGGGCTCAGGTAAGTAAAACGGGGGGGCTGGGGGGGGCGGTATTGTCGGATGTTTTTTCACCTAATGCATAGGATGTACAAATGCATTGGGGTGCTTTTTTTTTTTTTACATCATAAAAGCACTGTATGGTCTTTGAACCATGGACAGCAGGCTTAAAATGGCCATTAGGGGGGCTTTTAGATAAGACAGCCCCCACTTGCTTGCTCAAAGTTCAACATTTAGTTTGTAAGGGGTAGGGCAGTAGGGTGGTTGTTCGTCTCGTCTTTCATGCTTTCCAATTAACTTGTTGGACACAAAGTCTGGGAAACACAAGAGGCCTAACCCCGGGGTGGGTTTTTCTGGGCTATGCTAGGCACCTTGTACAGGGTCTTTACTTCACACATGGGGTACCTTTTACTCTGTTCCTTTTCACCAATGCCCTGGGACAAGGCTGAGGTTGCCATCAGGGAATACTTGACCTTAAGGTGAGCCTCTACTCTTAGAGATGACCGTACACCATGTACACGTGCACAACAACTGTTCTCCAGTTACTCTCGGGTCCTCATGTAAATGTACATCTTCCCATTGTAGCTTGTGAATAGGTGGGCCGTGCCAAACACCAAAGCCACCTGTCCAGCCTTTCTCACTAGTGGTCCCAGTAGCCGCATGGAACCCTGCAGTGCACATAGCGCAGGCTCCAACATGCACTTGACTTTAACTCATGAACTTCCATACCTCTATACAGGATTAAGATCTCTGCAATGCAGTTTCATTCAAGTTGCTAAGGGAGATGGAATGCTGCCTAGGGAGTACCAACATCATCTCCCTCGTGGTTAGAGACAATTCCACCTATAACAGGCACACTCTTAGAACAAGCTGCTCGCTGACTGTACCTTCAATGCTCGTGGCAACCACATATGTAATGTGTATTAAAGTGACTCTTTAGTATGTTAATTCTTCATACCCCATGTGCTAGTGACCCAGACTGTAGACTAAGTGTATAATTGTGTCCGTTACTTGCATTGCACCCCTTTGAGTAACTTCAGAGGCAAAAGGCAACGTTTCAATACTTTACTGAATAAAGTGCGAAATTACAAAAGAGTCCAAAGCAGACAAGACAGCCCAATAGAACTTTGACAAAACAGTCTCCAATTCCTAATCCTAACCAGGCTATGTGTTGTCTCAGCATACCTGCAGAGGTGAGTCCATGTAGTTGTGACATCCAACAGTGGCAAGTTTCAGAAGCTGATCTCTTCGGGGTGAACCCCAAGTCTTTAACCACTTCATTACTACACTATAGCTGAAAGGCAGCTACAGCGTGGCTCTCTTGCTCTGAGAGAGCGTCTATAGAGTTAAAGGGCCAATCACAGTATCCCTACACCAAGTGATCAGCTGTGTCCAATCACAGCTGATCACATGTAAACAGACTTACCTGTTATCGGCAGTCCTTTCCTCATGTGCTGTGTCTGTGTGAGGAAAGGGGTGCTAATAACCCTCAAGGCTGTCAGCACACTGTTTACACTGATAATCAGGGCACTGATCATCAGTGTCCTGATGATCAGTGCAGCCCCATCAGTGCCTATCAATGCTGCTCATCAGTGCCCATCAGTGCCGCCAGTGCCCATCAGTGCCGCCTCGTCAGTGCCCATCAATGCAGCTCATCAGTGCCCATCAGTCCAGCTTATCAGTGCCGCCAGTGCCCATCAGTGCCGCCTCATCACTGCCCATCAGTGCCGCCTCATCACTGCCCATCAGTGCAGCTTGCCAGTGCCCATTAGTGCAGCCTGATCAGCACACATTAGTAAAGAAGAAAAATAATATATTAGCAAAAAAATTTTACAGAAAATAAGAAAACTTTTTTTAAGAAATTTAAATACTTTTTTAGTTTTTTTGGCAAAAAATAAAAACCCAGTGGTGATTAAATATCACCAAAAGATGGAAAGAGGTGCAAGGAATTACCCAAAATTTTACAGACTATCCGATTCCAGGTGACCCTGCCTTCTTCCTTCTCCACTGCTTGGATATCCCTGTCAAAGTTTATAAGAAGTTGGCCCTTCGTCACTTACAAAACCTGCATTGCCTTGCAGTGGAGGTACCCGAGCCCCCCCTCCTTCTTGTTGTGGCTTAACCACTTAAAGACTGCCCACCGCATATATACTGGCGGCTCTATTGCATGAAACAATGTACCTGTACGTTGTTTCGTGCACTAAATACTGTGGGCATGGCGGATGAGCCAATCCGGGGGTCCGGCGGACCCGATGTCTACCGGCCACCCGTGATCGCTCCACAGAGAGTTAGAATAGGGATCTGCCTATGTAAACAAGGCAGATCCCTGTTGTGACAGGGAAGCACACAGAGTTTGTTTGTTCCTAGTAATCAGAAACAGGGATCTCTGTGTACTTCCTGTCAGTCAGTCCCCAGCAGTACAGCTAGCATTGATCGCTGTATAGGTGTCACTGGTCCCCAGAAAGTGTCACTTAGAGTCGCTGATCCAAGCCATTACCAGTAAAAATAATTAAAAGTCCTTAAATATATCCTGTAGTTTGTAGACACTATGGAGGTCATTTACTATAGCGATGCGGCACTAATTTGCGCTAATTGTCACGAATTAGTGCTAATTTGTGGCAATTAGCGCGAATTAGCACTAAAACGGTATTCACTATAGCGCTGGTGAGAAAATACTCCCAAAATCGAATTTACTATAGTTTCCTGAAACTAATGCCGCGTACACACGAGCGGACTTTCTATCCTACTTGGTCCGGCACACTTTCCGACGGACTTTGTCCGCCAGGTGCGCCGGACTTTAAAACGGACGGACTTGCCCACACACGCCGGGACTTTCCGGCGGGCTAAGTCCGCCCGTCTTTCCGACGGACTTTCGCCGGAGTTCCGGCGGACTTTCAGAATGAACGGACTTGC
This sequence comes from Aquarana catesbeiana, assembly GCF_042186555.1. NCBI lineage: Eukaryota > Metazoa > Chordata > Amphibia > Anura > Ranidae > Aquarana > Aquarana catesbeiana. Next base: position 69,891,267 of record NC_133329.1, on the reverse strand, counting down.
CCACACACGGACAAGTCCGTTCATTTTGAACGTGACTCAGGTGCGACGGGACTAGAAAAGGATGTCAATCTTGCCGCTTTTATCGGCGAGATTGACACCTTGCTAGCCCCGTCGCGGGGCATACCAGGCCCTTAGGTCTGGTATGGATTATAAAGGGGAACCCCGCTACGCCGAAAAAACGGCGTGGGGTCCCCCTAAAATCCATACCAGACCCCGATCCGAGCTCGCAGCCTGGCCGGTCAGGAAAGGGGGTGGGGACGAGCGAGCGCCCCCCCCCCCCTCCTGAACCGTACCAGGCCGCATGCCCTCAACATGGGGGGTGGGTGCTTTGGGGGAGGGGGGCGCCCTGCGCCCCCCCCCCCAAAGCACCTTGTCCCCATGTTGATGAGGACAAGGGCCTCTTTCCGACAACCCTGGCCGTTGGTTGTCGGGGTCTGCGGGCGGGGGCTTATCGGAATCTGGGAGCCCCCTTTAATAAGGGGGCCCCCAGATCCCGGCCCCCCACCCTATGTAAATGAGTATGGGGTACATGGTACCCCTACCCATTTACCTAGGAAAAAAGTGTAAGTAATAAAAACACACTACACAGGTTTTTAAAATATTTTATTAAACAGCTCCGGGGGGGGGATCTCTCCTCCGGCTTCGGGGGTCTTCTTCCGGCTTCGGGGGTCCCTCCGCTTCATCTTCTCCCGGCGTCCGGTTGGTTCTTCTCCGCTCTCCGGCCTCTTCTCCCGGTGTCGCAGGTCTTCGGCCGGCCCCTCCGCTCTCTTCATGTAGCTCTATTGCGAGCGGAGGTCCGGACTTCTGGGCTTCTGGGCTTCTTGGCTTCTCTTCTCTTCCCCCAGATGTTGACACGACGCTCTCTCCGGCTGGACTGGTCTCTGAGGGCTGCGTTGTGACTTATATAGGCGGAGACCCCGCCCCCATATGATGTCACAGTCCTTGGGCATGCTGGGACTGTGACGTTTTAGGGGGCGTGGTCGACCACGCCCCCTAAAACGTCACAGTCCCAGCATGCCCAGGGACTGTGACATCATATGGGGGCGGGGTCTCCGCCTATATAAGTCACAACGCAGCCCTCAGAGACCAGTCCAGCCGGAGAGAGCGTCGTGTCAACATCTGGGGGAAGAGAAGAGAAGAGAAGGGGGAAGAGAAGAGAAGAGAAGCCAAGAAGCCAAGAAGCCAAGAAGCCCAGAAGTCCGGACCTCCGCTCGCAATAGAGCTACATGAAGAGAGCGGAGGGGCCGGCCGAAGACCTGCGACACCGGGAGAAGAGGCCGGAGAGCGGAGAAGAACCAACCGGACGCCGGGAGAAGATGAAGCGGAGGGACCCCCGAAGCCGGAAGAAGACCCCCGAAGCCGGAGGAAGATCCCCCCCGGAGCTGTTTAATAAAATATTTTAAAAACCTGTGTAGTGTGTTTTATTACTTACACTTTTTTCCTAGGTAAATGGGTAGGGGTACCATGTACCCATACTCATTTACATAGGGTGGGGGCGGGATCTGGGGGCCCCCTTATTAAAGGGGGCTCCCAGATTCCGATAAGCCCCCGCCCGCAGACCCCGACAACCAACGGCCAGGGTTGTCGGGAGAGGCCCTTGTCCTCATCAACATGGGGACAAGGTGCTTTGGGGGGGGGCGCAGGGCGCCCCCCTCCCCCAAAGCACCCACCCCCCCATGTTGAGGGCATGCGGCCTGGTACGTTCAGGAGGGGGGGGGGGCGCTCGCTCGTCCCCACCCCCTTTCCTGACCGGCCAGGCTGCCGTGCTCGGATCGGGGTCTGGTATGGATTTTAGGGGGACCCCACGCCGTTTTTTCGGCGTAGCGGGGTTCCCCTTTATAATCCATACCAGACCTAAGGGCCTGGTATGCCCCGCGCTCGCCGCAATAGGAAGATTTGTTTTTCCTATTGCAGCGAGCGCGAGATGCAATACCATCCCCTCGTGTCGTATTTGGTCTGTCGGACCAGCCTACACACGAGCGGGCTTTCCGTCGGACCAGCACACACACGAGCGGACTTTCCGCCCGAAACTGAGTCCGACGGAAAGATTTCAAACATGTTTAAAATCTAGGTCCGGCGGGCTTTTGGGAAGAAGTCCGCCGGAAAAGTCCGCCGCCGCCCACACACGGGCGGATTGTCCGGCACACTCTGGTCCGCCGGACCAAGTATGCCGGAAAGTCCAACCGTACGCGGCATAAATAGCACCCAAATCCTTACGTTGCTAAAAGTTGGAGAATTGCACATAGAAATAATGTTAGAGCATGATATAATTGGCTAAATGGTACTGAAATATGCGGTATATTATTTAAACATGATTTACTTTTAAACTGTGTGAAAAAGTGATTTCTACACTGAAATATCTTTAAAAGTCTGAGAAGAGATAAATTCCCCATTTTTGTACAACTAGGTGCCAGCACAACTGAGCATGCTCAACCTGCAAATAGCTCTCATTTTAGCTCCAGTGTCTTTTTTACCAGGCGCCAGGGGCTTTGCTAGGTCTACAAAAGATCTGGGGCTAGAGCCCATAGCAGCGTTGTAAAGAAAGTAAAGAAAGTCATACGCTTGGGCGAGCATACACATGTATAAACAGTAATATACGTGTGTGTGTATATATATCCCCAGAGAGCCCCCACTTACATCAGGGCCCCCAGAGAGCCCGCTTACATCAGGGCCCCAGAGAGCCCGCTTACATCAGGGTCCCCAGAGAGCCCCCCTTATATCAGGTTCCCCAGAGAGCCTCCTCCTAACATCAGAGTCCTCAGAGAGCCTCCCCTTTCATCAGGGTACCCAGAGGGCCCCCCACTTACATCAGGGTTCCCAGAGAGCCCCCCTTACATTAGGGTCCCCAGAGAGCCTCTCCCTTGCATCAGGGTCCCCAGAGAGCCTCCCCTCCCTTGGGGACCCCTGCAGACACTCGGGCTATTGGCCCCAGATTCGGGGCTATAGCCCCAAAAGCCACCCCCTAGCAACGCCCCTGCCAGGCGCTATAGTAAATACCAAAATTAGCGCTTGGCTAAAATGTGTTTTTGAGAATGAAAATCTGCACTATTATAGCCCAATGCAAGTTTCAGCCATTGATTCTAATGGTACAATAAATAAATACTTTTAATGTTGAAATTAAATGTATCTTCTCTGAAATAAATGTTCCTTGCAACAATGTTGCTGCTTCTATTTTGTTTTTTTTCTCATCTATTTTGTTTTGAGATACTAGAATGTGGAATGTTTTGATAAAATATATTTTTCTCTGTCACTTTCACTTGTTACTCTCCATCTCACAACAATCTTTACCCCAAACTCACACAGGTGTCTTTATAATCCACAAACTATACCATTGCTGATGCAAATTTAAAATGAGTCACAATTTTTGTGCTTTTTATTATTTCAAAAAATCATAATTTGAGCCTAAAAAATGTGATATGGGTACCAACATCAGAAATCAAAATGTAATTCCCCAAAATTTGAGGATAATATCACTATTCTAAACCCACAAAGAGCCACCAAATATCACAGAATAAATCAAAAAGAATAACTCTTGAGTAATGTAATTCCATCACCTCTATGTCCAAAGAAATGCAGTATTTATGTGTTTTTATGTGTAGGAAGAGGTCACATGTGGCAGCTCCGTGGCTTAGAGGTTAGAACATCTGCTTGGCATCCCTGAGCGTCTGGGTTCAAATCCCAAATATGCTGCTTCATGTAGAGAAGTTGTCTCATCTCCCAGGTCCTAAATGTAGTATTTCTGTGTAGGAGGGTTCCACCACCATTGTAAATCTTGCCAGATACGCTATCTAGCCAAAAGTTTTGGGACTTCTGCCTGTTTGAAATGTTTGACCATTCTTCCAGAAGTGCATTTGTGAGGCCAGGCACTGATGTTGGATGAGAAGGCCTGGCTCGCAGTCTCTACTTTAATTCAGCCAAAAGTTGTTCTATTGGGTTGAGGTCAGGACTCTGTGCAGGCCAGTCACGTTCTTTCACCCCAAACTCGTTCATCTATGTCTTTATGGACCTTGCTTTGTGCACTGGTGTGCAGTCATGTTGGAACAGGAAGGGGCCATCCCCAAACTGTTCCCACAAAGTTGGGATCATGAAATTGTCCAAAATGTCTTGGTATTCTGATGCCTTAAGAGTTCCCTTCACTGGAACTAAGGGGCCAAGCCCAACCCCTGAAAAACAACCCCACACTATAATCTCCCCTCCATCAAATGATTTGGACCAGTGCACAAAGCAAGGTCCATAAAGACATGGATGAGTGAGCTTGGGGTGGAGAAACTTGACTGGCCTGGACAGAGTCCTGACCTCAACACAACAAATCACCTTGGGGATGAATTAGAGTGGAGACTGTAAGCCAGGCCTTCTCGTCCAACATCAGTGCCTGACCTCACAAATGCACTTGAAAGAACATTCCCATAGACACACTCCTATACCTTGTGGACAGCCTTCCCAGAAGAGTTGAAGCTGTTATATTCAGTTCATGTGCGTTTAAAGGCAGGTGTCCCAATACTTAGGCCAATATATTGTATATTGCTTGTGACACTGAGCATGGCTATGGACTTAGGGCTGGTTCACATCACAGAGATGCAAAGAACATGTGTGGGGCTGCCTGGTGGCTAAGTGGGTAGCAGTTCTGTCTAGCAGCACCTGGGATGTTGGTTCAGTTACCCAACATGCTAATCCTTGTGTTGAAGTTTATATGTTCTCCCTGTGTGGGTTTCTCACCAGAATCCAAAGACATGCTGGCATTTTATTTCATTTCCTGTCGAAATAGGTTCTAATGTAAGAAAGTTAATTTTGGACTTTATATTGGAAGCTCATTGTAGCCAGGGACTGATGTTAATGGGGGTTATTTACAAAAGGCAAATCCACTTTGCACTACAAGTGCAAAGTGCACTTGAAATTGCACTTGGAAGTGTAGTCACTGTAGATCTGAGGGGAAGATCTGAAATGAGGGGAAGCTCTGCTGATTATATCATCAAATCATGTGCAAGCTAAAATGCTGTTTTTTATATCCCTTGCATATCCCCCTCGGATCTACAGTGACTGCACTTCCAAGTGCATTTTCAAGTGCACTTTGCACTTGTAGTGCAAAGTGGATTTGTTTTTCATAAATAACCTCCAATGTTTGTTAGCACTAATCATGCCCAGGGACTTGAACATTTCAAATTTTAGGGTTTACACTGCACAGGTACATATGCTTAGAAAACTGTTGCTTTGTTTATGTGGATGCAAATGGACTTCCAGTATTATGTGTTCCTGCCCATCAGGTGCAATCACTTTAGACATACATGAAGAGACAGATTGAAAGATACTGCTGGGCATGTACTTCTATTGGGCGTGTCAGTGTGCTAACAATACAACCTACCTTATATAAAGGGCAGCAGTGGGGGGGGGGGGGGGGGTTGTTTGGGCTGAGAAGGTCAGGTTTTTTGCTCTGATTTGTGGAGAGAAGGAGGGCCAAAATCTTCCTTACGAAGTTCTGCTCGGCCTCCTGATTTACGATCAGGTGTTATTGTCGCCTAGGTTTTGAGTGTGGGGGGTGTTCTGGGAGCCCCTCTTCTGGGGGGGACCCCGGATAAACGAGAGGCCAAAGAAAGGCGGAACCAAAAAAGGACGTCGCCATGTCCGATGCGTTTGAGAAATTCTATGAGAATCCAGGTAAAGCCTGAATATCGTGGTGAAGTGGGTCTGAAGACCATCGCTGTGGATGTTTTACAGAAGTTGCTGAATTTACAGGTCAGTGATATATTTGCTCTCCAAGATTTTGTGGTCAATACGATGTTTCTTTTCATACTGAGGATACCTGCCAAGCTGTATATGAGAATTGGGTGAAGGCGGATCTGGGAGGAAATTTGCTAACTAAGAAGATGGACGTCAGTTTATTGTTTGATCCTGGATTGAAGACCATGACTGTACATTGTTATAATCCTTTTTTGGAGCCGGAATTGGTGAGACAATTTTTGTTGCGGTATTGTGTGGGGGTCGACAGAGGAGAGAAGCTTTATAACCAGTATGGCATGTATAGAGGTAAACTGCATTTTAAAGTACGCATGAAGAGGGACGCATCAGGTTTTTGTGGAGTGTGTCACTCTTCCCCGGCATTTACCATTGCTGGGGAGCGATGTTCTGTTTTCTATTCTGGGCAACCCTGTTACTGCAGGGGGTGCTTTCAGTATGCACATATTAGTGAGAACTGCCCTTCTAAGCATTGCTGTAGAGTGTGCTTGAAGCCGGGACACAATGCAGTGGAGTGCAAGGAAAAGAAATGTGATCTGTGTGGTTCAGGGGAGCATATAGTCAGAAACTGTCCGAAAATAGTCCGAAAATAGTGGGGAGGAAGATGTTCTCATATGCGGAGGCTGTGCAGAGATGGCGGTTTACAGGGCAGAATGTCAGCCGAGAACCGGAGGAGCAGGGGACTGAGCGGGCGGATGAAGGGGGTGAGCAGGTGGCCGGCACCGAAGGTGGAAAGATGCGACCCCCCCCCCCAGACGCTGAAAACCCCGGCAATAACTCCAAGGAAGGTGTCGGACAGGAACTGCAAGGGAGTATGGGTAAAAGTCGAGTGAATATGGTGGTGGGTGTGTACTGCCGAGTTTAAGTATGGATTCACACGTGTCAGATGATTCAAGTGGAGCAACATCACCTTTGGGCTTGATAGGTTCTCCTGCCATGCAATATTTGGAGAGTGAATCAGTTGATCCTCTTGTAAAAGGTACAGGGCACAGAAGTGAACGGCTTCCTGATGGAGGGGTTTAGTGTGTTCTGCAGGATTTGTGTGATCCTTCTCATGGCTTTGTCTATATGTAGTTTGATTATGTGTTCGATTGGATCTGTCTATAGTCGTGCAGCTGTTTTGTCTGAGTTGGCTATGATTGAGTGTGATGTCTGGTGTTTGCAAGAGTGTGGTTTGTGGTATGCTCCAGGCCATGGGGACTGGTCTGCAGGACCAGCGGTTTGATCTTGTGCTGCGGAAAATAAAAGTGAAGGGGTGGGGGTGCTCTTTAAACACCCAGAAATTAAAGTTTAATCATGGGAGGAAGTGGTGATAGGAAGAGTTCTGAGTGCAATGTTTACCTACCTGGAAGAATCCTTTAAGTTGGTATGTGTTAGGACTGCTGAAGATAGAGTAGGCCAAGGTGAAAGCCAGACTGATGTCACCAGCACAGCTTTTAATGCAATTTTGCAGGATTTTTGTTTGCAGGATGGAGCGGTTTGCTACTATGGAAATGGTAAAGCCCCAGCAACCTTTTTTTTCAGATAAGGGAAGCGTGAAATCCCGAATTGACTTTATTTTAGGTTCCAGGGCACTGAAGGTCGCAGAGTGGAAGCAAAAGGAGGTGTCTTTCTCCGACCACCGGGTTTTGGTGGGAAAATTTATTTTTGATCAAGATGTCAAGACTGGGAGAGGAATCTGGAAATTAAGTAATCTGTTATTGGAAGACCAAAGGATTTTTGATAAGTTTGCTCTGCAATATAAAGTGTGGTTGGGAAGGAAGGGGGATTTTGAATCCTTTTTCGAGTGTTGGGACTGGCTGAAGGAGCGAATCAAGCACTTCTTTCTTCAAGCAGGTGTAAAGAAGGCAAGGAAAGAGAAACAAGAAGGGAGTGCTCTCCAGCATAGGTTGAGACTCCTGCTTAAATTAAGGCAGGGAGGCTGGGAGTTAGAAGAGGAGATTGGAAAGCTTCGGGAGGAGATAAAGAAAGCTTGGGTGATGAGAGGGAAGAAGCTAATCTTCCAAGCTAAAGTGAAGGACATGGAGGAAGGGGGGACATGTTTGCGGTTCTTCTTCAAGAAGCTCTTGAGGGGGGACGCAATGTGATGAAATCGGTGATGGTGCAGGGACAGGAGGTGAATGGTGAGAAGGTGATGGAGGCAGTGAGTGAGTTTTATACGGATTTGTTTGCAGGCGGGCATGGAGAAAGTGCTGAGGAGATGCGAGAGTATTGTGAGAAAGTGGATGCAAGATTGTCTGAGGAGGATAGGTTTGGTATGTGTGTGGTTGTGTCTGAGGAGGAAGTGAGGCGAGTGATAGATGGGATGAACCAGAATAAGACACCTGGGAAGGATGGGTTGACTGTTGAGTTCTTTTGTAAAGCGTGGGAGATGATGAAGAATAAGGTGTGTGAGTTGGTGAGGCTGGTGTTTGAAGTGGGGGAGATGCCAAAGTCCTTAAGGGAGGGGGTGATTACCCTCATCTATAAAAAGGGCGACAAGAGAGACATTTGGAATTGGCGGCTGTGACGAACGCGGGTGTCAGATCCCTGCCCTCCTCGCTAACTCGCGACAAAGGACCAGCCAACCTCACACCACGCTGTCACTTACGTTACAATGCCACTCTCAGCTGTGCCCAGCACAAAGATTTTCCAGCTTGCGGGACCACAATCTAGGTGCGAGCAGCCTGAGAGTGATTGTCACTGGGCTAATTACACAATTAACCCTTTAACTGCCACCACCCCCGTTTAAAAGACCGAGCCGGGGGAGACTCGTAATTTTAGCAATACCAATTATAATTTTAGAATAAGCGTCTGCCACACACACTGCCACCACAGACAGGTCTGCTCAGAGTCTTACTCTACAACAGTAGCGCCCTTCAAGAGGCAGGTTCGTTTATAGCTTGCATTAAGAGCTTTAGAGACAAGGTTAACACTTTTCAACATAAGGGTTTATTATGAAAAGGTCAAAGTTGACGCAAATAAAATATTTACAGAGAAAAGATGTTTCAAAAGATAAAGACAATATACAGCCACAAAGCAATAAGGTAGAATTGGGAAGGAAGAATACTTGCAATTAATGTCCGAGGGTTGATCAGAGTTCGATCGATGAGCTAGGTAATCGGTTCTCGACTTGGCAGATGTTTCTTCTTGGATGGTAAAAGGAGAACTGCCCATTGTCTTGGCATCTCCTCTTTTCTGTCAAATCAAAGGGGGTGTTGACAGCGACCAGTAACCAATCATCTGCAGTGGCGGCTGGTGAAGTTTTAGGATGGGGGGGCGCCAGACCCCGCCCTTCCTTTTTGACCCCTCCCACTTGGGGGCGTGGTTTCAGCAAAATAGTGGGCGTGGCTCTAAGGTGGTGTGGTTAGCGCCTGAGATGAACGAGGGATGGAGGGAGAGGGAGAGAGGGACAGCAGGCCTAGATCCTACACAACACTAGAAATATGTATTCTACAAAGTTTAACAATCAGCAGATAAAGATACTCCAAACACCTGGTGTTAGCGCTTCAATCATCCCGGCACCATGGTTGTTATGGTGTCAGGATGATTGAAGCGCATTGTTTCTATAGTTACATTGTAATATAAAATGAAATCATTCAACTCACCACAATGCAGAATCAGTGGGAGCCCCGAGTGTGTCACCTGCCACATTGCCTGCCACCAGATGCCATCAGGTGTCCCCAGCAGTCCGTCCTTACATGCAGCCTGTGTCACATCAAATGCAGCCTCTGTCACATCAAACGCAGCCTCTGTCACATCAAACGCAGCCTCTGTCACATCAAACGCAGCCTCTGTCCCCCCCAAATACAGCCTCTGCCCCCCCCCCCCAAATACAGCCTCTGTCCCCTTACATCAGAGTTGCCATCAGTGTCCCCACACAGCATTTGTCCCCCACAGCAGGTGTCCCCCATCAGAGCCCCCAACAGCAGGTGTCCCCTTTAAAGTCCCCCACAGCAGGGTGTCTCCATCAGAGTCCCCCCACAGCAGGTGTCCCCATCACAGTCCCCCCACAGCAGGTGTCCCCATCAAAGTCCCCCCACAGCAGGTGTCCCCCATCAAAGTCCCCCCACAGCAGGTGTCCCCCATCAGAGTCCCCCCACAGCAGGTGTCCCCCATCAGAGTCCCCCCACAGCAGGTGTCCCCCATCAGAGTCCCCCACAGCAGGTGTCCCCCATCAAAGCCCCCCCACAGCAGGTGTCCCCCATCAGAGCCCCCCACAGCAGGTGTCCCCCATCAGAGTCCCCCCACAGCAGGTGTCCCCCATCAGAGTCCCCCCACAGCAGGTGTCCCCCATCAGAGTTCCCCCAAAACAGGAGTCCCCCATCAGAGCCCCCCCACAGCAGGTGTCCCCATCAGAGTCCCCCCACAGCAGGTGTCCCCATCAGAGTCCCCCCACAGCGGGTGTCCCCATCAGAGTCCCCCCACAGCGGGTGTCCCCCATCAGAGTCCCCTATCAGAGCCCCCCACCAGAGCCCCCCACAGCAGGTGTCCCCTATCAAAGCCCCCACAGCAGGTGTCCCCCATCAGAGTCCCCTATCAGAGCCCCCCACAGCAGGTGTCCCCCATCAAAGTCCCCCCACAGCAGGTGTCCCCCATCAAAGTCCCCCCACAGCAGGTGTCCCCCATCAAAGTCCCCCCACAGCAGGTGTCCCCCATCAAAGTCCCCCCACAGCAGGTGTCCCCCATCAGAGCCCCCCACAGCAGGTGCCCCCCATCAGAGTCCCCCCACAGCAGGTGTCCCCCATCAGAGCCCCCAAGAGCAGGTGTCCCCCAAAGCAGGTGTCTCAATCAGAGTCCCCCCACAGCAGGTGTCCCCATCAGAGTCCCTCCAAAACAGGAGTCCCCCATCAGAGCCCCCCACAGCAGGTGTCCCCATCAGAGCCCCCCACAGCATGTGTCCCCCATCAGAGCCCCCCACAGCATGTGTCCCCCATCAGAGCCCCCCACAGCAGGTGTCCCCCATCAGAGCCCCCCACAGAATGTGTCCCCCATCAGAGCCCCCCACAACATGTGTCCCCCATCAGAGCCCCCCACAGCATGTGTCCCCCATCAGAGCCCCCCACAGCATGTGTCCCCCATCAGAACCCCCCACAGAATGTGTCCCCCATCAGAGCCCCCCACAGCATGTGTCCCCCATCAGAGCCCCCCACAGCATGTGTCCCCCATCAGAGCCCCCCACAGCAGGTGTCCCCCATCAGAGCATCCCACAGCATGTGTCCCCCATCAGAGCCCCCCACAGAATGTGTCCCCCATCTGAGCCCCCCACAGAATGTGTCCCCCATCTGAGCCCCCTACAGAATGTGTCCCCCATCAGAGCCCCCCACAGAATGTGTCCCCCATCAGAGCCCCCCACAGAATGTGTCCCCCATCAGAGCAATCAGAGCCCCCCACAGAATGTGTCCCCCAACAGAGCCCCCCACAGAATGTGTCCCCCATCAGAGCAATCAGAGCCCCCCACAGAATGTGTCCCCCATCAGAGCCCCCCACAGAATGTGTCCCCCATCAGAGCCCCCCACAGAATGTGTCCCCCATCAGAGCAATCAGAGCCCCCCACAGAATGTGTCCCCCATCAGAGCCCCCCACAGAATGTGTCCCCCATCAGAGCAATCAGAGCCCCCCACAGAATGTGTCCCCCATCAGAGCCCCCCACAGAATGTGTCCCCCATCAGAGCCCCCCACAGAATGTGTCCCCCATCAGAGCCCCCCACAGAATGTGTCCCCCATCAGAGCCCCCCACAGAATGTGTCTCCCATCAGAGCAATCAGAGCCCCCCACAGAATTGTCCCCCATCAGAGCCCCCCACAGAATGTGTCCCCCATCAGAGCAATCAGAGCCCCCCACAGAATGTGTCCCCCATCAGAGCAATCAGAGCCCCCCACAGAATTGTCCCCCATCAGAGCCCCCCACAGAATGTGTCCCCCATCAGAGCAATCAGAGCCCCCCACAGAATTGTCCCCCATCAGAGCCCCCCACAGAATGTGTCCCCCATCAGAGCAATCAGAGCCCCCCACAGAATGTGTCCCCCATCAGAGCCCCCCACAGAATGTGTCCCCCATCAGAGCAATCAGAGCCCCCCACAGCGGTACTTACCTTCAGTGTTCAGTCTCCTGCGGTGTCCTCCTCACACTGGCAGCAGCATTCTTCCTGCTTCCTCTCTCGGGCGCAATGAGAGAGAGAACCAGGAAGTGACATCTGACTCAGGGCAGATGTCAATCAAATCTGAAGTGCCAAGTAGCTTCCGCCCGGCGCCTGTAGTATGTATTACTATGGCCGGGCGGAAGCTACTTGGCGCTTCAGAAAACGCCCCAAGGCGGGCTAAACGCCCGCAAATGCAGCGCCACGTCTGCAAATTCGTGATTGCATAGACGTGGCGCTTCCTATAAGTGCACTGTGTCCAGTGTCGCACTGTATCCGGCGTCCGAACACAGTGCACTTAAGGACCTTTTTTTTTCTTTTTTTTTTTTTTAAAGGGCCAGTAGTAAAAAAAATTTTTTTTTTTTTTTTTTGACTTTTTTTTTTTTTTGCTGCCTGGAGGGGGGGGGGCGGCGCCCAGGCGCCCCCTATGGACGGGCCACCACTGATCATCTGGTCATCCTGTTTTAGGGGTTGGTTGCTGGGAGGTGTCTACACTCATGACCACGTCCCAGGTAGATTTTGTAATACATACTCATATATCTGCATCTATAGTGTTTACAGACTCCAAATATCCATATTATTATTCAACTTGAGATTTCCTTCAAAACAAGTCTAAACATGCCATATCTATAACGTATAGCCTGCTTTGGAGGAATAAGTGGTCCCAGGGGTTTCCCATATGACCTGACATAGGGGTGTCTGGACTTGAAACGTTCCATATTATCTGAGGAAGCTAAATATGTCCAGATTATGGCTGTGCTATCACTAAGTCAGAAGTTATGAAACATGCTGAAATTTCATACTTATTCTAGTGAGGTGTATTCAGACATTTTTACAACTGAGGCCTGTTAGGGCTCTGAATGGGGAGGGGGACAGTTTTACGACAGGCCTAAACACTGCCCTTACAACAAATGTTTTCTACTGACCTAACCTGGTTCTGTTTTCTCTGTTGAGATAACCTTTTCTGTTGAACTTAAAAAGCTTTGAATTCCTAAGATGGGGAACGGAGAGAGTTCAGAGTTCTCTGTGAGGTTACATGGTTAGCCAAACTGTCATGGCTACTTCCACACAAGATGGCAGCTAGCTACAGCTTTTCATGTCCCGTACTTGATATCGTTACACCTCCCCCCTTAGGTGGTTGCATGGGAGGGAACTACAATTTCCCTCCTGACGCAACCGACTCCTGCGGGCTCGGCTTGTCGTGACAGCCCATCAGCATTGCCATGGGCGCTGCCTTTCTTACGCTGGATGGTGAAATCGTATTGCTGAAGAATTAGGCTCCACCGAAGTAGTTTGCCATTCTCCCCAGCAACACGATTTAGCCAGCTCAAGGGATTGTGATCCGTGATCACAGTGAAGTGCCGTCCATAAAGGTACGTTTGTAACTTCTGGAGAGCCCACACGATCGCAAGACACTCCTTTTCGATCGTGGCATATGCTACTTCCCTGGGAAGCAGCTTCCTGCTCAGGTAGAGGATGGGATGCTCCTCTCCGGCCTCGTCCACCTGGCTCAGGACTGCACCCAATCCAAAGGCAGAGGCATCCGTCTGCACAAGGAAACGGCGGGTGAAGTCGGGAGCCTGCAGCACAGGTGCGCTGGCCAGCGCCTCCTTCAAGGCCTGAAATGCCTGCTCACATTCTGGTGTCCAAGACACCACCTTGGGCAGTTTCTTTTTGGTTAGGTCAGTCAGAGGTTTGACCAGGCTACTATAGTTACATACAAATTTCCTATAGTAGCCAGCGGTCCCCAAGAAAGACATAACCTGCTTTTTGGTTTGAGGGGTAGGCCAGGCCAGGATGGCCTCAACCTTCCCTGTCTCGGGTTTCAGGGTACCTCCTCCTACCTGGTGTCCCAAGTACTGCACATCAGTCATGCCAATCTGACACTTACTGGGTTTTACAGTCAGATTGGCAGCCGTCAGTTGGTCCAGGACCTGTGACAGGTGCACCAGGTGTTCTTCCCAGGTAGGGCTGAACATGTCGATGTCATCCAGGTAGGCTACGGCAAAGGTTTCCAGCCCCTCCAGTAAGTCATTCATGACTCTCTGGAAGGTAGCTGGGGCATTCTTCATCCCAAACGGCATGACGGTAAACTCGAACAATCCGAATGGGGTGATGAAGGCCGACTTTTCCCGAGCCTCAGGGGCCAGAGGAATTTGCCAGTACCCCCTGCTCAGATCCATGATTGTTATATAACGGGCGGCCGCCAGCCTATCTAACAACTCATCAATCCGGGGCATGGGGTAGGCATCTGCAGTAGTGATGGCATTCAGCTTCCGGTAGTCCACACAGAACCTGGTCGTCTGGTCCTTTTTGGGGACCAAGACCACTGGGGACGCCCAGGCACTGTGGGACTTCTGAATCACCCCCAGCTGCAGCATTTCCTCCACCTCCCTTTTCATGTCGGCCAGCACCTCCAGGGAGACGCGATAGGCCGACTGTTTAATGGGGGGATGTGCCCCGGTGTCCACCTGGTGGACAGCGAGGTGTGTCCTCCCAGGTTTTCCCGTAAACCTGCTACCATGTACTGCCAGCACTCGCTTCAGTCCAGGTACTTGGGTGGGGGTAAGATTGGAGTTTATCAGGAGTTCTGAGTCTACCTCCCTGGTGTCTGCTAGCAGGTCTAGAAGTGGATCAGCCTCCTCGGGCTCTGGCCTACTGCAGACCGGCATGACATAGGCCGTGCGCTCTTGATGGGCTTTGATCATGTTAACATGAATGGCCTTCTGCCGTCTACGCCCTTCTCCCAACCTGACCAAGTAGGTGACATCATTCAGACGCTGGGTGATGGTGTACGGGCCTTCCCATGCTGCTTGGAGTTTGTTCTGCCGCAGGGGAAGCAGAACATACACCTTCTGACCAATGTCATAGGTCCGCTCCCTAGCATTACGGTCATACCACTCTTTCTGCCTAGTCTGGGCCTGGGTCATGTTCTCCCGCACAATTTCCACCAGCGTCTTCATTTTATCTCTGAATTTTAGGACATAATCCACAACAGAGACCTTTGAGTCGGCAATCTTGCCGTCCCAGGTCTCACGGATTAGGTCCAGGGGTCCTCTTACCCTCCGTCCGTACAAAAGTTCAAATGGCGAAAAGCCTGTGGACTCCTGAGGCACCTCTCTGTAAGCAAACAGCAGATGAGGCAGATATCGTTCCCAGTCCTTACCCTGGGAGTGCACAAAGGTGCACAACATTTGTTTCAAGGTTCCATTGAAACGCTCGCACAAACCGTTCGTTTGTGGGTGATCAGGACTGGCCATGATATGCGTCATCTGTATTTTCCGACAGAGAGCTTGCATCAAGTCGGACACAAACTGAGGGCCTTGATCGCTAATGAGCTCAGCCGGGAATCCCACTCCTGTGAAGATTCCCAGCAGAGCATCAGCGACCTTGTCTGCCCGGACGCAGGAGAGAGCCACCGCCTCTGGATAACGCGTGGCATAGTCGACAACTGTAAGGATATAACATTTGCCTGAACTGCTAGAGATGGCCAAAGACCCAATGATATCCACTGCCACCCTCTTAAAAGGTTCGTCAATCACAGGCAAAGGTTTTAGCGGAGCCCTGTGTACATCCCCTGCCTTGCCAACTCGCTGGCAGGTAACACAGGACCGACAGTAGTCAGCTATGTCAGCGAACATCGTAGGCCAATAAAACTTATGTATCATCCGCCCTCGGGTCTTAGTGATCCCTAAGTGCCCTGCGAGGGGAATCTCATGAGCCACTTTTAGCAGCTGTCCCCTAAATTGATTGGGTACAACCAGCTGCCTGCTCCCTAGGTCAGCCTCATTCCCCTCTGCAGGCATATTTTCTCTGTACAGTTTACCTTTGTCCCAATAGACCTTTTGTTTGTCATTCTCTGCAGGGGGGCGATCAGCTAGACTCCTGAGCTGTGCTAGTGTTTGGTCTGTCTGCAGTGCTGTTTCAAAGGCGGAACAACAGGTCCCAGCCAGCAGTCCTGTGGCAAACATGGACGGCTGCTGAGGCTCAACAGAGGTGGAGTCCACTGGGTCAGAACAGGGAGAGGGCCCAGCGACCACCTCCTGCTGTTCTGCGACCAGGGCCTGCACCTCGGCTGCCTTTGCAGCACTGCGAGTGACCACCAATACTGGCAATGCATCATCATCATTATCATCATCATCATTATCATCATCATCATCACCACATTTAACCTTTATCAGTTCAGCATCATTGGAACATACATCAGTTACCTTCACTAGCAAGGGGGCCTCCTCTCCTGTCTCTGAAGAAGGAGGACCTTGCACTTCCACTCCACCGTCCCCCTCCCTCTGTCCATCTACAGGTTGCCCAGATATTACCCCAACATCTGTAAACAGTACCTTGGTAGGTCCAGAGAGATCCGTGGGAGCATCCTGGGTGCTCTTAGCAGGGGCATAGTATGAAACAAGGGTACCTAAATCAGAACCCAACAACACTGCAGTGGGGATCTCCTCCGAGACACCCACCTCTCTCATCCCACTTCCGGCACCCCAATCAATGAAAACATAGGCACGGGGTACACGGGAATGGGTCCCCCCAACTCCGGTGAGGGTAAGGAACTTCTCTGGGATGATGTCTGTTTCTTCTATAACCTCTGGTCTGACCAATGTCACTTCGGCTCCGGTGTCACGAAAGCCTGTTACAGTCCGGTGGCCTACGATGACTGGCTGCAAGTTGGCATTGGTTCCTGGAGGTTTCCCACTGACGAGCAGCACAGCAGAAGGGTTGCTAGCCGGATGGCCAGGTGATGTCGTCTTCTTCTGCTCAGGGCACTGCGTCCTGAGATGTCCGGCTTCCCCACAGTTGTAGCATTTGCGTTTGTCCGTTAGGAAGGCCTTGGCTCCAGGAGTTGCAGGTTCCGGCTGCTGAGGAACTTGTTTGGTAAGCAGAGGAGGGGTTGCCGTGTGCGATTTCCCTCCTTTCCAGCCATTCAGAGGAGCCTTGCGATGGTCAGATACCCGAGAGTGGATATAGGTATCTGCCAGTTCTGCTGCTGCTTTGGCAGAGGCTGGCTTTCGCTCCAGCACAAACTGTCTGACGTCTGTAGGACAGATGTGCAAAAGTTGATCTGCAATCATAAGATCTTCCAGGGATTCAAAAGAATCGGCTTTCAAGCCTTTAGTCCACTGCCGGAATGTGGTGCGTAAGCGACCTACCACATCCATGTATGAGTCCCCAGGCCCCTTTTGCAGGGACCTAAAACGCTTCCGGTACACTTCGGGGGTTAGCTGAAACTTTTGGATGATTGCAGCCTTTAGGGCCTCATAATCGTCGCACTGCTCTTCTGACAGTTCGACATAAGCATCCAGGGCCTTGCCTCGTAGCCCTGGCGTCAGGTACCGGGCCCATTGTGCTGGGGGCAGATGGTACTGACGGCAAGTTTTTTCAAACGACAGTAGATACACGTCAATGTCACTGTCCTTTTCCATAACTGGAAATTTGGCTGCCGGGATCACTGGCAGAGAGGCATCCCTGTGCTCTAGGGATCCGAGGTTCTGAGCCTGTCGCTGCTGCTGGAGCCTAGCCATCTCCAGTTCGTGCCGACGATCAGCCTGGCGTTCTGCCGCCTCTCGCTCAGCCCTGCGTTCCGCAGCCTCTCTCTCAGCCTGGCGTTCCAGAAACTGCAGATACACCACAGGATCCGTCTCCCTGAGGTTTTGTAGAGTTTCTTGCATTTGAAGAGAGTCTATGATGGTTTCAGGCAATCTGATGCTGGCCTGCTCTTGTGGTGGCTTGGAGGTAACAATCGGTGGTATTCCAGTGTCAGTCTCTGCTTGCCCATCTGGTGAGGCCGCCTCTGAACCACTGGGCTCTGGAGTAGCGGAAACCCTTTCTGGTCCAGTTTCCCCCAGGTTTTGGTCTGCACGGATATCAAACTCCTGTAAGGCATGTATCAAGCCTTCACGATTTTTGCCACCGACATCAATTCCTCTTCCTGTGCACTCAACAGCCAGTTCATTCTTGCTCATCTTTTTATATGCTGATAACCCAGACATTTTGCAAGCAGAAGAGATAGAACAGAAAGAAGAGATAGGAAGAAGGTGCAGAAAGGAGCTGTTGCTGTATGTCTCTCTTAAAAAAAAAAATAAAAAAATATGCACCAGCTTGTCTCTAAGGACTGTTCCCACAAAGGTTACAATCCTTCAGTGCAGAACTAATTCCTAACAATGCACTGAATGCTCTCAATGCGAAACTATCCCGCTACGCTGCCAGCCAATATGTGACGAACGCGGGTGTCAGATCCCTGCCCTCCTCGCTAACTCGCGACGAAGGACCAGCCAACCTCACACCACGCTGTCACTTACGTAACATTGCCACTCTCAGCTGTGCCCAGCACAAAGATTTTCCAGCTTGCGGGACCACAATCTAGGTGCGAGCAGCCTGAGAGTGATTGTCACTGGGCTAATTACACAATTAACCCTTTAACTGCCACCACCCCCGTTTAAAAGACCGAGCCGGGGGAGACTCGTAATTTTGCAATACCAATTATAATTTTAGAATAAGCGTCTGCCACACACACTGCCACCACAGACAGGTCTGCTCAGAGTCTTACTCTACAACAGTAGCGCACTTCAAGAGGCAGGTTCGTTTATAGCTTGCATTAAGAGCTTTAGAGACAAGGTTAACACTTTTCAACATAAGGGTTTATTATGAAAAGGTCAAAGTTGATGCAAATAAAATATTTACAGAAAAAAGATGTTTCAAAAGATAAAGACAATATACAGCCACAAAGCAATAAGGTAGAATTGGGAAGGAAGAATACTTGCAATTAATGTCCGAGGGTTGATCAGAGTTCGATCGATGAGCTAGGTAATCGGTTCTCGACTTGGCAGATGTTTCTTCTTGGATGGTAAAAGGAGAACTGCCCATTGTCTTGGCATCTCCTCTTTTCTGTCAAATCAAAGGGGGTGTTGACAGCGACCAGTAACCAATCATCTGGTCATCCTGTTTTAGGGGTTGGTTGCTGGGAGGTGTCTACACTCATGACCACGTCCCAGGTAGATTTTGTAATACATACTCATATATCTGCATCTATAGTGTTTACAGACTCCAAATATCCATATTATTATTCAACTTGAGATTTCCTTCAAAACAAGTCTAAACATGCCATATCTATAACGTATAGCCTGCTTTGGAGGAATAAGTGGTCCCAGGGGTTTCCGATATGACCTAACATAGGGGTGTCTGGACTTGCAACGTTCCATATTATCTGAGGAAGCTAAATGTGTCCAGATTATGGCTGTGCTATTACTAAGTCAGAAGTTATGAAACATGCTGAAATTTCATACTTATTCTAGTGAGGTGTATTCAGACATTTTTACAACCGAGGACTGTTAGGGCTCTGAATGGGGAGGGTGACAGTTTTACGACAGGCCTGAACACTGCCCTTGCAACAAATGTTTTCTACTGACCTAACCTGGTTCTGTTTTCTCTGTTGAGATAACCTTTTCTGTTGAACTTAAAAAGCTTTGAATTCCTAAGATGGGGAACGGAGAGAGTTCAGAGTTCTCTGTGAGGTTACATGGTTAGCCAAACTGTCATGGCTACTTCCACACAAGATGGCAGCTAGCTACAGCTTTTCATGTCCCGTACTTGATATCGTTACAGCGGCCAATTACACTGTTGAACGTTGACTACAAGATTGTGGCAAGGTTGATTGCCGATCGAGTCAAGCTTGTGATTGGCGAAGTGATTGGGGAGCAGCAGGTGTGTGCGGTTCCTGGTTGGCGGATTTCCGATAACCTATAGTTACTGAGGGATGTCGTATACTACGCGCAATCTAACAACTTGCCGTGCCTTCTAGAGTCGATTGACCTTGAAAAGGCCTACGACAAAGTCTCCCATCAATTTCTGTTTCAGATTCTGGAGGTCCTAGGGTTTCCAGACCAGCTGATGAAGGTTATCAGAGGACTCATGTCAGGTTTTGGTCAATGGTACCCTAGGGGGGAGTATCCCTGTGATGTCTGATGTTAGGCAGGGGTGCCCCTATCGCCTTTGATGTTCATCTGCGTGATGGAGCCATTACTGAGTGCAGTGAAGGACAAGGCATTCAAGGGTGTGTTTGTGCCTGGCAGTGGTGGAAGGAGTGTGAAAGTGTTGGGGTACATGGATGATGTGTTGGCGGGTGGAATGGCTGATGTGCGGTGTGGAAGATTGCAGGTGAGTCTGTTCTGCAGTGCGTCTGGGATGAGCGTGAATTGGAGTAAGTGTCAGGTGTGTAGTGTGGGCCGTGAGGTGGAGGTGAATGAGGGACGGAGTCAGAAGGTGGAGAGGATGAAGGTGCTGGGTGTGTGTTTCCACAGGGAGTTGAGGGGAAGTCGCAGTTTTCATAAGGTGACTGAGCGAGTGGAAGAAAAGTTGTCTATGTGGCAGATGCGTGAATTGTCCTGCACTGGAAAAGTTCTGATCATCAAGTCAGTGATCCTTCCGATTATGTTGTATGTCTGTTATATTCCCGCCTCCTGATGGTTGGGTGAGGAAGATGACGAGGCTACTGTTCTTGTTCTTTTGGGGAGGGAGGATGGAGAAGTGTGCAAGGGAGAAGATTACTAAACCAAGGGCCAAAGGTGGCTTCGGACTTCCAAAGGTCTGGGAATCTTTGATGCTGCATTACTGGGTGACGCTGATAAGGACCCTAAGTGGTAACGGGAAGGAGATGAGATGATGCAGTACCTTGGAGGAAGATTGTTTACAAGATGGGGACTCTACAGGCGGGCCCTGGAAAAAGCCACAGGCATGGGTCGTTCCTCAGTATTTTTGGTCCTAACCAAGATCTGGGAAGAATGGAGGTTGGGGGGTCTGGGGAGGGAGGTTGGTGATAAAAAGAAACTTAAATCTTTGATTGCTGGGGAGATTTTTCTTAATGGGATACAGTACTTAAGAGAGAAGGAAAGTGTGCAAATTTGGAAGAGTATGAGCACAAGAGGAGTGACTAACCGCTAGGGTTGTCCCGATACCGATACTAGTATCGGTATCGGCACCAATACCGAGCATTTGCCCAAGTACTTGTACTCGGGCAAATGCTCCCGATGCTTCCCCCGATACCTAGAGGACAGCTGTGATCGTCGCGTGGGAGAGTTACAAGATTCTCCCCCAGCGGCTTTCACCAGTTTTAGTGACAGTCAGCGGTGATCGCTCACCGCTGACTGTCACTGCATCCTCCTCCGTGCCCCCTCCTTTCCTCCGTGCCTCTCCGCTGTCCCCTGCATTCCTCTCTCCTTATCTGTCCCCCTCCGTTCTCCCCCTCCGTTCCTCTCTCCTTATCTCTCCCCCTCCGTTCCTCTATCCTTATCTGTCCCCTGCATTCCTCTATCCTTATCTGTCCCCTCCGTTCTCCCCCTCAGTTCCTCCGTCCTCCCCCTCCTTCCTTTGTGTATGGATAGAGTCAGCTGACTCTGTCCATTCACATAACTGAAACATTGTAATCTCCTGTGATTACAATGTGTCAGTTTATGAATGGAGAGAAGCCGCTGTCTTCTCTCCATTCATTCTCAGTGCAGCTGACGCTGCAGAGAAAGGGACTGGGGAATCTCTATCCTCTGTCTCTTTCTCTGTCTCAAGGGGGGAGATATCAGAGGTCTGTTAAGACCCCTGATATCTCACCAAAGCCCCCCAACAGGGCTGATTTAAAAAAAAAAAAAAAAAAAAAAAAACAATAAAGAATAAAAAAATATTATTGTAAAAAATAAAAATTGTAAAAAAAAAAAAAACAAAAAAAACCACACACACATACAACGTTCACCCCCCCAAAAAAATAGCAAAAAAAAAAAACTGTTAAGTGACATTAAAAAAAAGTATCGGTAATCGGTATCAGCGAGTACTTGAAAAAAAGTATCGGTACTTGTACTCGGTCCTAAAAAAGTGGTATCGGGACAACCCTACTAACCGCCAAAGAGACATATCCTGGATGACCTTTATGGGGTGTCTGATGACCATGAGTTTTCTGAAAAGTAGGGATTTGGTAAGATCGGAGTCCAAGGGAGGGCTGTGGGGGAGTGGAGGACGTGTTCCACGTGTTTTGGAACTGTGTCTTCACTAAAGAAGTGCTGGGAAAGTTGAAGAGCTTCCTGAGGGAGGTGGTGGGGGTGGTTTTTGTAAGGGAGGAAATGGTGGTTCTGTGTTTGTGGAGAATGGAGAAAAATGCAGCCAGGAAGGTGTGGTGCTCTTCTGTTGTCTACAAGGAAGTAATGTGGGATGTTAGGAATATATGGGTAGAAAGGAAGAGGTTCATTTCTGTAGAAGATATGGTGAGGATATTTTTGGCTAGGATGTATATTGTTTATCTTTTTGATGTGAAAGGGATGGGGGAGGAAGAAGCTGGGAGATATTGGAAGAGGGATAAGTGGAATGTCTTTTGATATATTTGCATGAATATTAAGATGTGCTCTGTATCATTAATTTGTTTGGTCATATGATGTGAAGGACACAGTCACTAAGTACTGACAGTATATGTGTGTTGTTGTCCGTTTACTGAATTGACAAAAAAAAAATTGTGGGGGAGAAGGACGCCCAACTAGGGTTGTTTGCTTGTGCATTTTTTCCATCAAAAGTGGGTTTATGTGGTCATGCTGTGTATGTATTGTTCCTGTCTGACCATGCAAACATGGTTTGGGAGCTTGTGCTGACCTTCTACTCTTTGATCTCATTGATTAATAACGTACACAGAAATGCAGCTTCCAGCAGAACATGGTCACCAATGTATGTATATGTGTGGATTGTGGGGTGGTGGTGGGTGTGAATATGAATATGTGCCTTTTTTAATATTATGTTGGAATGCTTTGTAAGAATGATGTGTTAAGTATGTTTCTATAATCTTGCAGATAAAAATGTGATGTGTTGCCCGTTATACACTAAAAGTAAAGCTGTGTCCACTCTAAGGTTTAGACAAATTTATAGATTGTAAGCTCCTATGAGCAGGGACCTTAAAATGCTGTTTTGATAAATTTAGCACCATATAACCTGTAGAATTTTTTTTATTTTGAAGGTAGTAAATGAATGTACATCATTTTGTTTCTGCTGGCAAAATAAAAATACATTATTGAGCTTGTTTGTTGTGGTGTGTTTTTTTTTTTTTTTTTCACTTTTCTTTCTTTTAGTTTTGGGGAAGTGCAATATCTTCTTATATCTTATTTCTATATGTATTTGTGCACCAAAAAAACTAGTCTCTTCGCCCTGGTTTACATTGATGCTACTTTGAAATTGTGCTACTTCACTTGAAGTAGCGCAATTTCAAAGTAGCAAGGTCAGCGCGATTTCAGGTGCTACTTGATAGACATCTGTGTGGCTTCATACACAGATGTCTATTGAAGTCACACCTGAAATCGACAAAAGTATAGTGCAGGAACTACTTTTGCAAATTGGTGTGGTGCCACAAAATCGGTGTCGCATCGATTGGAACAGTGCCATTGC
Source organism: Aquarana catesbeiana (assembly GCF_042186555.1). NCBI lineage: Eukaryota > Metazoa > Chordata > Amphibia > Anura > Ranidae > Aquarana > Aquarana catesbeiana. The sequence goes on along the minus strand of NC_133329.1, from coordinate 69,868,011 downwards.
TGCCAATAGGCTGTGACTTGTCAAGCGATTTGATCTCTCAAATCGCATGACAAATTGCTCCAATGTAAACCTAGGCTTCAGCACACCTGCAAGTAAGTGATAAAGGTGGAATCTTTATATATAACAGCTGTGGAGAATTGCAGGTAATGAATTCAGCTGGTGGATAGGCAGTGTTTGGATGTGTCAGCTCTGGTTCACATTGGTACGATTTGACAAGTCAAATCGGTGGCAATTGCACTGTTCTAATTGGTGTGACTTTGGGGTGCGATTTGTATTGATATCAGTGCAGAAACCTGCACCGATGTCTCTGATGTTGCCCCCGCAGTCGGGACTGACATGTGGGAATGAAATTGTGTGAGTTCAGCTGAACGCCTTCCTCCCTCTGTCAGTGTGAACCAGGGCTCAAACTGGGCCTTTTGTCTTTGTAATTCACCTGCTGCTATCCCAGGGACACCATTTCTTATCAAACTCCCTTAAGTTTACCTTCAAATATCATCATATGTAGAAATACAGATTTGCATATCTGCAAATAAACGAAAATAAAAAATACTAATCGTGGTTGCGCTCAAAAGAGGTGTGGTTTCACCTTCTGACCCGGAAGTGAGTCATTGTAATCACCCGGAAGTTCCTGTGCTGGTCAGGATCTCTGTCTAGGTGGACATGGCGAGGTCCCTCTTTAGCAAAAAGGAGGTGCTGCTGATTTGCCGGGTAAGTGTAGGATATGTATTTGTGCTTAATCAGTGTAAGGGTGGATGTGGTAGTTAGATTTGGTGTGGGTGGGGTTCATTGATTTGTTTGGCATCACCACACATTTGCTTCTGGCCCATGTACACACATCACTTCCTGCATTTGTTCTGCTGATGTAAATCAGTAAGGACTATGCAAGTATAAATGAGAGCTTCTTTCTATTAAAATATATATGACTTGTTTCACAGTTGGGCGACTCTTCCAGCAAATTTGTACCATTGAGTTGCATAAGTCACACCCCATGATTCTCAATGATAACCATTCATATCTGTGTATCGGTCTAAACTGAGGGAAATAATGTGTTTTTATATATTTTTTGGGGATATTTATTATAGCAAAAAGTAAAAAATTCGTTTTTTTCAAAATTGTCGCAATTTTTTTGTTTATAGCGCAAAAAATAAAAACCGCAGAGGTGATCAAATACCACCAAAAGAAATCTCTATTTGTGGTGAAAAAGGACTTCAATTTTGTTTGGGAGCCACGTTGCACGACCGCACAATTGTCAGTTAAAGCGACGCAGTGCCAAATCGCAAAAAGTGCTCTAGTCTTTGGACAGCCAAATGGTCTGGGGCTGAAGTGGTTAAGTCGCACCAACTTCAAAGTAGTCCCTGTACTACTTTGGTGTGACTTTCATGTGACTTGAGGTACATAGGGCGCTATATTACACAGGCATTCCCAGAAGTTGGGGCCAAGTTGCAGCGGCAAAGTGGCAGCAAAATAGTGTGACTTTCAGGTCACAGCAGTGTGAATGAGATTCAAGGATAACACCTTTGAATTTGGCCCTATTGTCACTTGTTGTTTTGCTTGCGTCTATCTAGCAAGGTTCCTCTGTGGTATAAGCAAGGAAGCTGAGATTTCTGCAATGTGTAAATTGTGCTTTTACTATACAAAGATGCTGTACATACAAAACTATTACAATATTAGGAATATGATACAAGACTGACAGATATCTATAACAAGCAAAATTCCTAGCAAACTGAACAGCCTATGGTCTATAATAGTACAAATACACTTAAAAGTTACTTATCTTCTGTTACCGTGTGTTCGTGATCTCCATTGGCAACGATTTTTCGGGAGCATCAGGCACTGTTCTTGTATCATGAGTGGCAGCTCCTGATCTTCAAAGCATGATGGGGTGTGTGTGTGTGTCTGTGTCTCCCTACTCACCCCTTTTATGTGTCAGGCTGTATGCCATAGTTATCAAACAACAGAAAACATACCTGTTTACTGTAGCTGTAGAAACAATGGACTGTTGAAAACTGTATCTACGTACAAAAATGGTATCTACGTACCATTGTCTACTCAAACCAAGACAGTAATTTAACAGCCATTCTTTGAGTTTGAAAGCTGAAAGAATCTCAAACAAGTAATGTCTTACTTGTTTACTGTAGCTATAGAGTCAATAGCCTGTTAATTGAACACTCAATTGAATACAACAATGATATCTACCCCCATTGTATAAAACAGCATTTGTTTGAGAAATCTACTCAAGCCAAAAACTGACAATATCTCTATGACCAACTACTATTGTGTAATGTTATGTCCCATGTATCAAGTCTGATTAATAAAAAAAAAAAATCATATTGTAACAAACGCAACACACTTGTGCATCCTGAAAGTGGGGCAAAATCGTCCCTGCACTACCTTGGTTTGACTTTGATGAGATTTGAGGTCCATACACCAAAAGATAACACAGGTGTTGCTTCAAGTCATGGCAAAGCTGTGCAATTTTAAGGTCGCACAAGTGCAAATGGGGCCTTATTCAAAGGTGTTATCAATTAATCTCATTAGGTTACTTTCACACTTGGGTGACTTTTCATGCAGCTTTGGACCTCAGAGTCACATGAAAAGTTGCCCCCCATGATTTCCATTCATATCTATGCAACTTTACCCATCATGTTCACATAGCTCTGAATTGACATGTCAAATTGCAGGCCAAATCGTCGCCTATTGACGGCAATGGAACTGTCCGAATTGGTGCGACACCACAACGATTCCCAAAAGTAGTTCCTGCACTACTCTGGGCGACTTAAGGGGGCGATTTCTTACCTCCCAACTTTTTGAGATGGGTATAAGGGACACCTGTTAGCAAAAGTATGTAGGCATAGGACACACCTCCTAAAACACCTTCTTAAAGGAGAATTATTAAAAAAAAAATATTAGTTAAACCTCCAAGTGCTTTTTTTTTTTTTTTTACCAATAATATTCCTTTAGATTGGCTTTGGAAATTTACAAACAAAGCAATTTAGAAATTGGATGAAAGGTTTAGTGCTGGGAAACCCTTTTTGAAAAATAAAAAGTGCATTTTATATACAACTATATAGATCAGACCAAAATGAGGGACACATGAGGAGGACAGAGGGACTTTGTTCCAAATCAGGGACAGTTGGGACCTATGTGATTTCACTAGACATCTGTGCAGGAAAGTGCACTGATGTCTCTGAAATCGCTCACAAAGTCAGGCTGAGGCCCCTTTCACACTTGTGTGACTTTGGACATCAGAGTTGCATGACAATCATACCCCATGACTTTCACTGTGTACCATTCATATTTGTGCAACTTCAAGTCACTTCAAAGTAGTCCCTGTACTACTTTGGTCTGACTTTGATGTGAGTTGAGGTCCATAGAACTCAAGTTTACACAGGCATTTCCTGGAATCGGGGCAAAATTGCTGATGCAAAATCACGGGAAAAATGCGCGCCTTTCCCTGCGACTCCTGCGTCCATAGACCTCAAGATTACACAGGCATTGCTTAAAGTCGCATCAAAATTGCACAACTTTCAAGTCGCACAAGTGTGAAAGGGGCCTAAGTCACTGTGCTGAGTATTATTATACCTAGAATATAAAGTAGTCCCACCATCAAACACTAGTAAACTATGTTCTCAAAATATAATTGTGCTCAAATGGCTGAAAATCACACAGATGGTATCACCTACTGAAAGCTTGCATTGTACTCAGGAGCATATGCTAAAAAGAGGCGAACACCTATTAGCCAATGCCACATCAGCATGAGCATGGTTGTTACTATAATATTAATGCCTGAAATGCAAAACATGATTGTATAGAATCAAACATTAGTAAATGTAATTTCTCTGTAGGAATGTGTTCAGCTCTGTAACATAGCGGTATGCCCTGCTGCCCTCAAGGTTCAAGCCATGAGTTCAAATCCCACTGACACTCAGCAGCATAATTAGCCAATGCACATCAGGTTTATTCCATATTTTAACTCTTCAAATGCATGCAATGGTATGTACTTATTCAATAATATTATGGTGTGGACTTCCAAAAATTAAGGAAAAAACATTGTAGGGTCCTCCCCAGTACATATCAAGCCCTTCGGGTCTGATATGGACTTTAAGGGGAACCCAACACCAAAATGTAAAATAAAATTGACGTGGGGCCCCCCCAAAATCCATACCAGACCCTTACCTGAGCATGCAGCCTGGAGGTCATGATAAGGTGGGGTGCGAGCAAGCACCCTCTCCTTCTGAACTGCACCAGGCCACATGGCCCAAAGCACCTTGTCCCCATGTTGATGGGTACAATGGCCTCTTCCCGACAACCCTTTTTTTTTTTTTTTAAATTAGCGGGTAACCAGCTGCGCGGAAGAACACAGCAGCCGGAGAAGATGACGGCTGCAGGAGAGACAGCTCGGGGAGAAGAAAAATCAAACACTGGTAAATGTATTTTCCAAATATGATTGTGCAATGCCCAATAGGCTAGTGGTCAGCACTTTTACCTTGAAAAACTCGGGCTTTGAAGGACTCATGGGTTCAAATCCCACAGAGAGATACTAAAAGATTGACTTGTGAAAAAAAGGCAAATGCCAATTAGCCAAAGCAGCAAAAGTAAAAAAAATAAAAAAAACATACAATAAATAGGTAACCTAAATGTTTAATACATGTAACTTTACAGAATAGCAGACATTACTATGTAATAATCATTCATAACTGCATTCATTAGCTAAAGAAGGAAAAAAACTACAGTAGGAATACTAATTGCAATATACATCAATAGATGCACACGGGGTAGAGCACATCTCACCTAAAAATGTTTTTTTCACATACATGGATCATGGTTACAGTGCAGTGGTATATAATAACTTAGTAGAAATTGTCATTTGCATATACGCAGAATTGCTAATTAGCGCTGATTTCGAATTTACTAACGTTTGTTCGCCGCTAATAGCGCTCTTTTTTTATGCGCACATTCGCCTGTTGAACCTTTAATTGGCTAAAATGGGCGCTATGATTTGCAGTAGTGCTCAGTACTTCCTGGCGCTATATTAAATGACCCCCTATAACTTTTGCGCAAACCAATCAATATACGCTTATTGGGATTTTTTTTACCCAAAATATAAATAGCAGAATACATGTTGGCCTAAATTGATGAAGACATTTTTTTTTTACTTTTTTTTTTGGGATATGTATTATAGCAGAAAGTAAAAAATATTGTTTTTTTTCAAAATTGTCAGTCTTTTTTTGTTGATAATGCAATAAAAATAAAAGCTGCAGAGGTGAAAAATTCCATCAAAAGAAAGCTCTATTTGTGGGGAAAAAAAGGACATCAATTTTATTTGTTTACAGCGTCACACACCCACGCAATTGTCATTTAAAATAACGGAGTGCTATATCGCAAAAAAATGGCCTAGTCATTAAGGGGGTAAATCCTTCCGGGGCTGAAGTGGTTAAAGGATAAGTTCACTTTTTTGCAAAAATAAATAAATTGATAACTACAAGCCAAAAAGCCGCAAAGGCTGCCAAACCTTGTTGTTTTCCATGCCCAAAGCCCTGTCAACCAGTGACGCGGCAAGGCGAGCAGAGCGCCGCTCGGCCACGTTTTTTAAAATTGTGACATCTAGCGAGGAGGTAGAAGAACCCCACAAGCTGTCACAGCAGGGATCAGGGAGGTGCGGAGATATGGGTGTAACATTTAATGAAAGATAAACTTATCCTTTAGTGCCGGTTCACACTAGACGCGGCACGGCTTGCAGGTCGCCTCACCGAGGCGACCTGCACACGACTGCCGGGGCGACTTGCAAGACGACTTCTGTATAGAAGTCTATGCAAGTCGCCCCCAAAGTAGTACAGGAACCTTTCTTCTAAGTCGGAGCGACTTGCGGTTCCATTGTACAGAACGGGAGGCGACTTGTCAGGCGGCTAGGTCGCCTGACAAGTCGCTCCCGTGTGAACCGAGCCTTAACAAGGTGGATGATGTCAACAGGATGGAGCACCTGATACTGACTGTTCAGAATAGATAAAGAACAATATTCCGAAACGTGGCTCCACTGGAACATATTTGTGTATTCTGATGAGGGCAATGCCATAATGGACACCTGTTCTGGGGATTGACTTTTCCCTGGCCTGCAGGCTGGGTTTACACCACCGTACGGAGCGGCTCACAGCAGGGGTCCGGTGCATCCCTGTTCACTGTTTTTCAGGTCCGATTTTAGTCTGAATTTTTGGCTGAAATCGGACTTGAAATGGACCAGAAGACACACAGGACTGCTGTGCAATTCACTCCGGAGCCACTCTGGAGATGTGTGAACCGGCTCCATTGAGAGTCGGTCACAATCTACTGTCATGCAAATCGGATGCGAGGAAACCCCCATCCAATTCCCAGTAGTGTGAACCTAGCCTTAACCACATAGCGACCGGCGCACGCCGATGTACGTCGGCAGAATGGCAGGGACAGGCAAATGGGCATACCTGTACGTCCCTTTGAATTTGCCGCTGTGCCATCGTGTGCACGCCACCGGTGGCACACGCCAATCGCAAGCTCCGTGAGACTGACCGCAGATCCCGCGGACTCTATGTCCGCAGGCACAGCTGCGATCGTCTCACAGAGAGGAAGAACGGGGAGATGCTAATGTAAACAAGCATCTCCCCGTTCTGTCTAGTGACACTGTCACTGATCATAGCTCCCTGTGATTGGGAGTGGCGATCAGTGATGTGTCACACACAGCCCCTCCCCCCCCACAGTTAGAACACATCCCTAGGACACACTTAACCCTTCCCTAGCCCCCTAGTGGTTAACCCCTTCACTGCCAATGTAATTTTTACAGTAATCAGTGCAATTTAATCGCACTGATCGCTTTAAAAATGACAATGGTCCCAAAAATGTGTCAAAATTGTGTCTGCCATAATGTCGCAGTCATGATAAAAATCGCAGATCGCGGCCATTACTGATAAAAAAAATATATTATAAAAAATGCCATAAAACTATCCCCTATTTTGTAAACGCTATAACTTTTGCGCAAACCAATCAATATACGCTTATTGCGTTTTTTTTTTACCAAAAATATGTAGAAGAATACGTATCGGCCGAAACTGAGGAAAACAAATTTTTTTTATATATTTTTTGGGGATATTTATTATAGCAAAAAGTAAAAAATAATGCATTTTTTTTTTTAAATTGTCGCTCTATTTTTGTTTATAGTGCAAAAAATAAAAATCGTAGAGGTGATCAAATACCATCAAAAGAAAGCTCTATTTGTGGGGAAAAAAAAAAGGACGTCAATTTTGTTTGGGAGCCACATCGCACGACCGCGCAATTGTCAGTTAAAGCGACGCAGTGCCAAATCGCATATAGTGCTCTGGTCTTTGGCCAGCTAAATGGTCCGGGGCTTAAGTGGTTAAATGGTCCTGCACATGATGTATTTTAATTTTTCTGGAAGCAGAGCACCTATTGAATAAAATGATTGTCTAATGTTAATGCATTAACTGCTTATCAAATCTCCATGTTCATTAAACATACTCTCAAACAAATTTTAGTTCACAAAAACAATAATATCTCCAAATTTTCCTGGAATGACGTTTTTCCAATGTAGAGCCAGAAGCTGACCCTACAACATGTAATCAAAAGGCGGCTTCTGGTTATGGAGTCTGTTTACATCCTCACACATCCTGTCACTGCTGTGCCGTAATATGTATAGCGGGGGCAGTAAAGGGTTAAGAGGGTTTTGCATTGGTACCTGTGCCCCTTAGTAGTGCATGGCTTCCGAGTCTGTTTTTGACAACAGCTTGACTATTAGGCCTAAAACCAGTCAGAATTTTCAAACAGGTTTGTCCCTCCCCCATAGACTTAGGCCCCATTCACACTAGCGCGTTTTTTGATGCATTTTGCATTTTGCAGAAATGCACGGGAATTTTTTAACATGGGTTCCTATGGAACATGTTCACATCAATGCTTTTTTGTATCTCAGCGTTTTTGGAAAGGGTCGGGGACTTTTTTGCATGCAAAAAGCAGCGTTTTGCATGTAATGGTTTTCAATGGACAAGCATCAAAAACGCAAGTGCAGCGTTTTTGCAGCGTTTTTGCAGCGTTTTTGGTGCGTTTTTGCCGTTTTTTTTTATTTTTTTTTTTTTTTGTAATTTTTTTTTAAGACTGTAAAAAAAAAATGACAAAAAAAAAAAAACGCAAAACGCAAATCGCGGCAAAAACGCGGCAAAAACGCGGCTCAAAAACGCGGCAAGCATGAAAAAAAAACCTCCAAAAACGCTCAAAAGCAACATGCATAGGTGTGAATCGAGCTTAGGCTCGATTCACACCTATGCATGTTGCTTTTGAGCGTTTTTGGAGGTTTTTTTTTCATGCTTGCCGCGTTTTTGAGCCGCGTTTTTGCCGCGTTTTAGCGGCGTTTTTGCCGCGATTTGCGTTTTGCGTTTTTTTTTTTTTTTTCATTTTTTTTTTACAGTCTTACAAAAAATTTTTTTTTTTTTTTTTTGTAATTTTTTTTTACAGTCTTACAAAAAAATTACAAAAAAAAAAAAAACGGCAAAAACGCACCAAAAACGCATCAAAAACGCTGCAAAAAAGGTGCACTTGCGTTTTTGATGCTTGTCCATTGAAAACCATTACATGCAAAACGCTGCATTTTGCATGAGAAAAAGTCCCCGACCCTTTCCAAAAACGCGGAGATACAAAAAAGCATTGATGTGAACATGTTCCATAGGAACCCATGTTAAAAAATTCCCGTGCATTTCTGCAAAATGCAAAATGCATCAAAAAACGCGCTAGTGTGAATGGAGCCTTAAATGGGATTTGCAGCTAGGATCGGGTTCACAGAATTTCACATTTTCCAGCAGATCAAACCCGGCAGATTTGCTCATCCCTATTTCGGTGATGTGAAAGCATGAAGGGCACAGTGAGTGTCTTTGTTGTCTCCGTTCAGGAATATTTAAGATTTCATTTGTGATTCAAAGAATTTTTTGCGTTTGGCTACAAAACCCATTTTGTATTCAGAGTTTTCTTTATTATAAGGTTTTGTCTTTTTATCTGTGAATTGTTTTGTTTCTTGGGGTTCAGAGGAAATGACCAAGTCCGGGGAAGTGGTCTTTTGACATCCAGGACTCCTTATAGAATCTCCGGTCCGATCTTTAGTTGCACTTTCAGCTGAATTCACACCGCCTTGATTTCCTGCAGATAATGAAAACAACAATAAGATAGTAGAGATCAAAATGGTCCAATGACACAATAAAAAGCATGCAAATATATTAATGAGCAACTCAGTGAACTGCTAATGTTTTCCAGGCATCAATGCTACTATCAGACAGCTCATTCATTTTTTTTTTAAGTTTTTTTTTTATGAGTCTTTAGCTCTGATTTAACCTAATAAAAAAGAGTCATGACCATGCTTAGCAAGATCTGGATGTTCAGTATTTAATTGTTACATGCTGTGGCAGCCCATCCATTAATGGCACACGGGTGCCGCCCCCCTAATCTACATGCAGGGCGCCGGAGGCATGGATTCCAATCAGGGCTTTTTTTTTTTAAGCACGCGATTAGAGCCAGGCTTCAAAAAAGGGTGGGCTCGGGGCGCAGAGCATTGTACCCGAAGCCCACCCAGTTGTGTGACAATATCAAATAAATATTCGCTATTGTAACACTGATTCTCCTCAGGAAGCGGGTCGGGGCACTTGATTGGCCGAAAGAAGATCCAATCGGATTGGTCGCCAGGAGGAGGAGGGAGGAGATGCAGTGGAAGCGAGGAAACAGCCCGGAGAGAAGCCGATGCTGCCTGCCACCCGGAGCGCTGCCCACGAGTTGGGGTAAGTGTGGGGCCCCGACCACTAACTGTCCGACCCGGGGGGGGGTGTTCCGCCCATGATCTCCGTGACTCGGTCGGCTCACTGACCAACTGACCTGGGGGGGTGGTGGGTGCCATCTCTGGGGGGGCCACTGTGTATGGCCATTTACTTATGAAAGCTTTTTAGGCTAAGTTCAGCTGCAGTCACAACTTTCTGTGCAAAAGTGTCCATTGGGAGAAGTCCTAGCATACGTTTTGGATGTGCTCCACTCAAAACAAAGTTTTCAAATGATGTTCCATCCACTGTTGCAAATAGATTTGTATAAGAAAGTGTCTGTGGAGTGTGGATGGAGCACAACTGAATGTTCAGTTTCAGGTGGAGCACAATTGATTTTCCACATCATCAGAGTCAGTGTAATTATACAAATCTATTTGCAACAGTGGATGGAGCATTAACCACTTAAAGTGTTACTAAACCCACAACAGTAAAATCAGTGTGTATATGCAGTAAAGCATGCTTGTTATACTCACCGTGGAACCTAAGGAGTTAATCCTCTGCACTGTGTAAAATGGTTGTTTGATCCTGTCTTCTCTGATCCTCCCCTTCTTCCACTGTCCCCAAAACATGTCCAGATAAGACAGAGTAAATGGAGTCAGGCTGCACATGCTCAGTTTGGTGTGTATTGCTAGAGAGTTTTTTATCTTGGGAGAATGTGATCAGCACAGGGCCAATCAGCACTGCCCAGACAGAGGGTCAGGGGTCCTGCATCTTAATAGGTCAGCCAGTGCAATATGAAAACTCCTCCTACAAGCTTTAACCAGACACTGATAGAAGTCACAAGACTGCTACGTATATACTGCTGATGAGAAAAGGTATTTAGCAGTTTATATTTACTAAAATATTTGCATTTCCATGTTCTGTAAACTGCGGGAGACCAGATACAGTGGGTTTAGTAGCACTTTAGGGACCCAGCCTTTTTCTGACATTTGCTGTTTACAAGTAAAAATCTGTATTTTTTGCTAGAAAAATCCCTCAAACATTATATATACTATATGTATATTTTTTTTAACAGAGACCCTAGAGAATAAAATAGTGGTTGTTGCAATATTTTATGTCACACTGTATTTGCGTAGCGGTCTTTCAAACATAACTTTTTGGGAAAAGATATACTTTAATGAACTAAAAAAAAAAAAAACACAATAGTTACCCCACTTGTTTTGTATAATGTGAAAGATGATGTTACGCCCAGTAAATAGATACCTTGCATGTCACGCTTTAAAATTGCGTACGCTCGTGGAATGGAAACAAACTACAGTACTTAAAAATATCCATAGGCAACGTTTTAAACATTTTTACAGGTTACCTCTTTAGAGTTACAGAAGAGGTCTAGTGCTAGAATGATTGCTCTCGCTCTAACAATCGCGGCCATACCCCCCACCATTTACATATGCGGGCACAATTTACGTATGCACTCGCTTCTGCACACAGGGGTGGGGCACATAAAAAAAAAATCGTATTTATTTTACTTTTTATTTTTTATATTTACACTGTTCCTTCATTTATCTATTTATTTTTTTTATCACTTTTTTTCCTATTACAAGCAATGTAAACATATTTTGTTATTGTACCAAGCATGACAGGTCCCCTTTATTGAGAAATCTGAGGTCAAAAAGACTCCAGATCTCTCATTTACCTTTAAAAGCAAAAAAAAAAAAAAAAACCCTTTATTTATGCCCGAGAACCAGATGTGACGTCAGAGGTCGCTCCGGTCCTCCAAGGGCATAGAGCTGAGTGGGGGCCATCGTGCCCTCACTCAAATTCCTGCCTAACCATCGGCCACATTGGGTTGTTTCCAAGCTTACTGGATGGCTACAGAAAGCTCGGAAACGACCGGGAAATGGCGGGAGGAAGCTCCCGCCACCTCTAAAAGTGATTGTGTGGTGAATCTGCCGCTGGGATCACTTTTATCTGGAAACTGGCCACCTAAGGGAAAAAACAATACTGGGGTTATGGCAGCTGCATTTAACCGCTTCCCGCCCGCCGGCCATCATATGACGTTCTGGACTTTTCAGTGATATCTGAATGATGGGTGCAGCTACAGGCATCATTCAGATATCAGCTTTTAGAGCCAGCAATTCCCTACACCATAAGAATGATCATAATGACTGTTCAGCCACTTGAGTCGGTAAAAGTACCGGAGGGCGGCGGAGTCCCCTCTCGTTGCCCTCCGGTGCTTCTTCCAACTCATCCCTGCCATCAGGGAGTCGGAGAAGGGATTCGCCGGCCCCAGATTTGATGGTCCCCGGAGTCTCTATGATCGTTGAGGGGCCGGGCGCGATGTCATGACGTCACGCCCAGCCTCTTCAATCAAACAAATTTCATGCTTCCCAGCCTAGATGTGAGATGTGGGGTCTTATTGACCCCATATCTCACTGTAAAGAGGACCTGTCATGCTTATTCCTATTACAAGGGATGTTTACATTCCTTGTAATAGGAATAAAAGTGATCAAAATAAAAAAAAACGTAAAAAAAAAAAAAGTGTCAAACTAGAAAAATAAAAGTTAAAATTAAAAAAAAAAAAAGTGCCCCTGTCCCCGTGTGCTCACACGCAGAATTGAACGCATACAAAAGTTGCACCCACATATGAAAACAGTGTTTAAACCACACATGTGAGGTATCGGTGCGAACGTTAAAGCGAGAGCAATAATTGTAGCCCTAGACCTCCTTCATAACTCAAAACATGTAACCAGTAAAACATTTTAAAGCGTCACCTATGGGGATTTTTAAAGCAGAGGTCCACCCTAAAAAAAAAAAAAAAAAATACATTAACAGTCTATTTAAAATATATTAAAAAACATTTGAAAAAACATTTTTTACTTACCAGTAATGGCTGCTGCTAGGCAGTCATCCTAATCTGCCACTTCCTTCTCCGCGGAGATGTTCCTTCTCTTCATCCCTCGCGTTGCCTCCTGGGAAATGGGGGGCGCTGTCTTCTGGGACCTGTGTGTGTCCCAGAAGACAGCCGCCCATTCACCAAGTCCTGCACAACTCGCGCATGCGCAGTAGGAAACGGGCAGTGAAGCCGCAAGGCCTTTTTCCCTTCATTAGTATGGCGGTGCTGGCACCCGATCCAATGGATGGATCGGCCTCGGGGGGGGCGACATCGCGGGCTCCCTGGACAGGTAAGTGTCCCTATTAAAAGTCAGCAGTTACAATGTTTGTAGCTGCTAACTTTTAAAAAAAAAAATCTCGGCTGGAACACCGCTTTAAGTACCAAAGTTTGGCGCCATTCCACGAGCATGTGCAATTTTGAAGCGTGACATGTTAGGTATCTATTTAAAAAAAAAATATGGCTAACTTTACTGTTTTTTTTTTTTTTTTTTTTTTAAGCGTGAAACATTTCCAAAAAAAATGCGTTTGAAATATTGCTGCGCAAATATTGCGCGAGATAAAAAGTTGCAAGGACTGCCATTTTATTCTCCAGGGTCTTTGCAAAAAAAAACATATATAATGTTTGGGGGTTCTATGTAAATTTTTTTAGCAAAAAAATTATGATATTTACATGTAGGAGAGAAGTGTCAGAATTGGCCTGGTAGGCAAGTGGTTAACATCAAAATCCTGAAATACATTTCCAGTTAGGTGGAAGGCAAGTGTTTTTTTCTTTTTGAGTGGACTCAGTGGAGCACATCCAAAACTTACACAAACGAATACGTTTTTTTACCGGAATGCGTAAATTGCTGTAATTTGCTCACTGTACCCTTTATCAAAAAAGTACTTTTTTTGGGAGGACACGTTGCCGACTCTTCATCTTATACTCATATCCAATACTTAAGATGGATTTTTCCTAATGGGCACTTTTGCACATGAAGTAGTTGTGGTTACACTTTATTATTAAGTGTGTAAAACCTTCCACACTATACCTGTATCCACACCACCTTACTAATTTAAACAAATCTTTTATATATCTGTGATAAATACTCAGTATCCCTGGGTGTGCAAATCCTCAATACTACGAAAAGCAGCTAGCACCAATATGGATCCATCCACTGTATATATACAAAAAAAATACACAGCAGGTAAAATAAGTATTGAACACGTCACCATTTTTCTAGGTAAATATATTTCCTGTCGCATCATGGCAGCATACACTTTGGGTTGTGACTCCGCCCCCACAACCTGATAGGACTACATAGCTATAAATTGTAGAGGTGGCCCCTGCCCAGTATTCTCTTATTTTTCCTCACCTGAAGGACTGAACATATCAGAAGCACCCCCTTACCGAACTCGCCCCAGCCAGGTTCTAGCCTCTCCTGGGTGGAAGTCCTTACCTGTACAGCCTCTAAACGAGCTAGATGGAAGGAGCCCCGCTCTGGTGATCTCGGGGGTATGTTGCGGCTACATTATAAGCCTTAAACAGGCTTAGTTGTTGTGCAGCGGTCTCCATGTTACTTTGCTTCACTGGTGTTTTTTCTCCTCCCTGGCTGGGCTCTGTGGTCCCTCTGTGCCTCCCTACAGGCTTCCTGAGCGTCTCGGCGCTTCCGCGCATGCGCAGTGCGCATCAGGGCGTCCTTTTGATTTTGCCAGCTTCCAAGATGGCGCCGGGCGCCTCGCGCCGCTACTGCTCATGCGCGAGCGGGTCGTGACCTCGGCGGCCATGGCGGCAATTTTAAAAGCCCTGTTTGTCATTTCTGAGCTCTCCTTGCTTCTGGAAGACTTCTGACTGCTGTGTTTTGACTTACTGCATTCTTAAAGTATCCCCCTCCTCTGGGTAAGTGTCTAATACTTATGCACTGTCTTTTTGGGGCCTGGTTGCATGATCTTACCTTCCTATACCCTTCTCAGGTATTCATCTTCCTCTCCTATGGAGGCCGCTGCCCCAGCAGATCACCACCAGCCTAATAGGTAAGGGGGGGGGATTCCAGTGGTAAGTAGAGATGATTGAAAAAGAGAGCAGGACCGTACTAACGCTACCTAATTGGTCAGCCCTGTCAGGTCCGCAAGATCATCCAAGTCAGGACGAAGAGAATCTTCGCACAGGAGAAGCCGCTCTGGCCATAGACGCAGCCGCTCACGCGGAAGAAGTCGCTCAGGCCGCAAGGGGAGTCGTAGACGGAGTCGATCCCATTCAAGACATAGCCGTCCCTACCACAGAAGATCCCCTGCACGAGGACACCAATCCTCTACGCACCCTTCCCGCCCAGCCGGGAACGCTTGCTGGGTATGTGGGGCCACGGCCCTCCCAGACAAACTAGCCTGCCGCAAGTGCATAGATGAAGCCACCAGGGAGAAAGAGCCGGATTCCATAGAACCCACTGGAGTCTCTACTCCCCAGGTCTCAACTCCTGATGTGGAGTTTACGGCCTATAGCACCTCACCCACCATTCCCAGTGCATCAAGAGATCAAGAACTCCCGTCGGATGATGAGGAGCTGGAAGCATCAGCTGGCTTTGATTTTGCGCTCATAGAACCGTTCATCAGATCGGTTAAGGAAGCGATTAACTGGGAGGAGCTTGAGGAGATACAGCCAAAACAGAGAAAGTATTTCCCAAACCTCAAGAAGGTTCCGGAGGCTTTCCCATTCATCGACGAATTAGATGAGCTGATCAAGGAGGAGTGGCAGAATCCAGAAAAGAAGTTCAGTCTGTCCAACAGACTTACCAAACTGTACCCACTCAAGGAACCCAAAGTATCCCCTTTACTTTCTCCTCCAGTGGTGGACGCATCTTTGATGCGTCTAGCCAGGCACGTGACGCTCCCCATCGAAGATGCAGTAACGTTCAGAGACGTGCTTGACAGGAAGGTGGATACAGACCTTAAGAGAGCTTACCTGTTCGCAGGAGGTGCCTGCAGGCCAGCGGTGGCATTAGCGGCGGTTGGAAAAGCTATCTCCAGCTGGTCATCAGCCACAGCGAGACTCGTCACTGAGGGCGCAGATCAAGAGCAGATCACCAAGGCCTTACAAGAACTTAGCCTTGCGGGAGATTTCGTGGCGGAAGCTTCCGTAGATACCATCAGATCCACATCAAGGTCCATGTTAGCCTCTGTAATGGCCAGAAGGGCGCTATGGCTCAAACCTTGGTCGGCTGACCCCGCCTCGAAATCAAACTGGTGCAGGATTCCGTATGACGGGGCGAACCTCTTTGGGGCGAAGCTGGATACCGCAATCTCTAAGGTGACAGGCGGGAAGTCGGGTCTCATACCATCGGACAGAAGGCCGAAACAACAAAGGCCACCTCCCTTTAAACGTAATCTCCCGGAGAGATACAGGGATGCAAAATCCTATAGACCCGGGAAGGAATATAGAAGGAGCTGGAAGAACCCCCAGGCGTCCTTCCTCAAATTTCAGAAACCCAAGACCCCTGCCTCCAATGACCAGAAGTCCTTTTGAAGGTTCGCCCGCCCAACCAGCGGTAGTGGGTGCCAGACTCACAAAGTTCAAGTTGGTCTGGGCGGGAATGATAAAGGACCCATGGACGGTGTCCACCATTCATTTCGGACACAGGTGGGCATTCAGAGGTCGTCCTCCAAGAGACCAATTCTGCTCAACCAGACTTCCTCCTTCTCAAGAGAAAAGACTATCCCTAGTCCAGTATATCCAGGAGTTGCTCCAAAAACAAGCAATAGTGGAGGTACCGGTATCTCAAAGAGGCAAAGGCTTCTACTCCCCACTTTTCTTAGTGAAAAAGAAATCAGGGTACCTTCGTCCAGTCTTGGATCTAAAAAACCTCAACCGGTCGATACAGATAGAAACATTCAAGATGGAAAGCCTTCAATCAATCCTCCAAGCAATAAACTTGGGAGATTGGATGCTGTCAATCGACCTCCAGGACGCGTACTTGCATATCCCTATCCATTCCGAGTTCCAAAAGTTTCTCCGGTTTACCCTAGACCATCGGCACTTCCAATTCCGAAGCCTCCCGTTCGGGATCTCTACCGCACCCAGGACGTTTACAAAGGTCCTATTACCTGTAATAGCCCACCTGAGAGAAGGCGGGCTGAGGGTCCACCATTATCTGGACGACATCCTACTTCTCTCAAACAGCCAGGACTCTCTCGTCCTTCACAGGGAAATCCTGGTCTCCACGTTACAGTCCCTAGGGTGGCTGATAAATTGGAAGAAGAGCAACATCCATCCCACACAGAGAATGGTCTTTCTGGGAGCCGAACTGGACACAAGGGAGAACACAGTGGAACTTCCGGGGGAAAAAATCCCTCCTCTAATTCAAAAGGTGAAAAGAGCAATCTCTGCTACAATGCTCCCGGCCAGGACATGTCTCAGTATCCTGGGCTCTCTAGCTTCCACCATTCCCATGGTCCAATGGGCACAATGGAACTCGAGGCCTCTCCAGATCTCCTTCCTGCGTCAGTGGAAGGGCACATCAATGTCCCAACCAATCTTCATCCCCCAGGAGGTAAAGCAATCATTGAAGTGGTGGGTACGACCTCACAACTTGGGAAGATGCAGGCACATAATCACTCCCTATCAAGAAATCGTGACCTCAGATGCCAGTCTACAGGGATGGGGAGCTCACTATCAGGACCTTGCGGCTCAGGGTCGTTGGCCTTTCAGGGCACAGGATACAGTGTCGAATATTCTGGAGATGAGAGCAGCGTTCCAGGCTCTCCTGGCCTTCAGTTTTCACTTGAGGGGGAAGCACGTTCTCCTAAGGATGGACAACAAGGTGGCTGTTGCCTACATCAACAGGCAGGGGGGCACCAGAAGCAGGTCCATGTTGCAGGAGGTCCGTCCTGTTCTGGAATGGGCACAGCTGAATCTACTGGACCTAAGGGCGGTTTATGTTCCGGGAGTCCAGAACACCTTAGCCGACTCGCTGAGCAGAAATTTTCCCTCCAACAACGAATGGTCTCTGAGTCCACAAGCCTATGCTCTCATATCTCAAACCTGGGGCTCCCCAGAGATAGACCTAGCAGCAACTCCGGAGAACACAAAATGCCAGAGATTCCTATCAAGGATACCGTTTCCTTCGGCAGAGGGGACGGACTGCCTCCAACACCCCTGGAACTTTCACTTGGGGTACATTTTCCCCCCGACGCCTCTCATAGCGAGATTCCTCCTGAGGCTCAAGAAGTCAACAGCATTGGTGGTAGCAGTGATCCCTTTCTGGCCGAGGAGGCCATGGTTTACTACCCTCATGCAGCTGAACACGGCAGAGCCTCTGCCTCTCCCATTGACGACAGACCTACTCTCCCAGGGGCATCTTCTTCACCCGGACCCGGGGAAGCTACACTTGATGGCCTGGAGACTGAAAGGGCTAGGTACCTAGGGCAGGGCTGTTCCCAGAAGGTGGTGGATACCTTACTCCAGGCCAGAAGGCCTACTACCAACATCACGTACAGAAGAGTTTGGGAAAAATTTGTCTCCTTCTCCCAACAGCAAGGTTGGGACTCGTCCTCCCCGTCGGTGTCTCAGATCTTGGAATTCCTTCAATTAGGCCTAGAAAAAGGCCTTAGGTCAAGCACCCTGAAGGTCCAGGTATCGGCCCTGTCCGCCTTGACAGGAGTTAAATGGGCGCAAGAGCCTCTGGTGATTCAGTTTCAGAGGGCCTGTCTGAAGCTGAGGCCCCCCAGGAAACCGTCATTCCCGGTCTGGGATCTCTCAATTGTTCTGGAGGCATTATCCAAGGAACCCTTTTTTCCAACGCAGAGCATATCCCTCTGGGATCTAACGCTGAAAGTTTCATTTTTGATAGCCATAACATCGGCGAAGCGAGTGTCAGAGATGCAAGCTCTAATGGTTAGCGAACCATATTTGGTTGTTCTTCCAGACAGGCTAGTCCTAAGACCTTCGGATCGATTCATCCCCAAGGTATCCTCATCTTTCCATTTTAACCAGGAGATTAATCTTCCAGCACTCAGCACGGATCAGGGAGATCCTCATCCACTAGATGTTAAAGGTACCGTCATGGAGTATCTCTCGGCAACAAAATCCATCAGAAAGTCGGAGAGCCTCCTAATTATCCCACATGGTTTCAGGAGAGGTCAAGTGGCATCCTCACGTACCATTGCTTCATGGCTAGTAAAGACCATCAAGAGATCTTACTCACTGGGTAACCATCAAGTACCTGAGGGCTTAAGGGCACACTCCACCAGGGCAGTGGCAACCTCCTGGGCGGCATACTGTAGAGTCTCGGCAGAGACGATTTGCAGAGCGGCTACATGGTCCTCCAGGAACACCTTCATGTCTCATTACAAGGTGGATTCCGCCTGCTTATCCACGGTGGATTTCGGAAGATCCGTTATCCAGGCCAATTCCTCTATTATTTGATTAATAAACTTAGTTTGAATTCCCACCCAGTCTTTGCGAGTTACTCCCCAAAGTGTATGCTGCCATGATGCGACAGGAAAACGGAAAATTGTATACTCCCCTTTCCGTAATTTTCCTTTCCTGTCGTATCTTCATGGCAGCATACAATCTCCCACCCGTCTAAGGTGATATATATACGGAGAATACTGGGCAGGGGCCATCTCTACAATTTATAGCTATGTAGTCCTATCAGGTTGTGGGGGCGGAGTCACAACCCAAAGTGTATGCTGCCATGAAGATACGACAGGAAAGGAAAATTACGGAAAGGTGAGTATACAATTTTCCGTTTTCCTGGTACCTCCATGGCAGCATACCAATGGTTGGTTGCTCCGCCCCCGACGAACCCACAGGACCACTTTAACTCTATAAATAAAAGAGTTGTTCCTCCCCACCGTCATTCTTTTCTCTGTCCTCGTTCCTACAGGATCAAGCGCTCAGCCCTACCTCACCGCTTTATGGTGTGACCATTGCAGGTTCATGCTCTCCTGCAGTATGGAGTCCCATTGCTTGGGCTGCTAAAAGCGCCAGATAAGTATGGGAGCCCGTTTTTCTGTGGATCTTTTTGGGGCTGGTGGGTTAACAGGAGCCAGTTCTTCTCTCCTATATATTCCCTTGTTCGGCATACTAAAACCCTGAATGCTTAAATGCTTGTGCTTTTTACAAAAACGCTATGAGGTTTTTGCCTACCTCCACAGCATGCCTCATGTGCCTGTGTAGCTCTCCTCTGAGTGTGCAGGGCAGGGCCTTGGCGTGATGTCACGGTGCATGCTCAGTAGCACTGTGAAGCCGACGGCGGCCATCTTGGGACTCCCAGACCGCTCTCTAGTATATAAGAGAGCTTACTGTCAGTAGAGGAGCAGCTGCCTTAGAGGAAGCATCTATGAGGTGTCCTCTCCAGCTCCTTTATCCTTTTTTTTTGACTCTGTGCTATGGAGCCCAGCCAAGGTACTAGGGAGGAATGGGAGTATATATATATATATTTATATGTATATGTATATATAAAAAAAAAAAAAAAAAAATTTTGTTTTTGTTCTTCCCCCCTCTGCAAAATCCTTTTTTGTTTTTAACTACTTTTATATTAAATGTTAATCGTTCCTTTTCAGCTGTCCCTAGTACTATAATGCTGCATCAAAAAGATCCTCAACATACCACTAGGTAAGGGCTGCAACTTTCAGGTAAGTTTTTTTATCAAGAGAAAAGAGCACCCCGGGCTGATTGAAACACCCTTGTCTTTGTTTCTATTTTTTGTCTTAGCCCGCATCACGGATCTTCCCGCAGATCATCCCATAGAGATTCTACGGATAGAAGATCAAAGGACCATAGGAGCTCGGGTCATTCTCATTCGTCCTCGGCCCATACTTCCCGCAGTGGGAACAGATCATCCCGACATACCACTAGTAAACAGGACTCCCAGCACAGACCTGTGTATCCAGGAGAGAAAGCATGCTGGGTGTGTGGCAAACAAGCCCTCCCTGATAAATTGGTATGTGGTCAATGCCTCCTGGAAGCTACAGGAGACAAAGAGAAAGAGAAACTCGAGTCAATGGAATCAATCAAAAGAATGATAAGACTCTATCCGGGAGTTAGCCTTATCCCAAGATCAAGCAACCCCACCCGCAGATGAAGCAGCAGTGAATACACCCAATCCACAGCCAGACACAGAGGTTATTTCTGAAAGCGATTCGGATGTGGGAGAAGAGAATGCTTCAGCCTTTGATTTTGCTCTAGTGGAACCCTTTATCAATGCGGTAAAGGAAGCAATCCAATGGGAGGAAGATCCAGAGCCTCCATCTAAAGCAAAGAAATATTTTCCACACCTGAAGAAAAAATTATCAACCTTCCCCTTAATGGAAGAAATAAAGGAAGTTGTGACAGATGAATGGCAGAAGGTGGATAAAAGACCCTTAGCTTACAATCGTTTTCTCAAATTATACCCACTTGCTGAAGCAGATGCCCAGCTTTTTGATTCGCTTCCAACGGTAGATGCTTCAATTATGAGATTAGCCAGGAATACAACACTGCCTCTAGAGGATGCGGTCTCTTTCAGGGATGTACTTGATCGAAGGATCGATTCAGATCTAAAAAAATCTTACCAAGCTGCAGGAGGGGCATGTAAGCCAGCAGTAGCCCTGACTTCAATCTCTCGGGCTACTAGAGTATGGTCAGACAATATTGAGACAGCCCTCAGACAGGGGGTGGGGTCTATCGAGATCATCAAAGCACTAGATGAGCTGAAGCTGGCCTCAGATTTCATGGCAGAGGCCGCCATTGATGTCCTCAAGTGTTCCTCCAGAGCTATGCTGTATTCCATCACTGCCAGAAGGGCATTGTGGCTAAAACCATGGTCAGCTGACCCAACCTCAAAACAATCGTGGTGTCGCATACCATACAATGGGAAAGCTCTGTTCGGCGACAAAATGGATGCAGCGATTACCAGAGTCACAGGAGGGAAAAGTGGTCTAATTCCCCAGGACAGAAGCAGGAGGAAAAGATTTATGTCACGTACAGCTGGTCAGCAGAGAGCAAGAGACTCCAGAACGTATCGCCCGGGCAGGGAGTACAGAAGAGGCTGGAAGGGCTCGCAGGCAACTTTCTTAAAGGCGGGGAAGCCGAAAACCTCAACATCCACGGTTGAAGGCCAGAAGTCCTTTTGACTCCCTATCCACCCAAACCGCTCCAGTAGGAGCTCGACTCAGGGTGTTCGCCCAGGTTTGGGTGGAGAATTGTACAGATCAATGGGCAGTCTCCACTGTCATTCAGGGGCATTTCTGGACATTCAGAAAACGGCCCCCACCCTTTTCATTCCAGCCAACGAAGATACCAACCTCCAAAGAGAAGAAAGAGGTCCTTCTTCAGTATGTACAAATTCTTATCCGGCAGCAAGCAGTAGTTCCAGTTCCTCACTTGGAAAAACACTCAGGGTTCTATTCCCCAGTCTTTTTGGTCCCCAAAAAATCGGGCGGCTGGAGGCCCGTGTTGGACCTGAAGAGGTTAAACAGATACATCCGTACAGAGCATTTCAAAATGGAATCCTTAAATACAGTGATCCTATCGGTACAGCCAGGGGATTGGATGGTCTCTATAGACCTTCAAGACGCATATCTCCATATACCTATCCTGCAGCAGTTTCAACCTTTTCTACGTTTCAAAGTAGGCGATTTACACCTACAGTTTCAATGCCTGCTGTTCGGGATCTCAACAGCTCCCAGAACCTTTACCAAGGTGCTAGTGGCAATCCTGGCTCCTCTTCGAGAAAAAGGGATTTGAGTGCTTCACTACTTGGATGACATCCTCATTCTATCCCAGCACAAAAGGAGCCTAGAAATGCATGTACGGCTGGTCCTAGACACCCTGAGCAAGTTCGGGTGGTTAATCAATTACTTGAAAAGCCAGCTCACACCTACACAAAAGATGACATATCTAGGAGCACTTTTCAACACTCCAGAGAGGGCAGTTTCACTTCCCCTAGAAAAGATTCCTGTCCTGATAAGGAAGGTAAAGAGAGTATTGGCAAGCCACTCCATGTTGGCATCAGACTGTCTGAGTCTCCTGGGCTCCCTTTCCTCTTGTATACCCATGGTGAAGTGGGCCAGGTGGCATCTGCGGGGATTCCAACTGGGCTTTCTGGCACAGTGGAGGAAGAATCGCCTGGATCAGAGGATATTGGTCACATCCATAATGAAGTCCAGTCTCTGGTGGTGGACGAGACCATCCAACCTGCAGATTCACTGTTCCCTAGGGCCCATCACATGGACCATTCTTACGTCAGACGCAAGTCAGTTGGGCTGGGGTGCGCACTTCCAAGGTCAACTAGTCCAAGAGAGATGGCAGTTCGATTCGGAGGTGGTAGTATCGAACATACTGGAACTTAGGGCGGCATGGATGGCAATCTTACATTTAGCCACCTACCTCAGAGGAAAATCCATACTCCTACAAATGGACAACAAAGCCGCAGTGGCCTATGTCCAGAACCAGGGGGGAACACACAGCAGGTCTCTACTCAGCGAAGTGACGCCCATTCTGACCTGGGCCGAGAGGAACTTAATCAACCTGCGGGCCTCATACATCCCAGGGTCCGAGAACCAGTTAGCCGACCATCTGTCAAGATCATTCGTCAACAACAAAGAGTGGTCCCTGAATCCCAAGGTTTTCGACTGGATATGCCAACAATGGGGCACCCCCCAAATCGACCTATTTGCCTCTCCACTCAACGCGAAGACGCCTCTGTTCTTCTCAAGGTTCCCGTCCCCAGGGTCAGCAGGAGTAGACACTCTAGCCCAGCCTTGGAATTTTCAGAAAGGATACGCATTTCCTCCGACTCCTCTGATATTGAGGTTTCTTCAGCGCCTGACGACGGAGAAAGTCACAGTTTTGGCAGTAATCCCATACTGGCCCAAGAGACCGTGGTTCACACTCCTAGTCAACTTGGCTGTATGCAGACCGCTTCCTCTTCCACACCTGAACGACCTTCTGTCTCAAAACGACTTCTCTCACCCGCATCCGGAAATCCTAGACTTGAGGGTCTGGAAATTGAGCGGAAAAGGCTGGATGATTTAGGGTGCTCACATAATGTTATTCAAACACTTCTACAGGCAAGGAAGTCTTCCACTAATTCCACCTATTACAGAATATGGAGAAAATTTACAGAACTGGCAGAGCTTAATCATTTCGATCCCATGGACCCTGGGGTCCAGAATGTGCTTCTCTTCCTACAGAATGGCTTGGATCTAGGTTTAGGTCTAAACACTCTTAAGGTCCAGGTCTCGGCTCACTCAGCCCTGACAGATACACGATGGGCTTTGAACCCTCTGGTCGAACGCTTTTTGAAGGCAGTCCTGAGATTGCGACCTCCCAGGAAAGCATTATACCCCAAATGGGACTTGACGATTGTGCTGGATGTCCTATCAAATCCTCCCTTTGCTCCCACAGAAGATTGCACCCTAGAGAACATTTCCTTAAAAGCAGTATTCTTGATTGCCATCACCTCGGCTCGCAGAGTATCGGAAATCCAAGCTCTAGGATCACGGGAACCTTACATCACCTTCTTCCCGGACAGGGTGGTTTTGCAACCCATCCATCAATTCATTCCTAAGGTACCTTCTCTCTATCATCTTAATCAGGAATGGGTTCTCCCAGCATTTGGAGAAGATCCAGAGTCTTCAAGATTACATGAGCTAGATGTAGCCAGTTCCCTGAGACACTATTTAAACTCAACACAACAGTTTCGCAAAGATCAAAGACTGTTTGTCATACCAAAAGGCGCCAGAAAGGGAATGGCAGCATCCAAGGCGACCTTAGCAAGCGGATCGTTAAATTAATCCAAAGGGCCTATCGGGCTAGTGGTCTGGCAGTTCCAGATGCAGTCAGCGCGCATTCCACTCGGGGAATGGCCTCTTCTTGGGCAGTATTGGCGCGGGTCTCCCCTGAGACAATTTGCCGAGCAGCTAGTTGGTCGTCATTCAACACTTTCATGTCTCACTATAGTGTAGACCCAGCGGTTCTTACTTCCCGGGAATTTGGGGAAAGAACCTTACAGATGTCAAGGCTGTAGTTTTTCATTAATTTTCTTATTGCAGTACCCTCCCTGTAAGCGAGTTATTTACCATTGGTATGCTGCCATGGAGGCACCAGGAAAACGGAAAATTGAATACTTACCTTTCCGTAATTTTCCTTTCCTGGTGCCTACCCATGGCAGCATACACCCTCCCTTCAATAATCCTTAGTTTTCTGAGATCTGGTTACAAGAATGACGGTGGGGAGGAACATCTCTTTTATTTATAGAGTTAAAGTGGTCCTGTGGGTTGGTCGGGGGCGGAGCAACCAACCATTGGTATGCTGCCATGGGTAGGCACCAGGAAAGGAAAATTACGGAAAGGTAAGTATTCAATTTTCCGTTTTCTGAAGGTGCTATTGACATGAAATTTTCACCACGTCGGTAACAACCCATGCAATCCATACATACAAAGAAACCAAAACAAATCAATTCAGAAATGAAGTTATGTGTAATAATATGGAATGACACAGGGAAAAAGTATTGAACACATGAAGAAAGGGAGGTGCAAAAAGGCACGTAAAGCCAAGAAACCAGCTGAAATCTATCAATTAGAAAGCAATCCTTCCCCTTGTCAGTGCAAATTATTATCAGCTGGTTCAGTCTCAACTGATGGCCTATAAAAAGGTGTCTCATTACCAGGGTGTCACACAAGAAACATCTTGGTTAAAAGTAAAGAGCTCTCTCTAGACCTTCACAACCGTTTTGTTGCAAAACATACTAATGCCATTAGTTACAGAGAGATTTCTACACTTCTGAATGTTCCAGTGAGCACCATTGGAGCCATAACCTGAAAGTGGAAAGAACATAATTTCATCATAAACTAGACACAGCCAGGTGCTCCTCACAAGATTTCTGACAGAGACGTGAGAAGAATTATCAGAAGAGATGTCCAAGAGACAAGGAGCACTTGTGGAGAGCTACAGAAAGACCTGGAATTAGCAGGTAGAATTGTTTCAAACAAAACAATAAGTAATGCACTCAACTGCCATGGCCTGTATGTACGCTCACCATGCAAGACTCCATTGCTGAATAAAAAGCATATTGAAGCTCATTTAAAGTTTGCTGCACAACATTTAGACAAGCCTGTGAAATACAGGGAGAATATAGTCTGGTCAGATGAGACCGAAATTGAACTGTTTGGATGCCATAATACACACCATGGTTGGAGGTCAAATGGCACATCACCCCAAAAACACCTCCATACTGACAGTGAGTTTGGAGGTGAGAACATCATGGTGTGGGGCTGTTTTTCAGCATATGGTACTGGGAAACTTCATATCATTGAAGGATGAATGGAAAAATGTACAAAGACTTTCTTGATAAAAATCTGCTGCCATCTACCAGGATGATGAAAATCAAACGAGGGAGGACATTTCAGCAAGACAATGATCCCAAACAAGACAGAACCTTCAAGATCTGAAGACGGTTTGTGTGGAAGAATGGGCCAAAATCACACCTGAGCAATGCATGTGACTAGTTTCTCCATACAGGAGGTGTCTTGAAGTTGTCATTACCAACAAAGGACAAAGTGCAAAGTATTAAATACATTTCAGTTAGTGCGTTCAATATATTTCCCTGTGTCATTCCATTTTCTTACACATAACTTAATTTTTGAACGTATTTGTTTTGGTTTCTTTGTATGTATGGATTGCATGGGTTGTTACCGACGTGTAGTGAAAATTTCATGTCAATAGCACCTAGAAAAATGGAGACATGTTCAATAGTTATTTTACCCGCTGTATATAATATCCCAAAAAAGTGCAGCGCTATCTTCAATGAATATATAGTGCATAAATCATATAAGTGACTTCTGTAACCAATGCCATCAATATGTTTTGCAACAATAAGGTTGCAAAGGTCTTAGGAGAGTTCCTTGCTTTTACCCATCATGAGATGTTTGTGTGACACCTTGGTAATGAGACACCTTTTTACAGGCTATCAGTTGAGACTTAACCAGCTGATATTAGTTTGCACTGACAAGGGGAAGGATTGCTTTCTAATTATTGACAGATTGCAGCTGGTGTCTTGGCTTTACAAGACACCTCCTTTTGTTCATGTGTTCAATATACTATATACTATATACAATATACTATACTAAACTAGACTAGGAATGTGGAGGTGAAAGCAGCAATGATTAGAAGTAATTACAAACGTATGCGAATATCACACAAATATGTGTTGAAGAAATCCAAAAAATGTATAAAGGGATAATAGTGTGTACAGGGCAAGTAAATCGGTGAATTGCCTATATAATCATAACTGTAGAAAGTCCAGAAGAAGGCAATATATTAAAGCACAAAAAGTCTGACAGAAAAAATACTAAAAAATAAAATGAGTTCATGGGTCGTGAATATAAAAAACAGTCCCACCACCAAACAGTCTGCATGTACCAAAAAATCTTCAGTGATAGCACCTCTGTGTTTGCAAGCAGCTCACCTTACTGCTGTAAGGTGTACAGCATAGGCTGATCGCAGACCACAGGTAAGCCTGTGGATTCAGGGTTGAGAAGATCTCCCATCCGATGCTCAAACCAATCCCAATGATGGATAATCAAAGCAATATATGAAAAAATGACATAAATGACATAAATAGTGTAACTCCGTGATGACCACAGTGAGACAGGGACGGACCAAATGGGAGATGCACTCACTTTTAAATAAAATGAGTGTAGGCACCAATCCACGAACGCTGAGTTCGTATGCCCTGGATGGTAGCTTCAGTCGATTCCTGCTCACAGATGCTCGTCAGATGTGGTAAGTGTACGTAGAATATAAAAAGAGGGTATACATAGCATAATCCCGTATGGAAAGCCAATTTTATTATGAAAGTAAAAAACACTCACATTTAAAAACAGTCTGCAGATCGAAACATCCACGAGCGCCGAGCTCGTCTCCTGCCGTCAGGGATCTGTGCTGTCAAGTCTTCTTCTGTGTGTGACTCACTTCTCTTTGGGAGGTGATATATGCAGGGAAAGACCGCCTCATGTGCAGTCTAGGCATGGGATTGATGCAGTAAGGACCCTCTCTACTATGCGATCCGTCAGAGTGGTGGCCTTTTTTTCTCAGAAAATAGATGCAGGAACTTAACCATGACCCCACAAATGGCTCTATTACCTCCCCGCACACTGCAGGGAGATCATCCAGTGGGGGTGTCAGGATATGCACTGCACCCTTCAAACTGGCAGTAACACACACAACTATATGGTGTTAAACTGTCAGTAACGCACACAAAACTATATGACGTTAAACTGGCAGTAACGCAATCAAATAGATGGTGTTCAACACTAATGTAAAGATTACTGACATGGTCTCACTACACTACACTAAAACTATATGAGCTGTCCCTACTCTACAATAATGTATGTATGAATGACACGGACTCACTACACTACACTGAAACTATCTGAGCTGTCCCTACTCTAGATGTACACTATGCAAAGCTGAATGATGGTCCTCCTCACTACACTCACACTATCCCTAGACTGACACTAAACTAATATTCTACACTGACAATTGAAGCAAAATAGCACAGTATAGCACACTAACTATTAGCACTGAACAGAGCCCTGTTCTATTTCTCTCCACGCCAAAATCACACTGAAATTGGCTGCCATTAAAAAAATACTTTTATACTGCGGGGCGGGAATGAGCCATGATTGGCTAAAGTCACGATGACAGTGCTCTGTGCCCCGATTGGCTGAAGCTTTCACTGCTTCAGCCAATCAGGGCTTGCAATGCACTGTTCAGCACCGCAATGCATTGTGGTCGGTTCGGGGGGCCCAACAGCTAAAGTTTGGCACGAACTTATGCTCGTGCTGAACCGTTCACCCATCCATACCAATGACCAGCTGGTATTGGCCGCGGGTATGGACCTTATAAGCGTCCCATACCACTGCAGGTGCCGCCGTATCCTTATTTCGCAGCCAAAAATTGGCCATTTCAGAGGTCATTGACGGGGAGACGCGGTCATCCGAGACCCAGAAGCGCAAAAGCCTCCACAGAGAGGGCCCGGAGTCTAGACCTATATCAAGCTGCAGGCAAACTGAAGCATGGTCAGAGATACCTCGGGATAGGATGGAAGAAGCCAGGGCGTGAGATAGCAACTGATCACTCAGGTATATAACATCAATACGGGAGAAAGTTGCATAGGTAGCTGAGTGACATGTGAATTGTCGCTCCCGTGGATGCTTCCACGTCCAGACATCATACAGTCCATGTGTTTCCGCCCATCTACAAAGGGGGGAATCCATGAAGGGGTCAGGGGACAGTCTATCCATGTGGGGGACTGGAGGCATATTAGGATCTCCAGCTAGGAGAACTTGAGCGGCAGGGTATTGCGCTATAATTGGTGCCAGTTTGAGTAGTAGTGACATATTAGCTGGGGGGGTATATAGACCCCTACAATGACCATCTCACTTCTGACACACAGTGCATGTGGCACAACATATCGCCCTTCAGCGTCCAAGTGAAGATGCAGAAGAGTGAATTGTAGGGATTTGTGAATCAGGATACACCCCTTGCGTAGGAGGAGTATACCGAGTGATAGGAGGGATCTATCCAGGGCTT
Source organism: Aquarana catesbeiana (assembly GCF_042186555.1). Classification (NCBI taxonomy): domain Eukaryota; kingdom Metazoa; phylum Chordata; class Amphibia; order Anura; family Ranidae; genus Aquarana; species Aquarana catesbeiana. The sequence goes on along the minus strand of NC_133329.1, from coordinate 69,838,791 downwards.
TTTAAGAGCCAACACTTTGCTGCCCATTAAATTAGTTTTCCTGAAGTATACAAATATGGGGATGGTAACGTTTCAGGAAATTGAATACTAGTGTGCGTTTAATTTTAGAGTTTAATCCCCTGACATTCCAGGAGATTATGGTAATTGGGGCCATTTAATGTGTATGAAAGTCATTTGTGTGCTCCAAATCTTTTCCACCTGTGGCGCATTAGGCGCCATGACCAGAGAACATATCAGATGTATGATAACCCTATAGGGCTGGGGCCTGGTAAGGCGAGAGTTTTTTAGTGGTAGTAAGCAAGTAGTAAACGTGTGTACCATAAAAATAACAGCAAGAACCTGTAAAAGCAACAGACATAACATAACACATAACCAAACACAACCCCCCCCCCACCCCGCACCCCGCACCCCGCACCACCCCCGAACCTGGGTGCGCCTCAATCCCAAAACCAAACATGGCTACTGCCAATTGGGGTACAATGGCTCACCGGAGAAGATAGTGTTCTAGTGCTACCACTGTCTATCCATAGGAGAGTCTGCCGATTCAGAGAAAGAAAAACTGTTTACAAAGGATAAGCTATCCCTGCAGATGCATTTTCACCCAGAGGACCTGGAGGCACAAACTTAGTGGGCATTACTTTGCAGAACAACACTGGGTGTATGGGCCAAACAGAGAAAATAGGGTCAAAAAAATAAAATGGCAGGAAAAAAAGAAAAACAGAGGATAGACTGGGGTCAATACGAGTAGAAGGCTGCAACAACTTTCGCCTGTCTCAATTGTGTATGTAGAGGGAACATTTGAGTTAGGTCAGAGGGTGGTAGGTGAAGATCCCTGCTCCCTCCGTCCCGCATATAGTGGCAACGCACAATGCCGCCATTGCCGTTCCGTGTTCCCTCGGGGTAATAGCAATAGTCAAGGCGGGTCAAGCAGCTTAGCATTCAGGCAACATATCCAGGGTAAGGCCCCACCATTACTCCATTTATGCAGGGCAGCAGGGTTGAAACATCCCGAATGTATGCGGTTGCAGGTGTATAGGCCTAGAAAGTAAGGGGATAGGAGCCGGAGGCTATCAGGCTCTGGGAAGGCTATCCAGCCACTAGGAGGCATCGTCAGGGGACATGAAGAAGCGCACAGTTTTGCCATCTTGCACATGCAGTCTTGCTGGGAAGAGCATGCTGTATTTAATTTTCCCTGCAGGGGGTCTGGCTGCTGGCATCCTATGTGCCCGTTCTACCACAAAGTGGGCCGAGAATGGAGCTTGGGGTAGCAGTGAGTGTCTCCAATTTACAAGCTGAACTCAATGCTTTGTCTAATTGGGTGTCTATGTGGCAGATGAGGTTTAATGTTGAGAAATGTAAAGTTATGCACTTGGGGGCTAAGAATATGCATGCATCATACATGCTAGGGGGAGTACAACTGGGGAAATCCGTAGTGGAGAAGGATCTGGGGGTTTTGGTAGATCATAAGCTCAATAATAGCATGCAATGCCAAGCTGCGGTTTCCAAAGCGAGCAATGTCCTTTCTTGTAATGAGAGGTATGGACTCCAGAGAGAGAGATATCATTTTGCCCCTGTTCAAATCATTAGTAAGACCTCATCTGGAATATGCAGTTCAGTTTTGGGCACCAGTTCTCAAAAAGGATATCGGGGAACTGGAGAAAGTGCAGAGAAGGGCAACCAAACTGATAAGAGGCATGGAGGATCTCAGCTATGAGGAAAGCTTAGAGGAACTGAATTTGTTCACTCTTAAGAGGAGAATAAGGGGGGATATGATCAACATGTTCAAATATATAAGGGGTCTATATAGTGAACTTGGTGTTGAGTTATTCACTTTACGGTCAACACAGAGGACAAGGGGGCACTCTTTACGACTGGAGGAAAAGAGATTTAATCTCCAAATACGGAAAGGTTTCTTTACAGTAAGAGCTGTGAAAATGTGGAATAGACTCCCTCCAGAGGTGGTTCTGGCCAGCTCAGTAGATTGCTTTAAGAAAGGCCTGGATACTTTCCTAAATGTACATAATATAACTGGGTACTGACATTTATAGGTAAAGTTGATCCAGGGAAAATCCGATTGCCTCTTGGGGGATCAGGAAGGAATTTTTTCCCCTGCTGTAGCAAATTGGAGCATGCTCTGCTGGTTTTTTTTTTGCCTTCCTCTGGATCAACTGTGGGTATAGTATTGGGTATATTGGATTGTACGATATTTTTTTTTTTTATGGTTGAACTGGATGGACTTGTGTCTTTTTTCAACCTGACTAACTATGTAACTATGTGAAGGTCGAAGGGTCAGTCCCCTCAGCCCTCTCTGGAAGCCCCACAATGCGGAGATTGTTCCTCTGATTTCTATTCTCGGCGTCCTCAGCACGAGATTCCAAGCCTTTCACCTTTGCTTTGAATGTGTGCAGTGAGGCCGCTTGGTCATGCAGCATGTCCTCAGAGTCACTCACCCTATGCTCCACTGTGGCTTCTCTAGAGCGGATGGTGTCTACATCTTTGCAGATTAGGCCCAGTTCCAGCTGCAGTGAGTCAATCTTTCCTGTGAGGGTGGACTTAAAGTTCATGATCGCCTGCATGAGAGCAGTGAAGTTGCTCTGTTCCAGCAGAGCAGGGTCTGGGTCTGTCTCCTCCGTTTGCATCGCCATGTTGGATTTTACAGCAGCAGGTGAGGCAGTCACACCGCTGGTGGGTTTGGAGCTTTTGCCAGAGTTGTGTGGGACCGTGGACCAACTCCCTTTGCGCATGCCACGCCGGGAACCAGGTTCTACCTCATCCGGTAGGTTACAGGAGTGAGACTGCAGGTATAAGGGTGAAGATCGGGAGATTCGGCCGGAGCTCTCCTAATGTGCTGCCACTCCAGTTGCCATCTTGGACATGCCCCCCAGCCACTTTCTCCTTGATGAACGTCCAACCACTCAGCCCGTTGGCAAGAGCACCTAAAAGCCACACAAAAGGGACACAAATCTGTCCCCCCTTCTCCTCCTCCTCTCTACCCTCTTCAGTCTGTCCCTGCGATACAGAGTCATTACCTTTGAGCAGCCTCCACTGACAGGGATGATGGTATAGCACAGGGTATCCCAGGTCCTAGCAGCACATCTGCCAGCAGCACACCACCAGCGGTAGACTGTAGCCAGCAAATTTCTCTGCTCCCTCTGCTGCAGCAGAAAAAACATACAGTCCCTGCCACCCACATGCCCAGCGTCTGAATGCAAGCTTGTCGAAGCTGTTGGCTCTCCAACTTCTACCTTTCAGCCTGGTGGATTCTGCCCCCTTCCGTGAATTTGCACAATGTGCTGTACCACAATGGCAGGTTCCCATTCACTACTAATTTTCATGTAAGGCCGTTCCATCTGTCTACCATCACGTGGAAGGGAATGTTCTGGCATAGTTGGGCAAGGCAATCAGCCGTAAAATCCACCTTACTGCTGACACGTGGTCCAGCAAGCATGGTCACAGACGATATTTCGTTCACAGCACACTGGGTAACGCTGCTTGCAACTCAAAAGGATGCAGGAAAGGGCTTGGTGCGGCAGCTTGTTGTGCCTGAACGTCTCCATACAGCTGGTGGTGATGATGCCAGACCTGTGAGCTCTACCCCCTCCTCCTCCGCCACCTCCATGCCCCCCTCTGCAGAATTGTCCTATGAACATCAGGTACCCCCTAAGCGCTATTCCCAGAGTCAGGCTAAAAGGTGCCATGCAGTGCTTCAGCTGATGTGTTCAGGGGACAGGAACCACACCGGAGCAGAGATTCTTGCAGCTCTGCAGGGACAGGCCCAGAGGTGGTTCACACCACGCCAGCTGGAGCCAGGAATGGTGGTGTCTGATAATGGCTCAAACCTCCTGTCCACCCTTAGACAGGGAAAGTTGACACATGTGCCATGCCTGGCACATGTCCTCAATTTGGTGGTGCAGCGTTTTCCAAGTACGTACCCAGGGCTGCAAGATGTACTAAAGCAGGCCAGAAGAGTCTGTAGTAATTTCAGGCGGTTATACACAGGCAGTGCTCGGTTCACTGAAATTCAGCGGGAATTCCACCTGCCCGTAAACCACCTGATTTGTGACATGGTGGAACTCAACTTTGGGAATGCTGCATCGGCTATACATGCAGCAGAGAGCTGTCAACGAGTACCTGTGCCAGTACGGCACAACAACAGGCTCAGGCCACCACGGCTTTTTTCCCCACGCCAATGGCTGATCATTAAAGCGGGGTTCCACTCAAATTTTTAACTTAATCTTACCCCCTTCAGTTAATTGCATAGATGTTCAAATGCTGCACAAATTTTTTTTTTTTATCGCTGTAATTACTTTTATATTGTACTTTATTGTGGCACTTCCTGTCTCTCCTCCCATGGGAGTAGGCGTGTTTATTGCCTTTCCCCCGGCGCCGCACTGTCTCCTGGGAGCTTAGTGTCAGGCTTCCCAAGATTCAGTGCGGGAACAATGATCATGCTTGTGAACAAGCTGTGAATGAACAGCATTCACCACATCCAGGAAATCAATGCTTGTGGGCTTCACATGCCCACAAGCAAGATGGAAACAGCCAGCATCACATTTTTAAAGTTATTCTTCAGTACGAAAACAGACAGAGGCGAAAATATTACACCCAAACTGTGAGTATTATTTTGGGTTTAGCAAAGTATCTCAATGACCTAAAAAAAAAAAAAAAAAAAAAGATTGGTCGCCAGACTCCCACTTTAAGGATGCACGCACTTTGTCACCATTTGAGGAGGCCACAAAGATGGTGAGCAGATAAGTGCATGCATCAGTCACACAATCCCTGTTGTGTTCCTGCTGGAGCAGACTCTGCGTGGCATTATGGACAGTGCACTGGAGGCAGAGCAGCAGGAGGAAGAGGAGGACTTCCTTTTCTCTCAAAGCCCACTTTATCCAGACACCATCATTCCTATGTCACAGAACACACAGGAGGAGAGAGGGGAGGAGGATGAGGATGAGGATTCTGGCACTTTTTATAGGCTTCGAAGAAGAGGATGACATGCGTCAATCTGTAAGCGATGGCTTTCCAACCCCAGGACCCTTGGGAGTAGTAGGTGGCTGGGAGGAGGAAGTTCCAGATGCTGTCATCCTGAGTGACCCCGAGGAGTCTGCTTCTCAAGCCTCTGAAAATTTGAGGCACATGGGCAACCTCATGCTTCAAAGCCTGCGAAAGGACCCTAGAATACATGGCATAAAGGAGAAGGATGATTACTGGTTGGCAACCCTCCTTGACCACCGTTATAAGGGGAAGGTCTCAGAACTCAACCTGTCCCCACAGAGAGTGTAGAAGAAGAAATCTCTTAAGGACACGATAAAGAGGATTTCATTGGACATTTTTCCTGACTCCAGTAGGTTACAGTGTCGTGGAAAATGTAGTTTTGAGTCTTCTGTTGGTCAAGAGAGGAGTGTTGGAGAAGGCAACCGCCTAAGTAAGGCATTTCGGAATTTTAGTCCTCGCAGCCCAGGGCTGTCAGCTTCCACATCCCATCGGCAGCGTCTGCATCACATGGTGGATGATTACCTTGGGGCCAAAACAGAGACGGAGAGCTTTTCAGCTGATGATCCACTGACTTACTGGGTCATGAGAATAGACCACTGGCCAGAACTTGCCCAGTATGCTATTGAGTTGTTGGGCTGCCCTGCATCCAGCGTGCTTTCAGAACGGGCATTCAGTGCTGCAGGAGGTTTCGTTATTGATCATAGAACGCATCTGTCCACAGACTCCGTGGACCGTTTGACTTTTATAAAAATGAATCAGTCCTGGATTACCAGCTATGAAGCCTCTGATGCCGATGTTACTGAAGTCGTTTTGGGATGTGGAATCTTTGCAGGACTTCGAGGCTGCCTAGCTTTGAGGGTGTTTGATTATTTAATCTGGAAGAATGTTTTTGGTAAAGTATTCATGGGCACAATTAACACCCAAAGACCAATTTTTCAGCACCTGTTTGACAGGTGCATATCATTGCAATTTTTTACAGCAAGGCCAATTCTTGCTTTCATCAAGAGTACCTCTATAGGGTTACGGTGGGAAGGCGCCCACGACACCCAAAGAGTAATTTTTACTCATCCGTTACTTCTATCCAAAGTCAAAGTGACACCAGAATGTATCCAAAAAATCTCTATTCTTGTTCCCAGTGCACTACATTGTGGCCTCATACATACTGGCTCCCCAGCTGTTGCTGAGCAAAATAAAGGCAGCTTGCAGGAAAAATGTCGTTTTTTTTTACTTTATAAATGCAATTATTGCTGCAGCAAATTCTAGAAATGGTACAGATCTGCCACTTTACAAGTAGACTAAGGGGACCCCCTGGGCACTATATTGGAATGAATTTTTCATTTTTATGCGTTCACTTTCACTGCTCATTTAAAAATGACGTTTTTCACAAACTTTTCTTTCACATGTGCCCCAGGGCAAGACCCGGACCCATATAACCAATAAAATACAGTTTTACACTATGTGGAGCCTTTTTTTGTTTTTATGGTCCAACGCAAGGCACCCCCTTCCATTAGGACAGACCCCCCCAAGACAAACCACCCTCCTCCGTTAGTAAAGACCCCCCAGGACAAAGCACCCCCCTCCATTAGTACAGACCCCCCCAGCACAAAGTACCCCTCTCCATTAGTACAGACCCCCCAGGACAAAGCACCCCCTCCATTAGTACAGACCCCCAGGACAAAGCACCCTCCTCCATTAGTACAAACCCCCCCAGGACAAACCACTTCCCTCCATTAGTACAGACCCCCCAGGAGAAAGCACGCTCCTCCATTAGTACAGACCCCCCAGGACAAAGCACCCCCTTCCATTAGTACAGACCCCCAGGACAAAGCACTCCCCCAGGACAAAGCACCCCCCTCCATTAGTATAGACCCCCCAGGACAAACCACCCCCCTCCATTAGTATAGACCCCCCAGGACAAAACACCCTCCTCCATTAGTACAGACCCCCCCAGGACAAAGCACCCCCTCATTAGTATAGACCCCCCAGGACAAAGCACCCCCTTCCATTAGTACAGACCCCCCCAGGACAAAGCACCCCCCTCTATTAGTACAGACCCCCCCAGGACAAACCACCCCCCTCCATTATTACAGATTCCCCCCACAGAACAAACCACCCCCTCCATTTAATACAGCTGTGTCCAATAGCAAAAAACAACCTCATCAAACCACCCCCCCACCTGTCACAACACCGCAGAGGACATCCCCCCCATCGCAAGCCGACACCCCCCTGCCCGTTACCACACCAGCTCGGGTGGCTCAGGTACACAGGAACAACCGGGCGGCAGCTGGAGAGAAGCTGTACCACCCGGGTAGAGAATAGATGGTGACAGGCTCAGGCAACAGCGCAGGAGTGAGAGACAGAGAGGAGGAGGAAAACACAGGCCAGGCGCGGCCACAGGGCTGGAGGTGGGTTACCGGCTGAAAGTAAAAACTGCAAAGGGAGCCACCTTGGGATGGTGTCACCCCTGTAGTTGTTGGCACCCGGGTGCTGACCGCACCCCCCCCAGTGATGCCACTGATTCAAGTAAAAAACTTAGTAACAAACTGCAGAACCATATGACAGAAAAACACTTTGTATTTTTGGCTGTGAGCTCCACCCCTATATGAAACCCAATTTGTGAGTGTTCCTATAAGGAAGTTATAACAGAGCCCAGTAGTCACCCAGGAGTTACTTCATCAGTGGTCATCTAGTGGGATGCCTAACCAGAAGGAAGGTTCTGAGAGGATGGCCACAGCGCACAAAGCAGTGATGATCAGCACTGGAGAAGGGCAAATAGAGGTGAGCCTGCTATAATGTACAACTCTAGGGATGACTTCCCTAGTCCAGTTCTGCTTTAATAGTGATTCACTTGCTAGGCCTGAGCTCTGCCACATGGGAGTGGGAGAAATGTGTATAGTCTGTGTAAAAGTCAACATTTTTAAAGGACTATAGGGAGGTGCCATGGCAGTGGATCAGGTAGATGGAGTGAGAAATAATATGTAAATGGTTCTGATACTGCTTCCTGTCTCCAGTCTTGGTAAAGTACGGGTGCTCTTTCAAAGGTTTGTACATAAGTAAATTTTAGTTCTAACTGGAGTCTGTAAGGGGTTAGGCCACCTTCTGGCTTCTCATGTGTATTTGCTGCCCCAACAAAGATCTCCCTGTAATAATTTCTCAAATGTTCCTGTCCACCTGGGGTCTCAAGATAGAGAGTGGGAGCCGCTCATGATGAGCAGGTATACAGACCCAGAATTTTGCAGCCCTTTCACCAAAAGAGTCCCCAAGAGATAGAAGAGAAAGGTAGCTTAACTCTCCAGGAACTGCCAAATACTTAAATATCAGCTTTGGGTGGACCAACGCTTTAAATAAAACAGATATTGGTGTTAATTGACTAAATACTGTACATAGGTAAAGTAATGTTGTGTTCACTTCAACCATACAATAGTAAATGAAACTTCATTCAAGGTGATAAGGGGATAGGGGTGGGTACCATCATCCTTAAATGTGGATATTGAAAAGGGGGAAAGTGCCTGGAGCTGCTCCAAACATACTCTATAGCATTAAAAAGTCGAGGACTATCTCGGTACCCAAGGATTGAACCAGTTAAAAGGACAAATTGAACAATTTTTTTAGAAAATAGACAAGGTTAAAAACAGTTGGTACAAAAATACATACACTGCGCACACAGTACCATGCATGGTAATGAAAACAAGTAATGGACACGTAAGTCCTAATACAAGAAAACTTAGATGTGTATCCTGATGGAGTCCTCTACATGTTTCATGGTATCCACCACTTCTTGTGGAGGGGTCAGTCAAAAACATCTACAAGAGTGAATAAAGTTTTGTGGGCACTGCCCACGGTGTCCCTGGATTCTAGAGGGCACTAAGTTTGTGCTCCCCAATGGAGAACTTAGACCCATAAACATGCCAATTGTGGTACTAGGGGAGTTATCTACCTTATGGTATGTGCCTGCAATGCATTTTATGTAGGCAAAACTATTATGCCCCGTACACACGGTCGGATTTTCCCATGGACATTGTCCGATCGGAGCGTGTTGTCGGAAATTCCGACCGTGTGTGGGCGCCATCGGACATTTTCCATCGGATTTTCCGACACACAAAGTTGGACAGCAGGAGATAAAATTTTCCGACAACAAAATCCGATTGCGTCAATTCCGACCGTGTGTGGCCTGTTCCGACGCACAAAGTGCCACGCATGCTCAGAAGAAATTCCGACACGGGACAGCTCGTTCTGGTAAACTTAGCGTTCGCAATGGATACAGCACTTTCGTCACGCTGCAATGTAAAAAATGGTTTAATACAGCGCACTCTCTTCTTCTTTAAAATGTGACAAGAATTAAGTAGTTTTGCTGCTCATATTCACACACACTTCTCACAAAGTTTTATTTGTGTTTTTTTAGTGGGATTCCCTGAATATATTGTTATTAGTTGTCACATCTGACAGTTTTATATTATTATTATTTTTTTTTTTTTTTTGGATTTTCAGCCTTTTTTTTTCTTTAATGTTTGGATTTTTTCCAAGGCTGATCTTTGTTCAATGTTATTTTTATTTTTACTCCAGAATATTTTTGTGTGTGTTTTGTGTGTCAAGTTACCCCAACACCATTGATATCTTGTATTATTTAATCTCCAGGAGATTGTTTGTTGTTGGTGTCCCTTGTTCATTTCATTTGTATATTAGAAATGTATATATTACATTTGTATATTAGAAATGTACCTGAATCCTCACAAACCAACTGTCATTTTTGAAGGAAAACACATAGGAGAGTATAATTCAAAACAAAAATCCTTTATTAAGGTATCAGAACCAAACAAAGAGGAAGGCAACACTGGATCAACAGGAGAAATTAGTGAAGCCTGGGACCCCCACGGCAGACATCAATTCTTAAACCTCAAAATTGGTGGCCTGAGGAGTCCATATCTAAGGGAGGGCAGTCTGGTCCGGGATTCACAGAGACTCGGATAGCAGCAGATGACATCAGTGTCCCCAGGCTGTGGTACCACAAGAGGCTGCATCTTTTGGCCGACCAGACTGGATCCAGGGCAATCACTCTCTGATCTTCCTTTCACACTTCCTTCCGGGCTGTGGCTGTGCAGTTGGAGATGTGGCAGGAGGAGGAGTAGGACCTGGAGGAGGAGTAGGACCTGCAGGAGGAGGAGGAGGACCATCCCAAAGCTGTGTGTGAGGTGTAATTTGGCCCCTCACACCTTTCGCCAGAGCCTCTGATATGAGGGCCTCACACATGGCTTTTTGGCCCTCCTCCATCCTCTGCATTTTATAGGCAATGAATGCAGCAATGTTCTCCTGCCTGGTGTGGGGTGCTCCCAGGACCTCTGTAGCCCTACAAAAAAATCTGATAGCCGCCTCCTCTAGGGTACTCCTCCTACTGCCACTTTCTGTTTTCAGGTGTGGTGGAGGGACCTTGATATCAGCCAGCCGGCTCGGCCTGGCCACCTCCTGGCTGAGACTTCCCTGTGTATGAAAAAGGGACATGGTTTTAGTTTTTGCATCATCAATCACAATCCTAAATTAGTACTCCCAACTAACATCTAGTTAACATCATTGATTGGACAAGCAGAAATATTTAGAGGAATGCTATACCTGGCTCAATCTGGGCTCCTCCACATGCGGCCTGGAAGGCCCAGGTTGGGCATCAGAAGCCTCAGTCAGGGGGGAAGGAAGCGTGGAAGGAAGACTGGAGAGGGATGGCCTGGGTTCAGTCTGACCTGCCAGAAAGTGCAGCCTGTCGTAGTACAACATCCTGGGGACATAGATGTCACCTGCTGCTCCGGATCTCTGTGAATCCAGGACTTTATTGCGCTCCCTCAGATATGTGCTCCTCAGGCCACCAATGAAAATCTTTAAAAAAGTGATGTCTGCCGTGGGGATCACCTGCTTCACAATTTCACACAATTGCTCCAGTGCTGCCTCCCTCTTTGCTTGGTTCTTGTAATGGGGGTGTTTAATCTCCCACAGACAGGGCAGCTCCCTTAGCATCTCTATGAAGACTGAAATGAAGTCCTGATCTTTCAGTACCATATCCATGTTCACTGCAAAATACAACACAAGACAAAGCCTAATGTCACACCAAACTCTCCTAATCTTGTTACAATATAGGCCTCAATCTATAGAAGCAGTATAGGCCCAAGTTTGTCTCTTACCTTCGTTCTTACGATCGCCGCGTTCAATGCTCCTTCCTCCGCTCACAGATCAAACGTAATACGCACGCGTGTTACGCTTTATATACACTGCGCATGCGTGTAACTCCGCCCGCCCCTGACGTTCTTTCTAGTCTATTCCCCGCCCCTTTTCGTTCGGCGCAGTGGGGGAAGAGCATGATGGCGGACATACAGCAGGTGCGGGCTAATTGTAGCAACGAGGAGGAGGAGGAGGAAAGCCCGGATCCAGGCACGTCCCGATCCAGAAGGAGACGTTTTAAGGCCACAATTATGTCGTTTGGGGAGATGGAGATGGTCGACATCATGAAGAAGTCCGACTATGACGGAAAATATGGGCCTTACCCCACCCGAACATCCGAAAGGCCAAGATCATGGCGAAAGTGGTCAGGAGTCTAGAGCGGAATTTCGGGGTACGAAGGTCTAAAGATCAGCTCAGGAAGCGGTGGTCGGACCTGAAGTTGAGAGAGCCAGAGCAGTACCGAAAGACCCGGAGAGTGCTGCAAAAAAGTAAGTAGTTGTGCTGTGTTCCTATTCTTTCGGTCTTTATTACGTTCGTTATGCTCCATATGCTTTTATTAGTTGTAACGTTTCAAAAGGTCAACTTTAATGTTCATGGGCACATTATTCGTTCGCATCAAACATTTTTCTTTCGGCCTCTAGAACACCATTGTTTAGGCCATATGCATTTTCACACATTTTTGGGGGCCTACTTGGATGCCAAATATTTGTTTGTGTAGATGGGTTTGTTACTAGAATGAAATGCAAACTAGATTGTGTGTAAGGAGAGGACACTGAGCAGCTGTTTTCACATCTGGACACTGGAGCACTAGTGTGGGACACAAGAACACCATTTTTATTAGGGGGCCACACAGGTGCTCCAGTGTATACTATAGGGGGGTCTCCATCTGTAAAGCTTGTACCAAACAGGTAAAGTATTGCAACTTGACAAAGGGCAATAAAAAAAATACATCTTGGAACTCGGCTAAAATAGACAATTGTACCCCACTTCCAAGCAATGTTTCCTATTTCTATAGTTCTGCCATCAAATATCTGTGTGCTAAGTATACCATTTTTGTTTTACATAGGGGAGAAAAGACTCGGAGGACACCCCTCATCCCAGGAGACCAGAGACCCCCCCTCTCTGGAAGAAGGGGAAATACCAACCCAAGAAGCTGAGCAGGAGGAAGAAGAAGACGTGGGGGAGATTGGCACCACAACAGGTGAGTGTCTGCGACCACAGGCTCAGGTAAACGAGATGGATGGTGGCAGATTTTTGAGACCTTTTTTTTTGTTCTTTATCTCTTTTTAGGTGATCGTGATCCAGAACGCTTTACATCTAAAAGTGCCCAAATACTGATCGGGGAGATCATGGGGTGTAATCTCCAATTGCAAAACATCCAGCAACAAATCAGTGATGTTATTAAAAAAAATAATAACATCATTGATGTTTTGGGGCGAATTTAAAGCCCACAAAATCACCTGTTTTATCGTACCAAACTTTTTAAAAATGTTTAGAAAAGCCAAATTTGGAGGATGCACACAGTGTGTCAACATGTGCTATCTGCCATCACGGGAGATCAATGGACGCGTTCTGGGGGTGCAACCCCTTCCTCAATTATAAAGTAGCGTTGAGGAAGGGCTTGCTCCCCCCAAACACGTCCCTTGATCCCCCCTGATGGCAGATAGCCCCCCATCTGAACGCTATATCAAACCCAGTTCCTAAATACTGATGTCTGATATAGCCTTCAGGTTTTACCATATGAACTTTGTAAGTTCAAGTTTTTTGGCTTTCTTGTTGGTTTTACACAGGCCTGTTTTATCTGAAATGGATATTTTGATTTTTCATAATGCTACTGCAAACATTGTTATACAACAAACATGTTGGTTTGTTTTAAAAACCTTTCGTAAATGCACATGTGATTGTGCAGGTATAAAAAAGTGCCTTACTCAAGAATGTGTGGATTATTGTCTCAACACTACAACACTTTTGGGGTGATGTAATAGCTGTTTTATGCAAAAATGGGGGTTATTTCCTAAGGGCAAATCCTCTTTGCACTACAAGTGCAGGTTCAGTGCAGTTGCAAGTGCACTTGTAGTGAAATGTGTTTTTGCATTTAGGAAGTACCAGCCAACACTGTTTTTTATAAGGTTACCCAATCACGACATTTTCTGCACTCAACACATTTCTGTCAGGGTCAGCTAAAACAAACACAAGCAGTAAATGTCCACCAAGAATTTCTTTTGGTTGTTTTTTATTTGAAAAAGGTGTCACAGATTGTCTGGCATATTGATAGCCCCCCTACCCGCAAAGAACTCCAGGTAGCGTAACCGGACATCACGGGCATTCAGGGAGGGCAAGCCAGGACGGCCACTTTCAAGCGCCGTCAGTGTTGATGGATTAGGGATTCCGGCCTCAGGCCCAACTGAGCCAGCATAGTTGGCTGAATGTTTTCTTAAAAAATTATGGAGAACACAGCAGGCAAGTATTATATGGTTCAGTTTATACTCCGCCATGTGGATGGGTGTCATAAATAATCGGAACCGGCTGGCCAGGATTCCAAATGTGTTCTCCACCACTCTTCGGGCTCTGGCCAGCCGGTATTTAAAAACCCTCTGTTCCGGGGTGAGGGTCCTCATCGGGAATGGCCGCATCAGGTGGTCCCCCAGTGCAAATGCTTCATCAGCAACGAACACAAATGGGAGACCTTCAACATTGTCCTCTGGAGGTGGCAAGTCCAAGCTGCCATTCTGGAGACGCCTGTAGAACTCCGTCTGGGTGATGACTCCACCATCGGACATCCGGCCATTCTTCCCCACGTCCACATACAAGAAGTAGTAATTAGCCGACACCACCGCCAACATCACTATACTATTAAACCCCTTGTAATTATAATAGTATGACCCCGAGTTGGGTGGTGGGACGATGTGGACGTGTTTCCCATCAATTGCCCCTCCGCAGTTGGGAAAGTCCCACCGCTGGGCAAAGTGGGAGGCCACAGTCTGCCATTCCTGTGGAGTGGAAGGAAACTGTTGAGGAAAAAACAATAAACATTACTATTTTTTCACAGAAACATGGCATGCAGATTAGACACAAACATTATGGGTCAACCTCCAGATAGCATTTATTAAGGGGAATTTTACAACAACAAAGTATAAGGTACACCTATCATATTCCCCCTCCCCCCCCCTCTCATGGGCCATTTCTAACATTATAGGGGGGGGGGAACTCTTGGACAGGTAACCCTCTTCACTTCATTGAGAGATGAATGCCTAAATAATGGGTATTACTTGGAACAGCCCCTCCTTAGTTACACTATTGGCAGCCCACTGGACAGGTAAGAAGTGTCAGAATACAAAGATATAAAAACACACTGTACACATTTGAGCACATTTGGACATTCTGCTATTACCTATCAAGATCATAATAGGATACAAGAACTTTAAACAGTACCATTGGAAAGTATACAGGCAGGCCCTTGCACTACATGCTTTGGGGAATTCATCCATAAATCTGAGCACTAAAGAGATGGGTATAGTGTGTATGGGTTTGGCAAAGTCAGCAGATAGATGATTGAAGATAGAGAATTGGGATCAGCTGACTTAGCAGTTGGGGGGGGGAGGGTTACAAAAAATTTGGGGACACCACAAAAAAAAGCCTTTGGCCCTCTGCCTGAATTTAAATCAAAAATAACATTTCTAAACATTTTAGGGGGTGTTTGGGGTAAAGCACTACTATGGAGCTGATAAAATACATTGTTAAGTGACTACATGAGGTGAATCTAGGGCAGGAGACACCATGCTGGAGAGGTTATTGAAGGGCAAATATGTATGAAGGACCTAAAATAATAATTATCTAAAAATCCAGCATGCATGAGGACAAAGGGGACATTCACAGCATATTACAATCATGGTAATTAGGGAGGAAAGAAATACAATATATTAGCAAACATTCAATACAATAAAATGTGATATTAAAGGATAAAAATCTTACCTTCATATATTCCTTCTGCAGGACCTGGATGATGGCAGAACAGGTCTCTGGGATAATGATCCCCAGAGCCTGGGGGGAGATGCCTGTCGAGAACTTGAGGTCCTGCAGACTTCTCCCTGTGGCCAAATACCCCAAGGTAGCGAACAACCTCTGCTCCGGAGTGATGGCTTGCCTCATGCAGGTATCCTGCCTGCTGATATAGGGGGTCACCGAAGCCAACAAACGGTGAAACACGGGGTCCGTCATCCTGAGAAAGTTCCTGAAATCATCAGGATTATTCTCACGGATCTCACGGAGCAAAGGCATATGAGAGAACTGGTCACGCTGAAGCAACCAATTCTTGGTCCATGAACTCCTCCCCACCCTGTTCATGGACTGGACTTGTGTCAAGGTCAGGACCCCAACACCAAGCCCCCGCACAGCACGAACTCTACGAGGAGTACGCATACGAAACATGGCTAGAAAACGGTCGGCTGCTCAGAATGAAGTAACAGAACGCACTGAAGAACAGCAAGGCCTGTGAAGAGCAACCTGAAAAACAGCAACGAGCAGGCAAGATCACACAGAAAACTCCGATACGAACTGACTGCACGCACTGAAGAGCAGATACAAACCCACAAGCACAAACTGAACGTCAGAAAACGATCTGAAAGCCACGAGTCTGAAAAAGCGCGAATCGTCTCTCACCAAACTTTTACTAACACGAGATTAGCAAAAGGAGCCCAAAGGGTGCCGCGCTTGGTTCTGAACCGGCCTTTTCTAGTCTCGTCGTACGTGGTGTACGTCACCGCGTTGTTGGCGATCGGAAATTCCGACAACTTTGTGCGACCGTGTGTAGGCAAAACAAGTTTGAGCCAACATCCGTCGGAAAAAATCCTAGGATTTTGTTGTCGGAATGTCCGAACAAAGTCCGACCGTGTGTACGGGGCATTAGAGAGTTGAGACACAGAATGGGAGACCATCTATATTATTCGTCCTTTTGTAAATTTACCACTGTGGGACACCATACAGACCTACATCATACAATTTCAGCCAGAAGTGGTTACGTTTATGGTCCTAGAGGTGATTCCAGAGGATCCGCGAGAGGGGGCGATTGGAATCGATTGATCCTTAGACGGGAGAGCATGTGGATAGAGCGTTTAAACGCTCTTGTACCACCAGGCCTGAACGAAGCTCTCTCATACAAACCCTTTCTATGAAATTACTAGGGATGAGCCGAACACCCCCCTGTTCGGTTCGCACCAGAACATGCGAACAGGAAAAAAGTTCATTCGAACACGCGAACACCGTTAAAGTCTATGGGACACGAACATGAATAAACAAAAGTGCTAATTTTAAAGGCTTATATGCAAGTTATTGTCATAAAAAGTGTTTGGGGACCTGGGTCCTGCCCCAGGGGACATGGATCAATGCAAAAAAAAGTTTTAAAAACGGCCGTTTTTTCAGGAGCAGTGATTTTAATAATGCTTAAAGTCAAACAATAAAAGTGTAATATCCCTTTAAATTTCGTACCTGGGGGGTGTCTATAGTATGCCTGTAAAGGGGCGCATGTTTCCTGTGTTTAGAACAGTCTGACAGCAAAATGACATTTCAAAGGAAAAAACTCATTTAAAACTACCCGCGGCTATTGCATTGCCGACAATACACATAGAAGTTCATTGATAAAAACGGCATGGGAATTCCCCAAAGGGGAACCCAGAACCAAAATTAAAAAAAAAAAATGACGTGGGAGTCCCCCTAAATTCCATACCAGGCCCTTCAGGTCTGGTATGGATATTAAGGGGAACCCTGGCCAAAAAAAAAAAAAAAAAATGACGTGGGGTTCCCCCTAAATTCCATACCAGACCCTTATCCGAGCACGCAACCTGGCAGGCCGCAGGAAAAGAGGGGGGGACGAGAGTGCGGCCCCCCTCCCTCCTGAACCGTACCAGGCCACATGCCCTCAACATTGGGAGGGTGCTTTGGGGTAGCCCCCCAAAACACCTTGTCCCCATGTTGATGAGGACAAGGGCCTCGTCCCCACAACCCTGGCCGGTGGTTGTGGGGGTCTGCGGGCGGGGGGGCTTATCGGAATCTGGAAGCCCCCTTTAACAAGGTGATCCCCAGATCCCGGCCCCCCCTGTGTGAAATGGTAGGGGGGTACATAAGTACCCCTACCATTTCACGAAAAAAGTGTCAAAAATGTTAAAAATGACAAGAGACAGTTTTTGACAATTCCTTTATTTAAATGCTTCTTCTTTCTTCTATCTTCCTTCATCTTCTGGTTCTTCTGGCTCTTCTGGTTCTTCCTCTGGCGTTCTCGTCCAGCATCTCCTCCGCGGCGTCTTCTATCTTCTTCTCCTCGGGCCGCTCCGCACCCATGGCATGGGGGGAGGCTCCCGCTCTTCTCTTCTTCTTTTCTTCTCTTCTTCTCTTCTTCATTTTCTTCTCCGGGCCGCTCCGCAATCCATGCTGGCATGGAGGGAGGCTCCCGCTGTGTGACGGCGCTCCTCGTCTGACAGTTCTTAAATAACGGGGGGGCGGGGCCACCCGGTGACCCCGCCCCACTCTGACGCACGGTGACTTGACGGGACTTCCCTGTGACGTCACGGGGAATGCCACAGGGAAGTCCCGTCATGTCCCGTGCGTCAGAGGGGGCGAGGTCACCGGGTGGCCCCACCCCCCGTTATTTAAGAACTGTCAGACGAGGAGCGCCGTCACACAGCGGGAGCCTCCCTCCATGCCAGCATGGATTGCGGAGCGGCCCGGAGAAGAAAATGAAGAAGAGAAGAAAAGAAGAAGAGAAGAGCGGGAGCCTCCCCCCCATGCCATGGGTGCGGAGCGGCCAGAGGAGAAGAAGATAGAAGACGCCGCGGAGGAGATGCTGAACGAGAACGCCGGAGGAAGAACCAGAAGAGCCAGAAGATGAAGGAAGATAGAAGAAAGAAGAAGCATTTAAATAAAGGAATTGTCAAAAACTGTCTCTTGTCATTTTTAACATTTTTGACACTTTTTTCGTGAAATGGTAGGGGTACATACCCCCTTACCATTTCACACAGGGGGGGGGCCGGGATCTGGGGGTCACCTTGTTAAAGGGGGCTTCCAGATTCCGATAAGCCCCCCGCCCGCAGACCCCCACAACCACCGGCCAGGGTTGTGGGGATGAGGCCCTTGTCCTCATCAACATGGCGACAAGGTGTTTTGGGGGGCTACCCCAAAGCACCCTCCCAATGTTGAGGGCATGTGGCCTGGTACGGTTCAGGAGGGAGGGGGGCCACACTCTCGTCCCCCCCTCTTTTCCTGCGGCCTGCCAGGTTGCGTGCTCGGATAAGGGTCTGGTATGGATTTTTGGGGGGACCCCACGCCGTTTTTTTTTTTTTTTTTTTTTTTGCCGCGGGGTTCACCTTAAAATCCATACCAGACCCTTCAGGTCTGGTATGGAATTTAGGGGGAACCCCACGTCATTTTTTTTTTTTAATTTTGGCCGGGTTTCCCCTTAATATCCATATCAGACCTGAAGGGCCTGGTATGGAATTGAGGGGGACTCCCACGTCATTTTTTTTTTTTAATTTTGGTTCGGGGTTCCCCTTTGGGGAATTCCCATGCCGTTTTTATCAATGAACTTCTATGTGTATTGTCGGCAATGCAATAGCCGCAGGTAGTTTTAAATGAGTTTTTTCCTTCAAAATGTCATTTTGCTGTCAGACTGTTCTAAACACAGGAAACATGCGCTCCTTTACAGGCATACTATAGACACCCCCCAGGTACGAAATTTAAAGGGATATTACACTTTTATTGATTGACTTTAAGCATTATTAAAATCACTGCTCCTGAAAAAACGGCCGTTTTTAAAACTTTTTTTTGCATTGATCCATGTCCCCTGGGGCAGGACCCGGGTCCCCAAACACTTTTTATGGCAATAACTTGCATATTAGCCTTTAAAATTAGCACTTTTGATTTCTCCCATAGACTTTTAAAGGGTGTTCCGCGGCATTCGAATTTGCCGCGAACACCCCAAATTGTTCGCTGTTCGCTGGCTTGCGAACAGCCAATGTTCGAGTCGAACATGAGTTCGACTCGAACTCGAAGCTCATCCCTAGAAATTACATTTTGCATAAATCCCAACTTCCCATCCCTAATAACGAACCCCTTTCCTTTTTCCCTTCCCTCCCCTTTTCCTTCCCTTCCCCTTTTATTTATTAATTATTGCTGAGCAGTCCTTCTTGATTAGTTCATTGTTTCATTTCTTGTACAGTATCCGTATTACCATTGAATGTGATCCCTACGATGAGATGTTTTGATAGTAGATTTACATGAAAATTAAATCTCAATCTGTTGTAATGTAAGGATGTTGCTACGTAACTGTGTTGTGTTTTGCCCTACAGTTGCCGCTCGACATCCAAACCCCTGTTTTAACTCCTATATATTTTGTTTATATGCACCCTTTGGCTTAGAACAATCCCTGGATGAGTATGCAGTGTGAGGTTTAATTTTTCCGCCTAGGCGGACATGCGTCTATCCAGGAAGGGGGAGTGCTCACGGTGTTGCCTGTGGGAGGCTCTCCCTACCTTGAGGGACGGCGTACAGCCGCCTCCTCTCATGGTCATACGTGCGCGTGTCGTCCACGCATGCGCAATGTGGATAGACGGTGACGTCATACTACGGTGTATGCCAACGTCACTGGCGTGGGCCAGGTTGGAGACATTTATAGGGTGCACAGAGAGGCCCTCAGTCAGATGGCTGGAACCGGGGGTAAACATGACAGAGTGGCTTGCCGTGGTAAGTCTACTCCCTAACAAACACAAGCTGTGACATATGCTATCGGCATCCTCCACCATGGTGGTGGCTGGATGCTGCGCATATGGGGATCTGCACTTTGTCAGCCAATGTTGTTGGACTTACTGTCTCTGGCTGTCATGATTCTAATCCTCATGCACTTTTATCCCTATGTTACAGCATATTATTTTTAATTGCGACTGACTCATCTGGAGCACTTCCAGTTCCGTTGTTGCCACACTGCCACAGCCTGCCTTCCCTGCCTGGGATGGACTACCCTACTCTGCCTACACATTGCCCTTGGTACATGTACATAGAACACGCGTGATTGACAAAGTGGGTTGGTGTTTAATGAACTGGACATGGTTGTTATATCTATGGTGTATGGTTATATTTTTGTCCCCTCTTTCAACACCCCCCTTCCCCCTCTTTCCCCCCTCTGTCTTTCACTTCCTTCTCTTTTTCTCCCCCCTTTTTGTCCCTTCCCTTCTTCTTCCCTCCCCTCTCTTTTCTCCCTTCAAACACCTCCCTCCCCCCCTTTCTTTTCCCCCACCCTCTCTCCTTTTTTTCCTCCACCCCTCTCCTCTTCCTCCCCCTCCCCCCCTTTCTAACCCCCCTCCTTCTGTCCCTTTCTTCCTCATTTCTTTCTATCCCATCTGCCTTTCCCCCTCCCTCCCCCCTTTCAATTTCTCCAATTTTTGTTTACCCTCCCTCCCCTCTTCCTTTCTCCTCCTCTCTTTACTCCTTGTTTCTTCTCCCTTTCACTCCTCCCCTCCTTCCCGCCTTCCCTCCCCCTTCTTTGCACTTCCCCACCTGTTGTGTCCATAGCTATTAACTTGGACCCATTGTCACCTTACCATTTTTCAACAATTTTTTTTGTGCTCATAGCATCTCCCGTGTCCGCCCTTTCTTTTGGTACTGTGTGGCATCTCCAGGGCCATCTTTGGTAAGCTACCTATAACTTAGATTCTCCAAGATTAATCTAGCATGTATTGTAACTCAAGTGTCTGTTGCACTCAAATCTACCAATTCTTGAAATTTGAATAATTGTTCAATTATGAATCTTATTCACTCTTGTAGATGTTTTTGACTGACCCCTCCTGAAGAAGCGGGGGATACCGTGAAACATGTAGAGGACTCCGTCAGGATACAGATCTAAGTTTTCTTGTATTAGGACCTATGTGTCCATCACTTGTTTTCATTACCGTGCACGGTACTGTGTGCACAGTATATGTATCTTTGTACCAACTGTTTTTAACCTTGTCTATTTTCTAATAAATTGTTTAATTTGTCCTTTTAACTGGTGCAATCCTTGGGTACCGAGATAGTCCTCGACTTTTTAGTGCTATAGAGTATGTTTGGAGCAGCTCCAGGCACTTTCCCTCTCAACCATACAAAAACAGGCAGAGAAAAATCCTTTTTTTAACACTTTTGCACATGATTAGGTTTAGGTTAGTGAATATGTTGTGATCACCAGAAACCAAACATTGTCTACTAATTTAAGGCCCCATGCACACTGGGTGTTTAGACACAGAAGACAGAAGACAGAAGGCACAGATGTCCAGCCCTATGTGTCAGCCACTATGAGAGACTGACAGCTGTTGTGGCTAGATGGAGAACCTAGTGGTAAAAAGGTTTAGGGCAGTATGTGCTCAGGGATGAATCCCCAGAACACAGACCTTTTGCGTTCCGGGAATTCATCCCTGGGCATATACATAGTTACATAGTTACATAGTTACATAGTAGGTGAGGTTGAAAAAAGACACAAGTCCATCAAGTCCAACCTATGTGTGTGATTATGTGTCAGTATTGCATTGTATATCCCTGTATGTTGTGGTCATTCAGGTGCTTATCTAATAGTTTCTTGAAGCTATCAATGCTCCCCGCTGAGACCACCGCCTGTGGAAGGGAATTCCACATCCTTGCCGCTCTTACAGTAAAGAACCCTCTACGTAGTTTAAGATTAAACCTCTTTTCTTCTAATTTTAATGAGTGGCCACGAGTCTTGGTAAACTCTCTTGTCCTTAATATTTGTACCACTAAGTGCACCATGCAGTCCCATCCAGTCCCACTGCCAACAACCTGTCAAACCGTATAGGAGTGTCAGAAACCATGAATCCGACTGAGACAGAAGTACAGTTAAATCACACTTGTTTAACATAGCCAAAGTTCAGGAACCGGAACGGATAGTCAGACAAGCCAAAACGTCAGGGAGCCAGAGAACAGTGTAGTAGAACAGCAAGCAGGATCTGGAGCCAGAAGGAATGTCAGCCAAGCAAGTCTTTAACAGGAACACAGGAGAGTGTCTCTAGAGATGCGAAGGCAGAGATCATCTGGACTGGACGGCTTAAGAAGGCAGGACTGACGAGCAGGATATCATCAACAGGAGAGTCCCTGTGAAGAGATAGGAGCTGGCAATTAGCCGACAGCTGAGTGGCAAACTCAGAGAAGGAAAGCCTGAGCCCAGCCCTGACAAGGAGGCTGAAAGCTGCTTTGGCTGGACAGGGCTGATGTAGACATGTGCAGAATGAAAAAATCCATTTAGTTTCAAATCGTTATTTAAATATTTTTGTTCAGTTAAATTAGTTTAATCTGTTTTGTTTATTCAGTTTCAAATTAAGCGGAACACTGAACACTGACTCACTGCTTTGAAACTGAGTGTTCCCCTATCACGGACAAGGACAAGGAGGCGGCGCGGCTTTTTTACACTGGCGTCTGGCTGCCGTCTGAGCATGACACGGGCTGATCAGGTATCCAGAGATGGCAGTGACTCGAGTATAAGCCGAGGGGGGCACTTTCAGCACAAAAAAAATGTGCTGAAAAACTCGGCTTATACTTGAGTATATACGGCAGATATAAATTTAATTTGACCGAATTTGGAAAATTTTAATCAGCATTCCCATTCAAATTGGTATTCGAATTCAAATTTATTCTATTAAAAATTTTACATTTCGGAAGACGGTTATATTCTTTCTTCTCTATTCTGCGTTTTGTTTTTTCTATTCTATTTTCTTATTTTCTATTCTATTCTTTTCTATTCTAATCTATTGTATTCAAATTCAAATCTATTCTATTAGAAATTCAAGTTTCGGAAGATGGTTTGATTCTATTCTATTGTTTTTTCTATTCTATTCTTTTATTTTCTATTATATGCTTTTTTTTTCTGTTCCGTTCTATTCTCTTATTTCCTATTATGATTCTGTTCTGTTTCAATCTGAAAGCAAAGGTATCACCCTTTGGAACATAAAAAGTAGCATAAACAAAGGCAAAACCGATACAAAGTATACATGGTTAAAGATCGCTTTGCATTTGAAATACATGAGTATACCTAACATCTAAAACACTGGCGCGTTCCGAGAGATGTGATTCGCTCTTCAGGGGTGGATGTATGTGGGATATATCTGGAAAATATATATAAATATATATATATATTTTTTCTGTAAGGCTCCTCTTACCGTGTGTCCATCATTTATTCATGTGTTACATTACCTTTTTGGTAATTCATTTCCAGATATATGCATCCACCCCTGAAGAGCGAGTCACATCTCGCGAAATCCCTTGAGTGTTTTAGATGTTATGTATACTCATGTATTTCTAATGCAATGCAATCTTTAACCATGTACAAATTGTATTGGCTTTGCCTTTGTTTTATGTGTGATTATTTCTGCAATAAATGTTTTTATTGTATTTATATTTGTCAATTTAACCACTTGAGCCCCGGACCATTATGCTGCCTAAGGACCAGAGGTCTTTTTCCAATTTGGCACTGCGTCGCTTTAACTGCTAATTGCGCGGTCATGCAATGCTGTACCCAAACGAAATTTGCGTCCTTTACTTCCCACAAATAGAGCTTTCTTTTGATGGTATTTGATCACCTCTGCTGTTTTTATTTTTTGCGCTATAAAAACGGAAAAAGACCGAAAATTTTGAAAAAAAAATTATATTTTCTACTTTTTGTTATAAAAAAAATCCAATAAACTCAATTTTAGTCATAAATTTAGGCCAAAATGTATTCGGCCACATGTCTTTGGTAAAAAAAATGTCAATAAGCGTATATTTATTAGTTTGCGCAAAAGTTATAGCGTCTACAAGCTAGGGTACATTTTCTGTAATTTACACAGCTTTTAGTTTATGACTGCCTATGTCATTTCTTGAGGTGCTAAAATGGCAGGGAAGTACAAAACCCCCCCAAATGACCCCATTTTGGAAAGTAGACACCCCAAGGAAATTGCTGAGAGGCATGTTGAACCCATTGAATATTTATTTTTTTTGTCCCAAGTGATTGAATAATGACAAAAAAAAAAAAATATTTACAAAAAGTTGTCACTAAATGATAAATTGCTCACACAGGCCATGGGCCTATGTGGAATTGCACCCCAAAATACATTCTGCTGCTTCTCCTGAGTATGGGGATACCACATGTGTGGGACTTTTTGGGAGCCTAGCCGCGTACGGGGCCCCGAAAACCAATCACCGCCTTCAGGATTTCTAAGGGTGTAAATTTATGATTTCACTCTTCACTGCCTATCACAGTTTTGGAGGCCATGGAATGCCCAGGTGGCACAAAACCCGCCCAAATGACCCCATTTTGGAAAGTAGACACCCCAAGCTATTTGCGGAGAGGCATATTGAGTCCATGGAATATTTTATATTTTGACACAAGTTGCAGGAAAGTGACACATTTTTTTTTTTTTTTTTGCACAAAGTTGTCACTAAATGATATATTGCTCACACAGGCCATGGGCATATGTGGAATTGCACCCCAAAATACATTTAGCTGCTTCTCCTGAGTATGGGGATACCACATGTGTGGGACTTTTTTGGAGCCTAGCCGTGCACGGGACCCCGAAAACCAATCACCGCCTTCAGGATTTCTAAGGGCGTGAATTTTTGATTTCACTCTTCACTGCCTATCACAGTTTCGGAGGCCATGGAATGCCCAGGTGGCACAAACCCCCCCCAAATGACCCCATTTTGGAAAGTAGACACCCCAAGCTATTTGCTGAGAGGCATGGTGAGTATTTTGCAGCTCTCGTTTGTTTTTGAAAATGAAGAAAGACAAGAAAAAACATTTTTTTTTTTTCTTTTTTCAATTTTCAAAACTTCGTGACAAAAAGTGAGGTCTGCAAAATACTCACTATACCTCTCAGCAAATAGCTTGGGGTGTCTACTTTCCAAAATGGGGTCATTTGGGGGGGGGTTGTGCCACCTGGGCATTCCATGGCCTCCGAAACTGTGATAGGCAGTGAAGAGTGAAATCAAAAATTCACGCCCTTAGAAAGCCTGAAGGCGGTGCTTGGTTTTCGGGGTCCCGTGCGCGGCTAGGCTCCCAAAAAGTCTCACACATGTGGTATCCCCGTACTCAGGAGAAGCAGCAGAATGTATTTTGGGGTGTAATTTCACATATTCCCATGGCATGTTTGAGCAATATATCATTTAGTGACAATTTTGTGCAAAAAAAAAAAAAAAAAATTTGCCTCTTTCCCGCAACTTGTGTCGCAATATAAAATATTCCATGGACTCGACATGCCTCTCAGCAAATAGCTTGGGGTGTCTACTTTCCAAAATGGGGTCATTTGGGGGGGTTTTGAACTGTCCTGGCATTTTATGCACAACATTTAGAAGCTTATGTCACACATCACACAGTCTTCTAACCACTTGAAGACAAAGCCCTTTCTGACACTTATTGTTTACATGAAAAAGTTTTTTTTTTTTTTTGCAAAAAAATTACTTTAAACCCCCAAACATTATATATTTTTTTAAAGCAAATGCCCTACAGATTAAAATGGTGGGTGTTTCATTTTTTTTTTTTTCACACAGTATTTGCGCAGCGATTTTTCAAACGCATTTTTTGGGGAAAAAACACACTTTTTTAAATTTTAATGCACTAAAACACACTATATTGCCCAAATGTTTGATGAAATAAAAAAGATGATCTTAGGCCGAGTACATGGATACCAAACATGACATGCTTTTTGCGCACAAACGTGCAGTGGCAACAAAATAAATACATTTTTAAAAGCCTTTAAAAGCCTTTACAGGTTACCACTTTAGATTTACAGAGGAGGTCTACTGCAAAAATTACTGCCCTCGATCTGACCTTCGCGGTGATACCTCACATGCATGTTGCAATTGCTGTTTACGTTTGACGACAGACCGCCGCTTGCGTTCACCTTAGCGCGAGAGCAGGGGGCGACAGGGGTGCTTTTTTTTTTTTTTTTTCTTTATTATTTTTTTGCTTTTTTATCTTATTTTTAAACTGTTCCTTTCATTTTTTTTTTTTTTTTTAATCATTTTTATTGTTATCTCTGGGAATGTAAATATCCCCTATGATAGCAATAGGTAGTGACAGGTACTCTTTTTTGAAAAAATTGGAGTCTATTAGACCCTAGATCTCTCCTCTGCCCTCAAAGCATCTGACCACACCAAGATCGGTGTGATAAAATGCTTCCCCAATTTCCCAATGGTGCTATTTACATGCGGCGAAATCTAAGTCATAAAATGCTCGTAGCTTCCGGTTTCTTAGACCATAGAGATGTTTGGAGCCACTCTGGTCTCTGATCAGCTCTATGGTCAGCTGGCTGAATCACCGGCTGCATTTTCAGGTTCCCTGTTGAGACAGGAGAGCCAGAGAAAAACACGGAAGACGGTGGGGGGGGGGCATTCCCTCCCACGGCTTGTAAAAGCAGTCTAGAGGCTAATTAGCTGCTAGGATTGCTTTTACATGAAAGCCAACCGCTGGCTGAAAAGAATGATACCAAGATGATACCTGCAGGCATCATTCTGGTATAACCACTCAAAGTTGTGAATGGCGTACCTGAAGACAAAAACATTTTTAACAATAAAGCACAGTAAACGGTAAAGTATAAAAAATTGCATACCTGAAAAACAAACATGATAAAACATAATAACAATAAAACATTGCAGAATAGAATACAGTAAAAAAGAGCAGAACAATAGAGAGAGAGGGAACAATAAAACGACAACTATTTTTTTTTATTTTATATATTTTTTTTTTACACTTTTTTTGTAACTAACTTTTATAACTGTAACCGGTTCCAGGTTCAGATCTCTCAAAATGCGATGGCATCTTGGGAGACCCTGTGAAAGTGTGCCTAGTCTGTGCAATGCTGTACCCTACGCTAATACTCAACTAGTGCATGGTAGCGTTCAAAACATTCACCAATGCAAAGACCAGGATTGTCAGGACAGGAGGGACACTAATAGCGGGTGTCACGCCTATATCCGCGCTAGCTGCAGACACAACATCTTTTTTGGGGGGGTTCGTTGGGTAGGGGTACTCGGGAGGACATAAAGAAAATGCCTCTCATGCAGCCGACTGCATTTGGTTGGGGATGTGAATGGGGGATGTACGGGCGCTGCAGAAGTGGTGGGTTCCCAATTAGGATTGGCGAACGCAGCAGGAAGGGCATTATGGGCACGACGGGCCTGTGTTTGTCTTTTTGGTGGCAGCGGGACACTACTTGTGCTTGCCACCTCACCAGCTTGAACTGCACTTATGGGACTCGCCACGTCACCAAGTGTTACTGCAGTGCTGGTTTGACTACGACCGGGGTGTACTAGGCTGCTGGCGCTTGCCAGTTCACCAAAACGCTACCAAAAAAACTGTTAGCGATCGCAGGGATCAGGCCTGACTCTGCGAACGCTGCAGTTATGCGTTTAGTCTTTTGTAAGTGACAGTGATCGATCGATACTGCACTTGGGTGGGCTGGGCGGAGGGGCAAAACGCAGGTGCTAGCAGGTATCTGGGCTGATCCCGCTAACACTGCGTTTTTGGGAACCCTAAACTGCTGGGGACGCTAGTATAGATCTGATCGGATCAGATATTGATCCGATCAGATACTATACCACTAAGGGAGGTGTACGGTGCGTGCGTGGGTGTTAGCGGTACTGGCGCTAACCTGACGCTGCCTGGGGCTGGTGCTTGCCAGTTCACCAAAATACTACCAAAAAAACTGTTAGCGATCGCAGGGATCAGGCCTGACTCTGTGAATGCTGCAGTTATGCGTTTAGTGTTTTGTAAGTGACAGTGATCGATCGATACTGCACTTGGGTGGGCTGGGCCGGGCCGGGCGGAGGGGCAAAACGCAGGTGCTAGCAGGTATCTGGGCTGATCCCGCTAACACTGCGTTTTTGGGAACCCTAAACTGCTGGGGACGCTAGTATAGATCTGATCGGATCAGATATTGATCCGTTCAGATACTATACCACTAAGGGAGGTGTACGGTGCGTGCGTGGGTGTTAGCGGTACTGGCACTAATCTGACGCTGCCTGGGGCGACGCATATCACCGCCGGGCGATCAGGGGCTAAACCTTTATTCGGTAATAAACGGCGGGTGCCCTGACACTATAAAAAATAAACGAACTAACCAGCGTCACCCGTAACACTTATACGGTGATCAGTGGTGAAAGGGTTAACTAGGGGGGTCATCAAGGGGTTAAAACACTTATTTGGTAGTATATGGGGGTCCCTGACGCTATAAAACGCTGACGGCGAACCTCAATATTTACGTCCCTAACTAGCGTCACCAGCGACACTAATACAGCGATCAGAAAAATGATCGCTTAGCGACACTGGTGACAGGGGGTGATCAAGGGGTTAAAACTTTATTAGGGGGGTTAGGGGGGTATCCTGGACCTACAGGGGGATAATACTAACTGTCCCAACACTGTAACTGTCACAAACTAACACCAATGCAGTAATCAGAAAAAAAAAAAAAACTGCTGGTGTCAGTTTGTGACGGGGGGGGGGGGATCGGGGGGGGGGGGGGATCGGGGTGTTTTGTGTGCCTGGCATGTTGTACTGTGTGTGTGTAGTGTGGTGCACTCACATACCTGTCTTCTCTCCTCGGGCCGGAACGGAAATTACCGAGCCGAGGAGAGATGACATAATTTCCTTTGCTGCTGTTTAGCATACAGCAGCAAAGGAATGATTCGATTGGCCAGCGGCGATTGCGAGGGGGGGGCCATGAACGGATGGCCTCCCCCTCACCTCCGATTGCCGTGG
Source organism: Aquarana catesbeiana (assembly GCF_042186555.1). Classification (NCBI taxonomy): domain Eukaryota; kingdom Metazoa; phylum Chordata; class Amphibia; order Anura; family Ranidae; genus Aquarana; species Aquarana catesbeiana. Next base: position 69,809,840 of record NC_133329.1, on the reverse strand, counting down.
GACAAAAGACAACCGCCTCGGGCACCGGGGGGGGTCCGATCGGACCCCCCACCCGCGGAAGGCAAATCACGTACATGTACGTGATTTTGCCTGTCCGTGCCACCTTGCCGACGTGCATTGGCGTGAGGCGGTCGTCAAGTGGTTAATCACTCTAGTCTTTTATATTCTATTCCCTTATTTTCTATTATATTTTATTCTATTATTTTATTCTCTATTCTATTATAGTCTATTCTTTTATACTCTATTCTAATCTGTTCTGTTTTACCCCATTCTATTCTATTTGACATTTGAATTTCTGAATAACAAAAAATTTGTCTGAATTTAGATTCATAACAAAACGAACTGCACCTGTCTAGCTGATGGTGCACCTAGCAGTACAAACATTTAAGACAGTATGAGCCCAAGAACACCTGTGCCTTCTGAAGTGGAATCAAACTGTATTTCTATATACCTGACAAGACCAGCTAGGTATAACCATGGCAATTACCACACTCACAAGAAACACTCAGTACTGCAGTACTGAGGAGATAGCTTCTTTGTGAACACAAGAAGAGATGAGTCAAAGTCAATGTTCAAAACTATCTCATTTAATTCTGGGTGGGTATACAATCTATATACGTTATTATCAACCAGTCATTGCATAGAACTCGGGAGTGATTTAATACAGGGGTGTACATTTCATATAATTACATATCATTACATATCCAAATGACCAACCTCTTAAACATGGCTGACATAGTAACCATAGCAACCATGCCATCTGCTTCCATGACTCGTAGTCATGCCTTTGATATTCCCCTTTACACAGGACAATATTCCAGACAGCTCCTACCACAAAAGCTTTATATAGAAAGATGCAGAGCATAAATGCCGATGTAAGCCATATTTTCTTATATGTGTGCCTTGCAAAAACCGTTTCAGTCTGTGAATACAGAACTTAAATTAACTAGCAGATTAACACAAGTTAATCTTATATGAACTTATAAAGATGGAGTCACTCCTGTTCAGTCATATTATTACAATCCCCTCTTTCAGACACGAAGGTCACGAAGGTGACTGAATTATCTGCATTTGTGACACACACATAACAAACTCAAAGCAGGCACACAGAAACAACGCCAGAAGCAAAATCACTACAATACACACCGTAATATCCTTGATCCAGGAAAATACTCCATTGAAACCAAACCATCCCATGTTACCCAGGGGGCTCTCAAGTAATTATTTAGCCTTTTCATCATGTCAATATCTCCCAGGTCATGTCCTTTTCCAAAAACAATGACCTGGCATAACGGTGTCTGAGGGGGGCATTTAGGATGAACACTAGCCTTAAGCAAGTGACGTTCCTCACTGTCCCCGAGAATTCCCATTATCGGAACCAATGAGGCCCAGTAACACCATCCCTTGGAATCATTCAGAATCCATGGATGGCATGCTCTTCCACAACAAATGTATGTGCTGTTGCCCAAGGCCAGTGGCTGTCTGCCTAAGGAGCCGTTGGATACCTTCAGAGAATCCTGCAAGGGCAAGCTGTGAGAGTAGCTTAGCCATCTCAGTATGGGGGTCAAAGGCATGCATGAAGGCATATATAGTGTGATTCAAGCCATGATCAGAGGTGTCAAACACTGTGGAGTTCCCTCAGACTTTGAATACACATCCCCTCTATGGCCAATGAGTGTGTTATTCAGGGCCATCTTTAATATTGATTGGACCCTGGGCAAAACTTTTCTTGGGGCCCCCTCATGCAGTTTTGCTCTCCACCTGCTCTGAGACATAGAATAAATAGCTAGACTCAAAATCAGTTTACTGAATCAGAACAGGCAGCTTTTGCGATTGGTTGCCAGAGGTTACAGTGTATCATTACCGCTCACTGACTGGTTGCTAGAGGTTACAGCACACATTACGGCTCACTGATTAGTTGCTAAAGGTTACAGCACATGATTTCTGCTTGTTGATTGGTTGCTAGAGATTACTGTGGATATGACCTCAGGGGGGCATGATATACATATCAATGCCGCTGGCCGCTCCTATTTACATATGATTGCCGGTAATTTACATGTAAACACAGGGTCTGCAGGTGAGTCATCTTTACACAACAATAGGGCAGAGCTGGGCAGCATTAGTAGCAGCACTTCACACTGAGATATTGGGACACAGCAAAGGACTAAAACCTCAAGGGACGAGGGAAATTAAACCAGGATTGTTGGCAAGTATGAGACAGCTGCTTTGGGCCCCACAACAATGACAGGGCCCAGGGCAGCTGCCCCTTTTGCCCTGCCTTAAAAACGGCCCTGGTGTTATTTAGTGGTGTTATCGGGTGGGCCACATATAACCTTAAGGCCCCCCCAGAACACAGAGGCTGGTGGATGACATGTGAACCAATACATATATAGTACAGTGCTCATGCCAGCATCCCTCCAAATGTCCCGGGCATACTACAACAACAATCCCAATATGCCCCCAAACCCTCACCCAGACCACCTTCTAAACATGCAAAAATAGAAAACAACAAACATGTAATCTCAGCTGCATAGCAATTGTCCATGGAATGCAAAAGGGGAGGAAGGGGAGTGACAGTTCATAAAAACAAGTTAGAGGGGCATGACAGCCTTTAGGCCAAATAAAAATAGTCCCAAAGAAATACACAAAAAGAAAGTCTCTTGGATGGATTCTGAATGGACTCTTAATTATAATATTCTTAACCACTTGACGACCGCCTCACGCCGATGTACGTCGGCAAGGTGGCACGGACAGGCAAAATCACGTACACGTACGTGATTTGCCTTCCGCGGGTGGGGGGTCCGATCGGACCCCCCCCCCGGTGCCCGAGGCGGTCGTCTTTTGTCCAGCGGCGATCAGAGGTGACGGGGAGACCATCCGTTCGTGGCCCCCCCCCTCGCGATCGCCGCCGGCCAATCGAATCATTCCTTTGCTGCTGTATGCTAAACAGCAGTGAAGGAAATGATGTCATCTCTCCTCGGCTCGGTAATTTCCGTTCCGGCCCGAGGAGAGAAGACATGTGAGTGAGTGCACAACACTACACACACACAGTAGAACATGCCAGGCACACAAAACACCCCGATCCCCCCCGTTTTTTTTTTTCTGATTACTGCATAGTGTCAGTTTGTGACAGTTACAGTGTTGGGACAGTTACTGTTACCCCCCTTTAGGTCTAGGGTACCCCCCTAACCCCCCCTAATAAAGTTTTAACCCCTTGATCACCCCCTTGTCACCAGTGTCGCTAAGCGATAATTTTTCTGATCGCTGTATTAGTGTCGCTGGTGACGCTAGTTAGGGAGGTAAATATTTAGGTTCGCCGTCAGCGTTTTATAGCGTCAGGGACCCCCATATACTATCTAATAAATGTTTTAACCCTTTGCTTGCCCCCCAGTTAACCCTTTCACCACTGATCACCATATAAGTTTTACGGGTGACGCTGGTTAGTTCGTTTATTTTTTATAGTGTCAGGGCACCCGCCGTTTATTACCGAATAAAGGTTTAGCCCATTGATCGCCTGGCGGTGATATGCGTCGCCCCAGGCAGCGTCAGATTAGCGCCAGTACCGCTAACACCCACGCACGCAGCATACACCTCCCTTAGTGGTATAGTATCTGTACGGATCAATATCTGATCCAATCAGATCTATACTAGCGTCCCCAGCAGTTTAGGGTTCCCAAAAATGCAGTGTTAGCGGGATCAGCCCAGATACCTGCTAGCACCTGCGTTTTGCCCCTCCGCCCAGCCCACCCAAGTGCAGTATCGATCGATCACTGTCACTTACAAAACACTAAACGCATAACTGCAGCGTTCGCAGAGTCAGGCCTGATCCCTGCGATCGCTAACAGTTTTTTTGGTAGTATTTTGGTGAACTGGCAAGCACCAGCCCCAGGCAGCGTCAGGTTAGCGCCAGTAGCGCTAACACCCACGCACGCAGCATACGCCTCCCTTAGTGGTATAGTATCTGAACTGATCAATATCTGATCCGATCAGATCTATACTAGCGTCCCCAGCAGTTTAGGGTTCCCAAAAGCGCAGTGTTAGCGGGATCAGCCCAGATACCTGCTAGCACCTGCGTTTTGCCCCTCCGCCCGGCCCAGCCCAGCCCAGCCCACCCAAGTGCAGTATCGATCGATCACTGACACTTACAAAACACTAAATGCATAACTGCAGCGTTCGCAGAGTCAGGCCTGATCCCTGCGATCGCTAACAGTTTTTTTGGTAGTATTTTGGTGAACTGGCAAGCACCAGCCCCAGGCAGCGTCAGGTTAGCGCCAGTACCGCTAACACCCACGCACGCACCGTACACCACCCTTAGTGGTATAGTATCTGAACGGATCAATATCTGATCCGATCAGATCTATACTAGCGTCCCCAGCAGTTTAGGGTTCCCAAAAACGCAGTGTTAGCGGGATCAGCACAGATACCTGCTAGCACCTGCATTTTGCCCCTCCGCCCGGCCCAGCCCAGCCCACCCAAGTGCAGTATTGATCGATCACTGTCACTTACAAAAGACTAAACGCATAACTGCAGCATTCGCAGAGTCAGGCCTGATCCCTGCGATCGCTAACACTTTTTTTGGTAGCGTTTTGGTGAACTGGCAAGCGCCAGCGGCCTAGTACACCCCGGTCCTAGTCAAACCAGCACTGCAGTAACACTTGGTGACGTGGCGAGTCCCATAAGTGCAGTTCAAGCTGGTGAGGTGGCAAGCACAAGTAGTGTCCCGCTGCCACCAAAAAGACAAACACAGGCCCGTCGTGCCCATAGTGCCCTTCCTGCTGCATTCGCCAATCCTAATTGGGAACCCACCGCTTCTGCAGCGCCCGTACTTCCCCCATTCACATCCCCAACCAAATGCAGTCGGCTGCATGAGAGGCATTTTTATGTCCTCCCGAGTACCCCTACCCAGCAAACCCCCCCAAAAAAGATGTTGTGTCTGCAGCAAGCGCGGATATAGGCATGACACCCGCTATTATTGTCCCTCCTGTCCTGACAATCCTGGTCTTTGCATTGGTGAATGTTTTGAACGCTACCATTCACTAGTTGAGTATTAGCGTAGGGTACAGCATTCCACAGACTAGGCACACTTTCACAGGGTCTCCCAAGATGCCATCGCATTTTGAGAGACCCGAACCTGGAACCGGTTACAGTTATAAAAGTTAGTTACAAAAAAAGTGTAAAAAAAAATATATATATAAAATCTCTCTCTATTCTCTCTATTGTTCTGCTCTTTTTTACTGTGTTCTATTCTGCAATGTTTTATTGTTATTATGTTTTATCATGTTTGCTTTTCAGGTATGCAATTTTTTATACTTTACCGTTTACTGTGCTTTATTGTTAACCATTTTTTTGTCTTCAGGTACGCCATTCACAACTTTGAGTGGTTATACCAGAATGATGCCTGCAGGTTTAGGTATCATCTTGGTAGCATCTTCAGCCAGCGGTCGGCTTTCATGTAAAAGCAATCCTAGCGGCTAATTAGCCTCTAGACTGCTTTTACAAGCCGTGGGAGGGAATGCCCCCCCCACCGTCTTCCGTGTTTTTCTCTGGCTCTCCTGTCTCAACAGGGAACCTGAAAATGCAGCCGGTGATTCAGCCAGCTGACCATAGAGCTGATCAGAGACCAGAGTGGCTCCAAACATCTCTATGGCCTAAGAAACCAGAAGCTACGAGCATTTTATGACTTAGATTTCGCCGGATGTAAATAGCGCCATTGGGAAATTGGGGAAGCATTTTATCACACCGATCTTGGTGTGGTCAGATGCTTTGAGGGCAGAGGAGAGATCTAGGGTCTAATAGACCCCAATTTTTTCAAAAAAGAGTACCTGTCACTACCTATTGCTATCATAGGGGATATTTACATTCCCCGAGATAACAATAAAAATGATTAAAAAAAAAAATAAAAATGAAAGGCACAGTTAAAAAATAAGATAAAAAAGCAAAAAAATAATAAAAAAAAAAAAAAAAAAAAAAAAGCACCCCTGTCGCCCCCTGCTCTCGCGCTAAGGCGAACGCAAGCGGCGGTCTGTCGTCAAACGTAAACAGCAATTGCACCATGCATGTGAGGTATCGCCGCGAAGGTTAGATCGAGGGCAGTAATTTTTGCAGTAGACCTCCTCTGTAAATCTAAAGTGGTAACCTGTAAAGGCTTTTAAAGGCTTTTAAAAATGTATTTATTTTGTTGCCACTGCACGTTTGTGCGCAAATTGTAAAGCATGTCATGTTTGGTATCCATGTACTCGGCCTAAGATCATCTTTTTTATTTCATCAAACATTTGGGCAATATAGTGTGTTTTAGTGCATTAAAATTTTAAAAAGTGTGTTTTTTTTCCCCAAAAAATGCGTTTGAAAAATCGCTGCGCAAATACTGTGTGAAAAAAAAAATGAAACACCCACCATTTTAATCTGTAGGGCATTTGCTTTAAAAAAATATATAATGTTTGGGGGTTCAAAGTAATTTTCTTGCAAAAAAAAAACAAACTTTTTCATGTAAACAATAAGTGTCAGAAAGGGCTTTGTCTTCAAGTGGTTAGAAGAGTGGGTGATGTGTGACATAAGCTTCTAAATGTTGTGCATAAAATGCCAGGACAGTTCAAAACCCCCCCAAATGACCCCATTTTGGAAAGTAGACACCCCAAGCTATTTGCTGAGAGGCATGTCGAGTCCATGGAATATTTTATATTGCGACACAAGTTGGGGGAAAGAGACAAATTTTTTTTTTTTGCACAAAATTGTCACTAAATGATATATTGCTCACACATGCCATGGGAATATGTGAAATTACACCCCAAAATACATTCTGCTGCTTCTCCTGAGTACGGGGATACTACATGTGTGAGACTTTTTGGGAGCCTAGCCGCGTACGGAACCCCGAAAACCAAGCACCGCCTTCAGGTTTTCTAAGGGCGTGAATTTTTGATTTCTCTCTTGACTGCCTATCACAGTTTCGGAGGCCATGGAATGCCCAGGTGGCACAAAACCCCCCCAAATGACCCCATTTTGGAAAGTAGACACCCAAAGCTATTTGCTGAGAGGTATAGTGAGTATTTTGCAGACCTCACTTTTTGTCACAAAGTTTTGAAAATTAAAAAAAGAAAAAAAAAAATTTTTTCTTGTCTTTCTTCATTTTCAAAAACAAATGAGAGCTGCAAAATACTCACCATGCCTCTCAGCAAATAGCTTGGGGTGTCTACTTTCCAAAATGGGGTCATTTGGGGTGGTTTTGTGCCACCTGGGCATTCCATGGCCTCCGAAACTGTGATAGGCAGTGAAGAGTGAAATCAAAAATTTTCACCCTTAGAAATCCTGAAGGCGGTGATTGGTTTTCGGGGTCCCGTGCACGGCTAGGCTCCCAAAAAGTCCCACACATGTGGTATCCCCGTACTCAGGAGAAGTAGCTAAATGTATTTTGGGGTGCAATTCCACATATGCCCATGGCCTGTGTGAGCAATATATCATTTAGTGACAACTTTGTGCAAAAAAAAAAAAAAAAAAATGTGTCACTTTGCCGCAACTTGTGTCAAAATATAAAATATTCCATGGACTCAATATGCCTCTCAGCAAATAGCTTGGGGTGTCTACTTTCCAAAATGGGGTCATTTGGGGGGTTTTGTGCCACCTGGGCATTCCATGGCCTCCGAAACTGTGATAGGCAGTGAAGAGTGAAATCATAAATTTACACCCTTAGAAATCCTGAAGGCGGTGATTGGTTTTCGGGGCCCCATACGTGGCTAGGCTCCCAAAAAGTCCCACACATGTGGTATCCCCATACTCAGGAGAAGCAGCTAAATGTATTTTGGGGTGCAATTCCACATAGGCCCATGGCCTGTGTGAGCAATATATCATTTAGTGACAACTTTTTGTAAATATTTTTTTTTTTTTTTGTCATTATTCAATCACTTGGGACAAAAAAAATAAATATTCAATGGGTTCAACATGCCTCTCAGCAATTTCCTTGGGGTGTCTACTTTCCAAAATGGGGTCATTTGGGGGGTTTTGTACTGCCCTGCCATTTTAGCACCTCAAGAAATGACATAGGCAGTCATAAACTAAAAGCTGTGTAAATTACAGAAAATGTACCCTAGTTTGTAGACGCTATAACTTTTGCGCAAACCAATAAATATACGCTTATTGACATTTTTTTTACCAAAGACATGTGGCCGAATACATTTTGGCCTAAATGTATGACTAAAATTGAGTTTATTGGATTTTATTTATAACAAAAAGTAGAAAATATCATTTTTTTTCAAAATTTTCGGTCTTTTTCCGTTTATAGCGCAAAAAATAAAAACCGCAGAGGTGATCAAATACCATCAAAAGAAAGCTCTATTTGTGGGAAGAAAAGGACGCAAATTTCGTTTGGGTACAGCATTGCATGACCGCACAATTAGCAGTTAAAGCGACGCAGTGCCAAATTGGAAAAAGACCTCTGGTCCTTAGGCAGCATAATGGTCCGGGGCTCAAGTGGTTAAACTTGTATTTGGTTAAAATCAACATTTTAAAATCCCCAATTATTGTTAATACAGCTTAAACACAATTAACCCCATTTGCATAAATTATCTTTCCCTTGCTCTATAACAGGCAATGTCCCTATACAATGCAAAACTCCCATTTTTTTTTCTTTTTCGACATCATTGGCCCAACTTCCCCTTAAACGTACAATCTATTGTTTTATAACATATATTTTTTCCCTACATAAAACACTCTAGGTTCTGTTATTTGATAACAGTATAATGACATTTACTGAACACCTCGGAACGCAGGGCAATTATATCAATCTGATCTATAGCACACTTGCCGATACTGAAAAACCACCTTTTAATTTTAACATTGCAAGAATAAACAACTTACACAACTAAACCAGTCCTTAAAACCAGACTTCAAGGCTCCCCGTTCCAACCGGTGTGACCCAAGTCACAGCGACTCCAAAAAAGGCTCTTGCGCTGCTTTGTTCCGACTTCATCGCGACTTGTTCCCACACGGTTTTTACTGGTTGCATTAAATCGCACTGCAAAGTCGCTTTGAAAATTGCGCAAGTTTGGGGCTGCAACAGTGGAAACCGAGCCCAACTGAAACACCCCATGCATAAGTTGAAATGTTACTCCCAAAGAAATTGTATCTGATCAGATTCCTCAAAAAAACAAAAACATTTGGTACCAGCGCATACATATAATTTTATCAGTGACGTGTCACATTCCCTTTTTATGTTCCAAATTAACTATGCATTAGGCATGGGCTTAATAAGTGCCCAACACATTTCATGAATAGACTGACAATAGTTGCAACATTTTAACAATAAACATGTATAACATTTTAAATCTATATAGATAACTTTTCTCAATTAAAATCCTCCTTTGACATTTACTCTCCTGTCCAGCAAATCTCTCTGACGTGCCGAATATGGAATGCAAATATAGCAGTATGCTCTGCACAAAACCAGTGGTAAAGGCCTGGTTGGTGGTTTGATCCCCTCTTCCACCTGAAGCAAAAAAGCAAGTGGACATGTACCTCTGTGTATTGTGCTAAACAATACTTTGGATAGGAGTAATGCAGCGTACACACGAGCAGACCTTCCGACTGGACTGGTCCGACGGACCGAATCCGGCGGACAATCTGACCGTGTGTGGGCTGCATCAGACTTCCGACGGACCGTTCCAGTCGGAAATCCGACGGACTTTAGATTTGAAACCTGCTTTAAATCTTTACGTCGTAACTCCGCCGGACTCAGTTCCTAACGGAAAGCCCGTTCATCTGTATGCTGGTCCGACGGACCAGATACGACGCAAGGGCAGGGTACTACATCTCGCGCTCTCTGCATTAGGAAAAACTAATTTTCCTATTGCTGTGAGCGCAAGGTGACGATGTCCCTTAGGTCTGGTATGGATTTTCAGGGGAACCCTATACGCCAAAAAAACGGCATGGGGTCTCCCCAAAATCCATACCAGACCCCTATCCGAGCACGCAGCCCGGCCGGTCAAGAAAGGGGGTGGGGACGAGCGAGTGCCCCCCCCTTCTGAACCGTACCAGGCCGCATGCCCTCAACATGGGGGGGTGGGTGCTTTGGGGGAGGGGGGCACCCGGCGGCCCCCCCACTCCAAAGCACCTTGTCCCCATGGTGATGAGGACAAGGGCCTCTTACCGACAACCCTGGCCGTTGGTTGTAGGGGTCTGCAGGCGCGGGGCTTATCGGAATCTGGGAGCCCCCTTTATGCCGGCCCCCCACCCTATGTAAAGAGAGGAAAGACCACCGCGCTGTATAAATACACACAATTAGCACAATCAAGTAATAAATGACAAAACAATTGAAAAGAAAAGCAGCCGCTAAAGGTGAGATACACACACTAAACAATAAATAAACAGAAGAAGCAGCGCTATAAACCAAATGAGAAGAAATTAAAGTGATAAATAAACTCCACAATAGTAATTGTTAGTTCCTAGAGTTCATGGTGAAATTGAGTGAATCAATAACAGTTCTAATCAGTGAAGATCTTCAAAGGGTGAGGTAGATGAGGAACCAAAGGCAGGGGTCCCTTTCCAAGGCAAGATTGCAAATAAGACTGGATAAACCTTCACCGCACCACTGTGATATGGATAAAATACGCGCTTACCAACTGGCAAGCTTAGGAAAGCTTGTGACCTTAACCCGGTCGGGGCCTTTCTTGGGATGGAGACACCACTAAATCACTCCTTAGACCGTGAGTAGCCCACTATCCTCCACGTATAAACAGAGCCTGGATGTTAGGGATGCTATACTCCTATCTAGGAGTTGTTCTCACAAATGGACCCGATCAGATCGCTCCTAGTACCGGCAGATCGCAGACAGACTTGTAGCTCTGATCATCGCTCTGCACACTGAAGATCATCCCTAACATCCAGGCTCTGTTTATACGTGGAGGATAGTGGGCTACTCACGGTCTAAGGAGTGATTTAGTGGTGTCTCCATCCCAAGAAAGGCCCCGACCGGGTTAAGGTCACAAGCTTTCCTAAGCTTGCCAGTTGGTAAGCGCGTATTTTATCCATATCACAGTGGTGCGGTGAAGGTTTATCCAGTCTTATTTGCAATCTTGCCTTGGAAAGGGACCCCTGCCTTTGGTTCCTCATCTACCTCACCCTTTGAAGATCTTCACTGATTAGAACTGTTATTGATTCACTTGATTTCACCATGAACTCTAGGAACTAACAATTACTATTGTGGAGTTTATTTATCACTTTAATTCCCCCCACCTTATGTGAATGAGTATGGGGTACATGGTACCCCTACCCATTCACCTAGGGAAAAAGTGTCAATAAAAAAAACACTACACAGTTTTTTCTTTCAATAAGTTTTTATTGAGTATTTCAAGAAATAGATACAGAAAAAGAGAAATGAAAGTAAATGGGTAGCATAACATAAAGTAGGGTAATAAGTGATATACATCTTAGTGTGATATACATTCAGAAGTTACAATCCTGAGATAAGTATATAGGTATAGTATTAGACCTACTGGTACTGTTAATACAATAAAGTCACCTCATGTAACAATTAAATCATAACCTATATGGCCATATAGACCAAGATTTGTCAAAGGTCGCACATTTTGATGAGTTTAATGCTATGAGACGTTCAAAAGTATAGATCCTGTTAACAGCTGTAACTATGTCTGTCATATTCAAGGCTGTCGTGGATTTCCAGTTACGTAGGATCATTGATCTCGTTTCTAGCAGTATGTGAGTCACTACAGGTCTGAAGTCCGTATGAAATGTATCTATGTTTAAGTGTAAGATTGCTAAGGTTGGGTCTGGGGGTGTGAGCATTCCTGTTATAGAGGAGATTAGGCGAAATATTTGATTCCATGTGCTTTTAACTGTGGGGCAATACCATAGCATGTGTAGTAAGAAGCCCGTGTGTCCACATGCTCCCCAACAAAGTGATGATGTTCCAGGGAAATAGTTCGCCAATCTATATGGAGTGTAATGCCATCTATTAGCCAGTTTAATTGCTAGTTCCCAGTGCTTAACACAATGAGAGGCTTTATGTATTTCTTTAAATGACTGTCGCCATTGTTCTGGTGAGAAGATAGTGCCCAATTCATCCTCCCATTTTATCATTGCTGTAGTTTTGAGGAATGTACTTTTATCCCTTATTTTATGGTAGAAAAAGGATATGCCTTTTGTGTTACTATCAGCATTTGAGTAAAATTGCCATATTGTGTTTGGTATGGAGATAGTCGGTCTAGAGCAGGATTTAAGAAAGTGTGTGATCCCCAGGTATAAAAGTTTCCTGTTATTCGGGAGGTTATACTGGGACATGACCTGATTAATCATTTTTAATTGTGTTCCGTTATAGAGATCTTAGATGTTATTTATACCTTTGCTTGTCAAGTGATTAACCTTCAGTAAAGGAATCTTTGTCTCTAGTAGCGTCAGGGGTAGGGTGTATTGTATTTTTTGAATATCGTTGTGTTTCTGTTCGAGTATGAATCTCCATGCTCTCAGTGAGATCTGCATAGGGGGAGTAAAAGTTGACAGATTCCATGGTAACCACCCATCGCTTAGCAATAGTAAGGTTAAATCTTTTGTTGGGGCTAATGCCTTTTCAATGTCTACCCATAGTGGTGTGTCCTCAGTTTTGAACCATAGTTTGGTCTGGTCTAGTCTGAATGCCCAGTAGTAGTCATATAAGTCCGCTAGGCCTGCCCCTCCTATTTTTTTATGAAACGTGAGGTTGTTTCTGGAGCACCTAGCTTTTTTGCCATTCCATATATATTTCCAACCTAATTTTGTCATGTTATGGATATAGTGAATAGGTATGTGGATTGGTAAGGAGCGAAACATATATAGTATTTGCGGTAATATCATCATCTTATATGCTGTAATTCTTCCAAACCATGAGATTTCCTTATTGGACATATTCCTGATTTGGGCTTCCAGTGTGGCTATCAGTGGGATCATGTTGGCTCTGACAAGCGTGGAGGTTTTATTGGTAAGTGTGATACCAAGATACGCTATGCCTCCTGAGCTCCACGTATAAGGCAATTGTGACTGAAGCATTTTGCGTTTGTGGAGTGGGACTCCTAGATCCAATATTAATGATTTGGTGAAGTTAACTTTATAGTATGAGGCTTCCCCAAATGTGCTAAGAATTGCATGAGCTTGCGATAATAATGTGTCCGGATTGGTCAGGAGGAGGATTACATCATCAGCAAAGAGGTTTATGGTGTGCGAACTGGAGCCAAACCGGAAGCCCTTAATCAGGGGGTGAGACCTTATGGTTTCAGCTAGGGGTTCAATCATTAAGTTGAAAACTGTTGGGGATAGGGGGCACCCCTGTCTTGTCCCATTGGTGATGTTGAATGATTTAGATAAGAACCCAGAGGAATAAACCTGTGCCAACGGGCATGAATAAAGAGCCAGAATGGCTTGCAGTATGGGACCCTGGAACCCAAACTTGGTAAGAGTCATTTTAATATAAGTCCAATGGACTCTGTCGAACGTCTTCTCTGCGTCGATCGACAACAGCAGAGAAGGTGTTGAGTTCTTTCAGCAAAATTTATCACATTCACAATTCTTCTGGTTGCATCAGAGGTTTGCCCCCCCCTCATAAAGCCCATCTGGTTGCGCTATATAATGTTTGGGATTATGTCTGTTAATCTTTTGGCTAACAGTTTGGCGTAAATTTTTATATCGGAGTTTAGGAGAGAAATAGGTCTGAAGTTTGCTGGTGTGGTGGGTTCTTTGCCTGGTTTTGGTAATGTCACTATGTAAGCTTTCAACATAATCTTGAGGAAGAGTTGCGGTCTCAGCAGTTTTGTTGTATATGGTTGACATATGTGGTGATAGAGTATTTGCAAATGTTTTGAAGTATTAATTGGAAAATCCATCCAGTCCTGGAGATTTTCCATTAGGAAGAGTGTGTATTATTTGTTCTATTTCCCGTATTGTGATTGATGCGTTTAGGGTTTCTAACTGGTGTGTGGAAAGAGTTGGGAGATTAACATTCTTTAGGAATGTTTCAATCCGTTCCACTGTTGGTTGGTGTGTGTTGGGATCTGTGTGCAGGTTGTATAGTGAGCCATAGTAATCCGCAAATTGGTCAGCTATAGCTTGAGGGTTTATAATTTTGTGTGGTAGTGTAGGATGCTGTAGGAAAGCTATTCTCGTTTTGGTGCGAGCCACCTTTAATCTATTAGCTAAATATTTGCTTGCTCTATTAGCATTTGTGTAATAGTTTAGTTGAAGGCGTCGGAGATGCATGTCATATTGTTGGGAGAGAATACTTCTAAGTTTTTCTCTGAGAGAGTTTAATTTGTCAGTTAGTGGTAATGTAGGGGATTTTTTGTGTTGAGTGGTAGCATCATGTATTTCTAAAAGGATAGTGTTAAGCTGCTGAATCCGTCTCCTCTTTTCTCTGGCTCCTGTTTGAATTAAAACGCCTCTCATGAAGGCCTTGTGTGCGTTCCATAAGATGTATGGGTCAGTGACTGATCCAACATTGTCTAAGAAAAAATGGTTTAAATGCTGAGATAGTAATGTTTGGAGTTGTGGGTCTTGGAGAATGCGTGTATTGCAGCGCCAGATGGGGGTGAGGAGGAGATTCCCCTTTCCGCAATAGATACAGAAATAGCGGAGTGGTCTGACCACGTAATATCATGGATTATCGTTGTTTCAATATTTTGTAGAAGCCATTTATCTGTTAAGAATAAGTCTATGCGGGAATATGAGCAGTGTCTGCTTGAAAAAAAAGGTGTAGTCCATTTCATTGCCGTGTAGACATCTCCATGAAGTGGGTCCGGTGTCGCATTAAAGTCCCTGCAAATCAGAAGGTTGCCATAGTTCAAGGCTTTTGCTTTGTGGAGCACTTTTTTGATTAATCTTATTTGGTGCGAGTTCAGAGCGTATAACATTACGATGGTGTAGGGATTGGAGTTAATGTTCCCTTTGGCAATGATGTACCTGCCCTCTTCATCAGTAATGATTTCTTTGGGATCAAAGGATATGGAGTTTTTGAAGGCTAAAAGGACACCCCCTGTTTTGCGATGCGGCGATCAGGCCACGTAGATATGTGGGTAATCCTTGTGAGCGCAGTGGGGAGTATTGTCTAGTTGAAAGTGCGTTTCTTGGACGCTCAATATGTCTGCCTTTTGCTTGTGAGCTTCCTTCCATAAGGAAAAGCGTTTAGCCGGGTGATTTAAACCCTTGGCATTGATTGAAAGGCAGGTTATCGTCATTTTAATAGACGTGTGTTAGATCGTGAGGCTGAATGGTGGGGGTACTCACTGCGACCACAGATAACATCCAGTGTTGCATGGTTGTTGATGGGGACGACAGACTGTAGCGAATCCTCTGCTGGTTCGGAGGTGTAATTAATTCTGTGAAGCTGCGTATATCACTTAGAAAAGGAGATTAAAAAAACTGAAAACCAAACGGAAAGTTAATATAAGTAGCATAAGAAATGGATCTCACAATTGATCCTCGTGCAGACGTAGCTGCTATTGGTGTTATAGTGGTGAGGGAGAGATTCTAAGACAGAAACTCAGCCCTGGAGATAAACCAGTGATAACTCGGGTTTCAATTATGAGCTTCCACCTGCCTGTTTCTTGCTGGATCTCTTGTAAGACACTACCTGCCAATCATTTTGAATGAAAGAGGGCCCTGCCGGGTAAGCTTGATGTATAGGCTGATCTACAATGATGTTCCATCTCTTTAGGGCAGTGAGCCCTTCTTCCAGGGTTGATACTGAGATAGTGACCCCATTGTGGGTGATAGAGAGCGTAGCAGGGTACTTCCATCTATGGAGGATTTTGTGGTTCCTCAAGGCTTTCATGACCGTTAACAGGTTGCAGCGACGTTGTAATGTGTGCCTGGAAAGATCTGGGAGCAGTCTGATGTTCACATACTGCTGAGGGATATTCTCTTGTTTGCGTGAGGCCTGGAGTACCCGGTCTTTGATGTGGTAAAAGTGCATCCTTAACAGGACATCTCTGAGGATTTCAGCAGGGAGAAAGGACGGTTTAGGGACTCTGTCCACGAGAAGATCATGTGCTGAAGCATCAGGCACCAGTGTGGAGAATAGGGTCTGGGCAAATTGTAGGAGCTGGTTAGGAGGAATATCTTCTGGGATTCCTCTCAGTTTGAGGTTGTTCCTCCTGGACCTGTCCTCTAGGTCGGCCATTTTATCCTTTAACCACATAATGTCCTCCCCCTGAGCTGTATGGGCCTCCACCATCACATTGTATGCTGACGTTTATTCCTCCATTTTATTTTCCACCTGATGTACTCTGTGGCCTATGGCTTGTACCTCTCTCTGGCACTCTGTTATCCCCCTGACCATGTCTGCTTGTAATGAGGAGCGTAGTGACAGGAGCCTGTCTTTTAATAAGGTATCTGAGACCGGCCTGTCTGCGGAAGGGAATTCCCTGATAGGATCTCCTTCAGTGCTGCTCTGGTGTGTGGGATCGCTGTGAGGCCCGCTTACCTCCATACCCGGCGCGCTTCCTTGTCTGATGGGAGAGTCTCTCCGCAGCTTCGATTTGGCCGGGCTTCTCATGGAAGGGCTGGATGGGCCTGAGGAGGACATACTGGGCGGGTTTGAGGAGCGAATGGAGGCGGATGCTGGTCCTTGTCTGCCATCGTTCGTTTCGGGCCTGAGCTCCGTCCTGTTGTCTGCCGCACCACTGCCATTTTGTTGAGGACCGCGAGCAGCGTAATAGCTCGTCATTTTTTGCGGTTGTTGTGGGTTTTTGCGGCGTCTAGGCATCCCCAACGTGTGCAGAGGGACCCCACCTGTCGGTAGTTTTGTGGGTCGTAAGGTGTGCTGGTGGGCTCTGATGGCTGTGGATTATCTCCTGAGGCGAGCGGAGCTCCTGGATTATGCGTCCATCTTAGAGCCCGTTCGGCCACGCCCCCCACTACACAGTTTTTTAAAGTAATTTATTAGACAACTCCGGGGGTCTTCTTCCGACTTCGCCGCTCTCTCCGGCCTCTTCTCCCGGTGTCCGGTTCTTCTGCCGCTCTCCGGCCTCTTCTCCCGGTGTCCGGTTCTTCTGCCGGCTCCTCTGCTATCTTCTGCCGCTCTTTTGCTAGCTGTGGCCCAGACTTCTGCGTTGTCTTCTTCCCTCTTCTCTTGTTCCGATGTTGACACGACGCTCTCTCCAGCTGCAATGCTCTCTGAGCGCTCCGCACTGACTTATATAGGCGGTGACCCCGCCCCCTTATAACGTCACAGTCCCTAGGCTTGCTGGGACTGTGACGTTATAAGGGGGCGTGGTCAACTTCACTCGGTGACCACGCCCCCTTATAACGTCACACTCCCAGCAAAAGAGCGGCAGAAGATAGCGGGGGAGCTGGCAGAAGAACCGGACACCAAGAGAAGGGGCCGGAGAGCGACAGAAGAACCGGACACCGGGAGAAGAGGCCGGAGAGAGCGGCAAAGTCGGAGGAAGACCCCCCAAAGTTGGAAGAAGACCCCCGGAGCTGTCTAATAAATTATTTTTAAAAACTGTGTAGTGTGTTTTTTTTATTGACACTTTTTCCCTAGGTGAATGGGTAGGGGTACCATGTACCCCATACTCATTCACATAGGGTGGGGGGCCGGGATCTGGGGGCCCCCTTATTAAAGGTGGCTCCCAGATTCCAAGAAGCCCCCCGCCCGCAGACCCCGACAACCAACGGCCAGGGTTGTCGGGAAGAGGCCCTTGTCCTCATCATCATGGGGACAAGGTGCTTTGGGGTGGGAGGGGCCGCAGGGTGCCCCCTCCCTCAAAGCACCCACCCCCCCATGTTGAGGGCATGCGGCCTGGTACGGTTCAGGAGGGGGGGTGCTCGCTCGTCCCCACCCCCTTTCTGGCCGGCCAGGCTGCATGCTCGGATAGGGGTCTGGTATGGATTTAGGGGGACCCCACGGTGGTTTTTCGGCATAGGGGGTTCCCCTGAAAATCCATACCAGACCTAAGGGTCTGGTATGCCCCGCAACAGGGCTAGCAAGGTGTCAATCTCGCCAATAAAAGCAGCGAGATTGACTTCCTTTTCTAGTCCCATCGTACCCAGGTCATATTCAAAATGAACAGGCTTGTTCGTGTGTGGGCAAGTCCGTTCATTTGGAAAGTCTGTCGTAACTCTGTTGGGAAGATCGGCGGACATAGTCTGCCAGAAAGTCTGGTCGTGTGTAGGCAAGTCCGTTCGTAAAAAAAAGTCAGGCGGAAAGTCCGTCGGACCAGTCCGGTCGGAAAGTCCGCCCATGTGTACCCGGCATAACTTGTCCTTGTCCAAATCTGCGATTCAATCCTCTTAAAGCACCCCACACAGATGAGTACCCTGCTCTGTCCCTCTCACCTGCCCACTTTAGCAACACTCTCTGTCTTGACAGGATCATAGGACATATATCAACTACTCAACAATTCATCTGTATTCAGAAGAAAAAACTACTAATACTCTAAATTGGAATTCCAAGACAAGACAAAAATTCACACAGACATAAAATTAAGCATTTCTCTCTATTAACAACAACTTTCCCCTACCTAGGTATCCGTCTTATGAAACTGTGAACAGCGGCGACCCCAAGGATCGCCACTGATCACAGTCCACATACAGTCCATAAAACAGAGACAATCATGGGAGAAGTGTTTAAACATGTTCTCCCTCCGATGATCTCCGTACTCTGAGAATCTTCACTGATCGACACAGAAACGGCCAGTCCATGAAGCTGTGACCTCAGCGCTTCACTGGAGATCCGTGTCAGAATTCACACCCCCAAAACTCACCAGCTCAGAGGTGGAGAATCAGGGAGCTAAGAGGGAATCTGGGGGCATCCGAGGGGGAAGGAGGAAGATTTATAAGTTCCCTCCACTTCATTCAGACCCCCCAAAAAAGTAACCATGTCCTCCTTTAAGTGTACCAAGCAACAACAATTTTATCACTGCCCAATAAACTGACATCTCAGTGTTTCTGTGAATCTCTGGTACCATAATCCCACAAAGTCCCACAAGATCCCAGCATCAGGGGCTGCTCATTGCACAAGGTGGGGTGATTTCAACAAGGGTTCTAGCCTCCCCACCAGCTCTCTCTTTTTACCCTTGGTTGAACCTTTTCCTGTACAAGCAGGTGTGGGTGCCCCCCCGAATCCTCGGTCTCACAGTCGTCCTCCCCCACACCAGATATGTCTGGTGTAGTAGAGGCACCATATCCCGATGCCACCTGGGAACCAGTCCCCACCACCCTCTGTACCTGTGCCTGTTGCAGAACAGTGATCTGCACTGACCTGCATATTTTACCGACTCACCTGTACCGACTCATTATAACTTCAGCAAACAACAATAAACAAACAAACGGGGCACGTTTACACAAAAATCCTTATTTGAACAACATACTGATAATCCAACTTTTAAACCTGGCCGTGGTGGGCCGGGAAGGCGAGGGCATCATAAGACGCCCCCCCTAAATGAGAGCCGCGCCACCAAATCATGGAAGAATCACAAATCAATCAAAAATCGATTCGTCCACGCCTGGTATGCCATGCCGATAAAAAACTGTCCCACCATTCAACGTCCCCTTTAAATCTCAAACAACTCTGACTGCTAACTTCCTGTTTTTAGAAGTACTTTCCTTCACTTTTTTTTTTCTTTCTCTATGTGTCAGTTTTATAACAGTTTTGAAATCGGCTTGTCTAAAAAAAACAATGCATTGAAAAAACCTTGTAAAATGCAAACCTTCTTAAATAAATTACCCAAATCTCTCTTTACCTTTTCAACTTCACTTGCTTTACCCTCTACAATGTAGGATGTTTTTATTAAACACCTTTTAAACTACTCACTTACTAATCTCATCACACCTTTACCTTACACAAACCCCCTTCCAACTAACACATTTCTTCACAAGCTTCAAAAATACCACTCTGATACCAGTCTGAGGCTGTGGAACTTTGTGTAAGTGGAGCTGGTATAAGTGGGAGTTAAAAACCAGAGTTATAGAGTGAATAAGTCTTGCTTGCTGATTGCTGGGTTTGCTGGGTTGCATTTTTGGGGCTTTTCCTTTTAGTTTTTCATTTGCCTTTTTCTGTCAATTTTTAAATAGCTTTTTTTCTCTTTTTTCTTTTTTTTCTCTGGTTCCTTCAGTCTATCAATTAAGGGGGGTGGTTAATTGCTCACAGGTGCCTATTTAACTGGGTGTAGAACTCAGTCTGAGTGTGCTCAGTCTGAGGCTGTGGAACTTTGTGTAAGTGGAGCTGGTATAAGTGGGAGTTAAAAACCAGAGTTTAAAACAGGAGGTTATAACAGGGGTCATAGTACCTGTGTAGTGTGAGTATCTGAGTGTTGTCTGAGTAGTGTGTGTGGATCGTTAGTACTTGTGTATTGTGTACTGTATACTTGAGTATTGTGAGTGCACGTAGGTCTGCGACTGTTCTGCGATTGCACGTAGGTCTGTGAGTACCTGTGTATTGTCTTGTTGTGTACCTGTGTATTGTCTTGAGTATCAGTGCCAGGAAGCTAGCTGTTAGGTAATTTGAACAGGGTAAAGTCCCCAAATCCTCACTAAATTTAATAGGTACGATGCCCGGCGGGTGTGGAGAGGTGACTCTTTGTACATCTTGCCGCATGAATGCTTTCCTTGATCATCCGATCGAGGGCGAATACTGCTGTGCAAAATGTAAGCACATTGTTTCCCTGGAAGCCCAGGTTCTGAATCTAGGGAAGCAACTGTCAGCACTGAGAAGTCCCTCCATACTAAAGGTGAGCCAGGAATGTACACGGCAGGTGCCGGCAGGGGCCAGCACAGAGGCGGGTGGAGACAAAGAGGTGCAGGCACTAGCAAAGAGTAGATGGGTGACAGTCAGAAGGGGTAGAGGGGGAAGTGCCAGAGAGGCCGATCCAGGACTGGAGCATCCCAATAAGTACGCTTCATTGAGTGACATTGGTGAAACCAGTCAGGGACCAGCACTGCTGGAGATGAGGGACTCTCCTAGCTGCCAGGGGAAGAACTCCTCCAGTGAGAGTGGGGGGGCAGCAAAGGGAAAGGAAAGACAGATTCTGGTGGTAGGGGACTCAATTCTTAGAAGAACAGAGAGGGCAATCTGTAACCAAGACCTGAAGCGCCGAACAGTATGTTGTCTACCGGGCGCTCGGGTTCGGCACATCACTGGTCTTGTGGACAGAATACTGGGAGGGGCTGGGGAAGACCCGGCTGTCATGGTGCACGTTGGCACCAATGGCAAAGTCAGAGGCAGATGGAGTGTCCTAAAGAACGATTTTAGGGACTTAGGTGCTAAATTGAGGAAAAGGACCTCCAAGGTAGTATTCTCAGGAATACTACCAGTACATCGAGCCACACCAGAAAGGCAGAGGGAGATTAGGGAAGTAAACAAGTGGCTGAAGAGCTGGTGTAGTAAGGAGGGGTTTGGGTTCCTGGAGGACTGGGCCGACTTCTCAGTCGGTAACCGGTACTATAGAAGGGACGGACTGCACCTAGATGAGGAGGGTGCAGATCTGCTGGGAATGAAGATGGCCAAAAAGTTAGAGGGGTTTTAAAACTAGGCGATGGGGGGAGGGTCCAGAGACAGTGATAGCCAGCGCGGAAGATATTCCAGAGGGTAGTATTGGGGGCATTAGTGGTAGGTTAACCAAAGCACAAAACACAAGGTGAGTATAGTAGCAAGTCCTAGTTGCAATTTTGAAACACCCAATACGAGGACAATATGCGACCGGTCTAAACTATGTGGCATGTTCACCAATGCCAGGAGCATGGCAGACAAGATGGGTGAACTAGAGATACTGTTGTACAAGGAGGATTTGGATATTGTGGGAATTTCAGAGACCTGGTTCAACAGCTCTCATGATTGGCTGGCAAACATTCAAGGGTATACCCTATACCGCAAGGATAGAGAGGGTTAAAAAGGGGAGGGGTATGCCTATATATCAAGAATAATGTACAAGCGAATGTGAGAGATGACATCACTGAGGGAGCTAGAGAGGAGGTGGAATCCTTATGGGTAGAGCTCCAAAGGGGTGAAGCTAAGGGGAAAATAATACTGGGAGTATGCTATAGGCCCCCTAATGTGAGGGAGGAAGTGGAGACGGATCTCCTATCACAAATTGGATTAGCAGCAAGGATGGGAAGTTTTATCATAATGGGGGATTTTAATTATCCAGACATAGACTGGGCGGAGGGAACCGCGCATTCATTTAAGGCTCGCCAGTTCCTCAATGTCTTGCAGGACAATTTTATGGGTCAGATGGTAGACGCACCAACTAGAAATAAAACATTACTGGATCTACTGATTACCAACAATACAGACCTGATCACAGATGTGGAAATACGGGGCAATTTAGGTAACAGTGATCACAGGTCAATTAGTTTCAGTATAAATCACACAAATAGGAAACATGAAGGGAACACAAAGACACTGAATTTCAAAAGAGCCAACTTCCCTAAACTACAAACCTTGCTAAAAGGCATAAATTGGGATAAAATATTAGGAACAAAATATACGGAAGAGAGATGGGTTTGCTTTAAGAGCATATTAAATAAGGGCATTAGCCAATGTATCCCACTGGGTAATAAATTTAAAAGAGCGAACAAAAATCCTGGATGGCTTAACTCCAATGTAAAAATGCATATAAAAGCAAAGGAGAAGGCCTTCAAAAAATACAAGGTTGAGGGATCATCCTCAGCATTCAGACTTTATAAAGAATGCAATAAGAAATGTAAGGGTGCAATTAGGATGGCTAAGATAGAACATGAAAGACACATAGCGGAGGAGAGCAAAAAAAATCCCAAGAAATTCTTTAAGTATGTAAACAGTAAAAAAGGGAGGACAGACCATATTGGCCCCATAAAGAATGAGGAAGGACATCTGGTTACAAAGGATGGGGAGATGGCAAAGGTATTGAATTTATTCTTCTCCTCAGTCTTCACGAGTGAATCGGGGGGCTTCAGTAACCAAAACTGCAGTGTTTATCCTCATGACACAACACAGGAAGCACCTCCATGGTTAACAGAGGACGGAATTAAAATTAGACTTGAGAAACTTAACATTAATAAATCACCAGGACCAGATGGCTTGCATCCGAGGGTACTTAGGGAACTCAGTCAGGTGATTTCCAGACCGTTGTTCCTAATTTTTACAGACAGTCTATTGACTGGAATGGTACCAGCTGATTGGAGAAAAGCCAATGCAGCACCAATATTTAAAAAGGGCCCAAAAAACATCCCTGGGAATTACAGACCAGTTAGCCTAACATCAATAGTATGTAAACTCTTGGAGGGGATGATAAGGGACTATATACAAGATTTTAGTAATAAGAACGATATCATTAGCAGTAATCAGCATGGATTCATGAAGAATCGTTCTTGCCAAACCAATCTATTAACCTTCTATGAGGAGGTGAGTTGCCATCTAGATAAAGGAAGGCCCGTAGACGTGGTGTATCTGGATTTTGCAAAAGCATTTGACACAGTTCCCCATAAACGTTTACTGTACAAAATAAGGTCCGTTGGCATGGACCATAGGGTGAGTACATGGATTGAAAACTGGCTACAAGGGCGTGTTCAGAGGGTAGTGATAAATGGGGAATACTCAGAATGGTCAGGGGTGGGTAGTGGGGTTCCCTAGGGTTCTGTGCTGGGACCAATCCTATTTAATTTGTTTATAAACATCTGGAGGATGGGATAAACAGTTCAATCCCTGTATTTGCAGACGATACTAAGCTAAGCAGGGCAATAACTTCTCCGCAGGATGTGGAAACCTTGCAAAAAGACCTGAACAAATTAATGGGGTGGGCGACTACATGGCAAATGAGGTTCAATGTAGAAAAATGTAAAATAATGCATTTGGGTGGCAAAAATATGAATGCAATCTATACACTGGGGGGAGAACCTCTGGGGGAATCTAGGATGGAAAAGGACCTGGGGGTCCTAGTAGATGATAGGCTCAGCAATGGCATGCAATGCCAAGCTGCTGCTAATAAAGCAAACAGAATATTGGCATGCATTAAAAGGGGGATCAACTCCAGAGATAAAACGATAATTCTCCCGCTCTACAAGACTCTGGTCCGGCCGCACCTGGAGTATGCTGTCCAGTTCTGGGCACCAGTCCTCAGGAAGGATGTACTGGAAATGGAGCGAGTACAAAGAAGGGCAACAAAGCTAATAAAGGGTCTGGAGGATCTTAGTTATGAGGAAAGGTTGCGAGCACTGAACTTATTCTCTCTGGAGAAGAGACGCTTGAGAGGGGATATGATTTCAATTTACAAATACTGTACTGGTGACCCCACAATAGGGATAAAACTTTTTCGCAGAAGAGAGTTTAATAAGACTCGTGGCCACTCATTACAATTAGAAGAAAAGAGGTTTAACCTTAAACTACGTAGAGGGTTCTTTACTGTAAGAGCGGCAAGGATGTGGAATTCCCTTCCACAGGCGGTGGTCTCAGCGGGGAGCATTGATAGCTTCAAGAAACTATTAGATAATCACCTGAATGACCGCAACATACAGGGATATGTAATGTAATACTGACACATAATCACACACATAGGTTGGACTTGATGGACGTGTGTCTTTTTTCAACCTCACCTACTATGTAACTATGTAACCATTCCAAAAGTTCACCAAAACATGTTACACATAAACAAATTATGCACTTTTCAAGCAGAAACAAGCACTTATAATTCTAAAGCTCTATAACCAAAATACTAGCAAAGGGGAGAAGTCATATTATTCAGTATAACAGTACTCACCACTTCCACGATACCTGAATATAACAAGGGAAACTTACTTCACTCTAAATTTGCCCCTCTTGGGACATCATATAACACAGTGAAAACAGGGGGCTGCCTTACCCCATACAGCCCCGTATCCCACACAACAGATATCTTATTACTTCTATGCAAATGCGATAGACAAGGAAAGCCAGATAGAGCAAAAGTTTGTGGGTCCCGGTAGTAATTGCCTTATTATCCCTTTATGTTATTCTCCCTCACCAAAAAGGAGCGTAATATTACGTTTTGAAACTTCTCACAGGCTTACCTAAAGCCAGGGGCTTCCCAAAAGCCACACTACATTTTAAATTTCTTAAAAGTCTAACCTAAAGCCAGAGCATGGTCCGTCTCACACTTCTCTTTTTTTTTCAAAAGATTAAGGTTTTATCAGAGCTGAGGCAAGAAAAACCTTGCCACAGGTAACCTAAATTCAGTCCTAAATCCAAAAATCTCAGCAGTACCTCCAAAACTGAAGTGGAATCAAACGGTATTTCTATATACCTGAAAAGACCAGCTAGGTATAACCATGGCAATTACCACACTCACAAGACACACTCAGTACTGCAGTACTGAGGAGATAGCTTCTTTGTGAACACAAGAAGAGATGAGTCAAAGTCAATGTTCAAAACTATCTCATTTAATTCTGGGTGGGTATACAATCTATATACGTTATCGACCAATCATTGCATAGAACATGGGAGTGATTTAATACAGGGGTGTACATTTCATATCATTACATATCCAAATGCCCAACCCCTTAAACATGGCTGACATAGTAACCATAGCAACCACGCCATCTGCTTCCATGACTCGTAGTCATGCCTTTGATATTCCCCTTTACACAGGACAATATTCCAGACAGCTCCTACCACAAAGTCTTTATATAGAAAGATGCAGAGCATAAATACCGCTGTAAGCTATATTTTCTTATATGTGTGCCTTGCAAAAACTGTTTCAGTCTGTGAATACAGAACTTAAATTAACTAGCAGATTAACCCAAGTTAATCTTATATGAACTTATAAAGATGGAGTCACTCCTGTTCAGTCATATTACTACACCTTCTGCCCACAGCTAAACACTGTTGATCCTTGCAGCGGGGCTAAAATGCCCAGTGTACTTTGGGCCTAACAATAACATTTGCTGTGTATTGTTATTTAGCAAAAGGTATTAAGTAAAGAAAAAAAAGGAAAATACAAATGTGCATAACATTACCTTGTAGGTTACTTGACATTAGTTTTTCATCTGGATTTTCTTGATTTTTAACTTCATTGTGATTATTTTTACCTTTTGTATTAAAAAAAGAAAAACAGGTTAACTGAGCAAATTATCATTTTTTTTCTTTTGAATATAAACAATCCAGCCTAAAAGCAAGGTTTTTGTGTTATATTATATATGCATATATTGCAAAATGGTTAAAGCCTACCTTCAATAAAAAAAACAAAAGAAAAAAAACTGTAAACTAATACATTTAGTAGGGAGAACTTTCAGGTGTCAGGATATCCTGTTCTGTCTGTCTGTGTTTTTTGGGAGTGCATTACCTTTTGCCATTGCCATTGCATATTGGCATTCTGGTTGTAGCTACAGTACATGGGTGTCCACATTCCAGTACCTAACTCTGGGTGCCCTACCAACAAGCCAGGCAATGCCATGCGGGAGGAGGGATGGATAAGTGTATGAAGTCAGAGTAAGGATGAGCTCAGGCATGTTCGAACACGAGGCCAATTTATCCCCCCTGAAAGCTGTCAAAGCTGGCAACCAATCATAGGTAGCGGAGGCATTCTGCACCCCGCAGTTGCATGTATGTAAGAGGTGTGCAGCATCTACCCAATTCAACTGTACTGATTTTTTGGGGTGCTCAGATTGATCATAAGAGGTCATGCAACCATCATCACTGAACTCAAAGTCCTGCAGTGCAAGTTGGCTACCCAAAAACCCGTCATAATGATATCCGATGAACCCCTAACCGAGAATGGGGATTTGCACTGAGCATAGTGTGGCTTTCATTTTTCAAAATACAAAGCTGAGGAGCATAAAACTCTACAAAAGCTCTCCTATAGACCAAGGATTGTAAGTACACTATATTAACAAAAGTATTGGGATGCCTTTATACACACATTAACTTTTTTTGGGGGGACTGCATGTGTGCTCCTGATCCATGCTTGGGTCCTTTCCTCAGCTCCTGTGCTGGACATAATTATCTGGCTGACCTCCGACAGGTGGTATCACAGGGCCTAGTATCAGCTCTTATGTGAGTACTTTTAGTTATGGCCATTTATTTGTTCATCATCATCTTTAATCCCTCTACCCCTCCAGTCTGTGGTTATATTGAACTATAATGGTGATTTTTTTTATCCCCTTTTAGTACATGGATGCACTTGCTCCTGATGAGTGGATAGAAGTCCACGAATCGTCATCAAGCTTATTTTGATGCATCCATCTCATATTTATGATTCCAGATGGTTTTTATTGCTCTACCACCCTGACATAATGTTATGCCTATTTTATTTGAGGGACTGTGATGTATAATATTTACTTTCTGTGTCATGTTGGTGACTATCCTCAATATGTATGTTGTTGTTTTATAATTGACAATTTTTTATTGAGCATCCAAGTATACAATACAATGGTTGGAAGTAACATTGCATGTGGTAAGACAAAAACAAAAACATTTGTAAAATAAAATAAAAGAAAAAGAAATGATAAGGACATAGCGTTCCTATCAGACTTCTCTAGAAATAGGAGAAGTCAAACCAAAGAGAACTAGGGTGACTTATTAAAAATTGTTTTGTCCATTCTTCTCAAAGAAAAAATATGAGAGAGGAGAGAGAAGGAAAGAAAGAAAGGGAAAATGGAAAGGGTAGACAGAAAAAGAAAGAGGATCCATACATTTAGGGCTCATCTCTCCAGGGCTCCAAGTGTGTGCCATCTCTCAAAGCGGGGAGGGCCTCATGGAATTACGAGGGGGGTTCCAGCCTCCTGTGCCATGGCTCCAATGTAGCTGTGTGCTTATCCACTTTATCTGTGAGCCTGGCTGTCATGGATTCCATAATTTCTACATCTTTAATTCTAGTATACAGATCGGATAATGACAGAGGATTTTGGCGTTTCCAGTGTAAGGATATTAGGCATCTGGCTGCCGTAATTATTTGCGTTGCTAGTTTTTTGGCCAGTCTAGGGAGTACGACAGGAGGGAGGCCCAATATAAAAAATTTAGGGGAGAGGGGGATATCTACTTCAAACAATCGCTGGAGGAGGTCCCGAACCGCTCGCCAGTAAGGTTGGAGGGAGGAACAGCTCCAGATACTTTGTATTTTATATGCCAATGTGCTATTATGCATTTATATGGGTTGATCCATGCCCTATCTTTGGTCTAATAAAGAATACAATTTTTTACATATGTACATGGTTTTGTCTGGCTCTACCCCACGCACCTCATCTAAAGTCCCATCCTCCCCCCCCTCTTTTTTGCAAAAGCAACCAGGGATGGAGGCGCAATATTCCCCGTTGCATCTCATTTAAAGTCCCAAAAATATTCCTTTTTCTTTGACACTGCACAAAGCAGGGTCCCTCGGCGGCTCTTGCGGGTCCTCCCTGCATTAGATAACCCCCTGGGAGAAGCGCTCTCCTGAGGGGGTTACCATGCGGGAGCGCTCCCGAGTCCAGCATTCGGCATCCATAGAGGCCGAAAGCAGGACTCGGCCCTGCCCCCCGGCGCCTACATCGTTGGATTTGATTGACAGCAGCAGGAGCCAATGGCTGCACTGCTATCAATCTATCCAATCAAGAGCCGGGAAACCGTGGAGAGAGGGACGGCGGGGACGTACAAAGGGAAATTCAGGGCTCAGGTAAGTAAAACGGGGGGGGGTTGGGGGGCCGGTGACTGCAAGGTGTTTTTTTACCTTAATGCATAGGATGCATTAAGGTGAAAAAACACGAGCCTTTACAACCCCTTTAACATTCATGTACGTGTAAAGGCAGGTGTTCCAATACTTTTGGTAATATAGTGCATCTTGTGCAGGTCTTCACAGCCAGATAATGAGCGTGTCATAATTGGCTAATTGGAGGTCATTCAATTTATTAGCAGGATATTACGGTACTTAATCCAAGCCAGATTACTCATAGTTGGTGTAAAACAGCATTGAGCAGAACACCTCATTTTTTTAAACCAAGTGTGCTACAACGCAGGGATCACGTGTATTTGTGCAATGTGGTGTGCTCTAGCACAAACGCTATTCATAAAGAATGGCAACGCACTATACAGCATGTTATTGCATTTTTTTTGTTTTTATCAAATATATATTGTTTTTTTATAATTATACATACAAACAGATAGTATATCAAATAAAAAACAAAGGTGTACACTCGAGCCTACAATACACCACTCAGCCCCAAAGGTAAAATTACTTTTCAAAAGTGAAAGGAGAACACCTTAATACAAATAGAACTGACACCCAATTTGTTATCACAAAGAAGGTAAAGATATACAGAAGCAGCCGTTTAAAATATAGGTAAAATAGGATAAAAATAGTATATAAAACAACCAGTAACTGAACTGTGGTAATACACTACAAACAGCGCTAGTGTTGAGCATAAACAAGCAAATATGTGGCCAACTTCACACGTATCCTTGAGAGTAGTGAAGAGTCTAGATAGTGGTTCAGAGAGTGTTCATAGGTGATCATAAAGAAAGGTCTCAGTGTGCACCTTCCACCGGTCAGTCCAATTCCACCATGTGAGAACACACTCCCCTCAGGGGGTTAAACTCACCAGAGCTGAGAAATAAATAAGCCTCCAAGGGAAGAAAACCTCTGAGCCAAGACTGCTGCCAACACCACTCAGGGAGATTGTCAGATAAGGGCTCCAAATAAATCATGAACAAAAGAGAAGCGCACATAGCGTAATCCCATTTATTAAATGAGTACCCATCACATCTCAAAACCCCCTCAAAAAATATGTACAAAAACACTGCAGTCAAACAAGCAATAGAAGTGTATGAGCTGTGCACTTCACCGTTACGGAGATTGCTCCTTGGGACACTGAACCGGCTGATCTCCGTAACCATGAAGTGCACAGCTCATACGCTTCTATTGCTTGTTTGACTGCAGTGTTTTTGTACGTATTTATTGAGGGGGGTTTTGAGATGTGATGGGTATTCATTTAATAAACGGGATTACGCCATGTGCGCTTCTCTTTTGTTCATGATTTATTTGGAGCCCTTATCTGGCAATCTCCCGGAGTGGTGTTGGTAGCAGTCTTGGCTCAGAGGTTTTCTTCCTTTGGAGGCTTATTTATTTCTCAGCTCTGGTGAGTTTAACCCCCGGAGGGGAGTGTGCTCTCACATGGTGGAATTGGACTGACCGGTGGAAGGTGCACATAGACTTTTCTTTATGATCACCTATGAACACTCTCTGAACCACTATCTAGACTCTTCACTACTCTTAAGGATTTTCGTGTGAAGTTGGCCACATGTTTGCTTGTTTATGCTCAACACTAGTGCTGTTTGTAGTTTATTACCACAGTTCAGTTACTGGTTGTTTTATCATAGTTTTCATCATAGTATATCAAATAAGTTCATTATATATCTGAAGTTAATAATATATAAGAAAAAGAAAGAAAGAAACAATACAAAACAAACACAAAAAAAACCAAAATAACAAAACAAAAACATAAACCAAACAAACCTTGCACCTCTCGTATCAAATTCACTTATCATATAATAACCAAAGCATTATAGGAGCATAAATACAATCTACTAAACAATTTAAGTTAAGCTCCCTAAATATCAGTCGTAAAACTATGGAGGCATCCTCCCTACAGCTTCAGTTTTTCTTTTGCATATTATTTCTTCTTCTTCTCATCTACTCCACTTCCTTTTACCTCAGTTCCTTACTCCCAACTATCTCCATTGCCTTTATTCTCTACTAGATAAACTGTCATAAAGTTCGTTACTAGGTTCTATCCACCATGACCATATTTTACCAAACTTTTGAGATGTACCTCTATGCTTATGTTATTTTTTCTCTTTTAAGTATATAATTACATTACTTAACCCATTGTTTATGGGTTGGAGGATCAGCAGATAACCATTTTTGTAGAATAACTTTACGTGCTAAGTATAACGATCTTATCCACATAGTGTACATTTCCCCAGGTAATGCACCATCAGGTATTATTCCCAATAGCGTTCCTATTATCTCAGTAAAGCATAGTAAATTTAGGGTTGTGAATATTTGCTCCCAATAAGGATGAAGCTTCGAAAATTGCCAAAGCATATGAAGAAGAGAACCATTGAATAGAGAGCATCTCGGGCATAAGGGTGTTATATTTTTTCCCCAAGCATGGAGTTTGTGGGGTATAGTGACCTCTGTGTATAATAAAGAGCTGAGATAGTCTTAGGAAGTTTTCCAGAGCTCGTATCCAGTTCACCTCATCTAGATATTCTATTCTTCTTGCCACCGGACAAAACTATTTTTATGTTTTTCAGTATTCTCTATTTGTAGGTTGGAATAAAGATCTCCTATTAGTCCTCGTTTCATGCAGGCAGTTGAAGTTGCCTTTGGTAATATTTTAGAGTGTTCATACTGTAATTGGAATTTTAAGCTTTGAGTTTGTAGTGCATGACGTATTTGAAGATATCGATAGAAATTTTGTTAACTGATATCGGTCCTTTAATACATCAAAAGGAAGTAGAACATCCCCTTCATATAGCTGGTACAAGAGTATTATGCCCGCCTTTTTCCAATCTAAGAATTCGGAGAGTCCGCCCATAAAGACAAAAAGTTATCCCATATGGGCATATGTTTCGTATACCCTCTATGCTGAGTGATATTTCGCACTGCTTCCCAAATCCTGTGGATCAAGTAGAAAGTAGGAAACTCCCTTTTATTATAAAATGATGAGCTACTATTAATTGGCCAGAGTGTATTTTTTAAATTGGGATGCTATTATCTTCTGTGTAGGATCTTCCATATTTGCTACCTCCCAGCCATGCCAGTGTTGTAATTGTGATGCGATAACATATAATCTTACATTTGGTATCGCAATTCCCCCCTTATCTATGGGCTGTTGTAATATTTTTAATCTAATTCTGGGTTTTCCCTCCTTCCACACAAAATCCCTAAAAACCAAATCAATAGTCCTAAATAATCGTAACGTCAACCATATGGGGCAATTGTGCAGTACATATAGCATCTGGGGCATCCACACCATTTTCAAATTCGCTCTCCCCACCATAGACAATGGAAATTTACTTCAAGTTTTACTCTGTTGTCTAAATTTGGCAATAAGAGGGAGCATATTCCTATCTGTATATTCTGTTACGTTCAATGTAATTACCACTTCCAAATATTTAAATGATGTAACCAAGGACAATTGATTAATCTGGTGCGGATGTCCCTCATACCCAGGGTCCACAAGCATCACTACAGATTTGTGCCAATTAATATTAAATCCTGAAAAGGATCCATACAGATCTATTAAGGACATAACTGCCGACAAGGATGGTCCTGTATCCCCCAGAAACACTAGAGTATCGTCCTTGTATAATGCTAACTTATCTTCACCTGTAGCTCTACGAAATCCCACTATATTTGTAGAGGAGCGGATAGCCTCCGCCAGTGGTTCGATGGCCAGAGCAAAAAGGAGTTGGGATAAAGGACATCCCTGCCTCATCCCTCTGGACAGCGAGAAAGGGGCTGATACACATCCATTCACCTGTATCCTTGCACTTGGGGAATCATACAGAAGTTGTATCCATTTAATAAATCTAGGGCCAAACCCATAATGTTTTAAGCATTTCCACAGAAAGGGCCATTCTATACTGTTGAATAGGGGTGAGCCAAACACCCCCCGGTTCGGTTCACACCAGAACCTACGAACGGACCGAAAATTCGCACAAACGTTAGAACCCCATTGAAGTCTATGGGACTCGAACGTTCGAAATCAAAAGTGCTAATTTTAAAGGCTAATTTGCATGGTATTGTCCTATAAAGTGTTTGGGGACCTGGGTCCTGCCCCAGAGGACATGTATCAATGCAAAAAAAAGTTTTAAAAACTGCCGTTTTTTTCGGGAGCAATGATTTTAATGATGCTTACCCACCTGCTTACTGGGCACTTAAACCCCCTCCTGCCCAGACCAATTTTCAGCTTTCAGCGCTGTCACACTTTAAATGACAATTGCGCGGTCATACAACACTGTACCCAAATGAAATTTTTATCATTTTTTTTCACAAATAGAGCTTTATTTTGGTGGTATTTATTCACAACTGGGATTTTTATTTTTTGCTAAACAAACAAAAAAAGATGGAAAATTTTGAAAAAAAAAATCATGTTTCATAGTTTGTTATAAAATTTTGCAAACAAGTAATTCTTCTCCTTCATTGATATGCGCTGATGAGGCGGCACTGATAGGCTGCACTGATGGGCACGAATAGGCACAGATAAGGCAGCACTGATGGCCACTGATGGGCGCTGATGGGTGGCACTGATGGGTGGCATGGATGGGCACTGATAGGTACCACTGATGTGGGGCACTGATATGCGGCACTGATGGGTGGCACTGATGGGCACTGGTAGGTGACACTGATGGGCACTGATAGGTGGCACTGATGTGCAGCACTGTTGTTGTGGCACGGATTGTGGGGGCTGATGGGTGGCACTGTGGGCACTGATGGGTGACGCTGGTGGGCACTGGTAGGCGGCACTACTGCCTATTGCTATGTGTCACTGGCAGGGGGCACAGATGATCGCCGTGATCGGAAATGATGTCCCTCTCACAGCCGCCGGTGATTGGCTTTATTTTCCTCCTCCACTGTCAGCGCGAGGAGAAAAAATAGCCGATTACCGGCGCTGTTTACATCACATGATCAGCTGTCATTGGCTGACAGCTGATCATGTGGTAAGGGGTCGGGACCGACCCCTTACTTCGATCTGTGATCAGGCTAGTCTCAGACTCGCTGATCACCGAGCACGCCGTGTGCGCCCTGCAGGGGGCACGCATGCTGCTCGTGCACGGGACGACGTCAATAGACGTCGTGCACGGGACAACGTCAATAGACGTCGTCCCGGCAATGTAGGTCCACGCTGTTGCCATCATTTGGCAATAGCGCGGATACGAGGAGGTTAAAGTGAAGAAAAAAAAGTGAAATATTCCTTTAAATATCGTACCTGGGGGGTGTCTATAGTATGCCTGTAAAGTGGCGCGTGTTTCCCGTGCTTAGAACAGTCCCTGCAACATGACATTGCCATTTTTAAAGTAATAAAAGTCATTTAAAACTGCTTACGGCTTTAATGTAACGTCGGGTCCCGGTAATAGGGATGAAAATCAGTGAGACAAATGGCATGGGTACCCCCCAGTCCATTACCAGGCCCTTTGGGTCTTGTATGGATATTAAGGGGAATCCCGCACCCAAATTAAAAAAAGGAAAGGCATGGGGCCCCCAGGCCTTATGTACTCTGAATAGCAGTATACAGGCGGTACAAACAAGACAGGGACTGTAGGTTTGTTGTTAAGTAGAATCTGTTTGTAATTTTGAACTGGTACATTTTTAAAGTGTAGCTCTAGCCAAAAAATCTATTTTTAAGCTTTTTGGAAAACATAGGGAAGGGTTATCACCCCTGTGACATTTGTTTTGCTGTTTGTGCACCTCTTCAGAAGATTATACCTCACTTTCTGTCCCAATGACAAATGTTTTTTGACAATTTGGGGTTTTTAGTGAAACAAGGATTGGTGATAAAGCATCAGTGGAGAGGAGACACGATTTTCCCATATTAACTCTTACAGGAGAGAATTTCCCTTCCTAGGGGTAGATTTCATCTCACTTCCTGTTGTTTCCTTCCGTTTGCAAGTAGGAATCGTTTGTAAGTTGGATGTTTGGAAGTAGGGGCCCGCCCTATATACTCTGCAGAAATTGGGGCCTTAGGTGTTGGTGTTGCCACAACACTGTAAGCCCTCACAGTTACTCTTGGCGGGTGCTGGAACGGGCTCTGCAGTGAAATATTAGATCAAGAATTGTAATTACATGCCCCTGTTGAACAGGGGCAGAAAAAATGGGCCTTAGGCACTGGTGCCACAACACTGCACTCCCCAACAGGTACTCTAATTGGAGCGCAGGAATGAGCCCTCCTGTAAAATATTGCATCAAAAATTGTAATTACACGCCCCTGTTAAACAGGGGCTGAAAAATTGGGCCTTAGCCACTGGTGGCGGCGCCCAGAACCAAAAATATTCTTACAAGCTATCAGCATGAACATTGAGGAGGAAGAGGATAGTCACTCAGCATAACAGGATAGTCACTCAGCATCAGCATAGGCAGTCTTGAAGGGATCTGACATTTCAAAAAACATTATTCCGTTACATCAGGTGCTTGGTAGCTGGTGGTGATCCAAGACTGATTCATTTTTATGAAGGTCAGTCGATCAACCGAGTCTGTGGACAGGCGCACCCTGTGATCGGTTACAAAACCTCCAGTAGCACTGAATGTGCGTTCCGAAAGAACGCTGGATGCAGGACAGGCCAGTAGCTCAATTGCATACTGTGCAAGCTCTGGCCAGTGATCCATCCTCAAGACCCAGTAACCCAGAGGATTTTCGGTGGGAAAGGTGTCCAAGTCAGATCTTGCCCCTAGGTATTCCTGCACCATGTAAAACAGACGCTGGCGATGGTTGCTGGAACCAATCATACCTTGGGGCTGCGGACTAGAAAATTGTCTGAACGCATCGGTCAGACGGCCACCTTCCCCACCGTTCCTTCTTTAACTGACCGAAGCCTCAGCAACACTTTGTCCAGGAACAGGAGTTTGTAACCTCCCAGTCTCTGGGAACGCGTTGCACAGACCTTTCTACAAGGCCTCCCTAAGATGTTTCATTCTCTGCTCCCTCTACGACGCAAGATAAGGTCCGAAACCTTACCCTTGTAACGTGGATCAAGGAGGGTTGCCAGCCAGTATTGATCCCTCTCCTTGATACCACGAATACGAGGATCCTTCCGCAGGCTTTGCAGGATCAGGGAGGCCATGCAGCGTAGGTTTGCTGAGGCATTCAGTCCGGAGTCCTCTGGGTCACTAAGAACTACATGATCTGCAGCCACCTCCTCCCAGCCACGTATAGGTCCATGGGTTTCTTGGGACTGTAAATGATCCCTGAAAGACTGCTGCTGATGCTGAGTGCTAGGCTCCACCTTCATGCTGACACAATCCTCCTCTTCCTCCTCCTCCTCCTCTTCCTGTGTGATCGGCGGGCACGCAGGAACACTGTCTGGATAAAGGGTGCCTTGAGAGCTAAGGAAGTCCTCCTCTTCCTGCCTCTGTTCTGCCTCAAGTGCCCTGTTCATTATTCCACGCAGCGTGTGCTCCAGCAGGTAGATAAGGGGGCCAGTGTCACTGATGTATGCACTGTCACTGCTCACCATCCTCGTGGCCTCCTCATATGGTGACAGGACAGTGCATGCATCCCTGATCATGGCCCACTGGCGTGGGGAAAATAAACCAAGCTCCCCTGACCCTGTCCTGGTGCCATAGTCGCACAGGTACTCATTGATGGCCCTCTGCTGCGTGTGCAGCCGCTGCAGCATGGCCAACGTTGTGTTACACCTGGTGGGCATGTCACAGATTAGGCGGTTCTTGGCCAGGTTAAATTCCTTTTGGAGGTCAGCCAGCCGAGCACTGGCATTATATGACCTGCGAAAATGCACACAGACTTTCCTGGCCTGCCTCAGGACATCCTGTAAGCCCGGGTACCTGCCCAAGAACCGCTGCACCACCAAGTTAAGGATGTGAGCCAAACAGGGCACATGGGTCAGTTGTCCCTGTCAGAGGGCCGAGAGGAGGTCGGTGCCATTGTCGCAAACCACCATACCTGCCTTAAGCTGGCGTGGCGTCAACCCCCTCTGAACCTGCCCCTGCAGAGCTGACAGAATCTCTGCCCCAGTGTGGCTCCTGTCCCCCAAGCACACCAGCTCAAGCACCGCATGGCATCTATTGGCCTGCGTGCTTGCGTAGCCCCTTGAACGCCTACGGAGCACCACTGGTTCCAAAGTCAAATCAGCACAAGAAGAGGCCATGGAGGAAGAAGAAGAGGAGGGGGTGGAAGAGAGGTGTGGCAGAATCACCACTAGTAGTATTTTGGAGGCATGGTGGCAGAACAACCTCCAACACTACTGCACCTTGTCCTAAATCCTTCCCAGCTGCCAGAAGAGTCACCCAGTGCGCGGTGAAAGATAGGCAACGTCCCTGTCCATGCCTGCTGGACCATGAGTCAGCGGTAATATGCACCTTATCCCTGATCGCTCTGTCCAGCGAGGCCAAGACATTGCCTTCCACATGCCGGTAGAGAGTCGGAATCGCCTTCCGTGAGAAAAAGTGGCGTTTGGGAACCTGCCACTGAGGAACCGCACATTCCACAAACTCACGGAAGGGGGTAGAGTCTACCAACTGAAAAGGCAGCAGTTGAAATGCTAGCAATTTAGCCAAGCTAGCATTCAACCGCTGGGCATGTGGATGGCTGGGAGCGAACTTCTTTCTGCGGTGCAGCAGCTGGGGCAGGGAAATTTGCCTTGTACAATCTGACGTCGGTGTACCGATAGATTGCCCCCAAGTACTTGGCTGTGACACACCTATCTCTACACCTTCATTCCTCTCAGTGCAGGTCTCAGAGAGGACTGAAGGTATAGTGGGGTTGGAGATCCCAGCTGATGAGGAGCAAGGAGAGGTCCTCTTTGTTCTTTGGTGTGGGTCTTTTAGGTACGCTTGCCAACGAACTGCATGGCAGGTCAACATATGTCTGCTCAAGCATGTGGTGCCCAAGCGGGAGATGTTTTGGCCACGAGAGAAACGCTTGAGACATGTTGCAAATAGCAGCAGTGGGATCTGATGCACTCGTCTCAAAAAAGGCCCACACCAAAGAACTTTTGGAATAACGTGCAGAGACAGCAGTGCCCTGCACATGCGGAGCATTGCGGTGTGATGCAGTCGGTGTGCTGCCCTTAAGCTGGCCCCTGCCTTGTTGGAGATGTGCCTCCTCCTCCTCCTCTCTCCTATCAGGCACCCATGTGAAGTCAGTGACCTCATCATCCCCTCCCTCCTCATCACTGGAGCAAAGCTGGCAGTATGCTGCAGCTGGGGGAACATGACTGCCAAATTGCTGTCCTTCTTAGGCACCCCCTCTCTCTGGGCTCACGTTACTGCCTTCCTCTAGCTGGGTACCATCATCGGAGCCTTCAAATGCTGGGCATCCTCCTGGAGCATGTACCAAACACTGTGGTCAAACAGTTCGGGGGACTCAGGAAGACATGGTGGGGCTAAGGAAGGAGTGACTAATGCCATTGAGACAAGGGAAGAGGCCGCATTGGCAGCTGCTTTGCCAGACAAAGTACCCTGAGCCTGGGTGAGAGAGGATGAGGAGGATGAGGACGGCTTGGTCATCCACTCTACCAAGTCTTACGCATGTTGCGGCTCAACACAGCCAGCTGCCGAAAAAAAAGACAAGCGTGTCCCATGGCCACGTGCTAATGAGGATGCACCGTCTCCACGACCAGCGCTGTTGCCTCTAGACACAGAGCCTGCTTGCCCTCTTTTATTGGCTTGTGACTGTCTGCCTCTCCTTGTTGGCCTTCCAGACATACTAATGGCCTGCAGTGCAGTACACTAACTGTAAATACTGTAGCTGCCTGCCTGTGGTATTAATAGGAGCAAAACAACAGAAATTGTCTCCAGGTAGCTTTAGGTGCACACTGTGCAGAGGACGTACTACACTAACTTGTAAATACTGCAGCTGCCTGCAGTACTGTACTAATAGGATCAGAAGAACACTAATTTTCTTCAGGTAGATTTAGGTGCACACTGTGCAGAGGATGCACTACACTAACTGTAAATTCTGTAGCTAATAGGACTAATAGGATCAGAAGAACACCAGCAATTTTCTTCAGGTAGCTGTAAATACTGTAAAAACACCTGCCTGCCTGTCAGTAGGAAGAGAATAACAGGAAAGGATCTAGCTAAACTGAATACAGTGTGTGTGTGTATATATATATATATATATATATATATATATATATATATATATATATATATATATATATATATATATATATATATATATACACACACACACACACACACATACATATACATATACACACACACACAACACCTAGGATGTATATATATACACAATACACTGTAAGTGCAGCTAACTGACTCGCCTGCCTGCTCTATCTAATTTAAATCAAATGACACTGTCTCTCTGCCTATCTATCTCTCTCTCAACGCCGGAACACACTACACAGGGCCGCCGTGCAGGTGGCTTTATATAGTGTGGGGCGTGTACTAAACCCCCCTGAGCCATAATTGGGCAAACCCACCCTGGCTTTGGCCAATTACGGCTCTCTGTACAGACGGCGCTGTGATTGGCCAAGCATGTGGGTCATAGTGCATGCTTGGCCAATCATCAGCCAGCAATGCACTGCGATGCCGCAGTGAATTATGGGCCGTGACGCGCCACTCGAATTTGGCGCGAACGGCCCATATCATTCGGAATTCGGCGAACGACCAAACAGGCAATGTTCGAGTCGAACATGCATTCGATTCGAACACGAAGCTCATCCCTACCGTCGAATGCTTTAGCTGCATTGAGTGACATTATGGCTCTATTTCCCATATTATCTGTTGGGAGTTGTAAGTTTAGGAATAACCGTTGAATATTGTTTGCTGTGGCTCTATTAGGAATAAAGCCTAATTGATGGCAGGGGATTCATTTTGAGTAGGGATGAGTTTCGAGTTCGAGTCGAACTCATGTTCAACTCGAACATTGGCTGTTCGCAAGTTCGCCGAACAGCGAACAATTTGGGGTGTTCGCGGCAAATTCGAATGCCGCGGAACACCCTTTAAAAGTCTATGGGAGAAATCAAAAGTGCTAATTTTAAAGGCTTATATGCAAGTT
Source organism: Aquarana catesbeiana (assembly GCF_042186555.1). Taxonomy (NCBI): domain Eukaryota; kingdom Metazoa; phylum Chordata; class Amphibia; order Anura; family Ranidae; genus Aquarana; species Aquarana catesbeiana. The sequence continues at coordinate 69,770,183 of NC_133329.1, read as the reverse complement.
ATTGTCATAAAAAGTGTTTGGGGACCTGGGTCCTGCCCCAGGGGACATGGATCAATGCAAAAAAAAGTTTTAAAAACTACCGTTTTTTCGGGAGCAGTGATTTTAATAATGCTTAAAGTCAAACAATAAAAGTGTAATATCCCTTTAAATTTCGTAGCTGGGGGGTGTCTATAGTATGCCTGTAAAGGGGCACATGTTTCCCGTGTTTAGAACAGTCTGACAGCAAAATGACATTTCATAGGAAAAAACCCATTTAAAACTACTCGCGTCTATTGCATTACCGACAATACACATAGAAGTTCATTGATAAAAACGGCATGGGAATTCCCCACAGGGGAACCCCGAACCAAAATTTAAAAAAAAATGACGTGGGGTTCCCCCTAAATTCCATACCAGACCCTTCAGGTCTGGTATGGATTTTAAGGGGAACCCCGCACCAAAAAAAAAAAAAAAAACGGCGTGGGGTCCCCCCAAAAATCCATACCAGACCCTTATCCAAGCACGCAACCTGGCAGGCCGCAGGAAAAGAGGGGGGACGAGAGTGCACCCCCCCTCCTGAACCGTACCAGGCCACATGCCCTCAACATTGGGAGGGTGCTTTGGGGTAGCCCCCTAAACACCTTGTCCCCATGTTGATGAGGACAAGGGCCTCGTCCCCACAACCCTGGCCGGTGGTTGTGGGGGTCTGCGGGTGGGGGGCTTAGCGGAATCTGGAAGCCCCCTTTAACAAGGGGACCCCCAGATCCTGGCCCCCCCCTGTGTGAAATGGTAAGGGGGTACTTACCCCTACCATTTCACTAAAAAACTGTCAAAAATGTTAAAAATGACAAGAGACAGTTTTTGACAATTCCTTTATTTAAATGCTTTTTCTTTCTTCTATCTTCCTTCTTCTTCTTCTGGTTCTTCTGGTTCTTCTGGTTCTTCCTCCGGCGTTCTCGTCCAGCATCTCCTCTGCGGCGTCTTCTATCTTCTTCTCCTTGGGCCGCTCTGCACCCATGGCATGGGGGGAGGCTCCTGCTCTTCTCTTCATCTTCTTCTTCATCTTCTTCTCTTCTTCCTTCTTCTCTTCTTCTCTTCTCTTCTTCATTTTCTTTTCTGGGCCGCACCGCATCCATGGAGGGAGGCTCCTGCTGTGTGATGGCGTCTCCTCGTCTGACGGTTCTTAAATAACCGGGGCGGGGCCACCTGGTGACCCCGCCCCCCTTTGATGTACAGGACATGACGGGACTTCCCTGTGGCATTCCCCGTGACGTCACAGGGAAGTCCCGTCAAGTCACCGTGTGCCAGAGGGGGGCGGGGTCACCGGGTGGCCCCGCCCCCGTTATTTAAGAACCGTCAGACGAGGAGATGCCGCCACACAGCGGGAGCCTCCCTCCATGCCAGCATGGGTGTGGAGCGGCCCGGAGAAGAAAATGAAGAAGAGAAGAGAAGAAAAGATGAAGAGAAGAGCGGGAGCCTCCCCCCATGCCATGGGTGCGGAGCGGCCCGAGGAGAAGAAGATAGAAGACGCCGCGGAGGAGATGCTGGACGAGAACACCGGAGGAAGAACCAGAAGAGCCAGAAGAACCAGAAGAAGAAGATGAAGGAAGATAGGAGAAAGAAGAAGCATTTAAATAAAGGAATTGTCAAAAACTGTCTCTTGTCATTTTTAACATTTTTGACAGTTTTTTAGTGAAATGGTAGGGGTAAGTACCCCCTTACCATTTCACACAGGGGGGGGCCGGGATCTGGGGGTCCCCTTGTTAAAGGGGGCTTCCAGAATCCGATAAGCCCCCCGCCCGCAGACCCCCCACAACCACCGGCCAGGGTTGTGGGGATGAGGCCCTTGTCCTCATCAACATGGGGACAAGGTGTTTTGGGGGACTACCCCAAAGCACCCTCCCAATGTTGAGGGCATGTGGCCTGGTACGGTTCAGGAGGGGGGGGCGCACTCTCACCCCCCCTCTTTTCCTGCGGCCTGCCAGGTTGCGTGCTCGGATAAGGGTCTAGTATGGATTTTTGGGGGGGACCCCACGCCGTTTTTTTTTTTTTTTTTTTTTGGCGCGGGGTTCCCCTTTAAATCCATACCAGACCTGAAGGGTCTGGTATGGAATTTAGGGGGAACCCCACGTCATTTTTTTTTTAAATTTTGGCCGGGGTTCCCCTTAATATCCATACCAGACCTGAAGGGCCTGGTATGGAATTTAGGGGGACCCCCCACGTCATTTTTTTTTTAACCTTGGTTCGGGGTTCCCCTGTGGGGAATTCCCATGCCGTTTTTATCAATGAACTTCTATGTGTATTGTCGGCAATGCAATAGCCGCGAGTAGTTTTAAATGGGTTTTTTCCTTCGAAATGTCATTTTGCTGTCAGACTGTTCTAAGCACGGGAAACATGCGCCCCTTTACAGGCATACTATAGACACCCCCCAGCTACGAAATTTAAAGGGATATTACACTTTTATTGTTTGACTTTAAGCATTATTTAAATCACTGCTCCTGAAAAAACGGCTGTTTTTAAAACTTTTTTTTGCATTGATCCATGTCCCCTGGAGCAGGACCCAGGTCCCCAAACACTTTTTATGACAATAACTTGCATATAAGCCTTTAAAATGAGCACTTTTGATTATTCATGTTCGTGTCCCATAGACTTTAACGGTGTTCGCGTGTTCGAACAAACTTTTTTCCTGTTCGCATGTTCTGGTGCGAACCGAACAGGGGGGTGTTCAGCTCATCCCTAATTTTGAGATACATCTTGATAGTCTAGTCACCAGTGCATTTGCCAATAACTTAATATCTGATATTAGCAAGGATATTGGATGATATGAATCAGGGTTACTTGGATCCTTATCTGGTTTCAAAAAGATAATAATTACTGCTTCATTCATAGAAGGAGGTAGTGAACCCACCTCGATGGCTAAGTAAAGACATCAAGCAGTTCAGGTAGCAGTATATCCCCATACTTTTTATATATTTCCCCCGGTAGACAATCTGGTCCTGGTGCTTTATTATTGGATAGGTTGGATGCTGCATTTCTTAACTCATCCAATGTTAATGGGCCTTCCAAAGCCACCCTTTCATCATTTGAAATGCTTGGTAGACCAATGGTATTGAAGAGTCCATCCAGGGACTCCTCCGAGTAGGATACCCTGCTCTTATATAGTGCCTGATAAAATTCCCCAAATACCTCCAATATTTCTGGAGTCATATCAGCCCTCTTATTTGGAGATGAGGATTGTAATTCATTTATATATGATGTCGACCATTGTGCTTTTACTATAGTTGCCAATAAATGTTCTGTCCCCTCTCCCTCCTCAAAATATGGTTGTTGTGGAAAAAAATCTTTTATTTTCTGCCTTTTTCTTAGCCACTGCTGCATAATGCTGTTGGCTATAGAGCCTTTATTTTTTGTATCATCGTTAGGGTTGGTTATATATAAGAATTCGGCTTTCATCATATCAGCTAGTGTTTTTTCCCATTGCCTAGATTTCTTCATTTTGGATATCTGCGCAATAAGGAGACCTCAGAGGTATGCTTTCAATGCATCCCAATATATCAAAAGTGAAACCGAGTCTCTATATTTTGATAAGCAATTAATTCAGTCATAATTCCTTCAGCCGAAGGAAAAAGTGACAACCAATAGGGGTTCACCTTCCATAATGTAGATCCTGGATTAGTCCTAAAGGAAAAGTTTAATACTATAGGTGAATGATCTGAAATACCCCTAGCCTCATGTTTAATATCACAAAGATATGAAAGCATAGAATATGTCCCCAAAGCTAGATCTATTCTAGAGAGTTTTATAACTGCTAGAGAAGCATGAAAATTGCCTATCTGTTGGATTATGCTGTCTCCAGAGATCTATCAGTCCCAATTCAGCTATATATCCGGCAAAGGCAGTGGGGCTCGATAAGATTTGTTTTTCCATTATATTCTATTTGTCTATTAAGGATTCCATATGGTTAGTAAAATCACCAACCAATAGGCATGCACAATCTATTTTGTCAGATATGAACTGAATATACTCTCTAAACACCTCAGCTGAATATGGCGGGGAATATAAATATTTCCAAACACGTATGGTCGCCCAGATACTGTACAGTACAAAAAAATAAATCAACCTTTACTATCCCTCTTAATTTGTCTACATGAAAAGTCCAATCCATTAGAAATATGTATAACACTCCTCTGGAGTACGATGTATTTGTAGAGTGATACTGAGTGTATATTACAGGTATTTGCTCCCACTTCCGGGCATAGATAGCCGCAGAATTTGCGGGCATCTACAACACTCCCCCCCCCCCGCTGTCTGCTGAGCAACACAGGGGTCCCAGAGTCAGCAGGGACCCTCCGGATTGCGCAGCACGACTCGCACATGCGCAGTAGGGAACCAGAAGCCCTTACCGAAGATGGCGGCGGTAGCACCCAAGAGCCGAGCGACAGAACGGCTTCCGGTGCAGACATCGCGGGCGCCCTGGACAGGTAAGTGTCCATATTTTAAAAGTCAGCAGCTGCAGTATTTGTAGCTGCTGACTTTAAAAAAAAAATGTCCGCTTTAAGTAATGCAGTGTCTGAGGATTTAAGTGGGTTTCCTGAAGACAAATTATTGAGGGAATAAATCTGTTACTGCATGTTAGTGGCATTCACATTACATAATGTGTGTTATGATGTGCAGTATGATTGCACTGATTTGTGAATGAGCCATTAACCACTTCAGCCCCAGAAGAATTTACCCCCTTCATGACCAGAGCACTTTTTGCGATTCACCACTGCGTCGCTTTAACTGACAATTGCGCAGTCGTACGACGTGACTCCCAAACAAAATTGACGTCCTTTTTTTTACCACAAATAGAGCTTTCTTTTGGTGGTATTTGATCATCTCTGCAGTTTTTATTTTTATAAACAAAAAAAGAGCAACAATTTTGAAAAAACGCATTATTTTTTACATTTTGCTATAAGACCCCTTGCACACTGGGGCGGGGGCGGCGTCGGCGGTAAAACGCCGCTATTATTAGCGGCGTTTTACCGCCGGTATGCGGCCGCTAGCGGGGCAGTTTTACCCCCCGCTAGCGGCCGAGAAGGGGTTAAATACCACCGCAAAGCGCCTCTGCAGAGGCGCATTGCCGGCGGTATAGCCGCGCCGTCCCATTGATTTCAATGGGCAGGAGCGGTAAAGGAGCGGTATACACACCGCTCCTTCACCGCTCCGAAGATGCTGCTGACAGGACTTTTTTTACCGTCCTGCCAGCGCATCGCTCCAGTGTGCAAGCCCTCGGGGCTTGCACACTGGAATGCAAGGAGCGGCACTTTCGGGGCGGTTTGCAGGCGCTATTATTAGCGCAATAGCGCCTGCAAACCGCCCCAGTGTGCAAGGGGCCTAATAAATATCCCCCCAAAATATATAAAAAAACATTTTTTTTCCTCAGCTTAGGCCGATACGTATTCTTCTACATATTTTTGGTAAAAAAAAAAAATCGCAATAAGCGTTTATTGATTGGTTTGCGCAAAAGTTATAGCGTTTACAAAATAGGGGATAGATTTATGGCATTTTTATTATTTTTTTTTTTTACTAGTAATGGCGGTGATCAGCGATTTTTATCGTGACTGCGACATTATGGCAGACACATCGGACATTTTTGACACATATTTGGGACCATTGTCATTTATACAGCAATCAGTGTTATAAAAATGCACTGATTCCTGTGTAAATGACACTGGCAGTGAAGGGGTTAACCACTAGGGGGCGGGGAGGGGTTACGTATGTCCTGGGGAATGTTTCTAACTGTGGGGGGGATGGACTGTGTGTGACACGTCACTATCTCTGCTCCCGATGACAGGGAGCAGAGATCAGTGACACTGTCACTAGGCAGAACGGGGAGATGCTGATGTAAACATCTTCTTCCTCTCTGTGAGACGATCGCCGGTATCCCCGCGGCGATCGGGTCAGCGGAGATACCGCGTGCCCGCAGGCCGCCTCTTAAAGGGCAACGTACAGGTATGTGATTCTGCCTGTACGAGCCCTTCTGCCGACGTATATCGTCGCTAGGGATGAGCTGTTCGACTCGAACATCGCATGTTCGACCGTTCGAATTCGAACGTTATGGGCCGTTCGCGCCAAATTCGAGTGGCGTGTCACGGCCCATAATTCACTGCGGCATCACAGTACATTGCTGGCTGATGATTGGCCAAGCATGCACTATGACCCGCATGCTTGGCCATTCACAGCGCCGTCTGTACAGAGGGTCTGCAAGGGTGGCTTTGGTCAATTATGGCTCAGGGGGTTTAGTACATTCCCCACACTATATAAGGCCATATACATATATATATATATATACACACTGTATTCAGTTTAGCTAGATCCGTTCCTGTTATTCTCTTCCTACTGACAGGCAGGCAGGTGTTTTTACAGTATTTACAGCTACCTGAAGAAAATTGATGGTGTTCTTCTGATCCTATTAGCTACAGTATTTACAGTTAGTGTAGTGCGTCCTCTGCACAGTGTGCACCTAAAGCTACCTGAAGAAAATTGGTGGTGTTCTTCTGATCCTATTAGTACTGCAGGCAGCTGCAGTATTTACAGTTAGTGTAGTGCGTCCTCTGCACAGTGTGCACCTAAAGCTACCTGAAGAAAATTGGTGGTGTTCTTCTGATCCTATTACCGTAGTACCACGGGCAGCTGCAGTATTTACAGTTAGTGTAGTCTGTCCTCTGCAGTGTGCACCTAAAGCTACCTGAAGAAAATTGGTGGTGTTCTTCTGATCCTATTAGTACCACAGGCAGGCAGCTGCAGTATTTACAGTTAGTGTACTGCATTAGGGATGAGCCGAACACCCCCCTGTTCGGTTCGCACCAGAACTTGCGAACAGGCAAAAAATCCATTTGAACACGCGAACATTGTTAAAGTCTATGGGACACGAACATGAATGATCAAAAGTGCTAATTTAAAGGCTTATATGCAAGTTATTGTCATAAAAAGTGTTATTGGGACCTGGGTCCTGCCCCAGGGGACATGGATCAATGCAAAAAAAGTTTTAAAAATGGCCGTTTTAATAATGCTTAAAGTGAAACAATAAAAGTGTAATATTCCTTAAAATTTCGTACCTGGGGGGTGTCTATAGTTTGTCTGTAAAGGGACACATGTTTCCCGTATTTAGAACAGTCTGACAGCAAAATGACATTTCAAAGGAAAAAAAAGTCATTTAAAACTACTCGCGGCTATTAATGAATTGCCGGTCCAACAATATACATAAAAGTTCATTGATAAAAACGGCATGGGAATTCCCCACAGGGGAACCCCGAACCAAAAAAAAAAAAGACGTGGGGGTCCCCCTAATTTCCATACCAGGCCCTTCAGGTCTGGTATGGATATTAAGGGGAACCCCCGGCCAAAATAAAAAAAAAAAAATGGTGTGGGGTCCCCCTCAAAATCTATACCAGACCCTTCAGGTCTGGTATGGATTTTAAGGGGAACCCTGCGCCAAATTTTTTTAAAAAATGGCGTGGGGTCCCCCCAAAAATCCATACCTGACCCTTATCCGAGCACGCAACCTGGCAGGCCACAGGAAAAGAGTGGGGACGAGAGCGCTCCCCCTCCTGAACCGTACCAGGCCACAATCCCTCAACATTGGGAGGGTGCTTTGGGGTAGCCCCCCAAAACACCTTGTCCCCATGTTGATGGGGACAAGGGCCTCATCCCCACAACCCTTGCCCGGTGGTTATGGGGGTCTGCGGGCGGGGGGCTTATTGGAAACGGGAAGCACCCTTTAACAAGGGGACCCCCAGATCCCAACCCTCCCCCCTGTGTGAAATGGTAAGGTGGTACAAAAGTACCCCTACCATTTCACTAAAAAGTGTCAAAAATGTTAAAAATGACAAGAGACAGTTTTTGACAATTCCTTTATTAAATTCTATCTTCTATCTTCTGTCCTCTTCTGGTTCTTCCTCCGGTGTTCTTGTCCGGCATCTTCCTCCACAGCGTCTTCTTCCCTTCTCCTCGGGCCGCTCCGCATACATGATGGCATGATGGGAGGCTCCCGCTGTGTGACGCTTCTCGTTTTCTGATGGTTCTTAAATAACGGGGGCGGGGCCACCCATAACCCCGCCCCCTCTTAGACATGGGGGTGGGGTCATCCGTTACGTAACCCCACCCTTTCTGATGTCACGCGGAATGCCACAGGGAAGTTCCCGTCATGTCCCGTGCATCAGACAGGGGCAGGGTCACTGGGTGGCCCCACCCCCCTGTTATTTAAGAACCGTCAGAAGAGGAGAAGCATCAGACAGCGGGAGCCTCCCATCATGCCATCAGGTATACGGAGTGGCCCGAGGAGAAGAAGGGAAGAAGACACCGTGGAGGAAGATGCTGGACAAGAACACCGGAGGAAAAACCAGAAGAACCAGAAGTAGAAGAAGATGGTGGAAAAAACCGAAGGAAGATAGAAGAAAGAAAATGTGTATGAAGTAATGCGCAAAACCACAATACTAAATTGTACCAGACAAGGAGCTGCCAACATAAATCAGTGTACTCACACAACCCTGACAGAGGAATATACAAATAAAAAATATATATGCTAATAAAGCAAACAGAATATTGGCATGCATTAAAAGGGGGATCAACTCCAGAGATAAAACGATAATTCTCCCGCTCTACAAGACTCTGGTCCGGCCGCACCTGGAGTATGCTGTCCAATTCTGGGCACCAGTCCTCAGGAAGGATGTACTGGAAATGGAGCGAGTACAAAGAAGGGCAACAAAGCTAATAAAGGGTCTGGAGGATCTCTCTGGAAAAGAGACGCTTGAGAGGTGATATGATTTCAATTTACAAATACCGTACTGGTGACCCCACAATAGGGAAAAAACTTTTTCGCAGAAGAGAGTTTAATAAGACTCGGGGCCACTCATTACAATTAGAAGAAAAGAGGTTTAACCTTAAACTACGTAGAGGGTTCTTTACTGTAAGAGCGGCAAGGATGTGGAATTCCCTTCCACAGGCGGTGGTCTCAGCGGGGAGCATTGATAGCTTCAAGAAACTATTAGATAATCACCTGAATGACCGCAACATACAGGGATATGTAATGTAATACTGACACATAATCACTCTTCTTCTGAAAATGATAAACATAAGAAACAAAATAAAGTGCCAAGTGCGCAGTTAATCAAATGGTGCAAAAATTGCAACTCTTATTGCGACTGCTGTAAAATAAGCAATATTAAAAAGTGACAAAATGTGCAAAACTATCGCAAAGTGCATACATGCGACTCGTAATGCGACTTAAAGTACCACATAAGGACCCTCACCACCGCTCACAATGGTAATCTCAGGGTGATGGTGAAAAAGAAGAAATAGCCTCCATGGTGTAGTATTTAAAATAAAATTTAATAAACAAACGTAACAACTTACATTAAAATTAGCAGCGAACAGTAATGGAACAAAAACTTCCGGGTTCGGCCGTACCCGGAAGCGACGGTACCTGGCTCCTCCCACCTGACGCGTTGCATCACACCACGTGACTTTTTCAAGGGGATCCATTTCTGTTCCATTACTGTTCGCTGCTAATTTTAATGTAAGTTGTTACGTTTGTTTATTAAATTTTATTTTAAATACTACACCATGGAGGCTATTTCTTCTTTTTCACCATCACCCTGAGATTACCATTGTGAGCGGTGGTGAGGGTTGCAGATATCCATGTCCACGGATGTCATCCTGGGAGCTGGGACTACCTTTGAAGACCCATCCTCTGTATACAGCACCATCCACCTGTGCATTTTCGTTTGACTCGGCCCATTGGGGGCCGCCACTGCAGGTGAGAGGCTGGGGGAAATAATTGTTACGCACTGGAACAGAATCGGATGAATTTATCACGAGACAGTCGCTACTACTGCATCTGCACTTTTCTCATAGAAGACTTCCCCTTGCGGACATTGCAGTCGCACTAGGAGTCACATTGCATGGAAATTTTTTTAACTTATTGCACAATTGTCACTTTTTTATGTGCCTTGTTGCCTATGTCCTTATGCGGGACTTTAAGTCGCATTAGGAGTCACATGTATGCACTTTGCGATAATTTTGCACATTTTGTCACTTTTTAATATTGCTGCAACATGTTACAGCAGTCGCAATAAGAGTTGCAATTTTTGCACAATTTGATTAACTGCGCACTTGGCACTTTATTTGTTTCTTATGTTTATCATTTTCAGAAGAATTTCATTTTATGATTAGTAGGAATCGCATTATAAGATAATTTGATGCACTATTATTATTTGGATTCATGTTGCTATATTCACAGTCTATGTATTGAGATAGACCTCACTTTGCTATCACGGGGCATTATTTACTGTATTTTTATTATTTGTCATAATCTTATATGCACATTGCACTTTTATGATTAGGATTCACTCTTTAGTACTTTGTAATCATCTGAGTTCACAGATTGGAGTCGGTACACAGGGATAGGGTAGCTCCACATATATATTTTTTATTTATTAAGATAGAAGATAGAAGAAAGAAGATAGAAGAAAGAAGATAGAAGAAAGAAGATAGAAGAAAGAAGAAGCATTTAAATAAAGGAATTGTCAAAAACTGTCTCGTCATTTTTAACATTTTTTACACTTTTTTGTGAAATGGTAGGTAAGTACCCCCTTACCATTTCACACAGGGGGGAGGGCCGGGATCTGGGTTCCCCTTGTTAAAGGGGGCTTCCAGATTCCGATAAGCCCCCCACCTGCAGACCCCCACAACCACCGGGCAAGGGTTGTGGGGATGAGGCCCTTGTCCCCATCAACATGGGAACAAGGTGTTTTGGGGGGCTACCCCAAAGCACCCTCCCAATGTTGAGGGCATGTGGCCTGGTATGGTTCAGGAGGGGGGGACACTCTCGTCCCCCCCTCTTTTCCTATGGCCTGCCAGGTTTGCGTGCTCAGATAAGGGTCTGGTATAGATTTTGAGGGGGACCCCACGCCATTTTTTAAAAAAAATTTGCCCGGGGTTCCCTTTAATATCCATACCAGACCTGAAGGACCTGGTATGGAATTTAGGGGGACCCCCCCATGTCATTTTTTTTTTAAATTTTGGTTCGGGGTTCCCCTGTGGGGAATTCCCATGCCATTTTTATCAATGAACTTTTATGTGTATTGTCGGACCGGCAATTCATGAATAGCCACGAGTAGTTTTAAATGACTTTTTATGACAATACCATGCATATAAGCCTAGCACTTTTGACTTCTCCCATAGACTTTTAAAGGGTGTTCCGCGGCTTTCGAATTTGGCGGGAACACCCCAAATTGTTCGCTGTTCGGCGAACAGCCGATGTTCGAGTCGAACATGAGTTCGACTCAAACTCGAAGCTCATCCCTATACTGCATCCTCTGCACAATGTGCACCTAAAGCTACCTGAAGACAATTGTTGTTCTGATCCTATTAATACCACAGGCAGGCAGCTACTGTATTTACAGTTAGTGTACTGTGTCCTCTGCACAGTGTGCACCTAAAGCTACCTGAAGACAATTGGTGGTGTACTCATACTAATACTACAGGCAGGCAGTTGATTCTGCTAGCTGCAGTATCAGTATATATATATATATATATATATATATATATATATATATATATAAATCCCAACTTTGTACAGCTACATCTCACTGCAGGCCATTAGTATGTCTGGAAAGCCAACAAGGAGAGGCAGACAGCCACAAGCCAATAAAAGAGGGCAAGCAGGCTCTGTGTCTAGAGGCAACAGTGCTGGTCAGGGAGATGGTGCATCCTCATCAGCACGTGGCCGTGGGACATGCTTGTCATTTTTTCGCCAGCTGGCAATGTTGAGCCGCAACATGCGGAAGACTTGGTAGAGTGGATGACCAAGCCGTCCTCATCCTCCTCATCCTCTCTCACCCAGGCTCAGGGTACTTTGTCTGGAAAAGCAGCTGCCAAAGCGGCCTCTTCCCTTGGCTCAATGGCATCAGTCACTCCTTTCCTAGCCCCACCATATCCTCCTGAGGAGTCCCCCAAACTGTTTGACCACAGTGTTGGGTACATGCTCCAGGAGGATGCCCAGTGTTTTGAAGGCTCTGATGCTGGTACCCAGCTAGAGGAAGGCAGTAACGTGAGCCAAGAGAGAGGGGGTGCCCAAGAAGGACAGCAATCTGGCAGTCATGTTCCCCCAGCTGCAGCATACTGCCAGCTTTGCTCCAGTGATGAGGAGGGAGGGGATGATGAGGTCACTGACTCCACGTGGGTGCCTGATAGGAGAGAGGAGGAGTAGGCGGCACATCTCCAATGAGGCAAGATGCCCTCCAGGGGCCAGCTTAAGGGCAGCACACTGACTGCATCACACCGCAGAGCTCCGCATGTGCAGGGCACTGCTATCTCTGCGCGTTATTCCAAAAGTTCTTTGGTGTGGGCCTTTTTTGAGACGAGTACATCAGATCCCATCGCTGCTATTTGCAACATATGTCTCAAGCGTATCTCGCGTGGCCAAAACATCACCCGCTTGGGCACCACATGCTTGACCAGACATATGTTTACTTGCCATGCAGTTTGTTGGCAAGCTTACCTAAAAGACCCACACCAAAGAACAAAGCAGACCTCTCCTTGCTTCTCATTAGCTGGGATCTCCAACCCCACTATACCTTCAGTCCTCTCTGAAACCTGTACTGAGAGGAATGAAGGTGTAGAATTAGGTGTGTCACAGCCAAGTACTTAAGGCAATCTGTTATCGGTACACAGATGTCAGATTGTACCAGGCAAATTTCCTTGCCCCAGCTGCTGCACGTCCAAAAGAAGTTCGCTCCCAGCCATCCACATGCCCAGCGGTTGAATGCTAGCTTGGCTAATTTGCTAGCACTTCAACTGCTGCCTTTTCAGTTGGTAGACTCTGCCCCCTTCCGTGAGTTTGTGGAATGTGCGGTTCCTCAGTGGCAGGTTCCCATACACCACTTTTTCTCACGGAAGGAAATTCCGGCTCTCTACCGGCATGTGGAAGGCAATGTCTTGGCCTCGCTGGACAGGGCAGTCAGCGGTAAGGTGCATATTACCACTGACTCATGGTCAAGCAGGCATGGACAGGGACGTTACCTATCTTTCACCTCACACTGGTTGACTCTTCTGGCAGCTGGGAAGGTTGCAGGAGGCTTCCAAAATTCTACCACACCTCTCTCCTCCACCCTCTCCTATTCTTCCTCCATGGCTTCTTCCTGTGCTGATTTGTTCTCGGAACCAGCAGTGCTCCATAGGCGTTCAAGGGGCTACGCAAGCACGCAGGCAAAAAGATGCCATGAGGTGCTTGAGCTGGTGAGCTTGGGGGACAGGAGCCACACTGGGGCAGAGATTTTGTCAGCTCCGCAGGGGCAGGTTCAGAGGTGGTTGACGCCACGCCAGCTTAAGCCAGGTATGGTGGTTTGCGACAATGGCACCAACCTCCTCTCCACCCTCCGACAGGGACAACTGACCCATGTGCCCTGTTTGGCTCACATCCTTAACTTGGTGGTGCAGCGGTTCTTGGGCAGGTACCCGGGCTTACAGGATGTCCTGAGGCAGGCCAGGAAAGTCTGTGTGCATTTCCGCCGGTCATATAATGCCAGTGCTCGGCTGACGGACCTCCAAAAGGAGTTTAACCTGCCCAAGAACCGCCTAATCTGTGACATGCCCACCAGGTGGAACTCCACGTTGGCCATGCTGCAGCGGCTGCACACGCAGCAGAGGGCCATCAATGAGTACCTGTGCGACTATGGCACCAGGACAGGGTCAGGGGAGCTTGTTTTTTTTTCCCCACACCAGTGGGCCATGATCAGGGATGCATGCACTGTCCTGTCACCATTTGAGGAGGCCACGAGGATGCTGAGCAGTGACAGTGCATGCATCAGTGACACTGTCCCTCTTGTCCACCTGTTGGAGCACACGCTGCATGGAATAATGGACAGGGCACTTGAGGCAGAACAGAGGGAGGAAGAGGAGGACTTCCTTACCTCTCAAGGCCCCTTTTATCCAGACAGTGTTCCTGCGTGCCCGTCGATCACACAGGAAGAGGAGGATGATTGTGTCAGCATGGAGGTGGAGCCTGGCACTCAGCATCAGCAGCAGTCTTCAATGGATCCTTTACAGTCCGAAGAAACCCATTGACTTGTACGTGGCTGGGAGGAGGTGGCTGCGGATCAAGTCGTCCTTAGTGACCCAGAGGACCCTGGACCGAATGCCTCAGCAAACCTATGCTGCATGGCCTCCCTGATCCTGCAAAGCCTGCGGAAGGATCCTCGTATTCGTGATATCAAGGGGAGGGATGATTACTGGCTGGCAACCCTCCTTGATCCACGTTAAAAGGGTAAGGTTGTGGACCTTATCTTGCCGTCACAGAGGGAGCAGAGGTTGAAACATCTTCGGGAGGCCTTGCAGAAAGGTTTGTGCAACGCGTTTCCAGAGCCTGGGAGGTTACAATTTCCTGGTCCTCCTGGACAATGTGTTGCTGAGGTTTCAGTCAGTCACAGAAGGAGCAGTGAAGAAAGTGGCCATCTGACCGATGCGTTCAGACAATTTTTTAGTCCGCAGCCCCAAGGTCTGATCGGTTCCAGCAACCATCGCCAGCGTCTGATTCACATGGTGCAGGATTACCTAGGGGCAAGATCAGACTTGGACACCTTTCCCACCGAAAATCCTCTGGGTTACTGGGTCTTGAGGATGGATCACTGGCCAGAGCTTGCACAGTATGCAATTGAGCTACTGGCCTGTCTTGCATCCAGCGTTCTTTCGGAATGCACATTCAGTGCTGCTGGAGGCTTTGTAACCGATCACAGGGTGCGCCTGTCCACCAAATCGGTCGATCGGCTTACCTTCATAAAAATGAATCAGTCTTGGATCACCAGCTACCAAGCACCTGATGCTGATGTAACCGATTGATTTTTTTTTTTAAGTGAGATCCCTTCAAGACTGCCTATGCTGATCCTGTTATGCTGAGTCACAATCCTCTTCCTCCTCAATTTTCATGCTGATAGCTTGTAAGAACATTTTTGGTTCTGGGCATCGCCACCAGTGGCCAAGGCCCAATTTTTCTGTCCCTGTTTAACAGGGGCGTGTAATTGCAATTTTTGATGCAATACTTTGCAGCAGGGCTTATTCCTGTGCTCCAACTATAGCATCTGTCAGGGGTTGCAGTGTTGTGGCAATTTTTCTGCCCCTGTTTAACAGGGGTGCTTAATTACAATTTTTGATGCAATACTTTGCAGCAGGGCTCATTCCTGCGCTCCAACTAGAGTATCTGAGGGTTTGCAGTGTTGTGGCACCAGCCACAGTGCCCAAGGCCCAATTTTTCAGCCCCTGTTTAACAGGGGCATATAATTATAATTTTTGATGCAATACTTTGTAGCAGGGCTCATTCCTGTGCTCCAACTAGAGTATCTGTGAGGGGTTGCAGTGTTGTGGCACCAGCACCAGTTCCCCAGGCCCAATTTTTCAGCCCCTGTTTAACCACATGCCGACCGGGCCATAGCCGAAAGACGGCTGCAGCGCAGTCGGCTTATTCTGGGTGGGCGTCCATGGATGTCCTCCCAGAATCCTGCTCTCGCGCGGCCCCTGGGGCGCACACCCGAGAACTTCCATGACCGCCGGGTCCAGAGGACCCGGCATATCACAAATCACAGTAAATGGCCGCTGATCGTGGCCGCTTAACATGTGATCGCTCCGTCATGTCATGACGCCGGTTCCTCCCTCCTCTCTGTGTACCGATCAGTACAGTGCGAGGGGAGAGGGGGAGAGATTGGATGGCAGCAGCACTGTGGGCTGGATGTGTAGTGCCCACAGCGCTGCTCTGTGACAATTGCAGTCACATCCAGCCATCCATCCATCCATGCTCAGCCATCCCTCCATACTCTAATACTCTGCACTACTCTGAAATACCCCGCAATACCCCGCAATTTTTAACCACTTCTTGCACGACGGCCGTCATATTTCATCCTTGACTTTGTGCCCTACACCATAAGAACGATCATAGTGGCTGTTCCACTGCTTGATCGTTCTTACGGGAGGCGAGAGGGGACGTTCCCCCCTCCGGTGCTTCTGACGACTGGTCGCTACGATCGAAGCCAGGATAGTTTTTTTTTTTTTTACATTTCAGGCTTCCCAGCCTAGAGGTGAGATGTGTTATTGACCATATATCTCACTGTAAAGAGGACCTGTCATGCCATATTCCTATTACAAGGGATGTTTACATTCCATGTAATAGGAATAAAAGTGATCAAAAATTTTTTTGGGGGAAAAAAGTGTCAAACTAAAATAAAGTAAAATGAACAATACACAAAAATTTTTTTTCAAAGCACCCCTGTTCGTGTGCTCGCATGCAGAAGCGAACGCATACATAAGTCCCACCCACATATGAAAACGATGTTCAAACCACACATGTGAGGTATCGATGCTAACGTTGGAGCGAGAGCAATAATTTTGGCCCTAGACCTCCTCTAACTCAAAACATGTAACCAGTAAAAAATTTTAAAGCGTCACCTATGGAGATTTTTAAGTAGCGAGGTTTGGCACCATTCCACGAGCGTGTGCAATTTTGAAGGGTGACATGTTAGGTATTTATTTACTCGGCGTAACTTCATCTTTCACATTATGCAAAAACATTGGGCTAACTTTACTGTTTTGTTTTTTTTAAAGCACAAAACTGTTTTTTTTTTTTTTTTAAACGCGTTCGAAAAATTGCTGCGCAAATACTGTGCGAGATAAAAAGTCATTGTATTATCTAGGGTCTTTGCTAAAAAAACATATATAATGTTCTTGGGTTCTATGTAATTTTCTAGCAAATAAATGATGATTTTTACATGTAGGAGAGAAATGTCAGAATTGGCCTGGGTGCTCCACAGTGCCTGAAGGTGCTCCCTGCATGTTGGGCCTCTGTATGTGGCCACGCTGTGTTACTAATTTGCTAAATTTTACAAAGAAAAATTCATTTGTTTACCAAATGTTTAGTCTTTTTTTCTTTTATAGCGTAAAAAAATAAAAAACCCAACGGTGATTAAATACCACCAAAAGAAAGCTCTATTTGTGTGAAAAAAAAGGACAAAAATGCACAGTACAGTGTTGTGTGACTGAGTAATTGTCATTCAAAATGTAAGAGCACTGAAAGCTGAAAATTTGTCTGGTTAGGAAGGGGGTTTAAGTGCCCAGTGGTCAAGTGGTTAACAGGGGTGTGTAATTACAATTTTTGATGCAATACTTTGCAGGAGGGCTCATTCCTGCGCTCCAACTAGAGTATGTGTGAGGGGTTGCAGTGTTGTGGCACCAGTGCCCAAGGCCAATTTTTCTGCCCCTGTTTAACAGGGACATGTAATTACAATTCTTGATCTACTATTTTACAGCAGGGCCCATTCCTGCACACACCAAGAGTAACTGTGAGGGCTTACAGTGTTGTGGCAAAACCAACACCTAAGGCCCCAATTTCTGCAGAGTATATAGGGCAGGCCCCTACTTTCAAACATCCAACTTACAAAAGACTCCTACTTGCAAACGGAAGAAGGAGACAACAGGAAGTGAGATGAAATCTACCCCTAGGAAGGGAAATTCTCTCCTGTAAGAGTTAATATGGTAAAAATGTGTCTCCTCTTCACTGATGCTTTATCACCAATCCTTGTTTCACTAAAAACCCCAAAAATTTTCAAAAAAACATTTGTCATTGGGACAGAAAGTGAGGTGAAATCTTCTGAAGAGGCGCACAGACAGCAAAACAAATGTCACAGGGGTGATAACCCTTCCCTATGTTTTCCAAAAAGCTTAAAAATTGATTTTTTTTTGGCCGGAGCTACACTTTAAAAATGTACCAGTTCAGAGTATATAGGGCCTGGGGGTCCCACGCCTTTCCTTTTTTTTATTTGGGTGTGGTGCAGGGTTCCCCTTAATATTCATACAAGACCCAAAGGGCCTGGTAATGGACTGGGGGGTACCCATGCTGTTTGTCTCACTGATTTTCATCCATATTGCCGGGACCTAACATTACATTAAAGAATGCAAGCAGTTTTAAAATGAATTTTATTCCTTTACAAATGTCATTTTGTGCAGGGACTGTTCTAAGCACGGGAAACACGTGCCACTTTACAGGCATACTATAGATATCCCCCAGGTATGATATTTAAAGGAATATTTCACTTTTATTTTTCACTTTAAGCATCATTAAAATCACTGCTCCCGAAAAAACGTCCGTTTTTAAAACTTTTTTGCATTGATACATGTCCCCTGCGGCAGGACCCGGGTCCCCAAACCCTTTTTAGGACAATAACTTGCATATTAGCCTTTAAAATGATAACTTTTGATTTTGAACGTTCGAGTCCCATAGACTTTAATGGGGTTCTAAATTTTGCGCAAACTTTCGGTCTGTTCGCAGGTTCTGGTGCGTACCGAACCGGGGGATGTTCGGCTCATCCCTAATCGTTGTGAGGCGGTCGGTAAGTGGTTAAAAGTATCAGTTTACAGGCCTTCATTCAGTTTAGTGTTCAGTGTGAAGATGCATGCAAACTATTTCCTAAATAATTATCTGCTTATGAAGTAATTATTTTATTGTCAATAAGGAATAAAAGCCACAGTTCATTCCTTTTTATCAGCAATAAATGTTCAGTTACAAAGAGCAATTGTGGTTTTCCAGATACAATAAACATTTAGTTATCATCTAAGTAGACTTTTTAGGTATATTTAAAGGGTTAATTCAGCTTTTAATAAAAAAAAAATAAGAAAGGTGAATCAATACTCAATACTACAGAAAACATAAGTGGACATGAGCGTGGGATCTGGTTAGAAAGTCTTCTATATGAATCGGATAAACAATAGCAGCTTACATCACAGCACCCAGTTGTCAGCCGAACTGGTGTAAGATCAAGGCATCACAGTCAAGGCAAAGAGCGAGATGTGGAGAACTCATCAGTGCCGGCTGGAACTCACTTATGTACGGGAAGAAGAAAGCAGCATTTCCCTCTGCTGTATGAACTGCTGACAGGATCATGCATCAAATGAGGGAGTGGCAACACGTTTTGAGGTTGCACCTCTTTGTCAAGCCTGCCCCAATCAGTTACTTGGGGACTTATATGCAAAACAAGAATGGGAAAGGTGTGGCACACAGATAACTGACCCAACCACACTGGAATCTATCTGGAACCTATTCAAACAAGCAGAACAGGCAATGCTGGCTATAAATCCATCATAAATTAAAAAAAATATCAACTGTTGATTATCTATATTCATAAATTATTACATACTTAAAGTGTTACTAAACCCACAACAGTAAAATCTGTCTGTATATGCAGAATAGCATGCTTGTTATACTCACTGTGGAATGTAAGGGGTTAATCCCCTGTATTGTGTAAAAAGGATCTTTGATCCTGTATGGTTAGATCCTCCCCCCTCCTGCAGGGTCTCTCTTGGCAAGGCCAGATAAGACACAGTGAGGGTAGTCCTGCTGCACATGCTCAGTGTGGTCTCTATTGCTGGAGAGAACATTTCCTTGTTGATCAAAACTAACCAGGTCACATGGTATGACATCACACATTTGAGCATGTATACAGATCCTAAATGACAGCCCAGTCCCTCCCTCCTCCTCCATGTCCAGTAACTAAATAAGAACACAGTGGGTGGGATGTCACATCTTGATGGATGATCCGCCTCCAATAACAGCATGAGGACACATGCTATAGTGAAAATCACCTCCTACCTGAACACTCAGCACTCAGGCAGACCCTGCAGTTTATCACGTGACCGCAGTATACAGATCAGCCAAAAAGGTATATAGTGGCAGTATTTTAATGTAAAAAGATTTATATGCTGGGGCACTGGGGGGCGGATGAACTATATTCATATTACTGGGTTTAGTACCACTTTAATACATTGCTATGTCAAATGCTATATGAATCATCAGCTAAAAATGAATGAATTTGCCTGTCATAAAAAGTATAACGGACACTGATAGCTTGTCACCCATGGAGGTAAGTACAGCAGGGTGCAGGAGGCTAGTTTAGTTTTTCATTTTTTCTGAAAATATGAACTAACCCTTTAAGTAAAATGGATTCTGATTTTGCTTTTGTGAGAAATAAACACTTTCCTACCTTTTCTCTTGACACAAAATATTGCAACAGCTGCTATTATTATAAGTATCACAACACCAGCAATCACAGGTATAATGATGGTGTAGAGTGTAGAGCTCTTTGTATCTGTAGAATCGAAAAGATAAAGTACAAATATCAACATAACAGACCAAAATTTATGTGTTACAAGTATTGTCTTTAACCACTTCAATACAGGGCATTTTCACCCCCTTCCTGCCCAGACCAATTTTCAGCTTTCAGCGCTGTAATATTTTGAATGGCAATTGCGCGGTCATGCAACACTGTACCCATATGAAATTTTGATCATTTTTTCCCACAAATAGAGCTTTCTTTTGATCACCTCTGCGGTCTTTATTTTTTGCGCTATAAACAAAAAAGAGCTACAATTTTGAAAAAAAAAAACAAACAAAATTTTAAATTTTGCTATAATAAATATCCCAATTAAAAAGAAAATGTCTTCCTCAGTTTAGGTCGATATGTATTCTACATATTTTTGGTAAAAAAAAATAGCAATAAGCGTATATTGATCGGTTTGCACAAAAGTTATAGCGCCTACAAAATAGGGGATAGATCTATGGCATTTTTATTGTTTTTTTTTTTTTTTTCTTTTTACTAGTAATGGCGGCAATCTGCGATTTTTGTCAGGACTAATATTGCGGCGGACAAATTGGACACTTTTGACACTATTTTGGGACCATTGACAAATATACAGCGATCCGTGCCATAAATATGCACTGATTACTGTATAAATGTCACTGGCAGGAAAGGGGTTAACACTAGGGGGCAAACAAGGGGTTAAATTTGTTACCTAGGGCGTGACTCTAACTGTGGGGGGAGGGGACTGACTGGGGAAGGTGATCGATCGGTGTTCCTATATACAAGGAACACACGATCCGTCTCCTCTCCCCTAACAGGACATGGATCTGTGTGCTTACACACACAGATCCCTGTCCCTGCTCTGTGACAAGCAATCGCAAGTGCCCGATGGACATCACGGCCACCGGGCACACGCATCGGCTCCCGAGTGATGCAGCAGGCGTGCGCTTGCGTTGCCCGCGTTGCGCACGCACCCCCTAGATGACCGGGAAGCCGAGGACGTCATATGACGGGTGCCCAGGATGAGAGAGCCACCTTGCGGGTGTCATATTACTATACGCGGGATGGGAAGTGGTTAAACAGCATTTGTTAGGAATTTAAATTCTCATACTTCTTGACTTTTTAAGGCTAAGTTCACCTTTTTTTTCTTTTTCTTCTAAAATCCAGCTCCCCTATGTACCAATATACCATTAATGTACCTCTGTTTCACAAGCATACAAGTTTTCTTTGATTTTAAAACAAGGCCTCACCTCATCCATGGCTATATTTTGCAGACCACTTCAGAAACTTCCTGGTTTACAGAGACAGACAGACCAGCCAGTAAGACACAGGAAGGAGTTTACCAGCTGACCTCATTAGCACACCTTCACCCATCAACTAATTGTTCACAGCACCCCCGGCATTCCGCCATGTGTGCATTTGCTTGGCTTCCCCAGCATCCCTTTAGACGAGCTCAGACTGCATGCTAAACTGTGGCCACATGCAGCCCATGGGACATCCCTGATGTAGTGCAAGTGCCTGCCTGATTGGATCCAGAGTGATTGGATTAATGATGTGTCCTCCTATTATATAGTTTTGGAAAATCTAAAGGAGATTGTGCAGAGATTATACAATTAGATTGTATAGTGTATGGCCACATTTATACACCTATAATCACACCAAATACAGAAGCAAAACATACATTTTGAGGCATAAAAAAAACAGGTGACAAATGCAGTAAAAAATGTGGAAAAATGTCCCACTGGCTACTTTGCCAGTTGTAGCAGAGGCCATTGAAAATCAACGGGCTACCCTATGTGTGTCACTGGAAAAACTACTCTAGGTGTGAATGGGACCTGAAAGAGAAATTGGTGCTTTACACAAGAACAATGAGGCTCCATTCACATCTGTGTGTTTACAAACACATGGAAAACAGCACAGAAAATGTGCTGTAGCACCCTCTAGTGTGCTAGAAGTGGTAGTGATTAGGTTTTTGTAGGTAAATTCCAGGCTTGTCTGGCAGCCAGGACTGTTTGTTTTGATCTGGGTTGGGAGTGACTCAGGCAGAACTGAGTGACTCACAGGCAGTATCACTGAGACCTCCCTCTTTCCTGAGTTTGCTAGAAAGTTCTGGAAAGAGAGGGGAGGAGAGGTGGAGCTGCCTGGGTTATTCTGAGGAGCCCTGACCAATTCTAAACTTGGATTGGCAGGGGGCAGGCCTCCTCAAATACTCAGAGTCAGCCCAGATGGGAAGGAGTTGTTCAGTGTGGAATCTGGAGATGGAGCGCTAGGCTGTTATGGCCCGCATGGAGATCCCCATTCTGGGGGGTGACCATGGGCATGGGCCCGGGTGCAGATGGGGCCCTCTGAGAATACGTGGGGGTCTCCTGGACAAGAAGCATGGGAGCAAAGAGGACAGCAGGAGAGAGCACTGCCAGGCAAGTCTCCAGGGAGGAACAACATTTGGCAGCCAAGAGGGCTGGTGAATGAAACACAGTTGAGAGAACTGGGAGACACGCCAGAGAGGACTGGGAAAGTGCAGTCTGGGATAAGTGCAGAGCCAGTGGAGTGGACTGTGGTGGCACGAGTAGTGGAGAGAGACAGCTGCAGCCATGAGGGCTAGCAGGGCATGAAGATGTGGTACTGGGCTCAGTAGCCACGTGGACAGCTAGCACTGGCACTACCTACTTTTTGCTACACCATAGGTGCCTGCGGGCCCTGCCCGTAAAGGGCATCTGTTTTGGGCCTAGCTGAGCCAGTGTCCGGCCTATCCATCAGTGCTAGCTGGTCCTGAAGCGGGAGATCAAGAGTTGTGCTGGAGCTAGAAGTAAAGAGGTTGTATATACTGGAAATGTATATAGTTGGTTCAATATATCTTTCTGCAATCAATCGGGCATCTCATGAGTATCTCCTCCCCATCCGAGTTAAATCTCCTCAATAAAAATACAAAACAAAGTACCTCTGCCGGGTTAGCCCCCACCCCCCCCCCCCCCCCCATATCAAAATTTTTAAAAAAATCTTATGCAGTTTGTTAGATCTTTGTTAGATCAGGTTAGATCAACTGTTTGTGTTAGATCTCACACAGAAGAAGCAATATTAACAGTTATTTGCTGGGGGGGCTAACCCGTCATCAGCCCCCCCTTATCAAAAAATTGACCAAACAGTTAACCATTTTGGAAGCTATTTGTTAGATCCGGTAAGATGGTTAGATCCGGTAAGTGGTTTTAACGTTAGATCTCACATAATTAGGGACTTATTAAGTGATTAATGAGGGGGCTGCCCCCCCTTATCAAATTTTCTGGCCAAAAATTATTCAGGCTAATAGATATTTGTTAGATCTGGTAAGATCAAGTGATTTTAACATTAGATCGCACATAATTTCAGAGATATTCCACATGCGATTTTCTGGCCAAAAATCATCTAGGCTAATAGATATTCCTTAGATCCAGTAAGATCAAGTGTTTTTAACGTTAGAGATATTAGGTGGTGGTACATAAGGATGAGATTAGATCTCACATAATTAGAGACTTACTAAGTGATTAATGAGGGGGCTGACCCCCTCTTATCAAATTTTCACCCCGGCTAATTGATATTCATTAGATCCGGTAAGATCAAGTGATTTAATATTATATGATTATCCATAGTTACATGGATATTATGGATATTTGGTAGCGATGCACGGATATCCATACTAGTGTCTATATCGGAGCGGATAATGAGCATTTTCATGTGTATCAGTGAGGAGTGCCATTGAGCATACCAAGCTATGCTGAAATTATGTGGGACATTAATCGACAGAT
This sequence comes from Aquarana catesbeiana, assembly GCF_042186555.1. NCBI lineage: Eukaryota > Metazoa > Chordata > Amphibia > Anura > Ranidae > Aquarana > Aquarana catesbeiana. The sequence continues at coordinate 69,746,269 of NC_133329.1, read as the reverse complement.
GTGTCCAAGCCCAGTGAAGCATGAAGCACAGTGCCAGAAGCCAGAGGGAAACTTCGGAGTACTCTGGTGAAGGGGCCAACCGGGTGCCCATCTATGGTAGCTGGCTCAAAACTAATGACACAAAGAGACAGCAGCGAAAGTCCAAACCCTTGCAGAGGGCCCCCCGATGTTGCCTCCAAGCAACCCAGTGTCCCGTTTCCTTTGACACATGCTGCCTGGTGTCGGAGAGTCAATGAATGAATGAATGAATGAATGATTTGTAAAGTGCAGCAAATGCAAACTGAATCGCCTCAAGGCGCTGAGATACATTCTCTGTTGTCAGCTTGTTAGAAGAGGAAGGTCTTTATTTTTTTCCTGAAGGCCTGGTGGTTTTCTTCCATGCGGATGTTGGTAGGAAGAGCATTCCATAGTCGGGGTCCTTGGACTGCGAATCTTCGTTCTCCCTTTGCTTTGTAGCGGTATTTGGGAATGATAAGGAGGTTTTGGTTGGCTGATCGAAGACTGCGATTCGGTGTGTAGTGTTTTATTTTCTCCCGAAGATATAGCGGAGCATTTCCTTGTATACATTTGTGGGTGAGGCAGAGGGTCTTGAATGTGATCCGATTCTTCACGGTTAGCCAGTGTAGGCTCTTTAGGGATGGGGAGATGGACACCAGACTCCCAGAACTTAGCGCAGACTTAAGCCCGATCAGAATCTCCGCAGACAGGATACATACCACCAAACAGGCCAGGGCCACCACTTCCTCCATGCTCCCTGACAAGCTGGTGGGACCTTCTCCTGTTCCCATCCAAGTAAAGGGAGTCTACACCAAGGTCCTTCTGGATACTGGAGCTTAAGTCACAATTCCCTACAGAGACTTCTATGACAGGCACCTCAAGCACCTGCAGATATGGGGCATTGTGACTCAGAACTTCCCCTATGATGGCTATCTACCTGTCAAGCTGACCTTCGATCCCTCCATGGCTGGGAAAGCCGAGACGAGACTTTTGACACTCAGGCAGTAGTCTGTCCTCGCCCATCAGGGGCCAGTAAGAGTTCTCTCATCATAGGGACCAATACTGATCTTGTCAGAAGGCTGTTGACACCTCTTGTTCTGGAGCCGCGTACTTCAACTACAAGTGTGCACCCCATGCTGAGACAAACCTACCAGCACCTGGTACAAAACAGAAGGCTCCAGCTGAAGGAGTGGGAAAGATCTGGCACTTGGACCAGTGTGAAAGGTGTTACAGCCTGGTAAAGTGGCCTATTTACAAGCATCTGTCAAGCTAAATTGGAAGCAAACAGGCCCTTTCATTGTCCTTGAATCAGACAGATAGAGAGAAGACATGGGAGTGGAGATATTTCCAGAGGTGGTTTCAACCAAAGGGTTGTAAAGAAGTCACGGGAAGATCTGGGTTAGTGTCCGCAACATAACAGCCTCGCCAGTGAAGATGCCGGCTCAGATGTTGCTGGGACAAGTGAATCTGGCCACCCCAGTCTGATTTGGTGGGGGGAGCAAAGGATGCGATCTCTGTGGAGGAGTTCTATTCGAAGAATACTCCCCTTTTGCCTGAATGGAAAGAAAGGGCCAAGACTCAGCTCCTGAAATGGCAGGCTGCATTCTCCAAGAGTGAATTTGATGTGGGGTCTGCAAAAAGTGCCCAATACCGGATCCATCTCTTCAAGTGCATAAGCCTTTCAGGGAAAGAGTTTGATGGATTCCTTTAGGGGACTTGGAGGATCTGCATGAACAACTGGCAGAGTTGAAGAGGGCAGGTATCATCCGAGAGTCCCAGAGTCTATACGCTTCCCCAATAGTGGTGGTACGGAAGAAGAATGGGTCACTGACATGGGCATCCGCACCATAGGGCAAGGGGGGTCATTTGCCCCCCCTGGAATCTGTGTGTTAAAATCCCTGTCTTGCAACGGCCACCGCGGCCGCCTCCGCGGCAGCTGTGGTGTTTTTTTCTCAAAGCCTGGCTGCTGCTGGGGCTGTCTTTTCCAACTACATGCACCTGCTGTGCCGTGCTTGACCGTCCCTCCCTCCTTACCCCTGGCCGAGCATCTGATTGGCTCTGCCGCTTGAGCCTCTGCCGCTCGATTGGCTGCTGCTGCCTCTGCCTTTGTAAAATATGTTGTGCCTGCCTGCTGCTATGCCGATCCGGCCGGCGCGGCGCCGGCTCCTCCCACAGGTCACAGCTGCATGACCTGTGCCCGGGACGACAGGGAATACACTGCCTGAGTGACTGGACTATCCTATCCTACCCTGAAGAACCACAGGTAACAGCAGTGCCTGTATTACCATTGTACAATTTTTTTGTATTTCAATACAACTGGAACTGTTGTGGCCATATTTTGATCCTGATGGAAACAGCTATACAGACTGTATTATACAGTCTGTATAGCTGTTTTCATCAAGATCAAAATATGGCCAGAACAAAATGGCGGCCCGTGCATTAAGGGCGCACGGGAGCGCCGCCCCCTCTCTCCTGCCACCCCTCTATCACCTATAGATAGATTCATGCATTGCATGAATCTATCTATGGCCGCCGCTGCCACCCCTTACTCAGGCGCCCGGCCCCTTTTCAGGCGCAGGACGCCTGAATTACATCGGCGGGGGGTGTTTTTTAAGCACCTGATTAGAGCCATAGGCTCTAATAGGCGTCAAAAATGGTGACCTACAAGCGCCATGCTGGGCGCTCGCAGGTCACTCAGCTGTGTTAGAAAAGCGAATGACTATTCACTTTCCTAACACTAAACCGCCTCTCCGCCGATCATGATGAGCACACTGGCAACATATGATGGGCACACTGGCAGCGTTTGATAGCACACTGGCAGCGTTTAATGGCACACTGGCAGCGTTTGATGGCACAGTGGCTGCGTTTGATGGCACACAGGCAGCGTTTGATGGCACACTGGCAGCATTTGATGGCACACTGGCAGCGTTTGATGGCACACTGGCAGCGTTTGATGGCACAGTGGCTGCGTTTGATGGCACAGTGGCAGCGTTTGAAGGCACAGTGGCAGCGTTTGATGGCACAGTGGCTGCGTTTGATGGCACAGTGGCTGCGTTTGATGGCACAGTGGCAGCGTTTGATGGCACACTGGCAGCGTTTGATGGCACAGTGGCAGCGTTTGATGGCACAGTGGCAGCGTTTGAAGGCACAGTGGCAGCGTTTGATGGCACAGTGGCTGCGTTTGATGGCACAGTGGCAGCGTTTGATGGCACATTGGCAGCGTTTGATGGCACAGTGGCAGCGTTTGATGGCACAGTGGCAGCGTTTCATGGCACATTGGCAGCGTTTCATGGCACATTGGCAGCGTTTGATGGCACAGTGGCAGCGTTTGATGGCACAGTAGCAGCGCTTCATGGCACATTGGCAGCGTTTGATGGCACATTGGCAGCGTTTGATGGCACAGTGGCAGCGTTTTGATGGCACATTGGCAGCGTTTGATGGCACAGTGGCAGCGTTTTGATGGCACACTGGCAGCGTTTGATGGCACACTGGCAGCATTTGATGGCACACTGGCAGCGTTGGATGGCACAGTGGCTGCGTTTGATGGCACAGTGGCAGCATTTGAAGGCACAGTGGCAGCGTTTGATGGCACAGTGGCTGAGTTTGATGGCACAGTGGCTGCGTTTGATGGCACAGTGGCAGCGTTTGATGGCACATTGGCAGCATTTGATGGCACAGTGGCAGCGTTTGATGGCACAGTGGCAGCGTTTGATGGCACAGTGGCAGCGTTTGATGGCACAGTGGCAGCGTTTGATGGCACATTGGCAGCGTTTGATGGCACAGTGGCAGCGTTTTGATGGCACATTGGCAGCGTTTGATGGCACATTGGCAGCGTTTGATGGCACAGTGGCAGCGTTTGATGGCACAGTGGCAGCGTTTGATGGCACATTGGCAGCGTTTCATGGCACATTGGCAGCGTTTCATGGCACATTGGCAGCGTTTGATGGCACAGTGGCAGCGTTTTGATGGCACATTGGCAGCGTTTGATGGCACAGTAGCAGCGTTTGGCACTATGGCAGCGTTTGGCACACTGGCAGTGTTTGATGGCACAGTGGCAGCGTTTGATGGCACAGTAGCAGCGCTTCATGGCACATTGGCAGCGTTTGATGGCACATTGGCAGCGTTTGATGGCACAGTGGCAGCGTTTTGATGGCACATTGGCAGCGTTTGATGGCACAGTGGCAGCGTTTTGATGGCACACTGGCAGCGTTTGATGGCACACTGGCAGCATTTGATGGCACACTGGCAGCGTTGGATGGCACAGTGGCTGCGTTTGATGGCACAGTGGCAGCATTTGAAGGCACAGTGGCAGCGTTTGATGGCACAGTGGCTGAGTTTGATGGCACAGTGGCTGCGTTTGATGGCACAGTGGCAGCGTTTGATGGCACATTGGCAGCATTTGATGGCACAGTGGCAGCGTTTGATGGCACAGTGGCAGCGTTTGATGGCACAGTGGCAGCGTTTGATGGCACATTGGCAGCGTTTGATGGCACAGTGGCAGCGTTTTGATGGCACATTGGCAGCGTTTGATGGCACATTGGCAGCGTTTGATGGCACAGTGGCAGCGTTTGATGGCACAGTGGCAGCGTTTGATGGCACATTGGCAGCGTTTCATGGCACATTGGCAGCGTTTCATGGCACATTGGCAGCGTTTGATGGCACAGTGGCAGCGTTTTGATGGCACATTGGCAGCGTTTGATGGCACAGTAGCAGCGTTTGGCACTATGGCAGCGTTTGGCACACTGGCAGTGTTTGGCACAGTGGCAGCGTTTGGCACAGTGGCAGCGTTTGATGGGCACAGTGGCTGCAATTGATAATTTTTTTTCAACATTTTTTGCGCCCCCCCAAAAACTTTGAGCACCAGCCGCCACTGCCATAACAGATGTTTTGCAATATAAAAAGATGTACATTCTCTAGGCTTGAAAGATATATGTGTTATATAAGAGATCATTCCACTCCACATTGTATTGGAAGTTGCTTAGGCCAGGCGTACAATCCATATAAATATAGCCTAGAGAATGTACATCTTTTTATGTTGCAAATTTGCAATGTATAGCAATACATGACGATCTGTTATGACCATATTTTGATCATGATGAAAACAGCCTTTGCTTGAAATTTTTTTATGGTTTTTAAAAAGTCTTGTTATTGTTATTACAGCCCATTCTCCAGGTTTCCTCCACAAGACTGAAAATGTTTCAGTACTCACTATAACTCCACCATGCCATCTATGTTATGGTCTCTCTCGCCCTCCCGCCTCTATCCTCCTCCACCACTGTCATCAGTGAACAGCAGAGACCGGGAGGAAGCACAGCTCAGGACGGAGGACGGGAAGAGGAGCTGGCGGAACAAACTTTTTATGTTAAACCGCTGGTGATTGGTTGCTAGCGCACAGGGTGGTTCTAAGCAACCAATCACCAGCTTGCTAATATGAAAAGTCACTCTGCCAGCTCCCGCCCTCTGTCCATAACTGTGCTGCCTCCCAGTCTCTGCTGTGGAAACAGGTAGGGGGGAGGTTACTGCTATAGGGTAAAGGAGGGACAGAAGACACCACTGTGTGTGTGTGGGGGGGGGGGAGGTGATGTGAACGGGGCAGAGGACACTGTTATGGGCAGGGTCACCCCCCTAGCAGTGTCCTGTAGCACCCTTCATATCACCCCCCCCCGATCCCTGCATTCTTGAGCGCAACCCACTCCTAAACTCTGCATTCTGAGCATATCACACCCCTAAACCCTGCATTCTGAGTGCAACGCACTCCTGATCCCTGCATTCTATACGCAATTCACTCCTGATCCCTGCATTCTGAGCACAATGCAGACTGATTCCTGCATTCTGAGCGCAATGCACTCCTGATCCCTGCATTCTGAGCACAATGCACTCCTGATCCCTGCATTCTGAGCGCAATGCAGTCCTGATTCCTGCATTCTGAGCGCAATGCACTCCTGATCCCTGCATTCTGAGCACAATGCAGTCCTGATTCCTGCATTCTGAGCGCAACGCACTCCTGATCCCTGCATTCTATACGCAATTCACTCCTGATCCCTGCATTCTGAGCACAATGCAGACTGATTCCTGCATTCTGAACGCAATGCACTCCTGATCCCTGCATTCTGAGCACAATGCACTCCTGATCCCTGCATTCTGAGCACAATGCACTCCTGATCCCTGCAATCTGAGCGCAATTCACTCCTGATCCCTGCATTCTGAGCGCAATGCAGTCCTGATTCCTGCATTCTGAGCGCAATGCAGTCCTGATCCCTGCATTCTGAGAGCAATGCACTCCTGATCCCTGCATTCTGAGCTCAATGCACTCCTGATCCCTGCAATCTGAGCGCAATTCACTCCTGATCCCTGCATTCTGAGCGCAATGCAGTCCTGATTCCTGCTTTCTGAGCGCAATGCAGTCCTGATTCCTGCTTTCTGAGCGCAATGCAGTCCTGATCCCTGCATTCTGAGAGCAATGCACTCCTGATCCCTGCATTCTGAGCGCAATGCACTCCTGATCCCTGCATTTTTTATAAATTCTTTATTTTCGTTTTTTCCACAATAATAATAGTACAATATTACATATGAGTACATCACCACCTACATATTCTATTTTACAAATATCTTCTTGAAAATCGCCAATTACTATCACCTTTATGACGAAATTATGTTGTCTTTAGGCAAAAAAAAATGTATCATTTCATCTTGCCTTCTTATTGTTCTAATACATACCCGTAATAATTCCTACTCTTATTACATTTTCCTTAACCAGGGATAGCCCTGATTATCCTCCAAAGCCAAAAAACAAAACACCCAAAAAAAGAAAAGGAGAAAAAAAAAAAAAAAGAGACACAGAAAAAGAAAAAAGAGAACTACAACAAAAATAAATGAATAAATAAATTGAGAAAAAAAAAAAAATTAAAAATTAATATTAATATTACGCCTCATCATACCGTCCACCCCTCCCCCCCGCTAGAAACTTTATTTAAGGATTCTGCTCCCTGTATGTAATATAGGGAGTCCAGATTTCCCAATACTTGTCTTCTTGCTCTCTCAGCGTCATAGTAAGATTTTCCATTTGTTGGATCTCTGTTATTCTGCTAATCCATTGTATTTTGGTTGGAGCTACCGTGCTTTTCCAGAGTGCCGGGATACAAGCTTTTGCTGCTGTAAGCAGGTGCCTTAAGAGAGATTTGTTATATTTATCAATAGATAACGGAATATCATGCAGCAAAAAAGCTGCAGGGTTTTCACCAAGAGACACACCTGTAATTTCTTTAACTGTTTCAGAGACCATTTTCCAAAATTCTTTCAGTCCACTACATTCCCAGAATATGTGTAACATGGTGCCCTCCGCACCCTGGCAGCGCCAACATAAATTGGATATTTGTGGGAATATCCGATTCAGTACTTCCGGGGTTCTATACCACCTGGTCAAGATTTTATACCCCCCTTCTTGATATCTGGTTGCCATTGACGCCTTGTGCGTAAACATAAAAATCTTATTTTTCTGTGTCTCGGAGAACCTAACCCCGAGGTCCCTCTCCCATGCTTGTATAAAGGCCAACTCTTGTGGGGCTTCTAACTCCGTCAACAATGCATACATAAAAGAGAGTGAATGTCTCAATGTTTCACCCTTTAGGCATATCTGTTCAAAGCTAGATGGATTACGTACCATCGGCACTCGTTGCTTAATTAATCGAAGGAAGGCATTAAGCTGTATTTGCCTAAATGGATCTAGGTCAGATGAGAACACCCGTTCAATCTCCCCCTTAGTCATCACATGATTGTCAATTGAAAAATGTATGATCCTGCTAATGCCTCTTCTCCTCAAATCCCTGAAACCTTGGTCTATAAGACCTGGCTTAAAAGCCGAGGTGCCCAGGATTGGTATCATGGGACTTGGATGAGTCGACATCTTAGTTTTCTTAAATATCTTTTTGATGGATTGGAGTGTAGCACCCACAATGGGGTGTCTTCTCGCCGCCTGTGGTATCTCTACCTCCCAAAGCCATGCTAATCCCTCCAGGGGTATATCGATCGTTGCTTGCTCCATATGTATCCAAGGCTTTTCCTTATGTAGTACACACCAATCCGCTACCCGTGCTAGATGTGATGCTTCATAATAACCCACCGGGTCCGGAAATCCCACCCCTCCTCTCTCCTTTGGTAATGACAGAATATCTCTACGTAATCTCACTGTTTTGCCCGCCCATATGAACCTCACAAATCTTGATCTCAGGTCCCTCAGAAACCCTGAGGGGAGCTTTATAGGTAGGGTCTGGAATAAGTATAGCAATCTCGGCATTGCATTCATTTTAATGATGTTAATCCTACCAAACCACGTGAAGACTTCTTTGTCCCACCGCTGAAAATCCAGTTTAATCTGTCGTACCAATGGGGCAAAGTTGAGTTCAAACACTCTTTTAAGCTTATTCGGTATTTTAGTCCCTAGATAGCATATATGTGAATTCGTCCATCTAAAAGCAAAGTGATCCGAAAGCTGATGTTGTAACGCAGTATTCACTTCCACACCCATCGCTTCAGACTTACTATAGTTTACCTTGAAATTGGATACCCCTCCATATATGGGTAACTCCGATAATAAAGATGGTAGGGATACAACTGGAGAGGTTATGAAGAATAGCAAGTCATCCGCATATGCGGCCAATTTATGTTCTTCCCCTTTTGTTGAGATGCCCCTAATATCTGGGTTGGCCCGTATTGTTCTCAAAAAGGGTTCAAGTGTGAGAATAAATATGATAGGAGAAAGTGGACATCCCTGCCGCGTTCCATTATTTATAGCGAATGATTCAGACATTGTATCATTAATCTTCACCCTTGCTTTAGGATATGAGTACAGACTAGAAATCCAGTTCTGCATCCCACTTTTCAATCCTATATGCTGTAATGTGGCTCTCAGGAATGTCCAGTCTACCCTATCAAATGCTTTTTCTGCATCAGTAGATATAAGCACTAGGGGTTTTTGATAATATTGAGATATGTATATGGCATTTAGAACCCTTTGCGTGTTTTCTTTACCCTCTCTATTAGGGGTAAACCCTACTTGATCCTGATGCACTAGAGCGGGGATGTATGTCACTAATCTATTAGCGAGTATTTTTGTAAAGATCTTGAGGTCTACATTTAGCAACGAGATTGGACGATAGCTAGCACATAGGGCAGGGTCCTTCCCCTCCTTCGGAATTACTGTTATGTGGGCCATTAATGTTTCCATGGGCATCGTTTGCCCATCACGTATTGAGTTAAAAGCAGCTAGAAATTTAGGTGCCAGTTTTTCCGAGAAGGTCTTATAATACAGCAAGGTGTACCCATCGGGACCTGGGGCCTTACCTGGCTTCAGCGATTTCAGCGCTTCTGAAAATTCTTCTATTGTAATTGAGCCATCTATGTCTCCTGCTCCTTCTTCAGGTATCTTAGGCATTCCTGAAGCCAATATGTATTCTTTTGCCGACTCCCATCTATTGGATGTTCTTGAAGTAGGCATTTGGCCCTCTGTCTGATATAGGTTGGCATAATAATCCCTAAATGCCTTCGCAATTGCCTGTGAGGAGTTGACTAACGTATCTCCCTGGATTTTAATACGCTCAATATGATTCCGAGCTCTTGTCTCTCTGAGCACATTTGCTAGCACCCTGCTGGGCTTATTTCCGTATTCATAGTATACACGTCTACACCGGGCCAGCTTAGCTTTTGCTTTATCTATTAATAATAGATTTAATTCATCTCGTAAACCCGAAAGTTTCTCCTCCGTCTGTTGTGCATGAGATTTCTTGTGAGCTTGTTCGAGTATACGGATTTCTCCAAGCAGGGTGTCCAGCTTAGCGCCGAGAGAGCGTTTCCTATGAGCTCCTAAAGATATGAGGATTCCCCTAATGTAACATTTATGCGCTTCCCATCTGCAAAATGGGGTTGTTTCCCCTGATTTATTGTTTATAAAGAAGGATTCCACTTCCTGAGCTATCTGATTCTCATACTCTGGTTCCTTCAGGAGTGTCTCATTCATCTTCCAGTTCCATTCCCGGGGGCTTATATCACCCCATTCTAAAACACAATTGGTTGGTGCGTGGTCCGACAATGTAAATGAGCCTATGGAAGCCTCCAATATACACGACAGTGCATTCTGCGATAGAAAAACATAGTCAATTCTAGTATATGTCTTGTGTTTAGCTGAAAAAAAAGTATAATCTCTGTCGTGTGCATGGAGGGTCCTCCAAGTGTCCATTAATTGCAAATCTTGTAGCAATCTCTTTGCTCTGCGCAGTTTTATATAAGATAAGTGAGACACTCCCTTTGAGACATCCAAAGCAGGATCCAATGCCATGTTCAGATCCCCTCCCACCATCAGGATCCCTTCTTTATTTTGATGTACCAAATTCAGATACGTCTCAAGAGCTGAGACTTGATCCTCATTTGGTAGATACAGGTTTACTAACGTAACCTTTTGTTCACATAGAAATCCTTTTACAATAAGAAGACGACCTGCCTCATCCGTAATTATCTTGGATTCTTTCCATGGTATCTGATTCGAAATCAAAATTGAAACCCCCATTCGCCTTTGCGGTCTGGGAGGCACCATGGTACACTGTAGGAAACCTGCGGTTCCCCAATTTTGGAGTTTTATCATTTCTAAAATGTGTCTCTTGTAAAAAAAATGATTTGGGATTTCATCCTCCTCAGTTCCGTTAACAATCTGGTGCGTTTCTCTGGACTATTTAGCCCCTTCACATTATAGGAGGTCAGAGTTATCCTAGTCATTTTACCCCTTAATTCTAGCAAGTCACCAGTGTAAGGGGAATACGGGGGACGGTACAATAAGGCAACCCTACCCAAAAAAAAAAAAAGCTGTTTCTCAGGGTCTGGCAAGTTGTCCAAGCCCCTGAGTAATGTATAATCTAAGCTATAGCTGGCTTTATGCAACTGCAAGGCTGCCTGCTATTTGCTTAGTAAAAGAAATTAGAAAGTTAAACGCCTCCGACTTCCCTCCACTTGGAGGAGAGGCGTATAAATTTGGGGAGAGTGAATAAGCCCGGCAGAGATCAGAGCAATAGTATCTGTCCACATGCACCCTATATCTGCTTGCAACCCCGTGTAAATATTACATTCCTTCAATTATCCATTTAGGCCCCTTGCCGGTTGGCCCCCTTACCCATTGTTTGCTCATAACCAACAGACGGATTCCATCATTCCCCCATTATATATTCATACTTTACTGAAAATCCTATCACACATTTTTTTTTTTCCTCTTCCCTTTCCCTTCTCTTCTCCCTTTCTTTATCTCCTAATAATACATATTAAGGTGATTTCCCAGGCCCACAAGGAAAAAACAACAAAAAAAAACAAAACAAAAAAAAACCTCTATTATTAGACATTGGCGAGACGGCAAATATTCAAACTATCTAGACCCCTACTTCTTCCAGTTCATACAGGTTTTCTTAAATGTGGGATTTTCTTCCCATACCAGGATATTAAAACATACTATTCTACCAATGAGGGAGCAAGGGTACTGAATACCTTCCTAGGAGGATACACCCTCCCCCCTATTTTACCCCTTGACCACTGTGACGGTGTATCAAGTGCTATACTCTCGTATTCTACCCATCGTGAAACTAACTCACAGCAAACATAAAAAAAAAAGAAAAAAAGATAAAAAGCCACACAAAACAAGAAAAAACACTACTCTCTAACGTGTGCAACCACTACCTTATATAAGACGTCCATCACTACTCACATATTCCTATGCTGACAGACGTAGCAAAAGTTCTTGCTTATCAATCGTGAGTTGTGATATATGATATGTGATATGTGTTATTTATTATTAGTCTTCTACTCCATTCGGGCTACCATTACCGAGACTACAACAAACCAATACGTAAACCCCCCCCCCCCAAAAAAAAAAATGCCATTCTAACCCCTCCCCCTATATCCCCTCCCCCACCCCTACCATTCTTACATTCCCCTCCTGCCAGTACCTTCTAAGTTCTACATGTACCCCTCCCCCATCTTCCCCATCCGAGGCTACACCCTGGTTCCCTGTTGCCCATCCTATCGCAAAGGACCCATTAAATTTCTACTCCCCTTCAAGGGGGAAAAAAAAAAAAAAAAAAACAACAATCTTCCCCTTCTCCTCCCCCCCCTCCTCTCTCCCCCCTCTCCTCTTCCCCTCTCCTCCCTTCCCTTTTTACCCAAAAACAAAAACGTACCCCCCATCCCCACAATAGTTCATATAACTCATAAGTATATACACAGATAAATCCCCATACATGATTTTATCAACCAAACTATGACCCTCTCACAAATTCCATAAACCTCTGGTAAACCAACGAGGGGGAGGGGAGGAGGGGGAGAAAAAGAGGGGAGAAAAAAAAAAAGGGAATCCCCTCGCCATACTGAAAAATATATGTGAGTGGGGGATGTGGGAGGAAGAAAAAAAATTAATTAATTAATTAATTAAAAAAAAGGGGGGGGGGGGGAATCCCCATACCATGTATACAGAGCATACTTCCTACACCATACGTCAACCCCCCACCCTCCTCCATAAAAAAAAAAAAAAAATGTTTTCCCTTCGTGGGATCATCTAATTCTCTATCTGTTCATTTCTTATTCCTGTGGTGGGTTACGACCCCATGCATGCTGCGTTTTCCCCTAGTCCCGTCTGTTTCTCTCCCGCTGCCATTGCAGTTGTTGGATGGGTTGCTCTATTAGTGTTGGTAATTCTGTCCAATTAGGGACCTCAATGGCCTCTACACCCAAAAAATGAAAAAGGTCTGGTAGTTGTGCAGGGTCTCTTAAATTGAAGCTTCGCCCCCCTTTTTTAACTATTACTGCAAGTGGGTAGCCCCATCTGTATGTGGCTCCTTTACAGAGTAGATAGTCCAGAAGGGGCTTTAAAATGCGCCTCCTGATCTTGGTTTGTCTACACAGGTCTGGATATATTTGTATTTCAGCCCCCTCATACTTCACTGTTCCCTCTTGCCATGCAGCTCTGAGTATGTTCTCTTTTATCCTGAAAAAGTGTACTCTACACAGGACATCCCGTGGATTAGTCTGTGCTGGATTACGAGTCGTGGGAACCTTATGTACGCGATCAAGCTCAATAGGAGTATTCGGGGGGTTCTTCAACACTTGGTTTAAAATGGCCATCACTGTATCTCTTAGAGCGGGTCCCTCGATATCCTCCGGGACCCCCTTAATCCGAATATTATTCCTCCTACTTCTATTTTCTGATTCCTCAGACTGTAGTTGTAGCATAACCAATCGCTGGTGTTGCTTTTGCAATTTTTCTTCAATCATCTCTAACCGTGTATCTGATGTACCTTGCAGCTTTTCAAGATTGTGCACTCTGTCATCTACCGCCACTACTTTGGCACGCACCTCCTCCATCTCCTCCCTTAGTGCCCCCGTTATACTGACCAGGAGTTTTTGGATGTCATCTTTAGTAGGGAGAGCTTGAATAAGCTGTCTAATGTCCGGCTCTATCCCCTGCTCCTGTGTCTGTGTATTATATGCAGTATACGAGCATACCTGAACCTCTTCATTTATAGCTGTATGAGTTGCTGACGAGGGCTCCGCATCTACTGCTCCCATCGGTGTAGACGATCCACCCCTCTGTAGCAAAGAAGCAGCTGGTGCCTGTAGTGATACCTCCGACAACGGCTCTTTTATCAGAGCCATACTGACACTGGCGTCCGCTGGCTGTTCCAGATCTCTCTTCACCGTCAGGTAGCGGGTAATGTACGAGTGTTTGGGAGTGTACGGCACTCCTGCACTCCTACCCCGCCTCGACATGTACTGGGTCTGGTGAATGATAGCCGGTCTGCTGGAGGGTGCGCTGTGATACCGCTATGCTCCGGTCTCCATCGCTCTCACGCTGCCATGCTTAGACCACTCCCCCCCAAACATGAAAGTCCTGCTCGTACACCCACAGATCTGCATTCTGAGTGCAATGCACTCCTGATCCCTGCATTCTTTGAGCAACGCACTCCTGAACCCTGCATTCTGAGTTTATATCTTGTGCTGTGGGTTTATATCTTGTGCTGTGGTTTTATAGCTGGTGGTGCTGTTTTTCTAGTGCTCTGGATCTTTATCTTGTGCAGTGAATCTATATCTGGTGCTGTGGGGTTATTTCAAGTGCTGTGGATGTCACGTACCTGGTAGGTTGTGAGCCTGAAGTGCAGGAAAAGACCTCCCTTACAGCTCCCACTCCCGTTCCCCTGGAATGGAGACAGAGGACCAGGAGTGAAGAGTGTAGGCAAGTAAAGGCGCAAAATTGCTGGGCATTCCTATGTACCCATTATGTAGATGGCAGGAGGTGATAATTAATAAAGTCCATCAAAAGTCTATGTGGGGAAAAAAAAAGGGGGACTAAATAAAACGTTCAAACAAGTATTTCGAAGTCCACACTAATGGCTGCCTTCCTGGAAGAGCTGAACCTAAGCCCCAATAATCTGCAAAAGAACACAAGGAGAGGAGGCGCCTCTAAGTGCAGTATTAAAACCAATTTTAATAAAAACTCTGTGCAAAACACTCACATTTTGTAGATTAACATTAAGCATGTAATGTAACTGGAAGTCCAGGAGGAGAGGGGTCCGTCAGGTCTGTCACTAACTGGCGCTGAGTCCTGCTGTGAGTGCGGCTGTGCCCGAACACCGCTAAAGCCGGCCGCGGTGATGAGGTTCCAAGGCGAGGCCTGAGACGCTGATGGAAAGCAGGCGCGGAGCTGTGACGTCACTGGGATGCGACGCGTTTCGTGAGCGTGCAGGCTACGATAGCACGGTAGCCGCGCTCCTTCATCAAAGCTGCAGAGGGATCGTGGAAGTGGTTTAAGAAGAGAATGGGGGCGGGGACTGGAGAGAAAAGGGGAAGAAGGAACACAGTGAGGGGGAGGGAAAAGGACGAAGGGTGATGGCTGTATATCTGGTTTATCCAAAGGATGACAGGGTGTGAATCAATATGTAGGGGAATGTATGTGTAAATAGAGTAAAGGTGGATATGAGGATTTAATTGGAAATAAACATGAAAGTGAAAGTAAAAGTGAAAATAAAAATAAAAATAATAAAAATAATAATAAATAAAAATAAAAATAAAAGTAATAATAATAAAAATAAAAAATAAGAAATAATAAAATATAAAAATAAAAATAAAAATAAAAATAAAAATAAATATAAAAATAAAAATAATAAAAATAATAATAAATAAAAGTAAAAATATGCTCAAAGTGATGATGAAAATAATGAATGCTAATAAGGATAACTAGAGTTAAATGAAAATGTTGTTGTATCATGAGATGATAGTTTGGGTAAAATGAACATTAAGATTAACATTAAGGTTAAGATTATTAATACATCTATATACATGTACGAATATGTGCATATATGTGCACAAGTATGTATTTTGTCAGGTGCATGCGCACGCATACGGGGCCCACTGCTAAGTGGCCTCCATACATGCGCCGCTCATAACAACATAAAGGGAAGAAAAGGGGCCTATTCAAGAAAAAGGGGGGGGAGGGGGGGGGGGGGGAAGGGGGGGGGGGGAGCCCATGTATGTAGAGAGGTACACGGGTTCTATAGAATTCATTTTCTAAAAAAACATTTTCTAAAAAAACAACAACAGTCAAAACACAGAAAAACAAAAACAAAAGCAACAACGGGGAACCCATCAGACCTTCGGAGGTCAGTGTATGATTATCATTAAAACAACTTACTCATTTGGTTATAGATGGTAAAACAGATATAAAATAAATAAATAGATAAAAGAGTACATTGAGGTATAATATTGTGTTTACAGAATAGTTGCAATCTCAATGCTTTCGTTGATTCCTCCCGGCGAGAGTACATCTAAGGTATAGATCCAAAAAGTCTCACGTGCACAGAGCCTTTTGAATCTTTCAGCCGCCGGGAGGGACCTCGGAATTTGTTCAATTACCCACACTTTCAGGCCCTCAGTAGAACCTTGGTGGGCTAAGGAGAAATGTCTTGGGACACTATGAGGATCTGTTCCACCTTCTATGAGCCTTCTGTGTTCCCCAAATCTTCGTCTCAGGGCTCTAATTGTCCGGCCCACATACATTAGGCCACACGGACACATTAGGCCATAAACGACGAAGTCGGATGAACAGTTATAGAATTCCTTTAGCACAAAGGTCTTACCCTTAGTGGTAAAGGACTTCTGTCCATGCTGAATGAATTTGCAGGTTTTGCACAAGGCCTTACGGCACTGGTACATGCCTACTAGGGGGATTAGTGTAGGTACAGACGATGCTGTTGGAATGGATCTGAACTTGCTGGGTGCAATCTTACTTCTAAGGTTGGGAGCCCTGCGATAGATCACCTTGGGGCGAATTGGGAGTGATGTTTTTAGATGGGGGTCTTGGTGTAATATCCCCCAGTGTTTTTCCAGAATCTTCTCCATACCTTTGTACTTATTATGAAAAGTGGTTATAAACTTGCTAGACTCACCATAAGTCGACGGATTAGTTTTGGGTTTTGATGGTTTACCTTGCAGGTAGTAACTAAAAGCATCTTCCACCAAGGGTTCAGGATATTTTTTGTCATGGAACTTTCTCTTGAGAGTTTCACTGAGCTCGACATAATCTGAATCCTTGGTGCAGTTCTGACGAAGCCGGCAGAACTGTCCTTTTGGAATATTTGTAACCCATTTGGGAAGGTGACAACTGTTAAAGTGTAAATAGGAATTACCTGCTGTAGGCTTAGTATAATTTTTAGAAGTAATGATGGAACCATCATGTCCTAATTCCAGATCGAGAAAAGCAATGGTAGCTGGATCAGTAACTGACGTGAAGGACAACCCATAAGGGTTGGTATTACAATGTTGAACAAAGGAGTTGATTAGGTCAATATCCCCGTCCCAGATGATAATTAGGTCATCGATGTATCTACCAAAGAATATGATGTTGGCCGCAAAGGGATTGTTTTTATAGATAAAATTATTTTCCCATAGACCCATCGCTAGATTAGCGTAAGATGGTGCAAAGTTTGCCCCCATTGCTGTGCCCTGTATCTGTAGGTAGTACTCTCCATTAAAAGAAAAATAGTTATGCGTCAAGCAAAACCTTGCTGCTTGCACAACAAACTCCGCTTGGCGCATGTTAATCACAGGATCTGCAGATAGGAAATGCTCCAGTGCCTTCAGTCCGAAGTCGTGTGGAATGGAGGTATACAGTGAACATACGTCTAGTGAGAGCCAGATGTAGGTAGGCTCCCACTTGTAAGGGGACAACATTTCCATAAGGTGAGTACCATCCCGAATATATGATTGTAGCTGGGCAACTATGGGTTGTAAGAATTGGTCAATATATAAACTGAAACCAGTGGTGACACTCTCCATGGCTGCCACGATAGGTCTGCCTGGGGGATCCTCTAAGCTTTTATGGATCTTAGGTAGGTGATAAAAATAAGGTACCTGATAGAAGGTCTTATGCAAAAAAGACTTCTCAGTTTTAGAGATAATACCCTTTTGCAGGGCAGTGGAAATCAGTTGAAGCTGACCAACTGATTTCCACTGCCCTGCAAAAGGGTATTATCTCTAAAACTGAGAAGTCTTTTTTGCATAAGACCTTCTATCAGGTACCTTATTTTTATCACCTACCTAAGATCCATAAAAGCTTAGAGGATCCCCCAGGCAGACCTATCGTGGCAGCCATGGAGAGTGTCACCACTGGTTTCAGTTTATATATTGACCAATTCTTACAACCCATAGTTGCCCAGCTACAATCATATATTCGGGATGGTACTCACCTTATGGAAATGTTGTCCCCTTACAAGTGGGAGCCTACCTACATCTGGCTCTCACTAGACGTATGTTCACTGTATACCTCCATTCCACACGACTTCGGACTGAAGGCACTGGAGCATTTCCTATCTGCAGATCCTGTGATTAACATGCGCCAAGCGGAGTTTGTTGTGCAAGCAGCAAGGTTTTGCTTGACGCATAACTATTTTTCTTTTAATGGAGAGTACTACCTACAGATACAGGGCACAGCAATGGGGGCAAACTTTGCACCATCTTACGCTAATCTAGCGATGGGTCTATGGGAAAATAATTTTATCTATAAAAACAATCCCTTTGCGGCCAACATCATATTCTTTGGTAGATACATCGATGACCTAATTATCATCTGGGACGGGGATATTGACCTAATCAACTCCTTTGTTCAACATTGTAATACCAACCCTTATGGGTTGTCCTTCACGTCAGTTACTGATCCAGCTACCATTGCTTTTCTCGATCTGGAATTAGGACATGATGGTTCCATCATTACTTCTAAAAATTATACTAAGCCTACAGCAGGTAATTCCTATTTACACTTTAACAGTTGTCACCTTCCCAAATGGGTTACAAATATTCCAAAAGGACAGTTCTGCCGGCTTTGTCAGAACTGCACCAAGGATTCAGATTATGTCGAGCTCAGTGAAACTCTCAAGAGAAAGTTCCATGACAAAAAATATCCTGAACCCTTGGTGGAAGATGCTTTTAGTTACTACCTGCAAGGTAAGCCATCAAAACCCAAAACTAATCCGTCGACTTATGGTGAGTCTAGCAAGTTTATAACCACTTTTCATAATAAGTACAAAGGTATGGAGAAGATTCTGGAAAAACACTGGGGGATATTACACCAAGACCCCCATCTAAAAACATCACTCCCAATTCGCCCCAAGGTGATCTATCGCAGGGCTCCCAACCTTAGAAGTAAGATTGCACCCAGCAAGTTCAGATCCATTCCAACAGCATCGTCTGTACCTACACTAATCCCCCTAGTAGGCATGTACCAGTGCCGTAAGGCCTTGTGCAAAACCTGCAAATTCATTCAGCATGGACAGAAGTCCTTTACCACTAAGGGTAAGACCTTTGTGCTAAAGGAATTCTATAACTGTTCATCCGACTTCGTCGTTTATGGCCTAATGTGTCCGTGTGGCCTAATGTATGTGGGCCGGACAATTAGAGCCCTGAGACGAAGATTTGGGGAACACAGAAGGCTCATAGAAGGTGGAACAGATCCTCATAGTGTCCCAAGACATTTCTCCTTAGCCCACCAAGGTTCTACTGAGGGCCTGAAAGTGTGGGTAATTGAACAAATTCCGAGGTCCCTCCCGGCGGCTGAAAGATTCAAAAGGCTCTGTGCACGTGAGACTTTTTGGATCTATACCTTAGATGTACTCTCGCCGGGAGGAATCAACGAAAGCATTGAGATTGCAACTATTCTGTAAACACAATATTATACCTCAATGTACTCTTTTATCTATTTATTTATTTTATATCTGTTTTACCATCTATAACCAAATGAGTAAGTTGTTTTAATGATAATAATACACTGACCTCCGAAGGTCTGATGGGTTCCCCGTTGTTGCTTTTGTTTTTGTTTTTCTGTGTTTTGACTGTTGTTGTTTTTTTAGAAAATGTTTTTTTAGAAAATAAATTCTATAGAACCCGTGTACCTCTCTACATACATGGGCTCCCCCCCCCCTTTCCCCCCCCCTCCCCCCCTTTTTCTTGAATAGGCCCCTTTTCTTCCCTTTATGTTGTTATGAGCGGCGCATGTATGGAGGCCACTTAGCAGTGGGCCCCGTATGCGTGCGCATGCACCTGACAAAATACATACTTGTGCACATATATGCACATATTCGTACATGTATATAGATGTATTAATAATCTTAACCTTAATGTTAATCTTAATGTTCATTTTACCCAAACTATCATCTCATGATACAACAACATTTTCATTTAACTCTAGTTATCCTTATTAGCATTCATTATTTTCATCATCACTTTGAGCATATTTTTACTTTTATTTATTATTATTTTTATTATTTTTATTTTTATATTTATTTTTATTTTTATTTTTATTTTTATTTTTATATTTTATTATTTCTTATTTTTTATTTTTATTATTATTACTTTTATTTTTATTTATTATTATTTTTATTATTTTTATTTTTATTTTTATTTTTATTTTCACTTTTACTTTCACTTTCATGTTTATTTCCAATTAAATCCTCATATCCACCTTTACTCTATTTACACATACATTCCCCTACATATTGATTCACACCCTGTCATCCTTTGGATAAACCAGATATACAGCCATCACCCTTCGTCCTTTTCCCTCCCCCTCACTGTGTTCCTTCTTCCCCTTTTCTCTCCAGTCCCCGCCCCCATTCTCTTCTTAAACCACTTCCACGATCCCTCTGCAGCTTTGATGAAGGAGCGCGGCTACCGTGCTATCGTAGCCTGCACGCTCACGAAACGCGTCGCATCCCAGTGACGTCACAGCTCCGCGCCTGCTTTCCATCAGCGTCTCAGGCCTCGCCTTGGAACCTCATCACCGCGGCCGGCTTTAGCGGTGTTCGGGCACAGCCGCACGCACAGCAGGACTCAGCGCCAGTTAGTGACAGACCTGACGGACCCCTCTCCTCCTGGACTTCCAGTTACATTACATGCTTAATGTTAATCTACAAAATGTGAGTGTTTTGCACAGAGTTTTTATTAAAATTGGTTTTAATACTGCACTTAGAGGCGCCTCCTCTCCTTGTGTTCAGGAGTGAAGAGTGGTATGGGTGCCTGGCAGGATCAACAGTTGCTGAAAGTCCAGTAGTGGTGGCACCCTCTGGAGTCAGTAGTCTGAGGAGTAGACTGAGGACAGAGACTGGAATGCAGGACTGGAACCAGGAACAACAGCAGGTAATAGCAGACCGGCAGCTGGACTGGAACAACAGCAGAAGATAGCCTGGAACACTGGACTGGAACCAGGAACAACAGCAGGTAATAGACTGGAACGCTGGACTGGAACACAGCAGAAGGTAGCCTGGAACGCTGGGCTGGAACACAGCAGAAGGTAGCCTGGAACGCTGGACTGGAACCAGGAACAACAGCAGGTAATAGCAGACTGGAAGCTGGACTGGAACCAGGAACAACAGCAGGTAATAGCAGACTGGCAGCTGGACTGGAACAACAGCAGAAGATAGCCTGGAACACTGGACTGGAACCAGGAACAACAGCAGGTAATAGACTGGAACGCTGGACTGGAACACAGCAGAAGGTAGCCTGGAACGCTGGGCTGGAACACAGCAGAAGGTAGCCTGGAACGCTGGACTGGAACCAGGAACAACAGCAGGTAATAGCAGACGGGAAGCTGGACTGGAACCAGGAACAACAGCAGGTAATAGCAGACTGGAAGCTGATGAACACAGCGGAGGGTCAACAAGCCAGTGGTCAGTAACGTTCGGACAGCAGAGGTACCAGGGGTAATGCAGAGGGATGGTCAGGCAAGCCAAGAGGGTCTGATGCAGGCAGATAGCAGGATCGTCAAACAGGAAGCCGGGTCAGATAACAGGAAACACAGATCAGATCAGGTAACACTCACAGAACGCTGTAGAGCAGACAGCGGGGATGGAGTGTGACAGGCCGGTTTAAATAGCCCGCCTGGCACTAGCGGGAGTGCGCGCGCGTGCGTGACAGCACCCGTGAACGCGCGCGCATGCGCAGTGGAACCCGCGGCCGTGTCCCCCTGCGTCTGGATCGCTGATTATTGGCAGGATCTTCATGACATTGCCCCCCCCCAAGGGGCAGCCTCCGGATGCCCCTTTGAAGGAATTTCTCTGGATGGGCTCTTTTAAAAGATTGTAAAAGATTTTCAGCATGAATATTGTCCTCGGGTTCCCAAGAATTTTCTTCTGGGCCGAACCCCCTCCATTTTATCAAAAATTGATTTTGGTTGCCTCTTCTCCTATGGTCCATGATAGCCTCCACCTCGAATTCTTCCTCCCCATCCACCAAAATTGGATCAGGAGGATCCGTACTTCGGCCTGGAAATGGGTTAGAAACAGAGGGTTTGAGTAGAGACACATGAAATACTGGATGCACTTTTAATGAATCCGGAAGTTCAAGTTCGTATGCCACCTCATTAATCCTTCGTTTAACAGGAAATGGGCCAAGAAACTTGGGACCCAATTTCTTTGATGGGCAAGCCATCCTGAGATTTACTGTAGATAACCGTACCTGGTCCCCGGGTGTAAGTAACAGCTCACCTCGTCTCTTCTTATCAAAAGTTGCTTTATTATACTCCTGGGTCCTGGTCATGGTCTCCTGCAAAACTTGATTGTTGGAAGTGAAGAAGTCCAACCTCTCCTGAACTGCAGGTACTGTGCACTCTGGAAGAGAATTAGGCAGAAAAGAAGGGTGGTAACCATAATTTGCAAAAAATGGGGTTTGTTTGATAGCGGAATGTATAGAGTTGTTGTAGGCAAACTCAGCCAATGGAAGTACAGAAATCCAATCATCCTGGGCAAATGAAGAAAAACAGCGTAAATATTGTTCAAGAGTCTGGTTTGTTCTCTCTGTTTGCCCATTAGTCTGGGGATGGTAAGCAGATGAAAATGAGAGTTCAATCTTCAATGTTTTGCATAGAGACCTCCAGAATCGGGAGGTAAACTGTACCCCCCGATCAGAAACGATATTAACTGGTACCCCATGGAGCCTGATGACTTCTCTAATGAATGCCTGTGCTGTTTCTGTAGCTGAGGGAGTGCCCTTCATTGGGACAAAGTGGGCCATCTTCGACAACCGGTCTACTATGACAAAAATTGAGGTGAAACCCCCAGCCGGAGGTAATTCCACAATAAAATCTATAGAAAGCATCTTCCAAGGCCTATCTGGGACAGGTAATGGCTTTAGCAAACCCCATGCCTTGGTCCTGTGCCCCTTGTTTCTGATACAGGTGGTACAGGATTCAACAAATCTCCTACAATCATCACGTAACTGAGGCCACCAAAAGGTACGCTGTACCAGATCAGTAGTTTTAGCCACTCCAAAATGCCCAGCAAAAGCATGGTCATGACAGAGTTCTAGTACTGAAACTCGTAGTTCTTCAGGTATAAAAATCCTATTCTCGTGCCATAATAACCCATCCTTAACTTGGAGTTCTGGCCTAATGGAAGACCCCAATTCTGCGGAAGCCTGCTTAATCCGGGAAAGCAGATCTCCCTGAAGCAAAAGAAAATTCCCCGGGGACAGAATGGTGTCCGGAGGGGAAACCTCTTGGGGCTTTTGAAACATCCTGGATAGGGCATCAGGCTTGGTATTCTTGGAACCAGGGCGATAAGTGACATGAAAAGAGAACCTGGAGAAAAAGAGGGCCCACCTGGCTTGGCGTGGCTTCAACCTTTTTGCAGACCTCAAATACTCCAGGTTCTTATGATCTGTAAAAATTAAGACTGGATGAGCGGCACCCTCTAGCAGATAGCGCCACTCCTCCAACGCGGATTTGATAGCCAATAATTCTCTGTCACCTACATCATAATTTCTCTCTGCCGTGGACAATTTACGAGAGAAGAAGGCCACAGGATATAACAGGGCCTTAGTTCCCTGTCTTTGGGATAACACTGCCCCTACCGCAATTTCGGATGCGTCCACCTCTAGTACAAATGGCAGAGAGGAATCTGGATGTTTTAGCACGGAAGCAGAGGTAAAAAGGCCCTTGAGAGTCTCGAAAGCCTTTTGAGCCTCAGCAGACCAGTGGAAACGTGTACCCTGTTTAGTTAGCTGTGTGATGGGTGTGATGATGGCTGAAAACCCCTTAATAAATTTGCGGTAGAAATTAGCGAATCCAACGAATCGCTGGATCCCCTTCTTATCTGTTGGGACTGGCCAGTCTAGTACTGCAGTGACCTTTTGGGGGTCCATCTTAATGCCCTTGCTGGAAATAATTAACCCCACAAATGGAATACTTTCCTGTTCAAATTCACATTTCTCAGCTTTTGCATATAGACCGTGTTGTCGAAGCCGGGCCAATACACTTCTGACGTGCCTACGATGGGATTCAAGGGAACAAGAAAAAATTAGTATGTCGTCTAGATAGACGATAACAAACAGATCTAGAAAGTCTCGTAAGACATCATTGATGAAGTACTGGAATGTAGCAGGAGCATTACACAGCCCAAACGGCATCACAAGGTATTCATAATGTCCATAACGGGTACGGAAGGCGGTCTTCCATTCGTCTCCGTCCCTAATTCGAACCAAATTGTAGGCTCCGCGGAGGTCAAGCTTAGTGAATATGGTAGCTGTCCCAAGTCTTTGGAACAGCTCTGGTACCAGAGGAAGAGGGTAACGGTTCTTTACAGTGATTTTGTTCAGCTCACGGTAATCTACACATGGTCTGAGGGTCTTGTCTTTCTTTTGTACGAAGAAGATACCTGCACCTGCTGGAGACGTGGATGGACGAATGAAGCCTTTCTTTAGACTCTCATCGATATATTCTTTTAAAGCCCCTTGTTCCACTTCCGTTAAAGGAAATATTCTTCCAAAAGGTATCTCGGCACCGGGGAGTAATTCGATAGGACAGTCATAGGCCCGGTGAGGGGGTAAGACTTCTGCCCCCTGCTTGCTGAATACATCTAAGAAATCATGATATGCAGAAGGGATGGAAAGGTGCAGACTAGGATCTGTGTTTAAACAGAGCAAGGTAGAATTCTTCTGAGTGTCCTGAAGTCTACAAGACTGTTGGCAATATGAGGAGGAAAAGGTAACCTCACCTGTGATCCAATTAATGTCAGGATTGTGGGCCTGTAACCATGGCATGCCGAGGATTATGGGGAACATAGGTGAAGCGATGATATCTAGGCGTAACAGTTCTTGATGAGAATTGGAGATGGAAACGGGTATTGGAACAGTCTCTTGGGTAACAGGCCCTGACTTAATGGCTGTTCCATCAGCTAGATGAATGGAAAGTCCATGGGTTTTAGGCAACAGAGGTATCCGGTGTTGAGTAGCAAAAAGAGAGTCCATGAAACAACTGCAAGCTCCAGAGTCAATAATGGCGGCTATTTGCAGGGTCTCTCCTGGAAGCTGTAACAGGAGAGAGAGAGCAAGGTGAGTAGTGTTCTTAACCAGAGGTGCAACATAGTCAGAGGACAGAGATAGGCACTTACGAAGTTTAAGGGGACAGTTCCTGACATAGTGCCCAGGTTCCCCACAATACAGGCACAGATTATTCACTCGACGACGTTGTCGTTCCTCCTGAGTAAGAGAAGGCCGCAGAACCCCTAATTGTATTGGCTCAGGTGGGTTAAATGTAGACATTGGTGGTGCTGGTGATGTATGATGGGGAACTTTAGGGGTAACCCAAGTTGGGCGAGAGGTTCCCATCGCTCTCTCAGTCCTTCGTTCTCTTAGACGTCGATCGATCTGGATGGTTAGATCGATCAATGCGTTCAAAGTCTGTGGGGTACCCACCCTGGCCAATTCATCTTTCAGAGAGTCAGAAAGTCCCATTCGAAACTGATAGCGGAGAGCCGCATCATTCCAATTCGTGTCTACACTCCACTTTCTGAATTCCGCCACATAGTCTTCTGCGGCCCTGCGACCCTGCTGAAGGGTGTGCAAAGCCGCTTCTGCAGTCACGGACAGCTGGGGGTCATCATAGAGCTGACCTAGTGCGTCAAAGAAGGTGGAAAGATTAGTCAAGGATACGTCCTTTCGCTCCAAGAGGCGGTGGGCCCAGGTTTGGGGGTCACCAGAAAGCAGAGAGATTACGTAGCCCACCTTAGTAGCCTCAAGGGAAAAGGTACGTGGCTGAAGAGCAAAGAACAGTTCACAGGAGTTACGGAAAGCCCTGAATTTGAGGCGATTTCCGGAGAAACGTTCAGGCGTCGGGACCTTGGGTTCTGGAGGGAGCATCACCACTGTTGAGGAAGGCCCGACTGAAGGAGCAGAAGCGGAAGGGACTCCCTGAGCCCCAATGGGATTAGACAAAGTTAACACTCGTTCCTCCAGCCTGGTGTATCCTTGCTGCAGATTCTTGACTGCTTCAGTCAATCCTGCCAGGTGTGCACAGAGTTCCTCCATGGGAGACGTTCCCTGCTCAGGCTCAGACATGGCTGTCTGCTACTGTGACGTACCTGGTAGGTTGTGAGCCTGAAGTGCAGGAAAAGACCTCCCTTACAGCTCCCACTCCCGTTCCCCTGGAATGGAGACAGAGGACCAGGAGTGAAGAGTGGTATGGGTGCCTGGCAGGATCAACAGTTGCTGAAAGTTCAGTAGTGGTGGCACCCTCTGGAGTCAGGTTATGGGGGGGAGTGGTGGTTGCGCTGTGATGGGGAAAGAACAAGGAAGGGGGGGGGGGAGGGGGGAGGACTATACTAAACTAGAGTGTATATAACACACATGCCAAATGGCCCAAAAAAAGGGGGTTTATAAAACACAAAAAAACACAATGGCCCACTGACTAGTGCCTGTGATAAGTGATTAAATAGACCAATAAATGTATAGCATGAAAGGAATGAATGGCATCCAAATAAATAATGCATAAAATGAAAGTGCAAACAAACCAATGAGATAATAACAAATGGTGAACAATGGGTGAATACAATGTTAAGTGCATAGGTGGGTAGAGTGATATAAATAAATCCCATTAATAAACATGATAAAAAATATAAAACATGTGAAACAATAAAAGTATATGAAAATAAATAAAAATATATAGAAATATATAGAAAACAATCCCGCCACCAATGTGACACTTCTGAGTAAAGTCCAGAACCACAACAATGGATGTGTCAGGGGTGGAGAGGTGATCTGCGATGGGGGCACCTCAGTGTGCACAGGCCCCTTACCTTACAGCTGTAGGGTATACAGCATAAGCATTAAGCGCCCAAAAGGTGATGGAATCCAGGAAGTTGCAGCAAATGGTATAGCTCTCAAATGTTGTGGTATTATATGCGAAGAAAAAAATGAACAGCATATAGTGTGATACCGTTTGGGAAATGAAAGCAGGCAGGCTGAGGGAGGGGGGAAGGGGGGGTTGCACTCACTTGTGACAGATGAGCGCAAGCCTCAAACCACGAGTGCCGAACTCGTATAATCCAAAACGCTGACCAAAGGACCCTCTATCCTCTCACTCCTCCTGTGGCTCACCGCCCGTCATACATCATAAAGGTAGTGTGGTACCAAGACAAGAAAGCCGCATATAGCGTAATCCCGTATAAAACACTTTTATTAAGATAAATACAATCGCTAAAAACTTACACAAGGTGATAGCTGGGGGGTAAAAATCTCCGAGCGCCGTGCTCGTAACATCAGCTGTTGTGTAGGCAACGTCCCGTGCTCCTAACGCGTATCGTCACGTCAGGTGACTTCTTCAGAGGATAACACAGGGATAGAAAGCCCATGCTTTTAAATGGTCCCCGAGTGATGGACACACGGCGGCCATTTTCCCAAAGACCACCAGTCATATATGGTAATGCACCAAACGGCGGCCATTTTCCCGGGGCTACTCATATATAAACAGGCAAAGATGACATACTGGTGTAATGTACGCAGCCGTGACAAAAAATAATTAAGGCAGAAAAGGGAGAATCACTCCCAAATCTTCAAATTACACAACTATAGGGGGCTAGCACTATGCATTGTAGGAGAGGCAGAATGAAATTACAAATAATGATAATAAAATTAATAATAATAATGAATGTGTGAAAGCACACCAGCATATGAAGCACGGGGCTAATCACAACAAAAAAGGTTAATATTAATAACAATCAGAACTGTATTACTAGGTCTTAAAAAATATTTTTAATAGTATATAATAATTAATTAATACTGGATAAAAATACACCATTATATATAGGTGTGGAATAAATCCTCACTACCATAAAGATATAACTTTCTAGAGTGTCAAAATAAAACCATGGGACATGAAGAACATATAAAGTTGAAAGAATAAAAAAATATAAAAAGTGATATATATGAAAAATATATATAAAAAATATATGTATAAAAACAGGAGCTCGGGAGGTGTCACACATCATCTGAACCAGTAATAATATAATATACAGATAGAAAATTGCGCTGGTGCAAATATGTTGAACAAATTAATATATAAAATAACACATACTAGGCCACAAAATAGTATATACAGACAAAGGACTGGATGAATATAATATATGGTTTCCAATATATAATGCTACCTGACGGATGTGGGAGAGAATACTACATACATTTTAAGGAAGTGGAGAGAAAAAAAGGCAGAAAAAACGGGAGGCAAGAGGCATCGCTAAAAATCGCTTATGAAGCAATTTAAGTCGAACTCTATATTGAGTCCCCTTGGGGCCAGAGTGTCCAAGGAGAATATCCATTTAGACTCCAGTTTACTCAGGATCCTCACTTTGTGTCCTCCTCTCCATGGTTTAGTATAAGGTTCGATACCCCAAAATTTCAAATGTCTAGGGTCTCTATTGTGATGTTTATCGAAATGCCTAGAAACATTATGTTTGTCAAAACCATTAATAATGTTTTGAACATGCTCCTTAATGCGAATTCTTAATAGCCTTTTGGTGCGGCCCACATATTGGAGGCCACAGCTGCACTCCAACACGTACACGGCCCCCTCGGTGTTACATCCGATAAATTCATTAATATCAAAGGTAGTGCCATTACTATTGGATTGAAAAGAA
Organism: Aquarana catesbeiana; assembly: GCF_042186555.1. Lineage (NCBI taxonomy): Eukaryota > Metazoa > Chordata > Amphibia > Anura > Ranidae > Aquarana > Aquarana catesbeiana. The sequence goes on along the minus strand of NC_133329.1, from coordinate 69,717,800 downwards.
AAAACTTTTTCATTAGGATGCTTAGTTTGGATACAGGCGTAGCAGCGTTTACAAGGATAAAATCCTTTACCGGTGAAGAAAGAGAATAATCTTTTGGGGGGATCAATAACGCTTTTAACTAAACGGTCTCTCAAAGTGGAGGCTCTTTTATAAATAAATTTAGGTTTCTCTGGTAATAATTCTCCCAGGCCTTTATCTGATTTAAGGATATGCCAGTGGCGAGATACAATGTTCTCAATTTTTTTATGTTGGAAATTATAGTCCAAGACTAAGGGAACTTGATCTAATTGGCAGGTGGGTGTTTTATCCTCAAGTAATTCCTGTCTTGACATCCGTCCTACCTCTAATATTTGTTCCTCTATAAAATCCTGATCATATCCTTTGTCGATGAACCTCATTCCAATAGATTTGGCCTGTGCTTGGAAGTCTTCGTCTAAGGTGCAATTGCGTCGTAGTCGCATTATCTGGCCTTTAGGGATATTGAATATCCAATTCCTATGGTGGCAACTACTTGTAGGCAAATAACTATTGCGATCAACATTCTTAAAGAAGGTCTTAGTAATATATTGGTTGTTGATACGTGAGACCTCTAAATCTAGAAATGCAATGGACTGTTCTTCAATTTGCCAGGTTAGTACAATATTATTAGTATTGTTATTGAGTTCAGAAAAAAATGTCGTTAAAAGATCCTTGTCTCCCTCCCATAAAATAAAAATATCGTCAATATATCTTTTAAACATCAGAAGCTCTTTAGGGGGCTCTCGAAACACTGTTTCTTCCTCCCATTGGGACATGAACAATCCTGCTATGCTTGGGGCGAATTTCGCCCCCATAGCAACTCCTGTTTTTTGATGGTAGAATTGTTTAGAATACCAGAAGTGGCTATGTTTTAAACAAAAATCCAAACATTTAACAAGAAATTTTCTTTGATACCGAGAGAGCTTGGTGAATTTCTTCAGACCCCACTTTGCGGCTTCACAAGCCGCAAAGTGGGGTATGATGGTATATAATGATGACACATCTGCTGTGGCCATCCAGATGGTACCTGTGTCATTTCTCCCATCCAGTATTTGAAGCATTTGTTTCGTATCTCTCAAGTAAGCTTTTGTGCTCTGTACAGCAGGCTGGAGATATCTATCAATATACTCTCCCAATCTCGCTGTAATTGATTCTATACCATTGACAATTGGTCTAAAGGGAGGGTCTGTTTTGTCCTTATGGATTTTCGGCAAAGCATAAATGATTGGTGTTCTACATGCCTCAGGGACCAAATATTTGGCTTCCTTTTTGTTTAGTATACCTTTCTCAAGGCCCAGTTGAACTATTTGTTCTAATTCTTTCTTCCATTTGAATGTGGGATTATTAGGAAGTGTGGCATATGTATTCTGGTCCTTTAGCAGCTTAAGCATGCCGTTATGGTATTGTTCGGTGGTTAGGATTACAATACCGCCGCCTTTATCTGAAGGCCTGATAACAAGATTCTTTCTTTTTATGAGCTTTTGAATTCCAGTACGTATCGCTCTAGGTTCTTCTTTTTTTATGTATGTGAGGTTCTTAATTTCTTCCGTAACCAGATCTTTGAATACCTCTATGTGGGTATTATTCTTGGGTTTGGGGTTATAGGTGGATTTATTCCTCAAGTTGCTGTGTACGACTGGATCTTTTTGGGTGGCAACAGTGTTAATGGGTTTCTCCAACAAATATTTTTTAATGTTTAATTTTCTTACATATTTTTGAATACTGATGTATGTTTCGAATTTATTCAAATTCTTTACAGGTGCATATTTAAGTCCCTTGTCTAGTACCGTCAGTTCTTCCTGGGTCAAGGGTACATCTGTAAGATTAAAAATACCTTCTCCTAAGTTGCCCTTTTTCTTTTGTTTTCTCTTTCCTCCTCTACAGCCTCTTTTTTTGTTGGGCTTTTTTTCTTCTTTGTTTCTTCTATTCTTCTCGGGGGGTGGTGTTCCAGTCCTCTCTCTAAAAAAGATCTATTATGACCATATTCATATTGGTGGTCATAATGATGTCTTGCTTCTCTATCGGGGTTTTGGAGATCTCTCAGAGGGGCATAGTAGTTGGAGGTAGGAATAGGACTGCGTTCCCTAGGTCTGTGAGTTACATAATGTCCTCTTTCCTCACGGTAATCGTAATGGTGATTTGGGCCCGGGCTCCTATCACGGGGCCTGTAATGGTCATATTGCCCATACTGATACTCCCTTGTTTCATAGTGTGTTTGGGGATACGGTGGGTATCTATCTTGTCTGTAAAGTTCTTGTGGTGGTCTTCTTACCTCTCTAGGCGCATTTTGAGGTCTAGTCCAATAGGGTCTCCTATTATTGTTTCTTCTGTTTTGAGGTTTCTTCCTACCCGGAGACAACCTTTTTATCCATCACGCACTCCGCAACAAGGTTGAAAGAAACCTCAAAACAGAAGAAACAATAATAGGAGACCCTATTGGACTAGACCTCAAAATGCGCCTAGAGAGGTAAGAAGACCACCACAAGAACTTTACAGACAAGATAGATACCCACCGTATCCCCAAACACACTATGAAACAAGGGAGTATCAGTATGGGCAATATGACCATTACAGGCCCCGTGATAGGAGCCCGGGCCCAAATCACCATTACGATTACCGTGAGGAAAGAGGACATTATGTAACTCACAGACCTAGGGAACGCAGTCCTATTCCTACCTCCAACTACTATGCCCCTCTGAGAGATCTCCAAAACCCCGATAGAGAAGCAAGACATCATTATGACCACCAATATGAATATGGTCATAATAGATCTTTTTTAGAGAGAGGACTGGAACACCACCCCCCGAGAAGAATAGAAGAAACAAAGAAGAAAAAAAGCCCAACAAAAAAAGAGGCTGTAGAGGAGGAAAGAGAAAACAAAAGAAAAAGGGCAACTTAGGAGAAGGTATTTTTAATCTTACAGATGTACCCTTGACCCAGGAAGAACTGACGGTACTAGACAAGGGACTTAAATATGCACCTGTAAAGAATTTGAATAAATTCGAAACATACATCAGTATTCAAAAATATGTAAGAAAATTAAACATTAAAAAATATTTGTTGGAGAAACCCATTAACACTGTTGCCACCCAAAAAGATCCAGTCGTACACAGCAACTTGAGGAATAAATCCACCTATAACCCCAAACCCAAGAATAATACCCACATAGAGGTATTCAAAGATCTGGTTACGGAAGAAATTAAGAACCTCACATACATAAAAAAAGAAGAACCTAGAGCGATACGTACTGGAATTCAAAAGCTCATAAAAAGAAAGAATCTTGTTATCAGGCCTTCAGATAAAGGCGGCGGTATTGTAATCCTAACCACCGAACAATACCATAACGGCATGCTTAAGCTGCTAAAGGACCAGAATACATATGCCACACTTCCTAATAATCCCACATTCAAATGGAAGAAAGAATTAGAACAAATAGTTCAACTGGGCCTTGAGAAAAGTATACTAAACAAAAAGGAAGCCAAATATTTGGTCCCTGAGGCATGTAGAACACCAATCATTTATGCTTTGCCCAAAAATCCATAAGGACAAAACAGACCCTCCCTTTAGACCAATTGTCAATGGTATAGAATCAATTACAGCGAGATTGGGAGAGTATATTGATAGATATCTCCAGCCTGCTCTACAGAGCACAAAAGCTTACTTGAGAGATACGAAACAAATGCTTCAAATACTGGATGGGAGAAATGACACAGGTACCATCTGGATGGCCACAGCAGATGTGTCATCATTATATACCATCATACCCCACTTTGCGGCTTGTGAAGCCGCAAAGTGGGGTCTGAAGAAATTCACCAAGCTCCCTCGGTATCAAAGAAAATTTCTTGTTAAATGTTTGGATTTTTGTTTAAAACATAGCCACTTCTGGTATTCTAAACAATTCTACCATCAAAAAACAGGAGTTGCTATGGGGGCGAAATTCGCCCCAAGCGTAGCAGGATTGTTCATGTCCCAATGGGAGGAAGAAACAGTGTTTCGAGAGCCCCCTAAAGAGCTTCTGATGTTTAAAAGATATATTGACGATATTTTTATTTTATGGGAGGGAGACAAGGATCTTTTAACGACATTTTTTTCTGAACTCAATAACAATACTAATAATATTGTACTAACCTGGCAAATTGAAGAACAGTCCATTGCATTTCTAGATTTAGAGGTCTCACGTATCAACAACCAATATATTACTAAGACCTTCTTTAAGAATGTTGATCGCAATAGTTATTTGCCTACAAGTAGTTGCCACCATAGGAATTGGATATTCAATATCCCTAAAGGCCAGATAATGCGACTACGACGCAATTGCACCTTAGACGAAGACTTCCAAGCATAGGCCAAATCTATTGGAATGAGGTTCATCGACAAAGGATATGATCAGGATTTTATAGAGGAACAAATATTAGAGGTAGGACGGATGTCAAGACAGGAATTACTTGAGGATAAAACACCCACCTGCCAATTAGATCAAGTTCCCTTAGTCTTGGACTATAATTTCCAACATAAAAAAATTGAGAACATTGTATCTCGCCACTGGCATATCCTTAAATCAGATAAAGGCCTGGGAGAATTATTACCAGAGAAACCTAAATTTATTTATAAAAGAGCCTCCACTTTGAGAGACCGTTTAGTTAAAAGCGTTATTGATCCCCCCAAAAGATTATTCTCTTTCTTCACCGGTAAAGGATTTTATCCTTGTAAACGCTGCTACGCCTGTATCCGAACTAAGCATCCTAATGAAAAAGTTTTTTCTTTTCAATCCAATAGTAATGGCACTACCTTTGATATTAATGAATTTATCGGATGTAACACCGAGGGGGCCGTGTACGTGTTGGAGTGCAGCTGTGGCCTCCAATATGTGGGCCGCACCAAAAGGCTATTAAGAATTCGCATTAAGGAGCATGTTCAAAACATTATTAATGGTTTTGACAAACATAATGTTTCTAGGCATTTCGATAAACATCACAATAGAGACCCTAGACATTTGAAATTTTGGGGTATCGAACCTTATACTAAACCATGGAGAGGAGGACACAAAGTGAGGATCCTGAGTAAACTGGAGTCTAAATGGATATTCTCCTTGGACACTCTGGCCCCAAGGGGACTCAATATAGAGTTCGACTTAAATTGCTTCATAAGCGATTTTTAGCGATGCCTCTTGCCTCCCGTTTTTTCTGCCTTTTTTTCTCTCCACTTCCTTAAAATGTATGTAGTATTCTCTCCCACATCCGTCAGGTAGCATTATATATTGGAAACCATATATTATATTCATCCAGTCCTTTGTCTGTATATACTATTTTGTGGCCTAGTATGTGTTATTTTATATATTAATTTGTTCAACATATTTGCACCAGCGCAATTTTCTATCTGTATATTATATTATTACTGGTTCAGATGATGTGTGACACCTCCCGAGCTCCTGTTTTTATACATATATTTTTTATATATATTTTTCATATATATCACTTTTTATATTTTTTTATTCTTTCAACATTATATGTTCTTCATGTCCCATGGTTTTATTTTGACACTCTAGAAAGTTATATCTTTATGGTAGTGAGGATTTATTCCACACCTATATATAATGGTGTATTTTTATCCAGTATTAATTAATTATTATATACTATTAAAAATATTTTTTAAGACCTAGTAATACAGTTCTGATTGTTATTAATATTAACCTTTTTTGTTGTGATTAGCCCCGTGCTTCATATGCTGGTGTGCTTTCACACATTCATTATTATTATTAATTTTATTATCATTATTTGTAATTTCATTCTGCCTCTCCTACAATGCATAGTGCTAGCCCCCTATAGTTGTGTAATTTGAAGATTTGGGAGTGATTCTCCCTTTTCTGCCTTAATTATTTTTTGTCACGGCTGTGTACATTACACCAGTATGTCATCTTTGCCTGTTTATATATGAGTAGCCCCGGGAAAATGGCCGCCGTTTGGTGCATTACCATATATGACTGGTGGTCTTCGGGAAAATGGCCGCCGTGTGTCCATCACTCGGGGACCATTTAAAAGCATGGGCTTTCTATCCCTGTGTTATCCTCTGAAGAAGTCACCTGACGTGACGATACGCGTTAGGAGCACGGGACGTTGCCTACACAACAGCTGATGTTACGAGCACGGCGCTCGCAGATTTTTACCCCCCAGCTATCACCTTGTGTAAGTTTTTAGCGATTGTATTTATCTTAATAAAAGTGTTTTATACGGGATTACACTATATGCGGCTTTCTTGTCTTGGTACCACACTACCTTTATGATGTATGACGGGCGGTGAGCCACAGGAGGAGTGAGAGGATAGAGGGTCCTTTGGTCAGCGTTTTGGATTATACGAGTTCGGCACTCGTGGTTTGAGGCTTGCGCTCATCTGTCACAAGTGAGTGCAACCCCCCCTTCCCCCCTCCCTCAGCCTGCCTGCTTTCATTTCCCAAACGGTATCACACTATATGCTGTTCATTTTTTTCTTCGCATATAATACCACAACATTTGAGAGCTATACCATTTGCTGCAACTTCCTGGATTCCATCACCTTTTGGGCGCTTAATGCTTATGCTGTATACCTTACAGCTGTAAGGTAAGGGGCCTGTGCACACTGAGGTGCCCCCATCGCAGATCACCTCTCCACCCCTGACACATCCATTGTTGTGGTTCTGGACTTTACTCAGAAGTGTCACATTGGTGGCGGGATTGTTTTCTATATATTTCTATATATTTTTATTTATTTTCATATACTTTTATTGTTTCACATGTTTTATATTTTTTATCATGTTTATTAATGGGATTTATTTATATCACTCTATCCACCTATGCACTTAACATTGTATTCACCCATTGTTCACCATTTGTTATTATCTCATTGGTTTGTTTGCACTTTCATTTTATGCATTATTTATTTGGATGCCATTCATTCCTTTCATGCTATACATTTATTGGTCTATTTAATCACTTATCACAGGCACTAGTCAGTGGGCCATTGTGTTTTTTTGTGTTTTATAAACCCCCTTTTTTTGGGCCATTTGGCATGTGTGTTATATACACTCTAGTTTAGTATAGTCCCCCCCCCCCCTTCCTTGTTCTTTCCCCATCACAGCGCAACCACCACTCCCCCCCATAACCTAGTTTTGTTTTGTCTGTTTGGAGCAGTACTATAGGTGTTGCAGCAGTGTCCCTCTGTTAGTTTAGGAGTCCGCCAGCAGCGCAGGAGTTTCTCTTCTGTTTTCACCCTCTGGAGTCAGTAGTCTGAGGAGTAGACTGAGGACAGAGACTGGAATGCAGGACTGGAACCAGGAACAACAGCAGGTAATAGCAGACCGGCAGCTGGACTGGAACAACAGCAGAAGATAGCCTGGAACACTGGACTGGAACCAGGAACAACAGCAGGTAATAGACTGGAACGCTGGACTGGAACACAGCAGAAGGTAGCCTGGAACGCTGGGCTGGAACACAGCAGAAGGTAGCCTGGAACGCTGGACTGGAACCAGGAACAACAGCAGGTAATAGCAGACTGGAAGCTGGACTGGAACCAGGAACAACAGCAGGTAATAGCAGACTGGCAGCTGGACTGGAACAACAGCAGAAGATAGCCTGGAACACTGGACTGGAACCAGGAACAACAGCAGGTAATAGACTGGAACGCTGGACTGGAACACAGCAGAAGGTAGCCTGGAACGCTGGGCTGGAACACAGCAGAAGGTAGCCTGGAACGCTGGACTGGAACCAGGAACAACAGCAGGTAATAGCAGACGGGAAGCTGGACTGGAACCAGGAACAACAGCAGGTAATAGCAGACTGGAAGCTGATGAACACAGCGGAGGGTCAACAAGCCAGTGGTCAGTAACGTTCGGACAGCAGAGGTACCAGGGGTAATGCAGAGGGATGGTCAGGCAAGCCAAGAGGGTCTGATGCAGGCAGATAGCAGGATCGTCAAACAGGAAGCCGGGTCAGATAACAGGAAACACAGATCAGATCAGGTAACACTCACAGAACGCTGTAGAGCAGACAGCGGGGATGGAGTGTGACAGGCCGGTTTAAATAGCCCGCCTGGCACTAGCGGGAGTGCGCGCGCGTGCCCGTGCGTGACAGCACCCGTGAACGCGTGCGCATGCGCAGTGGAACCCGCGGCCGTGTCCCCCTGCGTCTGGATCGCTGATTATTGGCAGGATCTTCATGACAGTGGATCTAGTGCCGTGGGGTTATATCTATAGTGCTGGTGCTGTGGCAAGTCTTTTGGGTGCAATCTAGTGATGTAGCCAGGTGATAAGTAGAGTACTTAATGATCCCCATTTCTTTTTAGAAATGGATATCCGCAAATTTTTTTCAAAACGCAAACACAAGAATCTAGACATGGCGAACAAGAGGCAGAATCAAGTACAAGCAGTTCTGCAGGTCCAGTTCCAGCTCCAACAGAATGTAGCCATGTTGATGCTCCTGTTGATGCTCCTGTAAATGACATTGGATTTTATTTTAATTCATCCACAAAACTAACGGATGACATTAAATACAATCTGCTAATAAATACATATAATCCACCAGAAAATTATGACTTTAAGAAAGATTCAACCGGACCACGCTTTTTCCGTCAGGTGTGGATTAATCAATATTCACCTTGGCTTAGCTACTCTCCACAACTGAAAGGTGCGATTTGCAAGTATTGTACAGTTTTTCCACAGCCAGTTCATTGTAGGATACAAGGAGCATTCATAACTAGGCCTTTCACGAAATATAAAGATTTCCATGAAGGTGCACGGAACCATGTTTCAACGTCTTGGCATAAAAATGCACAAGTGGATGCAACAAATTTTTTGGAGATCAGGAAGAAACCTGAAACAAGTATTGTTTGTCAAATAGACAGCACTGTGAAAAGGCAAGTTGAAGAAAATCGGAAAAAGTTATTTCCAATTTTGTCTACTATCTTATTTTGTGGAACACATGACATTGCTTTACGTGGGAAACAAAGTACAACTGGAAACGTGCAAAGTCTGTACCAATTTCGCATTGAAGCAGGAGATGTGATCCTAAAGAACCATCTCGAAAATGCACCAGTTAAAGCACGTTATACATCAGTTCGTGTTGAAAATGAATTGATTAGATTATGTGAAGAAACATTACGAGAAGATCTGGTATCCTTAGTCAACATGTCAAATGGGTTTTCTATAATTGCTGATGAAAGTGCTGACATTTCTGGAAAAGAACAGATGTCACTTGGAGTACGTTTTGTAGACACAAGCAGCACCGTAGCTGTCATCAGAGAAGAATTCCTTGGATTTGCAACCTTAAAAGAAATGGATGCCATCTCAATTGCAAATATGATTATGGAAACATGTTCTAAATTTGAATTAAACTTAGAAAAACTCTATGGCCAAGGATATGATGGATGCTCTACAATGGCAGGAAAAGAAGGTGGCGTTCAAGCCATAATAAAGAGAAAATATCCTAAAGCTGCTTTTGCTCACTGTGGTTGTTAATGACCTGAATGCTGTTCCTGATATACAGAATTCTATTGGCACAGTGAAAGCCATCATTAAGTTTTTCCGTGAGAGTCCAAAAAGAAGATCTCTTATTCCTAATGTGCCATTGCTGAGTGAAACAAGGTGGACAGCCAAATACAAAAGCATTCGAATTTTTAGCTCAAACTTTGAAGATATTTTTAATCAATTAGGCTTACTGGTCACTACAGCATCAGGGAATACACGTCAGGATGCATATCAATTGCAATGTTCTTCAAGCACAGTGAGCTTCCTCTTTTGCTTGACCATCATTTCAAATTACTCATCAAGATTGGAATCAGTAAGCCAGGCTCTCCAAGCTGTTCAGCTTGATATTCTCAACGTGTGTAATCACGTGCAAGACCTTCTGACTGTGTTCCGCGATCACAGAGAAAATGCAGAAGAACAATTTAAGGAAATTTTTTCAAATGTTCAAACAATGGCAGAAAAATTGAACATCGAACTTTGTGTTCCCAGACAGTGTAGCAGGCAAGTTTTTTCGTTCTAATTTTGGTTCCTCTTCTGTGGAAGAATACTATCGCCAGTCTATCTATGTGCCATACATGGACTCAATCATTGCATCATTAGAAAGCCGATTTGGCAATGAAAACAAGAAAAATTTCAGTCTGTTCTCACTTTACCCAAAACAAATGGCAAAAATGACACTTGAGCAATACAAATGCCATATTGCAGACATCAAAGAAATTTACGGCATTGAAAACCTGGAAGCCGAAGCAGTCACATGGTTTGAGATCTGGTCAACGAAGGATGAGCAGTTTGACAATGGATTTTTGGATTTGCTAAACCACACAGATTTTTTTCCGTCAGTCCAGCAAGCAATTCTCATTGCTCTCACATTACCAGTGACCACTTGTACAGTGGAAAGGTCTTTCAGCACAATGAGAAGGGTGAAAACCTGGCTGAGATCGACAATGGCAGATGATCGCTTATCTGGTTTGTGCATGATGAGCATACATAGAGCAAAAATTGCTGAAAACAAACAACAGTTGATTGACAAAGTAATTGATAAATTTGCACAGGACCACAGACGTTTACAGTTTCTTTTTCGAGATCACTAACCAGTGAACAAAAATTGTACAAAAAAAATACTCTTTGAAAAATGTGATTGTTAAATTTAAGCAAGAGTGCAGATGTTTGCAGTTAAAGTTTATATGTTTTATTTTCCAATTTGGATGATAACAGGTATTTATTTCTAAATATATATATGGGTGTATATATTTAAGTTAATACATTCCAAAATAAATACATTTATCATATATTTTATTTGTACTTTGTTAACACCAAATGCAGATTCTACATGTGTTTTCTTTTTATAACTCACTTGTAGTGCCTTGATCATGTGTGTATAAATAATTTGGTGCATTCAATAGTGTAAATATAAAAATTATGCCCCCCCCTGAAAAAAGTTCTGCGGACGCCCATGGTCACTGAGGATTTATATTGACTACCGGACGCTGAACCAAAGGACCATTCCCGACCAATATACCCCCCCAAGGATAGAAGATGCATTGCAGAGCCTGTCAGGAGCGAAATGGTTCAGCATGCTTGATTTGAAGAGTGGGTATTACCAAAACCCATGCACCCTGAGGATCGGGAGAAGACCATTTTCATTACCCCGGAGGGGATCTTTGGATTTGACCGAATGCATCAAGGCCTGTCTGGTGCCCCAGCCACCTTCCAAAGACTAATGGAGAAGACCGTGGGTGACATGAAACTGATTGAGGTGTTTGTGTACTTAGATGACATCATCATTTTCGGCAAGACCCTGGAAGAGCACGAAGAGCATCTGCAGAAGGTCCTGAAGAGACTCCATGATGAGGGGGTTGAAGCTGTCTCTGGAAAAGTGCCAGTTTTATCAACCCTCAGTCAACTACCTTGGCCACATTGTGTCTGCTGACAAAATGCCCACCGACCTCCAGAAGCTGGAAGCTGTCACCGCCTGGCCGAGGCCTACCAACGTGACTGAGCTTAGGTCATTTCTGGGATTCTGCTCTTATTACAGAAGATTTGTCAAGGGATTTGCTAAGACGCTGACCCTGATCTGGCGAAGCCTGTCAGACCAGCTGGGGGCCCAAAAAACCCAGAGAGTCCATTCAGGAACAATGGACTCCGAAGTGTGAAGAGGTTTTAGGCAGCTGAAGTGAAGCCTAACAACTGCTCCAGTTGTGGCCTATGCAGATCCAACCAAGCCATACGAGCTATACTTTGGTGCCGGTCGAGATGGGTTAGGTGAGGTGCTATATCAAGAGCATGACGCCCATCTACGGCCTGTTGCCTACATGAGTCGGAACTTGGCCCCTGCCGAGAACTACCCCATGCACAAACTTGAGTTCCTGGCCTTGAAGTGGGCGGTGGTGGATAAGCTGAGGAATTACCTGTATGGAGCGGAGTTTGTGATCAAGACCGACAACAATCCTCTCACCTACATTCTCACTACCACCAAGTTGGACGCCACGGGTCACAGATGGTTGGCTGCTCTATCAGGGTTTAGTTTATTTTCAGCCTGAAGTATCGACCGGGATCGGGAAACAAGACACGGATGCTTTGTCAAGAAGGCCCCATTGTTCCAGAGACCCTCCAGAAGAATAGGCCCAGCTGACACCTGAAGAGGTACGAGCCTTATGTCAAGGAGCAGAACATCAACCTGGAGTAGTATCCAGGACCGAAGAGGTTAGAGTGTCAGCCACTGGTGTCCCCAGATGTTATTGCAATGTCATCCAAGTCAGGGATGAAGGTCTGCCCAAGCTGTCAAAGAAAGACCTGTGGACGGGCCAGTTGGAGGACCCTCCCTGTAGCTTGGCATTGAAGACCTTGGAGAGCCAACGCCCTGACTTGCTCCTCACTGACTCCCGGAAAGAAAACCCATCTGCTGCACCAAGAGTGGGATCGGTTTCAGGTGCACAGAGGGTTGGTCTACCGAAGGGGCCCCTCTGACGATTCTGAAGAAAAATGGCAGCTATTCCTACCTGAAAAACATAGGGCGACAGTATTAACTGCCCTACATGACAACCATGGCCACCTAGGGCCCAAGAAGACTTTTCACCTGGTGAGGGATCGGTTCTACTGGCCCTGCATGCAGGCTGAAGTTGAGGACTATTGCCACTCCTGCATCAGATGTATCCAAAGAAAGACTTTGTCTCACCGAGCTGCCCCAATGGGCCATCTTCAGAGTCAGGGACCCATGGAGCTGGTGTGCATTGTCATTCTGTGCTTGGAGCCTGATCTGAGTGGGCAGGGAAATATCCTGGTAGTGACTGACCATTTCCCTCGTTATGCCCAGGCGTTTTCCATGAGGGTCCAACAAGCATCCACGGTGGCCAAGATCTCCGCTGAGAAATTCTTTGTGCACTATGGTCTGTTCCAATGCATCCACTCTGATCAAGGGAGAGATTTCGAGAGTAGTCTCATCAAGAGACGTTTAGACCTGTTGGGCATCAGGAATTTTAAAACCACCCCATATCATCCTCAAGGAGATCCTCAACCAAAGAGGTTCAACTGAACCCTCCTGGATATGCTCGGAACCCTAAGTTCAGAACAAAAGCAGCACTGGAGCAAGCATAAAGTGGCTATTGTGCATGCTTATAACAGCACCGCCAATGATGCCACAGGTTACTCTCCCTATAGTTTGATGTTCGGACCGTAGGCCCAGCTGCCAGTAGACTTGGCCTTCGGCACATCCCTCAACCATACTTTAGCAACTTTCAACAGAGGGTATGTGGATTGCCTGCAGAGACGTCTGAAAACCACCTATGATAAGGCTCAAGCTGCCTCATATGCCCAAGGACAGAGAAACAAAACAAACTTTGACCTCAGGGTACGAGTGCAGGACCTACAGCCGGATGACAAGGTACTGCTGAGAAACCTGGGTGTCCCTAGAAAGCACAAGTTGGTTAACCACTGGAAGTCGCAGCCCTATGTCATTTGCAAGCATCTGCCAGGACACCCAGTATATCAAATCCGGCCAGAGGGAAACACAAGCCCGCTGAAGACTTGGCATCGCAATCATCTGTTGCCTCAGTCAGAAGCAGTTCATGTGCCACCACAGCCAGATTTACAGTCTACACCCACAGCCTCTCAAAGATCCCGGCCAGTGACTAGATCTCACTCTGTACCCCTTGCTGAAGATGAAAAACAGCGAGGATGAAGAGAAAGATTGTCTGTGGCCGTCCCAAATGCCAGGGCCTGCCACCCCTCCCTTTTCTTCTCCTCCCAAGGTGACTAAGGTGACTCTTAGGCCAGAGGCTCCAGAGTTTGTACCTCAAAGTCCACCTTTTGAAGAGTTGGAAGACCCTCAATCTTCCCTGCTTACAACAGACCTCTAAGACTTTCCATCCTTCATTGAGGAAGCTTAAGCTGATATGCAGGAAGAAGAAGACCAGTGTGCCTGTAACCCCAGAACCTAAAGAACAGCGAGAGCGAAGGGTTATTCACCCGCCCAAAAGACTAACATATGATACTTTGGGTGAAAGCTCTGAGGAGGTAATTCTCATTGCAAAAAGGACTCTTGAAGTAACTGTCCCTTCTACTGCAGATTTGGTGGTGGACAATCCTAACTCACTGTCAGGGCTGGGCTCAGCCCTGCCTTCGCTGAGCTGGCCGCTCAGCTGTCGGCTAATTGCCAGCTCCTATCTCTCCACAGTTACTCAGCTGTTGATGATATCCTGCTCATCAGTCCTGCCTACTTAAGCTGTCCAGTCCAGAGGATCTCTGCCTTCGCCTTGGTCAACATCACAGAAACAATCTCCTGTGATCCTGTTCAAGACTGGCTTTGCTGACATCCCTTCTGGCTCCAGATCCTGCTTGCTGTTCCACTACATTGATCCCTGACTCCTGGCTTGGCTGACTATCCTTTCCGGTTACTGAATTTTGGCTATGTTTTTACTACGTTTGTTCTTTTTACTTTTATTATTAAACAAGTGTGATTTAACTGTACTTCTGTCTTGGCCTGATTTCTTGGTTTCTGACACTCACCCCCTGGCACATCTTACTGGGCCATTCAAGTTAAGGTGGCCTTTAGGCAAGACAACCTCCCCTCCTATGCTAATTGGTGGGATGTTCCTCTGCCAAGGTTTTATGCAGATGTAAATTGTATGGTTTCCTGTGCACACTAACCTGTTTTTTTTTTCAGTGTGTATAACAAAAGCATGTAAGAGGTAATAGACTCTTTACCTCCTTTGGTGGAGCAAAGGTTCTTTGGTGGGGGGAGTGTGTAGCGGGAACTACTCTATCACCTGGGGTCCCGCACCTTCCGCCATTCCCTCCAGTGACCGGCGGACTGAATAGGCACTGACACAGGCACTCACTGAGGGAGAGCACGCCTGTCAGTCCCTGTGGGGGATTTCTCCACCTCCCTCTCCTCTTTCTGTGTCCCTATTGGCAGGGAGAGGGAGCCAATTAAGCAGCAGCAGAGGACCACGGGACTTGATATCTCATCACAATACAGCCCCATTGATTTCTACAGGGCATGGAACTACCAAGCCCAGCCTGCTTTGCAAGAAGGGGTTGCTAGTTAAAGACTTAAGCTTGTTGGTCTGAGGAGAGATCACCATGAGGCAGGGAGGTGAATGGAGGTGTGAGGAGACACTACAGGCACCCGCTGAAGAACCATCCAAAGACGGTTCCAGAGACCATCCAGAGACAGTTGAAGATGGATGTACCCTCTGTACCACCTAATATCTCTATTCTTATGTGGAATATCTCTGAAATTATGTGAGATCTAAAGTTAAAACCACTTGATCTTACCGAATCTAACGAATATCTATTAGCCTGAATGATTTTTGGTCAAAAAATTGCATGTGGGGGGCCAACCCGTCCTTATGTACTACTACCTAATATCTCTATTTTGATGTGGAATATCTCTGAAATTATGTGAGCTCTGATGTTAAAACCGCTTGATCTTACCGAATCTAACGAACATCTATTAGTCTGAATGATTTTTGGACAGAAAATTTGATAAGGGGGGGCAACCCGTCATGTACCACCTAATGTCTCTATTTTTATGTGAAATATCTTTGAAATGATGTGAGATCTAACGTTAAAACCACTCGATCTTACTGGATCTAACGAATATCTATTAGCCTGAATGATTTTTGATCAGGAAATTGTATGTGGGGGGGCTAACCCGTCCTTATGTACCACCTAATATCTATCTTTAATTGGAATATCTCTGAAATTATGTGAGATCTAACGTTAAAACCACTTGATCTTACCGGATCTAATGAATATCTATTAGCCTGAATGATTTTTGGTCAGAAAATTGCATGTGGGGGGGCTAATCCGTCCTTATGTACCACCTGTAGCTGGCCAGCTAAGACCTGTCCTAGGTTGCTAATGTGACTTACATGCATATACAGCTAGACCTGCTAATAACCTTAATACAGTTTATATGCTCACACGTGAGAGATAAAAAGCAGAGTTCTTTACTGTGACTTTATATATGGATGTCATATAACAGTTATATATATATATATATATATATATATATATAAAACAGTATATTGTGTTCACAGAAGCAAACCAGAAAGCATAGAATTAAGCCTTTGTGACTCTCAGGAGTTTTGGCCAGTCACAGCCAATCTCACACTGAGCAAGAGTCTTGGCCAATCACAGCCAGCCTTACACCTATTATTTTGTCTGGAAATTACCCAGCACATTGTTAGATCTCACTATATCAGAGAGAGTGGACCTGAACAGACTACAGATCCAGTCAGAGTTCAGTTTTATGGAAGCAAGTGGCCAAAATAGTTCCACCAAATCAAACAAACTAAACGTTCAAAACAAACATCACCAAACAGCATAGCAAGTATAACTATTTCTTAAGCCTCAGATATACCTCTCAGAGAGATCATAAAGTGTCTAAGGTATTTTAAAGTGAAAGTACAGATACTGAAGAGAGAAATACATCTACCATTTTATGTAAAATGACAAGATTGAACAGTTGAATCGCCATTTTGTTATACTTTATTCAACACATGTTTGTACATGCACTGCCTGCTGCTAAATAGTCAGTGTTATATATGAAGAAAAGCTGAAGTTAATAAAGATGATATCATAGAGGTTTGGTGTGCTCTTTAAACCTACTGCTTCCATAGAACGGTGCTAGAGGAATTATAAAGTAAGAGATAGTCTTGTTTGGATTAAAAGGTCAGAGATTACAATTCTTCTAATGCCACAGCGCATAAGGCACTTCTTAGTGCTGTGCCTGCCACAGTGGAACTATTAGTTGCCTTTAAGGGCGAAGCGATAGTGCTCCTCAACTTGCACAGAAAAGAATGCATTTGAGCAGCAGAGATACCATAGAGGCCATAGAACGTGTGTTTTAGTCAATCTGAAGCCGACTCTTAAAGTGGCAGAATGGCAAAGGCAAGATAGTTACAGAAAGAGCGCCAACTCTCCTGCGATTCCTAGAGAGAGAAAGAGATGCATGGTGGGAGACCAAAGTCCAGAGCTAGAGCGCCTACACCACTACGCACAAAGAGGCCACATACTGCAGCCAGCTAGTTTCCCACCACTAGGCCCAAAGCCTGCAGCACAAAGCATCGCAAGTCAGCACAAAGCATCGCAAGTCAGCACAAAGCATCGCAAGTCAGCACAAAGCATCACAAGTCAGAATAGAGCATCAGATCAAGAGAGACAAGTCTCCTTTAAGACAATCCTGCTCTTCAGAATAAGGTCAGAACTTTCCTTTATTACTATCATTGCACATAGGCTTGACAAGACAGACATTTTCATGTTCAGGAATAAAAGGACTGTAAGTAAAAAAAAAACAAGGGAAGGTTTGTAGTGCAATGACTCTAAAGTATTTAAAGTGAAAGTCATTTTACTGCCTATACCTATTGCTATTGCATTTAAAGTGAAAGTCATTTTTTACTGCCTGCACCTATTGCTATTGCATTTAAAGTGAAAGTCTCCTTAATAGCTGTATTGATTGTTATAGCACTTAAAGTAAAATGTCCAAGTCTAGTATTGTTATGCCATTGTTAGAGGATACAAAGATAGATGAGATAGAAGGTGAAGAGCAAGTGAACCTGTCTGAGGTAGGAGAGTCTGATGCAGCATTAGCCATGGCCCAAGCAAATATATCCCAAACAAATTAACTAAGATGCTCAGAACGTATCAGAAAACCGACCCTAAAGATGCTGAAAAATTTGGAGCAAGAATCAGAATTACAAGGAAAAAAGTTCAATAGAATGTATGATAAGTGGAAATCTTACATTAAAGATGTTCGTAGAAAGCTAAAGCAAGAAAGTATAAAAAGGAAACTTAAGTGACATGATAGAGACGGTAGAAGAATCTGAATCAGAGCTTATGGCAGCATATGTCAACCTGCGGTCATCTACGACACCTTCCCAGGATATTGCAAGGAACAGTGGCGGAACTACCACCATAGCGACACACGCGGCCGCTATGGGGCCTGCAGCCTTTAGGGGCCCGGTGAGGACAGGCGGCTCCGCGGGAGACAGCGGGTGAGAGCGGGCGGCTTTGCGGGCCCGCGGGTGAGAGCGGGCGGCTTTGCGGGCCCGCGGGTGAGAGCGGGCGGCTCTGCGGTGAGAGCGCGGGCGGCTCAGAGGGCTTTCAGGCGGTGAGTCAGCTGGGCGGCTCGGCTCCTGTGTGAGCGGGCTGGCCAATCAGGGAGCTGGCAGCCGGGGGTGCAAAGAGATGACATCATCTCTCACCGCCCGGCGCCCTCCCTGCATCCCTGCAATGCAGTTCCCTCCTCACTGTGCAGGCAGCCTCGGGAAGCAGAGAGATGACCTTATCTCTCTGCTGCCTGACTCTGGGACACAGCATGAAAGTGACACAGCAAGTGTCAATCCGTAATATGTGACAGGTGAAGTGGCAAGTGACAATCCGGGACGTGGCAGCAAGTGACAATCCGTAATGTGTGGCAGGTGACGTGGCAAGTGACAATCTGTAACATGTGGCAGGCGACGTGGCAAGTGACAATCCGTAATGTGTGGCAAGTGACAATCCGGGACGTGGCAAGTGACAATCCATAATGTGTGGCAAGTGACAATCCGGGACGTGGCAAGTGACAATCCATAATGTGTGGCAGGTGACGTGGCAAGTGACAATCCATAATGTGTGGCAGGCGACGTGGCAAGTGACAATCCGTAATGTGTGGCAAGTGACAATCCGGGATGTGGCAAGTGACAATCCATAATGTGTGGCAGGTGACGTGGCAAGTGACAATCTGTAACATGTGGCAGGCGACGTGGCAAGTGACAATCTGTAATGTGTGGCAAGTCCCATACAACATTTTGCTATGGGGCCCTGTGATTTCTAGTTACGCCCCTGGTAAGGAACATGGACACATGTACTGCAGTCACTAAAGATTTAGTAAAGCTCATGAGAGAACTATCATCTGAAGCTAAATATGATGAAGTTAAGGCAAGAAAGAGAATGAATAAGCTTTTTATGAGAGACTATGCTAGGTCTTTAGGAGGAAACACAATCACAAGTAGGACTTCTTCCACTAGCAGAAGTACCAGTAACATATCAGAGTCCTCAAGTACTTTAATAGCAAAAAGAAAGGAACTTGTCGAACAACTTGCTGTCAAGAAAGCAGAAATTGAGATGGAATCCGCAATTGAGGCGCAGCGTATATGAATAGCAGAAATGGAAAGGCTGAAGGAAGTTAAGATTATAGAAGCCAGACTCAGTACACGAAGAGGACATGAATAGTAATCAGAAGTCCAAATCTGTACTAAGTGAAGATGCAGACTCCTACTTCCTTTCATACGCCCAGGAGAATGGAAGGAAATCACCAATATGTAATGAAGAAAAAAGTCATTGCCCTTCCAACCCTGCTCAGAAAAACGAAAAGAGAGACTCACACAATTCAGAACTAAGTGAAAAAATAAAACAGGATAATTCTATTCCTAGATCTCACTGCAATGATCAGGAGAATGTTGTGACTATTGTCCCAGCAAGACGACAGAGAATAGTCCCAGCAAGACTTCCTGTTCCGGAACCTACTGTATTTTCAGGAGACATACTGAAGTTCATAGAGTGGAAGGCAAGTTTTGAAATGATCATTGAGCATTATTGCTCCAGGCCAGTTGACAGGTTATTCTACCTTCAGAAATATGTTGGTGGAGAAGCAAAGAAAGTTCTCGAAGGTAACTTCTATAGAACAGACGAAGAAGCCTACAAGCAAGCTTGGGAAAAGTTAAATGCAAGATATGGTCATCCTTTCTTAGTACAAAGAAATATATAAGAGAAATTGAATAACTGGCCTAAAATAGGTCCTAAAGAACATTTCAAACTCCAAGCGTATGGTGACTTCCTGCAAGCATGCAGCAATGCCATCCCACATGTACGAGGACTAGAAGTACTGAACGACTATCTAGAAAATCACAGGATGCTAGCTAAGCTACCTGAAGTGGCTTCTAGATGGAATCGCTATGTGACTAAACAGTTGGATCTAAGTAAGAACTTCCCTAGTTTTGATAGGTTCTCTGAGTTCGTTAATAAGGAAGCACGAATAGCATGTAATCCAGTAACAGCATCTTACGCCCTAAAATCCTTAGAAGAAATGCCTGCGAGAGATATAAGACGTGCAAGAGCAACTAGCTTTGCAACCGACACAACAGCTAAAGGTCTAGATACCTACGAGAGCAAGTTCAAAGTCACTACTGGGATCAGTAGAGAGGCAGAACCAACAAATCCTCAGACTTCCTTTAAGTGTATGTTCTGTGGAGAGAACCACTCTATACACAAGTGCCAACAATTGAAGGAGAAATCCTCAAATGAAAAGAAAAAGTTTGTGCTTGATAACCAACTGTTTTGGGTGCCTAAGAAAAGGCCATATTACTAAGGAGTGTAAGAAAAGGGCCACATGCAGCGATTACATCTGGTGTCCCCCGCAGCGGAGCCCCTCCTTACATCTATGTCCCCATCAGCAGAGTCCCTCCTTACATCTGGTGTCCCCATCAGCAGAGTCCCTCCTTACATCTGGTGTCCCCATCAGCGGAGCCCCTCACATCTGTGTCCCCATCAGTGGAGCCCCTCCTTACATCTGGTGTCCCCATCAGCGGAGCCCCTCCTTACATCTGGTGTCCCCATCAGCGGAGCCCCTCCTTACATCTGTGTCCCCATCAGTGGAGCTCCTCACATCTGGTGTCCCCACGACAGCTGGAAGGTGCGATTAACGTTAAGTTTTTGATAATTTCTCTTTTTCCACTAGGCAAGCTCATAATCCTGTCAATCGAAATGCAATCAAATTATTGATCAAATCAGTTCTGCAGACTGATGCAAAATGATAGTTAATTTGATCGTTCATTTTTCATCCTGGCTGATTAACCCAGTTTAATCAATTCTGATCTAAACTGCCTCTAAATCATTCGGGATTCAATCAGTTTTTGGTTTGATCGTTTTGAATGATCAAATAGTAGATTTGAAGTGTGTAAGAGTTGCCCCCCACCTCTGCTGCTCCTCCTGACATATATCACCTGCCTCTTGCTGGGCACCTCCTCTGCTCTCCTGTGGTGCTCCTCTATAAAGATGCCAGGCTCTCTTGGTTGGACTTTAAGCAGCAGATCAGCTTGTGGCCAGGCCTGTCTTCTGAGCTCAGCTATGAAGTGGGTGCCGAGGAAAAATTTCCAGGCACAGGACCAGGGACACAGGGTACAGGTTCTCCATCGCAGTCTCATCTCCCTGGCCAGCATGGTCCTCTTGCTGCTGCCAGGTCAATGCATGAAGGTAGCACACAGGACCCCACAATCTTAAATCCGTGTCCCCAGGGCCAGCGGAGGATTGGCTGCAGTGCAGCTACATCTCCTCCCATTCCTTGTGTTCACTCACTGTTGGAGAGGGGAGGGGCCGAATTATTGGCTGCACAGACCGGCCCCTCCCATCTACACTGAACACAAGGAATGAGAGTAGATGTAGCTGAACACAAAGGGAAAGAGCTCTTGCAGCAGTGTCAGCGACCATTTATTTGAAGTCAAGAGCCGGACTTGCTTCAGAGCGAAACATTCCCGTTTTTCCATGGACAAAATGCAAAATCCCGAATCGGGACGGCCTCCGATCGGGACGAGGGTCCCAAAATCGGGATTGTCTCGCGAAAATCTGGACTGTTGGCAACTATGGCCTCTGTGTACAGCGATTGCGGGTGGCCGACAGACATTGAGTCTGCCGGACATACGGGTACATCGGTTCACACAGGAGAGCCAACCTGCCGCAGCATAAATGTGGCGGCTGGTCGGCAAGTGATTAAGGGTGGTCAGCAGGATTGGAATGGCCAGTAATGGGGTCTTTGTTATGTGCCAGCCCCCTAGCTTTGAAAGGGTGGGTTCCCAGCTGCCAATTGTCAGTGTCTTTTGGAGAGTGCGAAATCTGGTGCAGCTCTGCATAGAAACCAATCAGCCAGGTTCCAGGTTTTATTGCCAAAGCTCAATGAACAAGCTGAAGCTAGAAGCTGATTGGCTATCATGCAGAGCTGCTCCAATCTTAGTAAATCTCCCCTAGTCAGTGTTCCCGCTGAGGCATTGGGGTAGATTTACTAAAACTGTGCAAAATCTGGCACAACTATGCATGGAAGCCAATCAGCTGCTAACTTCAGGTTGTTCATATAAGCTTTGACAAACAAAAAAAAAACCTGGAAGCTGATTGGTTTCTATGCAGCGGTGCACCAGATTTTGCACCCTCCAGCTTTAGTAAATCAGCCCCAGTGAGGTTTCCCCGCCGGGGGAACGCAGTGATTAGTGCTAGTGCCTATAATTGCTATTGGCAATAATCGCATGTAAAAACAGGCTGGTTGTACCCAAGTTGATAGATCGATCAATTTGGGTACATTCAGCCTGCCCATATATGGTTTGAATCCAAACTGTCTATGGGTGGCTATAGACTACCCTGCACAATTGCTGTAAAAAGAAAGTGCAGGAAAAACTTGGACTTTGGTAACTGTAAAGCCTCGTACACACGATCAGGTTGTTGGCCAACAAAACTGTGGACTTTTGTCCGTAGAGCGTTGGCCAAAACTTGTCTTGCATACACACAGCCACACAATTGTTGGTCAACAATTACGAACGTAGTGACGTACTACGTTGTTTTTCAGCTCTTTAGCGCCACCCTTAGGGCTCCTTCTGGTAATTCCGTGTTAGTAGAAGTTTGGTGAGTGTTGATTCGCGCTTTTCATTTCGCACATTTCATTTCACACGTTTCATTTCGCACATTTCATTTCGCACATTTCATTTTGCACATTTCATTTCGCACATTTCATTTCACGCTTTTCAGTTCGTTTCTAAAAGGCCGTTCGTCAACCAGCCATGTTGCTGAATCAGAGGAGATAACGTGTTATTTATTATTGGCCTTGGAGTTATTGCCTTGACATTATTTTTTTGGTTGAATAATGATTTGATTTGTTATATTTTCTATATATTTGGATGCATAGAATGCACTTTTTGGTTAAGTTCTATTGGCAGATAGCATGTCTAATTTTGTTTTCTTTTTTAATGCACAATAAAAAAATTGTGGAGAATAATACTTGGCTAAGTGTTTTACTTCAAATGACAGTTTGGGAGTAGGCAGGTACATTTAAAAAAATACATTGTAAAATAGACAAGGGACACCAACATAGTTGTATCTTTGATATAAAAAAAAGTACGGGATAATGGTGTTGTGGTAACTTGACCAAAAAAAAAATAAAAAAACATACCGTAATATTCTTGATATCACTAGAAAAAAAAAGCCTTTTTAAATACGTTTGGCAGAACTCCATCAGAATTACCAGCAAAGCAGCTTCATTGTTATCCCATTAACCTCCCTAGCGGTCAGATTTTTTTTGCAATAACACACTTAAATCTGTCCAAACAAGAGTCTAGTAGACATCCCGGGTATGATAAAGTTTGAAACACAAAATCATAAATTATAATATAATAAGTAACTATAAATAATAAAAAAAAAATAAAATTAATTTCCCTCGCACATGCGCGGGGCTCGCAAAATGGCCGCTTAGACCGAGAGCTCCGCTCCCTCGCGATAAAGCAGCACCCACAGCACTTTCCATGGCACACCTAAGGGCTCCAAACTAACTGGAGGCACCCTCCACAGACCCGGGCACATCCCCATATGATCGGGGCATCGGTAAAGAGGAACCTGAGGCCGCAATTTAAGAAGGCGGGAGCGGCTGGGATATCCAAGATGGCCACCACAGCACAGCCATAGACACAGGATCTCTGCTTCACAGGCCAGGCGGACTACAGGTCAGAGCCACCCCACACTCCCCTACACTTCACACCAAGACGGCAGACGGGATTCCCACCAGCCACCACCCCTTCCCCAGCATCCACAGAATCCCTCATCGAGCGCTCCCTAAATAAATTCTCCCCATCACCCCTGGGGCCTAACGCAGCGGGACATCCAGGCTATCCCCTACATGATACCCTGGCCAGAGACCCTGTCTTTCACATGGACACCCTCTTCCACAAATTCTCAGAGCTACTGGACAGAGGCCTATCACAAACAGCTGCAAAAATAACAGGGGACCTAAAGGCTGACTTTAACAATTTGGGAGCCTGGATCGATACGATCGAACAAAAATGGAGGAAACTATAGCTATTACTAACCAAAATTCTAAGCACATTTATACTGTGCAGGAACAACTTGGCCTGGCCATGGCTCACATTGACAACCTTGAAAATAGGTCCAGAAGATATAATATTAGAATCTGTGGACTACCGGAGACGATCCTAAATGTTTCAGAAGCAGTGCAGGACCTGATTAAACATCTGATACCCAACATTCCCCCTCACCTCCTTGAGCTGGACAGGGCCCACAGAGCACTGGGGCCCCCCCAGAAAAAATGGCACCCCGAGAGATGTTATTGCCAAACCCCATCACTACATTGTGAAAGAGGAAGTAATGAGACGGGCCAGGTCTGCTCATAAAGTTATGTGCCAGGGCCACCAGGTGCAGATGAATGAATGAATGACTTGTATAGCGCTGCAAATGCGAACTGAATCACCTCAAGGCACTTGGTCCATCCTGTGGGTCCAGCTTGTTAGAAGAGGTAGGTCTTGAGTTTTTTCATGAAGGCCTGATGGTTTTCCTCCATACAGATGTTGGTCGGTAGAGCGTTCTATAGCCGTGGTCCTTGGACTGCGAATCTTCGTTCTCCCTTCGATTTGTAGCGGGATTTGGGAACATGGAGGAGGTTTTGGTAGGTTGATCGAAGACTGCGATTTGGTACGTAGCGTTTTATTTTCTCACATAGGTATTGAGGCGCGTTTCCATGTAGGCATTTGTGTGTGAGGCAGAGGGTCTTGAATGTGATCCGATCCTTTATGATTAGCCAATGTAGACTCTTCAGGGATGGGGAAATGGATTCCCAGGGTTTTTTTTCCTGTTATCAGTCTTGCTGCAGTGTTTTGGATGAGTTGTAGGCGTGCAATCTGGTATTTAGATAGTCCAGTGTAGAGGGAGTTTGCCTAGTTGAATCGGGAGTTAATGATAGTTCCAACTACTGCCGCTTTGTCTTCTTTTGGAATGAAGGGGATGAGTCTGCGTAGCAGGCGAAGAAGATGGTGAGATCCGCTGACTACTGATCCAATTTGTGCATCCATTGACATTTCTGAGTCAAAAATGACTCCAAGACTTTTGACTTTGGTGCTTGGGGCGATGGTCTGTCCAAAGACGGTGGGCGGTGTCCAAGGGTTCTTGTTTTTTGTACTTTGGTTTTCGTGTAATAGAAGAAGCTCTGTTTTGGATCCGTTGAGTTTGAGGTAGCTAGTGGTCATCCAGTCGTCTATCAATGTGAGGCATTTTTCTAGTTGTTGATAGTGGTCTTTTTGTCCGATTATGCGAAAGTAGAGTTGCGTGTCGTCAGCGTACGAGTGGTAGTGGAGGTCCGAATTTCTGATGATTTTGAGGAGCGGACTGATGTAGATGTTGAAGAGGACTGGTGATAAAGGTGACCCTTGAGGGACTCCATACGATATTGCCCGGGTTTCAGAGGTGAAGGCTCCAGGAACAATGTGAACCATTGTAGCTCTGAATCTGACTCCTGTTAATTCTGTGAGGCGAATGAGTAGGGTGTTGTAGTCCGCTGTATTGAACGCTGCACTGAGGTCCAACAGTACCAGGAGACTTGATTCTCCGTCATCTGCAGCTTCGAGGGTGTCGTCCCATACTTTAAGGAGTGCCGTGGCCTGGGCGGAAGCCTGATTGCAGGGGGTCCAAGAGTTTGTGTGTGTTCAGGTGGAGTTGTAGCTGTTGTACGACTGCTTTCTCCATGACCTTGGTGATGGTGTTAAGACTTGTTATCGGTCTGCGGTAGTTGGGGTCTTTAGGGTCGAGGTTGGGTTTCTTTAGAAGAGGTTTGACGATGCCTTGCTTGAGGGCGATCGGGACAGTCCCTTCTTTGAATGACTGATTTATGAGATGGGTTATAGTAGGAGCGAGGATGTTGGAACATTCTTTCAGAAGTTTTGTGGGAATTATGTCGTTTGGTGAAGTGCTGTCTCTGAGGCTTCTGATGATGTTTTTGTTGGTGTCAGTGATGATTGGGATTAGCAAGAATTTCGGTCCTTGTGTGATGTTCATATCGATTTCCTCTTTTTGTTTTGGTTGATTGGGGTTGGTTGTTTTTTTCTGTTAAATTGTTTTCCGGATGTCGTCGATTTTGTCGATGACAAAGTCTGATAACTCATTGCAAAATTCTTGAGTTTCATTTGCTGGGGGCTCTAGGCAGGTTGGGTTATAGTCTGGGCAACTATTTTGAAAAGTTCCCAAGGGCAGTTTAAGGTTGTTGAGATGGTGTTCGAGAAATGTTCTTATTTTGCTTTGAAGGTTGCTTTGTGATATTTCTTGGTGAGAACTTTGTAGTTTGAATGGTTTTCCTAAGTAGAATTTCTTCTCCAGGCTCTTTCAGCTCTTCTGCGTTCACGCTTCAGTAAAGTAAGGATGTCAGTAAACCATCCCGAGTTTTTTTTGCGGATGAGTGTTCTGTGTTTTGGAGCCACTGAGTCTGCTGTTTGTAGTAATGCCTTGTTTAAGGAGATGAGTGTTTGTTCAGTTGAGTGGTTTAAATTTAGCATTGCTATTTTGTTTGATAATGTGGTTTTGAAGAGTTTGGAGTGTAGTTTCTTCTGAGATCTAGACCAGTGTGTTGTTATTGCATGATTCCGTTTTTGGAGGGTGGTGTCGGTGGCAATTTTAAATTTGATAGCATGGTGGTCCGTCCAGGGTATCGGTACATTGTCGAATATGTTGATGTCCATATTTTGTTTGAAGATGATGTCCCGAACCATATGTAGGAGCATTTATCAGTTGCTGGAGACCTAGTTCTTCCAGTTGGTTAATGCAGGCGGTGGCGATAGGGTCTAGGGTGGAGTTTGCCCAGAGGTTGAAGTCCCCAAGTACCAGAAAGTTTTTGGTTTTCAGGGTGTGTATTGAGATGAATTCCATGAATGGTGTAAGGAGATTAGTCTTCAGCCCTGGTGGTCTGTAGCATAGTAGTATGTGAATGGCGTCTTGTGGTCTTGTTTGAAGAAGAAGGGAGAGTGTCTCCATGAATGGCACTGAGTTCTGTAAAGTTGGTTTGGTGAGTGCAAGGTGAGATTTGAAGATTACTGCTAGGCTTCCTCCTTTTTTTCCTCTTCTATGCTCAGATAGGATCCTGTAGTTCTCAGGCACCAATTCGGTTAAGATGGCATTGCAGTTGGGTGTTAGACAGCTTTCAGTGATGAAAAGGCAATCTATGTTGTTTTCGATGATGAAGTTGTGCATTTCCAGTCTGTGCTTGATTGCAGATTTGGTGTTGATCAGGGCGCATTCTAGTTGTTGTGGTTGAATTGGTGTCTCCCTATGCAGAACTTTGCGGATCTCTCACCCTCCACAATCCAGAGGAGGAGATCACTGAAACCTCTACTCCACGCTCTCACCCAGAGAGACATAAAATACAGATGGGCCTTCCCATTCGCGGTTATGTTTACAGATAAAGGGAAACATTACGCATTCTCCTCCCTCCCGGAAGGAGAGAAACTACTCTTGCACCTGAAGATCATATGCCAAGAAGCTGAGATGGATACCTCCAATACCGGCACTAGCTCCAACAAACGACCGACACCCACCAGCCCTCCATACCCCTTGTGGACTACAGGAAAAGCAAAGAAGGCCAAAGATAACAACCCAGCCTGAAGCAAGTATCCCTTTAGACTGACTTTCCTACATCCCGGACCTACAGAAAGGACCGGAGGATTAGTTCCCCCACTATAGGGGGTTTCTCTTGCTTAATGCCCTGAGGCATATACACCACTTGGGCCTTATTAACTGAGTTCTCTGTTTTTAGCCTTCAGTTTTCCTTTCTCTTATAATTTTCACTTGTTGACAGATTTGCCCATAGCAGAAAAAGGACATTCCAAGGCTGCTCAACCTCTCCGGAACGCTACTTAAACTTCCCCCACACCTCCCTAAGGGGCAGTGTCACCACACTGTGCAAGGTTCCCTGATTGGTCCCCCCAATGGACGCTCTGCTGTGATAGGAAGGGGGATTGGGAGCCTAGGGGATATTGAATTCCGGGGAGGATGGAGGCCTTATGTCAGGTAAATTGTATGGACACCATGTTATAATGTAGATTTTTTTTCTTTTCCTTAGAAGGAACATACTTTTCACAGGGCGCCCTGTTTCGTGACGGAACACTTACACCTCCACCTAACCCTTAGACACCCGTTGGTCTCTGAGGACTGGGTTGTCTGAGCCCGGATGGGACAGACATGAACTGATTACTATTCACGGGACTCGGGGGTGTTTCCCCTCCCCCGAACCCCATCTTTCTTTTCTTGGAGACCTTTTCTCGTCTATCCTGTTCTCCCTTCCCCCCTCCTCCCCACCCTCCTCCTTGCCCGCAAAAATGTGCCTAACTACAACTGTTTTTCAGATACAACACATACCTCAAAGGAAGTGTCTACCCAGAACCCAACAAGACGGAGCGGAGATCCCTCCGGAGCTGTCCAGATTTCAACACATCTACGGGTAAGTGAGAGTTGTTTTCACAGCATTCCACCCCCTCTACTTTATGGCTGATGACCCTGAAGTTAAACTCCACATAGCTTCCCACAATGTCCAGGACATTAACTCCCCGATTAAGAGGAGGAAGGTTTTAGACTATTACAAGTCTCTCCAGCTAGACATTCTCATGTTACAAGAAACACATTTTCCCTCCCGGAATAGTTCCTCTACCCCCACTTCCCTAAGTTCTTCCTAGCAAGCGCTGACAATAAAACCAAGGTGGTTGCAATAGTAATATCCAAAACCTGCACATTCATAAAAATCTCTGATCATGCTGACCCAGAAGGGAGGTTCCTCCTGATCAAGGGCATGGTGGGGTATCACCTGTACTCCCTAGTTTCCTACTACGCTCCAAAGAAAGGACAAGCCATTTTTGACTCCCTATTGAGCACCCTCGCTTCAAAACTGGAAGGAACGATCATCTTTGGGGGAGGTTCGAACGCATCGTTCGATCGGGGGTTAGACAAGTCTAACCTCCCGCGGTCTCAACTAACACGCCCCACAAAGGAAAGCCTCAGAATAGCAAAAATGCTACACGCCCACAGTTTAGCAGACACATGGAGGGAACTCAATCCCACCATGAGGGACTTCACCCATTACTCGCCCCCCCACAGCACTTACGTGAGGATCGACCACATACCGATCCCATCCCCCCTCCTCCCAGTAGTCCTTAGAGCCCACATCAGGGAGACGGCCCTATCGGACCACTCCCTTGTAATCATAACAATCAAAATGGGGGCCTTGGGTGGGTCACGAGGACAATGGAGACTTAATGAGTCATTGCTATCTGATCCCATCAGAGTCATAGAAATTGAAAAAGCCCTACAAGAGTACTTTGTTCTCAATAAAACAGAGGGAACCTCCCCAGAACTGCTCTGGGCCGCGCATAAAGCCTTCATAAGGGGCAAGCTCATTCAGATCTCCACACAGGTCAAACGAGAAAGGCGGGCCAACATAACTCAGTTAAACAAGGAATACGCCAAACTTAAGGCTTTACACAAAAAAGACCCACCCGAGATCCCCACCACTCTCATTGATAAAGCCAGATTAGATCTCAATCTAGCGCTCACAGCCAGGGCCGAAAAGTCCATCCGCTGGAGCAGACATAAATTTTATGCGCAGGCAGACAAAATAGGTCCCCTATTAGTGGCCAGATTATCCCCTCGCATCAAGATCAACACTTTGCCCAAGATCAGAATAGAAGGTCAACCCCCCCACGACCAACCCGTCCAAGATACTGGAAGCTTTTCACGGATTTTACTCTAAATTATATAGCCGATCAGCTCCATCCGATCCTGAACTAATCCCTCAGTTCCTGGAGGGCCTTCCCATCCCCTCCCTGAATGACGGACACAAACAAGGCATGGAAACACCCATCACGGAGGAGGAGGTATTGGGGGTCATTAAGGATCTCAAAAAGGGGTCTGCTCTGGGACCTGACGGTCTATCCATAACCTACTATAAGTCCTTTGCGAACACCCTAGCACCACACCTGACCTCCTTTAACTTCAAAACCAACGGAGACCCCCTAGATACCCACCTTAATATGGCTTTTATCACAGTCCTACCCAAATCTAACAAAAATCACGAAGATGTTAGTAATTATAGGCCATTCTCCCCCATAAATTTCGATTTAAAAATAGTCACCAAAATAATGGCTAACAGGCTGGCATCCTTCATCAGTCAATACATACATAAGGATCAAGTGGGATTCATACCCAGACGACAGGGCCCTGATCAAATAAGGTGGGCAAAAGATATAACCTCGATCCTACAAAATAACTGGGAAGGGGGGCCAAACCAATTGGGATTTCTTCTATCCCTAGACCAGCAGAAGGCCTTTGATACAGTCTCCTGGCCCTACATCTTCTCTCTTTTGAAGAGATGAGGCTTCAGTGATCGCTTCCTTGGACTTCTGCATGCTTTATACTCCCAACCAAAGGCCCTATTACTCCTCCAGGGGCATTACTCCAAACCGAAAGACATCACGAGAGGCACCAGACAAGGGTGTCCTTTATCCCCTCTCACATTTGCTATAGCCATAGAAACACTAGCAATTGCTGTTTGACATAATGCTGACATCAAAGGGGTGACATGTGGGGACCAGAGGCACAAATGCGGGCTATTCGCCGATGACATCCTCCTTTTCCTGACTTCCCCCTTCACTACACTCCCCAATCTATGCCAAGTGTTAGAAAAATTTGCCAAAATCTCAGGGCTTCGAGTTCATTTCTCTAAATCCCAAGCTCTCAATGTTTGCCTACCTCACCAGACAGTCTCCTCACTAAAACAGTCCTTCAAATTCAAATGGAGCGACATCTCCATTCGTTACCTAGGTATCTCTGACGGCCAAAACAAACTCTTTACGCTCAATATTACCCCCACTCTTCAGGAAACTGGAGGTAGACCTTAGTCTCTGGTCAAAGCATGAACTATCTTGGCTGGGTCGGATCAATTCCATTAAAATGACCTTACTCCCCATAATACTCTATTTCTTCCCCTCTCTTCCTATACCAATCAGGAAAGATCACCTACGATCGTTCCAGAGTAAAATACTAATACCTGGGGTTAAAAGGGATACCGCATCCCTCAAGGCACCCTATTCATCCATAGACGCAAGGGAGGGCTAGACCTCCCAAACTTGCATAAATACTACATGGCAGCTAGACTAGCCCAATTGTCTACAATTTATTCCAGATATGAAAAACCCGACTGGGTAACTATAGAACGACAGGCCACCCCCTACTTCACTTTAGATGACTTACTTTGGTGCCCTCCTAAATCTAGGCCACCCATCCTTTCACCCACTTTATCCCACTTCTGTGCCTTATGGGACAGTCTCAGGTACTCCCCAGCTCTGGTCTCCACAGAACGCCCTCTCGCACACCTCTTCCAAAATCCCGAATTTGCACCCAGACTGGACATTTCAGCATTCAAATAGTGGCTGGATAAGGGGCTATACCGGATAGGACACTTCTTCACCTCTAGCAGACCAATCACTCTCAGTTTCTGTATCAAAGACCTGGAACTCCCTGATTTGGAAAGATTCCGCTTCTTCCAAATTTCCCATTTCCTACACACAATTTGGAGGGAGAAACCTCTCCCCCCATATTCACAGCATACGAAATGTGGCGTGGACAAGCCATGGAACAGAGGGGAGGTATCTCGGTGATATACTCGGCCCTCACTTGCCCTACTGAAAAAACCCCATACATGAAGGCTTGGGAGGCCGATTTCCAATGCTGCAGAGGTATGGAGACCTGGCAAGAGGCACTAACCAGATCCTTTAAAGGGATCCAGAACATCTCCCTTATGGAGGCTAGCGTTAAACTAATAACCAGTTGGTACCTGACCCCTGCCAGGCTAGCGGTCATTTACCCCCCAGCAAACCCTCTATGCTTCAGAGGTTGTCACCACCTGGGCTCCATGGCCCACATATGGTGGGAATGCCCCAAAATCTGCACTTTTTGGAGAAAAATCTTTAATATGATTCACAAGGTGATGGCTTGCCAGGTCCCCAGATCCCCAGGGGTGGCGATTCTCAATGCACACATCCCGGACCTACCTAAGGCATCCCAAACGCTGATCCACGTTATCTTTCTTGGCAACAAAATCACAATCGCCAAAGCCTGGAAACAGCCGAAACCTTCATTGCAAGCGGTCAAAAGGAAGGTATCATGGCTTATGACCCAAGAAAAACTTTCCAGCATCCTGACAGACACCTCAACGAAATTTCAAAAGATCTGGTTGTCTTGGGCCCAGTATGTGGGAATTTCCCTCGTACCAGGTGTTCAGGTACGCAACACTTCCTAACCCGTCTACAGGCACATTTCTCTAATCGTTCCGCAAGCAGCACACAGCTGAGTTTCCCCTCCCTCCTCATCTGTCATGAGGACTGCCCTCCCCAGCCCTCTTCTTACTCTTTTCCCCTCTCTTTCATCTCTTCTCTGTCATCTACCTCAAATCAGATTGCTATTAGGTGATATTTCAGTCTGAAGCTACCATTTAGAAATCCCCCTCGCTCAGGGGAAATCCCAAACACCTCACACACTCCAGTTGGCTCAGTCCAAATAGGCAGAGGAGATGCGTCAGGGGTTGGGGGGGATCTTCCCCATCCGGCACAGTCAGATCCCCTCAGGGGTGCCGGGGGGGGGGGGACCCTGATGCTGTGGGGGCATAGCCATGAGATTGATAATTTGGTATCTAGGACTTTTTCTTAAGTTGGCTGGCCTTCCCAACCACCCATATTGTTGAGACAGTTATTGTAATATGTTTTCGACTGTAGCCTTTCTGTTGAGTATCGGGGGCCTTCCCTCCTGAGCACTGTTATATGATGTGACATAACATGTTTGTGCAAATTGAAAATAAAAATATATTGAAAGTAAAATGAATTTCCCCACGATTCACTATCGCTCAATTTTGCAAGTGTTCTAATTTACTATTGCTGTTTTCTAGCTGGTCTAAAACCACTTTTGATGTAAAGGGACACTTTAGTTGCTATGGACAATATCAAGTTTCCAGGCAGAAAGAACAGTATTTATAATATAAAACTGCATGCAGGGCACTGGACAAACCACTAGGGACAAAAGGGATGTGAAATAATTTCATACAGTAATGTAATCTGTAAGATTACAGTGTACTGTATGTGTTATAAATCTTCAATTTTTTTAATTTGCCACCGGGCTCCGCCCCCGTGCATTGCAACGCTCGCCGGGAACGGTGCCCGGAACACAGAGGCATTGGGCAGAGGACAGAGGGGGGGACATCGCAGGATCCTGGGGACAAGGTAAGTACACTGCACCAGGATCCTGCAATGTAATCCCGAGTGTGGCTCGGGGTTACCGCTAATGGTACTGAAATTTAACCCAGAGCCACACTCGGGAACACCGCCAGGGAGGTTAAAGAAAAAGAGAATGTGCGCTGCATTGTGTTTGTACTTTGGACTTTTGTGCGACGGACTTGTGTACATGCTCGGAAAATCCGACAACACACATTTGTCCGTGGAAAGTCCGACAACAATTGTCCAATGGAGCATACACACGGTCAGATTTACCGACAACAGCCTGTCATCGAACATTTCCCGTCGGAAAGTCCGATCGTGTGTAAGAGGCTTTAGTATGTCTATTCACCTGCATAATTATTCTTGTGTTTTCAATTGCGCTTCAAGAGAGAACTGAACAGACTTTATGTATGAAAAGCAAAACACATTTAACCTAACAAACAGTTGTTAAAGAACTCTCATCTTGTGGAATGTTTTATCTGCTTCTATCTAGCTGTAGATGGGAATCTCCATGGAGAGAAACAGTGATATGAGATTCCTATTATAATGATCTGTTTTTGTCCTTGTGTTTAAACCACATACAGACTACACAGCTCTATCTATGTCAGATTTGATAAAAAAATAATAATATTACCTCCATACAGCAGCTTGAAGTCCTCCTGGAGAGGTGCAGTAAGAGACTCGTGTTGGACTCTACAGGAGAAGATCCGCTCTCTGTCCTCCTCGGTGGGTGTTATTGTTACTGAGCTCCTCACACTGTATGTCCCATCCGGGTCTCTTTGAGGTTTCTCCAATGTAATATTGTTCAGTATTATTCCATCCCGAAGCCATTTAATGTCGATGTCCACCGGGTAGAATCCAGAAATGGCGCAGCTCAAGACATTCTCGTTAGATATATTAATGTTTTTACCTGTTATGGTGATCCTTGGAGGGGCTGTAACAAAAGCCATGTTAGATCAAAACAAGCTTAGAGTATAAGAGTTTGCTACAAAGTCAAGTTTTTCAGCTTTTAAAGAATGGTTTTGAAAGTTGAGACTTTCTGATTTCTGTAGTTTATGGACTACCTTTGTGAATTAGGTGCAGTGTGGTGTAGTGGACAGTGAACACACAGAGTCCAAGTTAGGCAATAGCGATATATTGTAGAAAGGTTCAACACAACTCAGTTAGACCTGGCAGGTAGGCATATCACCCGGAGCCACTTACATAACAGCAGTCTGTTGAACTGAAGATGCAGACAGCATCTGCAACAAGAAGCAGAATTCGGCCTGGCCAGTCTACGCCCAAAAAAACAGGTTTCCTGAAACAAGGTACACATAGTCCCTGCACTGTCCCTACTTCTCTGGAATCATTCCCTATCTTTATGCACTGTCCCTGCCAGGTGGGGAATCTGTCACTACACTAACCACTCGCAAAAAGCATGCCAAACCCAGGGGCTGGAGTCCTAAATAGACTCTGTCTGACCCAAGATGGCC
Organism: Aquarana catesbeiana; assembly: GCF_042186555.1. Classification (NCBI taxonomy): domain Eukaryota; kingdom Metazoa; phylum Chordata; class Amphibia; order Anura; family Ranidae; genus Aquarana; species Aquarana catesbeiana. The sequence continues at coordinate 69,682,992 of NC_133329.1, read as the reverse complement.
GCTGAAGTCACGTGTGGTGCCAGCGTCCAGTGAGACAGCTGTCTCCTTGTGACCACAGGATGTCAGAGAGGAACCAAGTTCCTCACAACTTCCTTCCCCTCTTGCATTGCTGCTTCGGTCAAGTGCCACCTGCAGTGGGGAGTAAAGACTGCACCTTTGTACACCTTAAAGCGGAAGAAAAGCCTAACTATATCTATTCCTAAAAATGTTCTCTCCCTCTCCTACCTTTCCTGTCCTGTATAAAAAGACAATTCCTTTTAATCTGCTCTGGTCATAAGGATTGGGTGCCACGCTTTCCTGCTAAGGAATATTCCACTAGATCTGTGAATGACATCAGGTAACTGTTTCCCAAATTTTCAGGGCTGCCAACTAGTCTTCTATTCCTGCATTCTCTAAGCTAGCACTTTGTTTGATGTGCTGTCAGCCCCTCAATTAGAGTGCTTTTTGATGTCCCAATTGTCTCTGAATCTTGTGTCCCTCAACGTTTGGGAAAGAAAATTGGATTTTAGTATTCACTGTAAAATCATTTTCTTGGAATTTATTGAAGAACATAGATCCTACCCCCTGTATTTAAAGTCTTGCTCTCAAAACAGATGCATGCTGGGGGTTCGTGGGTTATATCTGGCTGGTTAATTTTTTTTTTTTTGCCAGTGTCCAGATCCTCCTGTAGGCGCCCGCATAACCCAATTGTTTCTGAATCCTGTGTCTCTAAATGTACTGCAAGAAAAGGATTTTGTGGTGAGTAAAAATCGAATTTATGAATGTAAAGTCAATTACCATCTGGAATTTTTTTGTTAGTGGTTATTGCCAATAACAACACATCCTGCAGAAAGATGGCTAGGGTCATCTAGGTTATATGAAAAGAAGATATGAAAGGCATGTGGCTTGATGCATGAGTCCTTTTAAAGTGTTTATTTCAAACAAATTAATATGTACATAAAAAATCACGTATTCATAGGCGGCTAGGTTACAAGAAAATTTAGCACAAAAACAAATAATATTGTATGTAAAACGATGCCCATATAGGGGATAAAATGTGAATAATCGGCTTATTCGGCTGACACATTTCGAGGATAATCCTCTTCCTCAGAGCCTTAGAGGACCAGGTCTGGTCTGTATGTTATGGTAGTGGGGGCCGGATGGATGATGTATCTCTATGTGAATATTAACCAACAGGGGGAGTTGTTTTTCACTGATGTGTTATTCTTTCTGCATCACCATGCTCTTAGCCCCAGACAAGTGTGCGCAGGGATCAGGTAAACCATTAGTCTTGCAATCCTTCCCAATAGGGCGTTGGTGTTGTGATCTCTAAGACCCCCACTGATCCATGGCTGGATGTGTATGTAGGGGCGAGCTCTCTCACCAATAAGCCTTCATTGTAGCTATACAGATGCCCCCTGCAATAGTATTGCCGTGCGCCACTGTGCAGCATTGCTGCTTTCAGTATGTGTGCTTGGGGAGATGGAGAGACGCGGCTGTGTACTGCGGCCGTAATGTATGTAGCGCCCCTAGTGAAAGTGAAGATGTGCAAGCGGGGAGAGGCAGAGGACAGACCACTCTGCCATGACAGGGCTGCAGCTGGGAGCTAGAGGAACAGCTTAGGCAAATGCTGCCACCTGCTCCTTCCGCAGCCGGCACTTACCCAACGCTCCTAGTGTTTTTTGGTGGAGATGTCTGCCAGTACACCAAAAGGCCCTGGTTTACATGTATGGACAGTTGTAAAAATCACTGATCTTTACAAACTGTCCTCAAATTTAAGGACAGTTAGCAACCCTGGTTGAGAACTTCACATGGCTTCCAATACCTTCTCTAAACTGATAACATGCAAATATATCCCTCTATTCTTCAACTCAATCCTTCAGTCTTCTTTCACATAGAGTTCAGCCGAACACCCCCTAGTATGGTTCGTGTCAGAACTCTCGAACATCGCAAAAGTTCAGACTTGAACTCCACTGAAGTCTATGGGACCCGAATTTGAAAAAATCAAAAGTCCCTATTTTAAAGGCTTATGCCCCATACACACGGTCGGATTTTCCGATGGAAAATGTCCGATCGGAGCGTGTTGTCGGAAAATCCGACCGTGTGTGGGCTCCATCGGACATTTTCCATTGGATTTTCCGACACACAAAGTGTGAGAGCAGGCTATAAAATTTTCCGACAACAAAATCCGATCGGGTCAATTCCGACCGTGTGTGGCCTGTTCCGACGCACAAAGTGCCACGCATGCTCAGAAGAAATTCCGACACGGAACAGCTCGGTCTGGTAAACTTAGCGTTCGCAATGGATACAACACTTTCGTCACGTTGCAATGTCAAAAATGGTTTAATACAGCGCACTCTCTTCTTCTTTATAATGTGAGAAGAATTAAGTAGTTTTGCTGCTCATATTCACACAGAGTTCTCACAAACTTATTTCTTTATTATTTATCGGGATTCCCTCAATATATTTTGATTAGTCACATCTGACAATATTATTTGGTGTTGTTTTTTTTTTTTTTTTTGGTTTTAAGGCAGATTAGTTATTTTTGGTTTGTATTTTTTTCAAGGCTGATTTTTTTTTTTTTGGATTTTTATTTTTACTCCCGAAAATTTTTGTATGTGTTTTTTGTGTCCAAGTTACCACAACACCATTGATATGTTGTTCTATTTAATCTGTAGGAGATTGTTTGGTGTTGTTGTCCCTTGTTAATTTCACATTGTATTTTAGAAATGTACCTGAATCGTCACCAACAAACTGTCCTTTTTGGATGAAAATACACATAGGAGAGTATAATTTCTCAAAAAAAAACATTTATTAAGGGCTCACAACTAAACAAAGAGGAAGGCAATGCTGGAGAAACTGCAGAAATGGGTGAAGCCTTGGACCCCCAGGGCACACATCAACTATTTTCAATCAAAATTGGTGGCCTGAGGAGTCCATATCTAAGGGAGTGCAGTCTGGTCCAGAAGTCCCAGAGATCCGGAAAGCAGCAGATGACATCTGTGTCCCCAGGCTGTGGTCATACGAGAGACTGCAGCTTCTGTCAGACCAGACTGAACCCAGGGTCATCACTCTCTTGTCTTCCTTCCACGCTTCCTTCCACGCTGTGGCTCTGGTGGTGGAGTTGTGGCAGCAGGAGGAGGAGGAGGATGGTCCAACTCAATCACGTCGGTCTTGGGTGTTAGTTCCCCACTCACCCCCTTACTTAGGACTTTATAAAGCAGGTCCTCACATAGCTTGCGTTGACCCTCCTGCATGCCCTGCAGTTTTGTGGCAGCCATGCAGGCAAAGGCCTCTTCAGGAGTGGGTAAGGCTCTGAGGGACGCAGAAGCCTCCTAAATGAGCCTGAGCGCTGAATCCTGCATGGGAGTCGTCTTCCTCGCTCTTTTGTATGGAAGGCGGAGGGGAGGAACCTGCGATTCAGTCAGGCTGCGACTGGTCACAGGCTTCTCCTGGCTGACACTTAGCCCCGCCTCCTCCTGGCTGCCACTAATCCCGCCTCCTCCTGACTGCCACATTCCACAACCTCCTCCTGGCTGAGGTCTTCCTGTGTATGAAAAAGGGACATTGTTTTATTTTTTTATTCATCAATCACACACAATTTTCACCTCCTGACTGTTGCAAATTGAATGTTAACAAATAGAACAGACTATCATTCTGAGCCCAGGATTTTTCATTCTTGTCCCAACTTTGGGTGCCCACTACTGTCTATTGATATGTAAAACACTTTTTTCAATCAGCAATTAGTGATCAATAATAACATCTAATAAACATCATTTATTTATTGACCAGAAATCAGTAGAACAATGCTATACCTGACTCCAGCTGGGCTCCTCCACTTCTTCCTGGCTGGAAGGCCCAGGTTGGACATCGGAAGCCTCAGCTGGGTTGGAAGGAAGAGTGGAAGGAAGAGTAGAGAGGGATTCCCTGACTTCAGTGTGGTCTGACAGAAATCGCAGTCTCTCATAGTACCACAACCTGGGGACATAAACGTCATCTGCTGCAGCTCCGGATCTCTGGGAATCTGTGACCTTCTTGCGCTCCCTAAGATAAGTGCTCCTCAGGCCACCAATTTTGGTTTTTAAATAGGGGATGGTTGCTGTGGGGACCACCGGCTTCACCAACTCCAGCAGTTTCTCCAGCGCTGCCTGCCTCTTTTGTTTATTATTGTAATGTGGATGTCTCACCTGCCACAGACAGGGCAGCTCCCTGTATTTGTCTATGAACAGGGGGAGGAAGTTGTGGTCATTGAAGCCATCCATTTTCTCTGCAAGACACAACACAAGACAAACCCTAAGGTCAGGCCAAACTCCCCTAATCTTGTTACAATAAAGGCTTCCATTTCAAGCAGTATAGACCCAAGTTTAGATCTTACCTTTGTTATCACGATCGGCGCCTCCGATGCTCCTTCCTCCGCTCACAGATCGTACGTAATACGCACGCGTGTTACGCTTTATACACACTGCGCATGCGTGTAACTCCGCCCGCCCCTGACGTTCTTTCTAGTCTATTCCCCGCCCCTTTTCGTTCGGCGCAGTGGGGGAAGAGCACATAGCAGATACACAGCAGGTGTGTGCTAATTACAGCAACGAGGAGGAGGGGGAGGAAAGCCCGGAGCCAGAAACGTCCCGATCCAGAAGGAGATTTAAGGCCTCAAATATGTCCTTTGGGGAGATGTTGGAGATGGTGGACATCCTGAAGAAGGCCGACTATGACGGGAAGTATGGACCTTACCCCAACCCCAATGTCAGAAAGGCCAAGATCATGGCGAAAGTGGTCAGGAGTCTGCACCGGAATTTCGGGGTACGACGATCGAAAGATCAGCTCTGGAAGCGGTAGTCAGACCTCAAATTACGAGAACATGAGCAGTACAGAAAGATCCGGAGAGTGCTGCAAAAAAGTAAGTAGTTGTGCTGTGTTCCTTTTCTTTATGTTTATTACGTTCGTGCTGCTCCATGTGCTTTTCTTACAAGTTTACATTTTCAAATGGCAACTTTCATTTTCATGGGCACATTATTCGTTCATAGCAAACATTTTTCTTTCGGCCTGTAAAACACCATTGTTTAGGCCATATGCATTTGGCCACAATTTTTACTCCCTACTTGACTGAAACTAATTTGGTTGTGTAGATGGCTTTGTTACTAGAATGAAATGCAAACTAGATTCTGTGTAAGGAGAGGACACTCAGCAGCTGTTTTCACATCTGGACACTGGAGCACTAGTGTGGGACACCAGAACACCATTTTTATTAGGGGGGCCACACAGGTGCTCCAGTGTATACTATAGGGGTGACTCCATCTGGGAAGCTTGTACCAAACAGGTAAAGTATTGCAGCTTGACAAAGGACACTGAAAATGCTACATTTTGGAACTCTGCCAAAATAGACAATTGTACCCCACTTCCAAGCAATCTTTCATATTTATAGTTCTGCCATCAAATATCTGTGTGCTAAGTATACCATTTTTGTTTTACATAGGGGAGAAAAGACTCGGAGGACACCCCTCATCCGAGGAGACCACAGACCCCCCACCTCTGGAAGAAGGGGAAATCCCCCCAACCCAAGAAGAGCAGGAGGAGGAAGACGTGGTGGACATTGTCACCACAACAGGTGAGTGTCTGAGACCACAGGCTCAGGTAAGAGATGGATGCCGGCATATTTTTGATACCTTTTTTTTTGTGTTTCTCTCTTTTTAGGTGATCGTGATGTTGTGGATCCAGATCCTTTCACATCAGAAAGTGCCCAGATCCTGATCGGAGAGATCATGGGGTGTAATTTACAATTGGAAAACCTCAAGAAAAACATCAATGATGTTATTTAAAAAAATAAAAACTTCATTGATGTTTTGGGTCGAGTTTAAAAACCCTCCAAATCACTTTCTTATTTTGTGTGCTACAATGTTGAAAATGTTTTAGCTATTTTTAGAAAAGCATAATTTGGAGGATGCACACAGTGTGCCAACATGTGCTATCTGCCATCACGGGAGATCAATGGACGCGTTTTTGGGGTGTAACCCCTTCCTCAATAATAAAGTAGCTGAGAGGAAGGGGTTTCTCCCCCAAAACACGTCCCATGATCCCCCGTGATGGCAGCTAGCACATGTTGACATTGGGAAATTTGTATGCATCTTCCAAATTTGGCTTTTCCTGGGGTGACTTCACCCCATCTGAACGCAATATGAAACACAGTTCCTAAGTACTCATGTCTGATATTGCCTTCAAATTCTACCAAATGTGAACTTTGTAAGTTCAAGATTTGTGTCTTTCTTGTTGGTTTTACACATGCCTGTTTTAGCTTAAATGGACATTTCTATTTTTGAGAATGCCACCCCAAAAATTGATATACAACAAACATGTTGGTTTGTTTTAAAAACCTTTTCTAAATGCACATGTGATTGTGCAGGTATTAAAAAGATTGTTCATCAAGAATGTGTGGATTATTGTCTCAACGCTACAACACTTTTGTGGGGCTCTAATTGGTGTTTTCTGTGAAAATGGGGGTTATTTCCTAAGGGCAAATCCTCTTTGCACTACAAGTGCAGTTTCAGTGCAGTTTCAAGTGCACTTGTAGTGCAAAGTGTCTTTGCCTTTAGTAAATAACACCCAACAGTGCTTTGTATAAGGTTACACAATCACGCCATTTTCGGGACTCACCACATTTCTGTCAGAGTCATCTAAAACAAACACAAGCAGTAAATGTCAACAAATATTTTCTTTTTTGTTTTTTTATTTGATAAAGGCTTCACAAATTTGCTGGCATATTGATGGCCCCCCTACCCGCAAAGAACTCCAGGTATCGTAACCGGACATCACGGGCACTCAGTGAGGGCAAGCCAGGATGGCCACTTTCAAGCGCCGTCAGTGTTGTTTCATGTATCATTCCGGCCTCAGGCCCAACTGAGCCAGCATAGTTGGCAGAATGTTAACGTAAAAAGTTATGGAGAACACAGCACACCAGGATTATATGATTAAGTTTATACTCCGCCATATGGATGGGTGTCAGAAATAGGTGGAACCGGCTGGCCAGGATTCCAAATGTGTTCTCCACCACTCTTCTGGCTCCGGCCAGCCAGTAATTAAAAACCCTCTGTTCCGGGGTGAGGGTCCTCATCGGGAATGGCCTCATAAGATGGTCCCCCAGCACAAACACTTCATCAGCAATGAAGATGACTGGGAGTCCTTCCACATTGTCCTCTAGAGGTGGCAAGTCCAAGCTGCCATTCTGGAGACGTCTGTAAAACTCCGTCTGGGTGATGACTCCACCATCGGACATCTGGCCATTCTTCCCCACGTCCACATACAAGAAGTCGTAATTAGCTGACACCACCGCCAACATCACAATACTATTGAACCCCTTATAGTTGAAATAGTACGACCCCGAGTTGGGTGGTGGGACGATGTGGACGTGTTTCCCATCAATTGCCCCTCCGCAGTTAGGAAAGTCCCACCGCTGGGCAAAGTGGGAGGCCACAGTCTGCCATTCCTGTGGTGTGGAAGGAAACTGTTGAGGAAAAAAAAAATTTATATTTTTGCACATAAACATGGAAAGCAGATTAGACACAAACATTCTTGGCCAACATCCAGATAGCATTTATTAAGGGGAATTTAACAACACCAAAGTATAAGGTACACCTATCATATTCCCCCTCCCCCCCTCTCATGGGCCATTTCTAACATTATAGGGGGGATCTTGGTTAGGTAACCCTCTCCACTTCATTGAGAGATGAATACCTCCTTAGTTACACTATTGGCAGCCCACTGGACAGGTAAGAAGTGTCATACAAGATACAAAGATATAAATACACACTGTACACATTTGAGCACATTTGGACATTCTGCTATTACCCATCAAGATAATAATAGAATACAAAAACTTGAAACAGTACCATTTGAAGTTATACAGGCAGGCCCTTGCACTACATGCTTTGGGGAATTCATCCATACATCTGAGCACTAAAGAGGTGGGTATAGTGTGTATGGGTTTGGCAAAGTCAGCAGATAGATGATTGAGGATAGATAGAGAATTGGTATCAGCTGACTTAGCAGTTGGGGGGGAGGGAGGGTTACTAAAAATGATTTTTGGGGACACCACAAAAAAAAAAGCCTCTGGCACTCTGCCTGAATTTAAAGCACAAATCACATTTCTAAACATTTTAGGGGTGTTTGGGGTAAAGCACTGCTATGGAGCTGATAAAATATATTGTTAAGTGACTACATGAGGTGAATATAGGGCAGGAGAGCATGCTGGGGAGGTTATTGAAGGCCAATCTGTATGAAGGACTAAAAAAATAATTACGGTACATAAAAATCCAGCACGCATGAGAACAAAGGGGACATTCACAGCATATTACAGTCATGGTAATTAGGGAATGAGGAAAGAAATACAATATATTAGCAAACATTCAATACAATAAAATGTGAGATTAAAGGATAAAAATCTTACCTTCATATACTCCTTCTGCAGGACCTGGATGATGGCAGAACAGGTCTCTGGGATAATGATCCCCAGAGCCTGGGGGAGATGCCTGTCAAGAACTTGAGGTCCTGCAGGCTTCTCCCCTTCACCAAGTACCGCAGGGTAGCGAGGAGCCTCTGCTCCGGAGTGATGGCTTGCCTCATGCAGGTATCCTGCCTGCTGATATAGGGGGTCAGCGAAGCCAACAAACGGTGAAATACGGGGTCCGTCATCCGGAGAAAGTTCCTGAAATTATCAGGATTATTCTCACGGATCTCACGGAGCAAAGGCATATGAGAGAACTGGTCACGCTGAAGCAACCAATTCTTGGTCCATGAACTCCTCCCCACCCTGTTCATGGACTGGGTTTGTATCAAGGTCAGGACCCCAACACCAAGCCCCCGCACAGCAAGAACTCTACGAGGAGTACGTATATGCAACATGGCTAGAAAACGGTCGGCTGCTCAGAACGAAGTAACAGAACGCACTGAAGAACAGCAAGGCCTGTGAAGAGCGACCTGAAAAACAGTAACGAACGAACAAAACACAATGACAAGTCACGCATAGCTTGCTTGCATGCACTGAAGAGCAGATACAAACCCACAAGCACAAACTGAACTGCAGAAAACGATCTGAAAGCCACGAGTCTGAAAAAGCGCAAATCGTCTCTCACCAAACTTTTACTAACACGAGATTAGCAAAAGGAGCTCGCGTGTATCCCAGCGGCGATCAAGTCCGCGGATCCCGCAGGCACGGAGCTCGCGGCAGGCGCGGGCACGCACGGCAGCAAATTCAAAGTAGCGTACAGGTACGTTACTTTGCTCAGCCGTGCCATTCTGCCGACGTATATGTGCTGACAGCGGTCGGCAAGTGGTTGAATGATAGAGATAGAATATCAACCAAAAATCCAGAAAAAAACACATGATACAAATGTTATAAATTGAGTTACAGTTCAGTGAGTAAAATAAGTATTTGATCCCCAAGCAAATCATGTATTTGTATTTGGTGGAGAAAACTTTGTTGGCAAGCACAGAGGTAAAACGTTTCTTGTAGTAGGTTACCAGGTTTGCACACATCTCAGGAAGGATTTTGGTCCACCCTTCTTTACAGATCTTCTCGAAATCCTTAAAGAGGTTGTTTAATTACGCGCAATCCCCTCTGTTAGAAAGCGTCCTATGCTCCAGTGTCTGTGCTTTGTAAAAAATATGCCCATTTCTAACTTATTTTGCAGCGCCGCTTGGCGCTCACGTGACTCCTTGCTGTCCCCTCTCCCGATCTGACAGCTAGACTGTGAGAGGCCGAGAATCCCCCTCTGACATCAGTCGGGAGGAGGGGAGGAGAGAAGGAGAGATCCGAGATGTCAGCCGGGGAGGATGGGAGCAGCGAGGAGTCACGTGAGTGCAGAGTGGTGCTGTGAAATAAGGTAGAAATGGGCATATTTTTTACAAAGCACAGACACTGGAGCATAGCATGCTTTCTAACAGAGGAGATTGCATGAAATTTACACAGTCATTTCAGAAGCAGGAGGGGAGGGGTGGGCTACTGTCACTAGCTGACAAGCAGGGAGGGAAGGGGGGGAGAGGACAGTAGAGCTGCGGATGATGGAGGCACGGAAACTGACCGCAGTGTCAGGGCTCAGCAGCCATGATAAACCATTAGTCAGTTTACAGAGTGGAGGGCAGAACCAGGCAGGATCAGCCAGGTATTTCAGGTGATACAGGGGGCCAAATTGCACAGTACAAGCACTGTGCTGTATAACATGCTTTAAAGTAACAGGATCAAAAAAAAATCTTTAGGGTTACAAACGCTTTAAGGTTTCTTGGCTGTCCCTTGGCTCCCTCCATACGTTTTCTATTGGATTAGGTTCTGGAGACAGGCTAGGCCACTCCATGACCTTAATGTGCTTCTTCTTAAGCCACTCCTTTGTTGCCTTGGTGGTATGTTTTGGGTCATTGTCATGCTGGAAGACCCATCCACAACCGATCTTTAGTGTTCTGGCTGATGGGGAAGAAGGTTCTCATCCAAGATTTTACAATACATGACCCCGTCCATTGGGCCATCAATGCGGCAAAGTACCTTTCGCATGGAAACAGCCCCAAAGCATAATGCTTCTACCTCCGTGCTTGACTGTAGGGATGGTGTTCTTAGGGTCATATTCAGCATTTTTCTTCATCCAAACAAGGTGAGTCGAGTTAATGCCAAAGAGCTCAATTGTGGTCTCATCTGACAACAACACTTTCTCCAAATCCTTCTCTGAATCATTTAGATGTTCATTGGCAAACTTCAGATGGGTCTGTACATGTGCCTTCTTGAGGAGGGGGACCTTGCAGGTGCTGCAGGATTTCAATCCATGGTGGCTTATTGTGTTACTAATGGTTTGTTGACTGTGGTCCCAACTGTTCTGAGATCATTCACAAGCTCCTCACATGTAGTTCTGGGTTGATCTCTCACTTTTCTCATGATCATCCTTAACCAAAGAAGCGAAACCTTGCATGAAACTCCAGACCGAGGGTGATTGATGGTTATTTTGTATTTCTTCCATTTGCTAATAATCACTCCAACAGTTGTCTCCTTCTCACCAAGCTTCTTGCTGAGGGTCTTGTAGCCCATTCCAACCTTGTGTAGGTCTACAATCTTGTCCCTGACATTCTTTGACAGCTTTTGGTCTTTTCCATGATGGTGAGGTTTGAATGGAAGAAAGATTCTGTGGACAGGTGTCTTTTATACACATAACGAGTTGTTGTGAAGAACACCTTCTTAAATTGACAGGACTAATCTGTGTACCACATGAGCACATACAGCACATGCCCTGAGGAAGTCACGAGAGTTTGTGACGTAACGCGTAGGACTCACGTTAGCTGACGCAACCGGAAGACATTACCCTTGACGTGGTTGTTTTGGCGGACCGTAAGTTTTGTAATAGGTGACGGCATTTAACCCCATCTGGTGCTGTGCTGTGCTATTTTGAACGCCCTATACAGCGTTTTTAGATAATAAACTGGATTTTTTCATTACTACACGATTGGAGGCCTTCCTTTTCTCTTCCTTTCCATATGCACATCCAGGCCTTGAGGCGAGCCTGACCCGGCCCTACAATTGACATCTATCTGCCGTAGATATCCATTGGTCTCTACTGTCATCTACCATCCTGATCATTAAAGTGGTGTTCTGGCCAAAATTATACTTTTTAAATAAAAATACCCCTATAATACACAAGCTTAATGTATTCTAGTAAAGTTAGTCTGTAAACTAAGGTCTGTTTTGTTAGTTTATAGAAGTAGTTTGTTATTTTATAAACTTACAGCAGGCCGTGGCCATCTTAAGTGTGGGTATCTGAAGCCAGACTGTATTTCTTCCTGGATCTCATCCTTGCAGATCTCGCACATGCTCAGTGCAGCACAAGCAGTGTAATAGGTTTCAGGTCAGGTTTCCATAGCAACGGCAGTGTCAGAGGAAGTTGCCGTCCCTTCGCAGAAGGCATTGCAAACAGGAAATGATGCGATGGGCCACGGCCAGGGAGTAGGAAGTGAAAAATAAATACAGCAGATATACAGTAGGTGCTGAAAAAAAAAAAAATATCCAATTTGTTTACAATGCACAGTTTAGTGAGGGATGCTGAAGAGTTGTAAAAGTGGGTGGAACTCCACTTTAAGGCATTTACCTATGCCTGTTGAGGTAAGGGCTCTGTGAGCACATTTCTGTACCATCCACGATTGCCCACATCACCTACTACATCCATGGAGAAGATTCATCAACATTTATGCTATAATTATTTTTTGGACTCATTTATTGATTGATCTCTTTTCATTACTTTTTACTGTGTTTAACATTTCTCACCACCTTAAATAATATTTTTTTTTACACTGATTATTATCACTTTCACGTTCTCACGTGACAACACTGATTTTTAGTTTAGAGCTTCACATGTGGCTATGTAGTACTGTGACTCTATTTTTTCACATGTGTATTCATTTAGTTTTGCTTGCTGTGAGCATTGCCATTCATGCACTGTTTTGCGTGAAATCACTTTGTTTCCTTATTTCTCATTGGTTGATTTGTGAACACCATTAGATTTTGCAGCACTACACACATTTTCACTTTTTAGTAGCGCAGAGGTCCTCACATTGTTTTAAATACTGTAGCCCATCTGTGGGAGCCAGAATTATTGTTGGTTGCTTGGGGATCAATTTTTACTTATTTTACTTACTGAACTGCAACTCAATTTATAACATTTGTCTTGCGTGTTTTTTTTCTGGATTTTTGGTTAATATTCTGTCTCTATTATTTAAAATACACTTATGATAAAAATTATAGACCCTTAATTTCTTTGTAAGTGGGCAAATCTGCAGGGAATCAAATTGTTAGTTTCGCCACTGTATTTGCAAATTATTGTCAAACAAAGGGGTATGGGGGCCCGGGTACTGCCCTGGGGGACATGTATCAATGCTATTTTATATATTTTTTTAAAGATAATTTTTGCAGGAGCAGTGATTTTAATGATGCTTAAAATGAAACAATAAAAATGAAAATTATGTAAAAATAATGCCTGGGGGGTCCCCTTAGTCTGCCTGTATATTTGTACCGGGCAAAGAACCTGCTGCAACAAAACTGACAAAAATGACATTTAAATTGCTGGAAATACAATACCATTGCTGGCAATACAAAAATGTCACCAAAACAGTTTAAAAAATAAAGAAAAGAGGAAGATTTTGACAATTCCTTTATTAAAAAAAATAAAAAACAATGTCCCCTGATGTAGATTCATCATCAATCATGAGGCCCGCTGCACCACCGGACCCGAAAAAAAGGAAATGTTCTGCACGTGACAAAGGCTAACCGCCAAATGCCTGCTCTGCTGTTTGACAGTTCTTAAATAGGTAAGGGGCAGGGCCACCTGTTGACGTCACGGACCAGTGCATTTTATTTTTATTCTTTTTTAATAAAGGAATTGTTAAAAACTGCCTCCTGCCTTTATTTATTTTTGACACTTTGTTTTTATGAATGGGTAGGGGTACAATGTACCCCATTTTCATTCACATAGCGGGGACCGGGATCTGGGGTCCACCTTGTTAAAAGGGGCTTCCAGATAACAATAAGCCCCCTGCCCGCAGACCCCCACAACCACCGCCCAGGGTTGTCGGGAAGAGGCTTTTGCCCAAAGCACCCCCCCCATGTTGTGGGCATGTGGCCTGGTATGGTTCGGGGGTGCTCGCTCACCCCCCCCTTCCTGTCCTGACTGGCTGCATGCTCAGATATGGGTCTGGTATGGATTTTTGGGTTCCCACGCCGTTTTTTCCCACTTTTTTCTAATGCCGGCAATGTTTTTTTTCTTTTCATTCAGCTGTCAGCGGGAAAGCCGGTTGATAGCTGATGATTGATGGCTTACTGGCCCGCTCCTTAACCAGCTATTTACTGCACCCTGATTGGACAAAAATTTGCAAAAGCTTTGCCCAATCAGGGCTTAGAATGCACTGTGCAGCACGCAGTATATTAGGGGATCGCGGCAGACTAAAATCCCGCCGAGTGCCCCGCAAATTCGGGCTGAACTTTTGCTAGGTTGCTCAGCTCGGCTGCCAGGGTGCTATTTGTAATCCTCTCACCTCTCCTTTCAGCCCCACATCCAATCACTGTCATTATCTTACTGTTTTTACCTTTTTTAACATTACATAACACACTTTCTAACCAATAGCACCACCAAGGTTTTAATTCACACACTTGTCAACTCAATTATTGCAACTCCATCCTCATTGGCCTACATCTACATAGGCTATCCCTTCTTCAGTCTGAATGTTGCTACTAGATTTGCCCATCTTACCAGCCTCTTATTGTCCACTCACTCAGCGAAAAAAAATTCAAAATACTTACAATGCACAAAGCCATCCACAACTCTGCTCCAAACTACATTACCAAACTAATCTCAAAATATCACCCAAATTAACCTATTCAATCTTCCCAAGATCTCCTGTTCTTTAGTCCCCTTGTCACCTCCTCCCATACTCATGTCTAGGGATGAGCTTCGTGTTCGAGTCAAACCCATGTTCGACTCAAACATCATATGCCAGCCCGTTCGTTAAATTACGAATGATATGGGCCGTTTGCGGCAAATTCGAGTAACGCGTCACGGCCCATAATTCACTGCGGCATCGCAGTGCATTGCTGGCTGATGATTGGCCAAGCATGCACTATGACCCGCATGCTTGGCCAATCACAGCGCCGTCTGTACAGAGAGCCGTAATTGGCCAAAGCCAAGGTGGCTTGTTTTGGGGAGAAGTGGGACTTTATATGAGGCCTCTGAAGATCAGGGGTGCCTCCATCCCGGTTTTTGCGCAGCAAAGAAGAAAAGGAAGAGTTTGGGACTTTGTGTGAAGCATGCAGCTGGAGAGCAAGAAGACACTTGGGATATTGTACTATAAAATTTTATTCCATGATTACAACATACAATAAGAAATGTCAATGGAACAGATAGACATTGCAACCTGCAAACCTTCTAGAGTAAATTACATAATGGATCATAATATATATATATAAACATAAAATACAATTCATGTAGGACATCCCATATACGAAGGTAAAATGGTCACTGACTGTAAACATAATGTAGCAGCATAATTAGTTCAAACAACTGGATGTGTATCCATGATTGTTGCGTCTATAGCTCGACGCGTTTCGTGACTATTTGGTCACTCTTCAGGAGAAGACGCTGTAGGGATGTTTATAAGATTGAAATTGAAAAATAAGCAATAATTGTGTAGATCATACCAAAAGAAGGAGACGGGGAAATAATACATATTCACCCATACTTACAGGTTCTGCATGGGTGTGGGGTGCAGCAGTGGATGCCTAGGCAAAGCTGCGGACAAATTGTCTCCCCCGGGAGCAGAGGCGGAAAAACAGTGGATGGACGGCGGGAAACCCTGAAGGATGCGGCCTGACTGGGGAGGTGAACCCCACCAAAATCCAAGTGTGTGCATGGCTCATAGGATTATCTGTGAATAAATGTGAAAATGTGTGTAAAAAATGTGTGAAAGTTGTGTGAGACTGATGATAAATTTAACTGGTGAGGCAAAGATTCCAATATATGTAAGTATAGGTGACTGGTGTGAATGAAAAGTGATAAGTGAAAAAGGGCATGGAAAACACTACACTAAAAAAAAAAGAAAAAACATTAATGTAAAAGTGCCTAAACGTTGGGGAAAAAAGAGTGCAAAGGTAAAGAACAGAAATAAATAATGCAAAAAAGAAAGGAAGATATCATGAAATAATGTGAATTAAGGATTACCTTGCATGTGCTTATGCAAGTATGTGTAATGACCAGGTCTGCTACCCAGAGAGCGCCGGTCCATCCAGAGAGTACCCGTTCGTGCAATAGGGAGTGTAAGTATACCCCCATAACCACTGTTTGCCACCAACGTCACGCCGGCAAATATGGGAGAGAGGGGGAAGGCGGCTTTGGCCAATTATGGCTCAGGGTGTTTAGTACACGGTGCAAAAAGGGGGAATGGTTAATGCGCTACCCAAAAAGAAACTAACAAGTGAGCTGCTACAAACATGTGACAAAAATGTGAACCAAAACTAAAATAAATAGTAGCGCTAATAAACCCATATGCAAATAGTCTCTGTGCACATGAACATAATGTCCCAATAGTGACGTGTTGTTAAAGCAACAAAAACAGTCCACAGTGAATATGTGTGATCCGTGTGGCAGTTCATTCAGCTTCTCAACGGTCAGCTCGGGTATCAACAAGATAAACGAATAGATGGAATACACTTACCGGACAAGTTGGATTCTACTGCCATGAGCATAGAATCGATAAGGCTTGGTGCCACCAAGGGCAAAGGTTTGGAATGATGGAGGCAAGGGTAGAGCCTCTGCCAGACCTGGACGTTCCTCTCGGTCCACTGGAACGGGATCGAAACAATTCCCAAACAAGAGTGGTTTCTCGATTCACCAGGGCATGTGGAAAAAAGAGGGATGCTTCCACATAATGTGACTCAGGTAGTTTAATTATTAAAAAAACACAATACATAAAACAAAACGTGATCACGGAATTAAAAAAGCAGTGTATGGGGTATATAAAAACGCCCTATGCATTTCGATCAAAGGATCTTCAACAGGGGCATGTAAGACCCTCATAACACTGCCAATATTTATAAAATAGTGTATGTAATCAAACATAATGCAAGACCAATCAGCTATCGACATTTGAACAATAATGAATCCTACTGGACAGAGGAGGGGGTCATCTGATGGCATAGGACCCACCTTCTCCTCCTGACCAAGCAATATACCTGTAACAAAATAAACATACAGCCTTCAGCCACTGAGAACAGGCACTTCCTACCTACATCGATTGTGATTAGTGGGATTGTCTATAGGCATTTGCATGCCGGGAGCCCAGGAACTAAGCGGGACTCCCGCATGTAATGCCGAAACCCGGAAGTATACGGGACGCACGTGGAGGTTGCCTAGCAACCATACACGTTGTGTCCAGAAAAGCCCGCGAACACGAAACAACGTGTTCACGTGGCCGTCATGTGATGCCATGATGACATGGCATCGCAGGCAGCTGCAGTATTTACAAGTTAGTGTAGTGCGTCCCCTGCACAGTGTGCACCTAAAGCTACAAGAAAATTTGTGGTGTTCTTCTGATCCTATTAGTACAGTACCGCAGGCAGCTGCAGTATTTACAAATTAGTGTAGTGCGTCCTCTGCACAGTGTGCACCTAAAGCTACCTGAAGAAAATTGGTGGTGTTCTTCTGATCCTATTAGTACCGCAGGCAGCTGTAGTATTTACAAGTTAGTGTAGTGCGTTCTCTGCACAGTGTGCACCTAAAGCTACCTGAAGAAAATTGGTGGTGTTCTTCTGATCCTATTAGTACAGTACTGCAGGCAGCTGCTATATTTACAAATTAGTGTAGTGCATCCTCTGCACAGTGTGCACCTAAAGCTACCTGAAGAAAATTGCTGTTCTGTTCGTATTAATACCACAGGCAGGCAGCTACAGTATTTACAGTTAGTGTACTGTGTCCTCTGCACAGTGTGCACCTAAAGCTACCTGAATAAAATTGGTGGTGTTCTTCTGATCCTATTAATACCAAAGGCAGGCAGCTACAGTATTTACAGTTATTGTACTGTGTCCTCTGCACAGTGTGCACCTAAAGATACCTGGAGACAATTGCTGTTGTTCTGCTCCTATTAATACCACAGGCAGGCAGCTACAGTATTTACAGTTATTGTACTGTGTCCTCTGCACAGTGTGCACCTAAAGCTACCTGATGAAAATTGGTGGTGTTCTTCTGATCCTATTAGTATTGCAGGCAGCTGTAGTATTTACAAGTTAGTGTAGTGCGTCCTCTGCACAGTGTGCACCTAAAGCTACCTGAAGAAAATTGGTGGTGTTCTTCTGATCTTATTAGTACAGTACCGCAGGCAGCTGCAGTATTTACAAATTAGTGTAGTGCGTCCTCTGCACAATGTGCACCTGCACCTAAAGCTACCTGAAGAAAATTGCTGTTCTGTTCCTATTAATACCACAGGCAGGCAGCTACAGTATTTACAGTTAGTGTACTGTGTCCTCTGCACAGTGTGCACCTAAAGCTACCTGAATAAAATTGGTGGTGTTCTTCTGATCCTATTAATACCAAAGGCAGGCAGCTACAGTATTTACAGTTTGTGTAGTGCGTCCTCTGCACAGTGTGCACCTAAAGCTACCTGGAGACAATTGCTGTTCTGCTCCTATTAATACCACAGGCAGGCAGCTACAGTATTTACAGTTAGTGTACTGTGTCCTCTGCACAGTGTGCACATAAAGCCACCTGAATAAAATTGGTGGTGTTCTTCTGATCCTATATTAATACCGCAAGTAGGCAGCTACAGTATTTACAGTCGTGGTACTTTGGCAAAGCAGCTGCCAACGCGGCCTCTTCCCTCGGCTCAATGGCATCAGTCACTCCTTCCCTAGCCCCACCATGTCCTCCTGAGGAGTCCCCCGAACTGTTTGACCACAGTGTTGGCTACATGCTCCAGGAGGATGCCCAGCATTTTGAAGGCTCAGATGATGGCACCCAGCTAGAGGAAGGCAGTAACATGAGCCCAGAGAGAGGGGGTGCCCAAGAAGAACAGCAATCTGGCAGTCATGTTCCCCCAGCTGCAGCATACTGCCAGCTTTGCTCCAGTGATGAGGAGGGAGGGGATGATGAGGTCACTGACCACGTGGGTGCCTGATAGGAGAGAGTAGGAGGTGGAGGCACATCACCAATGAGGCAGGATGCCCTCCAGGGGCCAGCTTATGGGCAGCACACCGACTGCATCACACTGCAGAGCTCGGCATGTGCAGGGCACTGCTGTCTCTGCGCATTATTCCAAAAGTTCTTTGGTGTGGGCCTTTTTTGAGATGAGTGCATCAGATCCCACCGTTGCTATTTGCAACATATGTCTCAAGCGTATCTCGCATGGCCAAAACATGACCCGCTTGGGCACCACATGCTTGACCAAACATATGTCGACCTGCCATGCAGTTCGTTGGCAAGCGTACTAAAAAGACCCACACCAAAGAACAAAGAGGACCTCTCCTTGCTCCTCATCAGCTGGGATCTCCAACCCCACTATACCTTCAGTCCTCTCTGAGACCTGCACTGAGAGGAATGAAGGTGTAGAATTAGGTGTGTCACAGCCAAGTACTTGGGGGCAATCTGTACCAGGCAAATTTCCCTGCCCCAGCTGCTGCACCACCGAAAGAAGTTCACTCCCAGCCATCCACATGCCCCAGCCATCCACATGCCCAGCGGTTGAATGCTAGCTTGGTTAAATTGCTAGCACTTCAACTGCTGCCTTTTCAGTTGGTAGACTCTGCCCCCTTCCGTGAGTTTGTAGAATGTGCGGTTCCTCAGTGGCAGGTTCCCAAATGCCACTTTCTCAAGGAAGGCGATTCCGGCTCTTTACCGGCATATGGAAGGCAATGTCTTGGCCTCACTGGACAGGGCGGTCAGCGGTAAGGTGCATATTACCGCTGACTCATGCTCTAGCAGGCGTGGACAGGGACGTTACCTATCTTTCACCACGCACTGGGTGACTCTTCTGGCAGCTGGGAAGGATGCAGGACAGGGTGCAGTAGTGTTGGAGGTTGTTCCACCACCACGCCTCCAAAATACTACTAGTGGTGATTCTGCCACACCTCTCTCCTCCACCCCCTCCTCTTCTTCCTCCATTGCCTCTTCCTGTGCCAATTTGTCTACGGAACCAGCGGTGCTCCATAGGCATTCAAGGGGCTAAGCAAGCATGCAGGCACAAAGATGCCATGCGGTGCTTGAGCTGGTGTGCTTGGGGGACAGGAGACACACTGGGGCAGATTCTGTCAGCTCTGCAGGGGTAGGTTCAGAGGTGGTTGATGCCACGCCAGCTTAAGGCAGGTATGGTGGTTTGCGATAATGGCACCAACCTCCCCTCCACCCTCTGACAGGGACAACTGACCCATGTGCCTTGTTTGGCTCACGTCCTTAACTTGGTGGTGCAGCTGTTCTTGGGCAGGTACCCGGGCTTACAGGATGTCCTGAGGCAGGCCAGGAAAGTCTGTGCATTTCTGCAGGTCATATAATGCCAGTTCTTGGCTGGCTGACCTCCAAAAGGAATTTAACCTGCCCAAGAACCGCCTAATCTGTGACATGCCCACCAGGTGGAACTCAATGTTGGCCATGCTGCAGCGGCTGCACACGCAGCAGAGGGCCATCTATGAGTACCTGTGCTACTATGGCACTAGGACAGGGTCAGGGGAGCTTGTTTTTTTTTCCCAACGCCAGTGGGTCATGATCAGGGATGCATGCACTGTCCTGTCACCATTTCAGGAGGCCACGAGGATGGTGAGCAGTGACAGTGCATGCATCAATTGACACTGTCCCCCTTGTCCACCTCTTGGAGCACACGCTGCGTGGAATAATTGACAGGGCACTTGAGGCAGAACAGAGGCAGGAAGAGGAGGACTTCCTTAGCTCTCAAGGCCCCCTTTATCAAGACAGTGTTCCTGCGTGCCAGATCACACAGGAAGAGGACAAGGAGGAGGAGGAGGATTGTGTCAGCATGGAGGTGGAGCCTGGCACTCAGCATCAGCAGCAGTCTTTAAGGGATCATTTACAGTCTCAAGAAACCCATGGACTTGTACGTGGCTGGGAGGAGGTGGCTGCGGATCATGTCATCCTTAGTGACCCAGAGGACTCCGGACCAAATGCCTCAGCAAACCTACGCTGCATGGCCTCCCTGATCCTGCAAAGGAAGGATCCTCGTATTCATGGTATCAAGGAGAGGGATCAATACTGGCTGGCAACCCTCCTTGATCCACGTTACAAGGGTAAGGTTGCGGACCTTATCTTGCCGTCGCAGAGGGAGCAGAGGATGAAACATCTTCGGGAGGCCTTGCAGAAAGGTCTGTGCAACGCGTTCCAATAGACTGGGAGGTTACGAACTCCTGTTCCTGGACATCTGTTGCTGAGGCTTCGGTCAGTCAAAGAAGGAGAGGTGGAGAAGGTGGCCGTCTGACCGATGCTTTTAGACAATTTTTTAGTCCGCAGCCCCAAGATATGATCGGTTCCAGCAACCATCGCCAGCGTCTGTTTTACATGGTGTAGGAATACCTAGGGGTAAGATCTGACTTGGACACCTTTCCCACAGAAAATCCTCTGGGTTACTGGGTCTTGAGGATGGATCACTGGCCAAAGCTTGCACAGTATGCAGTTGAGCTACTGGCCTGTCCTGCATCCAGCGTTCTTTCAGAACGCACATTCAGTGTTACTGGAGGCTTTGAAACCGATCACAGGGTGCGCCTGTCCACGGACTCGATCGACTGACCTTCATAAAAATGAATCAGTCTTGGATCACCACTACCAAGCACCTGATGCTGATGTAACATAATTGTAATAATTTTTTTTGAAATGTCAGATCCCTTCAAGACTGCCTATGCTGATGCTGAGTGACTATCCTCTTCCTCAATGATCATGCTGATAGCTTGAAAGAATATTTTTGGTTCTGGGCGCCGCCACCAGTGGCTAAGGCCCAATTTTTCAGCCCTTGTTTAACAGGGGCGTGTAATTACAATTTTTGATGCAATATTTTGCAAGGAGGGTTCATTGCTACGCTCAACTAGACTATTTGTGAGGGGTTGCAGTGTTGTGGCACCAGCACCAGTGCCTAAGGCCCAATTTTTCAGCCCCTGTGTAACAGGGGCGTGTAATTACTATTTTCGATGCAATATTATGCAGGAGGGCTCATTCCTGCGCTCCAACTAGAGTATCTGTGAGGGGTTGCAGTGTTGTGGCACCAGTACCTAAGGCCCAATTTTTCTGCCCCTGTTCAACAGGGACATGTAATTACAATTCTTGATCTAATATTTCACATTGGTGCCCGTTTCTGCGCCCACGAAGAGTAACTGAGGACTTCCAGTGTTGTGGCACCAGCACCACCACCAAAGGCCCAATTTTTCTGCCCCTGTTCAACAGGTGCATGTAATTACAATTCTTGATCTAATATTTCACAGCAGGACCCATTTCTGCACCCACTAAGAGTAACTGAGGACCAATTTTTCTGCCCCTGTTCAACAGGTGATAAAGCGCTGTAGCGCGAAACGCGTCATAAAGGCAACCCCAGTTTTTAGTGGTTTGACTAAGCCATATGTCCCGCTGACCATCCATCACTGGGACTCCCACACTGATCAAGCATTGGCGGCATTTTTTATCTCTTTCACCTGGCCGTTTTCCATCTTCCACCACATGCCATACACCGCACAGCTGCGGTCATCCCTGGAGTGACACCAATCTGTTACAGGCACTTCATCCCTGAGGGGACACGGATCTGCATGCGAGCGGCGCTGTATGTTCCCAGCCGACACTACAGCTGATCTCCGATGTTGCCGAGCCCTTCCCTCCTTGGTACGGCCCATCAGCTGGTCTGATGTCACCACCCACTGAGAGACTGAGCTTCGGGTTCCTTCTCCGAGGCGAGCAGCTGTTTCCTCCACCGCGGCACACGTGGAGTCTTACTCCAGAGCTGGTGAGTCACCCATTCGGGGATCACATCCCGTGAGCAGAGAAGGTTTCAGCGGGCCATCGGTGCTCCCCGCACCCGGGTTCTCTTCTTCCCCTCCTTCCTGTTACATCTTGGGATCATGTAGTTGGGTGAGACTCCTGGTTTGGCTCTCGTTGCTTGTGGGAAAGTTAGCCATCTAACCACATGTTTTATAATCACCTTTTAAAGTACTGTGAACCCACAGGGCTGTTTACATGGACTGCCTATCTTTTTTATTAAATTATTCAGCCATATATTTCTGACTGTTGCATTTTGGCTGTTTACATGGAGTGCCTATCTTTTATTAAATTATTCAGTTAGATACTTCTGATTGTTGCATTTGCTTCTGACATCCAGAGCACTGGACTTTTTTTGTTGTTTTAATTACAATTCCTGATCTAATATTTCACAGCAGGGCCCGTTTCCGCGCCCACCAAGAGTAACTGCGAGGACTTACAGTGTTGTGGCACCAGCTCCACCACCAAAGGCCCAATTTTTCTGACCCTGTTCAACAGGGGCATGTAATTACAATTCTTGATCTAATATTTCACAGCAGAGCCTGTTCCTGTGCCCACCAAGAGTAACTGAGGTTTTACAGTGTTGTGGCAACACCGACACCTAAGGCTGCAATTTCTGCAGAGTATATAGGGCAGGACCCTACTTTCAAACATCCAACTTACAAAGGACTCCTACTTGCAAACGGAAGGAGACAACAGGAAGTGAGATGAAATCTACCCCTAGGAAGGGAAATTCTCTCCTGTAAGAGTTAATATGGGAAAAACGTGTCTCCTCTCCACTGATGCTTTAATCCTTGTTTCACTAAAAACCCCAAATTGTCATTGGGACAAAAACATTTGTCATTGGGACAGAAAGTGAGGTGAAATCTTCTGAAGAGGTGCACAGACAGCAAAACAAATGTCACAGGGGTGATAACCCTTCCCTATGTTTTCCAAAAAGCTTAAAAATAGATTTTTTGGCTGGAGCTACACTTTAAAAATGTACCAGTTCAAAATTACAAACAGATTCTACTTAACAACAAACCTACAGTCCCTGTCTTGTTTGCAACGCCTGTATACTGCTGTTCAGAGTATATAGGGCCTAGGGGCCCCACGCCTTTCCTTTTTTTAATTTGGGTGCGGGGTTCCCCTTAATATCCATACAAGACCCAAAGGGCCTGGTAAACTGGGGGGGTACCCATGCCGTTTGTCTCACTGATTTTCATCCATATTGCCGGGACCCGACATTACATTAAAGCCGCAAGCAGTTTTAAATTACTTTTATTCCTTTAAAAATGTCATTTTGTGCAGGGACTGTTCTAAGCACGGGAAACACATGCCACTTTACAGGCATACTATAGACACCCCCCAGGTACGATATTTAAAGGAATATTTCACTTTTTTTCACTTTAAGCATCATTAAAATCACTGCTCCCGAAAAAACGGACGTTTTTAAAACTTTTTTTGCATTAATACATGTCCCCTGGGGTAGGACCCGGGTCCCCAAACCATTTTTAGGACAATAGCATGCAAATTAGCCTTTAAATTTAGCACTTTTGATTTTGAACGTTCAAGTCCCATAGACTTCAATGGGGTTCTAAAGTTCGGTCGAATTTTCGGTCCGTTCGCAGGTTCTGGTGCGAACCAAACCGGGGGGTGTTCGTCTCATCCCTATTCATGCCCAGGACTTCTCCAGAGCTGTCTCTATTTTCTGGAACTCCCTACCCCAACCTGTACTGCTATCTCCTACTTTGTCTGCCTCTGAGATTCCTAAAAACACACTTCTCTTCTCTGGGAAGCCAATTCTACCTCTAACTAAAAATTGAAATTTTACTTTCCCAGACAACTCCCCAAACAGTTACCTTCTTTATCACTTGTCATTCCTTTTTAGTTTGTAGGCTGTCCTATGACGAGCCCTCGTAACCCTCTTGTATGTAATGTACCAGTATTATCTAACTTTATATTGTATCACACTCTTTCAACTGTTGGCGCTGTATAAATCTTGTGTAATAAAAATAAATGACACCTTAAAATATGACCAGTCAAATCTAATATTGAGGGTGTTTATGACTAGTAGCAGAGGAAAACAAATGGACACATAATGCATAAAGATCCAATTCTACAATGTACCAATAACACAAATAGTGGTGCAGTCCAATGGTACAAACAACTAAAACATGTAGATCATTACCCAAAGAACCCTGATTATGAACTCAACAACATTTGACAACTTATTTACATTGCACTGTACAGGATACATATAAGTCATAAATGATAAGTATGCCACATACAGTATGTTAAGTAAACCTTGAGATGGCAATCATTGCAACTGTTTAAAGCAGTTTTTAGATATATAATTGAAGTTGGTGGCTAAATGTGTTGAGTCCATATTGGGGTTCTTTGAGGGATGATTCATATTCCTTAGGATAACCAGTGTCTTTACCTCCGTACACCAGCTGGAAATCCTCCTGGAGAGGTGTAGTAAGAGACTCGTGTTGAACTCTACAGGAGAAGATCCGTTCTCTGTCCTCCTCGGTGGGTGTTAGTGTTACTGAGCTCCTCACACTGTACGTCCCATCCGGGTTTCTCTGAGGTTTCTCCACAAAAACTTTGTCCAATATCTCTCCATCTCGTAACCATTTAATATCAATGTCCACTGGATAGAATCCAGAGATGACACTACGTAGGGTGCCCTCATCTTTTGTTATAACTTTATTTGTAATTGCAATAGCTGGAATAGCTGTAAACAATAAAAGTCAGTAAATAGTAAAGCATTTAAAGAAAAAAAAAGTATTACTACATTTCTATAGATTGGTGCTATAGAATATGAAGATAACATGAATACAAATTAAAGGGGTTGTAAAGGTAAAAGTTTTTTCACCTTAAAGTGGGAGTCCAGCGACCAATCTTTTTTTTTTTTTAGGTCATTGAGACACTTTGCTAACCCCAAAATAATACTCACAGTTTGGATGTAATATTTCCGCCTCTGTCTGTTTTCGTACTGAAGAATAACTTAGAAAATGTGATGCTGGCTGTTTCCATCTTGCTTGTGGGCATGTGAAGCCAACAAGCATTGATTTCCTGGATGCGGTGAATGCTGTTCATTCACAGCTTGTTCACACGCATGATCATTGTTTCCGCACTGAATCTTGGGAAGCCTGACACTAAGCTCCCAGGAGACAGTGCGGCGCCAGGGAAAGGCAATAAACACGCCTACTCCCATGGGAGGAGAGACGGGAAGTGCCACAATAAAGTACAATATAAAGGTAATTACAGCGATAAAAAATTTTTTCGTGCGGCATTTGAACATCTATGCAATTAACTGAAGGGGGTAAGATTAAGTTAAAAATTTTAGTGGAACCCCGCTAATGCATTCTATGCATTAAGGTGAAAAAACATCCGACAATACCGCCCCCCCCACCCCCCCGTTTTTACTTACCTGACCCCTCGAAAGTCCTGCGCTTGCCCCCGACATCCTCTTCGCTGCTCAACCTGGCCGTTGACTGGTTACAGTGGATGGATTGAAAGCAGCGCAGCCAGTGGCTCGCACTGCTGTCAATCACATCCAATGATGCAGCGCGCCGGGGGTAGGGCCGAGTGATACAGTGAGCAGCTATGGCCACCGGCTGTATCACGGGAGCGCACCTGCAAGCACTCAACACCATGCGATGGAGCTCGCATGAAGGTGTTGAGTCCTTGTGGGGGGGAGCCGAGACAGCGGCCGAGGGACCCCAGAAGACGAGGTTCAGGGCCACTCAGTGCAAAACGAGCTGCACAGTGGAGGTAAGTATAACATGTTTGTTATTTAAAAAAAAAAAAAAACTTTAGTGATCCTTTAAGCACAGATGCACACGTTTGTGCACTTGAATACACAAATGAAATGCATATATTAGATCTGTTTTACCTGGCACAAGATTTGTTTTTCTGTCTTTTCAGTCCTGAGTAGGGATGAGCTTCGTGTTCGAGTCGAACCCATGTTCGACTCGAACATCGGCTGTTCGCCCGTTCGCCGAATTGCGAACGATATGGGCCGTTCGCGCTAAATTCGTATGGCGCGTCACGGCCCATAATTCACTGCGGCATCGCAGTGCATTGCTGGCTGATGATTGGCCAAGCATGCACTATGACCCGCATGCTTGGCCAATCACAGCGCCGTCAGTAGAGAGAGCTGTAATTGGCCAAAGCCAGGGTGGCTTTGGCCAATTATGGCTCAGGGGATTTAGTACACACCCCACACTATATAAGGCCACCTGCACGGCGGCCCTGTGTAGTGTGTGTTCCGGTGTGCTGAGAGATAGAGAGAGAGAGAGACAGTGTCATTTGATTTGAGTTAGATAGATTAGGCAGAACAGTCAGTCAGTTAGCTGCACTTACAGTGTATTGTGTATATATATGCATCCCAGGTGTTGCATATATATATATACACTGTATTCAGTTTAGCTAGATCCGTTCCTGTTATCTTCTATCTAGACTATTTACATTTAGTGCAGTGCGTCCTGCTCACAGTGTTCAGCTAGATCCGTTCCTGCTATTTACATTTAGTGCAGTGCGTCCTGCTCACAGTGTTCAGCTAGATCCGTTCCTGTTATCTTCTAGACTATTTACATTTAGTGCAGTGCGTCCTGCTCACAGTGTTCAGCTAGATCCGTTCCTGCTATTTACATTTAGTGCAGTGCGTCCTGCTCACAGTGTTCAGCTAGATCCGTTCCTGTTATCTTCTAGACTATTTACATTTAGTGCAGTGCGTCCTGCTCACAGTGTTCAGCTAGATCCGTTCCTGTTATTTACATTTAGTGCAGTGCGTCCTGCTCACAGTGTTCAGCTAGATCCGTTCCTGTTATTTACATTTAGTGCAGTGCGTCCTGCTCACAGTGTTCAGCTAGAGCCGTTCCTGCTATTTACATTTAGTGCAGTGCGTCCTGCTCACAGTGTTCAGCTAGATCCGTTCCTGTTATCTTCTAGACTATTTACATTTAGTGCAGTGCGTCCTGCTCACAGTGTTCAGCTAGATCCGTTCCTGTTATCTTCTAGACTATTTACATTTAGTGCAGTGCGTCCTGCTCACAGTGTTCAGCTAGATCCGTTCCTGTTATCTTCTAGACTATTTACATTTAGTGCAGTGCGTCCTGCTCACAGTGTTCAGCTAGATCCGTTCCTGTTATCTTCTAGACTATTTACATTTAGTGCAGTGCGTCCTGCTCACAGTGTTCAGCTAGATCCGTTCCTGTTATCTTCCTACTGACAGGCAGGCTTGTCTGGTTACAGTATATAAAGCTACCTGAAGAAAATTACAGGTGTTCTATTTGATCCTATTAGTACCACGGTCAGGCAGCTAGACTATTTACATTTAGTACAGTGCGTCCTGCTCACAGTGTTCAGCTAGATCCGTTCCTGTTATCTTCCTACTGACAGGCAGGCTTGTCTGGTTACAGTATATAAAGCTACCTGAAGAAAATTACAGGTGTTCTATTTGATCCTATTAGTACCACGGTCAGGCAGCTAGACTATTTACATTTAGTACAGTGCGTCCTGCTCACAGTGTACAGCTAGATCTGTTCCTGTTATCTTCCTACTGACAGGCAGGCTTGTCTGGTTACAGTATATAAAGCTACCTGAAGAAAATTACAGGTGTTCTATTTGATCCTATTAGTACCACGGTCAGGCAGCTAGACTATTTACATTTAGTACAGTGCGTCCTGCTCACAGTGTTCAGCTAGATCCGTTCCTGTTATCTTCCTACTGACAGGCAGGCTTGTCTGGTTACAGTATATAAAGCTACCTGAAGAAAATTACAGGTGTTCTATCCCAGCTTAGTGCAGCTACAGGCCATTAGTATGTCTGGAAGGCCAAGAAGGAGAGGCAGACAGTCACAAGCCAATAAGAGAGGGCAAGCAGGCTCTGTGTCTAGTGCTGGTCGTGGAGACGGTGCATCCTCATCAGCACGTGGCCATGGGACACGCTTGGCCTTTTTTTCGGCAGCTGGCCGTGTTGAGCCGCAACATGCGGAAGACTTGGTCGAGTGGATGACCAAGCCGTCCTCATCCTCCTCATCCTCTCTCACCCATGCCCAGGGTGCTTTGTCTGGCAAAGCAGCGGCCTCTTCCCTCAGCTCAATGTCATCAGTGACTCCTTCCCTAGCTCCACCATGTCCTCATGAGGATTCCCTCGAACTGTTTGACCACAGTGTTGGGTACATGCTCCAGGAGGATGCCCAGCGTTTGGAAGGCTCTGATGACGATACTGAGCTCGATGAAGGCAGTAACATGAGCGCGGACAGAGGGGGTGCCCAAGAAGGACAGCAATCTGGCAGTCATGCTCCCCCTGCTGCAGCATACTGCCAGGTTTGCTCCAGTGATGAGGAGGGAGGGGATGATGAGGTCACTGACTCAACGTGGGTGCCTGATAGGAGAGAGGAGGAGGAGGAGGAGGAGGAGGAGGCGGCGGCACATCACCAACGAGGCAGGATGCCCTCCAGGGGCCAGCCTAAGGGCAGCACATTGACTGCATCACACCCCAAAGCTCCACATGTGCAGGGCGCTGCAGTCTCTGCGCGTTATTCAAAAAGTTCTTTGGTGTGGGCCTTTTTTGAGACGAGTGCATCAGATCGCACCGCTGCTATTTGCAACATATGTCTCAAGCGTATCTCGCGTGGCCAAAACATCTCCCGCTTGGGTACCACATGCTTGACCAGACATATGTTGACCTGCCATGCAGTTCGTTGGCAAGCGTATCTAAAAGACCCACACCAAAGAACAAAGAGGATCTCTCCTTGCTCCTCATCAGCTGAGATTTCCAACCCCACTAGACCTTCAGTCCTCTCTGAGACCTGCAGTGAGAGGAATGAAGGTGTAGAATTAGGTGTGTCACAGTCAAGTACTTGTGGGCGATCTGCTTTTGGTACACCGACGTCAGATTGTACCAGGCAAATTTCCCTGCCCCAGCTGCTGCACCGCCGAAAGAAGTTTGCTCCCAGCCATCCACATGCCCAGCGGTTGAATGCTAGCTTGGCAAAATTGCTAGCACTTCAACTGCTGCCTTTTCAGTTGGTAGACTCTGCCCCCTTCCGTGAGTTTGTGGAATGTGCGGTTCCTCAGTGGCAGGTACCCAAACGCCACTTTTTCTCACGGAAGGCGATTCCGGCTCTCTACCGGCATGTGGAAGGCAATGTCCATGCCTCGCTGGACAGGGCGGTCAGCGGTAAGGTGCATATTACCGCTGACTCATGGTCCAGCAGGCATGGACAGGGACGTTACCTAAGTTTCACGGCGCATTGGATGACTCTGCTGGCAGCTGGGAAGGATGCAGGACAAGGTGCAGTAGTGTTGGAGGTTGTTCCGCCACCACGCCTCCAAAATACTGATTGTGACACACCTCTCTCCTCCACCCCCTCCTCTTCTTCTTCCTCCATGGCCTCTTCCTCGGAACCAGCGGTGCTCCGTAGGCGTTCAAGGGGCTACGCAAGTACGCAGGCCAAAAGATGCCATGCGGTGCTTGAGCTGGTGTGCTTGGGGGACAGGAGCCACACTGGGGCAGAGGTTCTGTCAGCTCTGCAGGGGCAGGTTCAGAGGTGGTTGACGCCACGCCAACTTAAGGCAGGAATGGTGGTTTGCGACAATGGCACCAACCTCCTCTCTGCCCTCCGACAGGGACAAATGACCCATGTGCCCTGTTTGGCTCACGTCCTTAACTTGGTGGTGCAGCGGTTCTTGGGCAGGTACCCGGGCTTACAGGATGTCCTGAGGCAGGCCAGGAAAGTCTGTGTGCATTTCCGCCGGTCATATAATGCCAGTGCTCGGCTGACGGACCTCCAAAAGGAGTTTAACCTGCCCAAGAACCGCCTAGTCTGTGACATGCCCACCAGGTGGAACTCAACGTTGGCCATGCTGCAGCGGCTGCACACGCAGCAGAGGGCCATCAATGAGTACCTGTGCGACTATGGCACCAGGACAGGGTCAGGGGAGCTTGTTTTTTTTTCCCCACGCCAGTGGGCCATGATCAGGGATGCATGCACTGTCCTGTCACCATTCGAGGAGGGCACGAGGATGGTGAGCACTGACAGTGCATGCATCAGTGACACTGTCCCCCTTGTCCACCTGTTGGAGCACACGCTGCGTGGAATAATGGACAGGGCACTTGAGGCAGAGCAGAGGCAGGAAGAGGAGGACTTCCTTAGCTCTCAAGGCCCCCTTTATCCAGACAGTGTTCCTGCGTGCCCGCCGATCACACAGGAAGAGGACGAGGAGGAGGAGGAGGAGGAGGAAGATTGTGTCAGTATGGAGGTGGAGCCTGGCACTCAGCATCAGCAGCAGTCTTTAAGGGATCAGTCCCAAGGAACACATGGACTTGTACGTGGCTGGGAGGAGGTGGCTGCGGACGTTGTTGTCCTTAGTGACCCAGAGGACTCCGGACCGAATGCCTCAGCAAACCTACGCTGCATGGCCTCCCTGATCCTGCAAAGCCTGCGTAAGGATCCTCGTATTCGTGGTATCAAGGAGAAGGACCAATACTGGCTGGCAACCCTCCTTGATCCACGTTACAAGGGTAAGGTTGCGGACCTTATCTTGCCATCGCAGAGGGAGCAGAGGATGAAACATCTTCGAGAGGCCTTGCAGAAAGGTCTGTGCAATGCGTTCCCAGAGACTGGGAGGTTACAAACACCTGTTTCTGGACAACGTGTTGCTGAGGCTTCGGTCAGTCAAAGAAGGAGCGGTGGAGAAGGTGGCCGTCTGACCGATGCGTTCAGACAATTTTTTGGTCCGCAGCCCCAAGGTATGATCGGTTCCAGCAACCATCGCCAGCGTCTGTTTTACATGGTGCAGGAATACCTAGGGGCAAGATCAGACTTGGACACCTTTCCCACCGAAAATCCTCTGGGTTACTGGGTCTTGAGGATGGATCACTGGCCAGAGCTTGCACAGTATGCAATTGAGCTACTGGCCTGTCCTGCATCCAGCGTTCTTTCGGAACGCACATTCAGTGCTGCTGGAGGCGTGGTAACCGATCACAGGGTGCGTCTGTCCACCGACTCGGTCGATCAGCTGACCTTCATAAAAATGAATGAGTCTTGGATCACCACCAGCTACCAAGCACCTGATGCTGATGTAACCGAATAATTTTTTTTTAAATCTCAGATCCCTTCAAAGACTGCCTATGCTGATGCTGAGTGACTATCCCTGAGTAATTATCCTCTTCCTCCTCAATCATCACGCTGATAGCTTGTAAGAACATTTTTGGTTCTGGGCGCCACCACCAGTGCCTAAGGCACAATTTTTCAGCCCCTGTTTAACAGGGGCGTGTAATTACAATTTTTGATGTAATACTTTGCAGCAGGGCTCGTTCCTGCATTCCAACTAGAGTGTCTGTGAGGGGTTGCAGTGTTGTGGCACCAGCACCAGTGCCTAAGGCCCAATTTTTCTGCCCCTGTCTAACAGGGGCGTGTAATTACAATTTTTGATGCAATACTTTGCAGCAGGGCTCGTTCCTGCGTTCCAACTAGAGTGTCTGTGAGGGGTTGCAGTGTTGTGGCACCAGCACCAGTGCCTAAGGCCCAATTTTTCTGCCCCTGTCTAACAGGGGCGTGTAATTACAATTTTTGAAGCAATACTTTGCAGCAGGGCTCGTTCCTGCGTTCCAACTAGAGTGTCTGTGAGGGGTTGCAGTGTTGTGGCACCAGCACCAGTGCCTAAGGCCCAATTTTTCTGCCCCCGTCTAACAGGGGCGTGTAATTACAATTTTTGAAGCAATACTTTGCAGCAGGGCTCGTTCCTGCGTTCCAACTAGAGTGTCTGTGAGGGGTTGCAGTGTTGTGGCACCAACACCAGTGCCTAAGGCCTAATTTTTCAGCTCCTGTTCAACAGGGGCATGTAATTACAATTCTTGATCTAATATTTCACAGCAGGGCCCTGTGAGGGCTTACAGTGTTGTGGCCACAGCAACACCTAAGGCCCAAATTTCTGCTGAGTATATAGGGCAGGACCCTACTTTCAAACATCTAACTTACAAACGACTCCTACTTGCAAACGGAAGGAGACAACAGGAAGTGAGATGAAATCTACCCCTAGGAAGGGAAATTCTCTCCTGTAAGAGTTAATATGGGAAAACAATTTCTCCTTTCCACTGATGCTTTCCAATCCTTGTTCCACAAAAAAACCCAAATTTTCAAAAAACATTTTTCATTGGGACAAAAAAGTGAGGTGAAATCTTCTGAAGAGGAGGAAAGACAGCAAAACAAATGTCACAGGGGTGATAACCCTTCCCTATGTTTTCCAAAAAGCTTAGAAAAGATTTTTTGGCTGGAGCTAAACACGTTAAAAATGTTCAAAATTACAAACAGATTCTACTTAACAACAAACCTACAGTCCCTGTCTTGTTTGCACTGCCTGTATACTGCTGTTCAGAGTATATAGGGCCTGGTGGCCCCACACCTTTCCTTATTTTAATTTGGGTGCAGGGTTCCCCTTAATATCCATACAAGACCCAAAGGGCCTGGTAATGGACTGGGGGGTACCCATGCCGTTTGTCTCACTGATTTTCATCCATATTGCCATGACCCGACATGACATTAAACCCGCAAGCAGTTTTAAATGAGATTTTTTCCTTTAAAAATGACATTTAGTGCAGGGACTGTTCTAAACATGGGAAACACGCGTCACTTTACAGGCATACTATAGACACCCCCCAGGTACGATATTTAAAGGAATATTTCACTTTTTTTTTTTTACTTTAAGCATCATTAAAATCACTGCTCCCGAAAAAACGGCCGTTTTTAAAAGTTTTTTTTGCATTGATACATGTCCCCTGGGGTAGGACCCGGGTCCCCAAACTCTTTTTAGGACAATACCATGCAAATTAGCCTTTAAAATGAGCACTTTTGATTTCGAACGTTCGAGTCCCATAGACGTCAATGGGGTTCTAACGTTCGTGCGAACTTTCGGTCCGTTCGCGGGTTCTGGTGCGAACCGAACCGGGGGGTGTTCGGCTCATCCCTAGTCCTGAGATTTACACAGCACAGCTATGTCTGGCAGAGGAGACCTGATCTTTCTCTGCTTCAGTTAACCACTTAAGGACCGAGCCTCTTTCTGAGATTTGGTGTTTACAAGTTAAAAATAGTTTTTTTTGCTAGAAAATTACTTAGAAAAAAATATATACAATGTTTGGGGGTTCTAACACTTTCTGTATTTGCACAGCTGTCTTACAAGCGCACTTTTTTGGAAAAAATACACTTTTTTGAATTAAAAATAAGACAGTAAAGTTAGCCCAATTTTATATTATATTGTAAAAGATAATGTTACGTCAAGTAAATTGATACCCAACATGTCACGTTTCAAAATTGCGCCCACTCGTGGAATGGTGACAAACTTTTACCCTTAAAAATCTCCATAGGCGACTTTTAAGAAATTCTACAGGTTGCATGTTTTGAGTTACAGAGGAGGTCTAGGGCTAGAATTATTGCTCTTGCTCTAACGATCGCAGCAATACCTCACATGTGTGGTTTGAACACCGTTTTCATATGCACCCACTGCTCACGTATGCGTTCGCTTCTGCACGCGAGCTCGGGGGGATGGGGCACAAATACATTTTTTTTTCTTATTTATTTTACCCTTTTTTTTACACTGTTAGTTTAAAAAAAAAAAGTGTCACTTTTATTCCTATTACAAGGAATGTAAACATCCCTTGTAATAGATAAAAGCATGACAGGACCTCTTAAATATGAGATCTGGGGTCAAAAAGACCTCAGATCTCATATTTACACAAAAATGCAATAAAAAAAAAAAAGAATGAAATGTGATTTTAAAAAAAGGTCTCTTTAAGAGCTATGGGTGAAGTGACGTTTTGATGTTGCTTCCGCCTTGCAATGGTATGGAGATGGGTGGGGGCCATCTTCCACTCATCTCCATACCTAACAGGAGAACAAAACCGATCGCCTCCACCGCTACAGACGGCTCCGGTAAGCAGCGGAGGGCACCAGAACATGGCGGAGGCCCTGTCCCGCCGCCAATAAAAGTGATCTCGCATCGCAGAGACCACTTATCTGATAGCGGACCGCACGCTGAAGAAAAGGATACCAGGGTTATGGCAGCTAGCTGCTGCCATAAGAATGATAATCCTCTTCAAAGTACCTACGTATAACAATGGCGGGCGGTCCGTAAGTGGTTAAAGCATAAGATCGCCTTTTGTAACTTTTGGGTGTGAGGGAGGAGCAGGTACCTGTTTTTGACAGGTACTTTTCCCCACCTCCGAAAGATCTTGCTGTTTGGCCCCCCTCTTCCTTATCCCTGCAATAACACCTAATTTAACACACCTGCTCCCCATTCACACCTTAGACCTTGTAACACTAACGAGTCACATGACACTGGGAGGGAAAATGGCTAATTGGAGCCAATTTGGACATTTTCACTTAGGCCCCTTTCACACTGGGGCGGTGGGGGCGTCGGCGGTACAACAGCGCTATTTTTAGCGCTGCTGTACCGTCGTTCTTGCAGCGGTATTCGGCCGCTAGCGGTGCGGTTTTACCCCCTGCTGGCTGCCGAAAAAGGGTTAAAATCTCTCGTACAGCGCGGCTATAGCCGCGGTATTGCCGCGGTATAGCCGCGCTGTCCCAATGACTTCAATGGGCAGGAGCGGGGAAGGAGCGGTGAATACACCGCTCCTTCCCCGCTCCAAAAAAGCGGTTTGCAGAACTTTTTTCACCGCCCTGCCTGCGCACCGCTTCAGTGTGAAAGCCCTCGGGCTTTCACACCGAACAAACAGCGGAGGCTGTTTAGGGGCGGTTTTCAGGCAGTATTTTTAGCGCAATAACGCCTGAAAACCGCTCCAGTGTGAAAGGGGCCTTAGGGGTGTACTCACTTTTGTTGCCAGCTGTTTAGACTTTAATGGCTGTGTGTTGAGTTATTTTGAGGGAACAGCAAATTTACACTCTTATACAAGCTGTACACTCACTACTTTACATTGTAGCAAAATGTCATTTCTTCGGTGTTGTCACATGAAAAGATAGAATAAAATATTTACAAAAATGTGAGGGGTGTACTCATTTTTGTGAGATGCTGATGTAGAAGTAAAGAAGAAAATGCCTAAAACATTTTATGTAGAACAGCAGAAAAGATCCTTAATGATAAATCAAATCTAAATTTCAATACCTTGAATGCTTAATGTCACGTCTTTCTCCATTCGGACAGGACTGTTAGTCACTGAACATGTGTAGACTCCACCGTCTGATATCGATGTGCTTGATATAATCAGATCAGCAATGCCATTTAAAGCTTGATGTTTATTAATTGAATATCTAGGATTAGTTGTCATCACTGTGTTATCATAGCTTAGGATACTCTGTATTCCATAATACCAAATAACTGCAAAATATTTGGGATCCACAGGAAGTTTATCTGCTGTAAACTTGCAGGGAATTTGAGCATCGGATCCCAGCATGACTCTGTGTTTTGAAGGTCCCGTTATTTTTAGAGCAGCACCTGAATGAGAAGTAAATAAGCAAAGAACATTTGTGTGGATAATACACATTCTGTAAACAATCACATACATCAGTGGTTCTCAAACTGGGGGTCGGGACCTCCTCGGGGGTCGAATGACGATCTGCCAGGGGTCACCAAATCCTGGGCTGTTCCTGAAGCCCGCACCACTCTCCCAGCCTTTTCGCAGCCGCCCATTCAGTTCACGGCATGGCTGGGGGGCAGAGACTAGAGGCCAGCTGATTGGTGAGGAGTGTGAAGTGGGAGGGGCTGGAGGAGACCCTATCTCCTGATTTCGGCATAGGTGTCACTGCTGCGAGACACCACAAAGTCGGAGACACAGTGAGCAACACTGACTGTGATTATAGTTTCCATTAAATGTCCGCACTACATTTCTCAGATCAGCAGATGACCTTGATCATGAGCACCTAAGTTGGCTGATCAGAACTCCCCGCCAGCACTGCCACTGATCCCACCCCCCACCAGCACTGCCACTCATCCCAACTCCCCGCCAGCACTGCCACTCATCCCATTCATACATGAATACATGGAAGGGAGAGGAAAAGAGGGGGAGGAACAAAGAAAAAAGGGAGAGAAAGAATAAGAGAAAGAACAAGAAAGACATCTAGAGAGGGGGATGGGGGAAAAAAACAGGAAATTAGAGAGAGAAAAAAAGGCAAAGAGAGTGGTAAATCCTAAAATTTACCATAAGGGTTTTTTTTATACTGTACGAGTAGAAGGGACTCGGGGAGCGCTAAATGTCCGTGGGTTAGGGGGGCAAATTACTTGTCTTGCCTTGGGTGCTGAAAACCTATGCTACGAAAAAAAAATTTCTGTTAGGGGTCCCCACAACTTTGGAAATGTTTTTAAGGGGTCACAGCACTGGGTAGGTTGAGAACCACTGACATACATGTAATCGAGTACTACTGTGCAAAGATATAAGACCCTGTTGTGACAAATATGTTGCCGGAGACAGTGAGGTCGGTGTCACACAATGCTGGTAAGGTTTCAGCCTTTACTCTACTGTTCTCAGTGTGGCCCAATGGCCCTCTTCCTCACTTGATGTGAAGTATGGTAAGCTTCTGAAACCCCTTCATAGACTTTTCATTGGATGGCGCACATGTTGCAGCAGACGCAGCAAAAGAATGTTGTGGAGGGAGATATGTAGAAACTGAGGAATGAGGAAGATGCGTGTTGGCCTTTTTGCTAAAACATGTCTTTATTAGGTGCAGCTTCCACCAAGTCAAATGTTTCCTCAAGCACAAAGTACCCAAATGGCGGGATTTTTTTCCCCATGGCTTATATGCTGTGAGCAGAGGCTGCAGACCAGAACGGTACTGTTGGAAGCAGATACATTACACATGGCCTACACTTCATGTTGTCTTGAGAATTCTGTGGACTAGCCTTGGGGATAGTAGTGGCCTGTACTTGTGGGGCAGTGCTGCCAAGTGGATTTGGATGATCCCCTCTAGTTTTCTGGAAGGTGCCCCTGCCTCTGGACAACATTCTCCCTCACTGGTGTTCTGAACTTTCCTCCTTTCCAGCCGGCATCACCCATAGACACTCTGCCACCTCACCATTAACAGCTTCAGCCACTCCACTACCTCTTGCATGTGCTGTGGCTGTATAGCATGGTTATATTATGTGACAAGAAAAGCAGATGTGTGGCCACCTCTATGCCCTTCCCTACTACCTAAAAAACTCTGCCCCTTGTTTTAAGCCTACCTCTCTTTTTTTTTGTTTGCCCCAGTGCCATTTGGGATTGCTTGCAGGCCGCCGGTTGGGGTGTGGTGACATCCCAAGTAACATCAACTCACTGCAGTTCATTATGGAGGGTCAGACAGAGCTGGCATAGCTCTGCCAAGCCACTCCACATAGCAGCCGAATGCCTGTAAAGGATAAGCTCACCATCAGGAACATGTTACATTTTACAGTCGCAACTTCAACCTTCTCATCCCAATTCCCCTGATTCCACAAGTCAGCCCCCCTCTTTCATGTGCCCTCTGGAATGCCCGCTCGGTCTTCAACAAACTAGTTTCTATCAATGACCTTTTCCTCTCCAAATCCCTTGATCTATTTGCTATAACTGAAACCTGGCTCCAGGAATTTGATACTACCTCTCCAGCTGCACTGTCCCACAGTGGCCTTCTCTGGACTCACTCCACCAGACCCAGTGGACGAAAAGGAGGTGGTGTCGGACTTCTCCTCTCCCCACAATGCACCTTCCAGGTACTGCCCACACCTCCCTCTCTTTCCACCTGCTCTTTCGAAATGCACTGCATTCGTCTTTTCTCTCCAGCTTGTCTGAGGGTCGCAGTCATTTATCGGCCTCCTGGACCAGTGTCACGCTTTCTGGATGACTTCTCTGCATGGCTACCCTATTTTCTCTCATCTGAAGTGCCTGCCATCATCCTAGGTGACTTTAACATTCCAATCAATGTTAATAATGCTACCACTTCTAAACTACTCAACTTAACCTCCTCTTTTAACCTAACACAATGGACACAAACCACCACTCACTCCAACGGCAACACTCTTGACCTTGTATTCTCCCATCGCTGCACTCCCTGCAATCTCTCCAACGCACCCTTTCCTCTCTCTGATCACAACCTTATCCGTTTCACACTCTCCTTGTCTCCTATATCCCATGCTGCCAACCCACAAACCACTACCCGCAGGAACCTTCGCAACCTCAAACCTTCCCTTCTTCACTCTGCTACTGATGGCCTTTATGACAAAATCGCACCCCTGTCCTGCCCAGACCTAACCACTTCCATCTACAACACCACGTTGTCATCCTCCCTAGACGTACTTGCTCCTCTTTCTACACGCAGAACCAGGCCCCATCTGCCACAACCCTGGCAAACAGACGACACCAGAAGTCTCAAGAGACGCAGCCGTGCTCTTGAGCGAGCATGGCGTAAATCTAAATCCCTGCAAGACTTTACCCTCTACAAATCTGTCCTTCTCAAATACAACTCCTGCCTCCACACTGCTAAACAAACCTATTACAACACTCTCATCAAAACCCTCTCATCCAAACCTCGTCAACTCTTTTCTACCCTTAATTCCTTACTTCACCCCCCACTGCCCCCTCCCACCAACTTGCTTACCGCTCAACATATTGCCAACCACTTCAATAGCAAAATCAACACAATTCGCAAGGAGATATCCAGCATTAAAATTCCTCCCCTACCCAACATATCAGGTCCAACACCACACTCAATACTCTCCTCCTTTTGCCCAGTTACCACAGAAGAAGTTGATAAACTCCTCTCCATGGCCCACCTCACTACATGTCCCCTGGACCCTGTCCCCTCTCAATTGCTGCGACCACCTTCCCACTCTATCCTCAACTCCCTAACCCACATCTTCAACCTCTCCCTCTCCTCCGGCACCTTTCCTTCCCCGTTCAAACATGCACTGGTTACCCCCATACTCAAAAAACCCTCACTAGACCCCACCTGTTTGAATAACTTAAGGCCTATCTCCCTTCTCCCGTTTGCCTCCAAGCTCATCGAACGCCTTGTTCATGACCAAATGAGTCGCTACCTCACGGACAACAACCTTCTCGACCCCCTACAGTCCGGCTTCCGTCCACAACATTCGACTGAAACTGCCCTACTAAAAATCACCAATGACCTAATAACTGCCAAAACCAATGGCCACTACTCCATACTCATACTTTTAGACCTCTCTGCTGCCTTTGACACAGTTGACCACCTGCTGCTCCTCAGCAAATTACACTCCCTTGGCCTCCGTGATTCTGCATTATCCTGGTTCTCCTCCTACCTATCTCAGCGCACTTTCAGCGTCACTTACAACTCCATCTCCTCCGCTCCCCTTCCTCTTTCTGTTGGGGTACCCCAAGGCTCTGTCCTTGGGCCTCTCCTTTTCTCACTCTATACCTCTTCCCTGGGCCAGTTGATCACCTCCCATGGCTTCCAATACCATCTCTATGCCGATGACACACAGATCTATCTCTCCACTCCCCAACTCACCCCCACTATCGCCTCACGGATCTCAAACTTGCTGAATGACATATCGGTATGGATGTCACACCACTTCCTCAAACTTAATCTTTCTAAAACTGAGCTTGTTATATTTCCTCCTTCACGGTCCCCCTCCTGTGACTTCACCATTAATATCAACAACACTACCATTGGTCCCTCCACACATGCCAGAGTCCTGGGTGTAATCCTTGACTCTGACCTCTCCTTCAGCCCCCATATCCAATCACTGGCTAAATCCTGCCGCCTTAACCTCTGCAACATCTCCAAAATTCGACCCTTTCTGACTAATGACACTACAAAACAACTTATTCACTCTTTGATTATTTCCCGCCTCGACTATTGCAACTCTCTCCTTAATGGCCTACCCTTAAGCAGGCTATCCCCCCTTCAGTCTATTATGAATGCTGCTGCTAGACTAATACACCTCACTAATCGATCCGTGACTGCTGCTCCTCTCTGCCAATCCCTTCACTGGCTTCCCCTACCCCACCGTGTAAAATTCAAAATGCTAACCATAACATACAAGGCCATTCACAACATCGCCCCCATCTACATCACCAACCTCATCTGCAGATATCGCCCAAATCGCCCCCTCCGCTCCTCCCAGGACCTCCTGCTCTCTAGCTCCCTTGTTACCTCCTCCCATGCTCGCCTTCAGGACTTCTCCAGAGCCTCTCCCATCCTCTGGAATTCCCTGCCCCAGTATGTCCGATCAGCCCCTACCCTGTCCACCTTTAGGAGATCCTTGAAAACTCATTTATTCAGGGAAGCCTATCCCAAACCCACATAACTGTCCCTGAGCCACCCCCATCAAATCATTCTTTGCAGCTATTACCTTTTGTACCACCACCCCCTCCCTTTTAGAATGTAAGCTCTACGAGCAGGGCCCTCTTGTACCTTTTGTATTGTACTGTAATTGTGTTGTCCCCCTTATACATTGTAAAGCACTGAGTAAACTTTTGGCGCTATATAAATCTCGTATAATAATAATAATAATAATAACATTTAGGGTGGAACATGTAAAATGTTGCAGCTCCTGCAGCTGCTCTGCAATTTAAGCCCCCTGTGTGACAGCAGTATGGGGAGAAGTTCCCCATACCAGCTGTCACTTTTTAAAAAGAGCATGAGCGTGCGTAGCTCTGCCTACACGCCCATGTTATTCATTCACAGAGTTCTGTGAATTAATGAACTACGAGTACTGACATCTTTCACAGCTGTCGGCTTGCAGTTCTCAATTAACTACCATGACACTGTTTTTTTTTTATCAAGATATCGTTTATTGAGCATTTTAGAAGTATTAACAGACGGATGTGTAAAAGCTTAGGAAAATTATTGAAAATATCTTGCTTTAAAGCGGAGTTCCACACAAAAATGGAACTTCCGCTTTTCGTAACCCTCCCCCCCTCTGGTGTCACATTTGACACCTTTCAGGGGGGAGGGGGGTGCAGATACCTGTGTAAGATAGGTATTTGCACCCACTTGCAGCATAGACTCCCATGGGAGTCTACGCCACTTCCCATCCCCTCCGTGCTGTCTCCTGGGAACACACAGCTCCCAGGAGAGAGCGGGGACCACTTGGGACGCGCAGCGCGACTTGCGCATGCGCAGTAGGGAACCGGGAAGTGAAGCCGCAACGCTTTACTTCCTGATTCCCTCACCTAGGATGGCGGCGGCAGCTGCCGAGAACCGAGCAGGTTCTCGGCGTCGCCTGCCGATATCGCTGGACCCTGGGACAGGTAAGTGGCCATGTATTAAAAGTCAGCAGCTGCAGTATTTGTAGCTGCTGGCTTTTAAGATTTTTTTTTTTTGGCGGTGTGGGTGGACCCCCACTTTAACAACAATAAAGTGAGTGCAACAGGCACTACATACAGAATGATCACATTGACTGTGCTTCATTACGGGGTGTAGGAGGTGTCTAACATGCAAGAGGCTGATAAAAAATGCCATGTTTATAAAGGCTTGGTGAGTATACCATATTGGTCGCACAAAAACATGGGGGGTTGAACATGAGGGTGCTTCCTTAGTCTGTGGCGTTGCAGGTGGAGGAGTCTGTGAGCCATCTGTCCCAAATTTTGGATATTTGGTTGGACAGCCCCTGTGGATGTACAGGGCTTTCTTGTAAGGGAGAGTGCTATTAACAGCTCTCCTCATCCATTGCTGCAGCGTGGGGGGGGATTCCCTCAGCCATAGTTTAGCGATCTGTAGCCTGGCCATGAACAAAGTTTCTTGTAAGAATATGTTTAGATATTTTTCACTTTCAGATAACGAAAGGAGTCCCAATAAACACTGTCTGGGGCACACAGTCAGAGGGGAGCCCATGCGATCGTGGAGGAATTGGACCACTTGGGTCCAGTATTCCTGTATAGGGGGGCAGGTCCAGAGTAGATGGTAGAAGGAGCAGGTAGGGTGCTTACATCTGGGGCAATTAGGGTTGTGTCCAGGGTTGTATTTGGAGATACGGTGGGGTGTAAGGTATGACCTGTGTAGGATGTAGAGGTGAGTAAGGCGGTCTGACAATTTAGGAGATACGGTCCTCGAGATGACAAGTGCCTCATCCCAGTCCTCATCAGATATTGCGCCCAGGTCAGGCTACCAGTGGGTTTTGAGTAGAGAGGCAGTGATTTGTGCAGTGGGAAGTAGGAGATAGTTATATATCTGTGAGATAAGTTTTTTGGAGTCTGTCCCGGAAATTATGTCCACCAGTGTAGCATGATTTCAAGGATTGGGATGGAGTCCCTGAATTGAGTGTTAAGGGCGTGGTGAAGCTGAAGATATCTGAAAAACATATGATTAGGTAGGGCGAAATTCTCTTTCAAGGCTTGGAAGGGTTTGACCGTGCCATTGGCTATTACTTGCATTAAATATATAATTCCCTTATTAATCCACAGGACATTGTCAGGGATGGATACCAACTCTGGCAGTTGTGGGTTATTCCATAGGGGTGTGTGTGAATGAGGTTCAGGTGCCCCGTTGAGGCGCATAGCCTGTTGCCATATTTTGCGGTGGTGGAAGAGCATATGATGCCTATCTATGGTGCGGGGCAGGCCGCGGGGGCCGCAGAACAGGGTCTGAAAGGGGTGAGATATTAGGCCGGGGGCTTGGGAACAGATTAGGGTGAAATATCTCTCCTTATCTTCCTGGTTTATGTAAAAGAAGTGAGAGAGTTGGGATGCTACATAGTATGTGAAGAGATCTGGTACCGCCGCACCGCCGAGATCAAACGGGCATTTGAGAACCCTCCACGGCAACTTGTGTCGGGAGGAGCCCCAGATGAAAGTATTTAGGATCGATTCCATGGATTTAAATATTCGCTGAGGGAT
Organism: Aquarana catesbeiana; assembly: GCF_042186555.1. NCBI lineage: Eukaryota > Metazoa > Chordata > Amphibia > Anura > Ranidae > Aquarana > Aquarana catesbeiana. The sequence continues at coordinate 69,639,718 of NC_133329.1, read as the reverse complement.
ATAAAGAGGGGCTTGTAATAATTTAGGGAGTATAATCATCTTAACTAGGTTTATTCGTCCCATGACCCCCAGTGGGAGACGGGACCATGTTTGTGTTTTAGTTTTAAGGGTTGAGTACAGGGGCTCAATGTTAAGGGCAATATAGTCTTGTAGGGAACGAGAAATCTGGATGCCCAGGTATTTAAAATTGTCTGTTCTAACTAGCGGGAGCGAGGCTTGGTCAGCGGTGGGGACGGCAAAATCTAAGGGGAGAATTTGGGATTTGTCCCAGTTATTTTGCAAGCCGGAAAATGTTCCAAAGTCCGTAATGAGCTGTAAAGCTGTCTGAAGGGATGGTCCAGCATCTGCCAGGTACAAGAGCATGTCGTCAGCATATAGGCTAACTAACTCTGTCAAGTGTCCGCGTCTGAAACCATTAATATTGGGGTGGCTTCTAAGAGCTATAACTAAGGGTTCTACAGCTAAGGCGTATAGTAGTGGCGAGATGGGGCAGCCCTGTCGTGTGCTGCGAGAGAGCGGAAAGGAAGGGGAGATTTACAAGAATACGTGCGGTAGGGCTCCGGTAGAGAAGCTGGAGCCATTTGATAAATTTTGGCCCAAACCCAAATTTACGAAAGCACTCCCATAGGTACCTCCACTCCACAGAGTCAAACGCCTTAGCGGCGTCAAGGCTAACCACTATTCTGGAACCTGCATTGTCATGGTGGGATTTTAAATTCATGTGGAGTCTCCTAAGATTGAAGGCCGTGTTTTTATTAGGCATGAACCCGGTTTGGTCAGGGTGGATGAGAGTAAGAATAACTTTATTTAGGCGTATGGCTAGAATTTTGGCGAGTATTTTGACGTCTAGTTGAAGAAGGGAGATTGGTCGATACGATTCAGGGAGATGGGGGTCCTTACTGGGTTTGGGTATCAGAACAATGAGTGCCTCACCCATGGAAGCCGGAAGTGTGTCAGTGTCAAAGATATGGGAGTACAGCTTGCATAATTTAGAAACAAGGATTTCTCTGAATTGGCTGTAAAATTCTAGGGGGAGAACGTCAGATCCGGGCGCTTTGGACGCAGGGAGTTGGGTCAGGGCCTCCGCTATACAATCCGTAGTAATAGGGGCATCTAATTGGGCAGCTTGTGGTGGGGTGAGCGTGGGGAAGTCAATGTTCTGCAGGAAAGCCGATAGCTCCTCTTGGGAGTAACTATCCCTTGAGGAATACAGGATGGAATAAAAGGTCCGGAACTCTTCAGCCACCAGATCTGGATCCGTTATACTAGTTCCAGAAGCTGATTGGAGGGAGACTATTACTGGTGGCTTATGTTCTAGGTGTGCCATGTATGCAAGGGGTTTACCGGCTCTCTCACCATGTTCAAAGATGCGTTGCTTAAAAAAGAAAATGCCTTGTTTGGCTTTCTCAAAGTGTAACTGTTCAGTCAGTCTGGATTGCGAGCGCACAAGGGTAGCGTTAGCTGCTGTTGGGTCACTTTGAAAAGTTTGCTCCAGTGTATTTAAATGATCTTCTGCCTGACGGAGCAGTGCTTTGGAGGTGGCCTTGTGTGTATTGATGTATAGAGAGTATCACGCGAGCATGTAGTTTGAATGTGCCCCAGACGTTCCCCGCCAAAGCGGAGCCTTCGTTAGTTCGAAAAAAATGCTCCCATTCGGATTGGATCATGTCTAGGTTGGGTAATATGGACAGCCAGAATGGGTTAGTAGTATAAGGGGCTTGATACAACCATCCCACCCATGGTTTTTTAAGGCACATTTGTTTCTGGCCCGCTAGGTGGATTTCTAACAGGATTGAAATATCTGCTTTGTGGGATTTGAGGTGCGATAGAATAGCCATCCGCTTGGCCCTATCACCAAGTCCTCGGACATTCCAGGTACCATGGCACTGTTGAGCGCTGTGTAAGTGACGGCTTACACTGACAGTCTGCAGGAGTCCTGCATGGCACCCATGATCTGCTGATTGAAGATGCAATGCTCCAGGCTCCTAAAATAAAATAGTAAATGCATATTTTATTATCTGCAAAAAAATGTGCATTTATTTTATTTTTTTAAAAGGAGAAAAGGTGAACTGGCACTGGAATCGGGCTGGTTCCCACATCGCACTAGTGTGAACCCAGGGTTAATGTTCCAAAAAGTCCTTCAAGTCAGAAGCACCAGGCGCTACTTTGTACACATCCAATAATGGTGGTTTTTGACAGACAGAATGAGCTTCCTTCTGGACCCTGCTATGTTCCCACCAAGTGACTAAGGTCTAATTATATGGTATTCTTGGTATTCTTGTGCACAGGGGCTAAGAATAATATTGGATGCAGTTTTTACCATCACTGTGTTTGTGAAACCCGTCACCTGTCACTCTTTTATTGAACATTTTGTATTTACATTTTTTTCCTAATTTTGCTGCCATGTGCATTCTGGAAAATTGGAGTTCAAAGTCCAATGTAAACCTTTTGCCAAAACCTTAAGGGGTCTACTTTTCTTAAGAAAGTAATTTTTGGGTAGTTTCTGGGGTCCTGTCACTCCTGAGCCACTAACTATAAAACTATTACTTACAAATGTTTAACACATTCACCATCTAACACTTCAGATTGTCTTCTGTACAAAATGGTACAATTTTTGGGGTCTTTCAACATATTTTCAAAGATAGGGTCTTGTTGTAGTCTAGTAAAAAGTTTCGTAAATACAATCCAATATACTTTATATACCTGCACCATTTTTTCCACACAATATATTTTCCCCTTAACTTGGAAAAAAAATGGCAAATTTGATATTGTTTCATTCTAAATCAAAAAATTGTATTTCTGAAAAAAAACCGTGCTTCATCTTTTATATTTTTTATGTGCTCAAAATCAACAGAAAATGGTTTCATAATTGGTACCATTTTATATTATTTAAAATATAGTAGCAAAAGAAACTACTATCTGTAGATAAGCAGTTTGTTTATGTGGCTGGATCCTGCACACAGCTCCAGGCGGCTCCAGCCACACTGTACAGGCTACAGCGCTCATGTGAATGTGCGCCAATGTCTCATTCAGACATTCACACACAGAGCTTTATTTTATTAAGCTGCTACGTCCCCAAGAGGCAGCTTCAGCCACATGAACAAACTACTCCTTCACATGGGCAGAGTACCTGTGTGCATGAGTCCTTAGGGATCGCTCACATGTGAGGTCAGGGCTGGCGAATCCCGTGGTTGACCTGCGCTTTTACTGCCCCCCCCCAACCGCTACCCCCTTATCTGTGGCTTGGGTGCACACATGCAGCAGCCACAATGCTTTGCTTCTCAGCCAGTGCAGGAATTAAACCCCCTGTGGAATGCGACCCAAGTGAATAGCACTTCTCTGCAAGCGCCCCGCAACCGCGTGCAATGCAAAGCACACGTGAATGAGCCCTTATTTTTTAAATTATTTTTTAAAATTACATTTTTTTAATTTTTGTATTTGTTTTTTATTTGTTGCATTTTCCACTTCTCTGTTGGGGGGGGGGCTCTGGTGAAATATCAGGGGTCTAAACAAATGTCTCACTTTTGAGACATAGAAAGGGACTGTCAACTTAGATTCCTTTATTTGCAGCCTCAGCTGCACAAGAGATGAATAGGAAGAGCTCTGAGGCTTCATGTTTATTCACAAAATGAAGCATAGTAAACACAGTTTTCTATGCTTCCATTATGAATTAACACAGGAGTGATATTTACAGCCCCCCCCCCAACCTTCATACTGAAAAAATCCCCCTGTGTGTCCCACTGCAGCCGGTGGAAAGGAGAGGAGGAGAAGCCGGCAGCACTGAAGGGCGGCACACAGTGGGGCCCGGACAGCAGGGGGGAAAGGGTGGGGGATGGGGGTCAGACACTGGAACTAAATCTTCTGTGGCTTCCCTTGTAGTGCAGTTAGAGGGAGGGAGAGGAGGAGAAGCTGGCTGTGCTGCGGGGGCAACCACCGGAGGATAATTTCCAGTGATAAGGCAGTGCAGCCGGTCCTCCTGCTCAGCGGGTTCCCAGGCCCCCCTATTGAACTGAGCAGGCTACCTGGCCTGCTACAGGTGGGCTAGCTGTACCCACTTATAGGTGGCCCTGATTTTTAGACAATCACATGTCCAAAACCTGAAAAAAGCCCTGGGACTTAAGGTTAAGCCTGGGTTCACACATGTGCGGTGCGAATTGAAGCTCAGGTTTCACTGGGAAAATAAAAAGCAGTTGTTCAGAGGCTTCTCTGCATTGTAGCTGCGGATCAGTGAGCAGGGAGAGGGGGAGGTGTAGTGAGGAGAAGGAGAAAATCCATGTTCAGAACGCAATGCATCTGCAAATGAGATGCCTTCCCATAGGAGATAATGGGCTTGTAATTTGCACCGCAATGCCCAAAAAACGCACAAGTTTTTTGTACAATGCGCAGTGCGAATGCAATGCACATATGTGAACCAGATACATTCAAATGAATGTATTTTAAAATGTCCTGCAAATTGGATGCGGTGTAAGCCACATTTAATTCGCATAGGTGTGAACGGGGGCTAAAGGTGTGGTTATTAAAGAGAATTTCCTAAATGTAATGGCAATAGGGTGTTGAATATGTAGAGCTTTGGTGTACACTAGTTTACTGCACAGCTGTACCACAGGGTGCTGCATACAAAGGGTAGCCTGTGTGAGCAACATGGGTAGGTTACACAGCCCAAAATAAAATAATATCTAGGCATCCCGGATTGCGTGCGGGATCGCCGCGATTCTGCCGCGATCCCAAATCACAGCAAATCACGGGACGTCCTTGCGATCAACGTCACTTCCAATGGTACCCCGAGCACGGGTGTGGTTTTGCCACAATTGTCCGCTGATGAAAATCATCAAACTTACAATAAATAAATATTGATTGAAAGAAAAAAAAAGAAGAAGAATAAAACAAGAAAACTTGATATCTGACTGGTAAAGTATTTTTACTAAGGGCTCAGCACCAGCTCAACGTATATTATTAGTACTGGCCCAGTGGGAAAATGTCCCCCTTTTCCCCAGTTCATTTTTTTCCCTGTATGTTTACACTTTAAGCATACTGTATCTAGCTGTATTTTCCCCAATAAAAAAAAACAAAAACTTAAATTCAACTGACCTGTGTAATATAGAAGAAACAAAGGCAAAACAGTCCTCCTGTAATCCATTTGTAACCACTGCTTGCACCTTTCCCAACTATTCTTAGTTATCTTCAGTTTGCACCTAAACAAATAAAACTGCATCCAAACTTTGTACTTTGTGCTAAAGTTTACCTGTACATATTAATATCCTAATAACTAATAGGAAAAAAATCCTTTCACTTTCTGTTCTTAAAGCTGAACTTCAGACACAAAAGTTTTCATTCAAATATATTCCCTGATGTTTTTTTTGGAGGATTTACTTCTGGATCCGGCTAAAAGTTTCACAGACCCATTAACTGGTTACTGTCCTCCACTAATCCTTACCAGTTCACTGTTTGTAAGAAAATTTGTATTTTGGAAATTGGATGTGATGCTGTCTTCTGTCACTTGGTTGTACTTTCAAAGGAAAATCACTGACTTGATCTTGCAGAGATGGTTTAAATAGAGTAGATCAGCCCTGTGATACTATATACTTGTACACTGGGTTCAGCCATAAACGCAGTCTCTGACCATCTCCTGAATCAATCATGTCTGCGATCCCTAACCGTCTCCTGTACTATGTCTGCAGTCTCTGACCATCTCTTGTACTATGTCTGCAGTCTCTGATCATCTCCTGTATTATGTCTGCAGTCTCTGATCATCTCCTGTATTATGTCTGCAGTCTCTGACCAGCTCCTGTACTATGTCTGCAGTCTCTGATCATCTCCTGTACTATGTCTGCAGTCTCTGATCATCTCCTGTACGATGTCTGCAGTCTCTGACCGTCTCCTGTACTATGTCTGCAGTCTCTAACCGTCTCCTGTAGTATGTCTGCAGTCTCTGACCATCTCCTGTACTATGTCTGCAGTCTCTGACCGTCTCCTGTACTATGTCTGCAGTCTCTAACCGTCTCCTGTAGTATGTCTGCAGTCTCTGACCATCTCCTGTGGTATGTCTGCAGTCTCTGACCATCTCCTGTACTATGTCTGTGGTCTCTGACCATCTTCTGTGGTATGTCTGTGGTCTCTGACCATCTCCTGTACCATGTCTGCAGTCTCTGACCGTCTCCTGTACTATGTCTGCGGTCTCTGACCATCTCCTGTAGTATGTCTACAGCCTCTGACCATCTCCTGTACTATATCTGCAGTCTCTGATCATCTCCTGTGGTATGTCTGCAGTCTCTGATCATCTCCTGTACTATGTCTGCAGTCTCTGACCATCTCCTGTGGTATGTCTGCAGTCTCTGACCATCTACTGTACTATGTCTGCAGTCTCTGATCATCTCCTGTGGTATGTCTGCAGTCTCTGACCATCTTCTGTGGTATGTCTGCAGTCTCTGACCATCTCCTGTACTATGTCTGCAGTCTCTGACCATCTCCTGTACTATGTCTGCGGTCTCTGACCATCTTCTGTGGTATGTCTGTGGTCTCTGACCATCTCCTGTACTATGTCTGCAGTCTCTGACCATCTACTGTACTATGTCTGCAGTCTCTGATCATCTCCTGTGGTATGTCTGCAGTCTCTGATCATCTCCTGTGGTATGTCTGCAGTCTCTGACCATCTCCTGTGGTATGTCTACAGTCTCTGACCATCTCCTGTACTATGTCTGCGGTCTCTGACCATCTTCTGTGGTATGTCTGCAGTCTCTGATCATCTCCTGTAATATGTCTGCGGTCTCTGACCATCTTCTGCGGTATGTCTGCAGTCTCTGACCATCTCCTGTGGTATGTCTGCAGTCTCTGACTATCTCCTGTGGTATGTCTGCAGTCTCTGATCATCTCCTGCACTATGTCTGCAGTCTCTGATCATCTCCTGTACTATGTCTGCGGTCTCTGACCATCTTCTGTTGTATGTCTGCAGTCTCTGATCATCTCCTGTACTATGTCTGCGGTCTCGGACCATCACCTGTAGTATGTCTACAGTCTCTGACCATCACCTGTAGTATGTCTACAGTCTCTGACCATCTCCTGTACTATGTCTGCAGTCTCTGACCATCTCCTGTGGTATGTCTGCAGTCTCTGACCATCTACTGTACTATGTCTGCAGTCTCTGATTATCTCCTGTGGTATGTCTGCAGTCTCTGACCATCTCTTGTGGTATGTCTGCAGTCTCTGACCATCTCCTGTACTATGTCTGCAGTCTCTGACCATCTCCTGTGGTATGTCTGCAGTCTCTGACCATCTCCTGAACTATGTCTGCGGTCTCTGACCATCTTCTGTGGTATGTCTGCAGTCTCTGACCATCTCCTGTGGTATGTCTGCAGTCTCTGATTATCTCCTCTGGTATGTCTGCAGTCTCTGATTATCTCTTGTGGTATGTCTGCAGTCTCTGACCGTCTGGGGAGGGGCCAGGGGTGGGACTGAAGGAAGGACCAGGGGCTGGCCAGGGTGGGGCTAAAGGAGAGACCAAGGGCGGGACCAGGGTGGTGCTGAAGGGGGCCCCGTCAGGTAGGCTGTACGGGGCCCCATGATTTCTATAAGCGGCCCTGACGTCACCGGCTGCATGCAGTGTGAATATCTCCTAAACAGTGTAAGTTTAGGAGATAGTCATTGTACACTGTACCTACAGGTAATCCTTATTATAGGCTTTCCTGTAGGTACAAGTCAAAAAACTAAGTTTACTACCACTTTTATTACGCTCATTAAAGCGGAGTTCCACCCCAAAATGAAACTTCCGCTTTAAGGGAAGGTGACCCCGGACATGCCACATTTTGGCGTGTCATTTTTGTTGGGGGGGGGGGTCGGAAACCCTCTCTTCAGAGGGTTCCAGCTCCCACTTCCTCCCGGGGCACCACAGTGCCGGAAGCAAGATAACCTCTCCCCCCTCCCTCTCGGCAATCATCTGGGATACGTCACAGGTCCCAGATGATTGCCCGGCCAGTCACAGCGCGCCGGGAGGCTCGCACGCGAGCAGTGCTTGCCCCAGGGGAAGCGACAGCCGGGCGCCCACAGTGACAATTCCGGCACCACAGAGAGGAGGGGAAGACAAGCGACGCTTTGTTCCCCCGCATCGCTGGACCCTGGGACAGGTAAGTGTCCGATTATTAAAAGTCAGCAGCTGCAGTATTTGTAGCTGCTGACTTTTATTTTATTTTTTTTAAGCGGAACTCCGCTTTAATTTACTTTTTTAACTGAAAGAAAAAAAGACAATTAAAAAAGTAAAATATAAAAAGCATGCAAAAACATGCAAATACGCAAAGAAAAAAATAAACACAAAATAAATACAAATACAAACAACACTAACATAGAGAAATCTACCCTCAGTACATACAAAAGCACCCTTTTAAATAAATCACACCCTCAAGATGTGAAATTGACATTTTCTGCTTTGATGACATTTTGCTTATGTAAAATAGGTAATTGTCCAGCAAATTCAAACTCACTCATCCCTCGCAGCATCACCTCACTGACTATTATGTTATTGGCACAAATATCATTCTTTTATATTACAATCATTTGTACAACCATAGTCTTATCCTGATGATGATTTTTATGACATGAAATACATTTAAATTAGAGTTAATAAAAATCCTTTGTCAGACTTCTATGTTGTAATGAAAAGAGACAAGGTGCGCCAATCTAAGTGCAGTATCAAATACAACTTTAATAGATAAATATAAAAAAGGAACAGCCAAATGGCTACTCACAAACACTCAATAAGAGTTGGGCATGTATATACATGTAGGTTGTCCATGGGCAAATCCACGGCTGCTCACAGAGTGGTCCCGAAAATGTGCAATACGCTGTCCGGAAGTTGTTCAGAGGCATGGTCTATGGTCAGCTGTCCTCGGGTGGTGGAGACACTACCATAGGGGGAACAGGAAGACCCAGATGTCAGCAAGGCTGTACACTGTTCGTCTCAGACACCGGAAGCCGGAACAGGACGAGAACCAGCGTGAAGCGCACATTTCACTGGAGTAGAGGCAGCGGGAAATGACGTCTGGACGTGTCAGATTACGCGTTTCAATGCATCCACATTTTCTTCAGATCTAATAGGCTGATAGGTAATGTTCATCATATATAGGCTGACGCCAGTCGCTAAGCAACGGCGTCAGCGGGAACAGAGCTGTGGAACTACAAGAGAAGTACTAACAATATGGAAATATATAGGGAGTTTTTTGTAAAAAAAATTTAAAAAAATTAAAAACAGTTTAAAATATTTAAAATAATAAAATTCATACCTTAACCACTTCAGCCCCGGAAGGATTTACCCCCTTCCTGACCAGAGCACTTTTTACAATTCGGCACTGCGTCGCTTTAACTGATGATTGCGCGGTCATGCAATGCTGTACCCAAACGAAATTTGCGTCCTTGTCTTCCCACAAATAGTGCTTTCTTTTGATGGTATTTAATCACCTCTGCCATTTTTATTTTTTAAGCTATAAATGGAAAAAGACCGAAAATTTTGAAAAAAAATTATATTTTCTACTTTTTGTTATAAAAAAAAATCCAATAAACTCAATTTTAGTCATACATTTAGGCCAAAATGTATTCGGTCACATGTCTTTGGTAAAAAAAATGTCAATAAGCGTATATTTATATTTTTACATTTTCTGGAATTTACACAGCTTTTAGTTTATGACTGCCTATGTCATTTCTTGAGGTGCTAAAATGGCAGGGCAGTACACCCCCCCCAAATGACCCCATTTTGGAAAGTAGACACCCCAAGGAAATTTCTGAGAGGCATGTTGAGCCCATTGAATATTTATTTTTTTTTGTCCCAAGTGATTGAATAATGACAAAAAAAAAAAAAAAAAATTTACAAAAAGTTGTCACTAAATGATATATTGCTCACACAGGCCATGGGCATATGTGGAATTGCACCCCAAAATACATTCAGCTGCTTCTCCTGAGTATGGGGATACCACATGTGTGGGACTTTTTGGGAGCCTAGCCGCGTACGGGGCCTCGAAAACCAAGCACCGCCTTCAGGATTTCTAAGGGCATAAAATTTTGATTTCACTCCTCACTACCTATCACAGTTTTGAAGGCCATAAAATACCAAGATGGCACAAAACCCCCCCAAATGACCCCATTTTGGAAAGTAGACACCCCAAGCTATTTGCTGAGAGGCATGTTGAGTCCATGGAATATTTTATTTTTTGACACAAGTTGTCACTAAATGATATATTGCTCACACAGGCCATGGGCATATGTGGAATTGCACCCCAAAATACATTTAGCTGCTTCTCCTGTGTATGGGGATACCACATGTGTGTGACTTTTTAGGAGCCTAGCCGTGTACGGGGCCCCGAAAACCAATCACCGCCTTCAGGATTTCTAAGGGTGTAAATGTTTGATTTCACTCTTCACTGCCTATCACAGTTTCGGAGGCCATGGAATGCCCAGGTGGCACAAACCCCCCCAAATGACCCCATTTTGGAAAGCAGACACCCCAAGCTATTTGCTGAGAGGCATGGTGAGTATTTTGCAGCTCTCATTTGTTTTTGAAAATGAAGAAAGACCAGAAAAAATGTTTTTTTTTCTTTTTTAAATTTTCAAAACTTTGTGACAAAAAGTGAGGTCTGCAAAATACTCACTATACCTCTCAGCAAATAGCTTGGGGTGTCTACTTTCCAAAATGGGGTCATTTGGGGGGGTTTGTGCCACCTGGGCATTCCATGGCCTCCGAAACTGTGATAGGCAGTGAAGAGTAAAATCAAAAATTTACGCCCTTAGAAAGCCTGAAGGCGGTGCTTGGTTTTCGGGGTCCCGTGCGCGGCTAGGCTCCCAAAAAGTCCCACACATTTGGTATCCCCATACTCAGGAGAAGCAACAGAATGTATTTTGGGGTGTAATTTCACATATTCCCATGGCATGTTTGAGCAATATATCATTTAGTGACAACTTTGTGCAAAAGAAATAAATAAAATTGTCTCTTTCCCGCAACTTGTGTCACAATATAAAATATTCCATGGACTCGACATGCCTCTCAGCAAATAGCTAGGGGTGTCTACTTTCCAAAATGGGGTCATTTGGGGGGGGTTTGAACTGTCTTGGCATTTTATGCACAACATTTAGAAGCTTATGTCACACATCACCCATTCTTCTAACCACTTGAAGACAAAGCCCTTTCTGACACTTTTTGATTACATGAAAAAATTATTTTTTTTTGCAAGAAAATTACTTTGAACCCCCAAACATTATATATTTTTTTAAAGCAAATGCCCTACAGATTAAAATGGTGGGTGTTTCATTTTTTTTTTCACACAGTATTTGCGCAGCGATTTTTCAAACGCATTTTTTGTGGAAAAAACACACGTTTTTAAATTTTAATGCACTAAAACACACTATATTGCCCAAATGTTTGATGAAATAAAAAAGATGATCTTAGGCCGAGTACATGGATACCAAACATGACATGCTTTAAAATTGCGCACAATTGTGCAGTGGCAACAAAATTAATACATTTTTAAAAGCCTTTAAAAGCCTTTACAGTTTACCACTTTAGATTTACAGAGGAGGTCTACTGCTAAAATTACTGCCCTCGATCTGACCTTCGCGGTGATACCTCACATGCATGGTGCAATTGCTGTTTACATTTGACGCCAGACCGATGCTTGCGTTCGCCTTTGCGCGAGAACAGGGGGGACAGGGGTGCTCTTTTTTTTTTTTTCTTCTTTATTATTTTTTTTGCTTTTTTATCTTATTTTTAAACTGTTCCTTTCATTTTTTTTTTTTTAAATCATTTTTATTGTTATCTCAGGGAATGTAAATATCCAATATGATAGCAATAGGTAGTGACAGGTACTCTTTTTTGAAAAAATTGGGGTCTATTAGACCCTAGATTTCTCCTCTGCCCTCAAAGCATCTGACCACACCAAGATCGGTGTGATAAAATGCTTCCCTAATTTCCCAATGGCGCTGTTTACATCCGGCGAAATCTAAGTCATAAAATGCTCGTAGCTTCAGGTTTCTTAGGCCATAGAGATGTTTGGAGCCACTCTGGTCTCTGATCAGCTCTATGGTCAGCTGGCTGAATCACCGGCTGCATTCTCAGGTTCCCTGTTGAGACAGGAGAGCCAGAGAAAAACACGGAAGACGGTGGGGGGGGGGGCATTCCCTCCCACTGCTTGTAAAAGCAGTCTAGAGGCTAATTAGCCACTAGGATTGCTTTTACATGAAAGCCAACTGCTGGCTGAAAAGAATGATACCAAGATGATACCTAAACCTGCAGGCATCATTCTGGTATAACCACTCAAATGCCGCGTACACACGGTCGGACTTTCTATCCTACTTGGTCCGGCACACTTTCCGACGGACTTTGTCCGCCAGGTGCGCCGGACTTTAAAACGGACGGACTTGCCCACACACGCCCGGACTTTCCGGCGGGCTAAGTCCGCCCGTCTTTCCGACAGGCTTTCGCCGGAGTTACGGCGGACTTTCAGAATGAACGGACTTGCCCACACACGGCCAAGTCCGTTCATTTTGAACGTGACTCAGGTGCCACGGGACTAGAAAAGGATGTCAATCTTGCCGCTTTTATCAGCGAGATTGACACCTTGCGAGCCCCGTCGCGGGTCATACCAGGCCCTTAGGTCTGGTATGGATTATAAAGGGAACCCCCTACGCCGAAAAAACGGCGTGGGGTCCCCCCTAAAATCCATACCAGACCCCGATCCGAGCACGCAGCCTGGCCGGTCAGGAAAGGGGGTGGGGACGAGCGAGCGCCCCCCCTCCTGAACCGTACCAGGCCGCATGCCCTCAACATGGGGGGTGGGTGCTTTGGGGGAGGGGGGCACCCTGCGGGCCCCCCCCCAAAGCACCTTGTCCCCATGTTGATGAGGACAAGGGCCTCTTCCCGACAACCCTGGCCGTTGGTTGTCGGGGTCTGCGGGCGGGGGGGCTTATCGGAATCTGGGAGCCCCCTTTAATAAGGGGGCCCCCAGATCCCGGCCCCCCACCCTATGTGAATGAGTATGGGGTACAAGGTACCCCTACCCATTCACCTAGGGAAAAAGTGTAAGTAATAAAACACACTACACAGGTTTTTAAAATATTTTATTAAACAGCTCGGGGGGGTCTTCCTCCGGCTTCGGGGGTCTTCTTCCGGCTTCGGGGGTCCCTCCGCTTCATCTTCTCCCGGTGTTCCAGTTCTTCGGCCGGCTCCTCTGCTGTCTTCAGGTAGCTCTCTTGCCAGCAGAGGTCCGGACTTCTGGGCTTCTGGGCTTCTGGGCTTCTTGTCTTCTCTTCTCTTCTCCAGATGTTGACACGACGCTCTCTCCAGCTGGACTGCTCTCTGATGACTGCGTTGTGACTTATATAGGCGGAGACCCCGCCCCCTTTTGATGTCACAGTCCCTGGGCTTGCTGGGACTGTGACGTTTTAGGGGGCGTGGTCACTGGGTGATGTTGACCATGCCCAGAAGTCCGGACCTCTGCTGGCAAGAGAGCTACCTGAAGACAGCAGAGGAGCCGGCCGAAGAACTGGAACACCGGGAGAAGATGAAGCGGAGGGACCCCTGAAGCCGGAAGAAGACCCCCGAAGCCGGAGGAAGACCCCCCCCCCGAGCTGTTTAATAAAATATTTTAAAAACCTGTGTAGTGTGTTTTATTACTTACACTTTTTCCCTAGGTGAATGGGTAGGGGTACCTTGTACCCCATACTCATTCACATAGGGTGGGGGGCCGGGATCTGGGGGCCCCCTTATTAAAGCACCCACCCCCCCCATGTTGAGGGCATGCAGCCTGGTACGGTTCAGGAGGGGGGGGGGGGCGCTCGCTCGTCCCCACCCCCTTTCCTGACCGGCCAGGCTGCGTGCTCGGATCGGAGTCTGGTATGGATCTTAGGGGGGACCCCACGCCGTTTTTTCGGCGTAGGGGGTTCCCTTTATAATCCATACCAGACCTAAGGGCCTGGTATGCCCTGCGCTCGCCGCAATAGGAAAATTTGTTTTTCCTATTGCAGCGAGCGCGAGATGCAATACCCTGCCCTCGTGTCGTATCTGGTCCATCGGACCAGCATACACACGAGCGGGCTTTCCGTCGGACCAGCACACACACGAGCGGACTTTCCACCCGAAACTGAGTCCGACGGAAAGATTTAAAACTTGTTTCAAATCTAGGTCCGGCGGGCTTTTGGGAAGAAGTCCGCCGGAAAAGTCCGCCGGCGCCCACACACGGGCGGATTGTCCGGCACACTCTGGTCCGCCGGACCAAGTATGCCGGAAAGTCCGACCGTGTGTACGCGGCAAAAGTCGTGAATGGCGTACCTGAAGACAAAAAAATGGTTAACAATAAAGCACAGTAAACGGTAAAGTATAAAAAATTGCATACCTGAAAAGCAAACATGATAAAACATAATAACAATAAAACATTGCAGAATAGAATACAGTAAAAAAGAGCAGAACAATAGAGAGAATAGAGAGAGAGAGAACAATAAAACGACAACTATTTTTTTCTATTTTATATTTTTGTTTGTGTTTTGTTTTTTTTTACAATTTTTTGTAACTGTAACTTTTATAACTGTAACCGGTTCCAGGTTCGGGTTTCTCAAAATGCGATGGCATCTTGGGAGACCCTGTGAAAGTGTGCCTAGTCTGTGCAATGCTGTACCCTACGCTAATACTCAACTAGTGTATGGTAGCGTTCAAAACATTCACCAATGCAAAGACCAGGATTGTCAGGACAGGAGGGACAATAATAGCGGGTGTCACGCCTATATCAGCGCTTGCTGCAGACACAACATCTTTTTTGGGGGAGTTTGTTGGGTAGGGGTACTCAGGAGGACATAAAGAAAATGCCTCTCATGCAGCCGACTGCATTTGGTTGGGGATGTGAATGGGGGAAGTACGGGCGCTGCAGAAGTGGTGGGTTCCCAATTAGGATTGACGAATGCAGCAGGAAGGGCACTATGGGCACGACGGGCCTGTGTTTGTCTTTTTGGTGGCAGCGGGACACTACTTGTGCTTGCCACCTCACCAGCTGAACTGCACTTATGGGACTCGCCACGTCACCAAGTGTTACTGCAGTGCTGGTTTGACTACGACCGGGGTGTACTAGGCCGCTGGTGCTTGCCAGTTCCCCAAAACGCTACCAAAAAAACTGTTAGCGATCGCAGGGATCAGGCCTGACTCTGCGAACGCTGCAGTCATGCGTTTAGTGTTTTGTAAGTGACAGTGATCGATCGATACTGCACTTGGGTGGGCTGGGCTGGGCCGGGCGGAGGGGCAAAACGCAGGTGCTAGCAGGTATCTGGGCTGATCCCGCTAACACTGCGTTTTTGGGAACTCTAAACTGCTGGGGACGCCAGTATAGATCTGATCGGATCAGATATTGATGCGTTCAGATACTATACCACTAAGGGAGGCGTATGCTGCGTGCGTGGGTGTTAGCGGTACTGGCGCTAATGTGACGCTGCCTGGGGCGACGCATATCACCGCCGGGCGATCAGGAGGCTAAACCTTTATTCGGTAATAAACGGCGGGTGCCCTGGCACTATAAAAAATAAATGAACTAACCAGCGTCACCCGTAACAGTTATACGGTGATCAGTGGTGAAAGGGTTAACTAGGGGGCAATCAAGGGGTTAAAACATTTATTAGGTAGTATATGGGGGTCCCTGTCGCTATAAAACGCTGACGGCGATCCTAAATATTTACGTCCCTAACTAGCGTCACCAGCGACACTAATACAGCGATCAGAAAAATGATCGCTTAGTGACACTGGTGACGGGGGGTGATCAAGGGGTTAAAACTTTATTAGGGGGGGTTAGGGGGGTACCCTAGACCTAAAGGGGGCTAACATTAACTGCCCTAACACTTCTAACTGTCACAAACTGACACCATGCAGTAATCAGGAAAAAAAAAACCTGCTTGGTGTCAGTGTGACAGGGAGGGGGGAGGGGTGATTGGGGGGGATCGGGGGTCGATCAGGGGGGGATCGGGGGTGTAATATATGCCTGGCATGTTCTACTGTGTTGTATTTTACACTTACTCAGATGTCTTCTCTCCTCAGCGCCGGAACGGAAACTGCCGAGCCGAGGAGAGATGACATCACATCCTCTGCCTCTGTGTACTATACAGAGGCAGGGGATGTTTCTCATTGGCTGGGAGCAATCGCGAGGGGGGGGGCACGATTGGATGGCCTCCCCCTCATCACTGAATGCTTCCAGACAAATGCCGACCGCCGCTGGCACCGGGGGGGCTACCAGGTACGTGATTTTGCCTGCCCGTGCCATTTTGTTCACGTATATAGGCGTTAGGCGGTCGGTAAGTGGTTAATGAAAAAAGAGAAAGAAACAGAAGGAAAAAATAGCACATGAAAAAATATTCCATTAAGATATGTTTTTTAATATTTTAATATTTTTAATAGTTTTAAAAACTATTTTTAATTTTTTTTACAAAAAACTCCCTATATATTTCCATATTGTTAGTACTTCTAACTTCTCTCTAGTTCCACAGCTCTGTTCCCGCTGACGCCGTTGCTTAGCGACTGGCGTCAGCCTATATATGATGAACATTACCTATCAGCCTATTAGATCTGAAGAAAATGCGGATGCATTGAAACGCGTCATCTGACAGGTCCAGATGTCATTTCCACTGCCTCTACTCCAGTGAACCGTGCGCTTCACGCTGGTCCTCGTCCTGTTCCGGCTTCCGGTGTCCGAGACGAACAGTGTACAGCCTTACTGACATCTGGGTCTTCCTGTTCCCCCTATGGTTGTGTCTCCAATGGCCGAGGACAGCTGACCATGGATTGCCTCTGAACATCTTCCGGACAGCGTATTGCACATTTTCGGGACCACTCACTGTGAGCAGCCACAGATTTGCCCATGGACAACCTACATGTATATACATGCCCAACTCTTATTGAGTGTTTGTGAGTAGCCATTTGGCCATTCCTTTTTTATATTTATCTATTAAAGTTGCTTTTGATACTGCACTTAGATTGGCGTACCTTGTCTCTTTTCACATTGTCTTCCAGAGTTTTGCTTCTACTCTCAAGGGAGCTGCCGCTGGTGCATATCGTCATTTTCATTTGAACTTTTAATCATCATTTGGGACTCTCTACTTTAAATGTGTATGTGTTTGTATATATACATCATCCTCCCATAACTCTATACACATACACCGCGGTTATATACCGCTAACTTTGGACATTGTTATGCACACAAAATTTTGATTGCTCTCCATGTTGGGTTGGTTTCTTGCACCATTTCTCCTTTTTGTTTTATTGTTCTATGTTGTGATGTGTTGCCTCTTGCTGAGTGTATTATAGGAAGGGAAGATGTCAGATTACAGGGAGTTAACGGAAGCAACCTCCTCCTTTATCTTTTCTCTTCCCAGCTTAACACTGAAAAAGGAAAATTTATTATCAAATCCTGTAATTTTCCTTTCCTGATGGACTCCATGGCAGCCTACCTGTGGGTTAACCCCACCTCCTCTCCAATGCTATAGGACCCCATTCCCATAAATGATCACTCACCGCTAGATACTGCGTTCAGTAACTAGCCTACTCTTTGACCAATGGGTGGGAACTCCGTCTGCCATGGAGTCCATCAGGAAAGGAAAATTACGGTAAGTATTTGATAATAAATTTTCCTATTTCCTGACAGACTCCATGGCAGCCTACGTGTGGGAAATAACTAGCCAACCACACGGGTGGGTATGCTGAACAAAACATAATTTTAATTTGTCCTATCAACCGATAGGATTTTCAAACCAAAGTTTACAGAAGTCAGTGAAGCAGGCTCTATGCAGTAATGAGACATGAATGTATTAATAGAGGCCAAGGAGGCCGCATGTGTCTGGAGCCACATGTCGGGCCTCCGCCCACGAGGCTGCCATTCCCCTGGTGGAGTGAGCTGTCACCGCCTCTGGAGGAGCCAAGCCCTTAGCCCTGTATGCTTGCTGGATGCTTTGCACGATCCAGGCCACGAGTGTCCTGGTTGAGGCTTTCTTCCCTTTATTGCTACCAGAATGCAAGACAAAGAGATGACCAGAACGTCTAAAGGGAGAGGTAATTTGTAGATATTCCTTTATAGCTTCGCCTACATCCAGGGAGTTTCAGTGGACACCGGGGACCTGAATGTAGGTAAGATGATCTCCTGATTCTCGTGAAACACCGAAGACACTTTCAAATTTGAACCCAGCATAGGGATGAGGACTACACGGTCCGGAAAAAACGTCAAGAAGGGTTCTTCATGACCCAGTGATCCGATCTCAGAGACCCTTTTGGCCGAGGTGACGGCTACTAAAAAGGTGACTTTTGCTGAAAAGTCCTTGATGGAAAGGGCCCCGTGGTACTGAGTCCAGAGATTGAGTCGAGGACAAGTGGAAGGTCCCACTTGGGAAATCTGGGTTTTCTTTGGGGCCTGAGCCTTGATGCCCTGTGGAAAAATTGCCGAATCAGGGGGTGAACCGCCCATGAAGTACCGGAGAAGGCCGACAAAAGCAGATACTTGGACTCTAAGAGAGCTGATAGATAAGGGTAGATCTAGACCAGTTTGAAGGAAGCTGAGAACATCCTGGACTTCTGGATGTCTAAAAGACCTATCCGTAGAAGAGCAAAATTCCACAAATTTGGTCCAGATTCTCCCATAAACTTTATTAGTGCTTGATCTTCTTGAACTCATGAGGGTGGAGATCACTTTTAAGGCGCACCCAAGAGATTCTAGCCTCTCCCTCTCAAGAACCAGACCATCAGTCTCAGTACTGCCGGACAAGGGTGTAAGACTTTCCCCTGAGAAAGAAGGTCTGGCCTGAGAGGGAGAGGCACTGTGTCCCGGAAACTGAGTTGGATAAGGAGGGGGAACCAAGGCCTGTTCGGCCAATAGGGAGCTATTGTCACCACTTTGACGGCTTCCACTCAGAGCCTCTGCAGGAATCTCAGGATAACCGGAAGTGGGGGAAAGGCATAAGGCCTCCTGAACCTCCATTGATCCGTCAGGGCATCTGTTCCGAAGGCTTTACTGCAATGGCCTCGGGTGTAAAATTTCTTCACCTTGAAATTGCAGGGGGAAGCGAACAGATCTACTTCGGGATCGATTCCCAGCAACAGGATCCACTTGAATGTCTGTACATGAAGGGACCACTCGTTTTTGTCCAATGGGGTACGTGATAGGAAGTCCGCTTGAGTGTTCTGGACTCCTGGGACGAAGACTGCTGAGATGTTGGATAGATTCTTCTGTGCCCATGATAGAATGGGTTTGACTTCTCGAAGGAGTGTGGAGCTCGGAGTATCCTCTTGGCTCTTCACATAGGAGACCGCCGTGGTGTTGTCCATCCTTAATAACACTGACTTTCAGAAGGTGAGAGAAGGATTGGAGGGCACACCAGGATGTTTGAGCCCGGGTCGGGGAGGCGAGTGTCCCACTTGCCCAAAGCAAGGTTCGATCTGCAGAGGGCTCCCCAACCGGTACTGCTGGCGTCAGTCGTGACCGTGACCCAAGAGATGGGGGCAACGGAGTGGCAAGTCAGAAGGTTTTTGCGCTGAAGCCACCAGAAGAGGCTGTTCCTCATTGATGTAGTTATGTCGATAATTTGGTTCTTGTCTCCTGACTTCCATTGCTGGAGGAAACCTGACTGGAAAGGACGTAACCTCCACAAGGCCCATTTGATCATGGGAGTCGTGGAAACCATCGTGCCGGCAATCTCCAGGCACTGGGAGGCTTTCAGACGTGGGGCGTGTAGGGCCCGAGAAATTCTGTCTCGAACAGTCGGGATCTTCTTTATTGGAAGGGAGATGGTTTTTTCCACTATATCGAACTGAGTTCCTAAGTATATTAGGCGTTGAGCTGGGTCTAGATGACTTTTTTCTAAGTTCAGGAGCCACCCTTAGCTGGACAGGGTGAAGATCACTTGCTCCCAGCGGACCAGCAGCTGCTCTCTGTTTTGAGACAACACTAGGAGGTCGTCGAGGTAATGGTAAACACGTACCCCTTTTAATCTGATGAGAGCCACTGTGGCCAGGAGAACCTTTGAAAAGACCCGGGGGGACGTTGTCAGCCCGAAGGGGAGGCAGATAAATTGCAGGTGATCTTGCCCGACTTGGAATCTGAGATATTTGTGAAATTCCTTTTCCACTGGGACATGGAAATAAGCGTCCTTTAAGTCGATTGAAATCATCCAATCGCCTGGCTGTATGGCTTGCTGGATGGTTGACAGGGTTTCCATTTTGAACTTTCCATGCTCTATGAATTTGTTGAGGTAGGTCAGGTCTATGACTGGGCGCCAAGAGCCACTCTTCTTTTGAACTAGGAAGAGAGAGGAGTATATCCCCTGGAACCATTCATCCTTTGGGACATGTACCACTGCTCCCTAAATCTTCAGTAAGTCCACGTAGGACAGTAATACTTGTCTCTGTTCCACTGAACGAGGAAATAGAGTGGAGATGAATCTGGGAGGAGTACTGGAGAAAGCCCATCTGTGTCCTGACGAGACTGTCCTTACAACCCAGAAGTCTGAGATTGAGGCCACCCAGACGTGCCGGAAGAGAAGCAGACGAGCCCCTACCCGACCCGCCTGAGCGGGCGCAATCTCAAAAAGACTTGGCCTGCTCACGTCCGCTGGAAGTCTGGCTTTTAGTGGGTTTATGAAAAGATGCCTGCCCTCTGCTCCAATTTTTCCTGAAGTCTGGGCCAGGCTTATAAGAGCGTGCTTCTCTGGAGCGCTCCGGGCTGCGTCTCCTAAACTGGGGTTTCTTCCGTCCGAGCAGACGCCTGTCCTGGGAAAGGAAGCCCGACTTACCGCCCGTGGCCCGTGTTATGGCATCATCTAGCTTGTTGCCAAACAGCGAGGACCCCTCAAAGGGGATTCTGCACCAGGCTTGCTTGGAAACCAGGTCAGCGAGCCAAGGGCGCAACCATAAGGCCCTCTTAGCCGTAACTGAAGACAACATAATTTGTGCCAGTAGGCGGATCAAATCAATAGACGCCTCCCCCAGGAAGACTGCTGCCAGCTTTAGTTCTGCGGCTGCTGAACTTCCAGCCAGTTCCTCCGAGACACCCCTGAGGAAGGAATCTACATTCTCCGTCCAAGCCTCCATGGCCTTTGACATGGCTGCAAGTGCCAGGGCAGGTTTACAGGCCATACCGGCAAGCCCATAAATTCTCTTTAGATCTTACTCTATCTTCCTCTCGAGCCCATCCTTGAAGGACACTGCATCTTCCAAGGGAAGAGTAACATGTTTGGCCAGACGCATTAGGGCTGCGTCCACAAGGGGAGTATTTTCCAGATACTTCACTTCTTCTGACTTAAAGGGGTATAATCTGGAGGTTTTACTTGACATGGAGGACTTCTTCGCCGTCTTACTCCATTCCTCATCAATGATGTCCTTTAGTTCAGGGAGAAGCGGGAAATTTGAGCGTTCTTTCCCCAGATGTTTAAAAAACTTTTTCTGTTTAGCTGGGGGAGTGGAAGAGTCTTCCCACTTAAGGGCCTCCTTGATTGCTTTGATTAATGGCGAAACCATAGCGAAGTCAAAACCTCCGATGTCCTCTTCGCCTTCAGGTTCAGCATCCAAAGAGTCAAGAGAGGCAACATAGGGCTGGGAAGTGCCCGGACCATCACGGGCCTCGTCAGCCAGCGGGCCAGACAAAGTAGTGGACTGGCTCATTGTGTGGGGTGTATGCATTTCTCTTAGGGATTGTTGCACCACACGTTTCACAAGAGACTCCAAACGCTGGTTTTCCATCTCTTTTTCCCCAACCGCGCGGGCATAGCAACGGTCACACAAGGACTTGCCCTCCGGGACTCGTGTCCCACATCCCCAGCAGGCTCTGTGATCAGAGTGGCTATCATGGCAGTGGGAGCAGTGTCTGGAGGAGGAATGAGAACATCTCCTCTGGTGGTGAGACCTGGACGGGGAGTCTCGTCTGGATCTAGATGATGAATGATATTGTGGCCTGGCAAGGTCTCTGTCATTCTGGACCACAACCTGAGGGTCCGACCTGGAAGGGCTGGAGAAAGAAAACAAAAAAGGGGGAGGGGGGAAGCAAGATTTAATATCAGAACCGCAAATATTTGCGACTGTACCTCAACCCATCCCCTCAATAGCTTATACCTTGTGCGTGAGGGCTGGCCACATAAAGGCGGTGACTTGTCCATGATCTTGGACGAGGAACGTCACGATATAGCAGTCTGCAAACAATGGCCTGAAAAAGCCAAAGGTACCAATGAGTAGATTTTGAACACTCTTGCTCCTCTAACAGATATATATATATATATATATATATATATATATATATATATATATATATATATATATATATATCCAAATATATATTTACATATTTATATTTATTATTTATTTATTTTTATTTTTTTCAAAATAAAAAATTTAGTTTATAAAATAAAAAATCCCTTAAACACATTTTTTTTTTAAAGAAAATATTGCTTTAGAAATACATAAAATTTTTTTTTTTTTTCATCTTTCCATTATAATGTATATACAGTGTAGGTCCATAAATATTGGGACATCAACACAATTCACATTTTTTTGGCTCTATACACCACCACAATGGATTTGAAATAAAACGAACAAGATGTGCTTTAACTCCAGACTTTCAGCTTTAATTTGAGGGTATTTACATCCAAATCAGGTGAACGATGTAGGAATTACAACAGTTTGTATATGTGCCTTCCACTTTTTAAGGGACCAAAAGTAACGGGACAGATTAACAATCATCCATCAAACTTTCACTTTTTAATACTTGGTTGCAAATCCTTTGCAGTAAATTATAGCCTGAAGTCTGGAACGCATAGACATCACCAGATGCTGTGTTTCATCCCTGGTGATGCTCTGCCAGGCTTCTACTGCAACTGTCTTCAGTTCCTGCTTGTTCTTGGGGCATTTTCCCTTCAGTTTTGTCTTAATCGGATGCAGGTCAGGTGATTGACTTGGCCATTGCATAACATTCCACTTCTTTCCCTTAAAAAACAGTTTGGTTGCTTTCGCAGTATGCTTCGGGTCATTGTCCATCTGCACTGTGAAGCGCCGTCCAATGAGTTCTGAAGCATTTTGCTGAATATGAGCAGATAATATTGCCCGAAACACTTCAGAATTCATCCTGCTGCTTTTATCAGCAGTCACATCATCAATAAATACAAGAGAACCAGTTCCATTGGCAGCCATACATGCCCACGCCATGACACTACCACCACCATGCTTCACTGATGAGTAGGGATGAGCCGAACACCCCCCTGTTCGGTTCGCACCAGAACATGCGAACAGGAAAAAAATTCGTTCGAACACGCGAACGCCGTTAAAGTCTATGGGACACGAACATGAATAATCAAAAGTGCTAATTTTAAAGGCTAATATGCAAGTTATTGTCAATAAAAGTGTTTGGGGACCTGGGTCCTCCCCCAGGGGACATGAATCAATGCAAAAAAAAGTTTTAAAAACGGACGTTTTTTCAGGAGCAGTGATTTTAATAATGCTTAAAGTCAAACAATAAAAGTGTAATATCCCTTTAAATTTCATGCCTGGGGGGTGTCTATAGTATGCCTGTAAAGGGGCGCATGTTTCCCGTGTTTAGAACAGTCTGACAGCAAAGTGACATTTTGAAGGAAAAAACACATTTAAAACTACCGCGGCTATTGCATTGCCGACAATACACATAGAAGTTCATTGATAAAAACGGCATGGGAATTCCCCCCAGGGCAACCCCGAACCAAAATTTAAAAAAAAAAATGATGTGGGAGTCCCCCTAAATTCCATACAAGGCCCTTCAGGTCTGGTATGGATATTAAGGGGAACCCCAGCCAAAATTAAAAAAAAAAATTGACGTGGGGTTCCCCCTAAATTCCATACCAGACCCTTCAGGTCTGGTATGGATTTTAAGGGGAACCCCGCGCCAAAAAAAAAAAAAAAAAACGGCGTGGGGTCCCCCTAAAAATCCATACCAGACCCTTATCCGAGCACGCAACCTGGCAGGCCGCAGGAAAAGAGGGGGGGGACGAGAGTGCGGCCCCCCCCCTCCTGAACCGTACCAGGCCACATGCCCTCAACATTGGGAGGGTGCTTTGGGGTAGCCCCCCAAAACACCTTGTCCCCATGTTGATGAAGACAAGGGCCTCATCCCCACAACCCTGGCCGGTGGTTGTGGGGGTCTGCGGGCGGGGGGCTTATCGGAATCTGGAAGCCCCCTTTAACAAGGGGACCCCCAGATCCCGGCCCCCCCCCTGTGTGAAATGGTAAGGGGGTACTTACCCCTACCATTTCACTAAAAAACTGTCAAAAATGTTAAAAATGACAAGAGACAGTTTTTGACAATTCCTTTATTTAAATGCTTCTTCTTTCTTCCTTCATCTTCTTCTTCTTCTGGTTCTTCTGGCTCTTCTGGTTCTTCCTCCGGCGTTCTCGTCCAGCATCTTCTCCACGGCGTCTTCTATCTTCTTCTCCTCGGGCCGCTCCGCACCCATGGCATGAGGGGGGAGGCTCCCGCTCTTCTCTTCATCTTCTTCTCTTCTTCATCTTCTTCTTCATCTTCTTCTTCTTCTTCTCTTCTTCCTTCTTCATGTCTTCTCCGGGCCGCTCCGCAGCCATGCTGTGGCATGGAGGGAGGCTCCCGCTGTGTGACGGCGTCTCTTCGTCTGACGGTTCTTAAATAACGGGGGGCGGGGCCACCCGGTGACCCCGCCCCCCTCTGACGCACGGTGACATGATGGGACTTCCCTGTGGCATTCCCCGTGACGTCACAGGGAAGTCCCTCAAGTCACCGTGCGTCAGAGGGGGGCGGGGTCACCGGATGGCCCCGCCCCCCGTTATTTAAGAACCGTCAGACGAAGAGACGCCGTCACACAGCGGGAGCCTCCCTCCATGCCACAGCATGGCTGCGGAGCGGCCCGGAGAAGACATGAAGAAGAGAAGAAGGAAGAAGAGAAGAAGAAGAAGAAGATGAAGAAGAAGATGAAGAAGAGAAGAAGATGAAGAGAAGAGCGGGAGCCTCCCCCCTCATGCCATGGGTGCGGAGCGGCCCGAGGAGAAGAAGATAGAAGACGCCGCGGAGAAGATGCTGGACGAGAACGCCGGAGGAAGAACCAGAAGAGCCAGAAGAACCAGAAGAAGAAGAAGATGAAGGAAGAAAGAAGAAGCATTTAAATAAAGGAATTGTCAAAAACTGTCTCTTGTCATTTTTAACATTTTTGACAGTTTTTTAGTGAAATGGTAGGGGTAAGTACCCCCTTACCATTTCACACA
This sequence comes from Aquarana catesbeiana, assembly GCF_042186555.1. NCBI lineage: Eukaryota > Metazoa > Chordata > Amphibia > Anura > Ranidae > Aquarana > Aquarana catesbeiana. The sequence continues at coordinate 69,614,487 of NC_133329.1, read as the reverse complement.
GGGGGGGGGCAGGGATCTGGGGGTCCCCTTGTTAAAGGGGGCTTCCAGATTCCGATAAGCCCCCCGCCCGCAGACCCCCACAACCACCGGCCAGGGTTGTGGGGATGAGGCCCTTGTCTTCATCAACATGGGGACAAGGTGTTTTGGGGGGCTACCCCAAAGCACCCTCCCAATGTTGAGGGCATGTGGCCTGGTACGGTTCAGGAGGGGGGGGGGCCGCACTCTCGTCCCCCCCCTCTTTTCCTGCGGCCTGCCAGGTTGCGTGCTCGGATAAGGGTCTGGTATGGATTTTTAGGGGGACCCCACGCCGTTTTTTTTTTTTGGCGCGGGGTTCCCCTTAAAATCCATACCAGACCTGAAGGGTCTGGTATGGAATTTAGGGGGAACCCCACGTCAATTTTTTTTTTTAATTTTGGCTGGGGTTCCCCTTAATATCCATACCAGACCTGAAGGGCCTTGTATGGAATTTAGGGGGACCCCCACATCATTTTTTTTATTTTTTATTTTGGTTCGGGGTTGCCCTGTGGGGAATTCCCATGCCGTTTTTATCAATGAACTTCTATGTGTATTGTCGGCAATGCAATAGCCGCGGGTAGTTTTAAATGAGTTTTTTCCTTCCAAATGTCATTTTGCTGTCAGACTGTTCTAAACACAGGAAACATGCGCCCCTTTACAGGCATACTATAGACACCCCCCAGGTACGAAATTTAAAGGGATATTACACTTTTATTGTTTGACTTTAAGCATTAATAAAATCACTGCTCCTGAAAAAACGGCCGTTTTTAAAACTTTTTTTTGCATTGATCCATGTCCCCTGGGGCAGGACCCGGGTCCCCAAACACTTTTTATGACAATAACTTGCATATAAGCCTTTAAAATTAGCACTTTTGATTTCTCCCATAGACTTTTAAAGGGTGTTCCGCGGCATTCGAATTTGCCACGAACACCCCAAATTGTTCGCTGTTCGGCGAACTTGCGAACAGCCAATGTTCGAGTAGAACATGAGTTCGACTCGAACTCGAAGCTCATCCCTACTGATGAGGTGGTATGCTTTGGATCATGAGCAGTTCCTTTCCTTCTCCATACTCTTCTCTTCCCATCACTCTGGTACAAGTTGATCTTGGTCTCATCTGTCCATAGGATGTTGTTCCAGAACGGTGAAGGCTTTTTTAGATGTTATTTGGCAAACTCTAATCTGGCCTTCCTGTTTTTGAGGCCCACCAAAATTTACATCTTGTGGTGAACCCTCTGTATTCACTCTGGTGAAGTCTTCTCTTGATTGTTGACTTTGACACACATACACCTACCTCCTGGAGAGTGTTCTTGATTTGGCCAACTGTTGTAAAGGGTGTTTTCTTCACCAGGGAAAGAATCCTTCGGTCATCCACCACAGTTGTTTTCCGTGGTCTTCCGGGTCTTTTGGTGTTGCTCACTGGTGCGTTCTTTCTTTTAAGGATGTTCCAAACAGTTGATTTGGCCACACCTAATGTTTTTGCTGTCTCTCTGATGGGTTTGTTTTGTTTTTTCAGCATAATGATGGCTTGCTTCACTGATAGTGACAGCTCTTTGGATCTCATATTGAGAGTTGACAGCAACAGATTCCAAATGCAAATAGCACACTTGAAATGAACTCTGGACCTTTTATCTGCTCCTTGTAAATGGAATATTGAGGGAATAACACACACCTGGCCATGGAACAGCTGAGCAGCCAATTGTCCCATTACTTTTGGTCCCTTAAAAAGTGGGAGGCACATATACAAACTGTTGTAATTCCTACACCGTTCACCTGATTTGGATGTAAATACCCTCAAATTAAAGCTGAAAGTCTGCAGTTAAAGCACATCTTGTTTGTTTCATTTTAAATCCATTGTGGTGGTGTATAGAGCAAAAAAGATTAGAATTGTGTTGGTGTCCCAATATTTATGGACCTGACTGTATATATATATATATATATATATATATATATATATATATATATATATATATATATATATATATGCATGGCATTTGTCAGACACCTACCTGGGAATAGTGCAGACCAGAGCAGGGGAACCGTCTTGCCTCCCTTCACTGCCAGGGAAATCGCATTTAGGCAGGAGCTGGAGGTCAGGATTAAAATTCCCCGCCCGTGACATCACCGCCCCCCTTGTGTATGCGCTGTGGGATGGCGGCCAAACGCCGCCTGCATGGGCGCCGAGTGATCCCCCGATTTGCGCATGCGCGAGCCAAGCCTCGCTCTCGAGGCGGCTACTGCACAAGCGTGATCAGCGGGGGCAGCCGCAACCCGGAAGTGCCGTGGCAAGCTGGAACCTCTACCTACTATGCTTAATTTAGCTTGGTTAGAGAGCCCATACTTACTTTCTTTTCTTTCTTGTTTTGATTATAGCCACTGGCTGCAGAGGCTGCCTTAGTGCCTTTTCTTTGGTGCTCAGACCAGACAGCACTTTTTGGGACACCCTCACTTTAGCCTGTTACTAGGGCTAATTACCCTATACATGCACGGCCAGGTATGTATCAACTATACATATATACATATTCGTAAAAAACTCTTAGCAGGTGATAGTCTAATTAGACATCACTCCGCTTGTTTTTTCTTCTTTTTCCTTTTTTCTTTGTATGGGACATGTTTTTCTACACTATACATACTCTCCTCTTTTTTAGTGAACAACCACACCTTACGACTGTCAACATCAAAAGTGTCGCCAGCTGGTGGGCGGGAGTGTCGTGTCCTAGGTGTAGGACACATTCAGTCCCTCAGTGACAGCAGAGGCTTTTCAGTTCTTGAACCCCATTGGCAAACCACTCTATCCCTTTAAAGTTTTTAAATTGGATGTTATAGGATGCCGATCAAGGAATAACACGGTTAGAACCTCTCTTTATATAGTACTGTGATGTTTATGTCATGTAAATATGGAATAATGTGCTATGTTTGGTCCATACGGTGTTGTTCATTTTGTTCTTTGATCTTCATTGTTTATTTTTCCTCCATTTATATATATCTTTTTGTTTATAAAATGTCTTTAGACAGATTAAGTACCTCACTACCAGCCCCTGAAGAAGAGGTCTCAACACTGATAAAACCTTGAAACGCGTCGGGCTCTACTGTACAGCTTCCCTCTGGCTGGAACAGTTTTTGTGGGGATAAGTGTATCTTTGTGAATCTGTCTTACATTATTGCTGTATCATCATCATTGGAATCTCAGCATCCGTTTTTTCTTTGTTCTTTTATCGATTGTTATGTCTTTTTTAACCTTTTGATAAATAAAATATGTAATTATTATCCACACTTTGTTGATACATTGTTTCGAGACTCCTGCCCTTTAAAGTCCCACCAAGAGGAAATTCCCCATTGTGTATCTATACATAGGGATGTGGGCAAGGTGTCTCTTTCCATTAAGTCTCGGTCACTACTCCGAGCTGGAACGCACAAGCGCTCCAGCCGCCATGAGGAGGAGACATACCAAAAAATGCCACATTATGGGGAAAAACAGCCCAGAGGACATGAACACACAGGGAAACAGACACAGAGACACTGCCATGGAGGAGAGAGTAAGGATAGTCGCAGACCTTGCCAGCCGTTGATGCGTCCGTCCGTCGGGCATACAGAGGCGACCACCCTTCCACCATAGGGGAATACTCCAGCCTCTAAAGCTACTCGCCCACCCATGGCTGGGCTCTGAGCTGCACCATATAGGGTATGCCAAATCCTGGATCCATCCGATGCGAACAGCATGTGTAGGTCCGTTGGAGGACAAAAAAGGAACGCAGTATCTAGCGGTGAGTGCTCATTTATGGGAATGGGGTCCTATAGCATTGAAGAGGAGGTGGAGTTAACCCACGTAGGCTGCCATGGAGTCTGTCAGGAAAGAAAAGGTTTAGCAGCAAAGAAAACGATATTCTCAGATTTTTCATTGTGTCTACTCATTCCGTCATCTCCTGTGTGTCTTCATATCGTCAATTAATCTCAATATTTTAAAGATAATTACCTTTTTGTTGTAGGAAAAGAAGGAGCAGAAATGGTACAAACATTGTAACTTCCTGCAATCCCTGGAAACACAAACTTTCACTTAGTTTTCTTTTTTTTTTGTCCTCTTCTTTTCCCATGAGGAAGCTTGGATGCAAATCCCACCATACAGAAAACACCCCACCCCCACCTCCCCACTCAAAGAAAATAACATTTTATGGAGGTTTCACATTACCCTGCTGCGGTTTGGCCACAGCACAGTGTACTTGCGGTTTTCATGCAGCTCCGTACGAAAACCTATAGACTTCTATTAGATTGGGCATTTTTATTGCATTCTCTGAATTTTTGGTGCAGTCCTGCATGCTGTATCTTTGGTGCACTTTCAGAAAACTCACCAAAAATTCCCGATCTAATAGAAGTCTACCAGAAAGTGCAAAAAGTACAGGTAACCCGCACGAAAATCACACATACACTATGCTACACTCACGCTGTGGCCAATCCACAGATGGACAGTGTGAAACCACCCTTATGCCGCCTACACACGGTCGGATTTTCCAACGGGAAATGTTCGAAGAGAGTTTTTTGTCGGAAATTGTGTAGGCTCCATCGGACATTTTCCGTCGGAATTTCCGACAAACAAAATTTGAGATCTGGATCTCAAACTTTCCGACAACAAAATCTGTTGTCCTAAATTCCGATCGTGTGTACACAATTCCGACGCACAAAATTCCACGCATGCTCGGAATCAAGCAGAAGAGCCGCACTGGCTATTGAGCTTCATTTAGCTCGGCTCGTCGTACATCTTGTACGTCACCGCGTTCTTGACGTTCGAAATTTCCGACAACATTTGTGTGACCGTGTGTATGCAAGACAAGTTTGAGCCAACATCCGTCTGAAAAAAAACATGGATTTTGTTGTCAGAACGTGCGATCGTGTGTATGCGGCATAAGATCCCAACTGTCCCTCTTGTGGGGGGGAATTGTCCTTCTTTTGATACCAGATCCCTCTGTCCCTCGTACATCCTCAGTTATCCCTCTTTTCAGTCTGATGTATACACCTCTATACAAAATACACTATTTTACTACCAAAAGTGTTACACTGCACTAAACTTTTTGTCCGACCTCTATATTAAGTAAATAAAATAAAAACACTTCTGTGGCTTCACCAATAATTTTCTGCATACTAAACCATAGGCGTGTGCAGGGGGTGTGCAAGGTATGCCTCAGCACACCCTAATCAATCACTCTGGGCGGTGCCGACTCCCCCTACTGCTCGGGCTTCCCCCCATGTTGCAAGCTTCTCTCCTCAGCCCTTAGCTGCTGCAGGGATGTTTTAGGATGGAGAGTGGAGGAAAGGGCTAGTTAATATGCCATTTACTTGCCCCTCTCTTTTCTAAATGAACACACTCACTCACTGTGTTCATTCATAACTGAAGCATAGTAAACTGTATCTGTAATGCTTCAGTTTGTGAATTAACCGAAAGCCGCTCAGCACAGAGTACTTCCCATTCATTCACTGTCCAGTGCAGTTGAGGCTGCATAAAAAGACGTGTGTTTGAGCTTTGGGGTGCACGCACACCCATAGTTGCCAACTGTCCCGAATTTCTCTTGACATTCCTGGGATTTAGACCTTTGTCCCGCTTTTAGCGTTTCCTGGGATATGTCCGAGGAAATCCGCGCTTTCCCGTTTTTTCCACTAGAGGTCCACGGCCGGCAGTGAAATGTCTCCGCCGGCTGCCATTTTACAGAAGACCAGCTCTTGTATAGCCTGGTAACTCACCGAGGGGAACAAGCAAGAGGCAGAGCAGGCCGGGTGGCCGCCAATAGAAATTGAACTGCTGCCAACCCCCCACCCCTCGGCCTTCCCACCAGCTCAATTTCTATTGGCAGCCACCTGGCTGGCTCCGCCTCTTGCTTGTGCCCTTCGTTACACGAGAGCTGGTCTACTGTAATGGTGGCAGAGACTCCGCTGCTGGGATGTAAGGGGGCGCGCCACTTGGGACACCTGATGTAAGGGGGGCTCCACTGGGGGACACCTGATGTAAGGGGGGCTCCACTGGAGTACACCTAATGTAAAGGGGGGCTCCACTGGGGGACACCTAATGTAAAGGGTCACTCCACTTGGGGATATCTGATGTAAGGGGGGGCTCCACTGGGGAACATCTGATGTAAGGGGGGCTCCACTGGGGGACACCTGATGTAAAGGGGGGCTCCACTGGGGGGACACCTGATGTAAGGGGGACACTGCTGAGGGACATCTGATGTAAGGGGGAAACAGCTGAGGGACATCTGATGTAAGGAGGGACTCCGCTGAGGGAAACCTGATGTAAGGGGGGACACCTGATGTAAGTGGGACACCTGATGTAAGGGGGACACCACTGAGGGACACCTGATGTAAGGGGGAAACCGCTGAGGGACACCTGATGTAAGGAGGGACTCCGCTGAGGGACACCTAATGTAAGGAGGGACACCGCTGAGGGACACCTGATGTAAGGGGGACAACACTGAGGGACACCTGATGTAAGGGGGACACTGCTGAGGGACACCTGATGTAAGGAGGGACTCCGCTGAGGGACACCTGATGTAAGGAGGGACTCCACTGAAGGACACCTGATGTAAGGGGACACCGCTGAGGGACACTGGATGTAACGGGGACATTGCTGAGGGACAACTGATGTAAGGAGGGACTCTGCTGAGGGACACCTGATGTAAGGGTGACACCTCTGAGGGACACCTGATGTAAGGGGGACACCGCTGAGGGACACCTGATGTAAGGGGGGACTCAACTGAGGAACACCTGATGTAAGGGGGACACCGCTGAGGGACACCTGATGTAAGGGGGACACCGCTAAGGGACACCTGATGTAAGGAGGGACTCCGCTGAGGGACACCTGATGTAAGGAGGGACTCCACTGAAGGACACCTGATGTAAGGGGACACCGCTGAGGGACACCTGATGCAAGGGGGGACTCAACTGAGGAACACCTGATGTAAGGGGGACACCGCTGAGGGACCCCTGATGTAAGGGGGACACCGCTAAGGGACACCCGATGTAAGGAGGGACTCTGCTGAGGAATACCTGATGTAAGGGGGACACCTGATGTAAGGGGGACACCGCTGAGGGAAACCTGATGTAAGGGGGACACCGCTGAGGGACACCTGATGTAAGGGGGACACTGCTGAGGGACACCTGATGTAGGAGGGACACCGTGGAGGGACACCTGATGTAAGGAGGGACTCCGCTGAGGGACACCTGATGTAAGGAGGGACTCCACTGAAGGACACCTGATGTAAGGGGACACCGCTGAGGGACACTGGATGTAACGGGGACATTGCTGAGGGACAACTGATGTAAGGAGGGACTCTGCTGAGGGACACCTGATGTAAGGGTGACACCTCTGAGGGACACCTGATGTAAGGGGGACACCGCTGAGGGACACCTGATGTAAGGGGGGACTCAACTGAGGAACACCTGATGTAAGGGGGATACCGCTGAGGGACACCTGATGTAAGGGGGACACCGCTAAGGGACACCCGATGTAAGGAGGGACTCCGCTGAGGGACACCTGATGTAAGGAGGGACTCCACTGAAGGACACCTGATGTAAGGGGACACCGCTGAGGGACACTGGATGTAACGGGGACATTGCTGAGGGACAACTGATGTAAGGAGGGACTCTGCTGAGGGACACCTGATGTAAGGGTGACACCTCTGAGGGACACCTGATGTAAGGGGGACACCGCTGAGGGACACCTGATGTAAGGGGGGACTCAACTGAGGAACACCTGATGTAAGGGGGACACCGCTGAGGGACACCTGATGTAAGGGGGACACCGCTAAGGGACACCCGATGTAAGGAGGGACTCTGCTGAGGAATACCTGATGTAAGGGGGACACCTGATGTAAGGGGGACACCGCTGAGGGAAACCTGATGTAAGGGGGACACTGCTGAGGGACACCTGATGTAAGGGGGACACTGCTGAGGGACACCTGATGTAAGAGGGACACCGTGGAGGGACACCTGATGTAAGTAGGGACTCTGGTGAGGGACACCTGATGTAAGGGGGGACACCGCTGAAGGATACATGATGTAAGGGGGACACCACTGAGGGACTCCTGATGTAAGGAGGGACACCGCTGAGGGACACCTGATGTAAGGGGGACACCGCTGAGGCACACCTGATGAAAGGGGACACAGCTGAGGGACACCTGTTGTATGGGGGACACCTGATGTAAGGGGGACACCGCTGAGGGACACCTGATGTAAGGAGAGCCTCAGCTGGGAATGCCTTATGTAAGGAGGGACTCCGCTGGGGGGACACCTGATGTAAGGGGGGGCTCCACTGGGGACACCTGATGTAAGGGGGACTCCGCTGGGGACACCTGATGTAAGGAGGGACTCTGCTGGGGACACCTGATGTAAGGAGGGACTCTGCTGGGAATGCCTGATGTAAGGAGGGACTCCACTGGGGGGACACCTGATGTAAGGGGGGCTCCACTGGGGACACCGGATGTAAGGGGGACTCCATTGGGGACACTTGATGTAACGGGGACTCCGCTGGGGACACCTCATGTAAGGGGAGACTCTGCTGGGGACACCTGATGTAAGGGGGACTCCGCTGGGGGTACCTGGTGTAAGGGGGACTCCGCTGGGGGCACCTGATGGCATCTGGTGGCAGGTGACGTGGCAGGTGACATGCTCAGGGCTCCCACTGATTCTGCATTATAGTGAGTTGAATGATTTCATTTTGAAATTACAATATAATAATATAAAAATGCGCTTCAATCATTCTGATACCATAACAACCATGGTGGCGGGGTGATTGAAGCACTAACATCAGGTGTTTAGAGTATCTTTATGTGCTGATTGTTAAACTTTCTGAAATACACATATTTCTATTGTGGTGTAGGATCTGGGCCTGCTGTCCCTTCATCCCTCCTTCTTTCCTTCCTTCTCTCTCCCTCTTTCTCCCTCCATCCCTCGTTCATCTCAGACTCTAACCACACCCCATTTGCATCACGCCCCCATTTAAGCCACACCCACTACTGAGTTTAAACCACACCCATTCTTTGCTGCGGTGCACTTCACACGCCACATTTTTCTTTCCCCGCTATGTCACACCTACAAACAAATGCTGGCCCCTAACTATAACAAGACTCCACCTACAGACAAAAAAGTGTCCCTATAATTTTTTTTTTACAACGTTGGCAACTATGAACATCTATGTACTAGACCTTTGTGATCCATGTAACTGAGCCTGTGACAGGAACCTGTCCTTTGCCTACATACTATGCTCTAAAAGATGTCCACTTCAGAAAGTTGTGAGGTCTGTTTTAGGGCATATTTATCAGTTGAAATCTAAATATTCTGTCTGTTTTTAACAAAATCTCATTGTCACCCGGCATTGTCACCTGTGATCCTATATCCCGACATTAGAAGATGAGAAAGACGGTCAACCCAGAAAGGAGAAGCTGCAGCAAAAGGTGGGTGTGGTTAAATTGCACTGATGTTGGGAGTGGCCTAAAGAAACATGGTTAAATGTAGTGTAAGGCCCCTTTCACATGGGCTGTCCGATCAGGTCTGCCTGCCAGTTCAGATCGGACCCTGCATTGTCCTCTATGGAGCAGCAGACACATGTACACTGACACCCGCCACCATCCAATCCGATCCTGTCCACCAAAAGCAGACGGATGGTGGTCCTATTTTCCATCCATCAAGCAGATCGGATGGCATCAGATAGAAATGGACAGTCAGTCCATTTCCATTGAATGGCCCCAAAGAAGAGAGCGGGACGGTCTGCTCTACATAGCGGAGCGGACACAGACCTGTCAACTGCCTGGTCAGCGAGGATCAGCGGAGAGACCCCCACTGAGCAAGTGGATTCAGTTTAGCGGAGGTGCCTGATTGAAAAGAGCCTGAGGCTGCTTACATGATGTAGTCCTTGTACCCACAAAATACTCCTTAAAGGGTAAGGTGAACGTACACTGGACCCCCTTCCCCCCCCCCCCCCCCCCAGTCCCACTATACAGAAGTCCCACTATCACCTGTTGTGACACATTCGGTCGCCGCATCACTGCTCCGGGGATTTGAAATCCCTGCGGCTTAAACTGCAACATGATTCTTTCTGTGTGATACATATATACTGTAAAGCAATAGGTTTACTACATACAGTATGTATACAACGTGAGAGCTGGCAAGGGGACAAATGGGGAGGTCCAATGTTTACTGATAATATCCTACAAAATTCATGTAGAAAATAGAATAACTAAAAATGCATCCCAATATAACCCAAACTGGACAGGTACAGGTATTCCTCAGAGCCTCTACAAGTTTCACTAGGGCACTACTAAAGGAAATGAACCCTGAGGACAACTCCATATGGATCCACTGAATCAACCGAAAGGACTAAAGCCTCGTACACATGATCGGATTGTTGGCCAACAAAACCGCGGACTTTTGTCCGAAGGGCGTTGGCCCAAACTTGTCTTGCATACACATGGCCACACAATTGTTGGCCAACAAATACGAATGTAGTGACGTACTACGTTGTTTTTCAGCTCTTTATCGCCACCCTTTGGGCTCCTTCTGCTAATTTCGTGTTAGTAGAAGTTTGGTGAGTGTTGATTCGCGCTTTTCATTCCGCTCTTTTCATTTTGCATTTTTCAGTTCGCTTCTGAACGATCGTTTGTCAACCAGCCATGTCAACCAGCCATGTAAACCAGCCATGTTGCGGAATCGGAGGAGATAACGTGTTATTTATTATTGGCCTTGGAGTTATTGCTTTGGCATTATTTTTTTGGTGAATAAAAATGATTTGATTTGGTATATTTTCTAAATTTTTGGATGCATAGAATGCACTTTTTGGTTAAGTTCTATTGGCAGATAGCATGTCTAATTTTATTTGTTTTCTTTTTTTAATGCACAATAAAACAAATTGTGTAGAATAATACTTGGCTATGTGTTTTACTTCAAATGACAATTTGGGAGTAGGCAGTTACATTTTATAAAATACAATACATAAATAAATACAATGTAAAATTGACAAGGAACATCAACATAGTTGTATCTTTGATCTTAAATACTACAGCATAATGGTGTTGTGGTAACTTGCCCAAAAAAAATAATTAAAAAAAACCATAACAATATTATTCTTGATATCACTAGGAAAAAAAAAGCCTTTAAAAATTTGTTTGTGATAACTCCATCAGTATCAAAGCAGCTTCATTATTATCCCATTAAAGAAGAAGAGAATTGTGTGCTCATTTGGAGATTTCATAATTTGCCACGTCACAAATGTTAATTACGAACGCTAGTTTACAAGACCGACCGCTTCTGGCTCGTCCTTGCATCTGAGCATGCGTGTTTGTACTTTAGACTTTTGTCCGACAGACTTGTGTACACACGCTCGGAAAATCCAACAATAGGATGCATTAAAGTGAAAAACGCGAACCTTTACAACCCCTTTAACAATTTACACAAAGAGTGTTTGGCAAAGATTAGTAGTTTATCATTCATCAACTCAGCCAATCTTGTGGGTTGGAGATTTACGATCCTGGTGAATTAATGTGCAAATGCATTGGGGTGCATTTTTTTTTTTACATCATAAAAGCACTGTATGGTCTTTGAACCATGGATAGCAGACTTAAAATGGCCAATAGGGGGACTTTTAGATAAGACAGCCCCCACACTATAAAAGGATGGGGGTGGGATGCTTAGAGCAGCCACAGTGACAGTGTATCAAAGCCTGTGTAGGAAACAGATAGGAAAAGCTGACAAACTGCATAGGAGAGATTTGGGTCAGATAGTAAACTGCTTTGATTCTGATTGCTAGCTCTCTGCCCAATCACCCCCTTATCTGCATTTTTGTTTTAGTTTGACTATTAGGGGCTTTTTTGGTTTTAATTTTAGTTTGTGGTTGAAGACTACAGTCACTTTTAGCTACTGTTTCAGCTATGGCAAATGTTTTGCTGCAAGGCTTTCCTTATAAAAATTGTGTTTCAGGGGGTTGTATTTTGGGGTTTTCATTACTTTTGGGGGTATATTGTTTTTTTGTTTAATGTTGATCGGGCCTTTGTGTAAGTCTGAATTGCTTGCCCAAAGTTCAATATTTAGTTTGTAAGGGGTAGGGCAGTAGGGTGGTTGTTTGTCTCGTCTTTCATGCTTTCCAATTAACTTGTTGGAAACAAAGTCTGGGAAACACAAGAGGCCTAACCCCGGGGTGGGTTTTTCTGGGCTACGCTAACCACCTTGTACAGGGTCTTTACTTCACACATGGGGTACCTTTTACTGTGTTCCTTTTCACCAATGCCCTGGGACAAGGCTGAGGTTGCCATCAGGGAATACTTGACCTTAAGGTGAGCCTCTACTCTTAGAGATGACCGTATACCATGTACACGTGCACAACAACTGTTCTCCAGTTACTCTCGGGTCCTCATGTAAATGTATATCTTCCCATTGTAGCTTGTGAATAGGTGGGCCGTGCCAAACACCACAGCCACCTGTCCAGCCTTTCTCACTAGTGGTCCCAGTAGCCGCATGGAACCCGCAGTGCACATAGCGCAGGCTCCAACATGCACTTGACTTTAACTCATGAACTTCCATACCTCTATACAGGATTAAGATCTCTGCAATGCAGTTTCATTCAAGTTGCTAAGGGAAATGGAATGCGGCGTAGGGAGTGCCAACATCATCTCTCTTGTGGTTAGAGACAATTCCACCTATAACAGGCACACTCTTAGAACAAGCTGCTCGCTGACTGTACCTTCATTGCTCCTGGCAACCACATATGTAATGTGTATTAAAGTGACTCTTTAGTATGTTAACTCTTCATACCCCATGTGCTAGTGACCCAGACTGTAGACTAAGTGTGTAATTGTGTCGGTTACTTGCATTACACCCCTTTGAGTAACTTCAGACCAGGCAAAAGGCAACGTTTCAATACTTTACTGAATAAAGTGCAAAATTACAAAAGAGTCCAAAGCAGACAAGACAGCCCAAGATAAAATTGACAAAAAAGTCTCCAATTCTTAATCCTAACCAGGCTATGTGTTGTCTCAGCATACCTGCAGAAGTGAGTCCATGTAGTTGTGACATCCAGCAGTGGCAAGTTTCAGAAGCTGATCTCTTCGGGGTGAACCCCAAGTCTTTAACCACTTCATTACCACGCTATAGCCGAAAGGAAGCTACAGCGTGGCTCTCTTGCTCTGAGAGAGCGTCTTTAGAGGTAAAGGGCTAATCACAGTGGCCTGCTTTCAGTATGGACATATTTGTGAGGACTGCACTTCTAAGCTTTGCTGTAGAGTGTGCTTGAAGCCGGGACACAATGCAGCGGAGTGCAAGGGAAAAAAATGTGACCTGTGTGGTTCAGGGGAGCATATGGTCGAAAACTGTCCGAAAATAGTGGGGAGGAAGATGTTCTCGCATGCGGAGGCTGTGCAGAGATGGCGGTTTACAGGGCAGAATGTGAGCCGAGAACCGGAAGAGCAGGAGATTGAGCGGGCGGATGAAGGGGGTGAGCAGGTGGCTGGCACCAAAGGTGGAAAGGCGCCGACCCCCCCAGACGCTGAAAACCCCGGTAGTAGCTCCAAGGAAGGTGTCGGACAGGAACTGCAAGGGAGTATGGATAAAAGTGGAATGAATATTAATCTGACAGAGGAGGGGGATAATGAGATGCTGGTTGGTGAGGCAGAAGAAGCTGTGGCAGGTGAAGGCAGGGAGGGAGGTGGGCAGAGTGTGTGAAGAGTTGATCGCTTTGATAAAACAGGTGGAGGCAGAACAGGAGAGTCAATATGTAGATGAGGAGGTTGGTGAGTGGGCTGAGGATATGGAGATGAGGAGGAAGGAGGTGTCAGGTTTAAAAGACCTTTTAACCGCTACTCAAAGACCAGGGCCTGAGGTGGAGCAGGAGAGTGAGGCACGGAGAAAGAAGCCTAAATGGGACTTGTCTCTGGGTTCAAGTCGTGGTGGTGGATGTGTACTGCCAAGTTTAAGTATGGATTCACAAGTGTCAGATGATTCAAGTGGAGCAACATCACCATTGGGCTTGATCGGTTCTCCTGCCATGCAATATTTGGAGAGTGAGTTGATCCTCTTGTAAAAGGTACAGGGCACAGAAGTGGAAAAGAGCTTCCTGATGGAGGGGTTTAGTGTGTTCTGCAGGATTTGTTTGATCCTTCTCATGGCTTTGTCTATATGTAGTGTGAATGTGCGTTCGATTGGATCTGTCTATCATCGTGCAGCTGTTTTGTCTGAGTTGGCTAATGCCCCGTACACACGGTCGGATTTTCCGATGGAAAATGTCCAATCGGAGCGTGTTGTCGGAAATTCCGACCGTGTGTGGGCTCCATCGGACATTTTCCATCGGATTTTCCGACACACAAAGTTGGAGAGCAGGAGATAAAATTTTCCGACAACAAAATCCGTTGTCGGAAATTCCGATCGTGTGTACACAAATCCGACGGACAAAGTGCCGCGCATGCTCATAATAACCAAAGAGATGAAAGCTATTGGCCACTGCCCCGTTTATAGTCCCGACGTACATGTTTTACCTCACCGCGTTCAGAATGATCGGATTTTCCGACAACTTTGTGTGACCGTGTGTATGCAAGACAAGTTTGAACCAACATCCGTCGGAAAAAATCCTAGGATTTTGTTGTCAGAATGTCCGAACAAAGTCCGACCGTGTGTACGGGGCATTAGATTGAGTGTGATGTCTTGTGTTTGCAAGAGTGTGGTTTGTGGTATGCTCCAGGCCATAGGGACTGGTCTGCAGGACCAGCGGTTTGGTCTTGTGCTGCGGAAAATAGAAGTGAAGGGGTGGGGGTACTCTTTAAAAACCCAGAAATTAAATTTGAATCATGGGAGGAAGTGGTGATAGGAAGAGTTCTGAGTGTAATGTTTACCTACCTGGAAGAATTCTTTAAGTTGGTATGTGTTTATGCACCAGTGCGAAAAAATGCCAGGATGGATTTGTTGGAAATTTTGAGGCTCCACCTTGTGGGGAGAGGAAAGACCATTGTTGCTGGAGACTTTAATCTTATTAAGACTGCTGAAGATAGAGTAGGCCAAGGTGAAAGCCAGACTGATGTCACCAGCACAGCTTTTAATGCAATTTTGCAGGATTTTTGTTTGCAGGATGGAGCGGTTTGCTACTATGGAAATAGTAAAGCCCCAGCAACCTTTTTTTCAGATAAGGGAAGCGTGAAATCCCAAATGTACTTTATTTTAGGTTCCAGGGCACTGAAGGTCGCAGAGTGGAAGCAATGGGAGGTGTCTTTCTCCGACCAATAGGTTTTGGATGTCAAGACTGGGAGAGGAATCTGGAAATTAAGTAATCTATTATTGGAAGACCAAGGGATTTTTGATAAGTTTGCTCTGCAATATAAAGTGTGGTTGGGAAGGAAGGGGGATTTTGAATCCTTTTTTGAGTGGTGGGACTGGCTGAAGGAGCGAATCAAGCTCTTCTTTCTTCAAGCAGGTGTAAAGAAGGCAAGGAAAGAGAAACAAGAAGGGAGTGCTCTCCAGCATAGGTTGAGACTCCTGCTTAAATTAAGGCAGGGAGGCTGGGAGTTAGAAGAGGAGATTGGAAAGCTTCGGGAGGAGATAAAGAAAGCTTGGGTGATGAGAGGGAAGAAGCTAATCTTCAAAGCTAAAGTGAAGGAAGGGGAGACATGTTCGCGGTTCTTCTTCAAGAAGCTCTTGAGGGGACGCAATGTAATGAAATCGGTCATGGTGCAGGGACAGGAGGTGAATGGTGAGAAGGTGATGGAGGCAGTGAGTGAGTTTTATACGGATTTGTTTGCAGGCGGACGTGGAGTAAGTGCTGAGGAGAATGTGGATGCAAGATTGTCTGAGGAGGATAGGTTTGGTATGTGTGTGGTTGTGTCTGAGGAGGAAGTGAGGCGAGTGATAGATGGGATGAACCGGAATAAGACACCTGGGAAGGATGGGTTGTCTGTTGAGTTCTTTTTTAAAGCGTGGGAGGTGATGAAGAAGGAGGTGTGTGAGTTGGTGAGGCTGGTGTTTGAAGTGGGGGAGATGCCAAAGTCCTTAAGGGAGGGGGTGATTACCCTCATCTATAAAAAGGGCGACAAGAGACATTCGGAATTGGCGGCCAATTACACTGTTGAACGTTGACTACAAGATTGTGGCAAGGTTGATTGCCGATCGAGTCAAGCTTGTGATTGGCAGGTGTGTGCGGTTCCTGGTCGGCGGATTTCCGATAATCTATCGTTACTGAGGGATGTTGTATACTACGCGCAATCGAACGACTTGCTGTGCCTTCTAGAGTCGACTGACCTTGAAAAGGCCTACGACAAAGTCTCCCATCAGTTTCTGTTTCAGATTCTGGAGGTTCTAGGGTTTCCAGACCAACTGATGAAGGTTATCAGAGGACTATACAAAGGTGTCTCAAGTCAGGTTTTGGTCAACGGTACCCTAGGTGGGAGTATCTCTGTGATGTCTGGTGTTAGGCAGGGGTGCCCCCTATCGCCTTTGATGTTCATCTGCGTGATGGAGCCATTACTGAGTGCAGTGAAGGACAAGGCATTCAAGGGTGTGTTTGTGCCTGGCAGTGGTGGAAGGAGTGTGAAAGTGTTGGGGTACATGGATGATGTTGTGTTGGTGGCTGGTGGAATGGCTGATGTGCGGCGTGGAAGATTGCAGGTGAGTCTGTTCTGCAGTGTGTCTGAGATGAGTGTGAATTGGAGTAAGTGTCAGGTGTGTAGTTTGGGCCGTGAGGGGGAGGTGAATGAGGGACGGAGTCAGAATGTGGAGAGGATGCAGGTGCTGGGTGTGTGTTTCGACAGGGAGTTGAGGGGAAGTTGCAGTTTTCAGGTGACTGAGCGAGTGGAGGAAAAGTTGTCTATGTGGCGGATATGTGAATTGTCCTGCACCAGGAAAGTTCTGATCAACAAGTCAGTGATCCTTCCGATTATGTTGTATGTCTGTTATATTCCCGCCTCCTGATGATTGGGTGAGGAAGATGACGAGGCTACTGTTTTTGTTATTTTGGGGAGGGAGGATGGAGAAGTGTGCAAGGGAGAAGATTACTAAACTAAAGGTGGCTTCGGACTTCCAAAGATCGGGGACTTTTTGATGCTGCATTACTGGGTGACGTTAATAAGGACCCTAAGGGGTAAAGGAATCGGGAAGGAGATGATGCATACCTTGGAGGAAGATTGTTTACAAGATGGGGACTCTACAGGCGGGCCCTGGAAAAGCCACAGGCATGGGTCGTTCCTCAGTATTTTTTGGTCCTAACCAAGATCTGGGAAGGATGGAGGTTGGGGCGTCCGGGGAGGGAGGTTGGTGATAAAAAGAAACTTAAAGCTTGGATTACTGGGGAGATTTTTCCTAATGGGATACAGTACTTAAGAGAGAAGGAAAGTGTGCAAATCTGGAAGAGTATGAGCACAAGAGGAGTGACTAACTGCCAAAGAGACATATCCTGGATGACCTTTATGGGGTGTCTGATAACCATGAGTTTTCTGAAAAGTAGGGATTTGGTAAGATCGGAGTTGTGTCCAAGGGAGGGCTGTGGGGGAGTGGAGGACGTGTTCCACGTGTTTTGGAACTGTGTCTTCGCTAATGAAGTGCTGGGAAAGTTGAAGAGCTTCCTGAGGGAGGTGGGTGGGGGTGGTTTTTGTAAGGGAGGAAATGGTGGTTCTGGGTTTGGGGAGATTGGAGAAAAATGCAGCCAGGAAGGCGTGGTGCTTTTCTGTTGTCTGCAAGGAAGTAATGTGGGATGTTAGGAATATATGGGTAGGAAGGAAGAGGTTCATTTCTGTAGAAGATGTGGTGAGGATATTTTTGGCTAGGATGTATATTGTTTATCTTTTTGATGTGAAAGGGATGGGGGAGGAAACCGCTGGGAGATATTGGAAGAGGGATAAGTGGAATGTCTTTTGATATATTTGCATGATTATTAAGATGTGCTCTGTATTATTAATTTGTTTGGTCATATGATGTGAAGGACGCAGTCACTAAGTACTGACAGTATATGTGTGTTGTTGTCCATTTACTGAAAGCGGTGTTCCACCCAAATTTTGAACAATATCTGTATGTATTCTCTTCCTTGCCTAGATGCTGACATGCCGTTTAAAAAAATTTAAATCGCCGTAATTACCTTTTATTTTTCTATTCTTCTTTGCACTTCCTGGTTCTCCTCCCGTGGGAGTAGGCGTGTTTCAAGCCTCTCTCAGACTCCTGGGAGCTAGTCTCAGGCTTCCCAGGATGCCACTGAGCATGTGCGGGAACGAGCGGTGAATGCTGGGAGCACAGCATTCACCACATCCAGGAAATAAATGCTTGTGGGCTTCAAATGCCCACAATGAAGATGGAAACCGCCTGCAGTGAATAATATAAGTTATTCTTTCCGACGAAATCTGACACAGGCGGACATATTACACACAATATGTAATGCTGAGAAGAAAAGTTTGTGAATGAACTAAAAAAAAAAAAAAACGATAGATAGGTGGACCCCTGCTTGAATTGACAAAAAAAATTGTGGGGGAGAAGGACGCCCAACTAGGGTTGTTTGCTTGTGCATTTTTTCCATCAAAAGTGGGTTTATGTGGCCATGCTGTGTGTGTATTGTTCTTGTCTGACCATGCAAACATGGTTTGGGAGCTTGTGCTGACCTTCTACTCTTTGATCTCATTGCTTAATAATGTACACAGAAATGCAGCTTCCAGCAGAACATGGTCACCAATGTATGTATATGTGTGGATTGTGGGGTGGTGGTGGGTGTGAATATGACAATGTGCCTTTTTTAATATTATGTTGGAATGCTTTGTAAGAATGAGTGTTAAGTATGTTTCGATAATCTTGCAGATAAAAATGTGTTGCCCATTATACACTGAAAGTAAAGCTGTGTCCACTCTAAGGTTTAGACAAATTTTAGATTGTAAGCTCCTATGAACAGGGCCCTTAAAATCAAATTGCTAACTTTTTTGCTAAATGTAGCACCATATATCATGTAGATTTTTTTTTTTATTTTGAAGGTAGTAAATGAATGTACATAATTTTTGTTTCTGCTGGCAAAATAAAAATACATTATTGAGCTGTGGGTGGTGGTTTTGGGGAAGTGCAATATTTTTTTATATCATCTTATTTCTATATGTATTTGTGCACCAAAAAAATGAGTCTCTTCGCCCTGGTTTACATTGATGCTACTTCACTTGAAGTAGCGTGATTTCAAAGTAGCAAGGTCAGCGCGATTTCAGGTGCTACTTGATAGACATCTGTGTGGCTTCATACACAGATGTCTATTGAAGTCACACCTGAAATCGGCAAAAGTAGTACAGGAACTACTTTTGCAAATTGGTGTGGTGCCACAAAATCGGTGTTGCGTCGATTGGAACAGTGCCATTGCATAGCTTCCAACTGTCCCTGATTTCGAGGGACTGTCCCTGATTCAGAGCAATGTCCCTCTGTCCCTCTTTCCTCCTCATTTGTCCCTCATTTTGGTCTGATCTATATAGTTGTATATAAAATGCACTTTTTATCTTTCAAAAAGTGTTTCCCAGTGCTAAACCTTTCATCCGATTTCTAAATTGCTGCATTTGTACATTTTAAAAGCCAATATAAGGAATAGTAGTGGTAAAAAAAAGTCCTTGTGGATTTAATTAACCTTTTTTTTGTTAATTCTCCTTTAAGGGGGTGTGGCAGGGGGCGTGTCCTATGCCTACATACGTTTGTTAGTAGGTGTCCCTCATTCCCATCTCAAAATGGGAGGTATGCCATTGCTGCCAATAGACTGTGGCTTGTCAAGCGATTTGAGCTCTAAAATCGCTTGACAAATCGCTCCAATGTAAACCTAGGCTTCAGCACACCTGCAAGTAAGTGATAAAGGTGGAATCTTTATATATATATATATATATATATATATATATATATATATATATATATATATATATATATATAAATCAGCTGTGGAGAATTGCAGGTAATGAATTCAGCTGGTAGATAGGCAGTGTTGTATGTGTCAGCTCTGGTTCACATTGGTGCGATTCGACAAGTCAAATCGGTGGCAATTGCACTGTTCTAATTGGTGTGACTTTGGGGTGCGATTTGTATTGATATCAGTGCAGAAACCTGCACAGATGTCTATGATATTGTCGGGACTGACAAGCGGGAATGAAATTGTGGGAGTTCAGCTGAACGCCTTCCTCCCGCTGTCAGTGTGAACCAGGGCTCAGACTGGGCCTTTTGTCTTTGTAATTCACCTGCTGCTAACCCAGGGACACCATTTCTTATAAAACTCCCTTAAGTTTACCTTCAAATATCATCATATGTAGAAATACAGATTTGCATATCTGAAAATAAACGAAAATAAAAAATACTAATCGTGGTTGCAAACAAAAGAGCGTGGATTCACCTTCTGAAATGAGTCATTGTAATCACCCGGAAGTTCCTGTGCTGGTCAGGATCTCCATCTAGGTGGACATGGCGAGGTCCCTCTTTAGCAAAAAGGAGGTGCTGCTGATTTGCCGGGTAAGTGTAGGATATGTACTTGTACTTAATCAATGTGGGGGTGGATGTGGTAGTTGGATTTGGTGTGGGTGGGGTTCATTGATTTGTTTGGCATCACCACACATTTGCTTCCGTCCCATGTGCACACATCACTTCCTGCATTTGTTCTGCTGATGTAAATCAGTAAGGACTATGCACATATAAATGAGAGCTCCTTCCAGCAAATTTGTACCTCTGAGTTGCGCAAGTCATACCCCACGATTCTCAATGATAACCATTCATATCTGTGCTACTTTAACCGCTTGCTGACTGGCTCACGCCGACATACATCAGCAGAAGGGCACGTACAGGCAGATTAATGTACCTGTACGTTGCCCTTTAAGAAGCGGTTTGCGGGCGCACATGGCTGCCGCGACCTCCGTGAGTGTGATCGCGGGTCCCGCGGACTCTATGTCCGCGGGGATACCCGCGATCATCTCACAGAGAGGAAGAACTGGGAAATGCTAATGTAAACGAGCCCCGTTCTGCCTAGTGACACTGATCACAGCTTCCTGTAATTAGGAGCGGTGATCAGTGTCGTGTCACACATAGCCCCTCCCCCCCCACAGTTAGAATCACTCCCTAATCACTCCCCAGGACACACTTAACCCCCACAGCGCCACCTAGTGGTTAACCCCTTTACTGCCAGTCACATTTACACAGTAATCAATGCATTTTTAATTGCACTGATCGCTGTATAAATGTGAATGGTGCCAAAAGTGTCCGATCTGTCCGCCATAATGTCGCAGTCCTGATAAAAATCGCTGATCGCCACCATTACTAGTAAAATATATATGACTTGTTTCACAGTTGGGCGAATTTTCCAGCAAATTTGGAACTCTGAGTTGCATAAGTTGTACCCCATGATTCTCAATGATAACCATTCATATCTGTGCTACTTTAACCACTTGCCGACCAGCTCACGCCGATATACATCGACAAAAGGGCACGTACAGGTAGATTAACGTACCTGTACATTGTCCTTTAAGAAGCGGCTTTCGGGCGCGCGCACCCACCGCAACCTCCGTGAGTGTGATTATGGGTCCCACAGACTCGATGTCCGCGAGTGCACTGATCGCTGTATAAATGTGAATGGTTCCAAAATAGTGCCAAAAGTGTCCGATGTGTCCGCCATAATCTCAGTCACGATAAAAATCGCTGATCGCCGCCATTACTAGTAAAAAAAAAAAAATTAATAAAAATGCCATAAAACTATCCCCTATTTTGTAGACTCTATAACTTTTGCGCAAACCAATCAATAAACGCTTATTGTGATTTTTTTTTATCAAAAATATGTAGAAGAGTACGCATCGGTCTAAACTGAGAAAAAAAAAAGTTTTTTTATATATTTTTTGGGGATATTAATTATAGCAAAAAGTAAAAAATAATGCGTTTTTTTCAAATTTGTCGCTATTTATTTTGTTTATAGCGCAAAAAATAAAAACCGCAGAGGTGATCAAATACCACCAAAGGAAAGCTCTATTTGTGGTGAAAAAGGACGTCAATTTTGTTTGGGAGCCATGTCGCACGACCGCACAATTGTCAGTTAAAGCAACACAGTGCCGAATCGCAAAAAGTGCTCTGGTCTTTGGACAGCCAAATGGTCCGGGGCTGAGATGGTTAAGTTGCACCAACTTCAAAGTAGTCCCTGTACTACTTTGGTGTGACTTTCATGTGACTTGAGGTATATCGGGTACAATATTACACAGGCATTCCCAGAAGTCGAGGCCAAGTTGCAGCGGCAAAGTGGCAGCAAAATAGTGTGACTTTCAGGTCACAGCAGTGTGAATGAGATTCAAGGATAATACCTTTGAATTTGGCCCTATTGTAACTTGTGCATCCTGAAAGTGGGGCAAATTTGTCCCTGCACTACCTTGGTTTGACTTTGATGCAATTTGAGGTCCATACACCACAAGGTTACACAGACATTGCTTCAAGTCATGGCAAAGCTGTGCAATTTTAAGGTCGCACAAGTGCAAATGGGGCCTTATTCAAAGGTGTTATCAATTAATCTCATTAGGTTACTTTCACACTTGGATGACTTTTCATGCAGCTTTGGACCTCAGAGTCACATGAAAAGTTGCCCCCCATGATTTCCATTCATATCTATGCAACTTCACCCATCATGTTCACATAGCTCTGAATTGACATGTCAAATTGCAGGCCAAATCGTCGCCTATTGACGGCAATGGAACTGTCCGAATTGGTGCGACACCACAACGATTCCCAAAAGTAGTTCCTGCACTACTTTGGGTGACTTCGGGGGGGTGATTTCTTACCTACCAACTTTTTGAGATGGGTATAAGGGACACCTATTAGCAAAAGTATGTAGGCATAGGACACACCCCCTAAAACACCTTCTTAAAGGAGAATTCTTCCAAAAAAATATTAGTTAAACCTCCAAGTGCTTTTTTTTTTTTTTTACCAATAATATTCCGTTAGATTGGCTTTGGAAATTTACAAACAAAGCAATTTAGAAATTGGATGAAAGGTTTAGCGCTGGGAAACCCTTTTTGAAAAATAAAAAGTGCATTTTATATAAGTGCATTTTATATACAACTATATAGATCAGAGCAAAATGAGGGGCAATTGAGGAGGAAAGAGGGACAGAGGGACATTGTTCCAAATCAGGGACAGTTGGGACCTATGTGATTTCACTAGACATCTGTGCAGGAAAGTGCACTGATGTCTCTGAAATCACTCACAAAGTCGGGCTGAGGCTCCTTTCACACTTGTGCGACTTTGGACATCAGAGTTGCATGACAATCATACCCCATGACTTTCAATGTGTACC
Organism: Aquarana catesbeiana; assembly: GCF_042186555.1. Taxonomy (NCBI): domain Eukaryota; kingdom Metazoa; phylum Chordata; class Amphibia; order Anura; family Ranidae; genus Aquarana; species Aquarana catesbeiana. The sequence goes on along the minus strand of NC_133329.1, from coordinate 69,591,217 downwards.
ATTCATATCTTCAAGTCACTTCAAAGTAGTCCCTGTACAACTTTGGTCCGACTTTGATGCGAGTTGAGGTCCATAGAACTCAACTTTACACAGGCATTCCCTGGAATTGTGGCAAAATTGCCGATGCAAAATTGCGGGAAAATTGCGCGCCTTTCCCAGCGACTTCTGCGTCCATAGACCTCAAGATTACACAGGCATTGCTTAAAGTCGCATCAAAATCGCACTTTCAGTTCGCACAAGTGTGAAAGGGGCCTAACTCACTGTGCTGAGTATTATTATACCTAGAATATAAAGTAGTCCCACCATCAAACACTAGTAAACGTATGTTCTCAATATAAGTGTAAGGCTGACTGCAGGTCAGCCTGTTATTGTAGGAGGAGTCAGGCTGCATAAAGCCTGCCCTCCTTCTTCTCCTTCCTATGGTCGTAGGATCTCGTGTTGACAGGTCACTTCCGGGTTAGGGCAGGTCACGGCAGATCACTTCCTGTTTGTGGCTTGCAGGGCGGCAGCATGGTCGGCTGCAGGGTTTTCTGTTTGGATCTCTCTCCCGGTGGTCGTGGCAGGTCTCGGCAGCGTTACCAGGCAGCAGGGTCTTGTGTGCTGCGGGCGCAGGGATAGGGGTAGTATTCTTCTATCCGTTTTCACTTTACTCCGGTCAGCTTGGGGTTCAGATAGCACCATGTGTTGGGATTGCAGGTTGGGGGGAGTGTGTTTGGGGGTTTTCAGGAGATGATGGCAGAGTCTCATATGTCACGATGTCCCGCCTCTGTCATTAGCACTGCATAGCACGTTTGTATTCCTGGAATACAGGTGGGCAATACAATGAAACGTCTTTTTTCTAGCAGGGATCCATGTTTGTCCAAGTTGTAATAGTGTAGGTCATTGCATTTAGTGTTTGGTATTTGGGTCTGCTGTCACCACTGTTAGGTTACAGCATAGGTATGTATGGGCAAGGTCTCCTCTCTCCCTAGCCTCATGGTGATTTCCCCCCCCCCCCCCTCCCCCTCCTCAGCTTCGTGTGATGGGTTCCCCCCCTCCTGAGCGCCACATAGTGGGTCGTGTCCCTCCACGTGGTCTATAGTGTGGGTCTTCAGGGGTTAATTCAGGCTGTGGGGTTGTCATGACACTTGCTCATTGCCGGTCATCTCATGATATTCTGTGGGGGTCCTTTGGGGGCATGTAAATTTCCATTTCTCATGTAATTTTCAGTTTTCCATGTATGTTACGATTTTATGCGATTTACGGTTTCTCATGGAATGCTGGTTCTCATGTATTTTACGGTTTGCATGCGATCTACGATTTCTCATTCATTTTACGATTTTTATTTTCATGCAATTTACGTTTCTCATGCATTTTACGGTTGTCATGTGATTTATGATTTCTCATTTATTTTACGGTTTTTCATGCAATTCACGGTTTCGCATGCATTTTACGGTTTTCATGCAATTTGCGATTTCTTATTCATTTTACGGTTTTTCATGCAATTTTACGGTTGCTCATGCATATTAGTTTCGTATGCAATTTACAGTTCATGCTTGTTACGGTTTCTCGTGCTTTTTTACAGTTTCTCATGTGATTACGGTTTTTTATGCAATTTACGGTTGCCAGTGCATTTTACGGGTTCTCATGCAATTTTTTCAGTTTCTCATGCTATTATGTTTTTCATGCGATTTTACAGTGTTCTCATGCAATTTTACAGTGTTCCCAGGCAATTTTACAGTGTTCTCATGCATTTACGGTTGTCATATGATTTCTCATTTATTTTACGGTTTCGCATGCATTTTACGGTTTTCATGCGATTTGCGATTTCTTATTCATTTTACGGTTTTTCATGCAATTTTACGGTTGCTCATGCATATTAGTTTCGTATGCAATTTACGGTTTTTCATGCTTGTTACGGTTTCTCGTGCTTTTTTACAGTTTCTCATGTGATTACAGTTTTTCATGCATTTTACGGTTGCCCGTGCAATTTTTTTTTTTACAGTTTCTCATACTATTACGTTTTTCATGCGATTTACAGTGTTCTCATGCAACTTTACAGTGTTCTCATGCATTTTACGGTTGTCATGCGATTTATGATTTCTCATTATTTTACGGGTTTTCATGCAACTCACGGTTTCGCATGCATTTTACGGTTTTCATGCGATTTGTGATTTCTTGTTCATTCTACGGTTTTTCATGCAATTTATGGTTGCTCATGCATATTAGTTTCGTATGCAATTTACGGTTTTTTATGCTTTTTTACAGTTTCTCATGTGATTATGGTTTTTATGCATTTTACAGTTGCCAGTGCAATTTACAGTTTTCTCATGCAATTACGTTTCATGCAATTTTTCAGTGTTCTCATGCAAATTTTTTCAGTGTTCTCATGCAAGTTTTTCAGTGTTCTCATGCAAGTTTTTCAGTGTTCTCATGCAAATTGTCACTTCTTATGCCTATTCATGTTTTTTCCTATTTTTCTTTGTTTCATATATTCCTCATGTTTTTCCATGCTTCTCGTTTTCTCGTTGGTGTTTTTTTTTTTTTTTTTTTCTTTCCCCTGTGGATTTCTCGTGCTTCTCTCGTTTCCCCGTGCTTCTCTCGTTTTCTCCTATGCTTCTCTCGTTTTCCCATGCTTCTCTCGTTTTCCCATGTCTCTTACGTTCATGTCATATGTTTTATGTCACAACCTTTCGTTCGCTGCATTACCGTTAGCTAGTGCTCACATTCAGGGTCTGTCACGTTTACAGATCCGTACAGGCTGAGGTTTCGTTTTTAATTGATTGTTGTCCCACAATCTTCTCGCCTGTTTTCCATACGTCATACGTGCACGTTCACCATTACACCTTTACTACTACCCACCACGGTCTGTGGGTACTTTAGCCCTGAGTGTTCGTTTTTAATTTTCCTGTCTTGGCGTGGCAGGTTGCTCGGGCTCGCTCACTGCATACAGTAGGGGGGTGTCGTCATTAGGTTCATTTTTTACGCTCTTGGTCTTGTCATTTCTGCACTCACATCTTCATACTTGTCAGGTATTAGGGGTGTTATGTTTTAGGGCTGGTTATTTGTAATGTTATCTGATTGCTTTCATACAGCTGAATTGTTTCATGTTCTACCACTGCAGATTACCCGTCACGTCTATGGGTTTAACTGATTGAGGTGATCGTTTTTAATTGGCTTGTTCAGTGGCAAGTCTTCTCATCTGTTCTTACGTTGCTTATGTATTTCGTACAAACTTACGTTTCTCATGCAAATTACGTTTCTCATGCAAATTACGTTTCTCATGCAAATTACGTTTCTTATGCAAATTACGTTTCTTATGCAATTTATGTGTTCTCATGTTATTTACGTTCCTCATGTTATTTACATTTTCATGCTATTTACGTTCCTCATGCAATTTTATGTTTTTCATATAATTTTATGCTTTTCTCACTTTTATGTTTCTCTCGTTTTTTCCAGGTTTCTCATGTTTTCCCAAGGTTACTCTCGTTCTCATGTTCATCTCACGTTCATTAATTCACGTTCTCATGCTACTGGTATTTCGCAAGTAGTTTGCGGTTTCTGGCAGCCTCGGTTTTTTAGGCTGCTCACTTTTCGTAAGCTCGCATTATACATGGGTTTCGTTCCTCCACGTAGCTTTCGTTCCTGGTGCAGGTTTTCTCAGTATGCTCATGTTTCTCTCGTAGTTCACACCCAGTGGTGTGTCACTTACACAAAAATAGGTTACCCAGGGGACTGTGGTTCCTCCTTATCCATGCACACGACCTTTTGTTGCCTAGCTACCCTTGGCTAGGGTTGGCAAAGCATGGAACTATTGGTTAGTCAGCCATGGCAGCTCCAGCAGCCTTTACGGGCTCAGGGGTTTTGTGGGTTCTGAATTTTCTCAGTCCCTAGGCCAGTATCAGCAGGCTTCCTACTTGGTTCGGTTTTTGGCCTCTTTTAACTCATATCGGCACAGCAGTGTCGGGGCGTATCTGATTGGGACTCAGCGTTTCATGTTGTTAGTAGACCCGGACAGGTTTTCTTTATTTGCCGTGCATTCTATTAAAGCCATCCTCAGGGTTCCTGAAAGTAGCCCTCCTGCTGTGATCAGCAGACTTCTCATCATGGGTCATATTTTCCGTATCGTATCTATCACATTCCCATGGTCTCCTTCGTGTTGGGTACTAGCTTGGTGCTCAAGGCAGGCCTATACCCGGGGTTGGGTCATAAGAGACAGGAGCAGTTCTGCATATTTGTGCCTGGGACTTCAGTCGTATTGGGTAAGTGCAGGTCGTCTTGTTCTCTGGGTTGGCCCAGAGCCACTTTAGAGATACCACAAGCAATTGGTATTTGGTAGATTATACGTAATTTCAGTGGGCTATAATTTGGCTTCATATTCATCCTACTGGTCATTTTTGCCCCCTTTTAGGCATACTGACCATTTGACCAGGGCACAACTCAGGTCTATGTTCTTTGTTGCTTTTTGTTCCTTTGTACACTATCCACAGATTGACTCCGAGTACAAGTGTAAGGCTGACTGCAGGTCAGCCTGTTATTGTAGGAGGAGTCAGGCTGCATAAAGCCTGCCCTCCTTCTTCTCCTTCCTATGGTCGTAGGATCTCGTGTCCCACCCACCCATTCCCCTTTTTTCTTTTCTTTTTTCATTTTATTTCAATTCATACTTGGGTATGCCCCCTTTTAGGCATACTGACCATTTGACCAGGGCACAACTCAGGTCTATGTTCTTTGTTGCTTTTTGTTCCTTTGTACACTATCCACAGATTGACTCCGAGTACAAATGTGCTCAAATGGCTGAAAATCACACAGATGGTATCACCTACTGAAAGCTTGCATTGTACTCAGCAGCATATGCTGAGAAGAGGTGAACGCCTATTAGCCAATGCCACATCAGCATGGTTGTTACTATAATATTAATGCCTGAAATGCAAAACATTATTGTATAGAATCAAACATTACTAAATGTATTTTCTCTGTAAGTATGTGCTCAGCTCTGTAGCATAGCGGTATGTCCTGCTGCCCTCAAAGGTTTAAGCCATGAGTTCAAATCCCACTGACACTCAGCAGCATAATTAGCCAGTGCACATTAGTTTGGTTTTTTCCATATTTTAACTCTTCAAGTGTATGCAATGGTATGTACTTATTCAATAATGTTATGGTGTGGAATTCCAAAAATCAAGGTAAAAAATGTTGTAGGGTCCCCCCCAGTACATACCAGGCCCTTCGGATCTGGTATGGACTTTAAGGGGAAGCCTACACCAAAATGTAAAATAAAATTGACGTGGCCCCCCCCCCCCAAAATCCATACCAGACCCTTATCTGAGCATGCAGCCTAGAGGTCAGGATGGGGGGGGGGGGGGGCGAGCAAGCACCCTCCCCTTCTGAACCGTACCAGGCCACATGGCCCAAAGCACCTTGTCCCCATGTTGATGGGGACAAGGGCCTCTTCCCAGCAACCCTGGTCGGTGGTTGTCGGTCTGCGGGCAGGGGGTTTACCATAATCTGGAAGCCCCCTTTAACAGGGGGCTCCCAGATCCTGCCCCTCTATGTGAATAGGTATGGGGTACATAGTACCCCTACCTATTCACCATAAAAAGCAGTGATATGTAAAAAAAATCAATAGCCGGTTTTTGACAAGTCCTTTATTGTAAAATAGCTCCGAGCTGTCTTCTTCCCTGAGCCATCTTCTCCAGACACTGTCTCTTGCTCCTCCATTTTCTCCCCGAGCTGTATTCTCCCAGAGCCGTCTCTCCTGCCACAGCCGTCTTCTCCATCTGCTGTATTCTTCCGCACCGCCAGTTACCCGCTAATAAAAAAAAAAGCCGCTCTTCTTCTGTGGCGGTCTTCCTCTGCTGTGTTGTCACTCGCTGTGTGGCGTCTCTTACATAGCCATGGAGCGGACTCTCCGGTTGACGTTATCGGATGGACACAGTAGACCGCCACAGAAGAAGAGTGGCTTTTTGTTTTATTAGCGGGTAACCGGCTGCACGGAAGAAAACAGCAGTGGGAGAAGACGGCGGCTGCAGGAAAGTCAGCTCGGGGAGAAGACAGCTCAGGGAGAAGAAACATCAAACACTGGTAAATGTATTTTCTATGGATGATCGTGCTATGCCCAATAGGCTAGTGGTCAGCACTTCTACCTTGAAAAACTTGATGAAAAAAAGGCAAATGCCAATTAGCCAAAGCAGCATATGCTCAAATTAGGTGTATGCCAATTAGCCAATGCACTTTAATTTGGCTGGTTCTATTATATTAACTCTTCAAATGCATGCAATGGTATGTAAGTATTCAATAATATTATGGTGTGAAATTCCAAACACCACACACTAGCTAACGGGCAGTTTACATTTGTTTATTTTAATTCGCTTGTGCACTGAAAAAATAAACACAGCTGGTGGATGGTAGGTTGGGTGGTATTTGAACTCATACCATGAGTGCTGTGGAGACATCTGAGCAGACCACTAAGCCATTGTGCTAAGTACAAGACCTGCATAATAGTGTAGTATGATTAAAGAATGAACATAAATATTTGGGTGGCACAGTGGTGTAGTGGGTAGCATTTTCGCCTAGCAGTAAGAAGGGTCGCTGGTTTGAATCCCAACCATGACACTACCTACATGGAGTTTGCATGTTCTCCCTGTGCCTGCGTGGGTTTCCTCCCACATTCCAAAGACATGCTGGTAGGTTAATTGGATCCTGTCTAAATCGTCCCTAGTATGTATATGAATGTGAGTTAGGGACCTTAGATTGTAAGCTCCTTGAGAGTAGGGACTGATGTGAATGTACAATGTATATGTAAAGCGCTGCGTAAATTGACGGCGCTATATAAGTACCTGAAATAAATAAATAAATTTACTGCTTTATAGTCACCTAAATTAAAACTAAAAAATGAAAAAAACAACATACAACAAATAGGTAACCTAAATGTTTAATACATGTAACTTTACAGAATAGCAGACATTGCTATGTAATAATCATTCATAACTGCATTCGTTAGCTAAAGAAGGAAAAAAAAATAGGAATACTAATTGCAATATACATTAATAGATGCACACGAGGTAGGAGCACATCTCACATAAATAATGTTTTTTTCACATACATGGATCATGGTTACAGTGCAGTGCTTTATAATAACTTAGTAGAAATTGGCATTTGCATATACGCGGAATCACTAATTAGCGCTGATTTTGAATTTACTAACGTTTGTTCGCCGCTAATAGCACCCTTTTCATGCGCACATTTGCCTGTTGAACTTTTAATTGGCTAAAATGGGCGCTATTTGCAATAGTGCCCAGTACTTCCTGTCGCTATAGTAAATGATCCCCTATAACTTTTGCGCAAACCAATCAATATACGCTTATTTGGGATTTTTTTTTTACCAAAAAAAAATAGCAGAATACATGTTGGCCTAAATTGATGAAGACTTTTTTTTTTTTACTTTTTTTTGGATTGTTTTTTTTTTTTTCCAAAATTGGCAGTCTTTTTTGTTAACGCAAAAAAAATAAAAGCTGAGGTGAAAAATACCATCAAAAGAAAGCTCTATTTGTAAGGAAAAAAAGGACATCAAATTTATTTGTTTACAGCGTCACCCACCTGCACAATTGTCAGTTAAAATAACGGAGTGCCACATCACAAAAAAATGGCCTGGTCATTAAGGGGGTAAATCCTTCCGGATCTGAAGTGGTTAAAGGATAAGTTCACTTTTTTGCAAAAATAAATAAATAAATGCACATTTTTTGCAGGTAAAAATGTGCAGTTATTTTTTTTGGAGCCTGTAAAGCATTGCACCAGTGATCAGCAGATCTCTGGTGCCATGCAGGTCTCCAGCATATGGGTAAGCGGATACATTCTGACAGGAAGCATGAATGAACTACCATGGGGCTCACAGCGTCCATGGTAGTCCATTTAAAACTACAAGCCAAAAAGCCACAAAGGCTGCCAAACCTTGTAGTTTTCCATGCCCGGAGCCCTGTCAACCAGTGACGCGGCAAGGCGGGCAGAGCACCGCTCGGCCACGTTTTTTAAAATCGTGACATCTAGCGAGGAGGGAGAAGAACCCCACTAGCTGTCACAGCAGGGATCAGGGAGATATGGGTGTAACATCTTACGAAAGGTAAACTTATCCTTTAACAAGGTGGATGATGTCAACAGAATGGAGCACCTGATACTGACTGTTCAGAATAAATAAGAACAATATTCTAAAACGTGGCTCCACTGGAACATATTTGTGTATTCTGATGAGGGCAATGCCATAATGGACACCTGTTCTGGGGATTGACTTTTCCCTGGCCTGCAGGCTGGGTTTACACCGCCGTACGGAGCGGCTCACAGCAGGGGTCCGGTGCATCCCTGTTTACCGTTTCAGATCCGATTTTGGTCTGAATTTTTGGCTGAATTCGGACCTGAAATGGACCAGAAGACGCACAGGACTGCTGTGCAATTCACTCCGGAGCCACTCTGGAGATGTGTGAACCGGCTCCATTGAGAGCCATTCACACATCTCCTGTCATGCAAATTGGATGCGAGGAAACCCACATCCAATTCCCAGTAGTGTGAACCTAGCCTTAACCACATAGCGACCGGCGCACGCCGATGTACGTCGGCAGAATGGCACGGACAGGCAAATGGGCGTACCTGTACGTTGCGAGCTCCGTGAGTCTGACCGCGGGCCCCGCGGACTCGATGTCCGCAGGGACACCCGCGATCGTCTCACGGAGATGAAGAACGGGGAAATGCTGATGTAAACAAGAATCTCCCCGTTCTGCCTAGTGACAGTGTCACTGATCATAGCTCCCTGTGATTGGGAGTGGCGATCAGTGATGTGTCACACACAGCCCCTCCCCCCACAGTTAGAATCACTCCCTAGGACACACTTAACCCTTCCCTAGCCCCCTAGTGGTTAACCCCTTCACTGCCAGTGTCATTTTTACAGTAATCAGTGCAATTTAATAGCACTGATCGCTGTAAAAATGACAATGGTCCCAAAAATGTGTCAAAATTGTCTGATATGTACGGCATAATGTCGCAGTCACAATAAAAATCGCATTTCGCCGCCATTACTAATAAAAAATTTTTTTTAAAAAATGCCATAAACTAACCCCTATTTTGTAGACGCTATAACTTTTGAGCAAAACAAATCAATAAATGCTTATTGCGATTTTTTTTTTTTTTTTTTTTTTTTTTTTTTTTTTTACCAAAAATATTTAGAAGAATACGTATCGGCCTAAACTGAGGTAAAAAAAATGTTTTTTTTATATATTTGGGGATATTTATTATAGCAAAAAGTAAAAAAATAATGTGTTTTTTTCAAAATTGTTGCTCCAATTTTGTTTATAGCGCAAAAAATAAAAAGCGCAGAGGCGATCAAATACCATCAAAAGAAAGCTCTATTTGTGGGAAAAAAAGGACGTCAATTTTGTTTGGGAGCCACGTCGCACGACCGCGCAATTGTCAGTTAAAGCGATGCAGTGCCGAATCGCAAAAAAGTGCTCTGGTCTTTGGCCAGCGAAATGGTCCGGGGCTTAAGTGGTTAAATGGTACTGCACATGATGTATTTTAATTTCGCTGGAAGCAGAGCACCCATTGAATAAAATTATTATGTCTCATGTTAATGCATTAACTGCTTATCAAATCTCCATGTTCATTAAACATACTCTCAAACTCATTTTAGTTCACAAAAACAATAATATCTCCAAATTTTCCTGGAATGAGGTTATTTCTAATGTAGAGCCAGAAGCTGACCCTACAACATGTAATCAAAAGGCGGCTGCTGGTTATGGAGTCTGTTTACATCCTCACACATCCTGTCACTGCTGTGCTGTAATATGTACAGCGGTGGCAGTAAAGGGTTAAGAAGGTTTTGCATTGGTACCTGTGCCCCATAGTAGTGCATGGCTTCTGAGTCTGTTTTTGACAACAGCTTGACTATTAGGCCTAAAACCAGTCAGAATTTTCAAACAGGTTTTGTCCCCCCCCATAGACTTCATTTGCTGAATTGGGTTCACAGAATTTCACATTTTTCAGCAGATCAGACCCGGGCAGATTTGCTCATCCCTATTTTGGTGATGTGAAAGCATGAAGGGCACAGTGAGTGTCTTTGTTGTCTCTGTGCAGGAATATTTAAGATTTCATTTTTGTGCTCCAAATTGTTTTCTGCGTTCGGCTACCGTACCCGGAATGATTTCAGAGATTTCTTGATTAGAAGGTTCTGTCTTTTTACTTGTTACTTGGGGTTCCGGGGGATCAGCCAAGGCCGGGGAAGTGGTCTTTTGACATCCAGGACTCCTAGAATCTCTGCTCCAATTTTTAGTTGCACATTTAGCTGAATTCACACCGCCTTGATTTCCTGCAGATAATGGAAACAACGATAAGATAGTAGAGATCAAAATGGTCCAATGACACAATAAAAATCATGCAAATAAATATATTAATGGGCAACTCAGTGAACTGCTAATGTTTTCCAGGCATCAATGCTACTGTCAGACAACTTGTTCTGTTTTTTTTTAAGTTTTTTTTTAATGAGTTTTTAGCTCTGATTTAACCTAATAAAGAAGAGTTATGATCATGCTTAGCAAGATCTGGATGTTCAGTATTTAAGTGTTACATGCTGTGGCAGCCTGACCATTAATGGCACATGAGTGCCACCCCCCCCTATCCATGCGTCCAGCCCCCCTGATCTACATGCCGGGCGCCGGAAGCATGGATTCCAAGCAGAGATTTTTTTTGAAGCACGTGATTAGAGCCAGGCTTCAAAAAAAGGGTGGGCTCTGGGCGCAGAGCACTGTACCCGAAGCCCACCCAGTTGTGTGACAATATCGAATATATATTCGCTATTGTAACACTGGTTCTCCTCCTGGCCAATCAGGAAGCGGGTCAGGTCACCCGATTGGGCGAAAGGAGATCCGATTGGCCGCCAGGAGGAGGAGGGAGGAGATGCAGGGGAAGCGAGGAAACAGCCCGGAGAAAACAGCCCAGAGAGAAGCCGACGCCGCCTGCCACCCAGAGCGCTGCCCACGAGATGAGGTAAGTGCGGGGCCCCAACCACTAACTGCCTGACCGGGGGGGGGATTCCGCCCATGACCTCCGTGACTTGGTCGGCTCTCTACTGACCTGGAGGTGTGGTGGGTGCCATCTCTGAGGGGGCCACTGTGTATGTGCATTTACTTATGAAAGCTTTTTAAGCTAAGTTCAGCTGCAGTCACAACTTTCTGTGCAAAAGTGTCCATTGGGAAAAGTCCTAGCATACGTTTTGGATGTGCTCCACTCAAAACAAAGTTTTCAATTGATGTTCCATCCACTGTTGCAAATAGATTTGTATAATGCCGCTACACACGACCGGTTTTGCCATTGGAATAAACTCCGAAGGTTTCTCCGACGGAATTCCATTCAAGCGGTCTTGCCTACAAACGGTCAAACCAAAGTCCGCCCAAAGTCCGACGTCTAGAACGAGGTGACGTACAACACGTACGACGGGACTAGTAAGAGGACGTTCAATAGCCAGTAGCCAATAGCTTCCGTCTCGTACTTGCTTCGGAGCATGCGTCGTTTTTGGTCCTTCAGAACAGCATACAGATAATCAGTTTTGCCGATAGGAATAGGTTCCGCCGGAATATTTAGAACATGTTCCATTTCTAGGTCCGTCAGAATTTTCGAAAAAAAAAAAGGCAGATGAGGCATACACACGATCGGAATAGATGATGGGAGGACTCCGTCTGACTTTTTCTGTCGGACATTCCGCTCGTGAGTACGCGGCTTAAGAATGTGTCTGTGGAGTGTGGATGGAGCACAACTGAATGTTCAGTTTCAGGTGGAGCACAATTGATTTTTGCCACACCACCAGAGTCAGTGTAATTATACAAATCTATTTGCAACAGTGGATGGAGCATTAACCACTTAAAGTGTTACTAAACCCACAACAGTAAAATCAGTCTGTATCTGCAGATAAACATGCTTGTTGTACTCACTATAGAACCTAAGGGGTTAATCCTCTGCACTGTGTAAAAAGGTTGTTTGATCCTGTCTTCTCTAATCCTCCCCTTCTTCCACTGTCCCCAAAACACGTCCGGATAAGACAGAGTAAATGAAGTCAGGCTGCACATGCTCAGTTTGGTATGTATTGCCAGAGAGGTTTTTTTCTTGGGAGAATGTGATCAGCACAGGGCCAATCAGCACTGTCCAGACAGAGGGTCAGGGGTCCTGCATCCTGATAGGTCAGCCAGTGCAGTATGAAAACTCCTCCTACAAGCTTTAACCAGACACTGATAGAAGTCACAAGACTGCTACGTATATACTGCTGATGAGAAAAGGTACTTAGCAGTTTATATTTACTAAAATATTTGCATTTCCATGTTCTGTGCACTGTGGGAGACCAGATATAGTGAATACAGGGTCCTAGGTTTAGTAACACTTTAGAGAACCAGTCTTTTTCTAACATTTGGCATGAAATTTTCACCATGTTGGTAACAACCCATGCAATCCATACATACAAAGAAACCAAAACAAATACGTTCAGAATGAAGTTAGATGTAAAAAAATGGAATGACACTGGGAAAAAGTATTGAACACATGAAGAAAGGGAGGTGCAAAAAGGCATGTAAAGCCAAGAAACCAACTGAAATCTATCAATAATTAGAAAGCAATCCTTCCCCTTGTCAGTGCAAATTATTATCAGCTGGTTCAGTCTCAACTGATAGCCTATAAAAAGGTGTCTCATTACCAAGGTGTCACACAAGAAACATCTTGGGTAAAAGTAAAGAGCTCTCTCTAGACCTTCACAACCGTTTTGTTGCAAAACATACTAATGGCATTGGTTATAGAAAGGTTTCTAAACTTCTGAATGTTCCAGTGAGCACTGTTGGGGCCATAACCTGAAAGTGGAAAGAACATAATTTCACCATAAACTGGACACAACCAGGTGCTCCTCACAAGATTTCTGACAAAGGTGTGAGAAGAATTATCAGAAGAGTTGCCCAAGAGCCAAGGAGCACTTGTGGAGAGCTATAGAAAGACCTGGAATTAGCAGGTAGAATTGTTTCAAAGAAAACAATAAGTAATGCATTCAACTGCCATGTCCTGTATGCACGCTAACCACGCAAGACTCCATTGCTAAATAAAAAGCATATTGAAGCTCATTTAAAGTTTGCTGCACAACATTTAGACAAGGCTGTGAAATACGGGAGAATATAGTCTGGTCAGATGAGACCAAAATTGAACTGTTTGGATGCCATAATACATACCATGTTTGGAGGTCAAATGGCACATCACCCCAAAAACACCAAATTACCATCGGTGAAGTTTGGAGGTGGGAACATCATGGTGTGGGGCTGTTTTTCAGTAAACGGTAGTGGGAAATTTAATTTCATTGAAAAAAAGGATGAATGAAAAAATGTACCAAGACATTCTTGATAAAAATCTGCTGCCATCTACCAGGATGATGAAGATGAAACGAGGGTGGACATTTCAGCAAGATAATGATCCCAAACACAAAGCCAAGGAAACTCTCAATTGGTTTTAAAGAAAAAAAATAAAGCTGCTAGAACAGGGCAGCCAATCACCTGACTTGAATCCAATAGAAAATCTACGGAAAGAACTAAAGATCAGAGTTCATAGAAGAGACCCACAGAACCTTCAAGATCTGAAGACGGTTTGTGTGGAAGAATGGACCAAAATCACACCTGAGCAACGCATGCGACTAGTTTCTCCATACAGGAGGCGTCTTGAAGCTCTCATTACCAACAAAGGATTTTGTACGGAGTATTAAATAAATTTTGGTTAGTGTGTTCAATACTTTTCCCTGTCATTCCATTTTCTTACACATAACTTCATTTCTGAACTTATTTGTTTTGGTTTCTTTGTATGTATGGATTGCATGGGTTGTTACCGACATGTGGTGAATTCTGTAACCAATGCCATCAATATATCTTTTGCAACAATAAGGTTGCAAAGGTCTTGGGAGAGTTCCTTGCTTTTACCCATCATGAGATGTTTGTGTGACACCTTGGTAATGAGACACCTTTTTACAGGCCATCAGTTGAGACTGAACCAGCTGATATTAGTTTGCACTGACAAGGGGAAGGATTGTTTTCTAATTATTGACAGATTTCAGCTGGTGTCTTGGCTTTACATGCCTTTTTGCACCTCCCTTTCTTCATGCATTCAATACCTTTTCCCTTTGCCATTCCATTTTATTACACATAACTTAATTTCTGAACGTATTTGTTTTGGTTTCTTTGTATGTATGGATTGCATGGGTTGTTATCGACATGTGGTGAAAATTTCATGTCAATAGCACCTTTAGAAATATATTTACCTAAAAAAATGGTGATGTGTTCAATGCTTATTTTATCGCTGTATATAATATCCCAAAAAAGTGCAGCGCTATCCTTCAATGAATATATAATGCATAAATCATATAAGTGACCATCAATCTCATAAATAATAACAAAAACAAAAAGTATATAAATAAATCAGAGTAAGTCCATCTTTCATTAACCACTTGCTGCCCGCCCGCCATGACGGCGGGACGGAGCAGCTGTTGTTCTGGGCCGCCGTCATATGACGGCGCAGCCTTCCAGGCAGCCCAGGGGGCACGCGCGCCCGCCGCATCGCTCGGGTCCCGGTGCGCATGCCCGGCGGCCGCGATGTCCGCCGGGCACCCGCGATTGCCCGGTAACCGAGCAGGACCGTGGATCTGTGTGTGTGAACACACAGATCCACGTCCTGTCAGATGGGAGGAGACCGATGGTGTGTTCCTTGTACAGAGGAACACCGATCGGTCTCCTCCCCTTGTGAATCCCCTCCCCCCACAGTTAGAATCACTCCCTAGCAACATATTTAAGCCTATAGCGCCCCCTCCTGGTTAACCCCTTCATTGCCAGTCACATTTATACAGTAATCAATGCATTTTTATAGCACGGATCGCTGTATAAATGTGAATGGTCCCAAAAATGTGTCAAAATTGTCCGATATGTCCGCCGCAATATCGCAGTCACAATAAAAATCGCAGATCGCCGCCATTACTAGTAAAAAAAAAAAAATAATAATAAAAATGCTATAAATCTATCCCCTTATTTTGTAGACGCTATAACTTTTGCGCAAACCAATAAATATATGCTTATTGCGATATTTTTTACCAAAAATATGTAGAAGAATACGTATTGGCCTAAACTGAGGAAAAAATTTGTTTAAAAAAAAAAAATTTGGATATTTATTATAGCAAAAAGTAAAAAATATTGTGTATTTTTTCAAACTTGTCACTCTTGTTTTGTTTATAGCACAAGAAATAAAAACCGCAGGGGTGATCAAATACCACCAAAAGAAAGCTCTATTGGTGGGGAAAAAATGATAAAAATTTCATTTGTGTGCAGTGTTGTATGACCACACAATTGTTATTCAAAGTGTGACAGCACTGAAAGCTGAAAATTGGCCTGGGCAGGAAGGGGGTGAAAATGCCCTGTATGGAAGTGGTTAAAGTCCATAAAATAGGGAATGTCCAGTTTCAGTGAATAGTGCAGTCCCATACACCATAGGAATCTTAACTTTGACCACCACAGTGTCCTTCACCCTACCTATGGGTGTCCTCTCACCTGCTTAGACAGATCTCACTAATTACAGGAGGTCAATATGCGCTTTTTCAGTATTATAGTGGCACTGCTCCACTGGCTGAATGATCCCGGGCCGCAGCTCCCAGCGTGGTGTCATTAATATAGAAAGCAAGAGGAAGAAACCATAGTGCAGATCGCTTATAGTATCTTTTATTTAAATGTATACCTCACTCACAATTCAGAAGTAAAAAAACAGCATGTTTTTTACTTCTGAATCATTTTGGCATCGACAGCTCCGCCTAGCTCCACCCAGCATGATTACATCACCGCTTACCTCATGCGTTGTGCCCAATGGGCTTTCTCAAAGGTTCATGCTGGGAGCTGTGGACTGTCATCATTCAGCCAGTGGAGCAGTGCCACTATAATACTGCAAAAACACAAATTGACCTCCTGTAATTAGTGAGGTCTGTCTAAGCAGGTGAGAGGACACCCTTAGGTAGGGTGAAGGACACTGTGGTGGTCAAAGTTAAGATTCCTATGGTGTATGGGACTGCACTATTCACTGAAATTGGACATTCCTTATTTTATGGACTTTAATGAAAGATGCACTTTGATTATATTCTTTTTTTTTTGTTATTATTTATGATTTATGCACCATATATTCATTGAAGGATAGCGCTGCATTTTAATGGTCCCTTACAATATCGGGACAAGGTCATCCAGGGTCAAGATTCCAAAATGCACTCCTCCCCACTTCCTTGGAACAGGGCACCCCTATCTCTGCAATAAACCATTGCGCCCAGGGCAGCCACCCCTCCTGCCCACCCCTTCTCCCGGCCCTGGTCACTTATATGATTTATGCACTATATATATATTGATTGAAGGATAGTGCTGCACTGTTTTGAGATATTATACAATTTATTATTAATGCACCTTATGGACTTTGAGCGCTTCATTAATAGTAATGTAAATTTATTAATTTTTGTGTAATGAATTAAAACACAGAGACACCTTGAATAGGCGTTTGGCACCATAGGACATTATTTTTGAGTTTGCACAAAAAAAGGTAATTTTATATAGATTTATTAGCACTGCCTTAGCTACTATATTTATTGATTGTGTTGTAAACACTGGAGGGCTGCTGCTTGTCACAGTGAAATCAATCCTTTTTTTCCTGGTGCAGGTGTTAAGCATGTCATATTTTTTCCAGATAATAGCCTATGAAGTCAAGGGGCTTCAGCATATAATAAAAAAATTGCTCAGTGCTTTGATTAATTATATTTTCCCCTGGTCTGGGTGTGTATTTTATGATTGGCCAGGAAAGAGGGGGGCCTATTGGCATACCCCCCAACTTTTTGAGATGGGAATGAGGGACACCTATTAGCAAAAGTATGTAGGCATAGGACACACCCCCTGCCACCCACACCACCCCCTCCCCCCAAAGGAGAATTGTACAAAGAAAAAGATTGGTTAAACTCACAAGTGCTTTTTTTTACAAGTGCTATGATGTCACAGTAGCCGCGCTCCTTCATCAAGCTCAGATGACATTGTGACATCGTAGCCCATACGCTCAGGAAACGCGTCGCTTACCAGTGACGTCACAACCCCGCGCCTGCCTTCCACTAGCGTTCCTGGCCTCGCTTTGGATTCCATCACCACCGCAGCCGGCTTCAGCGGTATACAGCAAGCCACACGCACGGCAGCCAGCAGAGACGATTGTGACTGACCTGACGGACCCCTCTCATGATGGATCACCTCTTCATTTTTACCATATGCTGTCTTTTATTCATCCAAATGTGAGTTGTTCGCACATTGGCTTTTTTATTAAATTGGTTTACATACTACACCCAGAGGCGCCTTTCCCCTTGTGTTTTTTCCTTCAGATCCTGGAGCTCGGTTTCAGTTCCTTTGGAAGGCAGCCCTGGTTGTGGATCCCATACCAATAGTTTATTTTCCACATGTCTCCAATAGGGATGAGCCGAACACCCCCCTGTTCGGTTCGCACCAGAACATGCGAACAGGAAAAAAGTTCGTTCGAACATGCGAACACCGTTAAAGTCTATGGGACACGAACATGAATAATCAAAAGTGCTAATTTTAAAGGCTTATATGCAAGTTATTGTCATAAAAAGTGTTTGGGGACCTGGGTCCTGCCCCAGGGGACATGGATCAATGCAAAAAAAAGTTTTAAAAACGGCCGTTTTTTCAGGAGCAGTGATTTTAATAATGCTTAAAGTCAAACAATAAAAGTGTAATATCCCTTTAAATTTCGTACCTGGGGGGTGTCTATAGTATGCCTGTAAAGGGGCGCATGTTTCCTGTGTTTAGAACAGTCTGACAGCAAAATGACATTTTGAAGGAAAAAACTCATTTAAAACTACCCGCGGCTATTGCATTGCCGACAATACACATAGAAGTTCATTGATAAAAACGGCATGGGAATTCCCCAAAGGGGAACCCCGAACCAAAATTTAAAAAAAAATATGACGTGGGAGTCCTCCTAAATTCCATACCAGGCCCTTCAGGTCTGGTATGGATATTAAGGGGAACCCCAGCCAAAATTAAAAAAAAAAATGATGTGGGGTTCCCCCTAAATTCCATACCAGACCCTTCAGGTCTGGTATGGATTTTAAGGGGAACCCCGCGCCAAAAAAAAAAAAAAAAACGGCGTGGGGTCCCCCCAAAAATCCATACCAGACCCTTATCCGAGCACGCAACCTGGCAGGCCGCAGGAAAAGAGGGGGGGACGAGAGTGCGGCCCCCCCTCCCTCCTGAACCGTACCAGGCCACATGCCCTCAACATTGGGAGGGTGCTTTGGGGTAACCCCCGAAAACACCTTGTCCCCATGTTGATGAGGACAAGGGCCTCATCCCCACAACCCTGGCCGGTGGTTGTGGGGGTCTGCGGGCGGGGGGCTTATCGGAATCTGGAAGCCCCCTTTAACAAGGTGACCCCCAGATCCCGGCCCCCCCCCTGTGTGAAATGGTAAGGGGGTACATAAGTACCCCTACCATTTCACGAAAAAAGTGTCAAAAATGTTAAAAATGACAAGAGACAGTTTTTGACAATTCCTTTATTTAAATGCTTCTTCTTTCTTCTATCTTCCTTCATCTTCTGGTTCTTCTGGCTCTTCTGGTTCTTCCTCCGGCGTTCTCGTCCAGCATCTCCTCCGCGGCCTCTTCTATCTTCTTCTCCTCGGGCCGCTCCGCACCCATGGCATGGGGGGGAGGCTCCCGCTCTTTTCTTCTTTTCTTCTCTTCTTCTCTTCTTCATTTTCTTCTCCGGGCCGCTCCGCAATCCATGCTGGCATGGAGGGAGGCTCCCGCTGTGTGACGGCTCTCCTCGTCTGACAGTTCTTAAATAATGGGGGGGGGGCCACCCGGTGACCCCGCCCCCCTCTGACGCACGGTGACTTGACGGGACTTCCCTGTGACGTCACGGGGAATGCCACAGGGAAGTCCCGTCAAGTCACCGTGCGTCAGAGGGGGGCGGGGTGACCGGGTGGCCCCGCCCCCCGTTATTTAAGAACTGTCAGACGAGGAGTGCCGTCACACAGCGGGAGCCTCCCTCCATGCCAGCATGGATTGCGGAGCGGCCCGGAGAAGAAAATGAAGAAGAGAAGAAGAGAAGAAAAGAAGAAGAGAAGAGCGGGAGCCTCCCCCCCATGCCATGGGTGCGGAGCGGCCCGAGGAGAAGAAGATAGAAGACGCCGCGGAGGAGATGCTGGACGAGAACGCCGGAGGAAGAACCAGAAGAGCCAGAAGAACCAGAAGATGAAGGAAGATAGAAGAAAGAAGAAGCATTTAAATAAAGGAATTGTCAAAAACTGTCTCTTGTCATTTTTAACATTTTTGACACTTTTTTCGTGAAATGGTAGGGGTACTTATGTACCCCCTTACCATTTCACACAGGGGGGGGGCCGGGATCTGGGGGTCACCTTGTTAAAGGGGGCTTCCAGATTCCGATAAGCCCCCCGCCCGCAGACCCCCACAACCACCGGCCAGGGTTGTGGGGATGAGGCCCTTGTCCTCATCAACATGGGGACAAGGTGTTTTGGGGGGCTACCCCAAAGCACCCTCCCAATGTTGAGGGCATGTGGCCTGGTACGGTTCAGGAGGGAGGGGGGGCCGCACTCTCGTCCCCCCCTCTTTTCCTGCGGCCTGCCAGGTTGCGTGCTCGGATAAGGGTCTGGTATGGATTTTTGGGGGGACCCCACGCCGTTTTTTTTTTTTTTTGGCGCGGGGTTCCCCTTAAAATCCATACCTGACCTGAAGGGTCTGGTATGGAATTTAGGGGGACTCCCACGTCATTTTTTTTTTTTAAATTTTGGTTCGGGGTTCCCCTTTGGGGAATTCCCATGCCGTTTTTATCAATGACCTTCTATGTGTATTGTCGGCAATGCAATAGCCGCGGGTAGTTTTAAATGAGTTTTTTCCTTCAAAATATCATTTTGCTGTCAGACTGTTCTAAACACAGGAAATATGCGCCCCTTTACAGGCACACTATAGACACCCCCCAGGTACGAAATTTAAAGGGATATTACACTTTTATTGATTGACTTTAAGCATTATTAAAATCACTGCTCCCGAAAAAACGGCCGTTTTTAAAACTTTTTTTTGCATTGATCCATATCCCCTGGGGCAGGACCCAGGTCCCCAAACACTTTTTATGACAATAACTTGCATATTAGCCTTTAAAATTAGCACTTTTGATTTCTCCCATAGACTTTTAAAGGGTGTTCCGCGGCATTCGAATTTGCCGCGAACACCCCAAATTGTTCGCTGTTCGGTGAACTTGCGAACAGCCAATGTTCGAGTCGAACATGAGTTCGACTCGAACTCGAAGCTCATCCCTAGTCTCCAACATAGACTGTCATAAATATACCATTCCCTTTCTCCCAAGATAACATCATATATATAGTATCTGTTTGCCAATTATGATGGTTCTATAACTTTCCAGTTCTTTGCGCCTTTACTTGTGTAATGCTTTTTTTTACCACTACTATTTCTTTATATTAGCTTTGGAAACTTACAAATGCAGCAATTTAGAAATTGGGTGAAAGGTTTAGCACTGTAAACACTTTTGGATAGATAAATAGTGCATTTTATATATAACCATATAAATCAGACTTAAATGAGGGAGAAATGAGGAGGAAAGGGGGACATTGTTCCAAATGATGGACAGCCCCTTGAAATCAGGGAGAGTTGGGAGCTATGCCTATTAGACCTTTATGATCTAAAGCAGGGGTCCCCAACCCCCAGACCGGGGACCGGTACTGGTCTGTGCCCTGTTTGCAGACGGCCTCCAAATTCTTCACTGAAAGAGGTGCAGCAGGCAAGCAGAGAGATGACATCATCTTTCCCCGCCCACCTCACATCACAGCTGTTCTGCCTCCGGACTGTCATAGGATGGCAGTATAGCTACTTTGCATGTGCTGGTTTCCCTGCTCAAATGTGGGATGCTCAGGAGGCTGTACCACTGGGGAGAGGCTGCAAGAGAATACATGTAAGTGTTTTCACTGCAGAAAATCTTTACAAATTGGCCTTAAAGTGACAAGCTGCATCTGACCACTGACCTACAGTATACAAGACCACAGCACTGGGGTCTATAAAACCTGCAATGGTTGCATTTAGAGCGGATAAATAGTGCAAGTGATACTAAAACCCCAATTCAAACATCCAGATTAGTAGGACATGGGAAACTGCTTGAAACCCAATAGGGTTGTTGTGCTCAGAGTTGGGCGTTAAGTGGAACCCCCTACAAACTGTCAAATACATACATATTTACCTGCCCATATGTAGGCAAGTTATTGTTAATCCTGTTGTAAAACGTTTTGCTGGTGCTGCAATAATGAAGGGTTCTGTGCTGTCATGTCTTCTTCTGTCTGCGACTCACTTCTCTTTGAGAGGTGATATATACAGGGAAGGACCAACCTCATGTGTAGTCTAGGCATGGGATTGATGCAGTAAGGACCCTCTCTACTATGTGATCTGTCAGAGTGGTGGCCTTTTTTTCTCAGAAAATAGATGCAGGAACTCAACCATGACCCCACAAATGGCTCTATTACCTCCCCCGCACACTGTAGGTGGCTCTGCCCCTTTCACTTACAGGGAGATCATCCAGTGGGGGTGTCATGATATGCATCGCACCCTGGGTACCTTCACCTCCCTTGTCCCCATCCTGCACTCAGTGGAAGCTGCTTAGAAGATCAGATCTGTGGAAGCCATGGGGGGAAAGAGCTGTCACTTGTAAACATAGAAGCCAGGCTTCTGTGTTTACAAGTGATAGTGGTGAGCAGGAAGCAGAGGACCTGAGCCAGAGGTGGTGGAGTTCCACCAAGTTCCAGCTGAAAAAGCCCTGGGTGTAACCCTTTAATGGGACCACAAGGGTGACCACTTCTAAGAGTAGCAACATTTATAAGTAACAGAGAAAAACAATCATAACAGGCAGTCAATATCACAATGTAAATAGGAAGAGCCGGTGATCCGCTTTTCCTCACTCGCGCTGACAGTCCCATCTCTAATTTAGTAGCATGCTGGATGATGTGCTTAATTTTGGACAGTGGGTGGCTTATTTTGTGCTAGCTGCATTTGAGTTGGTCTGGACATGCTCAGTGACTTTGCTTTTTTGGTGGTGATTTTTGTGTGTGAACAGCACTTGGATGTTTTTGGGCATGCTCAGAGTGTGTTTTTTGGGTTAGTAATTTAAGGACATCCTTAACAGGTGTACCCACTTTGAAGTTCCTTCTCTAGATTGGGTAAACTTGCATTTTGTGTGTTTTATGGACTGTGCATGTGTTTTCAATTGCCTCATTAGCACACAAACCTATGTTATATAAAGCTTGCAGATAGCATTCTTTACTTTGCCCTGAAAAGGGGAAAGATTGTGTGTGTGGGGGTCCGGCAAGAGAGTACATTTGGGTGTCCTTATCGAGTTTGTAACTCGAAAATGTATTTTCTCTTTGTATTTTGTTTGTTATGTCTTTGCAAAATACATGTGATTTCAAGCAAGTTTTTTTAGTTTATTTTATTTTTTTGGGTGGGGGATATTTTCCCCTGAAATATTTTTGATGTTGTCAATGTATGTCATTTTTAGGTTGTTCAATTTGATTTAATTGTCTGCGCTGCATTATTTTGCAAAATATTTCTCAAGATGTTGTGAATAATTAATGTTTAAATTCTTAACCACTTGCCGACCGCCTAACGCACATATACGGCGGCAGAATGGCACGGGCAGGCAGAATCACGTACCTGTACGTGATCTGCCTCCCGCGGGCGGGGGGTCCAATCGGACCCCCCCCGGTGCCAGCGGCGGTCGGCATTTGACTGGGAGCGTCGGGAGGCGAGGGGGAGACCATCCGATCGTGGCCCCCCCCTCGCGATCGCTCCCAGCCAATCCGAATCCTCCCCTGCCTGTGTGTAGTTTCACACAGGCAGAGGATGTGATGTCATCTCTCCTCGGCTTGGCAGTTTCCGTTCCAGCGCCAAGGAGAGAAGACATGTAAGTGCACAACACACACACACACACACACACACACACACACACACACACACACACACACACACACACACAGTAGAACATGCCAGGCATACTTTACACCCCCGATCGCCCCCCGATCCCCCCCCCCCCCCCAATCACCCCCCCCCGTCACAAACTGACAGCAAGCGGTATTTTTTTTTTTCTGATTACTGCATTGGTGTCAGTTTGTGACAGTTACAGTGTTAGGGCAGTGAGTGTTAGGCCCCCTTTAGGTCTAGGATACCCCCCTAACCCCCCCTAATAAAGTTTTAACCCCTTGATCACCCCCCGTCACCAGTGTCACTAAGCGATCATTTTTCTGATCGCTGTATTAGTGTCGCTGGTGACGCTAGTTAGGGACGTAAATATTTAGGTTCGCCGTCAGCGTTTTATAGCGACAGGGACCCCCATATACTATCTAATAAATGTTTTAACCCCTTGATTGCCCCCTAGTTAACCCTTTCACCACTGATCACCGTATAACTGTTACGGGTGACGCTGGTTAGTTTGTTTATTTTTTATAGTGTCAGGGCACCCGCCGTTTATTACCGAATAAAGGTTTAGCCTCCTGATCGCCCGGCGGTGATATGCGTCGCCCCAGGCAGCGTCAGATTAGCGCCAGTACCGCTAACACCCACGCACGCAGCATACGCCTCCCTTAGTGGTATAGTATCTGAACGGATCAATATCTGATCCGTTCAGATCTATACTAGTGTCCCCAGCAGTTTAGGGTTCCCAAAAACGCAGTGTTAGCGGGATCAGCCCAGATACCTGCTAGCACCTGCGTTTTTCCCCTCTGCCCGGCCCAGCCCACCCAAGTGCAGTATCGATCGATCACTGTCACTTACAAAACACTAAACGCATAACTGCAGCGTTCGCAGAGTCAGGCCTGATCCCTGCGATCGCTAACAGTTTTTTTTGTAGCGTTTTGGTGAACTGGCAAGCACCAGCGGCCTAGTACACCCCGGTCGTAGTCAAACCAGCACTGCAGGAACACTTGGTGACGTGGCGAGTCCCATAAGTGCAGTTCAAGGTGGTGAGGTGGCAAGCACAAGTAGTGTCCCGCTGCCACCAAAAAGACAAACACAGGCCCGTCGTGCCCATAATGCCCTTCCTGCTGCATTCGCCAATCCTAATTGGGAACCCACCGCTTCTGCAGCGCCCGTACCTCCCCCATTCACATCCCCAACCAAATGCAGTCGGCTGCATGAGAGGCATGTTCTTCATGTCCTCCCGAGTACCCCTACCCAACGAACCCCCCCAAAAAATGTCGTGTCTGCAGCAAGTGCAGATATAGGCGTGACACCCGCTATTATTGTCCCTCCTGTCCTGACAATCCTGGTCTTTGCATTGGTGAATGTTTTGAACGCTACCATTCATTAGTTGAGTATTAGCGTAGGGTACAGCATTGCACAGACTAGGCACACTTTCACAGGGTCTCCCAAGATGCCATCGCATTTTGAGAGACCCGAACCTGGAACCGGTTACAGTTATAAAAGTTAGTTACAAAAAAAAGTGTAAAAAAAAACAAAACAAAAATATAAAATAAAAAAAAAATAGTTGTCGTTTTATTGTTCTCTCTCTCTCTATTCTCTCTCTCTTGTTCTGCTCTTTTTTACTGTATTCTATTCTGCAATGTTTTATTGTTATTATGTTTTATCATGTTTGTTTTTCAGGTATGTAATTTTTTATACCTTACCGTTTACTGTGCTTTATTGTTAACCATTTTTTTGTCTTCAGGTACGCCATTCATGACTTTGAGTGGTTATACCAGAATGATGCCTGCAGGTTTAGGTATCATCTTGGTATCATTCTTTTCAGCCAGCGATCGGCTTTCATGTAAAAGCAATCCTAGCAGCTAATTAGCCTCTAGACTGCTTTTACAAGCAGTGGGAGGGAATGCCCCCCCCCCCCAACGTCTTCCGTGTTTTTCTCTGGCTCTCCTGTCTCAACAGGGAACCTGAGAATGCAGCCGGTGATTCAGCCAGCTGACCATAGAGCTAATCAGAGACCAGAGTGGCTCCAAACATCTCTATGGCCTAAGAAACCGGAAGCTACGAGCATTTTATGACTTAGATTTCGCCGGATGTAAACAGCGCCATTGGGAAATTGGGAAAGCATTTTATCACACCGATCTTGGTGTGGTCAGATGCTTTGAGGGCAGAGGAGAAATCTAGGGTCTAATAGACCCCAATTTTTGCAAAAAAGAGTACCTGTCACTACCTATTGCTATGATAGGGGATATTTACATTTCCTGAGATAACAATAAAAATGATTAAAAAAAAAAAAAAATGAAAGGAACAGTTTAAAAAATAAGATAAAAAAATAATAATAATAATAAAGAAAAAAAAAAAAAAAGCACCCCTGTCGCCCCCTGCTCTCGCGCTAAGGCGAACGCAAGCGTCGGTCTGGCGTCAAATGTAAACAGCAATTGCACCATGCATGTGAGGTATCACCGCGAACGTCAGATCGAGGGCAGTAATTTTAGCAGTAGACCTCCTCTGTAAATCTAAAGTGGTAACCTGTAAAGGCTTTTAAAGGCTTTTAAAAATGTATTTAGTTTGTCGCCACTGCACGTTTGTGCGCAATTTTAAAGCATGTCATGTTTGGTATCCATGTACTTGGCCTAAGATCATCTTTTTTATTTCATCAAACATTTGGGCAATATAGTGTGTTTTAGTGCATTAAAATTTAAAAAAGTGTGTTTTTTCCCCAAAAAATGCGTTTGAAAAATCGCTGCGCAAATACTGTGTGAAAAAAAAAAATGAAACACCCACCATTTTAATCTGTAGGGCATTTGCTTTAAAAAAATATATAATGTTTGGGGGTTCAAAGTAATTTTCTTGCAAAAAAAAATTATTTTTTTATGTAATCAAAAAGTGTCAGAAAGGGCTTTGTCTTCAAGTGGTTAGAAGAGTGGGTGATGTGTGACATAAGCTTCTAAATGTTGTGCATAAAATGCCAGGACAGTTCAAACCCCCCCCCAAATGACCCCATTTTGGAAAGTAGACACCCCAAGCTATTTGCTGAGAGGCATGTCGAGTCCATGGAATATTTTATATTGTGACACAAGTTGCGGGAAAGAGACAATTTTTTATTTTTTTTATTTTTTTTTGCGCAAAGTTGTCACTAAATGATATATTGCTCAAACATGCCATGGGAATATGTGAAATTACACCCCAAAATACATTCTGTTGCTTCTCCTGAGTACGGGGATACCACATGTGTGAGACTTTTTGGGAGCCTAGCCGCGTATGGGACCCCGAAAACCAAGCACCGCCTTCAGGCTTTCTAAGGCCGTAAATTTTTGATTTCACTCTTCACTGCCTATCACAGTTTTGGAGGCCATGGAATGCTCAGGTGGCAAAAAACCCCCCCAAATGACCCTATTTTGGAAAGTAGACACCCCAAGCTATTTGATGAGAGGTATAGTGAGTATTTTGCAGACCTCACTTTTTGTCACAAAGTTTTGAAAATTGAAAAAAGAAAAAAAAATTTTTTTTTCTCGTCTTTCTTTATTTTCAAAAACAAATGAGAGCTGCAAAATACTCACCATGCCTCTCAGCAAATAGCTTGGGGTGTCTACTTTCCAAAATGGGGTCATTTGGGGTGGTTTTGTGCCACCTGGGCATTCCATGGCCTCCGAAACTGTGATAGGTAGTGAGGAGTAAAATCAAAAATGTACGCCCTTAGAAATCCTGAAGGCAGTGATTGGTTTTCGGGGTCCCGTACGCGGCTAGGCTCCCAAAAAGTCCCACACATGTGGTATCCCCGTACTCAGGAGAAGCAGCTAAATGTATTTTGGGGTGCAATTCCACATATGCCCATGGCCTGTGTGAGCAATATATCATTTAGTGACAACTTTGTGCAAAAAAAAAAAAATTGTCACTTTCCCGCAACTTGTGTCAAAATATAAAACATTCAATGGACTCAACATGCCTCAAAGCAAATAGCTTGGGGTGTCTACTTTCCAAAATGGGGTCATTTGGGGGGGTTTTATGCCATCTGGGCATTTTATGGCCTTCAAAACTGTGATAGGCAGTGAGGAGTAAAATCAAAAATGTACGCCCTTAGAAATCCTGAAGGCAGTGATTGGTTTTCGGGGCCCCGTACGCGGCTAGGCTTCCAAAAAGTCCCACACATGTGGTATCCCCATACTCAGGAGAAGCAGCTAAATGTATTTTGGGGTGCAATTCCACATATGCCCATGGCCTGTGTGAGCAATATATCATTTAGTGACAACTTTTTGTAATTTTTTTTTTTTTTTTGTCATTATTCAATCACTTGGGACAAAAAAAATGAATATTCAATGGGCTCAACATGCCTCTCAGCAAATTCCTTGGGGTGTCTACTTTCCAAAATGGGGTCATTTGTGGGGGTTTTGTACTGCCCTGCCATTTTAGCACCTCAAGAAACGACATAGGCAGTCATAAATTAAAGGCTGTGTAAATTCCAGAAAATGTACCCTAGTTTGTAGGCGCTATAACTTTTGCGCAAACCAATAAATATACACTTATTGACATTTTTTCTACCAAAGACATGTGGCCGAATACATTTTGGCCTAAATGTATGACTAAAATTGAGTTTATTGGATTTTTTTTAGAACAAAAAGTAGAAAATATCATTTTTTTTCAAAATTTTCGGTCTTTTTCCGTGTATAGCGCAAAAAATAAAAACGGCAGAGGTGATCAAATACCATCAAAAGAAAGCTCTATTTGTGGGAAAAAAAGGACGCAAATTTGGTTTGGGTACAGCATTGCATGACCGCGCAATTAGCAGTTAAAGCGACGCAGTGCCGAATTGTAAAAAGTGCTCTGGTCAGGAAGGGGGTAAAACCTTCCGGGGCTGAAGTGGTTAATAGATATCCATTTGTGTGTGCAGTCCTTTTAACTCCTGTTATTTCCAATGCAAAATGGTCAGACCTCAAAAACCATATTCTGTTAGTGTCTCAAATTAACATGTTTTTTTTTTGCTTTCCTTGCTCTTTTCCAAGTCCTGTTTTGTTGACCAATAAAATTTCTCAGCTGCAGCGTAACTAGGCGGATTAGCATGTCAAAACAAAACAAGTGGCAATTTGTCTAAGTCCTCATGCACACGGACGTTTTTACAGCTGCTTTTTTGAGCTTTTTTTGCAGCTTAAAAAGGCCTGTCTATGTTAGTCTATGGCTTCATGCCCACCTAGGCGTTTTTGAGCTGCAAGTGGCATAGGCGTTTTTAAGCTGTAAAAAAAACCCAGGACCAGTGGGTTCTGAGAGACGTTTTTCAGCTGTAAAAACGCTCTAACGCTGAAAAACGCTCAAAAACGTCATTCACCAACGTTTTTTAGCGTTTTTGATCCATTGAAAAAAAAAAAAAAAAAAAATTGAAAAAAAAAAAAACGCTCAAAAACGCTAACGCGGAAAAACGCTCAAAAACGCTAAAAACCGCTATTGCAAAAACGCTGAAAAACGCTGAAAAAAGTTAAAAAAAATCACTGCAAAGATACTGGCGTTTTCATAACGTTTTTTTAACAGCCTGTGTGCATGAGGGCTTAAAGTTACTTTCCTGGTGCCTTCATGGTACCATATGCATGGATTGTGTGTATGCTGCCATGGATAGGCACCAGGAAAGGAAGAATACAGAGAGGTAAGTATTCAATATTCCTTTTTATTGCAGTGGTTCTCAGCCTCAGTCCTCAAGACAGGACATGTTTTGTGAATTTATCTTATCTAGAATAGCTGTCCAAAATACCAAGCCATTGACTGTGATTTTAAAGCACATGTGCAAGATAAAGGTAAACCTGCAAACATGGCCTGTTGGGGGTACTTGAGGACAGGGTTTAGAAGCACTGATTTAGAGCACTGCGCTAAAATCTAGATCAAGACAATCCTATTCTAATTGTGGGCATTTGAGGGAAACCAAGTGAGTGTTAAAACCCCTGTTTGTCTTTTTTAGGTTGGGCTTTGTGTCCCTTTTCTTAAAATTGGCTTCACTTCCTGTCACATAGCCAAACAGGAAGTGAGGGTGAAACCCTACCAATGTCTTTTCTTGGGGACACACAGGTCAATCTAACTAGTGTCCCCATTAAGCAAATTGCACTCTAGCACTTTGTTGTATATACCCCAAATGATTAGGTAGTTTGGGGTTTAGTAAAGGCAAATCCACTGTGCAATACAAGTGTAGTCGCTGAAAATCAGAGGGGAAGCACTGGTGATTTTAACATCCAATCATGTAGAAGCAAAGATGCTGTCTTTTCTTTTCCTTGCATGTCCACTTCAGATCTCCAGCAACTGCACTTGTAGTGGAAAGTGGATTTGCCTTTAGTAAATAAAGTCCAAGATGCCTAATAATTTGGGGTGTACACAGCAAAATGCTGGAGTGCAATTTACATAATAGGGAAACTATTTAGATTGACCTGTGTGTCCCCAAGGAAAGACATTGGTAGGGTTTTACCCTCACTTCCTGTTTGGCTATGTGACAGGAAGTGAATAAATTTGAAGGAGAAACTGGCAAAATTTGGGAGTTGTCTTCACCCTATCAGGGGTGCAGACATCCCCAAAAACTGACAAGACTTCTAATCCCTCTGCACTCTATCCCCAAGCAAAAATAAGAAAGGATTTAATTTAGTTTAACTTTGCAATTACACATTCCTAAGTTCAACTGTGATGCCTGTCAATGGTCCATTTAGACCTTGTTTAATAGAACACACCAGTTGCCTTTCACTAGAAACATTTCTTAGTCCAGTCCTGGAAGTCTGCATCTGCTTTACTATTAATTTTACATAAAAACTGAGTTCCTGCAGCTAGATGCGCAACCGCTGTGTATGTGAGATGCGCACAAATATGCGCATCGGAAAGCGGTGGCCAGAATGACATCACACCCCTACAGGAAGTTGCTTGTACTGCTGCTAAGTTCTCTCAGGAAGAGATGATCCTTATTTGCAAATTAAGAAAAAAAATATTTTTTTAACATGGGGTGGTGTTTGTGTGGGTGCCTAACACACATTTATACATATTAGGGCCAATTTAGACAGGATCTTTACAGCATGTTTTTAGATTGTGGGAGTACCCCCACGCAGGCACAGGGAGAACATGCAAACTCCAGGCAGATGGTGTCATGGGCAGGATTCGAACCAGCGACCATTTTTGCTTTTAGGCGAAAGTGCTAACCACTACAACACTGTGCTGCACACATATGTAACTATAGACACAAATTGTGTCCACTTGTGAAAATACAAGTGGGTCATGTCTCTACATTCCAAATTTGGCACTTAAGAATGGTCATGCACTATGCATTTTGATTGGCCAATCTCTGTACAACTCGATATTTCGGAAAAATAGGTAACAGGAAGATGCACTTAACAATTAATTCAAATTATAGGAAATCAACAGGCTCTTGCACTAAATTTAGTTTTTTTAAGATCTAACTGATTGCAGTGTATGGTCACCTTTTAAAGATCAAGATCTGAAAATATTAGTTTATTGGGTTTAGAAACACTTCTCTGTTCTTTGTTATGTATTGAAATATTTGAGTGAAAATAGAAAAAAAAAATTTCAAAGATATATTAGAAGTAATAGGAATGGGATTAGCATCAAAATGGTTAATTAAGTGAGAACACCTACTAGTTGCCTAACAAGACACACCAATGAGATGGGCGTGCACTATTATCAATGAGAAAACAGCAGTTACCCTGCCACCAGTTGCCGTTTACATAGTTATTATTGTGTTGCGTGTCTGCGGAGGCCGATTCGCACGCTCAATCAATGATTTATCCGGTGCAACAATTAAGGTATGAACCGGCGCAACGCACTGTTCTTAGTAAATCAGCCCCATTGGCATGCAATAATAAAATTCCAGTGGTAAACAGTAAACTTGTATATTTTTAATTGTGCACTTGGTTGTTTTACTAGAATTTTTCTTCAGCGAAGTCCACAAATGCCTACCTCCCAGTGTTCCCTCGCCAGTGGTGGCATCTTCTTCATAAAATTCTAGTTTCAATTTTACAAATCCAATGTTACTTGATATTAGCACAACTGTTTTGTAAATGCAAAATTTCAGTGAAAAATATTCGAAATTTAATTCTAGGGAAAACAAACACAATTGCCCAATATTTTGGTAAAATAGAAAAGATGAGGTTGTTCTGAGTAAACAGATACCCAACATGTCAAACCTTAAAATTTTGTGCCCCCGTGAAATGGTGACAAACTTCAATAACCTATATTTTCCTTAGGTGACACTTTAGAACCCCCTATAGGTCATCAGTCTAGCGTTACCCAGAAGCTCTGGTGCTAGAATTATTGTTGTCACTCGGCTTGTGCAGCAATATGTAACATGTGTAGCGCAATCAACGTTTTCGTGGGTGCCCCCAAAGTATGCATTTGCATTCATACGCGTGTGTACAGTGCCTAAAAAAGTATTCATAACCCTTGAAATTCTCCACATTTTGTCATGTTGCAACCAAAAACATAAATGTATTTTATTGGGACCAACACAAAGTGGCACATAATTGTGAAGCGGAATGAAAATGATAAATGGTTTTACATTTTTTTTATAAATAAATATCTGAAAAATGTGGTGTGCATTTGTATAGCACCCTCCTGAGTCAATACTTTGTAGAACCATCTTTCACTGCATTTACAGCTGCAAGTGTTTTTGGGGCTCTCTCCACAAGCTTTGCACATCTACAGAGTGACATTTTTGCCCATTCTTCTTTGCAAAATAACTCGAGCTCTGTCAGATTGGATGGAGAGCATCTGTGAACAGCAATTTTCAAGTCTTGCCACAGATTCTCAATTGGATTTAGGTCTGCACTTTGACTGGACCATTCTAATACATGAATATGCTTTGATCTAAACCATTCCATTGTAGCTCTGGCTGTATGTTTAGGTTCGTTGTTCTGCTGGAAGGTGAACCTTCGCCCCACTCTTAAGTCTTTTGCAGACTCTTAAGGGCCGTACACACGATCGGACTTTTTGACAACAAACATGCAAATTAGCTGTTTTGGGGCAACATCCGACAGTGTATACGCTCCATCGGACAAACTTTTTCAGTTTCCAGCGGACTTTTGTTGGCTGTGCGAACGGACAAACTTTCCTGCAACAAAAGTCCGATGGTCATAGGACGACATGACCATGCCCCCTTATGACCTCACAGTCCCAGCATGCCCTGGGACTGTGATGTCATAGGGGGGGTCACTGCCTATATAAGTCCGTTGCGGAGCGCACAGAGACCATTTCGGCTGGAGAGAGCGTCGTGTCAACATCTCTGGAAGAGAAGAGGGAAGAAGACGATCCAGAAGTCCGGACCACCGCTGGCAAAAGAACACCAGAAGATAGCGGTGGAGCCGGCAGAAGATGCGGACACCGGGAGAAGACGCCGGAGAGACCCCCGAAGTCGGAAGAGGACCCCCGAAGTCGGAAGAAGACCCCGGGGCTGCCTAATAAATTACTTTAAAAACCTGTGTACTGTATTTTTTATTGACACTTTTCCCTAGGTGAATGGGTAGGGGTACGATGTACCCCATACTCATTCACATAGGGTGGGGGGCCGGGATCTGAGGGCCCCCTTATTAAAGGGGGCTCCCGGATTCCGATAAGCCTCCCCGCCCGCAGACCCCGACAACCAACGGCCAGGGTTGTCGGGAAGAGGCCCTTGTCCTCATCAACATGGGGACAAGGTGCTTTGGGGTGGGGGGCCCGCAGAGCGCCCCCTTCCCCCAAAGCACCAACCCCCCATGTTGAGGGCATGCGGCCTGGTATGGCTCAGGAGGGGGAGGCGCTCGCTCGTCCCCACCCCCTTTCCTGACCGGCCGGGCTGCGTGCTCGGATAAGGGTCTGGTATGGACTTGGGGGGGACCCCCACGCCGTTTTTTCGGCGTAGGGGGTTCCTCTTAATATCCATAACAAACCTAAGGGCCTGGTATGCCCCTGGAGGGGAACCCATGCCGGTTTTTTATTTAAAATTTGGCGTGGAGTTCCCCCTCAAGATTCATACCAAACAAAGTGCCTGGCATTGGCAGGGATCCAAGTCGGATCCCCGCACCAGTGTCAACCTGGCTCGCAAGGTGTCAATCTCGCCAAAAAAAAAGTGGCGTGATTGACACAATATCAGACAACAATACACAAGTTGACCAAAGGGTGGTGGTAAAGAGCTGAAAAACCACGTGATATGGTGAAAGTTGGCTGGAAAAGTCCTGTCGTCTGTATACAAACTTTTGGGCAACACCCTATGTACAAAAATCCAAGGGAAAGTTTGTACAAAGTCCTATCGTGTGTATGGGGCTTTAGACCCCTTTCACACTTATACGACTTCAAAGTCATGCGATTTTACCGTGATTTCGCGGCCACTATTTTGCTGCGATTTTACCGTGATTTTGCAGCGATTTGGGAGCAGTACTACTTTGTACGACTTTGCCACAACTTTGGCATTAACCATTCTCAGCTTGTGCTTACAAAGTAGTGCTGAAATTGTGTCTATATTATTCAGGTACGATTTGCATGCTACTTGAGGGTTTAACATTGAGGTCTATGGAGTACAAATCGTATGGAAGTTGGACCAAAGTAGTGCAGGGACTACTTTGAAGTCGGCACGACTTAAAGTCGTGCCAATATGAATGGTAGTCATTGAAAATCATGGAGAATGACTGCAGTACAAAATCGTGGGACAAGTCGTATAAGTATGAAAGGGGCCTAACAGGATTTCTTCTAAGATTGCCCTGTATTTGGCTCCATACATCTTCCCATCAACTCTGACCAGCTTCCCTGTCCCTGCTGAAGAAAAGGTGTGTTCAGGGTGATGTGCAGTGTTAGTTTTCCACCACACATAGCGTTTTGCTTTTAGGCCAAAAAGTTCAATTTTGGTCTCATCTGACCAGAACACCTTCTTCCACATGTTTGCTGTGTCTCCCACATGGCTTCTCGCAAACTGCAAACAGGACTTCTTATGGCTTTCTTTCAACAATGGCCTTCTTCTTGCCACTCTTCCATAAAGATCAGATTTGTGGAGAGCACAACTAATAGTTGTCCTGTGGACAGATTCTCCCACCTGAGCTGTGGAGCTCTGCAGCTCCTCCAGAGTTACCATGGGCCTCTTGGCTGCTTCTCTAATGCTCTCCTTGTCCGGCCTGTCAGTTTAGGTGGACGGCCATGTCTTGGTAGGTTTGCAGTTGTGACATATGCTTTCTGTTTTCAGATGATGGATTGAACAGTGCTCCGTGAGATGTTCAAAACTTGGGATAATTTTTTATAACCCAACCCTGCTTTAAACTTCTCCACAACTTTATCCCTGACCTGTCTGGTGTGTTCCCTGGTCTTTATGATGTTGTTTGTTCACTAAGGTTCTCTAACAAACCTCTGAGGGCTTCACAGAACAGATATATTTGTACTGAGATTAAATTACAGACAGGTGGACTCTATTTACTAATTAAGTGACTTCTGAAGGCAATTGGTACCACTAGAATTTAATTAGGGGTATTAGAGTAAAGGGGGCTGAATACAAATGCACGCCACACTTTTCAGATATTTATTTGTAAAAAAAAAAATGAAAACCGTTTATCGCTTTCCATCCACTCCACAATTATGTGCCACTTTGTTTTGGTTTATCACAAAAAAAAAAGAAACAATAAAATACATTTACGTTTTTGGCTGTAACATGACAAAATGTGGAAAATTTCAAGGGATATGAATACTTTTTCAAGACATTATATGTGGGGGTGTGGGGCCTCAAAAATGTGGGTAGGATTTTAAGTGCTTGGGTGGAGCTTTAATTTTTTAACATTGTTTTCATCACATAGGGGATGTGATCATTTTTTGGTGACAGGTTTTCTCTAATCAGACACCAGGGGGCTAAACAACCCCTGATGTCTCACCTGCCCTCCATTGAAGCTGATGGAATGGAGATCCTCCTCCATCAGCTTTTGCCCTAACCATACAGGCTGGGGGAAGTGAAGGGGGAACCTGGAATTGATATTTTATATGTTGCTTTCAGGCCAACAAAAAGAAGTGGAGGAGACAGATTTATATCTGCTCAGCTCCTTTCCCTCTACCCAGAGGAACACACAATGCCGGTCTCAGGTGTGCCGATGGGCATGCGGAGCTAGGGATACATGGCGGGGGCACACGATGGGGGTGCAGCCACGGCATGTGTAAACCCACCTGCTGTCAGATATATATACAATGTAAGGACCTGACAGCACTGTATGTATGTCAACCTTAACAATGAACTTCTCTTACTTACTCACTTTCTCCATGTTGAATATATTATTGGAAACATGTTATAATACCTGTTTGATACATGCAAAAAAGAAAGAAAAAAATTGCTGTTGATCATGTCAGAAATTCAGAGATGCTCTGTGTCTTGTGTATATTTCCTGTGTTATCTCAAGGACAATTAGCTCTTCTATATCTTCTCTTGGACTATAATAATTAGAACAATCAGTCTGTATGCTGTAGAGAGGACGAGAGTGGGAGGGATTGAATTGTTTAGTAAAAGACTACTGTGCAGGGCTGACACCATTCAGTCCACAAAAAGAGTACAGTGAGGGTGTCAGCATCTACACTCTACCCTGGGCACCTCCACCTCCCTTGTCCCCATCCTGCACTCAGTGGGAGCTGCTCTGGAGATCTGATCTGTGGAAGTTATTAGGAGACAAGCTGTAACTTGTAAACACATAAGCCAGGCTTCTGAGTTTACAAGTGATAGTGGTGAGTAGGAATCAGAGGACCTGAGCCAGAGGTGGTGGAGTTCCACCAAGTTCCAGCTAAAAAGAAAACCCTGGGTATAATCCTTTAATGGGACCACAGGGGGAGCACTTCTAAGAGTAGCAACATTATTACCGTATTTATCGGCGTATAACAAAAAAAATCAGGGGAAAATCGTGGGTGCTTGTTATACGCCGATCCCCTGCCGATTGTGAGCCTTTTGGCGGCTTTCGGCCACTTCCGGCGGCTTTCAGTGGCTCTCCCAAACCCGCATGAGCCGCCGAAAGCCACCAAGAGCGGCTGAGTGCGTCCTAAAGCGGCCGAGTGCCGGCGAGAATGGCCGAGAGCGGCCGAGAGCCGGCGAGAACGCAGGCGCCATTTTTAATCGCCAGTAGTCTGCAAATTACACAGGGGCAAGGCTGCAGATGGACACTGACAAGGCTGCAATGATGGACAAGGCTACAGATGGGCACTGACAAGGCTACACTGACAAGGCTACAGATGGGCATTGACAAGGCTACAGATGGACACTGACAAGGCTACACTGACACTGACAAGGCTACAGATGGACACTGACAAGGCTACAGATGGACACTGACAAGGCTACACTGACACTGACAAGGCTACACTGACACTGACAAGGCTACAGATGGACACTGACAAGGCTACACTGACACTGACAAGGCTACAGATGGACACCGACAAGGCTACACTGACACCGACAAGGCTACACTGACACTGACAAGGCTACACTGACACTGACAAGGCTACAGATGGACACTGACAAGGCTACACTGACAAGGCTACACTGACACTGACAAGGCTACAGATGGACACTGACAAGGCTACACTGACACTGACAAGGCTACACTGACACTGACAAGGCTACACTGACACTGACAAGGCTACAGATGGACACTGACAAGGCTACACTGACACCGACAAGGCTACACTGACACCGACAAGGCTACACTGACACTGACAAGGCTACACTGACACCGACAAGGCTACAGATGGACACTGACAAGGCTACACTGACAAGGCTACACTGACAAGGCTACAGATGGACACTGACAAGGCTACACTGACACTGACAAGGCTACACTGACACTGACAAGGCTACACTGACACTGACAAGGCTACAGATGGACACTGACAAGGCTACACTGACACTGACAAGGCTACAGATGGACACTGACAAGGCTACACTGACACTGACAAGGCTACACTGACACTGACAAGGCTACACTGACACTGACAAGGCTACACTGACACTGACAAGGCTACAGATGGACACTGACAAGGTTACACTGACACTGACAAGGCTACACTGACACTGACAAGGCTACAGATGGACACTGACAAGGCTACACTGACACTGACAAGGCTACAGATGGACACTGACACTGACTACGTAGACTCATCCCATTCGTAACTTGTAAACACATAAGCCAGGCTTCTGAGTTTACAAGTGATAGTGGTGAGTAGGAAGCAGAGGACCTGAGCCAGAGGTGGTGGAGTTCCACCAAGTTCCAGCTAAAAAGAAAACCCTGGGTATAATCCTTTAATGGGACCACAGGGGGAGCACTTCTAAGAGTAGCAACATTATTACCGTATTTATCGGCGTATAACAAAAAAAATCAGGGGAAAATCGTGGGTGCTTGTTATACGCCGATCCCCTGCCGATTGTGAGCCTTTTGGCGGCTTTCGGCCACTTCCGGCGGCTTTCAGTGGCTCTCCCAAACCCGCATGAGCCGCCGAAAGCCACCAAGAGCGGCTGAGTGCGTCCTAAAGCGGCCGAGTGCCGGCGAGAATGGCCGAGAGCGGCCGAGAGCCGGCGAGAACGCAGGCGCCATTTTTAATCGCCAGTAGTCTGCAAATTACACAGGGGCAAGGCTGCAGATGGACACTGACAAGGCTGCAATGATGGACAAGGCTACAGATGGGCACTGACAAGGCTACACTGACAAGGCTACAGATGGGCATTGACAAGGCTACAGATGGACACTGACAAGGCTACACTGACACTGACAAGGCTACAGATGGACACTGACAAGGCTACAGATGGACACTGACAAGGCTACACTGACACGGCTACACTGACACTGACAAGGCTACACTGACACTGACAAGGCTACACTGACACTGACAAGGCTACAGATGGACACTGACAAGGCTACACTGACACTGACAAGGCTACACTGACACTGACAAGGCTACAGATGGACACCGACAAGGCTACACTGACACCGACAAGGCTACACTGACACCGACAAGGCTACAGATGGACACTGACAAGGCTACACTGACACTGACAAGGCTACACTGACACTGACAAGGCTACAGATGGACACTGACAAGGCTACACTGACACTGACAAGGCTACACTGACACTGACAAGGCTACACTGACACTGACAAGGCTACAGATGGACACTGACAAGGCTACACTGACACCGACAAGGCTACACTGACACCGGCAAGGCTACACTGACACTGACAAGGCTACAGATGGACACTGACAAGGCTACAGATGGACACTGACAAGGCTACACTGACACTGACAAGGCTACACTGACACTGACAAGGCTACAGATGGACACTGACAAGGTTACACTGACACTGACAAGGCTACACTGACACTGACAAGGCTACAGATGGACACTGACAAGGCTACACTGACACTGACAAGGCTACAGATGGACACTGACACTGACTACGTAGACTCATCCCATTCGTGCCAGAAGAGGACAAAGCAGCAGTAGTTGGAACTATCATCAATTCCAGACTCGACTACGCAAACTCCCTCTACATAGGACTACCCCAATATCAGCTTGCGCGCTTACAACTCATCCAAAACACGGCGGCAAGACTGTTAACAGGAAAAAAACCCTGGGATTCCATCTCCCCTTCCCTGAGGAGCCTACATTGGCTAACCGTAAAGAATCGGATAACTTTCAAGACCCTCTGCCTCACCCACAAATGCATATACGGAAACGCTCCTCACTACCTATGCGAGAAAATAAAACGCTACACACCGAATCGCAGTCTTCGATCTTCCAGCCATAACCTCCTCCTCATTCCAAAAACCCGCTACAAAACAAAGGGAGAACGAAGATTCGCAGTCCAAGGACCACGGCTATGGAACGCGCTACCTACTCACATTCGCATGGAAGAAAACCATCAGGCCTTCAGAAAGAAACTCAAGACCTACCTCTTCTGAGAAGCTTGACAACACAGGCCGGATCCAGCGCCTTGAGGCGATTCAGTTCGCAAATGCAGCGCTATACAAATCATTCATTCATTCATTCATTCATTCACTGACAAGGCTACACTGACACTGACAAGGCTACACTGACAAGGCTACAGATGGACACTGACAAGGCTACACTGACACTGACAAGGCTACAGATGGACACTGACAAGGCTGCATTGATGGGCATTTAAATGTAAGTTTTTTTCCTTAAACTTCCCTCCTAAAAGTTTTTTCCTTAAGATTCCCTCCTAAACTTAATACGATAAATACGGTAAGTAACAGAGAAAGAATCATAACAGGCAGTCAAAATGCTTTATGTATTAGATTGCTGATATTTACCAATCTTATGCTGCGGTGCTGTTTGTCCTCTGCCTGCGTCTCCGGTCTGCTTGTCTATGGTCGGTCTGCGGTCCTTTGTACCCTGTAGGCTGGTAATGTATGAGTTACTTTGGGTGACTGCTGTCACTGGCTCCAGACCAGTATCTGATGTCGGGTGGACTGATGCTGGAAGAACTGGGCTGTACACAGGAGCCTGCTGAGTCCCAGATCTCTCTGAGCATTTTTTCTGTCTTTCTGAGGAAGGATGGATATTCCCAGTCAGTCTGTGGTCTGAAGGAGAGCAGAATTATGATGCATATATAGATTCAAACCAGGTGCCCTCAGGCTTTCTGTAAACACTTTATTCAACGTGTTTCTGCGCTTAAACACTCTTTCTTCAGAAAGAGTGTTTAAAGTACACATTGCAATGCATTAATAAAACTCTGTTGG
Organism: Aquarana catesbeiana; assembly: GCF_042186555.1. NCBI lineage: Eukaryota > Metazoa > Chordata > Amphibia > Anura > Ranidae > Aquarana > Aquarana catesbeiana. The sequence goes on along the minus strand of NC_133329.1, from coordinate 69,551,477 downwards.
TAAACAGTAAACTTGTATATATTTCAATTGTGCACTTGGTTGTGTGACTAGAGTATTTCCTTCAGCAAAAATAAAGTCTGCAAATACCTACCTCCCCATGTTCCCTCACCAGTGGTGACATCTTCTCCTCCTTCTTTCTGGTGTCGGGTCTGCAGTTGTCTGGATTGTCAGGCAGGAAAATGATGTGAGATAAATATTGGCATTCCAGTGGTGGCTACATTTGAAAACTATGTGTTAAAAAGGAGCTATCATATAGACCCCTTTCACACTCACACCGCAGCTGCGTTAGCAGTAACGCGCGGTGCCTTGGAGAACCTAGTTACTAGAATTAAAAATTCTTAGGTAGATAAAACAGTAAGCATGTATGTATTTTAACTATGTAATAGGGTGCTTAAATGGAATTATGCTTCAAAGCAGAAAAAATCTCTGCAAATACTTGTAACTATGTGCACTTAGTCTGCCACTAGGTGGTTCTGTTCCAGAATAGTGTCTGGTTACAGAGAATAGTGTCATCAGGTGCTAGGTCCCTTTTTAGCTAAAGCCCTCCAGCAGTGATGTCATAGGTGAGTCAATGCTCACATATAAGCCAGATTGGGAGGAGCTTTACGCAGTTGGGCATGGAAGCCAGAGACCCAACCATCAGGCAGATGTAATCGGCTACGTGGAAGCCCTGGACAGGGTCTGGAGGACAGGGAGAGGTAGCTCTTTAACCAGAAGAGCAGGTTGTAGACTTCCTGATTCTTATGGTGGTGGAGGGTATAGCAAGTTGCAAAAGGCATTTTAGGCCAGGCCAAGTGTTCCCTGGAGTGAGGCTATCCTCCTGGAGACCTGGGAGAAGTGTACCCAAGCCAGAGGTGACTGTAATGATCCAGTCTCATTGGGCATGCACATCAATTATATCACCAGTGATCATCCAATAGCCATAGAAAAGAGCTGCCAAATCTATGGAAAATGGCAAATACAAGGTGAGCCTGCCATAATGTGCATGTATGTTGAGCACAATATTAAAAGAGATGTCTACTCTAGGGCATGCTACAGTACTGTGTAAAACAGCATCTCCTTGTAATAATTCACAATTTTTCCTGTCCACCTGTGATTTCAGGATAGACAGTGGGAGCCCCTCATAATGACCCCAGCAGGCATTCAGACTCAAGATTTCAGAGCAGAGTGTTCACCAGAAGAGTCCCTGAGAGATTGATGAGACAGATAGCTTAAAGTGGTTCTAAACAGAATAAAAAAAAATAACAAACTATACTTACCTGCTCTGTGCAATAAAATTGCACAGATCGTTCCTGATCCTCCTCTTCTCGGGTCCCCTGCTTGCGCACCTGGCTATTTCTCTCTTGCTGGTTCCCCCAATAGGAAACCGTTCCCGAGCCCTACTACTGCGTCCATTAACATAGACAGCGGGACTTGGCCCTGCCCCCACTCCCTCATCACTGGAATTGATTGACAGGAGCAGGAGCCAATGGCTCCCGCTGCTATCAAATATGCCCAATGAGGAGGGAGACAGCGGTGAGAGCCGCTACTCTCCTGCACATTGCTGGATCGGATTGGGCTCAGGTAAGAATAAGGGGGAAAGGACCTAGGGGGGATCCTGCAGCAGAGAAGTTTTTTTTTTGTTTACCTTAATGCATAGAATGCATTAAGGTAAAAAACCATGATGCTTTAGAACCACTTTAACCCTCCAATAAATGGCAAACACTCAAATATCAGCTTTGAGTGGACCAACTCTTTATTAAATAACACAGATATTGGTGTTCATTAACTAAATAATAGTTCTAAATAATAGTTTTTTAAATATTTTTTACTTTTAAAATGCAAGTAAAGCTTTGTTAAATCATCCAATAGCGTTGAAGGCAAAATCCTGTTCTTTTAAATTCACTTGCACATGATTGGACATTCAGAGTGAGCATAACATATTTGCTAACCCAAGTGAACATTTCTACTAATTTAATTGATAAATTTCACAGATAAAATCTTAAATGGTGAAAAAGTGAAAGTATAAACGTATGTTACGTTACCCGGTGGGTTATTTGGCAATAAATTTTCTTTTTGATTCTCCTGATTATCTTCATGGTGCTTATTTTGACCTTTTTTAACAAAATGAAAAAAAAAAATAGGTTGTTAAACTGAACAAACTAACTTTTGTTGGCTTTTAATAATAAACAATCCAGACCAAAAGCAAATTTGGTTTCTGTGTAATATTATTTTTTTTATACGAGTTGAAGTTTCTGTAAGAATAAAAGCTGATGGTGCAGTGATTCAAGTAAAAAAACGTAGAAACAATATGCAGAACCATATGGCAGAAAAACATTTTTTTATGTGTTATATGTTTGGCTATAAGCTCCACCCCCATATGAAACCCAAGTCAAAGGACTATAGGGAGGTGCCATGGCAGTGGATCAGGGAGATGGAGTGAGAAAAGATGTGTAAATGGTGCTGATACTGCTTCCTGTTTCCAGTATTGGTATAGTATGGGTCTCTTTGAAAGATTTGTACGTAAGTAAATTTTGGTTCTAAGTGGAGCCTATAAGGGGTTAGGCCACCTTCTGGCTTCTCATGTGTATTTGCTGCCCCAACAAAGATCTCCCTGTAATAATTCTCAAATGTTCCTGTCCATCCAGGATTTCAAGATAGAGAGTGGGAGTCACTCATGATGAGCAGGTGTACAGAACCAGGATTTTGGTGCAGCGCTTTCAACCAAAAGAGTCCCCTAGAGATAGAAGAGACAGGTAGCTTAACTCTCCAGAAACTGCCAAACAGTCAAATAACAGCTTTGGGTGGACCAATGCTTTAAATAAAACAGATATTGGTGTTAATTAACTAAATACTGTACATAGGTAAAGTAATGCTGTGTTCACGTCAACCACACAATAACAGGCAGGAAAAAATCCTTTTTTTAACACTTTTGCACATGATTGGTTTCTGATGAACACAACATATTCACTAACCTGAGTATTATTATTTATTGGAAAATTAAAAAGGGGGAAGCACTCAAATTGCCACATCCGTAAACATGAGAAAGAGGGGGTACTAAATGGTAACCAAGAAAGTCTGACTTTGTAGGCATGGAAACAATGGAGAAAGTAACAAAACTAATATTGTACAAACTATTTATTGAAAAAAAGTACATCATATATAGACATTGTTCAAAAAGATAAAAACATGAACAAATTATACAATTTGTACATTGAGCCCTTGTGCGTCTACGTGTTTCACCGTGAGGCTTCTTCAGGACACAAACGAGGTTCAAAATTGTAACAAAAAGGAGGGACAAATCTCATTATCTGAAAATTAGATATATTCCAAATAAAATCAAAATATTACACATACTTGTTATATCATTAAAAAACATATGCTGAACTGGCCAAGAGAGCACAAGGACAGAAAGACACCATCAAAACAAGATACCTTCCAATGAGTGAGCCTCATGTACAAATTCATAGCAGCCAGAGGGTTTCCAAAGGTATGGATTATTTATAGCAAACTGTGAAAGGTAAACAGCGTGCCGTTGGTTTTAAGTAGCAATATATGCAGCAATAGAAAGCAAGTATAGCATGAAAAATAAAATACCTACTATTTCATTATATCTATATTGTTCTAGCAGGGGCAGGTGTACGTCAATTATCCAAGAGTAGGATTGACCAAATAACAGGATAGGCACAGAGGGATCCACAATCCATAAAGGAAAAGCCTTGGTAATGTTCAACAATAGCAGTAGCATGTAGTAAAACTTAGACTAGCATATACTGCCTATGTACATGGGATATAGGAAAGGAGTACCATTAGTAGACTTGACAAAGTGAATAGTAATTAGAAAAGTATATTGTAACGTAATTACTTAGACTTTAGAATGGATAAGTGTGCCCCTGGGAGACAGTCGGGTGCTGTTCACGGCGTCTGAATGCAGACATGGGCTATTTATACTGCCCGGTCGCGTCATGATATGACGCAATCACATCAGGCCGTAAGCAGTGAGGTGGATTCTGGGAATCGTAGGCAGCGCAGAGCGGACCTCTGCTCGATTTGTGCAAGCGCCGAATAGATGGTACAGAAAAGCTTAATTGTGAGGCGTCACCTGGTGTGATGGAACGTCAAATGACACAATCACTTCCAGTCGTCGTTGCTAAGATATGGGAGATGCAAATAAACGCAGAGCGGGCCTCCGCCTGGTCTGCGCGTTTGCCAGAAGGAGAAAATATATCGGATGAGCTGAATTATGGGGATTGTAAGCTCAGTGACGAATGGAACACCGATTGAATTACAGTTGCATACAAACAAATGGGACAAAAAAGACTTGCTATAAAGATTAATGCTGCATAGAACAATAATATTGACTGAAAGAAATGCTTGCATAGAACAGCATAGAGAGGCAAATAGAAGATATCTTAGTGATGTGCGCCACATTGTCACCGGTGAATCTCGTGGACAAAAAGCATAAGTTAATAAAACATACATATAACACTTGTATCACAGTTATATATATACAATTTTTTCATGGTCAAATTCCATTGTTTAAAGGTAAAATTACCATAGTTGGCATCAAACAAAACCACATAGAAGACTCAAAATAAGAATACATTACTACAGGGGGTCCCCTAGTTACAAACATCCAACTTACAAACGACTCCTACTTACAAACAGTGGGAGACAACAGGAAGTGAGATGAAATCTACCCCTAGGAAGGGGAATTCACTCCTGTAAGAGCTATTATGGGGAAAAGGTGCCTCCACTGATGCTTTATCACCAGGGCTTGTTTCCACAACAACCCAAAATTTTCAAAATCCAGTTGTCATTGGGACAGAAAGTGAGGTGAAATCTTCTGAACAGGGACACACACAGCAAAACAAATGTTACAGGGGTGATAACCCTTCTTGCTTCTCTATGCTGTTCTATGCAAGCATTTCTTTCAGTCAATATTATTGTTCTATGCAGCATTAATCTTTATAGCAAGTCTTTTTTGTCCCATTTGTTTGTATGCAACTGTGATTCAAGCGGTGTTCCGCTTGTCACTGAGCTTACAATCCCCATAATTCAGCTCATCTGATATGTTTTTTCCTTCTGGGACACGCGCAGACCGGGCTGAGACTGCTCTGCGTTATTTACATCTCCCATATCTTAGCAACGACGGCTGGATGTGATTGCATCATTTGACGTTCCATCACAGCAGGTGACGCCTCACAATTTAGCTTTTCTGTACCATCTATTCGGCGCTTGCGCAAATCGAGCGGAGGTCCGCTCTGCGTTGCCTACGATTCCCAGAATCCACCTCACTACTTACGGCCTACGGTCATATGACGCTGTCTCGTCGGATTATCATGACACTACCAGGCAGTATAAATAGCCCGTTTCTGCATTCAGACGCCGTGAACAGCATCCGGCTGTCTCCCAGGGGCACACTTATCCATTCTAAAGTCTAAGTAAGTACTTTCCCATATACTTTTCTAATTACTATTTACTTTGTCAAGTCTACTAATGGTACTCCTTTCCTAAATCCCATGTACATAGGCAGTATATGCTAGTCTAAGTTCTACTACATGCTACTGCTATTGTTGAACATTACCAAGGCTTTTCCTTTATGGATTGTGGATCCCTCTGTGCCTATCCGTTTATTTGGTCATTCCTACTCTTGGATATTTGACGTACACTTGCCCCTGCTAGAACAATATAGATTTAATGAAATAGTAGCGGCACGCTGTTTACCTTTCACAGTTTGCTATAAATATTCCATACCCTTGGAAACTCCCCGGCTGCTATGAATTTGTACATGAGGCTCACTCCTTTGAAGGTATCTTGTTTTGATGATGTCTTTCTGTCCTTGTGCTCTCTTGGCCAGTTCAAGATATGTTTTTTAATGACATAACATGTATGTGTAATATTTGATTTTAATTGGAATATATCTCATTTTCAGATAGTGCAGTGGTTCTCAACTCCAGTCCTCGGGACCCACCAACAGGCCAGATTTTATGTATTACCTTGGGGAGTTGCAGACTAGAATACTGCAATCACTGAGCAGCAAGTGATATCACCTGTGATGTATTTCAGGTATCTTGCAAACCTGGCCTGTTGGTGGGTCCTGAGGACTGGAGTTGAGAACCACTGAGATAGTGAGATTTGTCCCTCTTTTGTTACAATGTTGAACCTCGTTTGTGTCCTGAAGAAGCCTCACGATGAAACGCGTAGACGCACAAGGGCTCAATGTACAAATTGTATCATCTGTTTGTTTTTATCTTTTTGAACAGTGTCTATATATGATATACTTTTTTCAATAAATAGTTTGTACAATATTAGTTTTGTTACTTTCTCCATTGTTTCCATGCCTACAAAGTCCGACTTTCTTGGTTACCATTTAGTACCCCCTCTTTCTCTATTATTATTTATTATTATTATACAGGATTTATATAGCGCCAACAGTTTGTGCAGCGCTTTACAACATCAGGGAAGACAGTACAGTTACAATACAATTCAATAAAGGAGGGATCAGAAGGCTCTGCTCGTTAGATCTTACAATCTAGAAGGGAGGGTCAAGTGAAACAAAGGGTAGTAGCTGTGGAGGATGATCAGATGGACAAAATGAAAAAACAGTTGTTAGGTGTGGGTAGGATAGGCTTCTCTGAAGAGGGGGTTTTCAGGGATCCTCTAAAAGCTAACAGAGAAGGGGATAGATGGACAGATTGGAGTAAGGAGTTCCATAGGCTTGGAGAGGCTCTGGAAAAGTCCTGGAGACGAGCATGAGAGCAGGTGATGAGAGAGTTAGAGAGCAGGAGGTCTTGAGAAGAACGAAGAGAACGATTAGGTTGGTATTTAGAGACTAGGTCAGTGATGTAGCTAGGGGCAGAGTTGTGGATGGCTTTGTAGGTAGTTGTTAGTATTTTGAATTTAATTTGTTGGGTGAGCAGAAGCCAGTGGAGGGATTGAAAGAGAGGAGTAGCAGAGACAGAGCGGTTGGTAAGGTGGATGAGCAGCAGCATTCATGATGGACTGAAGGGGCGATAGAGTACGCAGAGTTAAGCCAATGAGGAGGGAGTTGCAGTAATTGAGGCGAGAGATGACCAAGGAGTGAATTAGGAGCTTTGTTGTGTCATTGGTTAGAAAGGGGCGTATTTTGGAGATGTTGCAGAGGTTAAGGTGGCAAGATTTGAACAGCGATTGGACGTGGGGCTTAAAGGAGTGTTCAGAGTCCAGGACTACTCCTAGGACCTTGGCATGTGGGGATGGGCTGATAGTTGTGCCATCAATCATACAGGCTGCACATACAGGGGGTTCTTCCAAAGAAGTGGGGTTCTTTAAATAAGTGGCACTTCTGCTCTTGCACCATCAATCTGAACATTTTCTTCTCTCTTCATAGGTAATCTGCGTCTATATCCCATGTCCTGCAAACTGAAAATTGACTGACTGCTTACATATATACTTGGTAATCTGCGTTTATACCCCATGTCCTGCAAACTGAAAATTGACTGACTGCTTACACATATACTTGGTAAATCTGTTTGTCACCGCTGTTTCAACTTCAGCTGTAGCCATGTTCACATTATTTCAATGTTTATTTAGCTATTAAGTCTTACCTAAATTATGGGCTCCCTTATCTTTACAATTTTGGCCTCTTGGTCATCCTGCAATTTGATTGTGATGTGAAAGCTTTGCTCTACTAGCTGTGTGCCTTTATATCACCTCCTAATTGATTAATTGCCAGATTCCATCCACACCCAACACAGTATATAACAAGGCTTTCTTAACGGGGGAGCACATACAGGGGTTCGTCCAAAGAAGTGGGGTTCTTTAAATAAGTGGCACTTCTGCTCTTGCACTTCAGCGATTTGCACAAAGCAAACTACAAAAGACTGCAGGTGACCCCAGTTTCAAATTATCTCTCCTTCCTCTCTGAAACATGCACTCTTTACCTATCCCCCTTTTCACAATTGCTGCCTCTCTCCTCAAACTCTCTTTTCTTCACCCCTCTGCTCCACCCCACAATCTGTACATATCACCCTTACTTCTCCCCTCCCCCTATTACTGCACTCATCACCTCTTTCTAACTCTAAGCCCACTTGCTAACAACCCCCCCAGGACACTGAAGCATGCCCCCTCATACAAATCACATTCTCATACTACCTCCCTAAAGCTGGCCATACACCTATAGATTATCTGCAGATTTTCTATGGTTAGATGGAAAAAGTGCAACAGATTTCTCCATGTTCGGTAAACTGTGTGGATGGAGGAATCTCCCACTTTTCCATCTAACCATAGAAAATCTGCAGATAATCTATAGGTGTATGGCCAGCTTTACTCTTCTGCTTCTCCTAATCGCTGGAGATATTTCCCCAAACCCTGGGCCTCCCTCATTTAACTGTACCCAACACACCCATCACCATCACCCTACACCATCTGACAGTAGACGCAATCTAGTCTCCATTCCTCTTCTTCCCAACACCAGCCTCCCTCTCTCCTGCGCTCTCTGGAACGCCCGCTCTGTCTGCAACAAACTCACTGCTGTTCATGACCTCTTTGTCACTAATTCCTTCAATCTACTTGCTCTCACCGAAACCTGGCTCCACGAGTCTGACACCCCTTCTCCTGCTTCCCTATCCCAGGGTAGCTTCACTGGACTCACTCCCCTAGGCCTAATGGATGCAAAGGAGGTGGAGTGGGATTCCTCCTATCCCCCCAGAGCACCTTCCAGGTTATTCACTCTCCTCCCTCTTTTTCTCTCTCTTCATTCGAAGCCCACTGTATACGTCTATTCTCTCCTACTTCCCTAAGAATTGCTGTGATCTACCGGCCCCCTGGACCATTATCGACTTTCCTTGATGAGTTCTCTGCCTGGCTACCCTACTTTCTCTCTTCGGAAATTTCCACAATCCTTCTCGGCAATTTCAACATCCCTGCTAATACAAACACTCCTGCTACTTCTAAACTTCTTAGTCTAACCTCTTCATTTGACCTGAAGCAATGGGTACAAGCTTCTACTCACTCTGATGGCAACACCCTTGACCTTGTATTCTCCTACCTATGCACTCCATGCAACTTCTCAAACAATCCTTTTCCTCTCTCCGACCATCACCTTATTAGTTTCTCTCTCCCCCTGTCTTCCACCACCTTTCCCTCCAATCGCCTAACCATCACCCGTAGAAACTTTCGCAACTTCAACACCTCTCTCCTCTATTCTGCTACTGACCACCTCTATGACAAAATCTCTCCCCTGTCCTGCCCCAACCAAGCCACGTCCATCTACAACAAATCCCTGTCCTCCACCCTGGACAAGCTCGCTCCCCTCACTACACGCAGAATCAGGCTTCGACCCCTACAACCCTGGCAAACAGATGACACTAAAATTCTCAAATAACGTAGCCGCGCTCTTGAGCATCTGTGGCACAAGACCAAGTCTCTCAAAGACTTCAACCAATACAAATCTGCCCTCCAAAAATACTATTCTTTCCTCCACACTGCCAAGCAAACTTATTTTACAACTCTTAACACCTTTTCATCCAGTCCCCGTAAACTCTTCTCTACCTTCAACTCTCTACTTTGTCCTCCACTGCCCGCACCCACTGACTTACTCACTGCCCAGGAGATCGCTAATCACTTCAAAAACAAGATTGATACAATCCGTGATGAAATCTCCACTCTACAGGTATCTCCCCTAGCTAAGACCCCATGTCAACAGGTACAACTGACACTCCCCCTATTCAAATCTGCTACTACAGACGAAGTTGCTAAACTCCATTCTATCGCCCACCTAACCACCTGTCCCCTGGACCCTATTCCCTCTCAAATGCTACGGTCGCCCTCTGACCCCATCCTACACTCTCTAACCCACATCTTCAATCTCTCCCTCACCTCTGGCATCTTCCCCAATGCTCTAAAACATGCACTGGTCACTCCCATACTTAAAAAGCCGCCCTTGGACCCTACCAATCTTAACAACCTATGCCCTATCTCCTTGCTCCACTTTTCCTCTAAACTACTTAAGTGCCTGGTTTACAACCAACTGAGTGACCACCTCATTAAAAACAACCTTCTTGATCCCCTTCAATCTGAATTTCGCCCTCAACACTCCACAGTAACTGCTCTTTTAAAACTCACAAATGACCTACTAACTGCAAAAACCAACGGACACTATTCTGTACTCCTACTTCTGGATCTTTCAGCTGCCTTTGACACGGCTGACCACCCCCTCCTCCTCAAAAAACTTTACTCCCTCGGTCTCCATGACTGTGCTCTTCAGTGGCTCTCATCCTACCTATCCCAACGCACATTCAGTGTCACTTACAATTCTACTTCCTCCACTCCTCTTCCCTTCTCTGTTGGGGTCCCCCAAGGTTCTGTTCTTGGACCTCTTTTATTTTCAATCTACACCTCTTCCCTGGGTCAGCTGATAGCCTCTCATGGCTTTCAATATCATTTCTACGCTGACGACACACAAATCTATCTCTCCACCCCTCAACTCACTCCATCAGTCTCCTCACGCATCACTAACTTACTAACCGACATATCTGTATGGATGTCACACCACTTCCTCAAACTCAACTTGTCCAAAACCAAGCTTATAATATTTCCTCCCCCACGTGCCTCTTCCCCTGACTTCTCTGTCAAGAGCAATGGCAAAACCATCCACCCGTCCCCACATGTCAGGGTGCTAGGTGTTATCCTGGACTCTGAACTCTCCTTTCGGCCCCACATCCAATCACTTTCCAAAGCTTGCCGCCTTAACCTCCGAAACATCTCTAAACTACGTCCCTTTCTAACCAATGAAACCACAAAGCTCCTGATTCACTTCCTGGTTATCTCTCGCCTCGACTACTGCAACTCCCTCCTCATTGGTTAAATAGACTATCCCCCCTTCAGTCCATCATGAATGCTGCTGCCAGACTCATCCACCTTACAAACTGCTCAGTGTCTGCTACCCCTCTCTGCCAATCCCTCCACTGGCTACCACTCACCCAACTAATTTAATTCAAAATACTAACAATAAGTTACAAAGCCATCCACAACTCTGCCCCCAGCTACATCACTAGCCTAGTCTCAAAATACCAACCTAATCGCCACCTCCGTTCCTCCCAAGACCTTCTGCTCTCTAGCTCCCTCATCACCTCCTCCCATATCCGCCTCCAGGACTTCTCCCGAGCCTCGCCCATCCTCTGGAATTCGCTACCCCAATCTGTCAGACTGTCTCCAAATTTATCCACCTTTAGGCGATCCCTGAAAACGTTCCTCTTCAGAGAAGCCTATCCTGCCTCCATCTAACAACTGCACTATTTTCTCCATTAGCTCATCCCCCACAGCTATTACCCTTTTGTATAACTTGACCCTCCCTCCTAGATTGTAAGCGCTAACGAGCAGGGCCCTCTGATTCCTCCTGTATTGAATTGTATTGTACTTGTATTGTCTGCCCTAATGTTGTAAAGCGCTGCGTAAACTGTCGGCGCTATATAAATCCTGTATAATAATAATAATCAATTTTGACAGAGAGATCAGGGGAAGAGGCACGTGGGGAGGAAAAATTATAAGTTTGGTTTTGGATAGAATGAGTTTGAGGAAGTGGTGTGACATCCAAACTGATATATCTGATAGAGTTGATGGGCAGAGAAATAGATTTGAGTGTCGTCAGCGTAGAGATGGTATTGAAAGCCGTGGGAGGCCAGCAGCTGACCCAGGGAGGAGGTGTAGATTGAGAATAGGAGAGGTCCAAGAACAAAACTTGGGGGACCCCAACAGAGAAAGGAAGAGGAGAGGAGAAAGTAGAATTGTAAGTGACGCTAAAGGTGCGGTTGGATAAGTAGGTAGAGAACCAGCAAAGAGTACAGTCACGGAGACCAAAGGCGTGGAGTTTTTTGAGGAGGAGGGGGTGGTCAACTGTATCGAAGGCAGCAGAGAGGTCCACAAGTAGGAGTACAGAATAGTGTCCTTTAGTTTTGGCCGTTAGTATATCGTTTGTTAGTATTAGGAGAGCAGTTTCTGTGGAATGTTGAGGACGAAATCCAGACTGAAGGGGATCAAGAAGGCTATTATCAGCAAGGTGGATGCTCAGTCGGTTGTGGACTAGACGTTCAAGGAGTTCAGATAAAAAGGGGAGCAAGGAGATGGGGCGTAAGTTGTTAGGATTGGATGGGTCCAGTGAGGGCTTTTTAAGTATGGGGCTGACTAGTGCATGTTTCAAAGAGTTAGGGAAGATGCCAGGAAAGAGGAAGAGATTAAAGATGTGGATTAGAGAGTGTAGAATAGAGCCAGAGGGCGAACGTAGCATTTGCGAGGGAACAGGATCCAGAGGGCAGGTGGTAAGATGGACATTAGCAAGTAATTTAGCAAACTCATCTATAGTGGTGGGGTTTAAAGAGGGAAATAATGATTGTATCTGTGGGCATGAGGTGTAAAGCATGGAGGGTATCTGATCAGTAGAGATCTCCTCGCGAATTGTATCAATCTTCTGTTTGAAGTGATTGGCGATCTCCTGGGCAGTGAGTGAGTTAGTGGGTGGAGGCAGTGGAGGACAAAGGAGAGAGTTGAAGGTAGAGAAGAGTTGACGGGGACGGTATGATAAGTTTTTAATGAGGGTGATGAAATAGGTCTGTTTGGCAGTGAGGAGGCTGGAATTGTATTTTTGGAGGGCAGATTTATACTGGCCGAAATCTTTCTGAGACTTTGTCTTATGCCACGGGTGCTCAAGAGCATGGCTGTGTTTTTTCAGACTTCTAGTATCATCTGTTTGCCAGGGTTGAAGGGGACGGGGCCTTATTCTGTGTGTAGTGAGGGGGGCCAGTGTGTCCAGTGATGCTAGAAGTGAAGTGTTGTAGACAGAAGTGGCTAGGTCAGTGCAGGACAGGGGTGCTATTTTGTCATAGAGGTGGTCAGTCGCAGAGTATAGAAGAGAAGGGTTGATATGGCGAAGGTTTCGACGAGTAACCCTTAGGCGTTTGTAGGGAGAGGAGGAGGGGGTGAGGGAGAGAGTGAAATTAATAAGGTAGTGATCAGAGATAGGGTAAGGATAGTTGGAGAGGTTGCATGAAGTGCAAAGATGGGAAAATACGAGGTCAAGGGTGTTGCCTTCAGAGTGAATAGGAGCGTGTATCCATTGCTTCAGGTCAAAGAAGGAGGTTAGACTGAAGTTTGGAAGTTGCAGGAGTGTTAGTATTAGTAGGGATGTTGAAGTCCCCAAGAATGATTGTGGGGATTTCAGAAGAGAGAAAGTAGGGTAGTCAGGCAGAGAAGTCATCAAGAAAGGATGATACTGGACCGGGGGGGCCAGTAGATCACAGCTATCCTTAGAGAAACTGGGGAGAAAAGACGAATGCAAATGAGGAGAGTGCCAGTGAGGGAGGTGGGTGAAGTACTTGAAAGGTGCTATGCTAGGCTGACAGCTGTCATAGCTAGATGCGGATCCTAGTGGTACAAACATGTAGGGCTGTATGTGATCAGGGACGAATACCCAGAACACAGATCTTTTCCTTTCCGGGAATTCATCCCTGGGCATATATTGCTCTAAATATTTATATCACTAAGTGCATCATCCAGAGCCATCCAGTCCCACTGCCAACAGCCGGTCAAACTCTATAGGAGGCTGAAAGCTGCTTTGGACGGGGCTGATGTAGACATGTGCAGAACGAAAAAAATCACTTTCCTTTCGATTCGTTATTTAAATAATTTTGTTTAGTTAAAATTAGTTTAATCTGTTTTGTTTATTCATTTTCAAATTGGATATAAATTCAATTCGACCGTATTTTGAAAATTTTATTCAGCATTCGCATTCAAATTGGTATTCAAATTTAAAATTTTAATTTCGGAAGATGGTTATATTCTTTCTTCTCTATTCTGGTCTTTTGTTTTTTCTATTCTATTTTGTTATTTTCTATTCTAATCTTCTACGAATGACCGTTAGGCATTTGGAGGGAGAGGAGGCGGGAGAGAGGGAGAGAGTGACATTAATAAGGTAGTGATCAGAGAGAGGGTAAGGATAGTTGGGAAGGTTGCATGGAGTGCATAGGTGGGAAAAGACGAGGTCAAGGGTGTTGCCTTCAGAGTGAGTAGGAGCGTGTATCCATTGCTTCAGGTCAAAGAAGGAGGTTAGACTGAGAAGTTTGGAAGTTGCAGGCGTGTTAGTATTAGTAGGGATGTTGAAGTCCCCAAGAATGATTGTGGGGATTTCAGAAGAGAGAAAGTAGGGTAGCCAGGCAGAGAAGTCATCAAGAAAGGATGATACTGGACCGGGGGGCCGGTAGATCACAGCTATCCTTAGAGAAACTGGGGAGAAGAGACGAATGCAGTGCGCCTCAAATGAGGAGAGTGCCAGAGAGGGAGGTGGGTGAAGTACTTGAAAGGTGCTATGTGGGGCGAAAAGGATTCCAACACCCCCTGCTTTGTGTCCACTGGGTCTGGGGGAGTGAGTCCAAAGAAGACCACCATGGGATAGAGCAGCAGAAGATGCAGTGTCGGATTCGTGAAGCCAGGTTTCGGTAATGGCGAGTAGATTAAATGAGTTAGCGATGAGATCGTGGAGGGAGGTGAGTTTGTTACAGAACGAGCATTTCAAAGGGCGCAAGAGAAAGGGAGTCTGGTCTTGGAAAGAAGAGAAATGGGAACTAGAATGTGTGCATTGTGGCTGCAGCCAGAGGGTGTAGGGTAATGGGTGCGTTGAGCACAGTTAGATGAAGGAGGCCCAGGGTTTGGGGATACATCACCAGAGGATAGTAGAAGCAGAAGGGTGAGGGAGGTAATGTGGGAATCTGATTTATGTGAAGGTACATGCCCCAGTGGTTTGGAGTATTGGGCGTGTGGATTTAGAATTTGCTGGAGTTGGTGAATGCAGTAATAGGAAGAGGACAGAAGTGAGGGTGATATATATAAGGTGTGGGGTGGAGAAGAGGTGTGCAGAACAACAAATGTGCCCCTGCCGTAAACCGTAAACATTTTCTACTACTTTAAGGCCCCATGGACACTGGGTGTTTAGTCTCGGTACATGAAGCTCTGGTGTTCACTTGTGGGCACAAGACACAGATGTCCAGCCCTATGTATCAGCCACTATGAGAGGCTGACAGCTGTCATGGCTAGATGGGGAACCTAGTGGTGCAAACATTTAGGGCTGTATGTGCTCAGGGACGAATACCCAGAACACCGACCTTTTCCTTTCCGGGAATTCATCCCTGGGCATATATTGCCCTAAATATTTGTACCACTAAGTGCACCATCCAGTCTCATCCAGTCCCACTGCCAAAAGCCGGTTAAACTGAATTGAAGCACATTATTTGTATTATATTGTAATATAAAATTAAATAGTTCAACTCACCATAATGCAGAATCTGCCACCAGATGCAGCTTGTCACTTGCCACCAGATGCAGCTTGCCACGGTGCCTATCACCAGATTGCCACTTGCCACATCGCTTGCCACCAGATGCAGATTGCCACATGCCACCAGATGCAGATTGCCACAGTCACATGCCACCAGATGCAGATTGCTACAGTCACATGCCACCAGATGCAGACTGCCACCAGATGCAGATTGCCACATGCCACCAGATGCAGATTGCCACATGCCACCAGATGCAGATTGCCACATGACACAGTCACATGCCACCAGATGCAGATTGCCACATGCCACCAGATGCAGACTACCACCAGATGCAGATTGCCAAATGCCACAGTCACATGCCACCAGATGCAGATTGCCACATGCCACCAGATGCAGATTGCCACCTGATGTAGATTGCCAAATGCCACAGTCACATGCTACCAGATGCAGATTACCACAGTCACATGCCACCAGATGCAGATTGCCACATGCCACCAGGTGCAATTGCCACATGCCACCAGATACAGATTGCCACAGTCACATGCCACCAGATGCAGATTGCCACAGTCACATGCCACCAGATGCAGATTGCCACAGTCACATGCCACCAGATGCAGATTGCCACCAGATGCAGATTGTCACAGTCACTTTCCACATGCCACCAGATGCAGATTGCCACAGTCACAGGCCACCAGATGCAGATTGCCACATGCCACCAGATGCAGATTGCCACAGTCACTTGCCACATGCCACCAGTTGCAGATTGCCACATGCCATCAGATACAGATTGCCACATGCCACCAGATGCAGATTGCCACAGTCACTTGCCACATGCCACCAGATGCAGATTTCCACATGCCACAGTCACATGCCACCAGATGCAGATTGCCACATTCCATCAGATGCAGACTACCACCAGATGCAGATTGCCACATGCCACAGTCACATGCCACCAGATGCAGATTGCCACATGCCACCAGATGCAGATTGCCACATGCCACAGTCACATGCTACCAGATGCAGATTGCCACAGTCACATGCCACCAGATGCAGATTGCCGCATCCCACAGTCACATGCCACCAGATGCAGATTGCCACAGTCACATGCCACCAGATGCAGATTGCCACAGTCACATTCCACCAGATGCAGATTGCCACAGTCACATGCCACCAGATGCAGATTGCCACATGCCACCAGATGCAGATTGCCACAGTCACTTGCCACATGCCACCAGATGCAGATTGCCACAGTCAATTGCCACATGCCACCAGATGCAGATTGCCACAGCCACTTTCCACATGCCACCAGATGCAGATTGCCACAGTCACATGCCACCAGATGCAGATTGCCACAGTCACAGGCCACCAGATGCAGATTGCCACAGTCACTTGCCACATGCCACCAGATGCAGATTGCCACAGTCACTTGCCACATGCCACCAGATGCAGATTGCCACATGCCACCAGATGCAGATTGCCACATGCCACCACATACTGATTGCCACAGTCACTTGCCACATGCCACCAGATGCAGATTGCCACATGCCACCAGATACTGATTGCACAGTCACTTGACATATGCATCCAGATGCAGATTGCCACAGTCACTTGCCACATGCCACCAGATGCAGATTGCCACATGCCACCAGATACTGATTGCCACAGTCACTTGACACATGCCACCAGATGCAGATTTCCACATGCCACAGTCACATGCCACCAGATGCAGAATGCCCCATGGGGCAGCACAGTGGAGAAGTGGTTAGCACTCTCGCCTAGCAGTAAAAAGGGTCGCTGGTTCGAATCCCAACCCCGACACTACCTGCCTGGAGTTTGCATGTTCTCCCTGTGCCTGCGTGGGTTTCCTCCGGGTACTCCGGTTTCCTCCCACACTCAAAAGACATGCTGGTAGGTTAATTGGCTTCTGTTCAAAATTGACCCTAGTATATGAATGTGAGTTGGGGAGACTTGGATTGTGGGCTCCTTGAGGGTAGGGACCGATGTGGGTGTACGATGTATGTGCGGAGTGCTACGTGAATTGGCAGCGCTATATGGGTACCTTAAATAATAGGGATGATTGTAGACACTCACTCAGGTTGAACTGGATGGACTGGTGTCTTATTTCAACCTTACTATGTAACATGCCATCAGATGCAGATTGCCACATACCAACAGATGCAGATTGCCACTAGATGTAGATTGCCACATGCCACAGTCACATGCTTGCAGATGGCCACAGTCACATGCCACCAAATGCAGATTGCCAGATGCCACAGTCACATGCCACCAGATCAGGGGCAGACTGATAACTCATGGGGCCCGTGGGCAATAGGAGATTATGGGGCCCCCAGGCAATCAGAGATTATGGGGCCACACAGTATACACACACACACACAGTATACAATCACACAGTATACACATACATGTGCACACAGTATACACAGACAGATGTAAAAAAACACAGATTTATACATACTGTCCCTGGTTTTACTGAGGCTGGCAACCCTGATGGGGCCCCCTAGTGGCCCAGGGCCCCTCGGGCAGTGCCTGAGTGGCTCAATGGTCAGTCCGCCCCTGCACCAGATGCAGATTGCCACATGCCACCAGATGCAGACTGCCACATGCCACAGCCACATGCCACCAGATGCAGATTGCCACATGCCACCAGATGCAGATTGCCACAGTCACTTGCCACATGCCAAGGATGCAGATTTTCACAGCTACATGCCACCAGATGCAGATTGCACATGCCACTGTCTCCTGCCTCCTAGATGCAAATTGTCACTAAGCACAGAGGCAGTGCAGTTGAGTGGTAGGTTCCGCGTGAGAGAGAACAGCGGTGATGCGGGGCAGGCGATGAGAGATGATGTCATCTCTCTGCTCCCCCTGCTTTACCTCCAACAGTATACTGGCCGGGCTCTGTGGGCGGAACAGCGGTGATGCGGGCGGGCGGTGGGAGATGTCATCTCTCTGCTCAGCTGCTTCACCCCCAACAGTGTAGCGGCGGGGCTGTGTGGGCGGAAGTGCGGTGTTTGCAGTGGTCTCTCTGCTCGCCCGCCGCCGCACCTCAGATTGTGCAGACTTCGTGGCCTGCCTGTAAATAAGCTGAGGCCCGGTAGTGGGCCGCAGCCCGGGGGGTTGGAGACCCCTGCTATAGGAGGCTGAAAGCTGCTTTGGTGGGACGGGGCTGATATAAACATGTAAAGAACAAAAAAAAATCCCTTTCCTTTCGATTCGTTATTTAAATAATTTTGTTTAGTTAAATTAGTTTATTTTTTTTTCGTTTATTAATTTTCAAATTAGATATAAATTCAATTCGACCAAATTTTGAAAACTTTAATCAGCATTCGCGTTCAAATTGGTATTCAAACTCAAAATTTGAATTTCGGAAGATGGTTATATTCTCTCTTCTCTATTCTCTATTCTGGTCTTTTGTTTTTTCTATTCTACTTTCTTCTTTTCTATTCTATTCTATTCTAATCTATTGTATTCAAATTCAAATCTATTCTAATAGAAATTCAAATTTCGGAAGATGGTTATATTCTATTTTATTGTTTATTCTCCATTCTATTCTTTTCTATTCCTTTTCTTTTCTATTCTATCTTGTTCTGATTTACTTTATTTTTTTCAATTCTTTTATTTTCTATTATATGCTTTTCTTTTCTGTTCTATTCTTTTATTTCCTATTATATTCTGTTTTGTTTTACCCTAAAAACAAAGGTATTGCCCTTTGGGACTTTATATGAGGTGTGCACAACAGGCCGATGAAATTGACAAATATAAATACAATAAAAACATTTATTGCAGAAATAATCACACATAAAAAGTAGCATAAACAAAGGCAAAGCGAAAACAATTTGTACATGGTTAGAAATACATGAGTATACATAACATCTAAAACACCCGACACATTTTGTGAGATGTGACTCGCTCTTCAGGGGTGGATGCATGTAGGATATATCTGGAATATATATACAGTGGAACCTCGGATTGCGAGTAACGCGGTTAACGAGCGTTTCGCAATACAAGCAATTTTTTTTTTTTTAAATCCTGACTCGGTTTGCGAGTATTGTCTCCCAAAACGAGCAGGATTAAGCCTCTGCGGTGTGCAGTGGGACAAATTAATTTCATTTCCATTGACTTCTATGGGGAAACTCGCTTTGATATGTGAGTGCTTTGGATTGCAAGCATTCTCCTGGAACGCATTATGCTCGTAATCCAAGGTTCCACTGTATATCTATATTTTCTGTAAGGCCCCTCTTACCATTTCTCCATCATTTATTCATGTGTTACATTACCTTTTTGGTCATTCATTTTTAGATATATCCTACATGCATCCACCCCTGAAGAGCGAGTCACATCTTGCGACATGCGTCAGTTGTTTACGATGTTATGTATACTCATGTATTTCTAATGCAATGCGATCTTTAACCACTTGCCTACAGGGCACTTTCACCCCCTTCCTTCCCAGGCCAATTTTCAGCTTTCAGCGCTCTCACACTTTGAATGACAATTACTCAGTCATGCAACACTGTACCCAAATGAAATTTGCATCCTTTTTTTCACATGAATAGAGCTTTCTTTTGGTGTTATTTAATCACTAGTGGGTTTTTTATTTTTTGTGCTATAAATAAAAAAAGACTGAAAATGTGGTGAAATAATGCCTTTCTCTTTGTTTCTGTCATAAAATTTTGTAAATTAGTAATATTTCTTCATAAATTTTGGCCAAAATTTATACGACTACATATCTTTGGTAAAAATAACCCTAATTAGTGTATATTATTACACCCCAAAATACATTCTGCTACTCCTCCTGAGTATGGCGATATTGCATGTGTGAGACTTTTTCCCTAGCCTGGCCACATATAGAGGCCCGCCAGGGAAGTAGCTCCTTCAGGCGATCTACAAGCATAAATTACACATCTCATTTCTCAACCACCTATTACAATTTTGAAGGCCCTGGAGCACCAGGACAATGGAAACTCCCTCAAAATGACCCCATTTTGCAAAGCAGACACCCCAATGTATAATCTATGAGGCATAATGAGTCTTTTGAACAATTCATTTTTTTCCAGAGGTTTTTGGAAAATGTGGAAAAAAATTAAAACGTATTTTTTTTCCACAAAGTTGTCCATTTTTAAAATATTTTCAACAGATAGCATGTACATAGCAAAAATGACTACCCAAAATACATTCTGCTACTCCTCCTGAATATGGCGATACCACATGTGTCAGACTTTTACACAGCCTGACCACATACAGAGGCCCACCATTGAAGTAGCACCTTCAGGCGTACAAGCATAAATTAAACATCTAATTTCCTGACAACCTATTATTTTTGAAGGCCCTTATATTTCTAATGCCGCGTACACACGAGCGGACTTTATGGCAGACTTTGTCTGGCGGAACTTTCGATGGACTTGACGACGGACTTTCCGAATGAACGGACTTCCCTACACATGATCAACCAAAGTCCGACGGATTCGTACGTGATGACGTACGACCGGACTAAAACAAGGAAGTTCATAGCCAGTAGCCAATAGCTGCCCTAGTGTTGGTTTTTGTCCCTCGGACTAGCACACAGACGAGCAGACTTTTCGACCGGACTCGAGTCCATCGGACAGATTTGAAACATGTTTCAAATCTAAGTCCGTCAAACTTTTGTGAAAAAAAAGTCCGCTGGAGCCCACACACGATCAAATTGTCCAACGGACTCCGGTACGCCGGACCAAGTATGCCGGAAAGTCCGATCGTGTGTACGCGGCATAACACATAGCATTTACATACCAAATGTTACACTCCAAAATAATCCTATTGAGGAAAGGGTAAAAAAAAAGTATTACCTGTGGTTTTAGTAGTGTCCCCAGAGGAGAGAATTGGTGCAGGCAGCAGGCAGGGATGTGCTTAGCAACAATAGTAATTATCCAGGCAGCAGACAGGAACATTGTCTATAGTCAGCACAAGGATATCATCAGCACAGCCAAAGCATTTATCCATAGAAATTGTCCAGGCAGAGACAGCCAGCACAGCCATAATATTGGTCCTGGTACACTGTTACCTTCCTGCACTCATTGTACCGATCTCCGGCCCTTTGTAAACATACTGCCTCTTGCTACAGCTAATTATTTCCATAGTCCAGGTAGCAGGCAGAGGTGTGGTCAGTTTATGCTGCAGGCAGGGGGATGGCAGCAGTAAGTCAGCAGCAGGCTGAGGGCCACAATCAGGTAGGACCTGGGCACAGGGCTAGAGGCTTCGACCCACCCAAATCTCTTTGAAGCCTCTGGATTCCAGACCCTAATCCGGAAATTATAAAACCCGGAGACAACAAAAAAAAATTTTTTCTCCATCCAGAAAAACATTTCTGGAGCCCCTCACATGTGAGACCCCTGCGTCCTACAGTAGCAGGGCAACAGATTAGTCCAAGCGGTAGGCAAAAGCATAGTCCATAAAACAGGCCAGGGTCAGATGACGTGCAAGCAGTCCAAGTGGTGGGCAGAAGCGTAGTTGGTAAAACAGGCCATGATCAGTTCACATGTAAGCAGTCCAAACAGTAGGCAGAAGCGTAGTTGGTAAAACAGGCCAGGGTCAGTTCACATGTAAGCAGTCCAAACGGTTGGCAGAGGCATAGTCAAAAAACAGGCCAGGTCAGTTCACGTAGAAGGCAGTGGCATGGTTATTTGAGGAAGCATGGGAAATGGTCAGCACAGATGATGAAAATGGGGAAATGGTTAAGAATATTGGCTAATATTTTAGGGATGTGTGATATAGTTTGAAGCATTCACCAATGCAAACGCCGGGTTCAAGGGGACACTGGGGACAATGGTAGCTGGTATCTCTTCGAAATCCTTTACTGCTGCATACTCAACATCTTTTTTGGCGTCTTCGGCCTGCTTCAGATGATGGAATGTGGTCCGGGAAGTGGAGTTCATGAAGTCGGCTAACAGCATCAGAGCAAAGGTTTTCTGGGGGGGGGGGTCTTTGATGGTAGATGAGGGACGTGACAACTTCTTCAATGAATTTTAGGAAGTGGGCAGGGCTTTCGGTGGATTTGGGGTAAATTATGTAGACATTATAAATGGCCAAATGAATTAGAGTGCTACTATCTTGTACCAGAAACGGGACCTCCTTATTGCTAAATAGGGCTGAAGCATTTGGTCATTGAAATCCCCCCCCCCCAAATGTACAGATTGTAATCTTGCACACATTTTGGCTTTGCAATGGGACCTCGTCTTCTCTGAACTTCAACTGTAGTGTCGTCATGGATGGTGGACATCATGTACACATTCCTGGTATCCATCCACCTCAAGGCCAGCACTTCGTTGCATCTCAAAGTTGCTCTTTCTCCCCTTCGCAATTTCTTATTTACTATGGCTTGTGGGAAGCCCTTCCTATTCTTTCTGGAGGTTCCACAGGCCAGGGTTTGTGTGAGGTATAGGTGTTTGAAAAGGGGCAGGTTTGTATAGAAGTTATCCAGGTATATGTAGTAACTTTTCTTCAGCAGTGGGTAGGCCAGGTCCCATACAATTTTACCAGTTGTGCCCATGTAGGCTGGGCACTCAGGGGGCTGGAGCTGGGAATCTCTTCCTTCGTATATGCGGAACGCATACAGATATCCCGTGACTCTCTCGCAAAGCTTATAACATTTCACTCCGTATTTGGCCCTTTTGCTAGGAATGTATTTTTTTATTCCTAGCCGGCCTGAAAAGGGTACCAGGGACTCATCTACACATATATGCTTATCGGGGACATAGAGTTCTGCAAATCGTTGGGAAAAGAAATTAATGAATGGGTGAATTTTATATCATTTATCGTAATTTGGATGATTGCGGGGAGGGCACTGGGTGTTGTCACTGAAATGAAGAAAGCGTATTATCATCTCGTATCGGGACCTGGACATTACAGAAGAATAAATGGGCATGTGGTGAATGGGGTGGACCAATAGGCATGTCTTTCATTTTTTTTGTAAGCCCCATGTTTATGGTGAGGCCCATAAACATTTTGAACTCCTCCAGAGTCAAATCCTTCCACTCGAATGGACGGGCGTATGAAGATTGGGGGTTGTTGGCAATATGCTGTGAGTTGCAGCACAGTGTTGGGCAAAAATAAGTTAAAACAATCAATTTCAGAAAAATTTTGGGTATTGACCTGCACACCTGGCTGTGCTGTGAAAGGGGGAATTCTTTCTGATCCTGAGTCAGAAGGCAGGCATGTTGGATTGGCAAGACCATCTGGGAGATATGTAGCGGCCCTGGCTCTTGGGGGACGTGGCACTCCAGTGCTGGTAGTTGGAGTTCCTGTGCTGGCATTTGGGCGTGATGCTGCGGAAGTGCTGGTACTGGGCATTTCTTGTGGCCTTTCACTGGCGGCAGCTCTGGTACTGGGCCTTTGGTTTTGGGGTCTATCGCTGGCAGCAGCGCTGGTACTGGGCCTGGGAATTTGATCCTGGGGTATATTGCTGGTGGCTGCCTGGTTTCCAGAGCGCCATGCTCTTTTAGGAGGGATCCATTCTTCCTCTGATTCATTTGCCGATCCACTACCATCGATCGGTTCAAATGCTGAATTTGATTCACAATCAGAATTGGCATTTAAATCTGAGAACTCCCCGCTACTCTCATCAGTCATGGAGAGAATCTGAAACGCCTCCTCACTTGTATAGAATCTTTTGGACATTTTTTCTGATGGGCTGTGCGATAGGTGACAAATTATGGTTACTGATGGGCGACGGGTGATGGGTGACAGGTGACGGTCATTGATGGGCGACAGGTGATCAGTGACAGGTCACGGTCACTGATGGGTGACAGGTGACGTGTGACGGTCACTGGTGGGTGACAGGTGACAGGTAACGGATGACAGTCACTGATGGCAGTCTCTGATGATGACTGGTGCACTTTATGGGACTGAGAGGTGAAAGATGAGGGTCACAGATGGGTCACTAATGGCGGTCACTGACGACGGTCACTGATGATGGTCACTGATGGGTGACAGGTGCACCGCTGACAGCAGTCTCTGACGGTGACAGGTGCACTTTGTGGGCACTGATGGGTGACAGGTGCACTTTGTGGGCACTAATAGGTGACAGGTGCACTTTGTGGGCATTGATAGGTGACAGGTGCACTTTTATAAGCACTGATGTGGTGACTGTTGGGTGACAGCTGTAATGGGGGGGGGGCGATGTGACAGGTTCTCTTTCATTTGTTGTGTTGGTGCAGTACAGTATAAACACAGATCGGTCACTCACTGCTCCTGGCTCTTCTCTCCTCACACTGGTAACGGTGTGTGAGGAGAGAAGAGCTGGTAACAGCTAGTAACCGGTCTATGTTTACATTTAGTGATCGGCTGTGAATAGATCACAGCCGATCACGTGGTAAACAGCCACCAGCCATTGGCTGTTTACCCTTGTCAGTGACGAGCAGTGTTCCTGGGAACACACTGCCACCGACATGACCGCGATGCGCGCTCCCGATCGCATGTGCAATCTAAAGCGGGGAATACCCCTTTGTGATCGGCCGTGATGTAATTGCAGACGATCACATGGTGAACAGCCATGCCCAATGACGCACTGTGTCCCGGGGACATGGCGACAACGACAGAGCAGGGCTGCGCGCCCGCGATCACGCGCATGTCCTGTGTGAATTAGCCGCCGTCATATGACGGCAGCCCAGAACAAGAGCCACACCGCTCCGCCGTCATATGACGGTGGGCGGGCGGCAACAGGTTAAAGCGGAGTTTCACCCAAAAATGGAACTTCCACTTTAAGTGTAGGTGACCCCCTGACATGCCACATTTGGCAAGTCATTTTTTTGGGGGGGGGGTGGATGCCCTCTTTTTAGAGGCATCCAGCTCCCACTTCCTCCTGGGGCACCGCGGCGCCGGAAGGAAGTTCACCTCTCCCCCCTCTGTCTCAGCCGGGTGCCCACAGTCAGAACCCTGGCGCCGAGGAGAGGAGGGAAAGAGGAGCAGGACTTTGTATGCCCGCATCGCAGGACCGTGGGACAGGTGAGTGTCTGATTAATAAAAGTCAGTAGCTACACTTTTTGTAGCTGTTGACTTTTATATGGGTGGAACTCCGCTTTAACCATTTACAAATTGTATCGGCTTTGCCTTTGTTTATGCTATTTTTATGTGTGGTTATTTCTGCAATAAATGTTTTTATTGTATTTAAATTTGCTAATCTCATCGGCCTATTGTGCACACCTCATATAAAGTTCCAAAGGGTGATACCTTTGCTTTTATTCTACTATTAGGGATGGAGTTGTGTCACTGGTGACACCAAACCTTTCATTTATTTATTATTTAGTTTCAATCTATTTTTTTATATTCTATTCCCTTATTTTCTGTAATGGAAATTTGTAAGTTCTGTATATAATTGTATTCTATTGTGTATGTATTGCACACTGCCCTCACTGTGCACACGGCACTAATAATGTTTTCAGTACATGTTTGAATTCTTTGGAGTCCTGATTAGAATTAGCCTGCCCATGTAACGCCCCTTGTTACCATAAACGTACAATTGTAATATTAATGTGATACCTACATATTTATGTGTATAAAAACCTTCAACTGCGTCATAATAAGCAGAACTGTTATTTGGAAAGATGCTGAGTGTATCTTTTGTGTCTGTTCCCTACTGCAGTAGTTATTATTAATTTGGAACCACTAATCAGTATGAGGATAGGAGTTGCCTATCTACAAAATGTCCAGCTCAGCTGGCGAACTTTGCCTAGGAGGGGTTTTGCAGGTGACCCTGAGAATCCAAAACGAGGAGCTTGAGACGATCTGGGAATTTTTGATAATCAGCCGGCTGAGGTAAGCATTTTGCTTACATTTGAGTTATCAGACTTCCTTGATTGGTAAGGCATTTTCTGGACAAAGGGTACCTATTTTACTCCCCTTAATCGAACTGTATTGATTGGTGGTTATATGTTATGTTGTCACTGTCCACTGTCCATGTTGAGTTGAGTGTTATAGATAAGAAAGGGAAGAATAGTGCTGTTCACAGGTATATGTAGTACATCTGCTAGATAAAGTAGTTTAGAGGCAAGAGGGTATAGGCACACATAGAGAAGACTGGCCAGTCATTATGGGCATTAAATTAAGTAAGGGAAATGAAGGGTAAGAGATCCTCAAAAATGCCCAGCTCAAGAGGAGCGCTATATATGAACCAAAGGTGCGGTTCCGCCTATACTGAGCCCCTAGATTAATGGTTAAAGTGAACAGGGATCCAAAATGAGTAACTGGGTTACCAAAGTCCACAGGGACTAAGAATCATGCAGAGTAAACAGCTAGAGAAGCACCTATGTGAGCAGAATGGATCAAGGGTGACAATAACACTAGACAGAAAGGGACATTTTCATGTTAAGTTGTGGGATGAATTTGGGGACAGGCTCTACAACTAGTAAAGTCATAACAGAGAAATGGAGAGTTAAAACAGAATGCTTTATATGTTGTCAGAGAGGGAAGATGGGATGAGCACTATGGCTGCCCGTCTGATCATAGAATCATAGAAGCTAGAGTATGTGAAGTATGGGATTACAATACATGGAATGAAAAGGATATCAGAACAAAATAAGGAAAGCAGAATTTAAGCAAGGAAATATTAAAAGAGGTAAAAGAAAGTGAGAGAATGATATGCATGTGTTGTGTACAAATGGGAAAATGTAAGCAGTTTTAGAGAGATATTTGTGTATGTGTGTGAATGCTGGAACCTTTAGTTCTATCTCGTGTGTGTCATGTATGCAGATGTGACCCCCCTCCTTTGCGCTCTCATGAAAGAATGTGGCTGGGATGAGAGGTCAGTGATAAGCTGGAAGGAAACCATGCTAATTTCAGTTTTTTAGACAAAACATTTATAACAAAATGTGCCGGGTTAATTAATCTAATGATAAACTATGTGATCACAATTATTTTTGAATCTGAAATTGAATATCCTTTGATAGTGGAAACAGTGCATTTAAAAAAGGGAAATTAAGTAAAATTAAGTAATATGTCCCCCTTTAAGGAAATTTATCTGTGGATATATATTAGTGTGTGATATTGAAATTATCATTTGAATATTAATTTCTAATATGAGTTTAACAATTTTATTAATAATATAGATATATGGAAACTGGTTTAGACAACCTTTGGTTGGAAATGAAATCCAGGTTATTGGGGAAATTTGTAAAATGGGATTAGTTTAGATTAAGATAACAATTTTATAATTTTACATTTATACAATAAGCCATTATTGAGAGGAAATTAAAAGATTAAGATGAGGTTGTTAATTAAAATACAGCTGCCATAATATTTAACAAAGCCAAGATGGATGAGCTACATAAGAAGTTTTTCTACAAAAATGAAATCTAAAGGTCTGATAATAACTTGATGTGTGGTCCGTGATGTGAGAATAATAATAAATACAATTTAAATATAACAGACCCATCACATCAAGTCCACACACCCTGTTAGGATAGATCCCACCTGCGGCCAGTTGTTTTATAGTTTTTGATGTGGCTGAGAATTATTTGGTCCATCATATACAGATTGTTGGTCCTTTTTGTTTTTATTTATTTTTATTTTTGAAATCCAAAGCAGAATGTGTGG
This sequence comes from Aquarana catesbeiana, assembly GCF_042186555.1. Classification (NCBI taxonomy): domain Eukaryota; kingdom Metazoa; phylum Chordata; class Amphibia; order Anura; family Ranidae; genus Aquarana; species Aquarana catesbeiana. Next base: position 69,523,611 of record NC_133329.1, on the reverse strand, counting down.
ATTGTGACATGGTGTTCCCCCTTTTCCTTGTAAGTGCAGTGGTATAAGCAGGAGAATATTTTGGATTTATGGACATCTCTGCATGACCGCAGGATATTATCATTTATTATAATATTGCCAGGAAAAAGTTGTCTTTTTGAAACATGAAAATTAGGTTCTTACACAAACAGCATGATAGAAAACAAGCCATTGTAATATATTTATGCAAGCTGGACCCAGTAATGAAGGGTTTACCCCAATATATCAGAGCTGTAGTTTTATGCAAAAGTGCTATTAGACAAAGTTAGACATTATTTTGGTCACATATTTAATTTTTAATGGTCCCACATTCTGCGCAGCAAATATACAGCTAACTAAATGATTGTCTAATAAAAGGTTTAAAATATGAGTTTATGTACAAATCTAACAATGAAAAATGCGTACATTTGAATCCAGCCACCTTATTGCCTCTATTGGAGGAGGCTGGAGACAAAGGAAAACCACATGTGTTAAATTGATGATGTAGGAATCAGCTGCAGTGAGCCCAATGCAGGGCACACTCCCCGAAGACCCAGATATTTCATTGTTTGTAAAGTTATTCCCGGTTTTATACTGAGTATGCAGTTTATCACCCAGAAGGATACTCTGTATTCAGAGTCAGTGGATCCTTTTTCCCCAGCTCAAGAAGCAGAGCTCCATGTTTTAGCAAAGCCTGTGAGCTATAAAAAGAGTGTATATTTATATAGATAGTCGAGATATAGAGAGTTTTTGGTTCCATTTGAAGGACCAGAAGTTTGTTTTTACTTCGACAGGTAAACCAAGTATGCCAAGTTAAATTGATTGGCTGTTTTCAGCCTTCTAGCTTCTTGCTGAGGTAGCCATATTAACATTAAAACTCACACATAGAAGCAGACCAGGCGACTAAGGATGCTGCATTTACAGCCCCGGACACTTGATGGGTCTGTGCAACTCACAGATTCCACCCTAGTTTTGGCCCAGTATAGATGGGATTAATAATTCAACTTTAAGGACCCCAGAACGAGAAGTGGTTCACAGGGGGCAACTTCCTATAAAAAAAGGACTTTGGAAAAGGTAATAATTTATGTCTGCCAGACACTCTTTTCCCTCCAGCTTGACACATGGACCATGTTGTCAATCACAAGCAGTTATGGCTGACTTAGTAAATGAGCATGGGATAGAGCCAGGGTTCTCCACGGTTGTTTTTTTATAACATGCCACTTGTTTTACCGGTTACCAAAGGTGTTACCAAAAGCTGAACACCCCTTCCAGACATTACAAAAAGATATATCCAGATGCTCAAATCAGGATCTTAAGAGTATGCATTTTGTCTGTATGGTCATGTTTTCTGGATGTCCAGTGGCAAATGCTACTGCAAAGGCCACAGTAAAAAGTGTTATCAGAAATAGTTTGTAAGTACGGAGTGCAGAATCTACAGAGAGTAACAGAGGAAATCATTTTTATAGGAGAGTCCTTACTAGAAGTTTTGAGGTTTTATTTTTACACTCCCTACTGTCCACAATGTAGCAGAAAAAGTAGAGTAAGAAACTAGAAAACTTTTGCCTGAATGTTTTCTTATATTTTATCAAGCCCCTAAGGGGATGTTGGACTCTCTCCCTATGGGATTTTGTTTGGGAGTGTGTTGCTTACTTGCTTATATTTTGTCTCAGCAGCTGAAGTCCTCCTTTCGGATCTCGCAGAGAAAGTTGCTGATCTTTTAAGGTTTTTGACAAACTCATTTATGTGTTTTCTCCCCAATTCCAGATCCTAAAAGTTTGGAAGGATCTAAAACTAAAGCCAGGTGACTTGTGGATTGTTAAGAGACATTTATATATAAGGAAATGTTTGGAGACTCAATACAGCATCTATTTCATGTACAAGTTATGCAAAACTTGAAGGAAAAGTCACCTGGATCCACACCAGACACTGCAGAAATGACTAAATAAAAGAAATCTCTGTGTTTGATTTGTTTCCCTCTTGCGATCACAATCTAGGGTACTTTTTTTTTTTAAATCTTTATTTAAGGAGTGCAGATTATACAATTAAACCAAGAATACAACATGACAGTTAACTGTTTCTGTTAGTAGTAAGTCACACAAAAAAATAAAATTAAAAAGAAATTCAAGTATATATTGGCTTGACAGCAGGCAAGGTTCCATTGAAATGTGCTATTGAGGCAGGAAGTCATAGGCTAACGATTCCGGCTTGATTTAACCATCAGCACAGAAGAGAGCGCCCTCTATCCGGAGTTAAATGATAGACATAAACTAAGCCTAATTCCAACGAGGGTGCATCAACAATGCAGTATAACTAACTAAGTGACTTCCCGAAATGGCAATACGAGCCTATCCCTATTGGCCAAATAGCACTCTGCTATCTTATGGTGAATTAAATTCTATGCTTTGCATTATAAAAAAAAATATGGTTCTCAATCCTACAAACATAGGAGTGGTACCAATATGAGACACTGCAATCCAGGGTTTTTTTTTCTTATTAATGGGGAAAAAAAGGTAAAGGACACTAGTGGTGCCAGAGGAGGAAGAAAGGGATAGAAATAAGGAGGAACAGATTTGGGGAAGTAAGAAGGAAGGGGGGTGGGTATAGGGTTCCGGCGAGGCCGACGACCCACGGCCCCGATTCAACCAGGGACAGGATACTTATATATACTACTTGTATTCGTCTGAAAAGCAAAACAGATCCCAATGTGTCCAACGGATGCTATGTTCCTCCTCTTTTTCCCTGAGAGCAGCTGTAAGACGTTCCATTCTCTGAATATCACAGACCCTGCTAAACCATTGTGTCACTGTCGGAGGGGACTGCTGCTTCCACATGCTGGGGACACACACCCTGGCCGCATTCAAAAGGTGTTTCAGCAAAGATTTGCGGTAATGCTTACTGGACATCGGAGTCAGATTCAGGAGTACTGCCGCTGATTTGTTCTGAAGAGCCACATCAGTGAGTTTGTGAATGATTCCCAAAACCTGCCTCCAGAAAGGGGTCAAGAATGGGCACTCCCAGAAAATGTGAAGTAATGTGCCGTTCTGTGTGCCACATCTCCAGCATAGGGGACTGTGCCCTGGGAATATGGATGCCAGCAACAAGGGTGTCCTGTACCATCGCGTTAAAATTTTGAAAGTAACTTCTTGGTATTTGCTACATAAACAAGATTTATGAGAAAAGAAGAGGATTCGGGTTTTTTGATCTTCTGTAAACGTACTGTTACGATCTCTCTCCCACTTCCTCAAGTATGGGGGATCCTGCTGGGACGTATGGGTCAGTAAGATATTGTAAGAATGAGAAAGAGATTTCAGAATTGGCTCCTCACCCAGGCACAACTCTTCAAAGGGTGTTGGTTCTCTGCAGAAACCGCTGACCTCTGGAAGGGATCTGAGAAAGTGTGACAATTGCAAGATCTTCCATCTACCCAATATGGAGGAGTTAACGCTAGGACATATGCTAGAAGGGTGGTTCCATTCCGAAGGCCCACAAAAAGAGGAAGCTCTAACTAGACTCTGATCTGAGTGGAGCCGGAAGGACCTATCAGAGGCCTGGTTGGAAATCCCGGATGTCCAATTATGGGTGTCAGTGGGGAAGGGTATCTGGGCGTCTCCGCCAACTGGAAGTATCTGCGAAGTTCCTGTAGGGTGGGTTCAAGCAATGGGTGGGGAGGGGAGGATCTGGAAGGATGAGTTCCACTCCAGGGTAGACCTTCAATGGGGAACAGGACTGTTTCCCGTTCCAACCCAATCCACAACTTATGGGATGAGTGCCTGCACCAGTCTACAACTCTGTTCATGTGGATTGCTGTGTAGTACAGAGCTGGGTCAGGGAGGCCAATGCCTCCTCTCGATTTTGGTCATTGTAAGAGGGATCTCTTGAGCCTTGGGGGTTTGCTCTGCCAGACATATCTAATAAATACTGAGCGCAACTTGCGGAAGAAGTCCTGTGGTATCCTAACAGGCAATGCCTGGAGGAGGTAGAGCAGTCTCGGCATGATATTCATCTTTAAGACATTGCATCTACCAAACCAGGAGACCGCCAGGTCCTTCCATCTGCTTGGGTCTGAGGTGAAGACGCTTGAGAGTGGTTGAAAATTGAGTTGATAAATGAGGTGTAAGTCAGAAGGGATTTTTGTGCCTATATATTGAATGGCCTGGGGAGACCACCAGAAGGGGAAATTGCCGCTAATGGAGGCACGGGAACCAGGGGTAAGAGTGATGTTTAGCGCCTCTGACTTTTGGAGGTTGATTTTGAAATCCGATAATTCCCCGTATTGATGTATTGCCGATAGTAAGATTGGGAGAGATGTGTGAGGATCTGAGATGTAAAATAACAGGTCATCCGCATAGGCGGCAATTTTATGATGGTAAGTGCTCGTTTCGAGACCCCTGATGTCTGGGTTAAGCCTGATATGTTGTAATAAGGGCTCTAGTGAAATTATGAAAAGGAGCGGGGAAAGTGGGCATCCCTGTCTTGTGCCGTTGCTTATCTTAAAGGGGCTAGAGGTTGTCCCATTTACTCTAACTGTTGCTATGGGGGAAGAGTATATGGCAGATATCCAGGATAGCATGGAAGCCGGCATGCCAAGGCGTCGCAGGGTGGCCAGGAGGAAAGTCCAGTTTACCCTGTCAAACGCCTTTTCGGCGTCTCTAGACAACAAGATAAATGGGATGTTAAGGCCTTTGGCCCTTGCCACCACATTTATCGTCCTAATGGTGTTGTCTCGTGCCTCTCTGTTGCGGATAAAACCTACCTGGTCTAGAGGAATTATGCGTTGGAGAACAGAGCCTATTCGCTCAGCCAGGATTTTCGTGAATAATTTTAGATAACAATTAAGAAGGGAGATGAGCCTGTAACTCGCGCACAGGAGCAGATCCTTCTCAGACTTAGGAATGACAGATATGCAGGCTTGCAGGATATCTGTAGGTATGGCGTGGTCATCTAATATGGCATTGAAAGCAGTAACAAAGTGAGCTGCCAGCTGAGTTTGGAAGGTTTTATAATAAGTGATGGTGAAACAGTCGGGGCCGGGTGCTTTTCTCGTCGGGGTGTTGGCTAGTGCGTTTGTGAGCTCATCCGCAGTAATAGGCTGTGAGAGCAAATCTATCTCCTCCTCATTGAGGGAAGGCAAGTCCGCAGCCGCAAGGTACGTTTCTATGGCTTCCAACCTATTCTGATTCTGCTCCCCTGAGGGAGGAGAATGCAAGTTGTACAGGGCTTCATAGAATACCCTGAAAGACTCAGCCATTTCTGCAGAGTCATGAATTTTGGATCCTGTGGAGGAAGATAAGGCAGGGATGTAGGAAAGGTTGTGTTGGGCCGGTATGGCATTTGCCAGTGTTCTGCTGCACTTATCCCCGAACTCATAGAAGGTTCTGCGTATCCTTAAGAGACTATTCTTAGAATGAAATAGAGAATGCTCTCTGATTTGCTCCCGGAGGTTGGTTACCTCTGCCTCTGTGGCCCTATCTGGGTGATTTTTGTGACGTTTTTCACAATCATGGAGTTTTGCGAGTAATTCGGATAGCGTCTTTTCTCTGGCTACTTTGAGTCTGTGTCCATGTTTAATGAATATTCCTCTTATGTAGCATTTATGTGCTGACCAAATAGTTAGAGGATTGGGAACTAATTGTTTGTTACTCTCGAAAAAGAGACCCAGTTCTCGCAAAATGTCTGCTCTCACCTCAGGATCTTGGATAAGAGATTTGTTTAGTCGCCAAGTGGCTGTTTTGGGAGCCGGGCGTTGTAAATTTAGGGTCAGAGAGATCGGAGCATGGTCTGAGAGGGCAATGTGCCCAATCTGAGCCCTTGAGACAAGTGGGATCGTAGCGTGGGAGACCAGGAAGAGGTCAATCCTGGAGTATGAGTGATGAACTGCCGAGAAAAAGGTGTAGTCTCTCTCCTGCGAATGGAGAATCTGCCATATGTCAACTAACCGGTGGGAATGCAACAGGTCCCTGATTCGGTTCCAGTACCTCGAAGATAGGGCCGAAGAAGCCATCAACGTGCCTTTACGGGGATCAATGGTAAGATTAAGGTCTCCCCCTAACACCAATGTTCCCTCTGTGAAGCAGGCCAGGGTGTCCAAGCATGATTCAAGCACTGGCAGCTGGTCCACATTCGGCAAATACAGGTTCACAAAGGTAAATGTCTGCAAAGTTTTAGCCAGGGGGATACTCCTCCCTTTAGATTTTGAGGAGGGTGATGCACTGTGGTACACTGTTGGGAAATACTTACTGTAGAGTTTAGGGATACTATCCGCCCGAAAATGGTTCTCTTGTAAAAACACTACCTGAGGTCTCTGCCTCCAAAGATCCGAGAGGCAACTGGTTCGCTTCTCTGGAGCATTTAAGCCCTTCACATTCCAGGATACAAACTTCAGAGACATGTCGGATAGGATGGGGTCGGGTCACCAGGCCTCGCCAGAAACTAGAACTGTAGGCGGTGTGGGGGGAGAGGGGGAGGAGGCAGACAGATTAGAGTAGGAGAGTAGCAATGAATGTGTAGGAAGGGACAAAGAAGGACAAAGAAAAAGAGAAAAAGGAGGACAAAAAGGGAGAAGTGAGAGTCAACTACGTCTCCAAATGGAGGACTACTGACTATTTGGGCAGCTAGGTCCTAGTGGGGGAAGAGGTAAGGCACTTCAGAGTTCGGACTCCCGGAGCACGAGTCTCCCCCCAACCCACTTCTCAGTAGGAGCGGTCCTATCAGGAACTGCATTATTATGTTAGGCTTCTTTTAAATGAGATCGCTCCATAAAGACACATAATATATAACCTTGTAACAATCATTTTAACATAGCACGTCTTAACATTATAACAGGCAAAAATAAGACATTCAGTAATACCTTAATTATTGGGAAAACTACATCAGTCTCCGATCCCCTATTATCAGCCCTGTCTATGGAATGAACCGCTAACTCCCACCGGGTCTAGGCCCAATGACAGCGATCCATAGCCCCTTCCCCAGACCAACATTCCTCATTCCTGAAGGGATCAAGTTCCAGCCGGGACAACCCTTGGGTCCCAAGACAGGGTAGCTATAAAAAAAAAAAAAAAAAAAAAAAGGGGGGGGGGGGGGGAGAAGGGGGGTGGAAGAGGGAGAGGGTAAGGGTAAGGGGGTGGGAGGAAAGGAAGGGGGGGAGGGGAGGGAAGGTAAGGGGGGGGGACGACCATTGGTCGTATAACAACATCTCTAGACCGATATTCATCTCTGTCTGATGTTAAAATTTCCAAATTTACTACTATCCAGCCCCTCCGAATCAAATGTTAGAATTAACTGCACCTCAGCTGTGGGCATCAAAACTAACAGGCAGTATGACCTATGTATACCCATTTTTGTGTTTTGTAATGCGGTACAAGACAGAATGGAGGGGCCTAACAAATAAGAGATTGCTAAACGAATATTCGTAAGGTCCGTTATCTCTAAGTTATAACAGTAGGGTCAATCGGATCCGAATCTTCTCAAAGACAATCCTTCAGGTGAGACCAGTCTACAAAACTGTCTTGCCTTCCCCCTGCCTCCGGCTATAAAACAACCATCCACAATACTGGAAACTTAATATGTTTCTTTGAGGCAAACGAGCCAGAGAGGGACAAGGAAGTCAATCTAGGTGGGCCAGAGGCTAATTTAAAAAAAAAAAGTCTTCTGGATAGCCAATCAAAAGGAGAAGGTGAAGTACTATCAAGGCAAGGGTAGGGAATACTTACATACATAAAGGAGACAACAAAAGAAAATTAAGGCCATGTTCAGGCTTAAGAGCAACTTAACTGTTTGGATTCATGGTTTGTTGTCTTGAGGGGCCTGCGGCCTTCTACATTGTGATCGACGGTTGCATCGAGGCCTTTGAGGTCTGCCCGAAGGGTTCACCGCTGGGGTATTGGTGGTGGGAGTCAGGACGAACGCTAGCCAGTTAGGTAGTGACATTGGTAGCCTGAGGGTATTGAGAAATTTGGGAACTTCCCTGGGGTGTCGGAGGGTGTATGTGCGACCTCCCTTCCGTTGCAATCAAATGGAAAGGGTGACCCCACTTGAAGGCGATTCCCTGTTCGCTGAATTTCACCAGCAAGGGTTTCATGCATCGGCGCATCTGCAGGGTCCTCTGGGAAATGTCTGGCAGGAGAGAGATCTGGGCTCCATCAAAGTGAATATGTCCTCTATGCCAAGCTCTTTGGAGAATGTCCTCTTTGATAGAATAATTCTGCAGGCAACAAAGGAAATCTCTAGGTCTGTCCTCCACTGTGTTTCTGGGGCCAAGGGTTCTGTGGACCCTGTCTATGGCAATAGGTGTTTCCGTCGGGCATTCTAGACAGTCATTAAATAGAGCAGTCACTGTCATCCTTAGGTCTGCTTGCTGGGTAGCTTCTGGCAGACCGCGGATTCTTATGCCGCGCCTACGGCTACGATTTTCCTGATCGTCTAGCAACAAATGTAGCTGTGCGATTTGGTCTGCCATTTCCTCCCTTGCGTTGTTTAAAACAGTGACGTCTTAGGGAAGGGTAGCAGTGTCTGTCTCTACAGAGGCGACTCATGTGGAGACCTCTGTTACAGTTTGCATAATTCCAGCAATCTCTCCGCGTAGTGCTGCCTCCATTCTAAGTGCTACAGAGTCCAGGTCATCTCTGGTGGGCAGCTTTTGTAATAGTGTCTGCTCTCCAGTAAGCACAGATGGGGGCTCATGTGAGGGCAGAGTCAGTGGAGCAGTGCTCATGGAGGCTTGCAGTGAGATGGGCAGAGGCGCACCAAGTGTGAGGCTCCATGGCTGGGAGCGCTGGCTATCCTGTGATACCCACTGCGGTGAGCAGCTGGGTTCTCCTCCTGGGCTGTTAAGGGATGCGAGGGATAGAGAGCGGGGGAGGCAGGAGGAGAGATCACTAGTCGGGGAGAACGGCAGCATGTCATTACCGTGAACTTATCACCCTCTTCCTCCTGCAGGCGCGCCATGCTCCACTCCCACATCTGTACCTGATGCCATCTTGGAAGGATCTGGAGTAGAAGCCGCCGGCTGTTTCGGTATGAGGAATCTCTCCATTGGAATTCCCGAGCACATAGCGCTGCAGAGCAGTCTTCTCGGCAGGATGGGTGAGCTGAGAAGCCAAAATATGCGGTAAAACTGTGCGGGTGGTCTATTAATGAGCCGCGGACCGGGAGCCCTCTGAAAAACACGGCTTAACTCCTCCATGCCGAGACCACGCCCCCTAGGGTACTTTTTGATTGAATTACTTTAATTGTAAGAGATATATACATTTGAAAAATAGTTTAGGCATGTTGAAGTTACATAGTTACATAGTAGGTGAGGTTGAAAAAAGACACAAGTCCATCAAGTCCAACCTATGTAAAGTCATATTTGTCTTTTGTAACGCTTCCATTTTATGTAGAATTGTCTGTGTTTACATATGCTGATAAGTCAGGATGCCAACAATTAAGCTAGGAGGCCATTCTGGCCACAGGAGTGTACAGCCAGTACTCTGTAAATATGTCTTATCAATCATTTGTTTTTTCACAATGAAAAGTCATTTTGTAATGAAAAAAGCTGCTCAGCTACTATTTTCTCCACAATGGAGTTTTTGCCTCTTTGGCCAGGACTACCTCCACCTAATGCCTTGTACACACAACTGGACTTTCCAGGAGAAAAGGTCCGACGGAACCATTCGGTCGGACATTCCGATCGTGTGTGGACTTCATCGGACCTTTTCTTTCAAAAATTCTGATGGACCTAGAAATAGAACATGTTTCAAATTTTTCCGTCGCACTCAGTTCCTATCGGGAAAACCGCTCGTTTGTATGCTAGTCCGACGGACCAAGAACGACGCAAGGGCAGCTATTGGCTACTGGCTATTGAACTTCCTTTTTCTAGTCGCGTCGTACGTCATTGCGCTCTAAACGAACGGACTTTGGTGTGATCGTGTGTAGGCACGTCCGTTACAGCGGAACTCTGTCGGAAAGACCGTCAGAGTTCGTTCCGAAGGAAAGTCCGGTCGTGTGTACGCGGCATAAGCGTGTGGGGGTTCCAGGTTAAAAGGTGATAGCAGGTATGGTTGGTGATCAAAATATTGATAAAAAGAGGGGAGACTGTAATGGAGATTTGTAAGTTCTGTATATAATTGTATTCTATTTTGTATGTATTGCATACTGTCCTCACTGTGCACACGGCACTAATAATGTTTTCATTACATGTTTACATTTTTTCGAGTCCTGATTAGAATTAGCCTGCCTATGTAACGCCCCTTGTTACCATAAACGTACAATTGTAATATTAACGTGATATCTATGTAATCATGTGTATAAAAACCTTCAACTGCTACATAATGTCTGAGGATTTTTTCTCTGTCTCTTCGCAGGTATGTTTGCAGCTGACTGCCATCCACACAGAATTGAAAACTGAAAAGCATTTGTTTTCCCTAGTCTAAATTGCTATGGTATGTGCTAACTAAACCATCTCCACCCAAAAACTGAAACATTGCTATCTGATTTGCTTTGCTTATGTGTCTTAATAATTGCTGGTATGTTATTTTTGCTTAACAGTCTGTAGACCTGTCCACATTACAATGCTTTATTATCTCCCTTGTCTTACCTAGAATTATGGCCCTTTAACTTTAGTGCCCTCTTGATAGTCTGTTTCTGGACTAAGAATTTTGCCCTGTTAACCAGCCAACCTTTATTACCTCTTGATTGCTAATTGAAATCCACCCACCACCCACCCCTATCAGTATAATTATAAGCTTCTTTTGGGGGAAGCATTTGCAGGGGGCACACATTTGCAACTAAGGCTCTTTCTCCAAGTGGGGCGATTTCTATAAGTGGAAAGCACTTCTGACTCTGCACTTCAGCGAATGCACAAAGCAAATGAACATAAGAAAATACTATGAAAAACACCAGACACTACCACTCCTTTGGACAGCTCTGTTAAACTATCTCTCCTTCACCCCTCTTCTCCCCCCCCCACAGCATACATATATCACCCTCACTTCTGTCCTCTCCTTATTACTGCACCCACCAACTCCTGCTAATTCTAAATCCACACACACTAAAAATCTCTAAGACCCTGGGCCATGTCCCTTCATATAAATCCCACTCCCATATTACCTCCCTCACTCCTGCTTCTCCTAACCTCCGGAGATATATCCCCAAACCCTGGGCCTCCATCATTTAACTAATGCACCCATCACCCTGCACCCTCTGGTAGCAGCCACAATCAACACAATTTAGTTCCCATTTCTATTCTTCCTAAGACCAGACTCCCTGTCTCTCGTGCCCCCTGGACCAGTATCAACCTTTCTTGAAGACTTCTCTGCCTGGCTACCTTACTTTCTTTCTTCTGAAATCCCCACAATCATTCTCGGGAACTTCAACATCCCTATTAATACTAACACTCCTGCCACTTCCAAACTTCTCAGCCTAACATCCTCCTTTGACCTGAAGCAGTGGATACACGCTCCTACTCACTCTGAAGGCAATACCTTTGACCTCGTATTCTCTCACCTTTGCACTCCATGCAACCTCTCTAACTATCCATTCCCTCTCTCTGATCACCACCTTATTAGTTTCACTCTCTCCCTCTCCTCCTCCACCTCTCCCTCCAACCGTCTAAAAGTTACCCATAGAAACCTACGTCATCTCAACCCTTCTCTTCTCTACTCTGCTATCGACAACCTCTATGACAAAATCTCACCCCTATCCTGCACCAACCTAGCCACTTCTGCCTACAACACCTTACTTCTTGCCTCACTGGACTCAATAGCCCCCCCTCACTACACACAGAATCAGGCCCCGACCCCTTCAACCTTGGCAAACAGATGATACTAGAAGTCTGAAAAAATGTAGTCGTGCTCACGAGCGCCAGTGGCGTAAGACTAATGCCCCGTACACACGGTCGGATTTTCCGTTTGGTAAGGGATTCTTTCTGATACTCTGATTAAAAAATTTGTCAATAAAGGGTATCAGAAAGAACCCCTTACCAAACGAAAGATGGAGGTAGGAGGTTTAGATCGAAATTTCTTATTGAAAAAAAAAGGAGAAGGTCAATAACCCCTCCCGAATTGAAATGGCTTTCATCACGGGATTCAATAATCAATATCGTTCAGTTGAACACATCTTCAGGAAATACTGGCCGATTTTAAAATCAGATAGAGTTCTAGCAAAGATACTCCCATAGAAGCCAAGATTTATTTACAAAAAGGCCCTCAATCTGAGAAACCAGCTGGTACACAATGTGGTTGACCCACCGAAAAATACAAGACTGTTCCCTGAAATGAAAGGGTTCTATAGATGCCAGAAATGCCTGCCCTGCCGTGTGAGTAAAAAACAGCCAAAGAAAAAAATCTCTTTTAAATCTAGGTCCGGGAAAGAGTACCAAATTAGAGAATTGTTCACTTGTGACAGCACTCACGTCATATATGTGATCGAATGTCCCTGTCGATTACAGTATGTGGGGAGAACCACTAGGCCTCTTTTCGTCAGAATCAGAGAACATATAAATAATATTAAAAAAGGTTTTCCAAAACACAACCTTTCCAGGCATTTTGATGAATTCCACAACAGAGACCCCACAGGATTAATTTTTTATGGCATAGATTTGATTAACGACCACTGGAGAGGCGGAAATAAAAAAAATAAAAGTACCCCAGAATGAAACTAAGTGGATATACCGCCTGGGGAGTCTGGTACCTAAAGGGTTAAACGTGGACATTGATCTGAATTGTTTCTTATCTAACGTTTAGTAATGGGTTTTAGTTGTAGTTGGATAATTGAGTAGTGTTTTTTATATTGATTTTTAATTCCTCATTCACTCATTTTTATTGATATAACAATTAGTCGGCTATCCCTATAGAGATCTACTGCAATAAAGAATAAGATCTGGTTCTTCTAATTTTTCCTCTTGCCCTTTCATTTTTATTTTATATTTTTTTCACATTCTTTTTTATTTTTATATTTATATTTATTTTTATTTTCATTTTTATTTTATTTCTATTTTTATTTTTACTTTTACCTTTTATTTTATTTTTATTTTTGTTTATTTTTATTTTTGATCTCTTTCTAACAATTCCTTTTGGGGCATATCAGTATACATTTCTGTACAACTTGTCCATAATTTATCAGATTGACAGATAATTATTCTGTATACATCTATTGTTTTCATATATTCTTTCTTATTTGTATTAATTTTACCAGATAATATCTGGATTGCACTAGGTTGGTCATTGCTGCCATTTCACACAAAATAACCATTTCGTACTATACCACCAGATGGCGCCTAGGGAGAGTTGATGCTTAAACTTTTTTATATAGAGATAGCCCTCCCTAATTCGATTGGCACCAGAAGGGCAATGTTAATAAATATAGGTTTTTGTCTTCCTGGTGATCTAGTTGCTATATTCCGATTGGACCAGCTCGCTTTTTGTTTATAGCATCTAGTGGTAAATTGGCTGCGGCGATGACTACACCTAACATATAAGGCGTAAGGTGTGTCAAGATGGCAGCGCCTCAGATGACGTCCGTGTGACGAAATGCATAAGGCGGGACTATCTTGACACGCACAATGTCATATCTGGGTACCGTGGTTACGGATATTCGACCGGTGGAACGCAAGCGGCGATTCCAGGCAGCGTTGCTTCCCCAAAAAAAGGGGGGGGGGGGAGAAACCTCCAAAAGACAGTCCACTCAAGAACATACGGGTATTTTCCTAAATATCTTTATTGATTATCCCAATTAAAACAGTATATCTATCCAAAAACCATAAATTAAAAATAGGACAAAAGTCCTATATAGCATTGGTGGCCACCGATTCATTCCACATACTTCAGCCACTCATGCACTTGCACACATGTAGAATTATATAGGAGACCCCGGTCTAATCTAAAAGTCCTATACTCCCTAAATAGGGTTATGGATGGATTGATTGTTGTCACTTCGGTCTTCACTAGGTAAAGTGCCAGTGCTGGTGATTGAAAAATATCCGTCCGGATATTGATGGTGAGGAGAACAAACTCAATTACAGAGCAGAGTAATGGATGGGATATCCCCGTGTTACCAGCTGTATGGCAGCAGTCAAAAGGGCAAGTTTATGCATTCAGCAAGGAAACAAACGGTAAATAGCAGTAGATAGTGTGCCTCCTGTATGTTGGAGCACTACATAGCTCACCGTTTGACGTCTTCAGCAAATGAATTGCAGAGCCCATAGAGGATGGTGGTAGCCGCGCTGACTTGGTGTGGGTGTGCGGTGAATTCATCTATTGCTGACATGAGCTGTTGTTTCCGGATCTTTCTGTAGGGATGTACAGTGTGTCACAGAGTTCAAAAAAGTTCCGCGCTTGGTCTGTCAGATTACCAAAGGAAGCGCTTAGCCCCAGTGTCCGCCGCAGAGCTCAACCCGGTATCTCAAAGCTGGTCAAAAAAGCTTCTGTATACTCAGAGTTGGTTCCTCATCTATGTGTGGAGGTCCGTGTCCCCCCAGTGCATAGGTTAGATGCTTACGCGTTTCACTTGTTGCCAAGCTTCTTCAGAGCATGCGTTGCTTCCCCGTGTCGTTTGGAGAGATCGAGAGCATGTGAGCTCCCTCTCCTGTTTTTAAACTTTTTAGTCTATTATTTATTTGCAAGTCTATTCCCTGGATACATATATTTTTTTCAATAAAGTTATCAAACAGAGTTACACTATGTGGACTACCCTTATTTTTGTTCCATGAAAACACACCATGTGGATGCCTGACCGGGAATTCCATTAAAACGGGAGCCAGTGGAGATCTTTCTTCCTTCCCAGCGGGTGGATGACCCTGAATCATACTGCTGGAAGCTGGAAGAACACAGGCATCTTGGGACCAACATTTATGCTCGCACCCCTGCAGGGGTAGGGTACTCCGGTGAGTGTATTTACATAGGGGGAATATTGCTACATCCCTGCATCTTCTACTGCACAAAGAGGATTTCAAATATACTGGATGGAACATTATGTCACCTCTATGAACTTTTCTACTAGATTAACACATTATATACGTTTTAATTAATACACAGCAGTCTTATGAAATGTTATTATTGCTGTTTTTGTGCACATTGGTTTTTATTGCAAATTTTGTATTGCACATTTACACATATCCTTGCACTTGTCACTTTAATTCATACGAGTAGTATTAGCACTTGTCACTTTATTTTATTTGTATACGGCTTGTCGGTTCCCCTACTCACACCTTTTGGTTACAGTGATTATATAAGTATATCAGTTTACATTTTTTGCACAATATTAGCATATGTCACTTTATACTTATGATAAGAGAATTTATTGCACTAGGACACTCTTATTATTAATTTTCTTTGTACAGGTTGAGCACCTGTCACTTATATGTTTGGGTATAGTGATTGAATTCCTACCATATGTATATCGTTTACAGACATCTTTGCACAGAGACAGCACTGGTCATTTTACATTTTTGAAGATTGCACTGATACAAATTTATTACCTCTCTACACAGACATAGCACCTGCCACTTTACACTGATCATTGGATTGATACACTTTTCTCAAACAGCGCCATCCCCTATTTTTTCATTTTTTATTTGCATTTTTCTGGTTTCACTTTAGTTTTTCCTGTCTATAGGGGGGCAGCAGTTTCTTAGTATCCTGTAGTGCGGTTCTTTTTTTGGAATAATTATCGTTCCTTTAGCTTTTAGACGATCCCTGAAAACCCTTCTCTTCAGAGAACCCTAGCCTACCCACACCTAACAACTGTTTTTTAATTTTCTCCATCAGCTCACCCCCCACAGTTATTACCTTTTTGTTTCCACTTGACCCTCTCTTCTAGATTGTAAGCCAGAATGAGCAGGGCCCTCTGATCCCTCCTGTATTGATTTGTATTGTAAGTGTACTGTATGCCCTCATGTTGTAAAGCACTGCGTAAACTGTTGGCGCTATATAAATCCTGTTTATTAATAATAATAATAATAAACAGAACAGTTATTTGGAAAGATGCGGAGCGTATCTTTTGTGTATGTTCCCTACTGCAGTAGTTATTAATTTGGAACCACTAATCAATATGAGGATAGGAGTTGCCTATCTACAAAATGTCCAGCTCATTTTCTATTATATTTTATTTTTTTAATTTATTTTCTGTTCAATTATATTCTATTCTAATCTGTTCTACTCCATTCTATTCTATTCTATTTTACATCTGATTTTCTGAATAACGAAAAATGTGTCCGAATTTAGATTCGAAACAAAACGAACTGCACCTGTCTGGCTGATGGTGCACCTAGCAGTACAAACTTTTAAGGCCGTATGAGACCAAGAACACCTGTGCCTTCTGCCCACAGCCAAACACCGTTGATCCTTGCAGTGGGGCTAAATGCCCAGTGTGCTTTGGGCCTAACAATAACATTCACTGTGTATTGTTATTTAGTAAAAAGGTATTAAGTAAAGTAAAAAAATGAAAATACAAATGTGCATAACATTACCTTGTAGGTTACTTGGCATTAATTTTTTCTCTTGATTTTCTCGATTTTTTACTTTATTGTGATTTTTTTTACCTTTTGTATTAAAAAAAGGAAAACAGGTTAACTGAGCAAAATTTCTTTCTTTTTTTTTTGGTTATAAACAATTCAGACTAAAAGCAAATTAAGTTTTTGTGCTATATTATATATGTATATATTGCAAACTGGTGAAAGCCTACCTTCAGTAAAAAAAAAAAAAAAAAAAAAAAACTGTAAACTAATACATTTGGGGACTGAACTTTCAGGTGTCAGGATATCCTGTTTTGTCTATCGGTGTGTTTTTGGAGTGCATTGCTTAGGTAAATATTGTCATTCTGGTTGTAGATACATGGGTGTCCACATTCCAGTACCTAGCTCTGGGTGCCTGAGTGCCCTACCAGCAAACCAGGGAATGCCATGCGGAAGGAGGGATGGGTAAGTGTATGAAGTCAGAGTAAGGATGAGCTCAGGCATGTTCAAACACAAAGCCAAGTTATCCCCCCCTGAAAGCTGTCAAAAGCTGGCAACCAATCATAGGTAGCGGAGGCATTCTGCACCCCACAGTTGTATGTATGTAAGAGGTGTGCAGCATCTACCCAATTCAACTGTACTGATTTTTTGGGGTGCTCAGATTGATCATAAGAGTTCATGCAACCATCATCACTGATCACTGAACTCAGGGTCCTGCAGTGCAAGTTGGCTACCCGATAACCCGTCATAATGATATCCGATGAACCCCTAACTGAGAATGGGGATTCGCACTGAGCTTAGTGTGGCTCTCATTTTTCAAAATACAAAGCAGAAGAGCATAAAACTCCACAAAAGCTCTCCTATAGACCAAGGATTGTAAGTACACTATATTAACAAAAGTATTGGGACGCCTGCCTTTACACGGACATGAACGTTAAAGAAGTAGTAAAGGCAGAAGGTTTTTTTATCTTAATGCAGTCTATGCATTAGGATAAAAAGCCTTCTGTGTGTTGCAGCCTCCCCAGCACAGTCCCTCTCTCTCCAGTGATGTCCACAAGTCCCTCGACCATCCGGGACTCTCCTCCTGATTGGCTGAGACACAGCAGCGGTGCCATTGGCTCTCGAAGCTGTCAATTAAAGCCAGTTAGCCAATCAGGAGAGAAAGGGGCGGGGCTGAACTGCAGCTCCATGTCTGAATGGACACACGGAGCTGTAGCTCGGCTCGGGTGCCCCATAGCAAGCTTCTTGCTCTGGGGCACTCAACAGGAGGGAGAGGCCAGGAGCAGCGAAGAGGGACCCGAGCAGAGGAGGATTCAGGCTGCCCTGTGCAAATCCACTACACAAAGCAGGTAAGTATAACATGTTTGTAATAAAAAAAAAAAAAAAACGAGACTTTACAATTACTTTAATGGTATCCCAGTCTTAGTCCGAAGTGTTCATTATTACAGCTATAACAGCTTCAACTCTTCTGGAAAGGCTGTCCACAAGGTTTAGGAGTGTGTCTATGGGAATGTTTGACCATTCTTCCAGAAGCGCATTTGTGAGGTCAGGCACTGATGTTGGATGAGAAGGCCTGGCTCGCAGTCTCCGCTCGAATTCATCCCAAAGGTGTTCTATTGGGTTGAGGTCAGGACTCACTAATCCATGTCTTTATGGACCTTTGTGCACTGGTCCAAATCATTTGGTGGAGGGAGGATTGTG
This sequence comes from Aquarana catesbeiana, assembly GCF_042186555.1. NCBI lineage: Eukaryota > Metazoa > Chordata > Amphibia > Anura > Ranidae > Aquarana > Aquarana catesbeiana. The sequence continues at coordinate 69,505,487 of NC_133329.1, read as the reverse complement.
ATGTGGGGTTGTTTTTCAGGGGTTGGGCTTGGCCCCTTAGTTCCAGTGAAGGGAGCTCTTAAGACATCAACATACCGAGACATTTTGGACAATTTCACGCTCCCAACTTTTAGGGAACAGTTTGGAGATGGCCCCTTTCTGTTCCAACATAACAATGAAAATGTCAATATTGAACCCCATGGACTAAGATTGGGATGCCATTAACGTTCATGTGCATGTAAAGGCAGGCGTCTCAATACTTTTGGTAATATAGTGTATCTTGGCCAGGTCTTCACAGCCAGATAATGAAGGTGTCATAATTGGCGGTCATTAAATTCATTAGCAGGATATTACTTAATCCAAGCCAGATCACTCATAGTTGGTGTAAAACAGCATTGAGCAGAACACCTAATTTTTTTTTAAACCAAGTGTGCTACAACGCAGGGATGACTTGTATCTGTGCACTGTGCTGTGCTCTAGCACAAACGTTATTCGTAAAGAATGGCAACACCATGCAACACACATATACAGCATGTTACTGCATGTTAGTGGCATTCACATTACATTATAATGTGTGTTATGATGTGCAGTATGATTGCACTGAGGTGTGAAAGAGCCATTAAAAGTATTCGTTTACAGGTCTTTGTTGTAGCACACGTTCAGTTTAGTATTCAGTGTGAAGATGTATGGGAACTATTTCCTAAATAATTATCTACATATGAAGTAATTCTTTTAGTGTCAATAAGGGATGAAAGCCACACTTCATTCCTTTTTATCAGCAATAAATGTTTAGTTACAATTATTGTGTGTGACTCTGGGTGTGGTTGCCACCATCCTTGTTAATTATATCTGGAAAACCACAATTGCTCTTTATAGAACTTTGAAGGCAACTTCTAACCAAAAAATAAGATTAAAATAATAACATTAATTTTCTCGATTTAAAAGGTTTGAACTACATATATTACATAACATCACATATTACATAATATAAAATATTGTACAAAAATGGGTTGCAACATCAAGAAGCGTGATCCAAATGGTTTCCCCCACAGCTGATGATATACAGTATCTCACAAAAGTGAGGACACCCCTCACATGTTTGTAAATATTTTATTCTATCTTTTCATGTGACAACACTGAAGAAATGACACTTTGCTACAATGTAAAGTAGTGAGTGAGCTTGTATAACAGTGTAAATTTGCTGTCCCCTCAAAATAACTCAACACACAGCCATTAATGTCTAAACCGCTGGCAACAAAAGTGAGTACACCCCTAAGTGAAAATGTGATGAACTATTTTCATATTACTGGGTTTAGTATCACTTTAATACATTGCTATGTCAAATGATATATAAATCATCAGCTAAAAATGAATGAATTTGACTGTCATAAAAAGTAAAATGGACACTGATAGCTCATCACCCATGGAGGTAAGTACAGCGGTTAGCAGAAGGGTGCAAGAGGCTAGTTCACCTTTTCATTTTTTCTGAAAATATGAACTAACCCTTTAAGTAAAATGGATTGTGATTTTGCTTTTGTGAGAAATAAAACACTTTCCTACCTTTTCTCTTGACACAAAATATTGCAACAACTGCTATTATTATAAGTATCACAACGCCAGCAATCACAGGTATAATGATGATGTAGAGTGTAGAGCTCTTTGTATCTGTAGAATCGAAAAGATAAAGTACAAATATCAACATACCGGACCACAAGTTATGTGTTAAAATGATTGCCTTTAAACAACATTTGTTAGGAATTTAGATTGTCATACTTGACTTTTAAAGGCTAAGTTCACCTTTTTTTTTCTTTTTCTAAAATCCAGCTCCCCTATGTACCAATAGATTATTAATCTACTTCGGTTGCACAAACATACAAGTTTTCTTTGATTTTGAAAACAAGGCCTCACCTCATCCATGGCTATATTTTGCAGACCACTTCAGAACCTTCCTGGTATACAGACACAGACAGACCAGCCAGTAAGACACAGGAAGGAACTTACCAGCTGACCTCATTAGCAAACCTTCACCCATCAACTAAGTTTTCACAGCACCCCCAGCATTCCCCCATGTGTGCATTTGCCTGACTTCCCCAGAGTCCCTTCAGATGAGCTCAGGCTCCATGCTAAACCCCCTGGGGCCACATGCAGCCCATGGGACATCCCTGATGTAGTGTAAGAGCCTGCCTGATTAGATACAGAGTGATTGGATTGATGGTGTGTCCTCCTGTTATATAGTTTTGGTAAATCTAAATGAGATTGTGCAGAGATTATACAATTAGATTGTATAGTGTATGGCCACATTTATACACCAATAATTACCTAGTTGCGCTTTCAGTGTCATTATTTGTTAAAGTGGTTGTACACCCTGTACAACCACTTTTACCTACAGGTAAACCTATATTAAGGCTTACCTGTAGGTGCTGGAAATATCTCCTAAACCTCCACGGTTTAGGAGATATTTACAAAAAAGCTGTGTGCCGATGTCTACGGTGCACTTTAGAAAGGGCAGATCGTGCCGTTTCTAAAGGGGTCATGCTGTGACTTGCGGTTCCGCACATGCGCGGTAGTGACGTCACGCGACTCCGGCCAGTCACAGAGCCAGAGTTCGCAGCCCCGGAAGGAAGAGGGGTGAAGATGGATGCTCGCTGCTAGTGGGGACATCAGTGACATCGAGGGCTTTGGTTTCAGGTAAGTGACACATAATGGGCTACTATGCGATGAATAGTAGCCCATTATGCTTTACCTTTGCAGGGAAAAAAGGGGAAGTCGTGGCACGGATGGAGCTGCCGGGGGGGTGACCTTGGGCCTTGGCTCCGGTGCAGATGGGGCCCTCTGAGAATACGTGGGGGCTCCTGGACAGGAAGCACAGGAGCAAGGAGAGGACAGCAGGAGAGAGCACCGGCAGGCAATTTTCCAGGGAGGAACAACAGGTTGCAGCCAAGAGGGCTGGTGAGTGACACACAGTCTGGAGGACTGGGAGGCACACCTGGGAGAACTGGGAGAGTGCAGACTGGGGTGGGTGCAGAGCCAGTGGAGTGGACTGTGGTGGCATGGGCAGTGGGGAGAGACAGCTACAGCCAGGAGGGCTGGCAGGGCCTGAAGATGTGGTACTGGGCTCAAAAGCCACGTGGACAGCTAGCACTGGGACTTCCTACTATTTGCTACACCATAGGAGAACGCGGTCCCTGCCTGTAAAGGGCATCTGCTTTGGGCCTGGCTGAGCCAGTGTCCGGCCTTTCCATCAGTGCTAGCTGGTCCTGAAGAGTGAGATCAAGAGTTGAGCTGGAGCTGGAAGTAAAGAGGTTGTATATACCGGAAATGTATATAGTTGATCCCATATATCTTTCTGCAATCAATTGGGCATCTCATGAGTATCTCATATCCATCCAAGTTAAATCTTCTCAATAATAATATAAAACAAAGTTCAAGGACTGGTTTTCTGAGGGTAAATAAGAACTGTGTGCCTGGCTGGGCAGGATGACGGATGGTCCACAACACTCAGCAGCCCCTATGGGGGTTTCGCTACAGAGCACCTCCCCATGCAATTCAAAAATGCTGCAAATGTGCATCATGCTTGTGTTGCCATTACATGTTAAAGGCACCCCAAATGCGGCAAACACCCCAAAACTGAGGCAATGCACCATGCTCCATTTCAAAAACAGTTCTGGAGCTTCTCTGTGGCAATTGTCATGCATAGGGCAGCCCATTCAAGTGAATGGGCTGCCGTATGAGTGACGAGTGAAAACGCTCCAAAACACCCAAAACAATCACATGCGGGAATGTGAGTTTTCACTATGTGGAGATGTGAACGAGGCCTGACAACTGAGTGTCTCTGTTCACTCCCTCCTATGTACTTGTATAGAGATGACCATACACTATGCAATCTCATTGTACAATCTCTGTACAATTTCCTTTACATTTACCAGAACTATGGAGCAGGAGACCCACCTGACTAATCCATTCAATTTGTATCAAATCAGAGAGGCCCTTGTACTACATAGCTGATCTAAAGGAGATTGTACAATCAGATTGTATAGGATGTGGGTGGAAGGTGGTATTGTAATGAGGGAGGTGTGGTCCAGAGTGGTGAATGCACCCTATCATACCCTCTTCTGTGATACAACAAGGAAGTGATGGCTTCTGGGAGATGATCTAACAGGAAGTGAATGCTGATACAGGAAGTGATGGAATCTGAAAATCCGTTCAAAAATACAAATAAACTGACAAGATTCTAAACATCCTGTGGATAATGTAAATGAGAGAAAAGCTGGGCCAGAAACGTCATTGGAAAACGCTTCTATTTATTATGAAAAGTGAAATTGTCTGAATGTCTGAAAAGGTGAACTTATCCTTTAAATTCGGTGATAACTAAGCTGTATAATCTACAATTTGATTTATGTACTAATACGTTGTCAGAGCTAGAATGGAAATTAAAGGGTAATTCCACTTTCTTTTTTTTTTTTTTTTCAATTTTTTATTTTGTTATACATGGTTCACAAAAAAAAAAAGAATAACACCATAAGCAATAAATACATTCCTTATTTAAATCAAATACTACTCCCTTTCCTCCAGTCCCCCCCCCCCCCCCAAAAAACACCTCCTTTACTAAATAAATAAATTATTCCCCTCCTCTCTCTCACCCTCATCCCCCCTCCCCCTACCTTTCCATTATTAGCATGTACCTTTCTGAGCTCGTAATTCAATCCAGTTTTGCCAGTTCGTATAATAAATCCCCAATGTGTCTTCTGTCATGTGTATTAATTCCTCCAGGGACCTCCACCCATTCCACCCTTGCTACCCACCCCTTCATCTTTGGGGCCTCCTGGGTTCTCCATAAACAGGGAATCAAGCCTTTAGCTGCATTCAAGAGATATGGGACAAAGGTATTTTTGTGGGACACCGCATTCATAGTATCATTAAACAAACATACCCAGGGGTCTTTTTTAATTCCATTCACCTGTTATGTGAAAAATTGCCTCTATAATTTCTTCCCAGTAGGTTTGTATTTTATTACAATCCAACCAAAGATGCGCAAGGGTCTCCGGAGCGTCGCAGCCTCTCCAACAAGTTGGAGGGCTCTCCCCCCATATCTATGCGCCCTTTGGGGGGTCACATACCACCTTGCAAGGAGTTTCCATTTCCATTGTTTGAGCGTCTCTTGCAGAAAAACAGGCTACCCTTAATATCTTATTCCTGTGTTCCTCATCTCTAAGGGGGCTTATTTCTTCTTCCTATTTCCCCAAGTAAGGTGGATATTCATATTATGCGCCCCTAATCAGAATTTTATATATTTTGGAGATGCTTCGATTTAAGCTTAGGGGAGAACTAAGTAATTTCTCTATTGGCCTCAATTGTCCCTTTCCCCGTAGTGGTTGTGGTAATGAGTGTGTAAAATGTTGTAATTGGATATACAGTGGAACCTCGGATTACGAGCATAATCCATTCCAGGAGTATGCTCGTAATCCAATGTAACTTGCATATTAAAGTGCGTTTTCCCATTGAAGTCAAGGGAAACGAAAATAATTTGTTCCGCATTGACTTCCATGGGATGCAATACCGCATGCGGCCAGAGGTGCGGGGTGCCGGAGAGCCTCGGAAACCGCCGAAAAGGCCCGAGGGACACTTCAGCTGACCTCAGCAAACCTCGGAAAGATTCCATTCAAGAGCCTTTCTGAGGTTTGCCGAGGTCAGCCGAACTGTCCTCGGGCCTTTCCGTGCATTTCCGAACGTCGCCGAAACCTCGGGCCAAAAGCGGTACTGCACACCGCTTTTGGCCTGAATCCTGCTCATTTTGCGAGACAACACTCGCAAACCGAGTTAAAATTTTTAAAAGTACAGTGCTCGTTTTGCGAAATGTTCATTAACCTCGTTACTCGCAAACCGAGGTTCCACTGTATCTCCATTTATCTAGTGGTTTATTACCCTATTCACGTGTAATTTCTGCGTGTATAATCTATTTCCCTTCATCACATCTTGCAATAATATTACCTCCTTTTTTCCCCATCTAGTGAAATATACGTGTTCTTCTTTCCCTGGTTTAAAATAATTTGTATCTAATAACGACATCAATTTTTTTTTTTTCCCCCACGAAAGTGGAATTACCCAGTAATGTCGTTATTAGGGTAATTCCACTTTCGTGGGGAAAAGAAAAATAGCAAATAAAAAAATATAGCATATACAATTGCGATACAAGTTATATTGTAATTGAATGTTATTAAAAATGACCTTTCCTTTTCAGTCTGCAGCCACTGTAATCTTCTATAAATGCAATGCAATATGGCTACCTGGAGTTGTTCTGTACACAGAATGTGTACTGACCGCCCCCCAAAAACATCATTTCCAGCTTGTGTGATTGGCTCACTGAATTTCCCAGAAATCTGCCTAAGATACAAGTCACATTTCAGGCATCCCCTGCAACAAAAATGTCATTTCCTGACAGACTCCATGGCAGCCTATGTGTGGGTTAACCCCGCCTCCTCTCCAATGCTATAGGACCCCACTCCCAAACAATTTGAGCTCACCACCAGAGACTGCGTTCCTTTTTTGTCCTCCTCTTTTGATCTACAACCTATGCACATTCCACCAGGGGTATGGCGGCTTCGTGGGCAGCAGCCCGGCATGTGGCTCCAGACGTCATCTGCAAAGCGTCTTCATGGGCCTCCATTAGTACCTGTATGTCACATTACTGCATAGAGCCTGCTTCTCTATCTTCTGTGAATTTTGGTTTAAGAATCCTGTTGGTTGATGGGTTAAATTCAAATTTTCTTTGATCAGCATACCCACCCATGTGGACTGGCTAATTATGATAAATACTTATCATAATTTTCCTTTCCTGATGGACTCCATGGCAGACGGAGGTCCCACCGTTGGTCAAGAGTTGGCCAATTATGGAACGCAGTCTCTGGTGGTGAGTTCAAATTTATGGGAGTGGGGTCCTATAGCATTGGAGAGGAGGCGGGGTTAACCCACACATAGGCTGCCATGGAGTCCATCAGGAAAGGAAAATTACGGTAAGTATTTGATAATACATTTTCTGTTTTTTGGTGAGATATTTCCAATAGGAACACATCTAAGGGGATGCAGGCTCAGCAGCTTTCCTCATTAGTGCTCTGCAGCTGCACAGCTGATTGATAATTATGAAACCACTCCCATTAAATCCACTCAGCACAGAGGGACAAACAGGGATTTCTTCAGAATAACAAAAGGTAGGAATCTGCAACAAATGTTGTTATAATCCTGGCAATGTATATAGATCACCCGGGGGAATGTTTTTTTCTCAACCAAAGTGGAGTTACGCGTTAAAGATTTTTTTTACAACATTTAATTCGATACGGCTACATTCACACCTAAGCTTTTGTCAGGCGTTTTTCAACTAAAAAGGGGCGGAGAGCTGCTGTTTGAGCAGAAAACGCTTGAAAAAATGCTTGACAAAAGCTCATGTCGCTCTTTACAGGAGTTTCTATTGAAGTCTAAGGGGACAAAAAGGCGCAGTTCTGCCTAAAAAGTAGCTTATGTACTTTTTTGAGCAACAGACATTTTGCTACAAGTGACAAGACGCTCAGGTGTGAACAAGTGCGATTGAAAACAATAGATTTTTGCTTGTTAAGCATTTGTGAGCTTCAAGATAGAAGCTTCAAAATGCTCAAGTGTGAACGGGTCTAAATAAGGATGAGGTTCGGATTCACTGCATGTGGTGTTTGCAGCGAAACAAGGGGGTTCGGCCTGAATTTCTGGACAGTCTCACAGGGTCTTTGTCCCCACACAGACTGAGCTATCCCTCATTAACATACAATGCAGGAAGACGGTTTCTACATTTTTAACCCTTTATTAGGACAGACAGTTTACAGCTGGTAATGAAGAACTGTGAACACAGTACAGACAGGGTTAATTATGTTAAACATTACTCCACACCCCACTCCTAAACATGACAAAGCAGGGAGAGCATGGAAGTATTTTTACGTAAAAACACTTAAAAAAGTAACCAGCAATTTTTTTTAAGTTATGATTCGAATGGGAATGTGTAATAAATATAATGTAGGTTTCATCCCAGATTTGGCTGCAATACTTTAACCACTTCAGCCCTGGAAGGATTTTCTCCATTAAAGTGTTGCTAAAACCACAACAGAATAAGGGGACAGGGACCGGGGGGGGGGGGGGGATCCTGCAGCAGAGAAGTTTTTTTATGTTAATGCATAGAATGCATTAAAGTGTTACTAAACCCACAACAGTAAAATCTGTCTGTATATGTACCATAGCAGGCTTGTTATACTCACTGTGGATCTTAAGGGGTTAATCCTCTGCATTGTGTCAAAATGCTGTTTTCTCCTGTATGCACAGATCCTCCCCCTCCTGCACTGTCTATCTGGGGAAGGCCAGCTAACACAGGCAGGGTAGCCGACCTGCACATGCTCAGTTGTGTCTTTTATGTTGGAGAGAACATTTCCTTGTTCTCAGAGATAGCCAAGGTCACATGATATTGACATCACACATGTGGGCTTGTATACAGGCTGTAGTGGAAATCTCCTCCTACCTAAGCACAAACTCTGCAGGTTATCATGTAACCGTGGCATACAGATCAGCCAAAAAGGTATATAGTGGCAGTATTTTAATGTAAAAAGAAGATTTATAAGCTGTGGGCACTGTGGGTGGGCAGATGAACTATTTCCATATTACTGGGTTTAGTAACACTTTAATGACCTGGACATTTTTTGTGATTTGGCACTGCGTCGCTTTAACTGACAAATGCGCGGTCATGCGACGCTGTACCCAAACTAAATTGATGTCCTTTTTCCCCCCACAAATAGAGCTTTCTTTTGGTGGTATTTGATCACCTCTGCGGTTTTTATTTTTTGCGCTATAAAAAAAAGCGTCAATTTTGAAAAAAAAAAATATATTTTTTACTTTTTACTTTCTGTTATAATACATATCCCATATATATGTATGTATATACATACATACATATATATATATATATATATATATATATATATATATATATATATATATATATATATATATATATATATATTACATATAAAATAAAGTATTTATCAGTTTAGGTCGATATATATACTTCTATATATTTTTGGTAAAAAAAACAAAAACGCAATAGGTGTATATTGATTGGTTTGCGCAAAAGTTATCACGTCTACAAACTATGGGATAGATTTAGGGACTTTTATTTTTTTTATTGTTTTTATTGGTAATGGCGGCGATCTGCGATTTTTAGCGGAGCTGCAACATTGTGGCGGACAGATATGACCGCAGATTACATTTTTTGGGGACCAGTGACATTATTACATTGATCAGTGCTATAAAAATGCACTGATAAATGTCACTGGCAGGGAAGGGGTTAACACTAGGGGGCAATCAAGGGGTTAAATGTGTTCCCTCAGTGAGTTCTAACTGTGGGGGGGGTGTGCTGCCTGGGACATGATAGAGATCGCTGTTCCTGATCACTAGGAACTTCCATTCCACTAGGTAGTGGTACAAATGCAAATGAATTGATAAATAAACGAAAATAAATCAATGTAAAAACTCTCCACAATACACTATAAAGTGACTGATTCCAAAGTGCAGAGTGCAAAATATTGTTAAACAAGGGCTGAACAATGAAATGATTCTTCTGTAAATAAAGATATGTGCAAGTTCAATGAACTGAGAAAAAAGCAAATAAACTGTGCAAAACAAGCAATATAGTCTCTTTGTGCAAAGTGCAAAAACCTACAGATCTCTGAGATGTCCCCTGTCAGAAAAGGGATCCACCTTGTTTACAAAGGCAGATCCCCGTTCTGCCTCTGTGTACAGCGATTGGGGGCGGCCGGCGGACATCGAGTGTGCCGGGCCTGCGGGCGCGCTCCCGCAATCTCACATGCACAGACAGACATACGGTACGTCAGTTCACGCAAGAGAGCCGACCTGCCGCAGTATAAATGTGGCGGCTGGTCGGCAAGTGATTAGGGGTGGTCAGCAGGATTGGAATGGCCAGTAATGGGGTCTTTGTTATGTGCCAGCCCCCTAGCTTTGAAAGGGTGGGTTCCCAGTTGCCAATTGTCAGTGTCTTTTGGAGAGTGCGAAATCTGATGCAGCTCTGCATAGAAACCAATTAGCCAGCTTCCAGGTTTTATTGCCAAAGCTTATTGAACAAGCTGAAGCTAGAAGCTGATTGGCTACCATGAAGAGCTGCTCCAATCTTAGTAAATCTCCCCCAGTCAGTGTTCCCACTGAGGCATTGGGGTAGGTTTACTAAAACTGTGCAAAATTTGGTACAACTGTTCATGGTAGCCAATCGGCTTCTAACTTCAGCTTGTTCAATTAAGCTTTGACAAAAAAAAAAAACTGGAAGCTGATTGGTTTCTATGCAGAGCTGCACCAGATTTTGCACCCTCCAGCTTTAGTAAATCAGCCCCAGTGAAGTTTCCCCGCCGGGAGAACACAGTGATTACTGCTAGTGCCTATAACAGCCACTGGCAATAATCGCATGTAAAAACAGGCTGGTTGTACCCAAGTTGAAAGATCGATCAATTTGGGTACATTCAGCCTGCCCATACCTGGTTCAAATCCAAACCGTCTATGGGTGGCTATATAGACTACCCTGCACTACTGCTGCAAAAAGAAAGTGCAGGAAATACTTGGACTTTGGTAACTGTTAGAATGTCTATTTACCTGCATAATTATTCTTGTGTTTTCAATTGAGCTTCAAGAGAGAACTGGACAGACTTTATGTATGAAAAGCAAAACACATTTAACCTAACAAACAGTTGTTAAAGAACTCTCATCTTGTGGAATGTTTTATCTGCTTCTATCTAGCTGTAGATGGGAATCTCCATGGAGAGAAACTGTGATATGAGATTCCTATTATAATGATCTGTTTTTGTCCTTGTGTTTAAACCACATACAGACTACACAGCTCTGTCTATGTCAGATTTGAGAAAAAATAATAATATTACCTCCATACAACAGCTTGAATTTCTCCTCGAGAGGTGCAGTAAGAGATTTGTGTTGGATCCTACAGGAAAAGATCCGCTTCCTGTCCTCCTCGGTGGGTATTATTGTTACTGAGCTCCTCACACTGTACATACCATCTGGGTTTCTTTGAGGTTTCTCCAATATAATATTGTTCAGTATTATTCCATCCCGAAGCCATTTAATGTCGATGTCCACCGGGTAGAATCCAGAAATGGCGCAGCTCAGGACATTCTCTTTAGATATATTAACGTTTTTACCTGTTATGGTGATCCTTGGAGGGGCTGTAACAAAAGCCATGTTAGATCAAAACAAGCTTAGAGTATAAGAGTTTGCTGCAAAGTCAAGTTTTTCAGCTTTTAAAGAATGGTTTTGAAAGTTGAGACTTTCTGATTTCTGTAGTTCATGGACTACCTTTGTGAGTTAGGTGCAGTGTGGTGTGGTGGACAGTGAACACACAGAGTCCAAGTTAGGCAACAGCGATATATTGTAGAAAGGTTCAATGCAACCCAGTTGGGCCTGGCAGGTAGGCATATCTGAAGCTGATAGCATCTGCAACAAGGAGCAGAATCCAGCCTAGCCAGTGCACGCCCAAAAAAGGCAGTCTTCCTGAAGCAAGGTAGACATAGTACCTGCACTGTCCCTACTCCTCTGGAATCTTTCCCTATCTCTATGCACTGTCCCTGCCAGATGGGGCATCTGTATCTACACTAACCACTCGCAAAAAGCATGCCAAACCTAGGAGCTGGAGTCCTGAATAGACCCTGTCTGACCCAAGATGGCCGCTGAAGTCATGTGTGGTCGCCAGCGTCCAGTGAGACAGCTGTCTCCTTGTGATGCCAGGAAGTCAGAGAGGAACCAAGTTCCTCACATTTCCTTCTCCTCTTCCATTGCTGCTTCAGTCAAGTGCCACCTGCAGTGGGGAGTATAGACTGCACCTTTCTACACCTTAAAGTGGAAGAAAAGCCTAACTATATCTATTCCTAAAAATGATCTCTCCCTCTCCTTCTACCTTTCCTGCCTGTCCTGTATAAAAAAGATCATTCCTTTTAATCTGCTCCGGTCTTAAGGATTGGGTGCCACCCTTTTCTGCCAAGGAATATTCTACTGAAAAGTGAGTGCCTCTTGTGGCTTTTTGGCATCAGGCTGCCAACTAGTCTTCTATTCCTGCATTCTCTAAGCTAGCACTTTGTTTGATGTGCTGCCAGCCCCTCAAATTAGAGTGCTTTTAGATGTCCCAATTGTCTCTGAATCTTGTGTCCCTCCATGTTTGGGAAAGAAAATTGGATTTTAGTATTCACTGTAAAATTGTTTTCTTGGAGTTTATTGAAGAACATAGATCCTACCCATCTGTGTTTAAAGTCTTGCTCTCAAAACAGAGGCATGCTAGGAGTTGGTGGGTTATATCTGGCTGGTTACTATTTTTTTTTTGTTTGCCACTGTCCAGATCCTCCTGTAGGCGCCCGCATTACCCAATTGTCTCAGAATCTTGTGTCTCTAAATGTACTGCAAGAAAGGGATTTTGTGGTGAGTAAAACAATCGTATTTATGAATGTAAAGTCAATTACCATCTGGAATTTTTTTGTTAGTGGTTATTGACAACAATAATAACACATCCTGCAGAAAGATGGCTAGGGTCATCTAGGTTATAACCATGGGCCAGACTGGTTGAGAAATTCTGCCTTAAAGCAATGCCCTTGAAACACACATTAGTAATAAACTTTTACAGTTTTCTGCTGCTCCTTAATTGTTCAGTTAGCAGGCTGGGAGTGTGTTTTTGATCAAGATAGGTTAATGTTTTACAATGTACTTTATTTGGAATGTAGTCCAACAATTCAGAAATTCATAACTCCACAAACAAAACTGTAGACTAATGGTGTGTTCTAGGCCAGCGGGTCTACAAACTAGGGCCTGAGGGCAACATCTGGTAAAGATTTTACCCATCCCACGGCGACTCTAATGTGATGAGAGGGTTTCTGATCTTATCGCAGGGTTTCTGATGTGAAAATGGGGGGGTTGTGAAAGTGAGGACTTTGCTGTGATGTGGATGTGATTTAAAAGGAAGAACTGAGGTTATATGGGGACTCTGATAAAAGGGGGAGATTCTCATGTGAAAGAGAACCTCTGATGTGATGGGGGGGACTTACAATAGACATCCAGTCTGATCTCTTTCTCCTTCTCGCCTGGGATTTGAGCCATAGAACACTTGTAAAGTCCACCATCCGATATAGATACTCCAGACATGTACAAATCCGCAGTTCCATCTTTTATTCTATCTTCATCTATTGATAGTCTGGAATTAAGGACCCCTGGGTTATTTGGATACCTGAAGATTTCCTTTTCTTGAAAGCGCCATGTTACTGAGAAAGTTCTTTGTGCTGGTGGGACAGCATTGACATCAAACTTGCAGGGAATAGTTGTATTTGATCCCATTCTAGCTGAATGAGTGAAAAGTACGTACCCCAGAGCAGCACCTGCAAATAATATGTACAATAGATGTAATTAAAGAAAGGAATTTACTTTAAATGATTTATGTTTACAGCAAAACTGTATAGTTGTGGCATGCTAACTCTTACTCCTCACTTGTTTACTATGTGATTTTGTCAGCTTTTACAAGGCTTACCAGTCCCAACTCTGGTGGAGGCACTTACAGCAGGAGGTCTCTCAACTCTGGTCCTTTAAGCACAGCAAGCGACCCCTCTCTGGCTCGGGCTCTATAGGTGCTCTCAAGTGCTCAGTCTTTCACAGGCTTTGACATACACTGCAGCAGGTCTGCTCACTCCAGGTCCCAGCTGCAAAATGACCCCCCTCTCTCTCTGAATGCCCGCGATAAGCATCCCGCTTTCTACTCCTCCATGTGCAGGGATTGTGGGTGCGCTAGTTCTGCAGCCATGCAGTTGAGTTATATTGTACAGTGCCCCTTTAAGACTAAATTTCCTCTGAATCCATGCAGACCACATAGTGAGTCTCTGCCGTCTGTTGCTAATTGGCTGACTGCCTCTGCCAGGGGGAAGGGGGTCAGGGTAGAACGAGCAGGGAATTACATAGAGCCTAGTAGGACCTGGCTTCAGAGGACTGCAGACCACCAAGTGATCTGGATCGGATGCCTGTACCAGAAGGGGTGAACTGAACATCCAAGCTTATGTCACCACTGACACAGTTAATGCAGGAGAGACTCCCCCTTGTTTAGCAGCCCACTAGCCATCTGCTGTACATACTTAAAGGGGAAGCTACACGTGCACCACCCACAGAAAGGCCCCAATGTAAGCAGGCCAATGTGGACAGAGGCACCAGGTACTCTCAGACACCTTTAGGGTTACTCCTTTAGCAGAATCGTATTTGCCCACCTGCTAATGGGGATATGAATAATGTGCACACAAGGACCTTCACTATTTTAATTAGTTGACACTAATACTTTAACCCTATTGCAACGGTTATAACTTAGTTGAACGTTGCTAGAGTTAAATTTACTTCCAGCTTCTAGGTCAGTGTTCATTTACCTAGTACAATATCCTAGAATCTGTTAATTTGCCTGTTAAATGATGTGTGCATTGTTACAATAATTTAATTTCTTCAATACATTCATAAAATCTACCAGCAGTTTCAGTGGGAATTGAGCAGCTTTAAGAGTTGTGGCAGAACAGAGAGCCCATCATCACCTGCAGCTTCTGCGGGGGGTAAATGCTACATTGGCAATGGCATACACTGATTTGGCCTATGATCCCTGAATAAAACTGTCCAGCTGCTGGCTAATTTTACACTGCTGTATCTCCTGCAGTATTTTAATTCTTGTAGAAAAGCCCCAGTCTGAACTCTTTGGGGTTGATTTACTAAAGGCAAATCCACTTTGCACTACAAGTGCACTGCAAGTGCTCTGAAAGTGCACTTGGAAGTGCAGTCGCTGTAGATCTGAGGGGAAGATCTGAAATGAGGGGAAGCTCTGCTGATTTTATCATCCAATCATGTACAAGCAAAAATGCTGTTTTTTATTTTTCTTGCATGTCCCCCTCAGATCTACAGCGACTGCACTTCCAAGTGCACTTCCAAGTGCATTTGCAGTGCACTTGTAGTGCAAAGTGGATCTGCCTTTAGTAAATAATCCCCACTGTCTCTAGTGGGCCCAGCTTTTCTTTTTAAAAATGTCCTGCTGCTGATCAATTCCACACTGCTCTGTCAACCGTGCTCTCTTAATTATTGTGGTACATTTCAGCCAATTGTCCTGTTGCGTGCCCATTCTACACTGCTTTATCATCTGTGGTCCCTTCACTTTTAAATAGGGATGAGATTCGGGTTCACTGCTACCATGGGTTTAAGGCAAATCTTGTTGGTTCATGATTCATGGTCCCTTTGAATTTATGTGCAGGTTCTCCCAAGGAAAGTTTAGAAACACAATGGGGGTTATTTACGAAAGGCAAATCCACTTTGCACTACAAGTGCACTTTGAAGTGCAGTCACTGTAGATCTGAGGAGGACATGCAAGGAAAATAAAAAAACTGCATTTTAGCTTGCACATTATTGGATAATAAAATCAGCAGAGCTTCCCCTCATTTCAGATCTACCCCTCAGATTTACTGCGACTGCACTTCCAAGTGCACTTGTAGTGCAAAGTGGATTTGCCTTTAGTAAATAACCCCCAATGCACTGCATTCCCTGTGAACTATTGCTAGCAGGTAAATTAATGTGTTTTATTTTCTGCAACACTTTCCTTTAAAAATTGGGCTTTTGCTTCAGGGAGTGTATTTTGGGCCAAGCCTTGCTATCTAAAATAATCTTGATTTTGGCCAATTTTACACTCCTGTACAGTCTGCAATTTCCTAATTCCTAATGAGTGCTTGATAGACATTAGCCAGCAGCATTGTACCGCTGGTTAATTTAAGGCAAGCTAATTGTAAAAGAAAAATAAATGCATTTCACAGCCAAATAGTGCCAGTGTACGCGGTCACTGAGATTGTCCCTACTGTACCGTAACACCATGTACAGCTGTAAGGCCCCTTTCACACTGGGGCGGTAGGGGGCATCGGCTGTAAAACAGCGCTATTTTTATGTTTTAACCCCCCGCTGGCGGCCGAAAAAGGGTTAAAACCCCTCCTATAGCGCGGTATTACCGCGGTATAGCCACGCTGTCCCATTGATTTCAATGGGCAGGAGCGGTGAAGGAGCGGTGAATACACCGCTCCTTCACCGCTCCAAAGATGTGGCTTGCAGGAGATTTTTTCTTCTTTTTTCTTCTCCCTCAGGCTTTCACACTGAACAAACAGCAGAGGCTGTTTCAGGTCGGTTTGCAGGCTCTATTTTTAGCGCAATAACACCTGCAAACCGCCCCAGTGTGAAAGGGGTCTAAGGCATTCCCTAAGCATGTTAAAGGGCTCGTTATTTTTTTTTTTTAAATAACAAACATGTCATACTTACCTCCTCTGTGCAAGGGTTTTGAACGGAGCGGTCCCGATCCTCCTCTTCTGGGGTCCCTCTGCAGCGCACCTGGCTCATACTCCTTTCAAATGCCCCCAGAGAGAAGTGCTTTCCATGAGGGCACGCGTGCGGGCGAGCTCCTGAGTCCTGCTGCTGTGTCCATTGACACAGACAGCAGGACTTGGTCCCGCCCCCCAGCTCCCGCGTCACTGGATTTGATTGACAGCAGCGGGAGCCAATGGCTCCCGCTGCTATAGATCTATCCAATCAGGACCTGAGACGCCGGCTGGAGCTGGTGTGCTCATTCCCGTTGCTGAAAAGATTGTGTTCAGGTAAGTATAAGGGGGGCTCTGGGGGAAAGCTGCACTACAGAAGGTTTTTCACCTTAATGTATAGAATGCATTAATGTGAAAAACCTTGGGAGTTTACAATCCCTTTAAAGGATTTGTGTATCTTCAGTATTGCCCTCAAAGCCAAAGCTCAAAGATTATATATATATATATATATATATATATATATATTCTGCTTTGGTACATGTCTCCCATAGCAGTGCCCAGCTTCCCATGCCTTTCTTTGCAGTAATTTGTCTCGTAGCTCTACAAATCACCAGAATGTATCAGCAGGACAGGCCTCAATGGGATTTGCCTGGTTTGGGTTTGCCGAATTTCAAACAAGAATTCCTTGGCGGAAGGAAACCCAACAGGATTTGCCCATCACCAGTGGCGGCTGGTGTTTTTTTTGTTTTTTTTTTAGGGGGGCGGCAAACAACCACCAGCTCCTCCCGATCACCCCCCCCCCAGTCAGCCGGTTGGTGGGTCAGTCAGTCATCCAGCCTGACACTTACCCCATCTAGGTTGCGGGCGGGCAGCGCCAAGCCATGTTTTATTGGCTCTGAGGAAGAGGCAAGTCCTCGAAACACGTTAGCATGTTGGATCTCCAATTTTCCTGTCACGTGTTATGATGTATAATGGACTGGATGGTGCTGCTTCTATTTGATGAGCTTTGATGCATTTGTCATGTGAGTACAATACTTACCACCTTTACATTAACCACTACAGCGCTGGAAGGTTTACCCCCCTTCATAACCAGCCCATTTTTTTGCAATAAGGCTTTGTGTTATTTTAACTGACAATTGCACGGTCATACAACGCTGTGCCTAAACAAAATTTATGTCCTTTTTCCCCACAAATAGAGCTTTCTTTTAGTGGTATTTGATCACTTCTGCGTTTTTTATTTTTTGTGCTATAAACAAAAAAAGCCAACAACTTTGAAAAAAAAAAAAAAAAAATTTTTCTGCTATAAAACATATCAAATAAAAAAATGTAAAAAATTTAATTTCTTTATCAATTCAGGCCAATATGTATTCTGGTACATATTTTTGCTATTTCTTTATTTATCCCAATAAGCGTATATTAATTGGTTTGCCAAAAGTTGTTGCTTCTACAAACTATGGGATATATATTTTTTACTAGTAATGGTGATGATCAGGGACTTATAGCGGGACTGCGATACTGCGGCAGACAGCCGGGACACTAACTGACACTTTTTGGAGACCGGTGCTAAAAAATATGCACTGTCACTGTACTAATGACATTGGCTGGGAAGGGGTTAACATCAGGGGCGATCTAAGGGTTAAATGTGTGCCTGAGTTGTGCTTTACTACTGTGGGGTAAATGTTTGTACTAGGAGAGGGCATGGATCTGTAGTGACAGAACGGCGATCTGCCTTGTTTATATAGGCAGACCGCCATTCTGTCAGTGTACCGAAGCAGGAGCGGGCGTGGCCCGCCGGCAATGCTTGCGCGCGCCACAAACCTGGAAGTGCAGCATCACGTACTAGGTACTTGATCCTTGCGCAGGAGAGCCGCCTTTCCCCCGTATACATAGCTCCCAACTGTCCCTGATTTCGAGGGACTGTCCCTGATTTGGAACAATGTCTCTCTGTCCCTCTTTCCTCCTCATTTTGGTCTGATCTATATAGTTGTATATAAAATGCACTTTTTATCTTTCAAAAAGTGTTTCCCAGTGCTAAACCTTTCATCCAATTTCTAAACTGCTGCATTTGTAAATTTCAAAAGCCAATATAAAAGGAATAAATAAATAATAAAAAAATTAATAATAATAATAAAAAAGCCCATGTGGGTTTAACTAAACTTTTTGGGGGGTTAATTCTCCTTTAAGGGGGTGTGGCAGGGGGCGTGTCCTATTTCTACATACTTTTGCTAGTAAGTGTCCCTCATTCCCATCTCAAAAAGTTGGGAGGTATGTGTACATATACAGTATACGGTTGGCAAGCGATTACATATAGTTATGTTTTAAGGATAATGCACTAGGCCAGTGCGCTCTCTTTTACTTTATGGTTCTTTGATAAATCAAACCTGGGCAGATTCACCCATCCCTAGTGTAATGTTTTCTATGATTTTAAGGCCTCATGCACATAGTTTATTGTAAAAAAAAGCTGCATTTTTTTTCAAAGCAGTTTGGTGCTTGGGTGTTCATTTATTTCATTGGCCAGAATTTGAATTTATTTTATTTTAATTATTTATTTAAATACATTTTTTTATTTTATTTAACTATTTATGAATAAACGCTGAAGTGTTTAGGCGCGTTTAGAAGAGTTTAGCAGCGTCAAGTGTTTTTCTGCCAAAACTCTGCTGCTCCTGGACGCACCGGTATGCCTCGTACTCACGATCAGACATTCCGACAGCAAAATCCATGTTTTTTTTCAGACGGATGTTGGCTCAAACTTGTCTTGCATACACACGGTCGCACAAAACTTGTCGGAAATTCCAAACGACAAGAACGCGGTGACGTACAACACGTAACGACGAGACGAGAAAAATGAAGTTCAATAGCCAGTGCGGCTCTTCTGCTTGATTCCGAGCATGCGTGGAACTTTGTGCATCGGAATTGTGTACACACGATCGGGATTTACGACAACGGATTTTGTTGTCGGAAAATTTGAGATCCAGATCTCAAATTTTGTGTGACGGAGATTCCTATGGAAAATGTCCGATGGAGCCTACACACGGTGGGAATTTCCGGCAACAAGCTCCCATCGAACATTTCCCGTCGGAAAATCCGATCGTGTGTACGGGGCATTAGTGTGTTTTTTTTCGTTTTTTTTTTTTCCTGCCTCTAAACTTTCCTGCCACTAAATGCTGCTAAAAGCCTATTGCCTCGTACAAACGGTCGGATTTTCCGACGGGAAACGTTCGATGGGAGCTTGTTGTCGGAAATTCCAACCGTGTGTAGGCTCCATTGGACATTTTCCATCAGAATTTCCGTCGCACAAAATTTGAGATCTGGTTCAAAACCCGTTGTCGGAAATTCCGATTGTGTGTACACAATTCCGATGCACACGCATGCTCGGAATCAAGCAGAAGAGCTGCACTGGCTATGGAACTTCATTTTTCTCGTCTCGTCGTACGTGTTGTACGTCACCGCGTTCTTGTCGTTTGGAATTTCCGACAAGTTTTGTGTGACCGTGTGTATGCAAGACAAGTTTGAGCCAACATCCGTCGTAAAAAAAAACATGGATTTTGTTGTCGGAATGTCCGATCGTGTGTACGCGGCATATGTGTGAAAGGACACATAGGATAACATGGAGGGGAGTTTAGAGGCAGGAAAAGAAAATGTCAGATGCCCCCAGGAGCAGCTATAAAAATGTCCAGTGTGTGTATGAGGCCTAAGTCTGCAGTAAATACTAACCATGTACAATATACTGGAGGATCAAAGTCAAACTATTTACTGTACAACATGTAATGGACTTTAGTCAAAAACAATTTGCAGTGTGCACACATATCACCAGCCATTTACTGCAGTATATACTGATTATGAACAGTGCAATCCCCCCCTGAAAATATTAATTGTGGGGGGATACATACAGTAAGTTTTGAGATCTGGGAAGAGTATAGGGGGACTAAGGACCACTTATTAAATAATTAGTAACTAGTAATATTGAAAAATATGTTTGATTACAATTTATACAACACTAAACTGTATTATGGTTTATATATTTGCATGCAGTTCTGCTTTAGCCCTGGATCACACTGAATGCGTCTTTACATGAAGCAGCACGATTTCAAAGTCGCAGGTCAGTGCGATTTCAGGTGCCAGAAGTTTTTTCACTTGCCTGACAGCTGTGCGACTTCATGCATAGATGTCTATGCAAGTCGGAACCCGATAACGCAAACAGGAGCCTTTTTTCAAATCATTGCGGCGCCGCAAAGTCGGAGTCGTACCGTTTTGAACAGTTCCATTGCTGACAATAGGGTGCGACTTGTCATGCGATTAAAAACTGTCAAATCGTATGACAAGTTGCACCGGCATGAACGAGGGCTTAAAGGGGTTGTAAACCCTTGTGTTTTCTCACCTTAAAGCATCCTATGCATTAAGGTGAAAAAACTTCTGGCAGTGACCGCCCCCTCCCCCCCGGCTACTTATCTGAGCCCCCTATTTCTGTTGGCGGAGACGCGTTCTCCCTCTCCCTGCCGCTGCATCCCTAAAAACCGATGAGTTATCAGCTGTCAGCTGCAAACAAAATTGTGAAAGAAACAACGCGGGTCCCCCCCAAATCCATACCAGGCCCTTCAGGTCTGGTATGGATTTGGACAGGAACCCGATGCCAAAATGTAAAGACCCTTATCTGCTCGCCATGAATGCTCCCGCAAAATCACGGTAAAATCGCACGACTTTGAAGTTTCGCTCGTGTGAAAGGGGCCTTAGCCAAGATGGCAGCGCCAGTACCCTAGAGCCAGTTCAAGAATGGGCTCAGGCGAGGACACTGCTGTATTCCTGGACAGGTAAGTTCCCTAACAGTTAAAGTCAGCAGCTGCTACCTTTTAACCTTTGTGGAGGGGGCACTCCTCTTTAGGACCCTTTCACACTACTGCGACTTCAAAGTCGCCCGATTTTACCGCAATTTTGACGCAAGTTCAGGGAATGCCTGTGTAAACTTGAGGTCTTTGGACCTCAACTTGCATTAAAGTTGGACCAAAGTAGTAAAGGGACTACAGTGGAACCTCGGATTACGAGCATATTCTGTTCCAGGAGAATGCTCGGAATCCAAAGTACTCGCATATCAAAGCGAATTTTCCCATTGAAGTCAATGGAAACAAAAATAATTTGTTCCGCATTGACTTCAATGGGATGCAATACCGCATGCGGCCAGAGGTGGGGGGCACCAGAGAGCCTCGGAAACGGCCAAAAAGGCCCGAGCACACTTCGGCTGACCTCGGCAAACCTCGGAAAGAGTTCGTTAACGAGCCTTTCCAAGGTTTGCCAAGGTCAGCCGAACTGTCCTCGGGCCTTTCCGCGCATTTCAGAAGGGTGCTGTTCGGCGACTTTCGGCTCTACTCGGCTCCAGCGCCCCCCCCCACCTCAGGTCAAAAGCCGTACTGCACACCGCTTCTGGCCTGAATCCTGCTCGTTTTGCACAACACTCGCAAACCGAGTTAGGATTTTTAGAAATACAGCGCTGGTTTTGCGAAATGCTCGATAACCGCATTACTTGCAAGGTTCCACTGTACTTTAACCACTTCACATCCCGCCTATAGTCATATGACGTCCACAGAAGGGATCTCCCATCCTGGGCGGGCGTCATATGACGTCCTAGGCTTCCCGTCCTAGGCTTCCCGTCCCGTCTCGGGGGCGGCGCGCGCCTCCGCTGCGTCACTTGGGAGCCGATGCGCATGCCCGGCGGCCGCCATGCCGGCCGGGCACCCGTGATTGCTCGTTAACCGAGCAGGACCGTGGATCTGTGTGTAAGAGGAGACCGATCATGTGTTCCGTGTACAGAAGAACACTGATCGGTCTCCTGCCCTTGTGAGTTCCCTCCCCCCACAATTAGAATCACTCCCTAACACAGTTAACCCCTTCACCGCCCCTATTGTTAAACCCTTCCCTGTCAGTGACATTTATACAGTAATCAATGCATTTGTATAGCACTGATCGCTGTATAAATGTGAATAGTCCCAAAATGGTGTCAAAAGTGTCCGATCTGTCCGCTGCAATGTCACAGTCACAATAAAAATCGCAGATCGCCTCCATTACTAGTAAAAATAAATAAATAAATAAATAAAAATGCTATAAATCTATCCCCTATTTTGTAGACGCTATAACTTTTGCGCAAACCAATAAATATACGCTTATTGCGATCTTTTTTATTTTTTACCAAAAATATGTAGAAGAAAACATATCGGTCTAAACTGAGGAAAAAATTTTATTTATTTTTTTTTAAATTGGGATATTTATTATAGCAAAAAGTAAAAAATATTGTGTTTTTTTTTTTTTCAAACTTGTCGCTCTTCTTTTGTTGATAGCGCAAAAAATAAAAACCGCAGAGATGATCAAATACCACCAAAAGAAAGCTCTATTTATGGGAAAAAAAATCATAGAAATGTCATTTGGGTAGTGTCGCACGACCGTGCAATTGTCATTCAAAATGCAACAGCGCTGAAAACTAAAAATGGGCTAGGGTAGGAAGGGGGTGAAAATGCCCCGTATTGAAGTGGTTAGAGTCGGTGCGACTTGAAGTCGCACAGATATGAATGGTACTCATTGGAAATCATGGGGTACGACATGTCATGCGACTTTTCAGCCGCAGGACAAGTCGCACACGTATGAAAGGGGCAAAACCGTGACTTCAAAGTTGCACAATTTCAGGGAATGCCTGTGTAAACTTTAAGTCTATGGACCTCAACTCGCATGAAACTCAGATCAAAGTAGTACAGGGACTACTTGGAAGTCGGCATGACTTGAAGTCACACAGATGTGAATGGTACTCATTGGAAATCATGGGGTACGACTTGTCATGCGACCTCTCAGTCCCAAGTCGCAGGACAAGTCGCACAAGTGTGAAAGGGACCTAAAGGAAATACATCAGCCATACAGTAGAGTCCTATAATGAAGGACTAATACATTGCATTTTTGCAGACTGTTTTTGGCACATAACGGCAGAACACTCCCTACAAATCTGCTAATATCTCCCCCTCCCTTTGTGTGAGGGTGGGGCACCTACCTCAGTCTGCCACTGCTGTGTGGTTGGTTGTCTTATATGTTGCAAGGAATATAAACAAATAAAACTTACCTGTGTGTTGCAAGAAAAGCAGCCATAAGAATCCCAGAGGAGACATTTCTTTTTACTAGGAGGGTGGAGATTTTCTTCTCATTGTCACACCTTTCGTCTCTTTATTCTTAGCTGACTCAGCTATTCATGCTATTTTACAAAACTAGAAATGTAAATCTATATTAAAACACAAGTAAAAACAGCTAGTAAAAAAAATGTGTTTGCTCTCGGAATAAAAGGAAGAAACTAGTTTCTTTCACTTTCGCTTTCTTCCTTCCCCCAGCTCTACTGCACTGAGTTAGTGCCAATGACATTCCCGGCTGGAGAATAGCCAGGATAGAGAGACAAACTACTGTCTGCAAATAGCCGCATCCCATCCATTCCATAGTAAACACTTACTTATCAATATGTAATGTTCATTACAATTATGCCCCGTACACACGGTCGGATTTTCCGATGGAAAATGTCCGATCGGAGCGTGTTGTCGGAAATTCCGACCGTGTGTGGCCTCCATCGGACATTTTCCATCAGATTTTCCGACACACAAAGTTTGAGAGCAGAAGATAAAATTTTCCGACAACAAAATCCGATTGCGTCAATTCCGACCGTGTGTGGCCAAGTCCGATGCACAAAGTGCCACGCATGCTCAGAAGAAATTCCGAGACGGAACAGCTCGGTCTGGTAAAATGAGCGTTCGCAATGGATACAGTACTTTCGTCACGCTGCAATGTTAAAAATGGTTTAATACAGCGCACTCTCTTCTTCTTTATAATGTGACAAGAATTAAGTAGTTTTGCTGCTCATATTCACAGAGTTCTCACAAACTAATTTCTTTACTATTTATCGGGATTCCCTCAATATATTTTGATATATTTTGATTTGTCACATCTGACATCATTATTTTTTATTTTTGTTTTGGTTTTTTGGTTTTTAAGGCCGATTAATTTTTTTAGGGTTTGTATTTTTTTCAAGGCGTATTTCTGGTTTTTGGGATTTATATTTGTACTCGTGAAAATTTTTGTGTGTGTTTTTTGGGTCAAGTTACCACAACACCATTAATATGTTGTTCTATTTAATCTGTAGGAGATTGTTTGGTGTTGTTGTCCCTTGTTAATTTCACATTTTATGTTAGAAATGTACCTGAATCGTCACCAACAAACTGTCCTTTTTTGATGAAAATACACAGGAGAGTATACTTTCCCAAATAAAAAACTTTTATTAAGGGGTCACAACTAAACAAAGAGGGAGGCAACGCTGGAGAAACTGCAGAAATTGGCGAAGCCTTGGACCCCCAGGGCAGACATCAATAATTTTCACGCAAAATTGGTGGCCTGAGGAGTCCACATCTAAGGGAGGGCAGTCTGGTCCAGAAGTCCCAGAGATCCGGAAAGCAGCAGATGACATCTGTGTCCCCAGGCTGTGGTCATACGAGAGACTGCAGCTTTTGTCAGACCAGACTGAACCCAGGGCCATCACTCTCTGGTCTTCCTTCCACGCTTCCTTCCACGCGGTGGCTCTGGTGGTGGAGTTGTGGCGGCAGGAGGAGGAGGAGGATGGTCCAACTCAATAACGTCTGTCTTGGGTGTTAGTTCCCCACTCACCCCCTTACTTAGGAGTTTATAAAGAAGGTCCTCACACAGCTTGCGTTGACCCTCCTGCACGCCCTGCAGTTTTGTGGCAGCCTTGCAGGCAAAGGCCTCTTCAGGAGTGGGTAAGGCTCGGAGGGATGCAGAAGCCTCCTGAATGAGCCTGAGTGCAGAATCCTGCATGGGAGTCATCTTCCTCGCTCTTTTATATTTAAGGCGGAGGGGAGGGACCTGAGACTCAGTCAGGCTGCGACTGGTCCCAGGCTTCTCTTGGCTGACACTTAGCCCCGCCTCCTCCTGGCTGCCACTAACCCCCGCCTCCTCCTGGCTGCCACATTCCACAACCTCCTCCTGGCTGAGGTCTTCCTGTGTATGAAAAAGGGACATTGTTTTAGTATTTTATTCATCAATCACACTCAATTTTCACCTTCTGACTGTTGCAACTTGAATGTTCACAAATATAACAGACTAGCATTCTGAGCCCAGCATTTTTCATTCTTGTCCCAATTATTTTTGCCCACTACTGTCTATTGATATGTAAAAAACTTTTTTCAATCAGCAATTAGTGATCAATAATAACATCTAGTAAACATCATTTATTTATTGACCAGAAATCTGTAGAACAATGCTACACCTGACTCAAGCTGGGCTCCTCCACTTCTTCCTGGCTGGAAGGCCCAGGTTGGACATCAGAAGCCTCAGCTGGGATTGAAGGAAGCATGGAAGGAAGGGTTGAGAGGGATTCCCTGACTTCAGTATGGTCTGACAGAAATCGCAGTCTCTCATAGTACCACAGCCTGGGGACATAAACGTCATCTGCTGCAGCTCCGGACCTCTGGGAATCTGTGACCTTCTTGCGCTCCCTAAGATAAGTGCTCCTCAGGCCACCAATTTTGGTTTTTAAATAGGGGATGGTTGCTGTGGGGACCACCGGCTTCACCAACTCCAGCAGTTTCTCCAGCGCTGCCTGCCTCTTTTGTTTATTATTATAATGGGGATGTCTCACCTGCCACAGACAGGGCAGCTCCCTGTACTTGTCTATGAACAGGGGGAGGAAGTTGTGGTCATTGAAGCCATCCATTTTCTCTGCAAGACACAACACAAGACAAACCCTAAGGTCAGGCCAAACTCTCCTAATCTTGTTAAAATATAGGCTTCTATTTCGAAGCAATATAGGCCCAAGTTTAGATCTTACCTTCCTTAGCATGATCGGCGCTTTTGATGCTCCTTCCTCCGCTCACAGATCGTACGTAATACTCACGCGTGTTACGCTTTATACACACTGCACATGCGTGTAACTCCGCCCGCCCCTGACGTTCTTTCTAGTCTATTCCCCGCCCCTTTTCGTTCTGCGCAGTGGGGGAAGAGCACATGGCGGATACACAGCAGGATCGTGCTAATTATAGCAATGAGGAGGAGGAGGAGGAAAGCCCGGAGCTGAAAACGTCCTGATCCAGAAGGAGATTTAAGGCCTCAAATATGTCCTTTGGGGAGATGTTTGAGATGGTGGACATCCTGAAGAAGGCCGACTATGATGGAAAGTATGGACCTTACCCCAACCCCAATGTCAGAAAGGCCAAGATAATTGCGAAAGTGGTCAAGAGTCTGCACCGGAAATTCGGGGTACGACGATCGAAAGATCAGCTCAGGAAGCGGTGGTCGGACCTCAAATTAAGAGAGGCCGAGCAGTACAGAAAGATCCGGAGAGTGCTGCAAAAAAGTAAGTAGTTGTCCTGTGTTCCTAGTCTTTTTATGTTTCTTACGTTAGTGCTGCTCCATGTGCTTTTCTTACAAGTGTACATTTGTAAATGGCAACTTTCATGTTCATGGGCACATTATTCGTTCGTATCAAAGATTTTTCTTTCGGCCTATAAAACACCATTGTTTAGGCCATATGCATTTGGCCACAATTTTTACGCCCTACTTGTCAGAAACTATTTTGGTTGTGTAGATGGCTTTGTTACTAGAATGAAATGCAAACTAGATTCTGTGTAAGGAGAGGACAGTCAGCAGCTGTTTTAACATCTGGACACTGGAGCACTAGTGTGGGACACAAGAACACCATTTTTATTGGGGGGCCACACAGGTGCTCCAGTGTATACTATGGGGGGTTTCCATCTGTGAAGCTTGTACAAAACAGGTAAAGTATTGAAGCTTGACAAAGGACACTGAAAACGCTACATTTTTTAACTCTGCCAAAATAGACAATTGTACCCCACTTCCAAGCAATGTTTCCTATTTATAGTTCTGCCATCAAATCACTGTGTGCTAAGTATAGCATTTGTGTTTTACATAGGGGAAAAAAGACTCGGAGGACACCCCTCATCCGAGGAGACCACAGACTCCCCACCTCTGGAAGAAGGGGAAATTCCCCCAAACCAAGCAGTGCAGGAGGATGAAGAAGACGTGGTGGAACTAGTCACCACAACAGGTGAGTGCCTGCGACCACAGGCTCAGGTAAGAGATGGATGCCGGTATATTTTTGATACCTGTTTTTGTTTGGTTTATCTCTTTTTAGGTGATCGTGATGTTGGGGATCCAGATCCTTTCACATCAGAAAGTGCCCAGATCCTGATCGGGGAGATCATGGGGTGTAATTTACAATTGGAAAACCTAAAGAAAAACATCAATGATGTTATTCTAAAAAATAAAAACATCATTGATGTTTTGGGGCGAGTTTAAAACCCCTCCCAATCCCTGGGTTTTTTGGTGTGCTCCAATGTTCAAAATGTTTCTGCAAGATTTGTAGAAAAGCCTAATTTGTAGGATGCACACAGTGTGCCAACATGTGCTATCTGCCATCACGGGAGATCAATGGACGCGTTTTGGGGGTGCAACCCCTTCCTCAATAATAAAGTAGCTGAGAGGAAGGGGTTTCTCCCCCAAAACACGTCCCTTGATCCCCCGTGATGGCAGGTCGCACATGTTATATGAAAAAAATGCGCCGCGCCTAGGGGTGTAACTGAATAACTGTAAATCTAAGTACAAATCATAGATGATAAAGCGTGCAAATCAAATAGAGCCTAAAGCTCTGATCACTTACTAAGATCACCCGCTGTGTGAATCCTATGACCAAACACACTAAAAAATATCTAGTGCAATAAATTACAAAGTGCAATGTGCATAGAAAAACGTAATAAGATAAATATACAATCCACAGTGATTAAAATATAATCATTCCTAATAAGGTGTATATGCTAAAAAATGTTACACATATGTAGATCCACTGTGATTAAAATGAAAAAGAAAAAAAATTAAATAAAACAATATATATATTCGTAAAACACAAACAGAGTAAATCAATCACATGCGTGGGCGAATTGAAACTATAATCGCCCTAATAAAGGTGTTCAAATCACATCCGTGAAAAAATCTTCCAATCCAGTAACATAAAGTGACCAAGTTCAAATAAAAGTCAGTGTAATGGTGATGGTTCAAAGAAAAAGTTCCGGTTTAGAATCAAACGTGCCCAAAGAAAAACATGCTGTGAAGTGCCTTGGTGACCCCCAATGTGATTGCGCTCACCTTGGAGCGTGTGACACAGGTTTTAATTGTGTCAATACACGCTTTTGGAGCCACCCCTGGGCTCAGTATTAGGTACAGCTGATTCCCACACTGGATTCTTTATGGCTCCACTCACATCAGACCATATAAAAGAAAAAGGCTAATATAGTATAATACCGTAGGATACTTTTATTAAAATCACATCCAATCCCCACATGGGGTACTCACATTTATAAGGTGCTCATGTGCACCAAACATAACATAGGAAAAAACGGCTGTGCGGCGTGCTGCGGGGTGTGAGAGCTCCACAACCCAGCTCTGTGCTGATCGCTCTGTCCTGATCGCACATGTTGACATTGGTAAATTTGTGTGCATCTTCCAAATTTGCCTTTTCCTGGGGTGACTTCACCCCATCTGAACGCAATATCAAACACAGTTCATAAATACTCATGTCTGATATTGCCTTGAAGTTCTACCAAAGGTGAACTTTGTAAGTTCAAGATTTGTGTCTTTCTTGTTGGTTTTACACATGCCTGTTTTATCTTAAATAAATGGACCTTTATCTGTTTTATAATGCTACCCCAAAAATTGAAAAACAACAAACATGTGGGTTTGTTAGAAAAACCTTTTCGAAATGCACATGTGATTGTGCAGGTATTAAAGAGATTGTTAAGCAAGAATGTGTGGATTATTGTGTCAACGCTAATAAAACACTTTGTTGGTGATGTAATTGGTGTTTTCTGTGAAAATGGGCTTTATTTCCTAAAGGCAAACCCTCTTTGCACTACAAGTGCAGTTTCAGTGCAGTTGCAAGTGCACTTGTAGTGAAAAGTGTCTTTGCCTTTAGTAAATAACACCCAACAGTGCTTTGTATAAGGTTACACAATCACGCCATTTTCTGGACTCAACACATTTCTGTCAGGGTCAGCTAAAACAAACACAAGCAGTAAATGTCCACAAAGAATTTCTTTTTTTTGCTTTTTTATTTGAAAAAGGCTTCACAAATTTGCTGGCATATTGATGGCCCCCCTACCCGCAAAGAACTCCAGGTATCATAACCAGACATCACGGGCACTCAGGGAGGCAAGCCAGGACGGCCGCTTTCAAGCGCCGTCAGTGTTGTTTCAGGTATCACTCCGGCCTCAGACCCAACTGAGCCAGCATAGTTGGCCGAATGTTTCCGTAAAAAGTTATGGAGAATACAGCACGCCATGATTATATGATTAAGTTTATACTAGATTCCAAATGTGTTCTCCACCACTCTTCAGGCTCTGGCCAGCCGGTAATTAAAAACCCTCTGTTCCGGGGTCCTCATAGGGAATGGCCGCATAAGATGGTCCCCCAGCGCAAACGCTTCATCAGCAACGAACACGAATGGGAGTCCTTCCACATTGTCCTCTGGAGCCGGCAAGTCCAAGCTGCCATTCTGGAGACACCTGTAGAACTCCGTCTGGGCGATGACTCCACCATCGGACATCCGGCCATTCTTCCCCACGTCCACATACAAGAAGTCGTAATTAGCCGACACCACCGCCAACATCACAATACTATTGAACTCCTTATAGTTGAAATAGTACGACCCCGAGTTGGGTGGTGGGATGATGTGGACGTGTTTCCCATCAATTGCCCCTCCGCAGTTAGGAAAGTCCCACCGCTGGCCAAAATGGGAGGCCACAGTCTGCCATTCCTGTGGCGTGGAAGGAAACTGTTGAGGAAAACAAAAATAAATTAATATTTTTTCTCAGAAACATGGCAAGCAGATTAGGCACAAACATTCTGGGGCAACCTCCAGAAAGCATTTATTAAGGGGAATTTAACAACACCAAAGTATAAGGTACACCTATCATATTCCCTCTCCCCCCCTCTCATGGGCCATTTCTAACATTATGGGGGGTGTGGAAATCTTGGACAGGTAACCCTCTTCACTTCATTGAGAGATGAATGCCTAAATACAGGGTATTACTTGGAACAGCCCCTCCTTAGTTACACTATTGGTAGCCCACTGGACAGGTAAAAAGTGTCAGAATACAAAGATATAAATACACACTGTATTATTTGAGCACCTTTGAACATTCTGCTATTACCTGTCTCAAGATAATAATAGGATCTAAAAACTTCAAACAGTACCATTTGAAAGTATACAGGCATGCCCTTGCACTACATGCTTTGGGGAATTCATCCATACATCTGACCACAAAAGAGATGTGTATAGTGTGTATGGGTTTGGCAAAGTCATCAGATAGATGATTGAGGATAGATAGAGAATTGGTATCAGCTGACTTACCAGTTGGGGGGAGGGAGGGTTAAGAAAAATGATTTGGGGACACCACAAAAAAAGCCTCTGGCACTCTGACTGAATTTAAAGCACAAATCACATTTCAAAACATTTTAGGGGGTGTTTGGGGTAAAGCACTACTATGGAGCTGATAAAATACATTTGTTAAGTGACTACATTAGGTGAATATAGGGCAGGAGACACCATGCTGGGGAGGTTATTGAAGGACAATCTGTATGAAGGACTAAAAAATGAATTACATACAAATCCAGCATGCATGAGGACAAAGGGGACATTCACAGCATATTCCAATCATGGTAATTAGGGAATGAGGAAAGAAATATAATATATTATCAATCATTAAATACAATAAAATGTGATATTAAAGGATAAAAAGCTTACCCTCATATACTCCTTCTGCAGGACCTGTATGATGGCAGAACAGGTCTCTGGGATAATGATCCCCAGAGCCTGGGGGGAGATGCCTGTCGAGAGCTTCAAGTCCTGAAGACTTCTCCCTGTCGCCAAATACCGCAGGGTAGCGACCAGCCTCTGCTCCGGAGTGATGGCTTGCCTCATGCAGGTATCCTGCCTGCTAATATAAGGGGTCAGCGAAGCCAACAGACGGTGAAATACGGGGTCCGTCATCCTGAGAAAGTTCCTGAAATCATCAGGATTATTCTCACGGATCTCACGGAGCAAAGGCATATGAGAGAACTGGTCACGCTGAAGCAACCAATTCTTGGTCCATGAACTCCTCCCCACCCTGTTCATGGACTGGACTTGTGTCAAGGTCAGGACCCCAACACCAAGCCCCCGCACAGCACGAACTCTACGAGGAGTACGTATACGCAACATGGCTAGAAAAGGTCGGCTGCTCAGAACGAAGTAACAGAACGCACTGAAGAACAGCAAGACCTGTGAAGAGCGACCTGAAACACAGTAACGAATGCACAAGAACACAATGACTACTTAAAGTCACGCAGAACTTGCTTGCACGCACTGAAGAGCAGATACAAACCCACAAGCACAAACTGAACGGCAGAAAACGATCTGAAAACTACGAGTCTGAAAAAGCGCGAATCGTCTCTCACCAAACTTTTACTAACACGAGATTAGCAAAAGGAGCCCAAAGGGTGCCGCGCTTGGTTCTGAAATGGCCTTTTCTAGTCTCGTCGTACGTGCTTGACGTCACCGCGTTCTTCGTGATCGGAAATTCCGACAACTTTGTGCGATCGTGTGTACGCAAAACAAGTTTGAGCCAACATCCGTCGGAAAAAATGCTAGGATTTTGTTGTCGGAATATCCGAACAAAGTCCAACCGTGTGTACGGGGCATTACAATCAATGACCGAGAATCACATGTCTTTATTTATAATATTCATATAAAAAGCAGACCATCATTATTTTGGCATATTTTTGGTTATTAAAACAGCAAAAAATACTCTACCCTGTCACGGATCGCACCAGAACTTTTGAACATCGGGAAAGTTTGTAACCGAATAACGAACCTCATTGAAGTCTATGGGACCCGAAGGTGAAAAATCAAAAGTGCCAATTTTGAAGGCTTATATGCTAGTAATAGGGCATACAATGGTTATGGGCGTCAGGTTGAGGGCCATCTTTACTATTGATTGGACCCTGGGCAAAAATGTTCTTGCCCCCAACCCCCCCCCCATTCAATTTCACTCTCTACCTTCTCTGAGACATACAATAAATAGCAGCTAGACTTAAAATCAGTTTACTGTATCAGATCAGGCAGCAATTGCGATTGGTTGCCAGCGGTTACAGCATATCATTACTGGTTACTGACTGGTTGCTAGAGGTTACAGCACACATTACGGCTCACTGATTAGTGGCTGGAGGTTACAGCAAATGATTTCTGCTTATTAAATGGTTGCTAGAGATTACTGTACACTATTACTGCACACTGATTGGTTGTTAGAGGTTACAGCACATCATCTCCTCACTGCAGGGAGGCATGATATACATATGAATGCTGCCTTTAGTTACATATCAATGCCGCCAGCCGCAGCTATTTACTTATGAATGCTGCAGCTATTTACATATGAATGCCGGGATGTTTACATGAAAACACAGGGTCTGCAGGGGAGTCAGCTGTACACAACAATAAGGCAGAGCTGGGCAGCATTAGTACCAGCACTTTACATTGAGATATTGGGACACAGCACAGGACTAAAACTTCAAAGGACAAGGGAAATTAAACTGGGATTGTTGGCAAGTATGAGGCAGCTGCTTTGGGCCCCACAACAATGACAGGGCCCAGGACAGCTGCCCCTTTTGCCCTGCCTTAAAGACGGCCCTGGTCCGGGTACTGCCCTGGGGACATGTATCAATGAAAAAAAAAGTTTTTAAAAAACTTAATTTTTAAATGAGCAGTGATTTATTGATGCTTAAAGTGAAAGTATAAAAATGAAAAATTCCTTTCAATATAGTGCCTGGGGGTCCCCTAAGTACACCTGTAAAGTGGCACATCTATACTGTGTATAGAAGCTGCTGCAGCAATAATAGCATTTATAAAGCCCAAAAAATTACATTTTCAAAGCAAGCTTTCTTTATTTTGTAAGCAACGGCTTGGTGAGCTAGTCTGTATGATGAGGCCACAATGTAGTGCACAGGGAACAAGAGTAAAGATTTTTTGGATCAATTCTGGTGTCTCTACCACAGACTTTGGATTTCTACTTCTGTAACGGGTGCAAAAAAATTGTTCTTTGGGTGTCGGTGGCACCTTCACACTGTAACCCTATAGAGGTACTCTTGATGAAAGCAAGAATTGGCCTTGCTGTCAAAAATTGTAATGATGTGCACTTGTCAAGCATGTGCAAAAAAATTGGTCTTTGGGTGTTAATTGTGCCCATGAAACCTACACCAAAGACATTCTTCCAGATGAAGTCATCACCCACAACACTAGGCAGCCTAGAAGTCCTGCAGAGATTCCACATCCCAAAAACACTTAATCGGCATCAGGGGCTTCAAAGCTGCTAGTAATCCAGGAATGATTAATTTTGATAAAAGTCAGATGGTCCAGTCTGTGGACAGACATGTTCTACGATCAGTAACGAAACCTCCTGCAGCACTGAATGCCCGTTCAGAAAGCACGCTGGATGCGGGGCAGTCCAGCATCTCAATAGCATACTGGGCAAGTTCTGGCCAGTGGTCTATTCTCATGACCCAGTAAGCCAGTGGATTGTCGACTGGAAAGCTCTCCATCTCTGTTTTTGCCCCTAGATAATCGTCCACCATGTGATGCAGATGCTGCCGATGGGATATGGAAGCTGACAGCCCTGGGCGGCGAGGACCTAAAAAATTCAGAAATGCATCACTTAGGCAGCTGCCTTCTCCACCGCTCCTCTCTTGATCAACAGAAGTCTCAAAACTACATTTTCAAGGACACTGTAACCTACCAGAGTCGGGAAAAGCGTTCGATAAACTTCTCTTTAAGGTGTCCTCAAGAGATTTCATCTTCTGCACTCTCTGTGGGAACGGGATGAGTTCTGAGACTTTCCCCTTATAACGGTGGTCAAGGAGGGTTGCCAACCAATTGTGATCCTTTTCCTTTACGCCACGTATTATTGGGTCCTTTTGCAGGCTTTGAAGCATGAGGTAGCCCATGCACCGCAAATTTGTGGGGGCATGAGAAGCAGACTCCTCTGGATCACTGAGGATTATAGTATCTGGAACTGCCTCCTCCCAGCCACGTACTACTCTGAAGGGTTCTGTGGATGGAAAACCATCTCTTACTGTTTGACATACTGTATATCTTCCTCTGCTTCAATGCCTCCAAAACTGCCAGAATCCTTCTCCTCCTCCTCTCTCTCCTCTTGTGTGTTCTGTGGCATAAGAACAATGGTGTCTGCATAAAGTGGGCCTTGAGAGGAAAGGAAGTCCTCCTCTTCGTCCCGCTGCTCTGCCTCGAATGCTCTGTCCATAATGCCACACAGAGTCTGCTCCAGCAGGAACACAAGAGATTGTGTCACTGATGCATGCATTGTCACGGCTCACCATCCTTGTGGCTTTCTCAAATGGTGACAGTACAGTGCATGCATCCTTTATGAGCAGTCATTGGCATGGGGAAAAAAAGCAGCGCCGACCTGAGCATATTGTTGTGCCATACTCACACAGGTATTTGTTGACGGCCCTCTGCTGCATGTGCAGCCACTGCAGCATTGCCAAAGTCGGTTTCCACCTGGTGGGCATGTCACAAATCAGCCGGTTTACGGCAGGTGGAATTCCAGCTGAATTTCAGCCAACCAGGCACTGGCTTTGTATGACTGCCTGACATGGCTACACACTATTCTGGCCTGCTTTAGTAGATCTTTAAACCCTGGGTACCCATTCCCGAACACAAAGGCAGCTACCGAACACTCTAATCAGGCGAGCAAGAAATCCATACGAATAATTCTCCCCCCACAAATACGAGACAAGGCTCTGTACAGAGGGTCAAACGGGAATCAGTCTCTTTTATTAGAACCAGAATACAGTCTTTATATACAGTAGAAGAGGAGGTCCCCCCTCCTGCTCATATTACTCTAACAATACAACTGTAACCAGAAACAGAATTAACATGAACTAATTAACTAATCCCTTCAAGCAGCGGATGTGACTCTGTGCCCTCCTGAGCACTGTATGATTAATCAGGATTTCACTACAGGTCAGACTTGTTGTCACCGAGCCTCACACACAGGACACTTTCTCACAATGGCAGGAGCTAATTACAATTAACAATACAAACAGTGATCTCCCCCTCTTCAGCCTAGTAGGCAACAAACTATAGTATGAGTAGACTGTCCGGCTCCTACCCAGTTCTAGAGGCCAATATGATCAGCTCTCTCAACTAACATGTTGAGTTCAGAATCAAACAAACCAAGAATAGTCTTTACATATATCCTGGGAGATATTGTGGACAAATATTATTGTCCCATTTTAAGTAATTCAAGATATATTTTCTCAGTCACCCTGTGCCCAAAAGTGATGCCCGTCACATGGCTCCCTCCTTGTGGGAGCGCATGGCTCCCTCCTTGCGGGACACTCTGGCAGACCTGGCTTGATCCTTCTCGGGTCAACTTGGGGATGTCCGAAACTAGGAGGCCGGAGTGACGTCTGTTTGCCGGGACAACCCACCAGCATTGCCATTTTGCTTACCGGATCGGTAGCTGATGGTGAAATTGTAAGGTTGCAGGGCTAAGCTTCACTGCAGCAACCTGCCATTGTCTCCTGAGACCCGGTTAAGCCAGACCAATGGGTTGTGGTCAGTGACTAATGAAAATTCCTGTCCGTACAAATAAGGGTTCAACTTTTTAAGGGCCCAGACCAGGGCCAAGCACTTCTCCACTGCCGCATAGCTCATTTCCCAGGGTAATAGCTTTCTGCTAGGTAAGTTCTTTTTCGTCAGGTCAGTCAGGGGCTCTCTCTCTAGTAAGTAAGGGAGGGGTAAACTTTCGGAGCCGTCCGCAGCAGGGGCACATACTGCAACAAAATCTTCCTGCAGTTCCTGATACTCCTTCAGCATGTTCACATGAAAGGTTCGCTGGATTCTTTCATCTGCACAGCTGGCAATAACATAGGTAGTATCACATACCTGGGCTACTACTTTATACGGGCCCTGCCAAGATGCCTGCATCTTGTCGGTCTTCACAGGCTTGAGCACTAAGACCTTCTGCCCAACCTGGAAGATACGCTGTCGGGCCCCCTGATCGTACCATCTCTTTTGTCTCCCCTGGGCCGCCTGGAGATTCTCCCTTACCATCAGAGACAGTTGCTCCATGCGGTCCTTGAGTTCCAGAACATAGGGCACAATGGGGGTCCCCTCCTGCTCTGTCTTTCCCTCCCAGTGTCCTCTAATGAGATCGAGGGGTCCGCGGACCCTTCTCCCATAGAGTAACTCGAAGGGGGAGAACCCAGTAGATTCCTGGGGTACCTTTCTGTACGCAAATAACAGGTGAGTAGGGATGAGCTTCGAGTTCGAGTGGAACTCATGTTCGACTCGAACATCGGCTGTTCGCCAGTTCGCCGAACAGCGAACAATTTGGGGTGTTCGCGGCAAATTTGAAAGCCACTGAACACCCTTTAAAAGTCTATGAGAGAAATCAAAAGTGCTCATTTTAAAGGCTAATTTGCATGGTATTGTCATAAAAAGTGTTTGGGGACGCGGGTCCTGCCCCAGGGGACATGTATCAATGCAAAAAAAAGTTTTAAAAATGGCCGTTTTTTCGGGAGCAGTGGTTTTAATAATGCTTAAAGTGAAACAATAAAAGTGTAATATTCCCTTTAAATTTCGTACCTGGTGGGTGTCTATAGTATGCCTGTAAAGGGGCACATGCTTCCTGTGTTTAGAACAGTCTGACAGCTCCCTCACTGCTCCCGAAAAAACGTCCGTTTTTAAAACTTTTTTTTGCATTGACCCATGTCACCCGGGGCAGGACCCGGGTCCCCAGACCCTTTTTAGGACAATACCATGCAAATTAGCCTTTAAAATGAGCACTTTTGATTTCGAACGTTCGAGTCCCATAGACTTCAATGGGGTTCTAACGTTCGTGCAAAGTTTTGGTGTGTTCGCAAGTTGTGGTGCGAACCGAACCGGGGGGGTGTTTGGCTAATCCCTACAGGTGAAGCAGGAATCTCTCCCAGTCTCTGCAAGTGCCCGAAAAGGTCCTCAGTATTTGCTTGAGGGTCCCATTAAAGCGCTCGCAGGGACCATTAGTCTGGGGGTGGTAAGGTGAGCTCAGCAAGGGCTTAATATTGCACACCTTCCACAACTGCTGGGTGAGCACAGCAGTAAACTTGGTTCCCTGGTCAGAGAGAATCTCCTTAGGGAACCCCACTCTAGTAAATATCTTAACCAGGGCATCAGCTACTGTCTCTGCTTCAATGTTGGACATAGCTACTGCCTCTGGGTAACAGGTGGCGTAGTCCACCATGGTGAGCATATACTTCTTCCCGGATGGACTAGGCCTGGCCAAGGGACCCACAATGTCAACGGCTATGTGGTAAAAGGGTTCCCCAATAATAGGCATGGACATAAGTCTGGTCTTAGGGTGGTCCCCCCGCTTACCTACCCGTTGACATATGTCACACGTTTTGCAGTACTGTCACACATCCTGGTTAAAATTAGGCCAGAAGAAATTCTGTGTAATTCTATGGACGGTGCGATGGGACCCTAGATGTCCTGCTAGTGGTACATCATGCCTGATTCGCAGAATCTCCAGCTGGTATTTCTTAGTTACCACCAGCTGTCGTTTCTGTGAAGGGACTTTACTTCTCGGGAATGGCTTAGAGATCCTATACAGTCTATCCCCCACCCATTCATAAAGCTCCCCATCTATTCCCCTTTCCTGAGTATCTGCCCTAGCCCTATACTTGTGTAAGGTCGGGTCCTCCCGGGTTTCCCTCCCGAATGCCTCTGGGGTATCCCAGCCTAGGGGAGCCTGATCTAAGGTACATGTCGGGGAAGGTAGTCTTACCTGAGTCTTGGCAGAGAGCGGGCCAGTTCCAACAGCACGGGTCTGGGCACGGGTAGTCACTGGGTTGGCTTCAGCGGGGCCCATCGGGGCATAAGCAGAAACGAGGGGGGCCAAATCATTCCCCAGTAGTACATCTGCTGGCAAATCCTTCATCACCCGCACATTCACGTGTCCCGAACCAACCCCCCAATCCAGGTGAACACGGGCAACGGGTAGCTGGTAAATGGTGCCTCCTGCTACCCTTACGGCTACAGTGTCTCCGGTGTGTTGGCTCTCTGGGATGAGGTTCTTCTGTAGTAGGGTGTCACAAGCCCCTGCTCGCTCGATTCCACTCTCCCGACACTCCTCTGCAGCTATAGAATCAGATTGCAGATCGCAACATCTGATGGTTTGGTCATCTGATGCTCCGGGACTAGAACTACAGCTATGTGCCGTTCTAATCCAGTTGTGTAGCTCAGAACAAACACCAGGCAGGCTGTATGTAAGTTCAACCAGGAATCTCCTTTATTGCAAGGAATACAGTCTCTTTTATACAGTAAAAGAGGAGGTGTATACCTCCTGCTCATATTACTCTGAACATACACCTGTGACCAGAAACCTAATTAACACGGGCTAATTAAAGCGGGGTTCCACCCAAATTTTGAACAATATCTGTATGTATTCTCTTCCTTGCCTAGATGCTGACATGCCGTTTAAAAAAATTTAAATCGCCGTAATTATCTTTTATTTTTCTATTCTTCTTTGCACTTCCTGGTTCTCCTCCCATGGGAGTAGGCGTGTTTCTAGCCTCTCCCAGACTCCTGGGAGCTAGTCTCAGGCTTCCCAGGATGCCACTGAGCATGTGCGGGAACGAGCGGTGAATGCTGGGAGCACAGCATTCACCACATCCAGGAAATAAATGCTTGTGGGCTTCAAATGCCCACAATGAAGATGGAAACTGCCTGCAGTGAATAATATAAGTTATTCTTTCCGACGAAATCTGACACATATTACACACAATATGTGAGTATGTAATGCTGAGAAGAAAAGTTTGTGAATGAACTCAAAAAAAAAAAAACGATAGATAGGTGGACCCCCGCTTTAACTAATCCCTTTAGACAGCCTAGATGACTCAGACATGACCTTTAGGCCAGACTGGCCATCTTGTAGCTCAGAAAACCCAATCAACATTATCATAAATCCACACCGAACTCCTCTTCACACAATAGCAGAGTTAATTAACACAAACAACAATGGGGATCTAATGACTCTTAGATCCCATACTAGACTTATTTACAATACACATTCTAGCAGGCAACAGACAGACAGGTGGCTGGAATTGACATCAGCATCTCCTAACAGTATTTGTCCCAGCATTATGAATCAGCCAGTATTTCGAATATGGCAAATCCAGGGTCCCCAGAATCTGTGTGTCCTGGGGGACCAGGACCCCACAGTAATACCACCTCAAGGGTCCCCAGGCATACAGCTCACAAAGAGCACCGTTCCCCCAAATGCCAGGGCCCACGATCGATCGGCAAGAGGCTAGCATTCAGTCTCCTCCAAAAGTCTCTCTCCCGGCTAGGTCTGTCACATAGGGTCTTGGTGACACCAGTATCATGTAGGCCATTGGCTACCTTTCCATTAACCCGGACAGTCTGCCTGTGTTACTGCCTGTTGTCCTGGTTAGCTGCTTGTACTTGATCAGCCTTGTGCAGGACGCCTCAATGTTCTTCCTCCTCAATGCAGTGAGCCGCAGGCATGGATGTGCGGGGATTCCCCCCTGCGGATCTGTGTATTTGTCCGCCAGGCAAGCTGCTTCAGGCAAGGTGAAAGGTTTTCGGTCTCTGACCCACTCTCTGACTTCTGGGGACAGCTTGTCAAAGAAGTGCTCCAGCAGGAACAGCTTCAGCACCTCTTCCTCGGATACTGCTTGGCATCCATCGACCCAGTGGGATGCCGTGCGGTGTAGGCGGCATGCCTACTCGGTATATGAGTCTCCAGTCTGCTCCGGTATGCCTCCGGTGTGACGGCATACCTGGCCAAAAGTGCTTCTTTTACCAGCCCATAGTTCATAATCTCCTTGTCTGGGATGGCCCTGAACGCTTCACTGGCCCGGCCGGATAATTTCCTAGACAAAATGGTAACCTATTCCTCCGTGGGCAGCCGGTGTAGGGCACATTGCCGATCAAAATCGGCAAGGTACCTATCAATCTCCCCTTCTGATTCGATGAAATTTTTAAAAGCAGCAAAATGTACCTTTCTCCTTTCAGTTGGTGCTGCTGTGACTCCTGCTGCTGCAGCACCTCTTTGCTGTAGCCAATTTGCCTCCACAACCGCTATAACTCGGTCTATGATCTCCGCTGTAGGGTTAGGGCCATAATGTGCCAGTCTTATGTTAACAGCCCGATCAAAACTTGCCTCTTCGGGTGTCCTGTCTGTTACGCTGGGCCTTTTGTTTATGTTGGGTCTTTCGGCTCTATCCATTTCGACTAGTTCTGAGATAATGTCCCTCTTCCTACGGTTGTTGGCCGGTCGGCCCCAGTTCTTCAGTAAGTCCTTGAGGGTAGAGCGCTTTAGCCATTCATACTGTGCTTCCTTTGGCCTGTGTCCTCTTGTAGCTGTCCTTCTGGGCTGTGGGAATCACCCCGAGTATGAAAAGGGTTAAAGCCGTTTAGGAGATTCCATTCCCGAACACAAAGGCAACTACCGAACACTCCAATCAGCCGAACAAGAAATCCATATGAATAATTCTCCCCCCCAAATACGAGACGAGGCTCTGTACGGAGGGTCAAACAGGAAACAGACTGTCAGGAAATGTTCCATCCGCTGGTAATACCTGTTATTTGGCATGCAGTACTGAGGTCCACCAGCAGGTGTCTCCTGGCAGTTTGGAACTGTCAGGAGAGCTTTTCCCTGTTAATAGTATATCATCTTTGGGCCGCAGTACTGGCGTCCACCAGCGGATGGATCCTGGCAGTGTGGAGCAGACAGTACCTCCTGCAATCAGGTGTCACTTGAGGCCAATCACAAGCCTATAAATACCCGGCAAACATTCACATGTTTGCCTTGACTTCTTCATTGCCTCCTGACCTGCTAGCTATCTGATCCTGTGCCCTGAACCTGATCCTGTCTCCCTGTCTCGGACCCTATCCTGTCCCACCTGTTACCTTGCATCCCTGCCTGCAGTCTGACCCATCCATCCTCTCCCTGTCCTGTGTTCCATACCCCATCTGCTGATCTCCCTGTGTATGACCTTGGCCTGGCTTACGTTTATGTCTCTGGAACATCCCCTGTCCATCTGCTGATCTGCTGTGTATGACCCTGGCCTGGCTATTGTTTATGAACCTGGTATTTCCCATTTATTGCATTTATCTGTCTATTGTTATTTGTGGGTCTCTGTCTGTGGTTGGTTATTGCACTGTATCATATTGGAGTTGGTTGTATTATATTATTCACTTTCTTTAATAAATTAATATATTTTCACTTATATACGTTTTGGTGTCCTCTGTCGCAGATCACACGGTTCTGGTCACACCTGCTCATGACACAGACTCTTTTATCAGAACCAGAATACAGTCTTTAAATACAGTAGAAGAGGAGGTCCCCCCTCCTGTTCATATTACTCTCATAGGTGTGC
The DNA here is from genome assembly GCF_042186555.1 of Aquarana catesbeiana. NCBI lineage: Eukaryota > Metazoa > Chordata > Amphibia > Anura > Ranidae > Aquarana > Aquarana catesbeiana. The sequence continues at coordinate 69,463,602 of NC_133329.1, read as the reverse complement.
GCAGCCTATCGCATTAGGGTGTGCACCAAATCTTAAACGCACATGCGAGTGTGTGTGTATGTATGTATGTATATATACACACACACACATATACACTGTAAATATTCTTATAAATAAATATGAGCAAACGTTTTATAATGTAAGAAAGGTCTTTCCCATCACCCTGCCGGCACAGTGAAAGAAAAGTGCAAAATGTGGAGGGTAAGAGAGTGGGCACTATGTACATGAAAGGAGTATGGGAGGTATGAGTGGGAGGTATGAGAGTGAGCAGTATGTACAAGAGAGGAGTGTGGGAGGTATGACAATGGGCACTATGTACAGGAGAGCAGTGTGGGGGGGTATGAGAGTGAGCAGTATGTACAGGAGATGAGTGTGGGAGGTGTGACAATGGGCACTATGTACAGGAGAGGAGTGTGGGGGGGTATGACAATGGGCACTATGTACAGGAGAGGAGTGTGGGAGGTATGAGAGTGAGCAGTATGTATAGGAGATGAGTGTGGGAGGTGTGACAATGGGCACTATGTACAGGAGAGGAGTGTGGGAGGTATGACAATGGGCACTATGTACAGGAGAGGAGTGTGGGGGGTATGACAGTAGGCACTATGTACAGGAGAGGAGTGTGGAGGGTATGAGAGTGAGCAGTATGTACAGGAGAGGAGTGTGGGGGGTATGAGAGTGAGCAGTATGTACAAGAGATGAGAGTGGGAGGTGTGACAATGGGCACTATATACAGGAGAGGAGTGTGGGGGGGGGGGTATGACAATGGGCACTATGTACAGGAGAGGAGTGTGGGGGGTATGAGAGTGAGCAGTATGTACAGGAGAGAAGTGTGGGAGGAATGAGAGTGAGCAGTATGTACAGGAGAGGAGTGTGGGAGGTATGAGAGTGAGCAGTATGTACAAGAGATGAGAGTGGGAGTTGTGACAATGGGCACTATGTACAGGAGAGGAGTGTGCAGGGTATGACAGTGGGCACTATGGTCAGGAGAGGAGTGTGGGGGGTATGAGAGTGAGCAGTATGTACAGAAGAGGAGTGTGGGAGGAATGAGAGTGAGCAGTATGTACAGGAGAGGAGTGTGGGAGGTATGAGAGTGAGCAGTATGTACAGGAGAGGAGTGTGGGAAGTATGACAATGGGCACTATGTACAGGAGAGGAGTGTGGGGGGTATGACAGTGGGCACTATGTACAGGAGAGGAGTGTGAGGGGTATGACAGTAGGCACTATATACAGGAGAGGAATGTGGGAGGTATGGGAGTGAGCAGCATGTACAGGAGAGGAGTGTGGGGGGTATGACAGCGGGAACTATGTACAGGAGAGGAGTGTTGGGGGTATGAGAGTGAGCAGTATGTACAGGAGAGGAGTGTGGGGGTATGAGAGTGAGCAGTATGTACAGGAGAGGAGTGTGGAGGATATGACAATGGGCACTATGTACAGGAGAGGAGTGTGCAGGGTATGACAGTGGGCACTATGGTCAGGAGAGGAGTGTGGGGGGTATGAGAGTGAGCAGTATGTACAGAAGAGGAGTGTGGGAGGAATGAGAGTGAGCAGTATGTACAGGAGAGGAGTGTGGGAGGTATGAGAGTGAGCAGTATGTACAGGAGAGGAGTGTGGGAGGTATGAGAGTGAAAGCACTCTGTGTATGTGGTTTCCAGATCATGCAAAGTTAATGTATAACCATTCAATTTAACCCTGTATTGATCCAAACTCTGTAAAATCCAAAGTGTAAATTCACCATAAAAAAAAGAAACACTCTAAGGCTAAGTTCACATCTATGCGTGTGGGTAACGCATGCAAAATTGCACGCCTTCCCAACATGCAAAGAAATGTGCTGCCCTTATCCAGATGTGCAGCAGTGCCATTGTTTGTTATTGGCACCTCCATGCATCTGCAAACATGTGGACAAAACTACAGGATGCCGCACACTTTTGGAAAAGATTCAGGACTTCTTTTCTATGATGCTTGTGCGTAGGGCAGCTCATTGAAATTAATGGGCTGCCCTACACGTAATGCATGAAAACCATGCCTGTGTGTGTGCGTAAAAAAAGCCTAACCGAGCCTAATTCTCAATTTAAAAAAATCATTATTCTCTAAATAATCAGTGTTCATACAATTGCACTACCATGTAAATAACTGTGAACACTGTGCTCTGCTCTGTTTATTGAGGGCAGGTAACTTGTATATAGAGTGTTTCGTTTATGTGGGGAATTTACATGTTGTACAGAGTTTGGAGAACACAGGGTTAAATTGAATGGTTATAAAGTTTCTTCAGATTATCTGGACATACACAGAGTGTGGGGGTTGTTTATATAGTGATAAGTGCCAGTGTTCAAGATATCTGTTAGCTGTGAGCAAGGCTGAAGACTCAGCCGACTCTCCCATACACACTCTGCTCTTCTGATCCTCCTATTAGCTTAATCATTCTCATCACACTGCAAACAAATCCTCCTGAATAGTTCTGATGTGAAACTGTCAGCTTACCTCTCCAAATTGACTTTTCTTAGAACATGAGCTCAGCTCACCTCCTTCCCTGCACAGTGTCAGCAGCACCTGGCACTAGCAGTGCCCCTCCTCCAGGTTCTCTGGGCACTGGAGATAGGGGGAGGATCTAAGTGAAGGAGGGCACAGATTGAACATACATGAGACTTGGGGGAGATAGAAAAACGAGATTGGAAGCTTCTAAGTGCATAAACTCCCTGGATCTAGGAGGCTGCAGCCATTCGTCTGCCACTCTCAGGCTCTGCTAGTCCGCTGCTTCTAGGGAGAGAGAGGCTGGAGGGGGGGCGGAGTGCAGATGTAGATCACTCCGCCGGCTACTGTGAGGACCTGCAGCCAAAACTATAGAAGCTGCATCGGAAAATGCGGCTGGCTTACTCCGCAGCTGAGGTCCCAGTTCTCTGCTCAATCACCTCCCACTGGCAGCACAGCTGTTTTTACTGGCCCCAGTGGTGGTGACAGAAGTTACACAGGGACAGGACAGATGTTGCAGGCATTTAGCACTGACAAAAATTGTTGAAACACAGACAGGGCTGAATGATTAGGGTGTGCCTGGGCACACTCGGCACACCCCGTGGGCACGCCTATGATTACTCTAACAATACAACTGTAACCAGAAACAGAATTAAAGCTGGGGTCCACCTATCTATCGTTTTTTTTTTTTGGAGTTCATTCACAAACTTTTCTTCTCATGATTATCTACTCACATGTTCTGTGTAATAAGTCCGCCTGTGTCCGATTTCGTTGTAAAGAATAACTTATAAAATACACTGAAGGCGGTTTCCATCTTCATTGTGGGCATTTGAAGCCCACAAGCATGTATTTCCTGGATGCGGTGAATGCTGTACTCCCAGCATTCACCGCTTGTTCCCGTGCATGCCCAGTGTCATCGCTGTAAGATTCTGGGTTGCCATCACAACAGTTTCCGAGATCTCTCGAGATTGTTTCACAATGCATGCTGGGAAGCCTGAGACTAGCTCCCAGGGGACTGTGGGAGGTCTGGGAGAGGCTAGAAACACGCCTACTCCCATGGGAGGAAAACCAGGAAGTGCTAAGAAGATTAGAAAAAAAAAAAAAAAGGTAATTACGCCAATTTTTTTTTCAATTTTGGCACAGGGTTCCCCTTAAAATCCAATTTTGAGGGGGACCCCTGCGTCATTTTTTTTTAAATTTTGGCACAGGGTTCCCCTTAATATCCATACCAGACCTGAAGGGCCTGGTATAGAATTTAGGGGGACCCCCACGCCAGTTTTTTTTTAAATTTTGGTTCGGGTTCCCCTGTGGGGAAATCCCATGCAGTTTTTATCAATGAACTTTTATGTGTATTGTCGGACTGGTAATTCATTAATAGCCGCGGGTAGTTTTAAATGACTTTTTTTCCTCTGAAATGTCATTTTGCTGTCAGACTGTTCTAAACACGGGAAACATGCGCCCCTTTACAGGCATACTATAGACACCCCCCAGGTACGAAATTTAAAGGAATATTATACTTTTATTGTTTGACTTTAAGCATTTTTAAAATCACTGCTCCTGAAAAAACTGCCGTTTTTAAAACTTTTTTTTGCATTCTCTGGGGCAGGACCCGGGTCCCCAAACACTTTTTATGACAATACCATGCAAATTAGCCTTTAAAATTACCACTTTTGATTTCTCACATAGACTTTTAAAGGGTGTTCCGCGGCTTTCGAATTTGCCGCGAACCAAATTGTTCCCTGTTCGGCGAACTGGTGAACAGCCGATGTTCGAGTCGAACATGAGTTTGACTCGAACTCGAAGCTCATCCCTACTCCTTAACTCAAGTTTAGGAGCTGCCAGTGTAGGCTACTGTACATGAAGCCGAAAATTGATTGACCGATTTGAGTTCTGTATAAAGAAGTGCTTCCTGATATGGAGCGGGCCGGGAAGCCAGTCGCCACATCCTTAACAACCGATGACTCATTAGCTGTCAGTGGGTTTCCCCACTGACAGCTGAATGTAAAAAGTAGAATGAAAAATACATGAAAAAACATGGCGTGAGGTCCCCCCCCCCCGATGCAAAGCAGAAAACAAAAACTTCTGACCTCAAATTGTGAAGATTTGCTCTATTATTGGCTATGTGCACAGGCAGGGCAGCAAACGACACCAAGAAACAACATTATTGAATTTCTGAATTTTCGGATATCGAATTCCAGAATTTCTGAATTTCCGAATTTCCGACTTTTCGGATTTCGAATTTTCAAACTTTCGAAACTCAGAATTTTCTAAATTCCAAATTTTCAAGTTTCCGAATTCTCTAACTTTTGGATTTCAAATTTCCGAATTTCTGACTTTTCGAATTTTCAGATTTAGAATTTCCGACTTTTCAGATTTTCGACTTTTCGAATCTAGTTATTTTGAATAAATTGTAAATTCGAACATTTCCGACTTTTCGAATTTCCGACTTTTCAAACTTCCGACTTTTTGAATTTCTGAATTTTTGAATTTCAAATTTCCGACTTTTTGGATTTCGAATTTCCGAATTTGAGATTTTTCAAATTGACGAATTTTCAAATTTACGAATTTATTCAAAATAACAAATTTCAATCATAAGGAATGATCTAAAAAACGAATAAAAGAAACCCCAGAATGAAACAAAAACAAACACATTTTTGAGGCAGTGCACATGTCTAAACAGAATCTGAATAGCAAAATATTTTTTTCTTTTTACATTTTTTCCCTTTTCTTTTTTAGTGTGTGGGAAGGTGCAGCGGCAGTATACACACAGAGCCGATTGCAATAAAACTTGGAGCTTGTAATGAAGAGAATGCCAAACTACAAACAGAGTGCTGCTTAGGGAAACACAGTTCAGTTTAAATGAAGAGATTCAGCGAGAAGAGATGCACCAACACTGTCTGCTTAGAGGGTGAAGTGCAGCCTGGCCGGTTCGGTCCCAAAAAGGGGAGGCTTCCTTGAGGATAGAGAATCCCTAGCCTGTCCCTACTCGTCAGGAACCTTTCCCTGCCACTAATCACTTTCCCTGTCAGGTCTCTCTCCCAACTCTACCCACTTCGCAAAAGTGCACCAAAACCTGGGGGCAGGGAATTATCATGACTCTGCTGACCCAAGATGGCTACCAGGGGTCACATGGATGCAGTGTAGCCAACCGGGAACACTGCTCCATGACTCAGAAAACCATAAAGAAACCAGGTTTCCCTTGACTTCCTCTACACTCTACAGGCTACAGTACCACTTGTGTGAGCGCCTCCTGCAGTGGAGAAAACAGACTGCACCTACCTACAAGTGTATTTTGTACATGGTAGCTGTTACACTTTTAATAACGGTACACAGACATGCTTGTACACGTTCCCTATTCAAAGAACCTCAAATAACAAAACAATACACAAAAATAATAGGTTTTAGCATAATCACACAGGTCATACAGAAAGAAAATATGTAACCAATCTCAGTGATCATACAAAGTCCACAAATATGTGTTCTTCAAGATACGCACAACACTGTGCAGCGCAACATTCTACTCCAGAGCTTGTAAAAGGATTCAGAGACAGGGAGTAGAAAACGCATGCTCCATACCAGAGATAAATGGCACTCCATTGATTGAGTAGCCATACGTTCTTCTGGGATCAAAAGGCAGAAAGTTCCACTCTGCAAACAAATGTCAGTTAACGAGTAGGGAGACAGAGAAGAAAACCAAGCCTCATAGTGTAGTAGATAAATTAAAACATCTTTATTACAAATAATTATCTCACTTACAATGCAAATCCTTGGTACCATGCATTAAAATAAAGCTACAGCATAAATAAATCCTAATTGTCCAACCGGTGTTGCTATGCGTGATGAAGGTGATACCCTACGTGTTTCGTCACACGCTGACATCATCTGGGGCATGGCTATGTGACGACATCACTCAAGGTGCATTTATACAGTGATCCCAGAAGTGACCAAATAATTATAGTTCGTGATACCAGATAGCACCATCTTGTGGCCAAGTAACACATTTATAACCCAGAAATACAATAGAAAGATCAGTTATCCTATATATAAAGGCATGATCTCTATTCACGCCATAACTTAATGGAATTAAGTCCAATTAAATGTCAGTTCGTTTCATTCCGAATATAAATTCAGACAAATTTTTCATTATTACAATAGTAACAAATTTGAACAAATCTGAAATAATGAAATGAAAATTTTGGACGAAATTTAAAACGAATTTGAAACATTTTTTTAATAATTTTCAAATTTGATTTGAATTTTTAAATATAAGAAAATAGAATAGAAAATAAAGAAATAGAATAGGAAAAAAAATTGATAGAATAGCAAAGAATATGAAAGAAAAGAATAAAAAAAAAATAGAAAATAAAAGAATAGAATAGAAAATAGTAGAATAGAATACAATACAATAGAATATAACCATCTTCTGAAATTAGAATTTCAAATAGAATACAATGGAATAGAATAGAAAATAGAAAAAAAACATAGAATAGAATAAAATAGAAAAAATATAACCATCTTCTGAAATTTGAATTTTGAATAGAATAAATTTGAAATTGGAATAGAATAGAAAAAAATGGAATAGAAAACAAAATGATAGAATACAAAAGATTAGAATAGAATAGAAAAAAAACAATAGAATAGAATAAATATAATCATCTTCCGAAATTCCAATCTTTATCCATCAGTACACTGTTATTAAGTCCCTTTTCACACATGTGGACTGCTCATTTCATCAGTTTAGTCACATCAAAACGGATGAAGTGATCATCCCTTTTTCATCAGCTGCAAATCAGTTTCTTTACAACCACTACGAATGCAAAAACGGATGAAAAACAGACAGTTTGTCAGTTTACATCCGTTTTTCGTCCGATAGAAAAGTAGAGCTTTGATCCGTTTCAAAAAACGGATGTTGAGGGATGCGGGTATAAGTGAATGATCATCCATTTTACATCCATTTTACCATAGAGATGCATTGATGTCCGTTTTTCAGTCGTCAACGGATAGATGAAAAACTGACAAATGGACAGCATGTGTGAAAGGGGCCTAATAAAACAATTTATATCCTATTTCTCCTCTTTTTCTGTCTCTGGATCTAGAGGATAGATTATCTCTCAATAAGGATGTGGTGGTGGTTTTGGCTTCCTTGGCTGCTAGACTTTGATCATCTGGTCTGCATTTTCCATGTTCATAGAGCTGTGTCTTGTTGCCTTATGGCTCTCCTCTGGGGTGTGCCGATTTATTCTTGGTTCAAGGGTTCCCTCTCTTCTTCGTCATTTTGCTCGGGCTCTGGGTCATTTTCTTCCCCTGCATTTGCATTTTCTCCATTTCTTTGAACAGGGTTCATGGGAATGTTGGCATCTACAGCACATATTTAAAATAATAAATTAAACATCAGTAGTGTAAATGAAAATGTCATTAAATATGTATACTGTATACAGCACAATAAAAGAATGATAAAACGGAATGTCATCTGTAGAAGCATTCAAAATGCCGAAAAGGGGTTACAGCAGGTTCAGATAGTTTGAACACAGAAAAATGAGGAAGGAAAAAAAAGGTACAAGAAGTGGTAGCAGACTGATATACACTATATCACCAAAAGTATTGGGACGACTGCCTTTACATGCACAGGGATATACACTATATTTACACACACATGAACTGTGATGGCATCCCAGTCTTAGTCTGTAGAGTTCAAAATTGAGTTGGCCCACCCTTTGCAGCTATAACTGCTTCAATACTTCTGGGAAGGCCGCCCACAAGGTTTAGGAGTGTGTCTATGGGAATGTTTGGCCATTCTTCCAGAAGCGCATTTGTGAGGTCAGACACTGATGTTGGACGAGAAGGCCTGGCTTGCAGTCTCCGCTCTAATTCATCCCAAAGGTGTTCTATCGGGTTGAGTTATGGGAAGGGTTCATTTTGGTGTTACGGATGGAGTTAGTGTTAGGGTTGGAGTTATAGGAAGGGCTCATGATGGTGTTTTACAGATGGAGTAAGTGTTAGGGTTGGAGTTAAAGGAAGGGTTAGGATTAGAGTTATGGAGATAGGTAATGTTAGGGTTATACATGGGGTTAGGGTCAGAGTTATGGGAAGGGTTCATGTTGGTTTTACGGATGGGGTTAGCGCCTGCAAAGCACCCTGAAAGAGCCGCTCAATGCACTCCAGTGTGAAAGCCCCGAGGGCTTTCACACTGGAGCGGTGTGCTTGCAGGTCGGTCAAAAAAGTCCTGCAAGCCGCATCTTTGGAGCGCTGTAGGAGCGGTGTATTTACTGCTCCTAAAGCGCCCATTCCCATTGAAAACAATGGGGCAGTGCTGCAAACCCAGCCATGGGGTTAGTGTTAGGGTTGGAGTTATGGGAAGGGTTCATGTTAGTTTTAAAGATGGGGTTAGTGTTAGGGTTGGAGTTATGGGAAGGGTTCATGTTAGTGTTATGGATGGGGTTAATGTTAGGATTGAAGTTATGGGAAGGGTTCATGTTAGTGATACAGATGGGGTTAGTGTTGGAGTTATGGGAAGGGTTCATCTTAGTGTTACGGATGGAGTTAGTGTTAGGGTTTGAGTTATGGGAAGGGTTCATGTTAATGATACAGGTGGGGTTAGTATTAAGGTTGGAGTTAAAGGAAGGGTTAGTGTTAGAATTATGGTTAGGGTTAATGCTAGAGTTACAGAGAGGTTTGTTGTTAGAATCAAAGCTATGGGGAAGATTGATATTAGGGTTAGAGGGAGACCGCTTCTTGTAGCGTCCACTGTCTAAAACATCATATGGTGACGGAGCAGTATTAAACCCAAAACCAAAAATATAATATATTGCAGCTTACCAATCTTAGATGTGGCGGCTGCATTATTTTACCTTATTAGACTTTTTCCCCTCTATTTTCACCCAGTGATTTGGCCAGTAACACTCCTCCTGTATTAGGGTGCGCCTACTCTAGATGAAGGAGCACAGGGGTCAGATTTGGACAGTAGCATTGTTAATATGGGGGGAGGGGAGTGTTAGATGGGCTGACATGTCCTGTTTAACGTTATCATCAAAAGTCAAAGTATTTTGGGTTGTCCCCAGAAAAGTAATAGAGGGGAAAGCTTCAAATGGGGGCACTAGTTCTGGTGACGTGGGGGGGCTCCAATGGATTCCTTTAATTTGCAGGGATTTCCTCTCACTTCCTGTTTGGCGAAGGGACAGGAAGTGAAGGGAAACCTCCCCAATGAGACAACGATGGCAAGCAAAAACTGACGGGGGATTATAATCCTCCTTTATCCTATCCAAAATGGAAAAAAAGTTTTGCCCATAGTTCTACTTTAATCTAGGCAAGCTACTGATAGATTGACTATATTACCAAAAGTATTAGGACACCTGCCTTGAACTTTAATGGCATCCCAGTCTTAGTCCGTAGGGTTCAATATTGAGTTGGCACACCCTTTGCAGCTATAACAGCTTCAACTCTTCTGGGAAGGCCGCCCACAAGGTTTACACATAGAAAATAAGTCAGCGATTGCACCAGACTCGATGTGAGCTCATAGGGGAAATTAATGGTTGAAGGAGGTTAAAAGCCGACTCATAAAAAGTCCATAAAGTCCATTTAAAAGCAACTTGAAGGCAGCCCAGTGGAAGATAAGAAGGGTCTTCTGGAACAGCTGAGAATAAAACACAGGCGTCACTCTAAGTGCAGTTTGAAAGTAGATTTATTTTCACAAATAGATATGGGTACTCACAAGAGTAAAGTAGTAACAGGCATTTAGGCACAATATGCCAAACATCCGTGAAGGAGATGCATTCGTGAGGCTGCTTGCTGGTGACTCAGAACGGTCTGCGCCGGTGATCGCCGACACTTCCTGGGTCTGGAACACTCACAGGGAGCCGAGGGTTGTCGTCCCTTCCAGGTAGAGGAGAACCAATAGGTGGCGTGTTTGCGGAGCATGCGTCCTTCTTCACGCCTAATGGGGGCCATGTTGGATGAGGGCTTATAAGCACAGGAATGGTTGCTACTGGGTCCTAAGATCCCACGGCTATATACATCTATACACACATTTTTAATTGCTTGATGTGGATACATAGAGAGAGAGCGCTAAGCAGATCAAGATCTGAAACTACCTGACTAATTGGGCATACAAAGTAAGGAACTTAATAGAAACATTAAGAACATTAAAATTAATCTTATGAAACCGGCATTATAATACAGCACATAACAGTGAAACGCAAACATATATACACGAACACACACACATGCACATGAGTGAACTCATTGACCATGAGCCAAATTGATTGGATAAAGATTTGTCTGGTTGGATATATTGTGATGGTTGGGGAAATCATGAGAGCTAGTGATTTGGACAAAAATGAAAAATTAAAATAAAAAAATAAAAATAAAAATAAATATAGATAAAAATAATAAAAATAAATATGAAAATAAAAAAAATATATAATAAAAATAATATTAAAATAAAAAATATATAAGAATAATGAAAAAAAATGTATATGGTAATAATATATAAATTGAATGGTAATATATAAAATATATAATTTTCATTATATATTTTTTATTTTAATATTATTTAGATTCATTTTTAATATTTTATATGTTTTATTTAATTTTTTTAAATTCATTTCTTTATTTTTCATTTTTGTCCAAATTACCAGCTCTCATGATCTCCCCCGACCCTCACAAAGTATCCAATCAATTCGGCTAATGGTCGATAAGTTGACTTTATGTGCATGTGCTGTATTATAATGTCAGTTTCATAAGAGTAATTTAAATGTTTTAATTACTTCGCTTGCCCAATTCTCTCCCTCTCCCTCTCTCTCCCCCTCTCTCTCCCCCCCCCCCTCTCTCTCTCTCTCTCTCCCCCCTCGGCTCCCTGTGAGTGTTTCAGACCCAATAAGTGTCGGCGATCACCGGCGCAGCCAGCTCTGAGTCCCCAGCAAGCAGTATCATGAATGCATCTCCTTCACGGATGTTTGGCATATTGTGCCTAAATGCCTGTTACTACTTTACTCTTGTGAGTACCCATATCTATTAGTGAAAATAAATCTACTGTCATACTGCACTTAGAGTGGCTCCTGTGTTTTATTCTCAGCTGTAGGAGTAATAAGGGGAAATTAAACAAATACAGAAAAAAGCTGCTGACATTAAAACAAACAAAGTCCTAAACAAATGTGAAAAACAAAGTGTAGCGCTAAACATAAAATATAACAGTGATAGACTGAAAATATTAGTGTATAAAACATGTAAACATATGATGCAAACATCCAAGATGTAAGTCCAATGTTCACATGTACAAAAAGGCACATCGGTGAGGATAAAGTTCAAATAAATATATCAAATGAATAAACTTCCTAGGACGTGTGTCCATCAAATACATGACTGGTGAATCCTCTATCAAGGATGGTGGTAATGCAACAAAGTAAATGTGGCTGTGAGACAGGAGGATGCTCTGTTAAGAAGGTGTAGATGGGTACTCTTACCAGACAAGGTGGACCCACTTGCCAGCGGCAGTGGGTCAATCGGGCTCGTATTGGTCGAACCCCTCAGGATCTAGAGTTGGAAGGTGGTCACTCCAAACGAGGTAAGTCCACTTGTCAACAGTGTGGATTTGGCCAAAGACCCAGGACTCAATACTTCTCCAGACAGAATGAGACTACCACCCAATGGGAAAGCCGTCTGGAGGCCAATGGTAGGTGAAGGAATAAAATAAATAAAAACTAGATAAAAATTTTAAAAGCAATATGGGAAGCATGTAGAGCAAGCCCGACACGCTTTGTCCCAACGAACATCTACTGGGGCATTGCCCCAGTTGAAGTCCATTGGGACGAAACGTACTGAAGTCTGTTGGGACGAAATGCGTCGTTTGCTCTACTTGCTTCCCACATTGCTTTTAAAAATTTTATCTTGTGATCACAAAGAAAACTAAATTTTTTGTACACGTCATTGATGTTTTGTACTTTTAAAAATAAATCTCTCTGTTTTTGACCTGCACCATATGGAACATTTACATTTTTTTTCTCATTCCGGTTTGACCAAGTTTATTCCTTCACCTCCCATCAGCTTCCAGATGGCTTTCCTATTGGGTAGTAGTCTCATTCTGTCTGCAGAAGTATCCGAGTCCTGGGTCTTTGGCCAAATCCACACTGCTGACAAGTGGACTTACCTCGTTTGGAGTGACCACCTTCCAGGTTTCTGCCAGAACTAAATTCAACACAACTCTAGATCCCGAGGCGTTCGGCCAATACGAGCCCGACTGACCCACTGCCAAATGGGTCCACCTTGTCTGGTAATAGTACCCATTGACATCTTCTTAACAGAGGATCTTCTTGTCTCACAGCCACATTTACTTTGTTGCATTACCAGCATCCTTGATAGAGGATTCACCAGTCATTTATTTGATGGACACACTTCCTAGGAAGTTTATTCATTTGATGTATTTATTTGAACTTTATCCTCACTGATTTGCCTTTTCGTACATGTGAACATTGGACTTACATCTTGGACGTTTGTATCAGATTGTTTACATGTTTTATACACTAATATTTTCAGTCTATCACTGTTATATTGTTTTATGTATAGCGCTACACTTTTCACATTTTATTCTCAGCTGTCCACAAGGTTTAGGAGTGTGTCTATGGGAATGTTTGACCATTCTTCCAGAAGCGCATTTGTGAGGTCAGGCACTGATGTTGGATGAGAAGGTCTGGCTCGCAGTCTCTGCTCTAATTCATACCAAAGGTGTTCTAATGGGTTGAGGTCAGGACTCTTTGCAGGCCAGTCAATTTCCTCCACCCCAAACTTGTTCATCCATGTCTTTATGGACCTTGCTTTGTGCACAGTTATGTTGAAACAGGAACGGGGCATTCCCAAACTGTTCCCACAAAGTTGGGAGCATGAAATTGTCCAAAATGTCTTGGTATGCTGATGCCTTAAGAGTTCCCTTCACTGGAAGGGGTCAAAGTCCAACCCCTGAAAAACAACCCCAACACATAATCCCCCCTCCATCAAATGATTTGGACCAGTGCTCAAACAATGCAAGCTCCATAAAGACATGGATGAGCGAGTTTGGGGTGGAGGAACTTGACTGGCCTGCACAGAGTCCTGACCTCAACCCGATAGAACACCTTTGGGATGAATTAGAGTGGAGACTGCGAGCCAGGCCTTCTCGTCCAACATTAGTGCCTGACCTCACAAATGCGCTTCTGGAAGAATGGTCAAACATTCCCATAGACATACTCCTAAACCTTGTTGACAGCTTTTCCAGAAGAGTTGAAGCTGTTATAGCTGCAAAGGGTGGACCAATTCAATATTGAACACTATGGACTAAGACTGGGATGCCATTAAAGTTCATGTGCGTGTAAAGGCAGGCGTCCTAATACTTTTGGTAATATAGTGTAGGTGCAGTTTTGTCATAGTCATGTGATATTTGGTTTCAAAGACCAAACAGTTGAGTCATTAAGAAAGATGTTGTTTCCTACCTTCTCTCTCTGGTGTTTGTTTTTTACAAAGAAACGAAATGGCTAATAGCAAGACCACAAGAAACGAGCCAAGAATAATAGGTGTTTTATATTGTTTACGGTCATTGGTACAGGACATCTTTTCATCTGCAGAAAAAAAATGTTTACCTATAAATACTTTAAGGTGTTTTTCTAATTAACCACAAACATAAAATGCCGCAGATAAGCAGGTAAAACTGAGAGTAGGGATAGAGAAGTGAAGAGCAGTCGGACACGGTGAATACTGTAATGTTCAATTCTCTCATTTGTCCCAGAGAGGTTAAAGTCATTAAAATGGTTTCATACCAACCTCTGTTAACCCCTCACTGCCCAGCCCCAGTATCCCTTTCAGTCAATCTTTATACTTGCAGTAGGGGACTGGCTACCCAATCACATGACCACTGTGATTGGCTGTCACAGTAGTCACAAAATTGGGAGCCCATCCCACTGGTTCCTGAACACTGCTAGAGACCAAGAACTGTCCATGACCGCTCAGTCTCTGTGCTGGGAGTGTGTAGTGAGCACAGAAACCTCGGCTGTCCATGAACGTATATGTTTGCCGTGTGGACACCTTTTTTTCTGCTGCACATATGCATTACGTGGGTGATAAGAAGATAACCTTTTTACCCCAGAGGAGCTCTTAAAATAGTTTTCAGGTCTAGGATAACCTCTGTTAAAAACAAGTGGAAAGAATGCCCCTTACATTGGTGGACAGTAGGAAGAATGTCCCACTTACAGACAGCTAAAAAGGGCCACTGGTGTCATTACGTTGGGTCTATCAAGTGACATTAAATAAAGTGCGCTAATTATATGAAAATACACACATAGATGTGAATACATGTGGGTAGTAGTAAAAACCACAATCTACTGAGAGCAAGTAAATGACTCCATGAGTGGTAAAAATATATAAGTGCAAAACATAAAAACTCAAATAAAGAGAAGAAACAAAAAATGTGTACATGTGAAATACAATGATATTAATAGCGTAAAAATCTGAAAATCAAACAAACTCAGTCCATGGGTTCAAATATAAAAAGTTCATCAGTGAAAAAAAGCTTCCATCCACTATACAGCTCAGCAGCAACTAATCCCCCTATGAGTGGATTGACAAAGGAGAGAGATGTGCAGGATGGGTGCAAATCCACTGGCGGTGACTCCAATAAGTGAGAAAGTGATAAAGGTGGACTCTTACCCTCCGTGTTGGACCCCCTCCTTGGCAGGGTCTATCAGGCATGCAGATTTTTGCCCTCTGCAGGGACCATGTAATGAGAAGATCTCCCCAGCAGCTGTTAGGAATGTTGTCTCCGACCCGGGCTGGTCCAAGTGAAACGCCTGGAGAGGGGGGAAGGAAAGCTCTCTTGCTCCCAGTGTGGCAAAGGAAAAAACAAAAGAGCGGAGCTCCAATAGTGTAAAAAGTTTCGGAATTTATTAAATAAAAGTACAGACCGCAACGGAGAGTGCACGCTCCGTGAGGTGAAAATACAATTAAAAACAAGCCGGCATATAAAAATCGTAATAACCCGTGCATAACATGGGGCAATCGTGACGGCTTACAACATAGCCACGCCCTACATGTTTCGTCATTAGCAGACGTCTTCAAAGGGGCATGGGCTACGTGTTAAGCCATCCCCTATATAGTATAACAGTGCACACCAAGCCTCGTTTTCACCTCCACTCTCAGGGGAGGGAAAACCCAAGCCTCTACCTGGTGCTCCTCAGTGAATGGATGTTGCCAAGGTGACACATAGGACTGAAACTAAACAAAACTTCAGCCCCTCCCAGCAGAGCCAATCTCTCGCGCCATCTGGAGGAAGAAGCCCAGTATTACTAGACAATTAATATGTCTTACAGATGCTAATTTGGAACGTAAAACTGACAGAGCAGAAAGGAGAAAATCACTGAATCTCACCAAGAGGCAAGATGTGATGGAAAAAATTGTAAGTATATATGGAAATGTACGGAAAAGAAACAACGTTCATCTCCGTAAATAAAACCACATTCAAAAAACACATGTATGAAAAAAAAATATATATGTATTAAAGTCACACCGTAATAAATGGAGGCCCATCCATGAACGTGAAGAGCACTCGGTATCACAATGATGCGACTAAATCATTATGATGTATAATATCTAAACTTATCACTATGCTCCCAAAAAAAAAAAAAAAAAATTGTGAATGGATGAAGAGATAAAAAAAGTGAATGGATGAAGAAAAAAAAAAAACCCACCCGTGAACTGATTGGGGGGCACCCCTAAAGACCAGCTGGGGTCTGTCAGGAAGGGATGGTCCAAGCACGGGTGTTATCTGCTGCATGTGACCCTCCGGTTCATAAACCTATGTTCTTTCAACATATGACAGGCTATTTCAAATGTAAAAATTGCGAGGTTTGTGCTATTAATGCTTTAACGGAGAGAAAGGTGTGTCAATTCATTACCAATAATTCCCCGCTTAATTTCCATATTAAATCTTTTATCACATGTTCAACCACCCATGTGGTTTACCTACTCACTTGCCCTTGTGGGCTCCACTATGTGGGCCGCACGGTCCGATCATTAAAAGTTAGACTGGGGGAACATATTGGAAATATTAGTAGGGGTTTTTTGGGCCACCCAGTCTCCAAACATTATTTAGACAAACACAAAAAAGACCCTAGCGGTACTTTGTTCATGGGCATTGATAAACTCAAACTTCCATGGAGAGGGGGATCTAAAAGACGGGCCATCTCTAAACTCGAGATGGAGTGGATTTATAAGATCCGTTCCCTCAGACCTGTAGGCCTAAATGTTGATATTGAGTTGAATGCGTTCATTGACAACTCATAGGTGATGCTTTGGGCCCTGTGCTTCCTTTCCTTTCTTCCCTTCTTTTGCATACATGTTTTTCATTTTTTTCATTTTTTTCATTTTTTTTTTTTTTCATCCATTCACTTTTTTATCTCTTTATCCATTCACATTTTTTTTTTCTTCATCCATTCACTTTTTTTATCTCTTCATCCATTCACATTTTTTCTCATCCATTCACTTTTTTTATCTTTTCATCCATTCACAATTTTTTTTTCTCTTCATCCATTCACTTTTTTTATCTCTTCATCCATTCAAAATTTTTTATTTATTTATTTTTTTTTTTTATCCATTCACTTTTTTTATCTCTTCATCCATTCACATTTTTTCTCATCCATTCACTTTTTTTATCTCTTCATCCATTCACAATTTTTTTTTTTTTTTTCTTCATCCATTCACTTTTTTTATCTCTTCATCCATTCACAATTTTTTTTTTTTTTTTTTTGGGAGCATAGTGATAAGTTTAGATATTATACATCATAATGATTTAGTCGCATCATTGTGATACCGAGTGCTCTTCACGTTCATGGATGGGCCTCCATTTATTACGGTGTGACTTTAATACATATATTTTTTTCATACATGTGTTTTTTGAATGTGGTTTTATTTACGGAGATGAACGTTGTTTCTTTTCCGTACATTTCCATATATACTTACAATTTTTTCCATCACATCTTGCCTCTTGGTGAGATTCAGTGATTTTCTCCTTTCTGCTCTGTCAGTTTTACATTCCAAATTAGCATCTGTAAGACATATTAATTGTCTAGTAATACTGGGCTTCTTCCTCCAGATGGCGCGAGAGATTGGCTCTGCTGGGAGGGGCTGAAGTTTTGTTTAGTTTCAGTCCTATGTGTCACCTTGGCAACATCCATTCACTGAGGAGCACCAGGTAGAGGCTTGGGTTTTCCCTCCCCTGAGAGTGGAGGTGAAAACGAGGCTTGGTGTGCACTGTTATACTATATAGGGGATGGCTTAACACGTAGCCCGTGCCCCTTTGAAGACGTCTGCTAATGACGAAACATGTAGGGCGTGGCTACGTTGTAAGCCGTCACGATTGCCCCATGTTATGCACGGGTTATTACGATTCTTATATGCCGGCTTGTTTTTAATTGTATTTTCACCTCACGGAGCGTGCACTCTCCGTTGCGGTCTGTACTTTTATTTAATAAATTCCGAAACTTTTTACACTATTGGAGCTCCGCTCTTTTGTTTTTTCCTTTGCCACACTGGGAGCAAGAGAGCTTTCCTTCCCCCCTCTCCAGGCGTTTCACTTGGACCAGCCCGGGTCGGAGACAACATTCCTAACAGCTGCTGGGGAGATCTTCTCATTACATGGTCCCTGCAGAGGGCAAAAATCTGCATGCCTGATAGACCCTGCCAAGGAGGGGGTCCAACACGGAGGGTAAGAGTCCACCTTTATCACTTTCTCACTTATTGGGGTCACCGCCAGTGGATTTGCACCATCCTGCACATCTCTCTCCTTTGTCAATCCACTCATAGGGGGATTAGTTGCTGCTGAGCTGTATAGTGGATGGAAGCTTTTTTTCACTGATGAACTTTTTATATTTGAACCCATGGACTGAGTTTGTTTGATTTTCAGATTTTTACGCTATTAATATCATTGTATTTCACATGTACACATTTTTTGTTTCTTCTCTTTATTTGAGTTTTTATATTTTGCACTTATATATTTTTACCACTCATGGAGTCATTTACTTGCTCTCAGTAGATTGTGGTTTTTACTACTACCCACATGTATTCACATCTATGTGTGTATTTTCATATAATTAGCGCACTTTATTTTTTATTTTTCATGGTATACACAGATATTGGTGTATTTTGTGTGCAGCTTTTACCTTTGACCTTTTTTGCTCTGCAGCGCAGTTTTTCTTTTTATTTTTGTATCAAGTGACATTGTCTGGGGATCAGCAATGCAGTAGAGTGTTTGAAAACACGGGCCACCAGAAAGTAAGTATAAAGCATTTCCATTTACAGGGTGGCTTTTCTTTAGTTTAGACCCCATGGTGATGGAGTCACTTTCAGCACTGATACACTGGGGTTGATTTACTAAAGGCAAATAGACTGTGCATGTGTCAGAGCTTAGTGAATGAGGAGAAGCTCTGCTGACCGCCAATATCCAATCACGTGCATGGAAAAATTTAGTTTTTTTGTTTTCCTTGCATGTGATTGGGTATTGTTTGTAAAGTGAAGCTTCACCTCATTTACTAATCTCTGGAGCAACAGCACTTGCAAAGTGCACAGTCTATTTGCCTTTGGTAAACCAACCCCAGCTGTGTCCTCTTCTCCACATGTGGATCTGTACATTGCATTCTCCTTCATTACCGAGTTCAGTTTTTCCCGTCATTACAGTCTGAATAAGTAGCAAGTTTTAACTCAAGTGTAGAATTGAATTCTGTCAACCAGAGACAGGTCAGTTCCTAGAAAGAATAGTTATTATAAAGACCAACAAGGATCAAATATTCTGTGTAAAACACAAGATGGTTGAGAGTAAAGCCTCGTACACACAATGAGAATATCGGACGAATGATCATCTTTTGTTCTTTTTGCATGCTAGTCTTATATCAAAAACCAATAGGCTACTAATGTTACAAAAAATTTTGTATGACAGAATACAATTTCGAAAGTGAATGTATTCTTTCGTTTCCGAGCATGCGTGGTCTTGCTCTTCTGATTTTTTTTTTGGATTACTGCACTGATTAAACGAAAATCGTTTATTCTGCTATAGTACGAGAACATTTTTTGTTAGTCCCTTTGGATAATTTTGCATTAGTATAAAAACAAAACAAATATACCGCGCTGTCTCTTTTAAATTGTTAGGTAGCAGCCAGCACAGCAAATGATCAATTGCAAAAGTGAGAAATGTGAAGATAAGTGCAGCGCTAATAAATTGTCTCAGCATGAACTGAGGCTGGAAATTGTGCCAAGTTTACACTGGATGTGTACAACTTAGACAGTGAGAAAACCAAAACAAACAAATATAATTACAAACTCATTGATTATAATATACAAGTGTTATAAGCTCAAAGTAAAACTTAAGAGGACATTTTACACTCAATGTGATATCTAAATGACATACCTCTAATGAGTAAGACAGTCAGATGCAATCAACCAAGCAAGTGAACGGTATGACAGTGAAATAAATGTCCAAAAGTGGTTCAAAGTCCATCAAGGAATAAGATAAACATCATTGTGACTTGAAGTGAAGGGTTGTGCAGAGAAATTGCGGATAGATGATCCGCCACCAATAATTAAAAGGCTTACCAAAGTGATTGAAGTTAAAAAGGTGTACGCCTAATGAGTCAATCAGACTTGTGGTGTGATACACCAGGGAATAACAGCCTCGGCAAACATGACCTCCAGTTTGGGGATAAACTCCAGTGGTCCCTCTCAATGACACTCCAAATGGGTGGCCCTTAATGGGAATTTTAAAAGGGGAGCCAGATGAATGGTTTCTCCCATGGGTGGCTAAAAGTAGGGTTGCTGAGGTGGTATAAATTTGGTGGCAGGTTATAGGTGGGTAGGGATGAGCCGAACACTCCCCCCCATTCGGTTCGCATCCAGAACATGCGAACAGGCAAAAACTTTGTTTGAACACGAGAACACCGTTAAAGTCTATGGGACACGAACATGAAAAATCAAAAGTGCTAATTTTAAAGGCTTATATGCAAGTTATTGTTATGAAAAGTGTTTGGGGACCTGGGTCCTGCCCCAGGGGACATGTATCAATGCAAAAAAAGTTTCAAAAACGGTCGTTTTTTCGGGAGCAGTGATTTTAATAATGCTTAAAGTGAAACAATAAAAGTGTAATATTCCTTTAAATTTCGTACCTGGGGGGTGTCTTTAGTATGCCTATAAAGTGGCGCATGTTTCCCATGTTTAGAACAGTGACAGCAAAATTTCTAAAAGAAAAAAAGTCATGAAAAACTACTATCGCTAGCGCCGGCTATACAGGGCAAACAGCCAATGTTCGAGTCAAACTCATGTTCGACCCGAACATAAAGCCCATCCCTATTGGTGGGGAAAAATAAAAAAGGAGGAGACTTCTGCATCAGGTCAAGTCACGTAACTTACTGGACTCCACTGTCTGTTTTCATGTATCTACCCTCCGATTTGATGCACTTAGATGGAGGTGGACAGATCGCCTTCTGTTTTTTTAGCGGACTGGATTGCATAGGAGGTTGGTGGGTGACTACTCCCGCTAGTGCATAGGGGTGAATGGGGGGTCCAATAAGGTCGGCCTGAAAAACTGACAGGTGGACCTGATCGGACCCTTCGTGTGAAAGGGGCCTTAGGGAGATTCACCTTCTCTATTTGTCCTGTTTATTGCTATAACAAAGAGTGAAAATAAAGGAAAATCCAAATTTTGGGTTGTCACAAGAAAAGCAATATAGTTGACATCTTTCAATGGGGACACTAGTGCTTGTGACCCTGATGACAACGGTGAAAATCCCTCACTTTGGAAGGACTTCTTCTAACTTACTGTTTTGGCTATGAGACAGGAAGTAAAGAAAAAAAGAAAAAAGTTTTGCCTTTAGTTCTATTTTAAAGACAGGAAGTGGATTTTTTGGTTAATATATACAGTATCAAAAAGTGGTGTGCCTGGCTTACAAGTGAGACAGCAGTATTCATTATCTGTTGCACATGAGAAATAACCCTTTCCAAACCAGAGGTCATTGAAGCCCAGACCAAAACTGAACATTGTCCTTCTGCCATTGAGCCCTCGTTCACACTGAACACGGCTTTGAAATCGTGCAACTTTATCGGAAAATGCACAATTTCAAAGTCGTGACTTTGCGAGCGACTTAAAAGACATCTGTGCGGCCTTATGCACCGATGTCTATTGAAGTCCCACCCAAAATCGGCAAAAGTAGTTCAGGAAATTACTTCAATATGAAGGAGGGCTAAGACAGGAAGAGAAGTTTGATCCCCCTAATAGGGAACAACAATAAAACCGCAATGGAGGTTCTAACCTTACCCTCTGCTATACATAATAAAGAAAAGTTTAGGCCTGAGCTGGGAAATATTTATTTGATGAAACTTTAAGATATATCAGCCAAAAAGTATGTTTTTAGACTATATTAAACTGTGTACCTTGTACATCTAGTCGGATCTCCTTCTCTTCCATCTCTGACCTGTACAGTATGAAGCACTTATAGATCCCTCTATCTGTTATATTGATGTTTGATATCGACAGATCAGCGATTCCATCCTCTGCCCGGCTTGTGTAGGACATACGAGGATCTGTAGATTTCACTGCTGTATTCTGAACACTAAATATTTCCTTTCCCTGGAAGTACCAAATTATTGAGAGATATTTGCGATCAATAGGAGGGCTCTTGACTGTGAAGGAGCAGGGAACGTTCACATCTTTCCCCATCATGGCTTTCTGGGCAGACAGATTCAATGCCCATCCTGCAGATAATAAAATATATAGTTATACATCAAAAAATCATATAGGATATCCACGCTAAAACATATAAATTACAAATGAGCAGCCGCTTAAGCAATCTGTGACACTTTATACAAGAATTGTGATAAATATATGAAGCAGCGCAAAAAAAAATTAACTCAATATTGTGAAAACACAAAAATAAAATCAATATAATGACATCAAACTTATTAGGTGAAAAAATGTGTATAAAGAAATCACACCAAATATGTAAATAAGTGTTCATAAGAGCCCATTCAGGGCTAAAAAGGAAAAATATATGTGAAACAAGAAAGTCCAAAGGAAACAAATTATCCACGATTCACTTGCTCCACCAGTGTCCCCATAATCCCAATTAGTAGTACTTCCACCACCAGGTGACACCAAGTATTTAAGTACTATATAGAGCAAAAACATAGGTAAGTAGCGCTGTTACTGGTTGACAATAACTACAATACACATGTCCTCTGGGAAAAAAAACTTGTGAAAGATAGCACAATGTGAGATAAAAACAATGGACAAAAAACCTTTTTGTATAGGCAAAAACAGTCTGTGATCCAGGGCAAGCCTTTAGGGGAAGAGTGAAGCAGGCTCCAGTGACATGAAAAATAAACAGAAAAAAGCGCCTACGGGTCAAGATCAGTAAAAGACTTTAATATACAGAAAGAATATGTCCACTTACATAAATGGAAAGGGAAATGGAGCACAGATAATCCTCAGGTAGTGATGTCCCAGCGTGAGTAGCCTGTGTGAAGATCTGTCCATGGGAGAGAAGAAAAACAGTCCCGTCCAGCAGGAAGTGTAGGCTCCGTCCCAGGGATGAAAACGAGGCTAAGCTCGGATGAGCTGTGGAACGCAGGCCTCTGGCGTGGTGACGTCACTGACGATACGGTTCGGTGCATGCGCACTTTGTATTACAGGCGCGCGCCTTCCTCAAGCATAGAGGATAAAGGCTCCTGGGGGCCTATAAATGTGCTCACGATTGGAGCCATCTAGTGGAGGTTGTGTACAACACAACCTGAATAGAGGGACTCCAGCAATAAATGAGTGTATACAACAAATGTGAATGGACTCTAGGAATAAAAACAAATGAAGATCTAATGGGAAGAGTATATTTTTATGTATATGGGATAACTAAATAAAAATAACTGTGTGTATATAGTGTTTTCAAACTATAAATGGTATAATCAAATAGATTAAATAATACAATCAAATAATAGGGAATATGACGAAATAAAAATGAAAATACATTTTTTGGGGAGGGAAAAAGGGGTCAGTATACAAGAAGAACCCAAAGGAATATATATATTAAAAAGGATGTTTAAAAACTGGATGATATACATTAAAAAGAACTGATATTATGTATTAGAAATGTAGCACTAACTCACGGTGGAGCTGCTGGTTTAAGCGGGTCTGTTACTTTCACTTTGCGTTCCTCTGTTTCACCGGCACCAGGTCTAGGGTTCTATTGAGTTTACTGCTAGACGACACAATCACCAACACTGGAGTACGTTTTCAATGCTTTATTGAACAGTCAAACTTTAGGAAGTAGCAGGAAAGAGACGGAAAAGAAAACCTTCAGGAGAAACTCAAATATCTTCTTGCAAAATCTTAGCGACAAATGTCCCGGTAGAATTCAGATAATTATGTGGAATGCTTTCCCCTCATGGGACACACTCTCCGCTCGTCTGGATAGGCCTCTCTCACCGGTCTAGCAGCCAGTACGCAGCACGAATCTAAAGTCTCTGCCACAGACTTACTTGAGGGGGTAAATCCGCACGATCCTCTAGCACAGGATGTATCAGATCTTCTGCAGTGAACAGTCAGTCACAGTGCCTGAACCTTTAAGCCGATCCGGCGACACTATGCTGTATAATTACTTCTTTTGGATACGTCTTGCAACCGAGTCACCAGGCCCCTCTATAGACCAGCACGCTGTGTGATCTCTCCAAGACGGGTCCTCCCCTGGGATCTCCTCGGCTGTCCAGCTTCGTCACACAGGACCGACAGATCAGGACCATTCCTCGGCCGCGGTGCTAGGCCCCAGACAAGCCTCTGGACCCGCCCCTGCACCCTAGCATCGTGGGCCTCCCGATCGGAGGACCACGAGGTAGCTCCTTAACGCATACCTGTCGGCCAGGAGGGCCAGCAGGTGGCTGTAAAACGAACATTAGAACATGGCGTCTGTCCCATAAATACCCTCGCCCAGAATGCAACTCGGAGGACCACCTCCACCGAGCGTGGCTCCGGGACAGAGGAGCATCCATACGCTTCGACACGTTGCCCTTCCAACACTGACTAATGGTAACAGCAACACCCACCGGTCAGCACGGAAGCACACAACGTCAGCCAAGCTGGAACAGAGGCAAACTTTTATCCTTCCTAACACCCAATTCACTAAATTTACCTAATCTGCGGTAGATTGTAAATCTACCAGCGCTACATACTCCCTCCACTACAATAGGCGTTGTCCCCAACGTCTGTCCTGAACGCAGTAACCGAACTCTCAAGCCTGAGAGTAGCATTTGAGTTTCTCATAACTTTAGATAGGCAAAGAGAGAGAAAAAGGACAGGTAAAAGACATTATAAAACTTATATCTATAAAACATTATGTTCACAGCCGCGAACAAAACCACAGTATACATTTTTTTTTACATCCTCACTAACTAACTAGCTGAAAAGCCTCCCAGCTCTGTATATGATCCGATGATCCCTGAAAAAGAAACATATTTAAACACACATATATACACACTACACAACACCAGGAGCAAAGCCTCATTTAAAATGAAACTCTCTTCCTATAATTTGTATTAGAAGTATTTTGGAGTCCATCCCTGCACAAGAACTTTCCTTATGAAAGAAATCTGGCTAGCAAACAGAAGTCCTTGGATTTAAACACCGAACAGGATCTGTAGATCTTGACCACGCCGATCTCTTTACCCTGTCGCTATCTAACTAGCTAACTTCAAAGTAATAGTGTCCACAATTACCAGAAAAACCGAGGATCTGGTAGAGTCGCATACTTTCCTTCTTTATCTACAGTGGTAATAAAATACGCAGCATTGTCCTTTCCCGGTCTGCAGATTACCACTTTATCAGCATAGATATGCCGACCATAGTTCCAATGAACAAAGCATCCATTAAAACGTTCATCCATCCGGACAGAACATCCAGTCTTTCTAAAGGGCTTAGGCACAGACAAGTAGTCCCAAACAGCTTCATTGTACCAAAGTTCCTGATTAGTTTCAATCTCCCGCATGACATCCTGAGGCACATAGGGGAATTCTAATCCATGCTCTGCAGCCACACGCTTGTTTAACATCCTTTGCAAGCGAGCAAGTTTTGGCAAAGATCTGTCTTTTCCCATACCAGGCGGTACACAGGAGTCTAATGACTTTTTCACCATAGACCCAGCCGGTGTCTGTAGCAAATCAATAACTTTTGACAAAGTCCCAGCAACAGCACTGTGCGTCTCCACACAGGGCGACGTCTTCCCAGAACTCATGGCAGTCCATTCAGGAAGGGTCATTGTGGAGGCAACATCTTCGCCTTGTGACCACAATAGCTCTTGCGAAATGGTTTCGAACAAGTCATCATCCCCGGAAAGATCCGACACGGATTCTATTTCCGAGTCTCTCAATTCTTCTGCTGGAAAATACTTATTTACAGTCCCCAACAGTGGCTTACACGTTCCAGATGTAGACTCTGGTAGCTCCGGCTCAGGTAACCTCTGGGGTAGGCCTCGACCACGGCCGCGAGAAGCCTTCACATAGCCCCCCTTCCTCTGAGTAGGCACCACAGGAACAGGTGTAGTAGACTCAGGAATCAAAGTAATGTCTCCTGATGAGACGGCAGCAAGAGTGTCTCTTTCCGAAACATTGTCGGTAGCAACAGGCTAAATGGCAGCCCGTCGCTCTCTCTCTGTAGCAATAGCAGCTTCCGCTGTAGCGATACCTGTCACCCAATCCATCCGGTAGGCACAGGGTGGCATAGTAGGTGGCTCCACTACAAATACTCTCCACACTGCGGACATCGGCCGAATGGACGGAGATGCACGGCCAATCCTCCACATCGATGGCAGGTCATGCCCAGTCCCTCAACATCTCCCGAGGTATACAGGACAAACTTCCCCTGCAGTTTCATTCTAACTCCAGTATCCGTGAGCAGAGTTCCAGATTGCACAGTATTCATCACGGTGCTTGCAGGGAACACTCTGGGTCCCACAACCGATTGCAACGCCGGAAAAGACATGGCCACACTCTGATCTTTTCAGCACGATCACGAGGCTTATCTTCTCCTCTGGCGCCAAGCACACTACACGCGTCCCACGCGGTAGCAAGTAGGGTAACTCCTCCCACTTGTTCTTTCAGTCACGTAGCTCACAGGCCTCTTCTGGCACACAGCGTCCACGCACCCAAAAGCAAAGTCCTGTAGTTTAACCTTTCCTCTTCCTGAAAAGATTTTTTTTTTCAAAGTCCAGCTCTTTCTGTAAACTCCCGGTAAAACACTCCACTGGGTTGCAATAATTGTCGGCCAACAAATCTCAGACGACGCCCCCACATGTAGCACTAACTCACGGTGGAGCTGCTGGTTTAAGCGGGTCTGTTACCTTCACTTTGCTTCCCTCTGTTTCACCGGCACCAGTCTAGGGATTCCGTTGAGTTTACTGCTAGACAACACACGCACCAACACTGGAGTACGTTTTCAATGCTTTATTGAACAGTCAAACTTTAGGAAGTAGCAGGAAAGAGACGGAAAAGAAAACCTTCAGGAGAAACTCAAATATCTTCTTGCAAAATCTTAGCGACAAATGTCCCGGTAGAATTCAGATAATTATGTGGAATGCATTCCCCTCATGGGACACACTCTCCGCTCGTCTGGATAGGCCTCTCTCACCAGTCTAGCAGACAGTACGCAGCACAAATCAAAAGTCTCTGCCACAGACTTACTTGGGGGGGTAAATCTGCACGATCCTCTGCCACAGGATGTATCAGATCTTCTGCAGTGAATAGTCAGTCACAGTGCCTGAACCTTTAAGCCGATCCGGTGACACTATGCTGTATAATTACTTCTTTTGGATACGTCCTGCAATCGAGTCACCAGGCCCCTCTATAGACCAGCACGCTGCATGATCTCTCGAAGATGGGTCCTCCCCTGGGATCTCCTCGGCTGTCCAGCTTTGTCACACAGGACCGACAGCTCAGGACCATTCCTCGGCCGCGGTGGTAGGCCCCAGACAAGCCTCTGGACCCACCCCTGCGCCGTAGCATCGCATCCCGATCGGAGGACCACGAGGTAGCTCCTTAACGCATACCTGTCGGCCAGGAGGGCCAGCAGGTGGCTGTAAAACGAACACTAGAACATGGCGTCTGTCCCATAAATACCCTTGCCCAGAATGCAACTCGGAGGACCACCTCCACCGAGCGTGCCTCCGGGACAGAGGAGCATCCATACGCTTCGACACGTTGCCCTTCCAACACTGACTAATGGTAACAGCGACACCCACAGGTCAGCACGGAAGCACACACAACGTCAGCCAAGCTGGAACACAGGCGAACTTTTAACCTTCCTAACACCCAATTCACTAAATTTACCTAATCTGCGGTAGATTGTAAATCTACCAGCGCTACAGAAAGGATATTTAAAAACTGGACCATTAAAAATAACAGGTTTTAGGAAATAGAAAAGAAATGGAAATAAAAAAACCAAAATGAATATAATCTATCGTGGACTGGATTTCCTATATATGTATGTATGCATTTAAATGTATTTTATACACTTTATTCTTATTGAATATAGTATAATAGTGGTATATCTCATTCACTGAAAAGGGAAACTCGGGATAGAGAAGGGGAAATAGAAGGGAAAGAGATCAATCATAAATCATTATAGAATCGTAGATAGCTCCAGAGTCTCATTAATTCCCCCAGGTGACAAAGTGTCAAGGGAATATATCCAATAGGTTTCCCGTTCACACAGCCTGAAAAACCTTTCTGCTTCAGAAAGATTTTTCGGCATTTGTTCTAGGACCCAAACCTTCAGGTCGTGGGTGGAACTTTTTTGGCATTTTGAAAAATGGCGAGGGACACTATGTCTATCTTTCCCTTCCTCGATCTTCCTGCGATGTTCCCCAAACCTTTGTCTAAGGGGGTGAATAGTACGGCCTACATATAGTAAGTTACAGGGACAATAGAGGCAATAAACTACAGAATCAGATGAGCAATTGTAAAACTCATTGATGTCATAGATCTTGCCCTTGGTAGAAAAATGTTTCTGGCCATGTTCTACATAGTCGCAAGTTTTGCATAAGGCTTTTCTACACTGAAACATGCCATATAGTGGAAGTAAGCATAAACGTGGACTGGACTGTATGGATAAAGGTTTCAGCTTACTAGGAGCAATTTTATTTTTGACATTGGATGCTCTTCTATAAGTAACTATGGGAAATTTGGGTAGAAGAGTTTTTAAGTGAGGGTCCTCCAAAAGTATTGGCCAATGCTTTTTAAGGATGCCTTCCATTTTTTTATGGTCATGATGAAATCTGGTGGTGAATCGAACTGACTGGTCAGTAACTTCTTCTTTGCTCCGTAAGGGAGTATCTGATAAGTAATGCATATATGCATCTTGAATGAGTGATTCAGTATTTCCCTTATCTCTCAATTTGGCACTGAGCACACTACTCTCCTTGATGAAGTCTAGGTGATTGGTACAGTTACAGATACATTTAAGGCGACAGAACTGACCTCTTGGAATATTATTCTTCCACTTGTGGTGGTGGCACTTTTGTAATGTAACAGGGAATTGCCCGCAGTGCGTTTAGAGTAGTTTCTGGCGTGTATAGTGTCACCAACATGATATAACTCTAAATCTAAGAACGCCAATTTATCTGCATCGGAAACATAAGTAAATCCTAGGCCATGGGGATTGTGGTTGCAGTGGTTGACAAAATCTGGTATATCTTGCGGGGAACCACTCCAGATGATAATAATATCATCTATGTATCTACCATAGTATACAAGATGCCTAGAGGAGGGATTGTTATTCCATACGTACTCGTGTTCCCAAAGACCCATTGCCAGATTGGCATACGAGGGAGCGAAATTAGCTCCCATCGCAGTGCCTTGAACCTGTACATACAAAGGCAAAATAATTATGTTCAAGACAAAATTTGGTACAGTCCAAAATGAATGCAGCTTGTCTATCATTCATATACTGGTCTTGGAAGAGAAAATGACGGAGGGCTGCAAGTCCAAAAGTATGTGGGATGGATGTGTATAAGGAGCTGACATCCAATGACAACCAGATGTAATCAGTATTCCAAGAGTATGGTTCAAATAACTCCAGAAGGTGGGTACCATCCCTGATATAGGACTGGAGGCCCTGAGCCAGTGGCTGGAGGTAATGGTCTATGTATTTGGAAAGCCCTGAAGTTATGCTATCCATGGCTGCTATTATGGGCCTACCAGGGGGATTGGCAAAACTTTTATGGACCTTGGGAATGTGATAGAAATAAGGAGTACAGTAAAAATCTTTAATTAGGAATGAGGCGTCAGATTTTTCCAAAATGTGGGATTTTGTTGCCCTTTCTATTAGAAGGTTTATTTCAAATTTATACTCGGGAAGGGGATCCTTAGTTAATTTCCTGTATGTGGAGGTATCCCCTAGAAGACGATATGCTTCTTTGATGTAGTCATCTCGGTCCATAATGACAACCCCTCCTCCCTTGTCTGCAGTCTTGACAATTAGATTCTCATTGTCAGCCAGGGATTTTAGGGCTTGGTATTCCAGGGGAGTGAGATGCCCTAAATTTGAATTACATGGAGATGGATGGGAGCATAATTTTTTCATGTCAGCAAATACCATATTGTAAAATGTTGTTATGTGTGGACCTTTGGACTGATATGGGTAAAAGATGGATTTGTGTTTTAAAAAGGAATGTTGCACTGGTGGTTACGTGGATACATGTTGTGTGTAAAGATCCAAGTTAGAAATGGTGCTATCTAGATTAAGTTCCTCTAGTTGTTCCATCATGTCTGTATCAAAACTGAACTTAACAGATATAGCCTGTAGTGAGGTAGATACGTCAGTATGGGAAGTGTTGGTGGTCTCAGGTTGTTTGGTCCTTTGGATATCAAAGAATCTTTTGAGTGTAAGATGTCTGATGTATTTATTAAGGTCTTTAAATAACACATATGGGTCTGGCTTGGAAGTAGGAGCAAAATTAAGGCACCTACTGAGTAATGTTGTTTCAGCAGGGGAAAGAACGTGTTTAGAAAGATTAAAAATCTTTATAGTTTCCGAAGTTTGTGATGACTTACTCCTCTGCTTGTTTCTTCCCCCTCTACAGCCTCTCCGTCGTGTTTTCTTTTTGCAGAGCTGCTGGAGAGGGGTTCGTCACTAAAAAAGAAGGATCAATCGCCGAATTTTTATTCGACAAAATAGTAGGATGGATATGTTTGGGTTCTTGTAGCTCAGATGTGATGGATAAGATGGGGGATGTAGTAACCACTTTGTTCCTATTATAGAATTTTTGTATATATATATATATATATATATATATATATATATATATATATATAGTTTACTCTGTCCTATATTGGTATCGATGTGTGATTTATTCTCAATGGAAATAAAAAGTGGTATAGGGCGCACAGGACTATTGTAGTCCAAATAATGTCTCTATAAAGGATCGGCAGTCCAAAATGAGCAGGAGAAATGTTGGTAGATAGGGAAGAGAGGATGGTAATCTTCAGCAAAAAGGGCTGCAACTTTAAAAGACTTGAAGCAGGGTCTAAAATGACATAAACAAACAAAGGCGCCTCTAAGTGCAGAAGGTAAACAATTTTAATACCCCAACTGGGTTAAAAACACTTACAAAATAGGAGTGGTTAACAGGCACATCGTGGGTGAGGCTGCATTGGAAGGGGTCACGATCAGAGGAAGCCTTCAGGAGGATGGATGTGGTCACTGTCAGCAGCGGTGTAAAGCACAGGGAGCCGCTGTGAGGCCGGCGTCGTCAGCGTGTGAGGGCTGCGAACCCGGAAGTGATGTCATCCGATGAGCGGCTCTGTGACCAGCCTGAACCGCAAACGAAGGGCCAGAGAGGGGATGTGATGTCATCAATGAGGGACGCGTTTCGGAACCGTCATTCGTTCCTTTAGGCGAGGTTGAGAAAGGAACGAATGACGGTTCCGAAACGCGTCCCTCATTGATGACATCACATCCCCTCTCTGGCCCTTCGTTTGCGGTTCAGGCTGGTCACAGAGCCGCTCATCGGATGACATCACTTCCGGGTTCGCAGCCCTCACACGCTGACGACGCCGGCCTCACAGCGGCTCCCTGTGCTTTACACCGCTGCTGACAGTGACCACATCCATCCTCCTGAAGGCTTCCTCTGATCGTGACCCCTTCCAATGCAGCCTCACCCACGATGTGCCTGTTAACCACTCCTATTTTGTAAGTGTTTTTAACCCAGTTGGGGTATTAAAATTGTTTACCTTCTGCACTTAGAGGCGCCTTTGTTTGTTTATGTGATTTATTCTCATAATGAGCTTTTTTGGTAATAGTATTAGATGAAGTATTGGATCTGGACTTCTTTAATTTATCTGAGGGATGTGATTTTGAAATGTCTAGCAAGGGACATGATGGAAGGTGGGGTACAGTGGGTATGGGCAAAGAAAGAAGAGATGGAATATTGGAAGTGTTTTGGAATTGAGATTGAGATTCATGACGTGGATACGAATTGGGTAGGTGAGGTATTGGAGATTTGATCATCCATGTAAAAACTGTTATTCATGTAATCGTTAAGATCACGCCGAAATTTTCCTAACTTAATTTTCAGAAGGTCATCGTCTTGTTTTTGAGTATTCCTTTTAAGGATATCCAACCAAGATAAAGGAACTGGCTGACCCATATCCCTGATCTCCTGAGATAATAATTGTACCTGGTAAGTGAGTTGTTCGTGATGGTCCACTGGATCCCGGTGGACCATCATATAGTATTGTCAATTGCGCGGGTTACATCTTCTAATGAAGGGAAACTCCAAAGCGCCAAATGTGATCTAGTTGGTTCATCAACAGGATCGAAAATAAAAAGCATATACGCCCATAGTGTAACCCATGAAAAACATTTATTCAAAAAATAACAAGTAAATCTTGCAAAGGGAATCACACTAAGCAAATCCTTGGGCAATAGGTTTAAAAAAACTTGCATATAGCGATTAAAACAGATATAATTGCTCCCAAAAAGCAGCAGGTTGTGTGACTGCACCAAATTCAACCGCTGGTCAGCAAGCGTGCGTGATAACGAATCGCTTTGGAGTCTCCGTTCATAAGGAGATGTAACCCACGCATTTGACCATACAATATGATGGTCCACAGGAGGCTTTACTACTTGGTGTCACCTGGTGGTGGAAGCACTATGAATTGTGATTGCGGGGACCCCTTGTGAATGGGCTCTTATGGACACTTATTTTTATATTTGGTGTGATTTCTTTATACACATTTTTTCACCTAATAAGTTTGATGTCATTATATTGATTTTATTTTTGTGTTTTCACAATATTGAGTTACATTTTGTAGCACTGCTTCATATTTATCATAAAGTTATACATATATAACATAAACAGCAATTTTCTAAACCACTTCAGCCCCGGAAGAATTTACCCCTTCCTGACCAGGCCATTTTTTGCGATGCAGCACTGCATCGCTTTAACTGACAATTGTGCGGTCGTACGATGTTGTACCCAAACAAAATTTATGTCCTTTTTATCCCACAAATAGAGCTTTCTTTTGGTGGTATTTGATCACCTCTGCAGTTTTTATTTTTTGCGCTATGACCAAAAAAAGCGACAATTTTGAAAAAGAAACAATTATTTTTTTCTTTTTGCTATAATAAATATCACAAATTAAAAAAAAAAAAAAAATTCTTCCTCGGTTTAGGCCGATATATATATATTCTTGTACATATTTTTGGTAAAAAAAAAAAATCGCAATAAGCGTATATTGATTGGTTTGCGCAAAAGTTATAGCATCTACAAAGTAATGGCAGTGATCTGCGATTTTTATTGGGACTGCGACATTGCGGTGGACAGATCGGACACTTTTGACACTTTTTTAGGACCATTGACATTTGTACATCGATCAGTGTTATAAAAATGCACTGATTACTGTGTAAATGTTACTGGCAGGGAAGGGGTTAACACTGGGGGGGCAATCAAGGGGTTAAATGTGTTCCCTCAGTGTGTGTTCTAACTGTAGGGGGGAATGGAAGTGCCTGGGGGGAGGAGACCGATCGTTGTTCCTATATACTAGGAACACATGATCTGTCTCATCTCCCCTGCCAGAACATGTATTTGTGTGTTTACACACATAGATCCCAATTCTGGCTCTGTCAGGAGCGATCGCGCGTGCCCGGCGGACATCGCAGCCAGCGGGTACGTGCATCGGCTCCTCAGTGATGCGGCGGGTGTGCGTGTGCCCCCTATACCCTTTAAAGCGGCCGCCGTACAGCTACGCCGATTCGCACAGGGGAGCCATTCAGCAGTTGGCAAGAGGTTAAAGTGTAACTTAAAGAAAAACTTTGTTTTTTTTTTTAGTTTTGGATAGATTGGAGAGTAATTAGAACACTTGTCAGTTTTATTGCAGTCTGTGCCCCTCATGGAGACTCATCCCCTCTATCTGTCCTGTTTACAGTTATCATTGAAAGTGAAAGTGAATTTCCTCTTACTTCCTGTTTTGGCTATGGAGGAAGTAAAGGAACATTTCCCCAATGGGACACAGGTGGTGAAAGAAAAACTGACAGGTGTTATAACCTTCCCTTACCCTTTTCACAATGAAGGGAAGAAACAATGCCCTGTGTTATAAACACAGGAGGCATCATGACTGGAGATGGTTCCTTTGGGATAGTACATTGGCGTCAAAAGGGCGTCAAAAGGGTTAAGGAATGGCAAAGTGGTGGGTTGCTGAGGTGGTAAAAATTTGATGGCAGGTTATTGGTGGGGAAAAGTAAAAAGAAGGAGACTTCTGCATCAGGTCAAGTCACAGGGCCGATCCTGGCCACGTACACGTGGTGCACCGCGCTCCGGCGCTTACAGCTGAGGCAGAGGGAGGGGCGCCATCAGGGGGGGACAGCCCAGGCTGCTTTGGCTTCTGTACGAGGCAACTTTCTAGGTCCAGAGCCTGAAGGGGTGGGAGGAGGCAGAGAGAAGACTGGGCGCCGCGATCTCCAGCAATTAAAAAGAAAAACTGTCCCAAGACAAGCAGACTCTTTTGTTCACTTTCGGGCGCCGTGCCACCGCCATGCAGTGATCTTGACAGTCACAGCTATATCCATCCGCCGGTGCCAGCCCTGTGCTTGCTGCTCACAGCTGACACTTGTCAACGCAGGAGCTCGGTTCCTCTGTCTTCAAGCCCAGTGACAGCACTGCTCTCCCAGCAGCGCACACAGAAGCCTTTAAATCCTATCCCATAACAACGGAGGAGGGGGCGGGCAGTGGCGTAAGTGGGGGAGGTACCTCAATCCGGAAATGGCCAGCGATTCCTCGTCTTTCAAAGTGCAGTCTGCAAATGACCGACAGACAGAACAGAAGGAGTGATCTGACATGCAGGAACAGAGTGAGCACACTACAGGCACCCTGCTCTCTTCTCCCCTGTAGTCTGCACAGCTGCATTGTGAGAATAAGTGCAGTGTTTCCTCTGTTATGGCCAGTGGCGTAGCGTGAGTGGGCCATGGCCCCAGGCGCAACATTTGGGGGGCAAAATTCCGTGCCAATGTGTGTCACTCTCAGCTCTGTCCTCCTAATTTCTATTTCCTGTGTCCCTGCGCTCTGGCGCAGGGGACAAAACTGTCCCGAGCTTGACACACACTGGCGACTGGGCAAATGGGGTCATGTGCGGCGACAGGGTTGCTCCTGGAGTCCCATCTCCACTTCATTGTGAGCAGCCGCTGTCTTCTTCTCCTCCTCCTCCTCTTCTCCGGACTGGATCCATTTCCCCATTGTGGCAGCCAGTCTGGCAGTGTGACAGAGGCCGCAGAGCAGTCGGAAGAAAAGCAGGTGGTCACGCTGTATAGTGGTCAGTAAAGGAAAATTGTAGGTAGGTCAGTGTAGTGTAGTGGTCAGTATAGGAATATTGTAGGGTTGTCAGTATAGGAATACTGTAGGTGTCAGGAAATGTTCCATCCGCTGGTAAGACCTGTTATTTGGCATGCAGTACTGAGGTCCACCAGCAGGTGTCTCCTGGCAGTTTGGAACTGTCAGGAGAGCTTTTCCCTGTAATATATCATCTTTAGGCCGCAGTACTGGCGTCCACCAGCGGATGGATCCTGGCAGTGTGGAGCAGACAGTACCTCCTACAATCAGGTGTCACTTGAGGCCAATCATAGGCCTATAAATACCCGGCAAGCATTCACATGTTTGCCTTGATTTCGTCATTGCCTCCTGACCTGCTAGCTATCTGAGCCCTGAGCCCTGAGCCCTGAGCCCTGAGCCCTGAGCCCTGAGCCCTGAGCCCTGAGCCCTGAGCCCTGAGCCCTGAGCCCTGAGCCCTGAGCCCTGAGCCCTGAGCCCTGAGCCCTGAGCCCTGAGCCCTGAGCCCTGAGCCCTGAGCCCTGAGCCCTGAGCCCTGAGCCCTGAGCCCTGAGCCCTGATCCTGTCCCTGTCTCCCTGTCTGGGACCCTATCCTGTCCCACCTGTTACCTTGGGTCCCTGCCTGCAGTCTGACCCATCCATCCTCTCCCTGTCCTGTGTTCCTTACCCCATCTACTGACTTCCCTGTGTATGACCTTGGCTTGGCTTACGTTTACGTCTCTGGAACATTCCCTGCTGATCTGCTGTGTATGACCCTGGCCTGGCTATTGTTTATGAACCTGGTATTTCCCATTTATTGCATTTATCTGTCTATTGTTATTTGTAGGTCTCTGTCTGTGGTTGGTTATTGCACTGTGTCATATTGGAGTTGGTTGTTATTTATTACTCACTTTCCTTAATAAATTAATATATATTTTCACTTATATACGTTTGGGTGTCCTCTGTCGCAGATCACACGGTTCTGGTCACACCAGTTCATGACAGTAAATCAAGGCCCTCTCTGACCAGAAGTGACTGCGCAAAGGAACCATTGTAGTGCTATGAAAATGCAATCAGAAACAGTTGTTCTCCTTGCCTCACTGGTGTTGGAGGATAACAATTACTGTCGTCTGGTATTGAAAGAGTGGGCCAGGGATCAGCTCCTGGAGTGTATCCATCTGGCCCATTCTCTGGTTGATCAGGGTAGATTGCTATTTGAAAATGTTCAGCCTCTGATCCAGCTGTGTGCAGAGCTAGCCTTGTCCAGTACTTCAGAGGGCAGGGATGATTTTTCTCCCCCCTTCAGTTTTGATCAGGTTGAGTCTCTGGTGTGGTTATTAGAGGATGACCCAGCCTTTTTCAAGGAACATTATGCCTCTTGTTCCCCGCAGGTGTTGTCTGATTGCATCCATTCAGTGCAATCTCTGGTTAGTCAGGCTGTGTGTGAATCAATATTTGTTCATCCTGTGCTACAGGCATGGTCAGATCTCCTTAATTTAGCCAAGCCACAACAACCCAGCCCTGCCATTAATCACCTGCCTTCCCAAGAATCTATTCCCCCATCGCTCATGGCAACCTCAGCTACAGCCCAATATACCCTGCTCCCCACCAAGTATCAATGCCCTGTTTCTCCTTCCTGTACCTATCCTGCCTTTAACCCACCTGCCTCTTCTCTAATACCTGCAACTTTCCCACAAGAACTCCCTCTGGCTGCTGTTCCCCCTTCCTTGCCATATCCCAGCCCTTCCTTTCAGTATGCCTCACCTCCTGTCTACAGTCCTACAGCCACCTACAGATCTCCAGCAGTTAAGCCAAAGAAGAAACGGAAGTTCTTCCCTACTCATACAATCCTGCCAGTAACCCAACCTGCTCCCAATTTCCAGTCTGATGTTCCAGCTTTGCAGTCTGATGTTCCAGCTTTGCAGTCTGATGTTCCAGCTTTGCAGTCTGATGTTCCAGCTTTCCAGTCTGATGTTCCAGCTTTCCAGTCTGATGTTCCAGCTTTCCAGTCTGATGTTCCAGCTTTCCAGTCTGATGTTCCAGCTTTCCAGTCTGATGTTCCAGCTTTCCAGTCTGATGTTCCAGCTTTCCAGTCTGATGTTCCAGCTTTCCAGCCTGATGTTCCAGCTTTCCAGCCTGATGTTCCAGCTTTCCAGTCTGATGTTCCAGCTTTCCAGTCTGATGTTCCAGCTTTCCAGTCTGATGTTCCAGCTTTCCAGTCTGATGTTCCAGCTTTCCAGCCTGATGTTCCAGCTTTCCAGCCTGATGTTCCAGCTTTCCAGCCTGATGTTCCAGCTTTCCAGCCTGATGTTCCAGCTTTGCAGTCTGATGTTCCAGCTTTGCAGTCTGACTTTCCAACCTTCCAGTCTGATGTTCCAGCTTTCCAGTCTGATGTTCCAGCTTTCCAGTCTGATGTTCCAGCTTTCCAGTCTGATGTTCCAGCTTTCCAGTCTGATGTTCCAGCTTTCCAGTCTGATGTTCCAGCTTTCCAGTCTGATGTTCCAGCTTTCCAGCCTGATGTTCCAGCTTTCCAGCCTGATGTTCCAGCTTTCCAGTCTGATGTTCCAGCTTTTCAGCCTGATGTCCGGGAGTCTGCCCTCCAGCCTGATGTCCGGGAGTCTGCCCTCCAGCCTGATGTCCGGGAGTCTGCCCTCCAGCCTGATGTCCGGGAGTCTGCCCTCCAGCCTGATGTCCGGGTGTCTGCCCTCCAGCCTGATGTCCGGGTGTCTGCCCTCCAGCCTGATGTCCGGGTGTCTGCCCTCCAGCCTGATGTCCGGGTGTCTGCCCTCCAGCCTGATGTCCGGGTGTCTGCCCTCCAGCCTGATGTCCGGGTGTCTGCCCTCCAGCCTGATGTCCGGGTGTCTGCCCTCCAGCCTGATGTCCGGGTGTCTGCCCTCCAGCCTGATGTCCGGGTGTCTGCCCTCCAGCCTGATGTCCGGGTGTCTGCCCTCCAGCCTGATGTCCGGGTGTCTGCCCTCCAGCCTGATGTCCGGGTGTCTGCCCTCCAGCCTGATGTCCGGGTGTCTGCCCTCCAGCCTGATGTCCGGGTGTCTGCCCTCCAGCCTGATGTCCGGGTGTCTGCCCTCCAGCCTGATGTCCGGGTGTCTGCCCTCCAGCCTGATGTCCGGGTGTCTGCCCTCCAGCCTGATGTCCGGGTGTCTGCCCTCCAGCCTGATGTCCGGGTGTCTGCCCTCCAGCCTGATGTCCGGGTGTCTGCCCTCCAGCCTGATGTCCGGGTGTCTGCCCTCCAGCCTGATGTCCGGGTGTCTGCCCTCCAGCCTGATGTCCGGGTGTCTGCCCTCCAGCCTGATGTCCGGGTGTCTGCCCTCCAGCCTGATGTCCGGGTGTCTGCCCTCCAGCCTGATGTCCGGGTGTCTGCCCTCCAGCCTGATGTCCGGGTGTCTGCCCTCCAGCCTGATGTCCGGGTGTCTGCCCTCCAGCCTGATGTCCGGGTGTCTGCCCTCCAGCCTGATGTCCGGGTGTCTGCCCTCCAGCCTGATGTCCGGGTGTCTGCCCTCCAGCCTGATGTCCGGGTGTCTGCCCTCCAGCCTGATGTCCGGGTGTCTGCCCTCCAGCCTGATGTCCGGGTGTCTGCCCTCCAGCCTGATGTCCGGGTGTCTGCCCTCCAGCCTGATGTCCGGGTGTCTGCCCTCCAGCCTGATGTCCGGGTGTCTGCCCTCCAGCCTGATGTCCGGGTGTCTGCCCTCCAGCCTGATGTCCGGGTGTCTGCCCTCCAGCCTGATGTCCGGGTGTCTGCCCTCCAGCCTGATGTCCGGGTGTCTGCCCTCCAGCCTGATGTCCGGGTGTCTGCCCTCCAGCCTGATGTCCGGGTGTCTGCCCTCCAGCCTGATGTCCGGGTGTCTGCCCTCCAGCCTGATGTCCGGGTGTCTGCCCTCCAGCCTGATGTCCGGGTGTCTGCCCTCCAGCCTGATGTCCGGGTGTCTGCCCTCCAGCCTGATGTCCGGGTGTCTGCCCTCCAGCCTGATGTCCGGGTGTCTGCCCTCCAGCCTGATGTCCGGGTGTCTGCCCTCCAGCCTGATGTCCGGGTGTCTGCCCTCCAGCCTGATGTCCGGGTGTCTGCCCTCCAGCCTGATGTCCGGGTGTCTGCCCTCCAGCCTGATGTCCGGGTGTCTGCCCTCCAGCCTGATGTCCGGGTGCCTGCCCTCCAGCCTGATGTCCGGGTGCCTGCCCTCCAGCCTGATGTCCGGGTGCCTGCCCTCCAGCCTGATGTCCGGGTGCCTGCCCTCCAGCCTGATGTCCGGGTGCCTGCCCTCCAGCCTGATGTCCGGGTGCCTGCCCTCCAGCCTGATGTCCGGGTGCCTGCCCTCCAGCCTGATGTCCGGGTGCCTGCCCTCCAGCCTGATGTCCGGGTGCCTGCCCTCCAGCCTGATGTCCGGGTGTCTGCCCTCCAGCCTGATGTCCGGGTGTCTGCCCTCCAGCCTGATGTCCGGGTGTCTGCCCTCCAGCCTGATGTCCGGGTGTCTGCCCTCCAGCCTGATGTCCGGGTGTCTGCCCTCCAGCCTGATGTCCGGGTGTCTGCCCTCCAGCCTGATGTCCGGGTGTCTGCCCTCCAGCCTGATGTCCGGGTGTCTGCCCTCCAGCCTGATGTCCGGGTGTCTGCCCTCCAGCCTGATGTCCGGGTGTCTGCCCTCCAGCCTGATGTCCGGGTGTCTGCCCTCCAGCCTGATGTCCGGGTGTCTGCCCTCCAGCTCGATGTCCGGGTGTCTGCCCTCCAGCTCGATGACCCGGAGCCTGCTGCCCAGCTCGATGACCCGGAGCCTGCTGCCCAGCTCGATGACCCGGAGCCTGCTGCCCAGCTCGATGACCCGGAGCCTGCTGCCCAGCTCGATGACCCGGAGCCTGCTGCCCAGCTCGATGACCCGGAGCCTGCTGCCCAGCTCGATGACCCGGAGCCTGCTGCCCAGCTCGATGACCCGGAGCCTGCTGCCCAGCTCGATGACCCGGAGCCTGCTGCCCAGCTCGATGACCCGGAGCCTGCTGCCCAGCTCGATGACCCGGAGCCTGCTGCCCAGCTCGATGACCCGGAGCCTGCTGCCCAGCTCAAGTTGTTCCCGTCTGCTGCCCAGCTCAAGTTGTTCCCGTCTGCTGCCCAGCTCAAGTTGTTCCCGTCTGCTGCCCAGCTCAAGTTGTTCCCGTCTGCTGCCCAGCTCAAGTTGTTCCCGTCTGCTGCCCAGCTCAAGTTGTTCCCGTCTGCTGCCCAGCTC
Organism: Aquarana catesbeiana; assembly: GCF_042186555.1. NCBI lineage: Eukaryota > Metazoa > Chordata > Amphibia > Anura > Ranidae > Aquarana > Aquarana catesbeiana. Next base: position 69,423,080 of record NC_133329.1, on the reverse strand, counting down.
AAGTTGTTCCCGTCTGCTGCCCAGCTCAAGTTGTTCCCGTCTGCTGCCCAGCTCAAGTTGTTCCCGTCTGCTGCCCAGCTCAAGTTGTTCCCGTCTGCTGCCCAGCTCAAGTTGTTCCCGTCTGCTGCCCAGCTCAAGTTGTTCCCGTCTGCTGCCCAGCTCAAGTTGTTCCCGTCTGCTGCCCAGCTCAAGTTGTTCCCGTCTGCTGCCCAGCTCAAGTTGTTCCCGTCTGCTGCCCAGCTCAAGTTGTTCCCGTCTGCTGCCCAGCTCAAGTTGTTCCCGTCTGCTGCCCAGCTCAAGTTGTTCCCGTCTGCTGCCCAGCTCAAGTTGTTCCCGTCTGCTGCCCAGCTCAAGTTGTTCCCGTCTGCTGCCCAGCTCAAGTTGTTCCCGTCTGCTGCCCAGCTCAAGTTGTTCCCGTCTGCTGCCCAGCTCAAGTTGTTCCCGTCTGCTGCCCAGCTCAAGTTGTTCCCGTCTGCTGCCCAGCTCAAGTTGTTCCCGTCTGCTGCCCAGCTCAAGTTGTTCCCGTCTGCTGCCCAGCTCAAGTTGTTCCCGTCTGCTGCCCAGCTCAAGTTGTTCCCGTCTGCTGCCCAGCTCAAGTTGTTCCCGTCTGCTGCCCAGCTCAAGTTGTTCCCGTCTGCTGCCCAGCTCAAGTTGTTCCCGTCTGCTGCCCAGCTCAAGTTGTTCCCGTCTGCTGCCCAGCTCAAGTTGTTCCCGTCTGCTGCCCAGCTCAAGTTGTTCCCGTCTGCTGCCCAGCTCAAGTTGTTCCCGTCTGCTGCCCAGCTCAAGTTGTTCCCGTCTGCTGCCCAGCTCAAGTTGTTCCCGTCTGCTGCCCAGCTCAAGTTGTTCCCGTCTGCTGCCCAGCTCAAGTTGTTCCCGTCTGCTGCCCAGCTCAAGTTGTTCCCGTCTGCTGCCCAGCTCAAGTTGTTCCCGTCCGCTGCCCAGCCTGGAGTGTTCCTGTCCGCTGCCCAGCCTGATGTGCCCACTGCCCAGCTGGACACCATGGACTTTCCCCAGCAACGGCTAGTTGGAGCGTCCGGAGGTCGCTCCTTTGAGGGGGGGTACTGTCAGGAAATGTTCCATCCGCTGGTAAGACCTGTTATTTGGCATGCAGTACTGAGGTCCACCAGCAGGTGTCTCCTGGCAGTTTGGAACTGTCAGGAGAGCTTTTCCCTGTTTATAATCATCTTTGGGCCGCAGTACTGGCGTCCACCAGCGGATGGATCCTGGCAGTGTGGAGCAGACAGTACCTCCTACAATCAGGTGTCACTTGAGGCCAATCATAGGCCTATAAATACCCGGCAAGCATTCACATGTTTGCCTTGATTTCGTCATTGCCTCCTGACCTGCTAGCTATCTGATCCTGAGCCCTGAGCCCTGATCCTGTCCCTGTCTCCCTGTCTGGGACCCTATCCTGTCCCACCTGTTACCTTGGGTCCCTGCCTGCAGTCTGACCCATCCATCCTCTCCCTGTCCTGTGTTCCATACCCCATCTACTGACTTCCCTGTGTATGACCTTGGCCTGGCTTACGTTTACGTCTCTGGAACATTCCCTGCTGATCTGCTGTGTATGACCCTGGCCTGGCTATTGTTTATGAACCTGGTATTTCCCATTTATTGCATTTATCTGTCTATTGTTATTTGTAGGTCTCTGTCTGTGGTTGGTTATTGCACTGTGTCATATTGGAGTTGGTTGTTATTTATTACTCACTTTCCTTAATAAATTAATATATATTTTCACTTATATGCGTTTGGGTGTCCTCTGTCGCAGATCACACGGTTCTGGTCACACCAGTTCATGACAGTAGGTAGGTTAGTGTAGTGGTCAGTATAAGAATCAGGTAAGTTATTGTTGTGGTCAGTGTAGGAATCAGGTAGGTCACTGTAAGGGTCAGTGTAGGAATCAGGTAGGTCAGGGTAGTGGACAGGTAGGTCAGTGACTCAGTGTAGTGGCCAGTATAGGAATCAGGTAGGTCAGTGTAGAGGTCAGTATAGGAATCTGGTTAGTGTAGTGGTCAGGTAGGTCAGTGCAGTGGACAGGTAAGTCAGTGTAGTGGTTGGTGTAGGAATTAGATAGGTCAGTGTTGGAATCAGGTAGGTCAGTGTAGTGGTCAGTATAGGAATCAGGTAGGTCAGTGTAAGGGGCAGTGTAGGAATCAGGTAGGTTAGTGAAGTGGTCAGTGTTGGAATCAGGCTGGTCAGTACTTTTGTAAGAAGGGACTCAGGGAGCGCTAAAAGTCCGCAGATTAGGGAGCGCAAATTACGTGCCTTGCCCTGGGCACTGACAATCCACACTACGTCACTGGTCATGGCATCAGAAAGAAGAGGCTTTCCACACAGCCGAAGACCGGGGAGCAAGATACAGCCCTGAGTACAGTAAGTCTTTACAATGTGTATGTGGCTCAGCTGTTTCTTCTAGAGCAGTGGTATCCAAACTGTGGCCCTTTGTTTGCTTTTTTCCGGCCCTTGGGCATTTTTTCTCCCATTATCAGCAACAGTGGGGCATAGTTCCTGATACTGACCTCGACAATGGGGAAATAGTCCGTTCACTGACACCCACAGATGGGGCACTATTTCTCCCGTTGATACAAATGATAGGAAACTATTCCTCCCACTGATACCAATGATGAGACACTATTCCTTCCACTGATACCAATGATGAGACACTATTCCTCCCACTGATACCATTGATGGGACACTATTCCTCCCACTGATACCATTGATGGGACACTATTCCTCCCACTGATACCATTGATGGGACACTATTCCTCCCACTGATACCAATAATGGGGCACTATTCCCCCCCAACACCAAAGATGGGGCACTATTCCTCTCACTGACATCAATGATGGGGCACTATTGATCTTTTATTGAAAAGAATCAAGCAACCAATTTTATACAAAAGTAAAAAAACAAAACCATAGTACAAAACGTCAACAGAAGTCCAAGGAATACACATCCATGTTCAGAACATTTACAATATATACATAATCCACTACCAAAACATTTTTAGAAAACTATTTACACGAAGCAGCAGAGAGGGCCTAAGAGGCACAACCCATCACCTATGTACGCAGCCATTTATCAAAAATTAATCCAAAAAAATAATAATCTAGGGTGATAAGAGACAGACAGCCACACCCGGGAAAGAGACTCCTGGCAGTCAGGGAGGCTTAAAACCCCTCCACGCCTTCAACCAAGCCCCCTGACTCCGCTTGTCTCTCTCAAGTACCCGAATCTTCTCCACCTCATGCAAAATGTCATACACCACCACCTCAACAGGAAGGATTTTATGCCGAGTGCAGACCTGACACCGTGCGTTCCAAGTGAAATAACGGACTACTAGGCTAACTAGAAAAAGTGTATCTAAACAAAAAACACCACCAGTATTGAATGCTCCATACACCCACTCAGCATAACCCAGCCTGGAGAGGAAAGGAACACAGAGGGCCCGCCCCACCTGTTTGTATACCTCTATGTTAAAAGGGCAATGAAGTAGAAAATGGTCCATAGTCTCCTCCTCACCTGCACACTCCTCCCGAGGACAGCTACGATCCATCCCACTGCGGAATTTCAAATTACCCCGAACATAGAGTCTCCCATGGAAGCACAACCAGGCCAGATCCCTAAATTTAGGGGGTACTCTGTCCAAATTAATAAGTCTTAACCCTGCCCTCAAAACTGGGCCTGGGCAATCCCTTAAGGCCAGTGGGTCATGAAAGACTTCGCTCAAGACTCGCCTCATAAGGACTTTCCCCGGAACTGATCTGAGATCTCCAGACGACAATCACCACTGCCGTAGTAACTTCAGGCAGGAAGCAACATAGGCTGGTAGCTGACCACGATGACCCCTGAGATTCTTCACTTGGCCACCTTCTTCCCAAAGTCGTAGAAAAGGCCTAAACCAAGATCTAAATATGCCTACCCATCCAGGAGGTTCCAATGCAAGCATATTACCAATGTTAAACTTGAGAAAAAGCAGTGAAAAGAAAAGAACTGGGTTGACCATACCTAAGCTACCCTCCCTCCTGGATAGATAGGTGACATTCCTCTTGATGGGGTTCAGACTGTTCCCCCACAACATCTGGAAGAACACACTACTGACCCTAGCATAGAGAGACACTGGCAAGATGCAGACAAAGCTGACATACAAGAAGATCGGAATCAGGTAAGTCTTAATCAGATCAACCCTTTCCCTCATAGATAACTTCCATCTCTTCAGCTGACCAGCCTTAGTATTGGCAATTTCCAGTCTGTCTTCCCAGTTTTTGAGGCCATAATCGCCGGGTACAAATTCAATGCCTAGAATCTTAATTCTTTCCTGGGGCACTGGAAAGGTGTCCGGGAGATCAAACCCCTCACCTTCCTTTCCCATCCAGAAAACTTCACTCTTTTCCTGATTGATCTTGGAGCCTGATGCTTCAGAATACCGTGATGTCAGAGAGACCACCTCCTCTGCTTCATCCGCCCCAGTGAAAATCACTGACACATCGTCCGCATAGGCAACAATTCTCAAAGGCGGCTCACCCGGGAGCCCGACTGGCGGCCCCCACACAACAGGCTTCTCTCTAGACTCCTGATGAAGGGATCGATTGCAAACACACAGAGCAGGGGACTCAGGGGACAACCCTAGCGCACCCCGGACCAACCTCAAAGGACTGCCCAACCCAACCATTAACAAGAGGAAAGCTTTCTGCCCCCTTATACAAGACTTTTAACCAATCGACAAAACCACCCGGCAGACCGTGCTTACTAAGGAGCAACCACAGGTACTCATGGTTAACACGATCAAAAGCCTTTGCCTGATCCAATGTCAGCAAATACTTTCCCCAGCCTGCAGCCCTGCACCGCTCCAAGGCCTCCCGGACAGCTAAAACCGCTGTGAAGGTGCACCTACCCTGGACCGAACAGTGCTGATGGCGAGAAAGTAAAGACTCTGCTACTGACGATAGGCGCCAGAAAATTATCTTTGCCAGTATCTTTCTATCGACATTAAGAAGGCTGATGGGGCGCCAATTCTCAATCATCAAAGGATCTTTACCTTTTGAAAGAAGAATCACAGCCAAGTGCCTCATGGAAGGAGAAAGCACCCCCTCAGCAAGGCAACTGTTAAAAACCTCTACCAAATGTGGGGCCAGAATAGACTTAAAGGCTTTGTAAAACTCAGCCGTCAAGCCATCTGGTCCAGGTGACTTTTTGATGACAAGCTGTTCAGTTGCCCTTATCACCTCTTCGAATGTGATCCCCTCTGTCAAATTCATCAATGGAACATCTCCACCATTTAGACCTGGAGTAGAGTCCAAAAAGCTTTCCATCTTGTCACGGTCAAGCTCGTTCCTCCCAAGAAGGTCAGCATAAAAGGACCTCACGACCTCCAGAATCCCTGACCTGGACTTTGTCAAGGAACCTGTACTGACCTTAAGGCCAACAACCATTTTAACAGCTACACCTTGTTTGCAGTTCTGGTAAGGGTCAGGCGAGTGGTACTTCCCATAGTCCCTCTCTAGAACCAAAGAGGCATGCCAGCCATATTGACACTTCCTGAGAAGGAGTTTCACTTCGGAGATTGCCCCAGGATCTCCTCCTCTCGAGACAAGAATATCCAGCTTCTTCCATAAACATTGGTAGGTCATGTATTTATTAAACTGTTTTCTATTGGCTAGGCCCCTGAAGAATCCAGCGATCCTCTTTTTGGTCAGCTCCCACCACTCAGCCTTGCTGCTACAAAAGTCCAGGATGGTCACCTGAGCCTGAAAGGATTCCTCAAAGGATTGTCTAACATGTTCTTCCTTGAGTAGAGACAAATTCAATCTCCAGATGCCCTTGCCCCTCTGAGGGGTGTCTGAAGCATTCAGGACCACAGATAGCATACAGTGATCAGAGAACTCTACTGCCTGCACCACTGGGGGCGAGAAAGCAGAGGTCTCCTTAAAAAAACAACCTATCCTACTCTGACTACTACCTCGATGGAAGGTGAACCTGGTGTCATCCAGGAAGTGCTTAATGTGCACATCCACAAGACCAGCATCCCTAACCATACTATTTAAAAAAAGCTATCATATCCCAGCCTGTCCTTGAAGTCCTTCCTGTCCTTGGGCCTAGTTATTAAAGTCACCTCCAAAGACCACTTGCCGGGATGTAAAAAGAAATGGCTTGATCCTTGTAAAAAGGCATTTCCTGTCCCACTTTGTGTGCGGCCCATGACATTAATTAGGCGCAGGTCCTGCCCTCCCACAAGGACGTCCAAGATCATACATCTCCCAATCTCCACCTCAATAACCCGCCGGACAGTTACCATGCCGGTTTTAAACAACACCGCCACACCGCCCTAAGGCTCGGCTGCAAGAGACCAGTAAGATGGACCATACCTCCACTCTCTCTTGGCCATATGAATATCTGCCAAGGAGGTGAGCCTAGTCTCTTGCAAAAATAAAATTTCAGCGTCTAATTGGCTGAACAAAGAGAAGGCCATAGAACGAGCTCTTACTGACTTAATGCTGGCGACATTTATTGTCACCACTTTTAATGGAGGAGGAACCGCCATTTGGGTTATTGGGTGGATTGCTTCTTAGCTTTCCTCTGCTGCTCATCACCAGAAGCCTCTCTCTTTCTTGAGGCCGCCACAAACTCCATCTCAGAATTGGAACTTTGCTCCGAAGAAGCTCCAGATGAAGAAATATCCCACTTAGAGGACCTATAACGGTTGGAGACAGGCACTGGAGCCCGTTCTGTCCTCACTGCCTGCTTCTTCCGTTTTCCAACCTTCCTTCTCTCCTCCAGGTACTGCAGGTCCGCGTCAGAGATGCCTTCATCTCTTGTTTTTTTCTTTGAAGTCTTTACAGAAGACTCCTTTACAGAGGAAGAAGGGACCTTTTTAGTACACGCTACCACTCCTGGTGGGGGGGTGCTCCCTTTGAGTCAGACATAGGAGGGGTAGACTCCTGGGGGGTAACTGACTCGGGGGACACAGACTTGGAAGGTTCTGACACAAGAGGAGAGGGTACAGTAGGCTGGGGGAACACAGAGACAAATACAGAAGGAATACTTACAAACACAGTAGGGGTGGCCACAGGAACTGGTGAGGGCTCCTGAGCAGGACCAGGGGAGTCAGTCATCGCAGAGGAGGATGGTAAACCAGGGGCCTCACCCTCCATCCTGTCCAGCCTTGACATGTCATCAATTACCTCCTTCTCCATATTGTGCCAGGCTTCAGGACATCTGCTGTAGGGGTGGCCAAGGTGCAGGCACAGGTTGCACCTGATCATTTCAGTGCAGTCCTTAGCCATATGACCCTGACCCCGACACACTGAACATATCAAGGCTGAACAGGAAGAGCTCAAATGCCCCTTTTCTCCACAGCGGTGACACGGCTTCGGCTGACCAGGTTAAAAATAGTCATCCTATCCCTCCCTATAAAAGCTGAGGAGGGCAGGTGACGGACAACATTCCCATCCCTGGCCAACCTGACTGTTACTGACCAACCCCCAGTCCAGATTTTACGCTCATCAGGGATTTTATTGGGCTTAGCCAAAACCTCCCCATAGTGCCTTAACCAAACCTCTAGGTCCCGAGCAGGGATGCTCTCATTAGTGAGTATGATGGTTATCTTTTTCACCGTTGACCTTTGCGAAACTGCAACTGGGGCCAGACCTTCCCATTCTGGTCTTGACCTGCACAGAGTCTCATATCGCTCCCAGAACAGGTCAAGACCCTCTGGCCTGGTGAAGCTAATGGTATAATCCCATGTCCCAGCTACATGTATTAGGGCATACAGGTCATTTGCCCTAAAACCCATCTCCAAAATCAAATCCACCACCGCACGCAGTGCTGGAGGGATTGCACCACCTTCCCATTTGAGAATTACCACATTTCTTCTCGGACCCCCAGCAGAAGCCAGAGACCCAAGACCAGATCCTGGGGTGCTCAAAGTGGTAGGCTGCCCCACACTGATATCACATTAGTCTGTACATTATTATTGTTATTATTATTAATATTATTAACTGCTTGAACGGAGTTGGTAGGACTGTCCACCACACTTGTACTGGGATGATTTTTATCAGTCACACAAACATTCACATTCCCATCAGGAATAGTCACAGTTTCTGCTGCAATACCAGCTGTCACCTGAAGCTGTGCTGTAGAGTCTTCAGCAGCTGTGGGGCAAACAGCTTTAGACTCATCTAAAGGGGGGTTAATTGGTTCTGCTGATTCTTGCAGTTCCTTTGCAAGAATGTCATTTTTTAAATGCAAACTTTGCTGTACTGCAGCATCAGCAAGTACAGCATTGCTACACATAGGACTAGCAGCCTGATTGTCACTGGGTACATTGTCAGTATCAGTCATGGTGTTGAATGGCACAAAAATTGTTTTATCCAGCATATGAGACTTGACAGGCTTTACCTTGTCAGGCACATTATCAGTAATGTCCTCATCATTAAACACCAGCTGATCCTCCCGCATAGGAGACTCCATTGCCTGGATTACCCTCAGTATGCCTCCTAAATCCTGGGAAGGCATTGGGCTGCTTACCTCTCCCTGAGGGGGCAGGGGGTCAGAACTGGGGGTCTCCTACTCCATCTTTGTCATCCTTGCAAACTTTCTGTCGTTGCCAAACTTTTCCTTAAAGGGCCCATCTCTGCCTTCCATCATGGACACAATGGTTTCCTGATGTTCCACCCGGACCTTGGCCAGTTGGATCTCCATGGACCCACGTTTCTAGCTATACAAGCCCTCACACTGCTTTCTCAAGTGCTTCAGCTCCGCTCTGAGCTTGTACAGCTTGTCTCTCTCCCTATTTAGGACCTTTATCCCGGCCACCACTCGCTCCCGAATGGCCTCGGATCCTTCATCCTCACCAGGGGTCGAGAGATCGGCTTGTACAGAGGAAGGCATGTCACCCGACAGCCCAGGAGATGGCTGTGAGCTTCCAGCAGGAGAGACCCCGCTGGCCTCCATGGCTTCCCCAGAAAGGGGCCAGGAGAACTGGGAGAGATTTCACCACCACTCCCCTCTCACAAAGATCACCTGGAGCCGCTTCAGAGACTCCTTCCTCCTGACACACCTGTGCTCCAATGATGGGTGGGGCACTATTCCTCCCACTGACACCAATGATGGGGCACTATTCCTCCCACTGATACCAATGATGGGGCACTATTCCTCCCACTGACACCAATGATGGGGCACTACTCCTCCCACTGACACCAATGATGGGGCACTATTCCTCCCACTGACACCAATGATGGGGCACTATTCCTCCCATTTACACCAGTGATGGGGCACTATTCCTCCCACTGACACCAATGATGGGGCACTGTTCCTTCCATTGATGCCAAAGATGGGGCACTATTACTGTACACCACCACAGTGACACTGTCAGACTGATTTTTTGCCGGATAACCATACAAGTAATGGGCTCGGTGCATCAGAGAAAGCCCTTTGGCTCTTATTTAGGCAAGTTGTCAGGCAGTCTGAATTTGTCCTGTGTCCAATGGGCCTCTACTGGCTCAGAATGCCTTTCCAGCCAAAGAGACTTACTTCTGTGGTGAGAACTGCATAATTGTGAGGTAGGAATAACCTGCCCAGGGTTAACACTGGAGATTGCAGCCATCACAACAGGGGTGAGACAAAGTTCCCTGTCCAGGAAAACAGTAAGCTATCTTATCTGGACAAGAGCTTTAGTTGAAGGGCTCTGAAGTGGAACTGGGCAAAGAACTGCCTTAAGAAATGAGACCAGCCAGATTCCAGGCCTTAGCAGCTAGGCCCCAGCTGCCGTGGCCCAGGACCAGCAGCCAGGGCCAAGCTGTCAGACCCCAGCCCCAGAAGCAAGGCCCCAGGACCAGCAGCCAGGAATCAGGACCAGCAGCCAGCCCCAGGAAAAGCAGCAGCCAGCCCCAGTATACATTTAGATAAGTGAAGTCTTCTAGGATTGGGCCTGGGCATCAAAGCATCAAATATTAATATAATGTTGTTTATTTTTACTATTGTTCAGTGACACTCTATTGTAGTCTCTAATGGGGCCTGGTGGGGGCTCTCTCTAACAGTGGCCCTCTCTGTGTCCATCAGAGAGACCCCCCCTCCAGGTCCCATTAGAGTACTCTGCTTCTCTTCCTGTATCTGCTTATTGTTAAGAGATCGTGGGAGGATCCCAAGGTAACAAAGACTCCTTAGGGGAGGGGAGGAGTTAGTAAGATGACAACACCCATGTGGGGGCGCCAGAAATATTTCTGCACCCAGGCGCCTGTGACCCTAGGATCGGCCCTGGCATTGTCCCAAGAACTATGAAGGCACCATCAAATTGGATGTCAGTGATCCACATCTCAAGTTCCCCTAGAAATCTGTAGAGCAAGGGTAGGCGACCTTAGAGAGGTGAGAGATCTACCTGAATAACGTGGGAGAAGTCAAAGATCACCGGCACAGTGTCCTGTTGTTAGGTCCAGTTCACAGCAGAACATGGTTACTGGAAAGGTGGGTTCAGAGCATGCTTCCTGCACTGCAAACCACACTGCCTTTGGATCTGCTGTGGGTGGCAATACATTGTTAATGGCTCCCCAAACGCACATTGCAAATGTAGTACATTTGCCTGCACCAGATCGCATGCAGTATTATACGATTTGGTGCACTATTTTTGTGTGATTTGGTGCAATACACATCCGATTTAAATGAATAGACTGTAAATTGCACTACACTGAATCACACAGGAACACAGACTCCTACCCCCTTTAGCTGCAGAGGCAGCAGCCGAGGTTATACACAGTGGCAGCCTGTCCAAAAGGGGCACAGGGGCGCTGCCCCTCCTAATCCATGTGCCCGGAACCTAATCTACATACAGGGCACTGGAGGCATGTATTTCACTGTTTTTTTTTTTTTAAAGGGGTTGTAAAGGTAAAAGTTTTTTCACCTTAATGCATTCTATGCATTAGATTAAAAAACATCTGACAATACCGGCCCCCCCAGCCCCCCGTTTTACTTACCTGACCACTCGAAAGTCCCGCGCTCGCCCCCGACATCCTCTTCGCCGCTCAGCCTGGCCGTTGATTGGTTACAGTGGATGGATTGAAAGCAGCACAGCCATTGGCTCGCGCTGCTGTCAACCACATCCAATGACGCGGCTCGCTGGGGGGCGGGGCCGAGTGATAAAGTGAGCGGCTATGGCCGCCGGCTGTATCACGGGAGCACGCCCGCAAGGACTCAATGCCATTGAGTCCTTGCGTGGGGGGGAGCCAAGACAGCCACTGAGGGACCCCAGAAGACCAGGTTCGGGGCCACTCTGTGCAAAACGAGCTGCACAGTGGAGGCAGGTATAACATGTTTGTTATTTTTTTTTTTTTTTTTAAATGTATCTTTAGTGATCCTTTAAGTACATGATTAGAACCTGTGGCTCGAATCGGCTTTAAAAATAGGGTGGGCTCTGGGGGAGGGGGAAAAAGCACTGCGCCATGAGCTCATCCAGTTGTGTGACAATAGCAAATTCTGATTCTTCTCCTGGCCAATCAGGAAGCGAGTCCTGAGACCCAATTTTCCAGGGAGTCTTAAGTCCCACTTCCTGTTTAGCCTGGAGGAGAAGCAACGGCCGCGGCTCTTTTTCTGGGGAAGTTGCAGCAAGCAGCCCTACCCCGGATTCTTGTCATCTGCCTCCTAAGGTAAGGAGGCCTCTGATCGCTGCCACCCCGTCCGTCTCCCGTGGGTGGGGGGAGACCGCCCCCTTTTCCGTCCGTCTCCGGGGGGGCGGGGGTTTGGAGGGCGGTGGCCGGAGAGGTGTGTTTCCTCCTGTGCAGTTCCATTAGTGAGTGTTTCAACATACCTCCCAAGTTTTTGAGATGGGAATGAGGGACACCTATCAGCAAAAGTGTGCAGGCATAGGACACACCCCTTGTGACGCCCCCTTAAAGGGGAATTGTACAAAAAAACAAGATTGGTTAAATCCACAAGTGCTTTTTTTTACCACTACTATTCCTTTATATTGGCTTTTAGAATTTACAAATGCAGCAATTTAGAAATCAGATGAATGGTTTAGCGCTGGAAAACACTTTTCAATAGATAAAAAGTGCATTTTATATACATCTATATAGATCAGACCAAAATGAGGGACAATTGAGGAGGAATGAGGGACAGAGGGACATTGTTCCAAATCAGAGACAGTCCTTCGAAATCAGGGACAGTTGGGAGCTATGGTTTCAGGTCCTGGTCTTTCTGCAAGACCGCGGCACTGAGAGTGCAGCACAATGTACCCCTTCCACACATGTGAGCTCTACTCCCGGGGAACCTTTCCCATCCAGGCGCAGCCTTTTCCTAGGCCAGATACAGAGAGGCGGAGTGCAGTTTGTATGACTCTGTTGGAGTGTGGCCGCCTTCTCACTCTAGCAGAGCAAACTCCGTTCTTCACTGTTCTTGAAAATGGCAGGTTGGCAAGCTCAGGGCGCGATCTACCAGTCACCTGGCTGTGATCGACTGGTAGATTGCGATCAACAGGTTGCTAGCCCCCGCTCTTGAGGAACTGAAAGTTTCCACAGTCCCTGCTTCTTTGCTGCACCACCTCTCTGCTCAGCCTCTATGAATGAAGAAACACAGCACTATGACTGTGTAGAATCTCATTACTCCACATGGAGTCCACCTGCTCAGCGGGGAATCTGTCTGCTGATCCCTACTCCGCTATGCAGAGGGGACACAGACACAGCCCTCTCTCCTCTATTGGTGGTCAGATGTAAACAAACAGCCTGTCAGTTTGCACCTGACTGCCATCCGATCCACCAGATGAAAGGGGAACGGAGCAGATTGGATTGGATGTCGGCACTCGGCAGGTGCAAATAGACTAGTGTGAAAGGGGTCTTTATGGTTCTTATGCCCCGTACACACGGTCGGATTTTCTGATGGAAAATGTCCGATCGGAGCGTGTTGTCGGAAATTCCGACCGTGTGTGGGCTCTATCGGACATTTTCCATCGGATTTTCCGACACACAAAGTTGGAGAGCAGGAGATAAAATTTTCCGACAACAAAATCTGTTGTCGGAAATTCCGATCGTGTGTACACAAATCCGACGGACAAAGTGCCACGCATGCTCATAATAAATAAAGAGATGAAAGCTATTGGCCACTGCCCCGTTTATAGTCCCGACGTATGTGTTTTACGTCACCGCGTTTAGAACGATCGGATTTTCCGACAAATTTGTGCGACCGTGTGTATGCAAGACAAGTTTGAGCCAACATCCGTCGGAAAAAATCCTAGGATTTTGTTGTCGGAATGTCCGAACAAAGTCCGACCGTGTGTACGCCCTATAAGGATTCTCTCCCTGCCCTTATGTTACAGCACTGGGCTATTTACCAAGCACTAGAACATTGCATAGAACTAGTCATATACTCTTCAGTACTTGGTTATTGGGCATTTTCTCTACTCCCTGGAAGTGAAAAAAGGTACATACAGTATGTGATGAGAGGAAAAAAAAAGGGGGGGGGGGTTTATAAAGTGAAAAACACGGGTTTATATTAAGCTGTAATGATAGAGTTTATGCAAACAGACAGAAGGCAATAACCAAGACCAACAGACAGGAAATGTGAATCAAGGCTGGATATTGAATCTAAAGTAGTGTATATAGTTAAGAACAGACTTAAAGTTGAGGGCAGATGGAAGAAATGCATAAGATATACAGGTACAGATTGATGTACCCTTTAAATAGGAGTTTAACAACTTCAACACCGGCCACTTTTACCATTTTTCAGCTTTTAGCACTGTCGCACATTCAATGATAATTGCGCGGTCATGCAACACTGTACTCATATGACGTTTTCATCATTTTTTGGTGGTATTCAATCACCACTGGGTTTTTTTATTTTTTGCTAAAGAAAACAAAAAACACTGAATATTTTGAAAAAAAAACTTTTTTCTTAGTTTCTGTTGTAAAATTTTTTTAATAAGTAGTTTTTCTCCTTCACTGATGGGCACTGATAGGCTGCACTGATGGGCACTAATGAGGTGACACTGATGGGTAGGCACTGATATGCAGCACTAATAGGCAGCACTGATGGACCACATGGATAGATGGCACTGATATGTGTACTGATGGGCACTGTTGGGGCTGCACTGATAATCAGTGTCCTGATTTCCTGTGCAGGTCTCCCCTGTGAGGAAGGTTACACTCTGGACTCTCCCTAGGTGCCTCTCTCTGGCAGCAGAAAAACGATGGACACTGGTAAACGCGTGTGTCATGTTTAGCAGCATCAAGCACTTGGGCGCTGATTCATTTCATTGGGCTAAATAATAATTTATTCTAGCCATTGAAAATAAGTAATGCACAAGCGCTAACATGCGTTTACATGCATTTTTGCGCTCCTCTCCTGAATATGATTCTTATTTATTCAGGAGAGAAGCATTAACTGCCTTTAAATGCTGTTCCTCCTAAACTCTGGTAAAAGCCTATGTGTGTATGGACACATAGGCTTTTATAGAGTTGTGTTCAGGGGCTTAGGCAAAAAATGTGGGTTTTAGGATCAGGGCATATGCATGAGGCCTAAGATCGACTTCTGTCGAGCGGGAGTGACGACACATTGATCAAAATTTGACTGATCTCTGCTGAACCAGACAAAATTTGGTCCATTTATGGACAGCTTAAGTCCCAGTTCACACTGATGTGGTGTGGGATTTGCAGCGATTCATGTGCGTTTTCCGCATCACAATCGCACTCCGTTCATGTGACACTTCCAGTGCAATTCCAGTGTGGCAAAGAAAGGTGCATGCACCTTTTTCGTGCGCGTGCAATGAATTGGTTCAATGTGGTGCGATTTCTGTCCGAATCACATACAGTTCCCCGCACAGCATCAGTGTGAACCGGGACTAAAGCGGAACTTCACCAAAAAAGGAGAGTTCTGCTTGTTTGCATCTACCCCCTCCTCCACAGCCACATTTGGCACTTTTTGGGGAGAAGGAGGGAGTGGGTACCTGGGTTTGACCCACTCCTACTTCTGGTCAGATCGCCAAAGTTCGAGCCCCCTATCTGAAAGAAGCTTTAGGCCAGCCGTTCTTGTCCAGGCTTCCTCCAGGGATGTTCCTTGAACTGTGGTTGATTTATCTCCCCTCTGATGATGCCTCCATACTTCTGGGGCCAACACCACTTGGCAGAGCCAGCAGCATGACACCAATGATCTTTTTGGCTGTCTGTAGGGGTTGCGTTCTTCCTACTGACCCACAATGTAAGGGACTTTTTCCCATTGACCCTGAATAAATTGGATTTAGTAGGGTTCCTCAAGACCTGAAAATTATTTTAGGTGTTCCTCTGGGGTAAAAAAAAAAGAGGTTTAGAAAGGCTGCTTTAGGCAAAATAAACAGCGTCATTACCTTCATATATATACAGTTGAAGGTCTTTATTCAGAGGTGTAGGTGAAGACACATGTTGGACTCTGCAGGAGAAGTTCCGCTTTCTGTCCTCCTCAGTGAGTCTTAGTATTATCGAGCTGTTTATACTGTATGTCCCATCCGAATTGTTTTGAAGTTTTCCTTGTAGAACATTGCCCAATGGCTCTCCATCCTGGAGCCATGTGATGTTAATGTCCACCGGGTAGAATCCAGAGATTTCACAGCACAGGAAACTCATTTTATTTATCATGATATCATCATTAACAACTGTGATCTTCGGAACAGCTGGTAAATATATAAAAAAAAGTACAAAACCAGTGATAGGGTAAATGGAATAGCTATTTATTTATCAAACATTTAGTTGTGATTATCAAAACATGTATTCTGATTATGTTAGAAGTCATATGAGTTAACAGCTGTTTTGGTGATCAAATGCCATTCACACCTTCAGCTGTTAAAAGGTCTACCTCTGGCTTTCCCACAGAACTTGCGAAGTGACGTGTATATGTTAATTGACCAACAAGTTAATCAGGACTTCAAAGAGACTTACAAGGTAGCCCCCACCTTTGTATAGGGCATTAGATCTAGTTAGGCCCCAGCTTCAGGCAGAACAATCATATTGAATGTCACCATGTACTTACTGTATTGTTCTCCCTGCCTATGGCTCAAACTATAGGCTTGAATATTAAAATACATCTTTTTGAATGTGGTTCAGCAGTCAAAATGTTATTGGAAACCCCTAAGCTCTGTGATTTCCCTATCACCAGTATTGCGAGGTCAGTTCCAATGTATATGTAAAATACATAATACAAATGTATGTAAGCTATAATGACATTTACACATTACTCATGGAGTGTGCACTTCTATATGAAACATGGGTGAAGTTCCTCTTCAATGTGTGGACACATCTAATATACCGTACCTTGAACAGTCGTGGTTATCTCTCTAATTGTTGGCTCTGGGGGTCCTGCATAGCTCACTGAACATTTGTAGATTCCATGATCTGCCGTAGATATTTTAGAGATCCTCAGATTTGCAATGCCATTTAAAGCTTGGTCTTTATCCATGGAATATTTGGACGTATTATACCTCGGCGAATCATTAGTTCCTGCAATAATTGAAATATTATCATACCAATAAACTTCTAACTGTGGATACTTGAGCTTTTGATCCAATGTGAATGTGCAGGGAATGTTAGCTTCTCTTCCGAGGGTGGCTGTATATGTAGAAGGTCCAGTCATCTTTACATCAGCATCTGCATGAGATGACAATAAATAAAGTGGTTATGTTTGTATGATAAGATAAATACACACACTGCATGCAATCACAAGGGATCCTAGTGCTCCAAGTCATTGGTTCCTTTTGTCCTTTTGTGACCATACAGTAGTTGCAAGGAATGTTAAAGCAGAACTCCAGCAAAAAATAACATGATTGACATGAATAGTCCATTAAAAGACAACATGGTAAAACCAATTTTGCTGCAATATCCAGGTTCAATACAGAAATGCCCCATGCAGGAATTTCTTTTCTGCCACTAGATGTCCTCATTCAGTATGGACAGCGTAATATAACCTACTTTCTGTGAGCCCAGGTCATCCTGAATCCACCGCAGTCTGTGATTGGATAGTGGGAAGAGATGCAACATGAGTTCATCTCTCTGTCACTCTGATTTCTCCTCCTATCAGCATGCCTTTTGTCAGTACATGAGCAGATTGGCTACCTGTGCTGGTACTTCCTCTCACACTCCAGCCCTGCTGTACAGGGACTGTTGTAGGCTGAGACCAGGTCAAATCTGCTAGTATTTAACCACTCCAGCTCCGGAAGACTTGCTCCCCTTCACCGGGTCATTTTTTGTGATACGGCACTGCGTTACTTTAACTGACAATTGTGCGGCCATGCAACGCTGTTCCCAAATAAAATGTATGTCTTTTTTTCCCACAAATGGAGCTTTCTTTTGGTCGTATTTGATCACCTCTGCGGTTTTTATTTGCGCTATAAACAAAAAAAGACAGACATCTTGAAAAAAACAAAACAATATTTTTTACTTTCTGCTATAACACATATTCAATAAAATAAAAAAAAAAAATCTAATTTCTTCATCAATTTTGGCCAATATGTATTCTGCTACATCAAAACATGTATATTGATTGGTTTGTGCAAAAGTTATCGCGTCTACAAACTAAGAGATATTTTTCTATATTTTTTCTTTATTTTATTTTTTTTTACTTGGTGGTGATTAGCGACTTATAGGGGGACTGTGATATTGCGGTGGACAAATCAGACACCTAACTGACCCTTTCACACTTTTTGGGGACCAGTGACACTAATACAGTGATCAGTGAAAAAAATATCCACTGACACTGCACTAATGACACTGACAGGGAAGGGGTTAACATCAGGGGGCAATCAAAAGGTTAAATGTGTTCTTAGGGAGTGCTTGCTAACTATGTGGTGGGGTAGGGTAAAGATCCATGTTCCTGCTTAGCAGAAGCACAGGATCAGTACATTCCCCTCTCACAGAACAATGATCTGCCTTGTTTACATTGGCACAGGGCTGGACTGGGACAAAAATTTGGCCCTGGACTTCATCCAGACTGGCCCACTTTAATTTTGAGTGTCCCCATCAGCAGTCCCCTTACATCAATGTCCCCATTAGCAGTCCCCTTACATCAGTGTCCCCATCAGCAGTCCCCTTACATCAGTGTCCCCATCAGCAGTCCCCTTACATCAGTGTCCCCATCAGCAGTCCCCTTACATCAGTGTCCCCATCAGCAGTCCCCTTACATCAGTGGCTCCATCAGCAGTCCCCTTACATCAGTGTCCCCATCAGCAGTCCCCTTACATCAGTGTCCCCATCAGAAGTCCCCTTACATCAGTGTCCCCATCAGCAGTCCCCTTACATCAGTGTCCCCATCAGCAGTCCCCTTACATCAGTGTCCCCATCAGCAGTCCCCTTACATCAGTGTCCCCATCAGCAGTCCCCTTACATCAGTGTCCCCATCAGCAGTCCCCTTACATCAGTGTCCCCATCAGCAGTCCCCTTACATCAGTGTCTCCATCAGCAGCCCCCTTACATCAGTGTCCCCATCAGCAGTCCCCTTACATCAGTGTCCCCATCAGCAGTCCCCTTACATCAGTGTCTCCATCAGCAGCCCCCTTACATCAGTGTCCCCATCAGCAGTCCCCTTACATCAGTGTCCCCATCAGCAGCCCCCTTACATCAATGTCCCCATCAGCAGTCCCCTTACATCAGTGTCCCCATCAGCAGTCCCCTTACATCAGTGTCCCCATCAACAGTCCCTTTTATTCTCTTTATTCTGCCTATGAAGCCAAATAATTGGAAATATTAGGACCAGGATACACTCAGATTCAGGGTCCCATCTATACGTTTTTTTGGTGCTTTTTGCAAAAACGCACTACAGTCCACTTAACAAGGTTTCCTATGGGATACGTTCACACCTGTGCTTTTTTCAGCTGTTGCATTTTTGGAAAGGGTCAGGGGCTTTTTTTAAATGCAAAATGGTGCTTTTTTTGCTTTTTTGGTTCCACTTCAATGGAGAAGCTGCAGAAGAGCATGTAGTGCAATGAAAATTGGCCAAAAAAACCCCACAAAACGCAATTTGCGTCAAAATCGTGTGTGCAAAAACGCACAGCAAAATGCACTGTAGAATGCACCAATCGCAAACTGCATAGATTTGAACCGAGCCTTAGGCTCCATTCACACTAGCGCGTTTTTTGATGCATTTTGCATTTTGCAGAAATGCACGGGAATTTTTTAACATGGGTTCCTATGGAACATGTTCACATCAATGCCTTTTTGTTTCTCTGCATTTTTGGAAAGGGTCGGGGACTTTTTGTCATGCAAAAAGCAGCGTTTTGCATGTAATGGATTTCAATGGACAAGCATCAAAAACGCAAGTGCACCGTTTTTTGCAGCGTTTTTGCAGCGTTTTTGCAGCGTTTTTGATGCGTTTTTGCCGTTTTATTTATTTATTTATTTTTTTTAAATTTTTTTTAGACTGTAAAAAAAAACTGTAAAAAAAAAAAAAAAAAAAAAAAAAAACGCAAAACGCAAATCGCGGCAAAAATGCCGCAAAAACGCCGCTAAAAACGCTAAAAAAAACGCTGCTCAAAAATGTGGCAAGCATGAAAAAAAAACCTCCAAAAACGCTCAAAAGCAACATGCATAGGTGTGAATCGAGCCTAATGCCGCGTACACACGAGCGGACTTTACGGCGGACTTTGCCCGGCGGACTTTTCGACGTACTTTCCGACGGACTTTCTGAATGAACGGACTTGCCTACACACAATCCACCAAAGTCCGTCGAATTCGTACGTGATGACGTACGACCGGACTAAAACAAGGAAGTTCATAGCCAGTAACCAATAGCTGCCCTAGCGTGGCTTTTTGTCCGTCGAACTAGCATACAGACGGCGGACTTTTCGACCGGACTCGATTTCAACGGATAAATTTTAAACAAGTTTCAAATCTAAGTCCGTCCAACTTTTGAGAAAACAAAGTCCGCTGGAGCCCACACACATCGAATTGTCCGACGAAATCCAGTCCGCCGGGCAAAGTCCGCCGTAAAGTCCGCTCGTGTGTACGCGGCATTATGGCCGGTTCACACTAGACAAACTGGGCTGCACTGAGCAGCCACGCCCAGCAGAGTCCCAACACATAGAAAAGGCAAAAGCTTCATATTGAATAAGGCTGGATTCACACCTATGCATTTTCAGTGCTTTTTGCATTTTGCAGAATTTAACTACAGAACTTGACCCATAGGAAACCATGTTAAATGGAATGTAGTGCAAATCTGCAAAATGCAAAAAGCACTAAAAATGCATAGGTGTGAATCCAGCCTTAAGGATTCTGAAGAAGGCCTAAAGCTGATAAGATTCACTCCTGTTATGAACTCTGCAAGACCTCCCAGGTGTTTTATCACAGTTACATGATAGTTTACATTTTTTGGGTTTATTTGAGATGTGCAAAAGAGAGATCACATAAACACTTATATGTGTAATGTTTATTTAAGTAATGGCAGATACAGATAACAAATGTAATAATATTAGAAAATCTAACAAAAATACTTAGCTATAGATGCCTTTTTCACCACAGAGTCCCCCGTCCTTATGGCGTGGCACAAATGATCATATTAGATGCGTGTGTAATTTCAGCTCTGACATGAGACTCACTTTTACAAGTTTTAGCTGTAGTATATACAGGACTAGTGTGTGAGTAACTGATCATAATTGTTTGTAGAGTGATATCACCTTTTAGAGATGATATTGGACTTGGCCATATATTCAGTTTACAATGCCATTCCTGTAGCATTAGATCAGTTAAAGTGGTTGTAAAGGTACAAGGTTTTTTATCTTGATGCATTCCATGCATTAAGATAAAAAAACCTTTTGTGTGTAGAAGCCTCCCCAGCCCCATTTCTCTCCAGCAATGTCCACGAGTGTCTAAGCCTCCTGGCACACTCCTCCTGATTGGCTGAGACACAGCTGCACCGCCATTGGCTCCCGCAGCTGTCAATCAAAATCAGTCAGCCAATCAGGGGAGAGAGGGGGCGGGCCGGTTTGGGCTCTGTGCCTGAATGGACACAGGGAGCTGTCGGTTCCAGTGTCCCCATAGGAAGCTGCTGACTGTGGGGGCACTTGATAGGAGGGAGGAACTAGGAGCAGCAAAGAGGGACCCAAGAAGAGCAGGATCTGGGCTGCTCTGTGCAAAACCAACTGCACAGAGGAGGGAAGTGTAGCGCTTGGTTGCTACTAGTAACTAACATCTACCATATCACCCAGCTGCCAGACCTCCATCTATCACCTCAAAGACAATGAACAGTCATTTGCGTTGTTTTGTTTTTGTTTATTGAGGGATATAACTTAGTTGGGGGAAAGGGAATATGGGATGCCCATAGAACATATTGCTTTGCCATCATATTAACCACCTCAATACGGGGCACTTTCACCCCCTTCCTGCCCAAGCCATTTTTCAGTTTTCAGCGCTGTCGCATTTTGAATGACAATTGCGCGGTCATGCAACACTGCACCATAATGAAATTTTTTTCAATTTTTTCCCTACAAATAGAGCTTTCTTTTGGTGGTATTTGATCACCTCTGCGATTTTTATTTATTGCCCTATAAACAAAAGAAGAGGGACAAGTTTGAAAAAACACAATATTTTTTACTTTTTGCTATAATAAATATCCAATCTTTTTTTGTTTTTAAACAAATTGTTTCCTCAGTTTAGGCTGATATATATTCTTCTACATATTTTTGGTAAAAAAAAACGCAATAAGCGTATATTGAATGGTTTGCGGAAAAGTTATAACAGCTACAAAATAGGGTATAGATTTATAGCATTTTTATTATTTTTTTTTATACTAGTCATGACGGCAATCTGTGATTTTTATTGTGACTGCGATATTGCAGCGGACATATCGGACACTTTTGACACATTTTTGGGACCATTCACATTTATACAGCGATCAGTGCTATAAAAATGCATTGATTACTGTGTAAATGTGACTGGCAGGGAAGGGGTTAACACTAGGGGGTGATCGAGGGGTTAAATGTGTGTCCTAGGGAGGGGATTCTAACTGTGGGGGAGGGGACTGACTGGGGGAGGTGACAAGGGACACACTATGTACAAGGGACACACCATCGGTCTCCTCTCCTCTGACAGGACGTGGATCTGTGTTTACATACACAGATCCACGGTCCTGCTCTGTTACCCGGCAATCGCGGGTGGGCACGCGCCCCCTAGTGGCTCGGGAGGGCGATCACGTCATATGACGTCTGCCCAGAACAAGACCTGCCTCGTCCCGCAGTCATATGACAGTGGGCGGGCAGCTAGTGGTTAAAGAACTTGAAATTTGGTTGAGCCTTGAAGTACTGATGCACATATAATCAGTGGCGTCTCCAGCTTTCATATTTAGGGGGGGCACATGGGGGGACAGGGACAAAAATAGGGGGGCAATATAAAATGCAAATATATATATATAGATAGATAGATATAGATAAAATATATATAGATAGATAGATATATCTATCTATCCTGGGGCCCTTTACCCCTTTACTACGATCCCACAATGGCCCTTTCACATGTTCTGCAGTGAGCTCCCTTCCTACTGTATTGGGCCCCCCCAGGGTGACAGAGAACAAGAGATATATGTCACCAGCATACCAAGAAAATATAAGGGTCCAAAGCAGTGGGAGAACTATCAGGGTTGCAAAGGTTGTGTTGCCACCGGGCCCTGGTGTTCTGCCACTGTGGGGTTCCCCAGCCTCCTCTTGCTGTCCTGCCCCTGCCCTCAGTCTGTTTTTTCAGTAACTGAGAGTCCTGTGGAGTCCTTCTTGCAACTCGCTCTTCTCCCTGCCAATGAGGATGCAGGGGAAGGAGCAGATCGGGCGGCCGTGGTTGTGTGAGTGCTCGCATTATGCAGTGTCAGCGAGCAGAGGGAGGGGGGAGGAATCACCCACTGGGGACCTTCTCCCTCTCAATAGAGACTGTGTTACCCCAGCGGTGGCCCGAGTAAGATGCGGCCCATCCGATATGAATACAAACAAAAAGAAATTGCCTTTTTGTAAAAAAAAAAAAAAAAAAAAAAAAAAATCTTTTTTTTTTTGGGGGGGGCACATGGTGGGGCCCAGCATAATGTTGGGGGGGTCAGGGCCCCTTCTGGCCCCCCCCTAGGGTCGCCATTGCATATAATATCTACAGTCTCTTCCCCTGCATCACCATGCAGACTATTTCCCCTCCTCTGCGTACCTCCTGCAGACTGTTGCTCCCAGGACTTCTATCCTCCTGCACAAACTTTACTGTAGATCATTATCTTGCCTGTCACATCATCCTCTATGAGCAAAAGAGGCCGCTCTGAACAGTCTCAGTGGCTGGCTGTAATAGTTGTTGTTACTAGGCCAGAGGTCTGCAGTACTTCTCCCCGGTGGCCTAGTAATTTAGTAGCACATGTAGATTGGTGGACTTCCAGCTAGTCCAGTTTGCAAATTCTGCGTCCTCAGTCCGCATTGATTTGACACTTTCCCCACAGTCTCTCCACTGGCCTCGCACCCAGCTCCCCTGGCATGTCTTATCCAGCAATCCAATTTGGACCACTCACCGACCTTCTCCTGTCCCGAGTCCATGATGGAGAACACTAACTGTACATATGTTCCGGCAGCTTCTCCAGCCCCTCTGTTCTAGGATACTTCACGCATGACCGTGTAAAGATGAAGCTCCCTCCCAGCTCTCCCGGGCTCCTCCACTAGGCCTCGCACCCCCCCAGATGGGGATGGGGACCCTGCTACTGCCTAGTACTCCATTTTCCACATCTCCCGGCCGACAACCCTCCCCCAGTGGGCTGGACCTGAGCTTATATGGGAGGCCTGCCTCATGCCAATTCCAATTGGGGATTGATCAGGGCTCCTCATATGAGCTCCCTGCCACTCCAGTCCTGTGCCCTGCCCCTCTTCAAGATCATTCTCCCTGGAAGCAGGGGAGGCGCCCCAGAACTAGAGCACAGGTGGTCACACCCACTGCTACACTAACCACTCCCTGCCCACAGATCAAAACAAACAGGCCTAGCCTGAAGCATAGGCCTGCCCAAATTGACCTGCTCTGGCAGCTTTCCTACAAAAATCCTCACTCTAGCACCTACCTAAGGTAGAGAGTGCTACAGAGGTATAACATGTTTGTTATTTTTTTAAAGAAAAAAACAGACTTTACAATCACTTTAAGGTAAAACCATACTTATGTCCTTATATGGTCCCTTAACCAGGATTTGGAGGCTTTCTTATACAATATGAGCCACAATTAAAGGAGTAATTAATTTTCTCCATCACTGGGGTAACTACAACAGGAACGTGTGAATGTTTCATGACCCTGAACCTGACTTGTGGTTTATCTGTAGTATGACATCCCACTTTTGCTAAATTTAAATTGTAGTTTACCAGTTCTAGGGCCAGCCATCACATCCACATCCTTAAATAGCAAGAACACCTAAAAAGGTGATTGACTCCTAAAAAGATAGGACTTTGAAGGATATGAGGCTGTCACTGAGGTGAGCACACAATCAAGGTAATATTGTACAAACATTATTAAAATTCCATAAAGATAGATACAATCATATCACAAAGTGTAAACATTAGCACAAAGCTAGAGTTGATATTGATATTTATTTCCAGCAAGAATATATTGAGTTCATTGATACAGAGAAGTCCAACGTGTTTCGCAGAGTGGTGTCTCCGCTTCTTCAAGGAAACTCAGTATATGTCAACTTCATCAAAATATAAGTGTGTATGTTTCTATGGATGCAAAGGACCGAGACTGCAAGCTGGCCAAGTAGTCCATGGCGTCAGTACCCACTGGCAGACACTGGATCGCACACAGGTGGATTCAGGAGGAAGCAGTTTATATGCCCAGAATGCTAACAGATCAGCTCAGCAAAGCACCGCACACAGCCATGCAAACAATGTCCACCGTCAGATATACGTGGATATCAGAGTTGACATATACAGAGTTACCCTGAAGAAGCAGAGACACCACTCTGCGAAGCGCGTTGGACTACTCTGTGCCAATTAACTCAATTTATTCTTGCTGGAAACAAGTATCAACTCTAGCTTTGTGCTATTGTTTAAGATATAGGAAGCAGAAAAAAGAGGAAGAAGCGCAAGGGCAGTACATGTGCAGCATAAAAAGATTTTATTGTAAAAACAAGATTTGTAACAAAGTGTTATGCACTCACATAGTGCTCTGTAGGTGGGGGGCTTACAGCGGGCCTGAGGAGAAGCCCACCACTCTGATAGCCAATCAGTGAATACTGATTGGCTATCAGAGCGGTGGGCGGCTCCCCAGTGTGACAGCTCAGGATCACTTCTACACTGAGCAAGCCAGTTGGCATCCTTCTGTGATCCCACGAGGGTTCAGCTCCCCGCTGACACAAGATGATCGCGGCATTACAACCCAAGGACGCAGCAGTCTTTCAAACGCAAATTTTGGGGTAAAAAATTATTTCATGAATTAAAAAAAAAATAAACAGAAAAGTTTGCCCAACTGTTTTGTATAATGTAAAAGATGATGTTATGTCGAGTAAATAGATACCTAACATATCATGCTTTAAAAAGGCGCACACTCGTGGAATGGCGACAAACTACGGTACCTAAAAATCTCCATAGGCGACGCTTTAAATTTTTTTAGCGGTTACCAGGTTAGAGATACAGAGGAGATCTGGTTCTGTTGATTGCAGGGATACCTCACATGTGTGATTTGAACACCGTTTACATATGCGGGCGTGACTTACGCATGCACTTTGCTGCGTGAGCTCGCGGGGACGGGAGCGTTTAAATGTTTTTCTTTTTTTTTTCTTATTTATTTTATTTCTTTAATTTTTTTTACACTATCTCTGTAAAAAAAAAAAAAAAATTCTGATCACTTTTATAGCTGTCACAAGGACTGTAAACATCCCTTGTGACAGTAATAG
The DNA here is from genome assembly GCF_042186555.1 of Aquarana catesbeiana. Classification (NCBI taxonomy): domain Eukaryota; kingdom Metazoa; phylum Chordata; class Amphibia; order Anura; family Ranidae; genus Aquarana; species Aquarana catesbeiana. The sequence goes on along the minus strand of NC_133329.1, from coordinate 69,397,262 downwards.
GTGGGGACAGGTTCTTTTTATGAAGGGATCGGGGGTCTAAAAGACCCCAAATCCCTCCTTTGCACTTCAAAGTATTTAGATCGCCAAAAACGAAGATTCTGAATACTGTAGTTTTTTTTAATTCGGCACCATTGGCAGCCGAGTAAACTGGAAGTGACGTTGTGACGTCGCTTCCGTGTTTTCACATAGGAGACTGGAACTAAGCCATTTCCGGCTTTGATTCAGTCTCTCTAGCCAGTGGAAGTGCCGGATCGCGGATCAGGTCTCCCGGTGGGTTGGGAGGCCCGGGAACATCGGCGGAAGGCAGCGGGAGGGGGGATGTCCCCTCCCGTTCCTGTGGCATAACAACCTTACGGCTTTTAGCCGCAACAGTTGTTATCCCTAAAGAGCCGACTGCCCGCTCTAAAAAAACAGTACTGGGGTGATGCCTGCAGCTGCAGGCATCACCCCGGTATAGTGAAAAAAGAAAAGTGTGTGAGTGTGGCGCTGTCCCAAAGTTGTAAAAGAAATGTCTGCATATATACAATTATATCCAAAGTGTCACGTGTGTATTCCCTTAAGTGAAATATGTATGGCAGTTATTACCACTCCTGTGGGTTAAAGTGACTGGTGATTTAAACATAAGAAGCATAATGAGTGCAATAAATTACATCCAAGGTGTATAGTGCTATATTCCCTCAAAAGGAAAAAACAGTATTGACCACTGCTAAGAGCATGAAGTGGTCTATGTCTAGACACTAGAAAACACAAAGTTGTAATAAATACATCACACGTGACATGCAAAAAATTCTAAAGTGTCTAGTGCTAAATAAATAAATATTAAAATATAGCTCTACAAACGTTACAAATAACAAAGTGACAAGTGCCCTATAAAGAGGTCACTCTGAAAAGTACTAAACACACGTGCCATGCAAATGGTTCTATGATAATAAACAGTTCATAGGGTATGTGCCCGGTGCACTATAAGTGAAAAAAGGCGTCCGTTGTGGGATTCCTCAAAGCACACAATAGGTGTTAATCCAGTGCTGGTGTCTCGCGTTGTGATTGTGCAGAGACTCACCAGCTGTATATCCCCTGCAGGGGTAACGAGTAGTCACGGTATGTGCCACTGTGCAGCAGTACTTGGCAAGACCAGGACCAGGACCAGGATGATATCATAAGGACATAAGAAGAAAGGATTCCATAGTGTGAAACCGTTTAAAACCACTATTTATTAGGTCAGATAAAAAGGGTACTCACATTGTAATGGAAAAAATGAGCGGTGTACAATGCTTAAGTGTCAGCTTTGCAGGGAGATGTCAGCAAGGCGTTCAGTCAAAGGCCACGCCCTAAGTACCCCGGTATAACCCCTGAAAGCCGAGGCCGCATATGTGCTTACGGTCGGCGCTAAGGGGATAAACATGTTTATATTACCTTGATTGTGTGCTCACCTCAGTGACAGCCTCATATCCTTCAAAATCCTACCTTTGTAGGAGTCAATCACCTTTTTACGTGGTCCCACTTTTGCTAATCTATTCAGATTATTTTTCTGTCAAAGCTTTTTAATGCCTGTAAATACTGCTCACCAATTATGTGTTTAGGTCATTGTATAAATAATTATATTACAGAATATATACTGAACATTTATATCCATGTGTGCCAATAAACTCTTCTGGTGTCTCACCCGTAAGAAAAGTGGCCATGACTGAATTCCACTAAACGAAGAAACAAAGGGTGATAGACAATGGCCAGAACAAGGTAGATGAAGGCTACTCTCACACTGTTGCATGTTGGTAAATCATGCAAAGTCACGTACTTTCTCGACATGCACAGAAACGTGCTGCCTTTAGCAGATGTTCAGCAGTGCAATTAATTCTTAATAACACCCCCCACACATCTCCTTATGCGCACCATGCGGCCCGATTTTACAAACGGTTCAGGGAATTCTTTTGTATGTTTCTCGCTTGTAGGGCAGCCCATTGAAATGAATGGGCTGCCCTACACGTAATGCGTAAGAAACGCGCTTCTGCTCCATCTTACCTCTACGGTAAGTAGAAATTCCTTACTAGAAATAGTATGGCAAGCAACAGTGAAACTGTTCCAGGGACATGCAGGTCTGCTTGATCATGGAGACAAGGCGTGGAATGAGACAACACCCTTGTCTGATGGGGGAGTCACATTGGACACAAGCAAATCCCAACCATGCATAAGGCCCCTTTCACACGATCGGACCGTTCAGATCCGCCTGTCAGTTTTGACTACGTCAAAGGTCCGTCGCTGGCGGATTGGATCGGCTGAGATCTGATGAAAACGAACAGGCTGTCCGTTTTCATCCGATCCCTCCATAGGCGGCAGCGGCGCCTGACAAGCCCCTCCCCGCTCAGTGAGCAGAGAGGGACCTGTCATCTGCCGGCTCAGCGGAGATCAACGGACTGATCTCCCGCTGAGCCGGCGGACCGAGGCGGGCTCCGTAGAAATGGAGTCCGCCTCGTGTGAAAGGGGCCTAAGACAGGCAGATATCATTCATTGCTATCTATCACAAGTCTTACTATCAAGCTTACTCCGGAAGGGTTTTGTTTAAAGCAACTGTGATGTAGGTGGAGTGATTACAATGTAATCGACTAGATAGATGAAAGGAGAGAATGAAAGAAGGAAAAATGGAAGATGGAAAAAAGAAGGACAGAAGGAAGGATGGAAATAAGGAAGATATGAAGGAAAGAAAGAAAAAGAAAGAAGGAAAGAAAGAAGGAAGGAAGCAAAGATGGGAGAAAGAAGGAAGGAAGGAACGAAAGAAAGAGAAAGAAGGAAGGAATGAAAGAAGGAAAGATGGAAGAAAAGAAGGGCAGAAGGAAGGATGGAAAGAAGGAAGGAACAAAAGAAAGAAAAAGGCAGAAAGACGTAAAGAAGCAAAGAAGAAAAGAAGGACAGAAGGAAGGATGGAAAAAGTAAAGAAGGAAGGAACAAAAGTAAGAAAAAATAAGAAAGACGGAAAGAAGCAAAGAAGCAAAGATAGATGGAGGGAAAGAAGGAAGGAAAGAAAGAAAGAAAGAAAGAAGGATAGACAGAAGAAAAGAAGGAAAGAAAGAAAAACAAATAAAAGAAAGGAAGAAAGAAAAGAATAGATAGATATAAAAGTTTAGGCTGGCCATACATTATACACCTTTCTTGTACAATTTTCCTTTAGATTTACTAAAACCATATAATATGAGGTCAGACCTAAACCCTTTCAATTTGTATGAAATCAGGTAGGTCCTTGTACTACATAGTTGAAGGTAAATCTAAAGGAAATTGGAAATTGAATAAGAAATTTGTATGGCCAGCCTTAGCTTCAGCTGATAAATAGAGATAGATAGATAGATAGATAGATAGATAGATAGATAGATAGATAGATAGATAGATAGATAGATAGATAGATAGATAGATAGATAGATAGATAGATAGATAGATAGATAGATAGATAGATAGATAGATAGATAAAGCTTCAGCTGCTCTGATAATGAAGAAATTAGGTGGCAGTTTCTGTGTCAGTATATACTGATAGTGTTCCCTACATCATGCAACTAAACTAAGGCTGACCATACATTATGCAATTTTCTTGAAAAATATTTCCTTTAGATTTACCAAAACCATATAATATGAGGTCAGACCTAAACACTTTCAATTTGTATGAAATCAGGCAGACCCTTACACTGCATAGTTAAGGTAAATCTAAAGGAATTTGAACAAGAAAATTGTATAATATATGGCCAGTCTAAGTCTGTTGTTCAATACCTCTCATAATATAACAATGATGCTCCTCTCAGTGAATGAACAAAAGAATAGTGAAATCAAACTGACCTGTATAATAGAGAAGCAAGAGGAGGACGGCTGCCTGTCCATACCCCATGTTGTTCTGAAGGTTCCATACCATTTATTGGTTTTCTTTAAGTTGTTCAGATGTGTTTACGTTCAATATTTCTTACTAGTCTTTCCGGATAGAGGTGTACAAAGGCATCTGATGAATGCCACCTTTGCACAGAGTGACATACAGATTGTATAATCAGATGACATAGAAATTCATTCTTCTGAAACCATCAGTCATAGAGCAGGTCAGGATAAAAAAACGGAAAGGTATAAGAAAAATATTTGTGTAGGTACTATGTGGAAATTACTGACGCTTGTACCAGGAAGTTCCAAGAATTTATGGAAATATAGTTTTCTATAAATATAGAAAAATGATGGGGTGGAGACACCCAGCTACCTCATTAAGGTTATTGGACCTAGGACAAGTCCAAAGGATTAAAGGTACAAAGAAACAAAGGGTGAGATCTGGCGCTTAGGATAATGAAATAAGGTCAGAATATACACATAAACAGATTGACGTGAAAAAGTATATTGGAACTCAGTGTTCAGAGGGGGAAATCTGAAATGGTAGATTGGGTCAAAGCTGTGCACTGGGATTGGCTCTGTGTGAAATCAGGAGGCGGCAGCAGCTGAAGATACAAGCAGAGGCAAGGTTGTATATAGAGGGCACTCTGGATTTCAGTAAAGTCATTTTCAATATTCTAAGCAAACCCTCCATCCATCCGGGTGTCTCCTAGATTTATTTTGCTGAGAAACCACTTTGCACCCCCTAGAATTTCTGGCAATGGCCATCTAGAGTAAGGGCACATGATTACTTACTTCCAGGAATCCATCTTCCCTTAGCTTGCACATGCAGGAAGGAGGATGTGCTTAGCTGAGAAAATCCTCCTCCACTCCTGAAGGCTCCTGAGAGGTATAGCGTCATTTGCCTAGGCATGGAAACCAGGAAGTAACTGAAGAAATGTAAAAAAAAAAAAAGTTTAAAACAAGTAAATATGATATACCTTCCTATCTGATTACTAATGCTAGCAGCATAAGGATTCCCCCCACACATGTCCATCAGTGTCGCCTACCAGTGCCTATCAGTGTTGCCTACCAGTGCCCATCAGTGTCGCCTACCAATGCCCATCAGTGTCGCCTACCAGTGCCCATCAGTGGCGCCTACCAGTGTCCATCAGTGGCGCCTACCAATGCCCATCAGTGTCGCCTACCAGTGTCGCCTACCAGTTCCCATCAGTGGCGCCTACCAGTGCGCATCAGTGGCGCCTACCAGTGTCCATCAGTTTCACCTACCAGTGCCCATCAGTGTCGCCTACCAGTGCCTATCAGTAGGGATGAGCCGAACACCCCCCCCCCCCCGGTTTGGTTCGCAGCAGAACTTGCGAACAGGCAAAAAATTTGTTCGAACATGCGAACACCGTTAAAGTGTATGGGACATGAACATGAATAATCAAAAGTGCTCATTTTAAAGGCTTATATGGAAGTTATTGTCATAAAAAGTGTTTGGGGACCTGGGTCATGCCCCGGGGACAAGTATCAATGCAAAAAAAAGTTTTTAAAACGGTTGTTTTTTCGGGAGCAGTGATTTTAATAATGCTTAAAGTGAAACAATAAAAGTGTAATATTCCTTTAAATTTCATACCTGGGGGGTGTCTATAGTATGCCTGTAAAGGGGCGCATGTTTCCCGTGTTTAGAACAGTACTGACAGCAAAATGACATTTCAAAGGAAAAAAAGTCATTTAAAACTACTCGCAGCTATTAATGAATTATTGGTCCGACAATACACATAAAAGTTCATTGATAAAAACGGCATGGGATTTCCCCACAGGGGAACCCCAAACCAAAATTAAAAAAAAAATGCTTTGGGGTCCCCCTAAATTCCATACCAGGCCCTTCAGGTCTGGTAAGGTTATTAAGGGGAACCCCGCGCCAAAGTTTAAAAAAAAAGTGTCAAAAAGGTTAAAAACCACAAGAGACGGTTTTTGACAAATCCTTTATTAATTTCTTCTTCTTTCATCTTCTTTCTTCTGGTCTTCCTTCGGTGTTCTTCTTCTTCCTCCATCTTCTTCTTCCTCCATCTTCTTCTTCCTCCATCTTCTTCTTCTCCATCTTCTTCTTCCTCCGCTCTTCTCGTCCCGCATCTTCCTCCAGGCTTCTTCTCTGCTCCGTCCGCACGATCCACCTCAGTGGGAGTCTTCCGCCGTGTGACGTTTCGGTTTTCTTATATAACAGAGGTACATAAACGGGTGACCCTGCCCCCCTCTGACAACATGGGGAAAGCCACAGGGAAGTTCCCCGTACGTCAGAGGAGGGCGGGGTCATCTGGTGGCCCCGCCCTCCATTATATAAGAAATGTCAGAAGAACTGAAGCGTCACACGGCGGAAGACTCCCACTGAGGCGGATCGTGCGGACGGAGCGGAGAAGAAGCCTGGAGGAAGATGTGGGATGAGAAGAGCAGAGGAAGAAGAAGACGGAGAAGAAGAAGGTGAAGAAGAAGATGGAGGAAGAAGAAGAACACCGGAGGAAGACCAGAAGAAAGAGGATGAAAGAAGAAGAAATTAATAAAGGACTTGTCAAAAACCGTCTCTTGTGTTTTTTAAACTTTTGACACTTTTTTGTGAAATGGTAGGGGTACATGTGTACCCCATTACCAATTCACACAGGGGGGGCCGGGATCTGGGGGTCCCCTTGTTAAAGGGGGCTTTCAGATTCCGATAAGCCCCCCTGCCCGCAGACATCCACAACCACCGGCCAAGGGATGTGGGAATGAGGCCCTTCTCCCCATCAACATGGGGACAAGGGGCTTTGGAGGACTACCTCAAAGCACCCTCCCAATGTTATGGGCATGTGGCCTGGTACGGTTCAGGAGGGGGGGGGCGCTCTCTCATCCCCCCCTCTTTTCCTGCGGCCTGCCAGGTTGCGTGCTCGGATAAGGGTCTGGTATGGATTTTTGGGGGGACCCCACGCCATTTTTTTTAAATTTTGGTGCAGGGTTCCCCTTAATATCCGTACCAGACCTGAAGGGCCTGGTATGGAATTTAGGGGGACCCCCATGCATTTTTTTTATTTTGGTTCGGGGTTCCCCTGTGGGGCAATCCCATGCCGTTTTTACCAATGAACTTTTATGTGTATTTTCGGACCAACAATTCATTAATAGCCGCGAGTAGTTTTAAATGACTTTTTTTCCTTTGAAATGTCATTTTGCTGTCAGACTGTTCTAAACACGGGAAACATGCGCCCGTTTACAGGCATACTATAGACACCCCCCAGGTACGAAATTTAAAGGAATATTACACTTTTATTGTTTCACTTTAAGCATTATTAAAATCACTGCTCCCGAAAAAACGGCTGTTTTTAAAACTTTTTTTTGCATTGATACATGTCCCCTGGGGCAGGACTCAGGTCCCCAAACACTTTTTATGACAATACCATGCATATAAGCCTTTAAAATTAGCACTTTTGATTTCTCCCATAGACTTTTAAAGGGTGTTCCGCGGCTTTCGAATTTGCCGAATTCCTACCCATCCCTACCTATCAGTTTCACCTACAAGTGCCCATCAGTGTCGCCTATCATTACCGCCTATCAGTGTAGCTTCATCAGTGCCCATCGGTGAGGGAGAAAAATTACTTATAGAAATTGTAATCCCCGCGCCCCGCGCCCCATTGCCTAATTGACTGCTGCTGTGGCATAAGGTGTAGGCCCTTTAAAATCATGTTACAACACGTGTACCCAGCGCTGTCTCAACATCAACAATGTCATACAAAAATCCCAATGAAATAACACAAATACAAAGGGCCCATTAATTTTCAGTGCCCAAAAAAAGTCTTTTATATTAATGGGCAGTCCTTGTGCAGTTGCTATTCATATGCCATGCTGGGCTTCCCTCTTTATGTGCCCACACTCATCAGATAATGGTGGACTCTGCGCCTGAAAAGAAGATATTCATCAGATGGTCTTCCCAATAGATGGTCCACTTATCCTTGTAGTTCTCCAGCAGGTAAAGATAGATCCTTGTGTATGTTATGGGAATTATAACCAGGAATAATCCATAGTGTAATACTGTTTCTTTATTACGTTAAAATCACATTGACAGGCAAATGAAAACTTACACAACACTCCTCTTGTATGTAAGCATATACTAACGCCGTCTTGGAATTCAAAGAGCCGCGGAATGTTTCAAAGGAAACATTTATTATATTGCAGCTTACCAATCCTTAGATGTGGTGGCTGCATTTCTTTTCTTTTTTTAGGCTTTCTATCTTTTTTATTTCCTCCTTGTGATCCTGCCAGTAAATCTGTTGTTTTTCAACAGAACAAGATGTCTTGCACATGTAGCAGTAAGAGAAAAAAACATTTACCACTGACAGGGGTGCTTACAAGGATCTGCTTTATTTATTTATGTAAAACATTTATTCCAAAAAAGGAACAAAACAGTTGCTGTAACTGCTTAAAAAGTATTAGCTGGAATTTGGCTGCAATTTGTTAGTGTATCAAAATCTGCTCTTGTAGTGCCCCCCACTCTGGATGAAGGAGAAAAAAAGACACCTTTGGACAGCAGACTGACAATGCTGCTATAAAGAGGTGTCTTTGTTTCTCCTTCACCCAGAGTGGGGGACACTACAAGAGGGGTGTTACTGGCTGGATCATCAGGTGAAAACAGAACAAAACCTAAAAAAGAAAATGAATGCAGCCATCACATCGAATGATTGGTAAGCTGCAATATGTTCAATTTTATGTTTTGACGTTAATACTGTCCAAAGTGGGAAGCCAACTTTTTTTTTGTACCTCTGTGTTAATATTCATATTAGAGGTTTAGGGTCTGGCATGGATATTAAGGGAAACACCACATGTTTTGTTTTTTTGCTGCATGGTTACCCTTCATGTTTATATCAGACCCTAATCCTCAATGAAGGAACTGATGTGGATATTAAAGTGTTACTAAACCCACAACAGTAAAATCAGTCTGTATATGCAGTAAAGCATGCTTGTTATACTCACTGCGGAATCTAAGGGGTTAATCCTCTGCATTGTGTAAAAAGGCTGTTTGGTCCTGTCACCTCTGATCCTCCCCTTCTTGCACTGTCCCCAATCCATCTCCTGATAGTTCAGAGCCTTGGGGACACTCTACACATGCTCAGTTTGGTGTGTATTGCTATAGAGTTTTTTTGTTTTGGGAGGGTGCATGTGACCAACACAGGACCAATCCAGACAGAGGGTCAGGAGGGTCAGGAGTCTTGCAGCCTCATAGGACAGTCAGAGGAGAATGAAAACTCCTCCTTCAAGCTTTAGCCAGACACTGATAGAAGTCATAAGACTGCTCTATACTGCTGATGAGAAAAGGTATTTAGCAAGTGATATTTACTAAAATAATAGCATTTTCATGTACTGTGTACTGTGGGAGACCAGATATAGTGAATGCCGGGAACTGGGCTTAGTAACACTTTAACCGCTTCCGGACCACCCACCGCATATATACTGTGGCAGGGCGACCTGGCTGCGCAAAATCACATACCTGTACGGGATTTTGTGCACAAGGCGTGACCAGCTCCCGCTGTGATTGGACACAGCCAAGACCCGCTGATCATTCACTGGAGAGGCAGAACGGCGGTCTACCTATGTAAATAAGGCAGACCGCTGTTCTGTCTGAGAAGAAAATGGAGATCTTGTGTTTCTGCTAAGCAGAAACACAGATCTCTTTTTTCCTCCAGTCACAGCATTCCCCACACAGTTAGAAGTCACTCCCTAGGAGCACATTTACCCCCTTCATTGCCCCTGATGTTAACCCCTTCCCTGCCAATGTCATTTATACAGTGACAGTGCATATTTTTTTAGCACTGATCACTGCATTGGTGTCACTGGTCCCCATAAAGTGTCACTTAGTGTCAGATTTGTCCGCCGCAGTCCTTCTAAAAATCGCTGATCGCCGCCATGACTAGTAAAAATAGTTTAAAGAAATTTAAAATCCATAAATCTATCCCATAGTTTGTAGACACTATAACTTTTGCGTAAACCAATCAATATACGCTTATTAGGATTTTTTTTTTACCAAAAACATGTAGCAGAATACACATTGACCTAAATTTTTGAAGAAATTAGATTTTTTACATTTTTTTTATTGGATGTGTTTTATAGCAGAAAGTAAAAAATATTGTTTTTTTTCTTTTTTTCAAAATCGTTGGTCTTTTTTTGTTTATAGCGCAAAAAAAGAAAAACTGCAGAGGTATTCAATTACCACCAAAAGAAAGCTCTGTACGGTACAACGTCGCACGACCGGGCAATTGTCAAAGTAACGCAAAAAGTGGCCTGGTCAGGAAGCCGGTAAAACCCCCCAGGACTAAAGTGGTTAAGGAGGAACCCCTGGATAGGTATGGATATTAAGCCCCGGTTCACACTGGGACGACTTGTCAGGCGACCTAGTCACCTGACAAGTCGCCTCCCGTTCTGTGCTATGGAACCGTTCTAAGGGGAGCGACGCAAGTCGCTCCGACTTAGAAAAAGGTTCCTGTACTACTTCGGGGGCGACTTGGGGCGACTTGCATAGACTTCTATACAGAAGTCGTTTTTCAAGTCGCCCGGGCAGTCGTTTGCAGGTCGCCTCGCTGAGGTGACCTGCAAGTCGTGCCGCCTCTGGTGTGAACCGGGGCTAAAGGGAACCCCACATAGTTTATTTTTAACCCACAAAAGGGAAGAAAAGTGATGTAGTGTGAAAATGCACATACAAATCACACATGTAAACTGATGTCAATGTGCATAGGAACCCACTGAAATGTGTATACATGGCATTCTCTGATTGGATGAGATAATGTCAGCTCCCTCCTCTCAACATCATCCAATCAGAGAATGCCTTATTTTCATTGAAAATAAATTCAAGGTGCTCTGTGAAGGGCGGCCACGTTAGGCGTCCAATTCCCAGTCTTCTGTGTGCAGAGGGAAAGCCGTTTGCACAGAACCTCGGAAGGTTGCCAGGACTATACAGTGATTTACAGTATTCCAGCATGATCAGAAATAAAAAATATATAAAAAATGTAAATAAGGTAGTAGTGCGCTGCCACCTACTGATAGAAATAAATAGTGTACAGCTGCTGCAATCACTAAACGTGTTCCCACATCCACAGTGAATCAATATGAAAAAGTTTGATCGCTCTGCCTCAATAGCAGGGTAAAGTATTGACTGGAACGTGACAATAAATAACTAAAAATGTCGACATTTCATACATACAGCTGTGCTCATAAGTTTACATACCCTGGCAGAATTTATGATTTCTTCTTGTCCATTTTACAGAGAATATGAATGAAAACACAAAAACATTTCTTTCACTCATGGTTAGTGTTTGGCTGAAGCCATTTATTATCAATCAACTGTGTTTATTCTTTTTAATCATAATGGCAACAGAAACTACCCAAATGACCCTAATCAAAAGTTTACATACCCCAGTTCTTAATACCATGTATTGCCCCCTTTAACATCAATGACAGCTTGAAGTCTTTTGTGGTATTTGTGGATGAGGCTCTTTATCTTCTCAGATGGTAAAGCTGCCCATTCCTCTTGGCAAAAAGCCTCCAGTTCCTGTAAATTCTTGGGCTGTCTTGCATGAACTGCACGTTTGAGATCTCCCTAGAGTGGCTCAATGATATTGAGATCAGGAGACAGAGTTGGCCACTTTATTCTGCTGTAGCCAATGACAGGTCGACTTGGCCTTGTGTTTTGGATCATTGTCATGTTGGAATGTCCAAGTATGTCCCATGCGCAGCTTCCTGGCTGATGAATGCAGGTAGGTAGTGTTGTGGTAGGGATTTGAACCAGTGACCCTTTTTACTGCTAGGCGAAAGTGCTATCCACTACACTACTGTGCCGCCCAGGAGCTTACACTCTAAGGTCCCTAACTCACATTCATACATACACATACTAGGGCCAATTTAGACATGATCCAATTAACCTACCAGCATATCTTTTGGACTGTGAGAGGAAACCGGAGTACACGGAGGAAACCCACGCAGGCACAGGGAGAACATGCAAACTCCTTTTACATCATTACCTCCAGAATCACCCTCCTTTTACACCATTACACCCAGCATCAACCCTTACCTCAATAACCTCAGTGATTTTCCTACCTCCAGTTGTGGGGACACCGGCCCCTCAGGTAGTGTTGGCACAAGTGTAGTTTGGGGCGCTTCTCTTCTTCCCCCTAGGGGCGCAGGTATCAGGTGCTCAGAATGTTTGTAAATATACTGCAATGGCCACAGTAAGTGAGAATGTCCTCAATGTGGTTGCTGCAGTATGTCTACAAAGATTCTGGGCCATATCAGAGAATCACCCAGCAACCACATACAAATTCCAGCATTGCTGGATCATTTCCAACAACTTCCCAGGTATGATTATGACTTTACATGTGTGAGTTTTCTTCCTACTGCACGTAGTTTAATTTTTTGTATTTATTACAAAACCTGTGTCGTAGTCTGCCTCGTTACTCCAGTGTAACATTGCCTTACTGAGAATTGATAAATGTCCCACCCCCAATGTATGTAAGGGTTGTTGAACTCTGAGATTTGCCACCAGCAACCGGCAGTCCTCTGATCAGATGTAGATCTCAGCAGAGTGGCAGCAGATCTCTTCTAGACATGTTTTCAGAAAAAAGAAAGTACAATGCATTTTTCATGAGAACATATTTTGAGGTATTGTTGTAGTATTTGCTTTTGTATATATTGGATATGACCTTTACATTTTAAGAGGCTTGTTCTTCCAGATTTTTGGTATTGTATTAAAGGGTAATTGCATTTTCGGGAAAAAAATATAGCAAGAAAAAAATGATACAGCCTGTACAATTGTTATACAAGCCATTGTGTAATTTAATGTTATTAAAAATGACCTTTACAATTCAGTCTCCAGCACTGTCATTTTCTGGTAATTTCAATGCAATATGGCAGCCTGGAAGCTTTCTGAACACAGTTAGTGTACAGAACGCCCCCTAGAAATTTAATTTTCGGCTTGTGTGATTGGCTCACAGATTTTTCCAAAAGTCTGTATTAGGATACAAGTCAGATTTTATGCATCCTCTGAAATAGGAATCATAATTTTGATGAATAAGGGTTAATTACATTTCTAATGTACTCATGAGCAATGCCAATCCATAAATGGTAGGAAATACTTTCTAGATAAGTGGCATTATTGCAAACAGTACAAAATAATGTGTAATACATGTAAACATCAGTTATTACATTTAGGTCACAGAAAAAATATTACAGTCACATCACACATGCAATTTGAAAAGCGGCATGCAACCTGTATCTCTGCTGTACAGATTTAGATGTGCTGTATATCCAAATATAAAGAGTAAGGCTAGGTTCATTGGAGTCCGGTGTGGTTTTGTTCACCAGTTCAGTTGCAAAATTTTACTTGAATGTGCACCTGAACCAGGCCCAAAATCACACAAAACTCTTGAAAAGGGGGCCGAAGCCGCCCCAAACGTGTTGGATACGGTTCAAAACTCCAGAACTAAGCCTTAGAATCTCTATCATGGTTGTGTCCACATTGGGCAGATTTCTCCACACTTTCTGCTCTGCTCTGATGACCGGTTCCTCCTAAGTAGGGATGAGCTTCGCGTTCGAGTCGAACCCATGTTCAACTCGAACATTGTCTGTTCGATTGTTCGCCGAATTGCGAACGATATGGGCCGTTCGCGCCAAATTCGTGTGGCACGTCATGGCCCATAATTCACTGCGGCATCGCAGTGCATTACTGGCTGATGATTGGCCAAGCATGCACTATGACCCGCATGCTTGGCCAATCACAGCGCCGTCAGTAGAGAGAGCTGTAATTGGCCAAAGCCAGGGTGGCTTTGGTCAATTATGGCTCAGGGGGTTTAGAACACGCCCCACACTATATAAGGCCACCTGCACGGCGGCCCTGTGTAGTGTGTTCCGGCGTGCTTAGAGAGAGAGAGAGACAGTGTAATTTCATTTGAGTTAGCTAGATTAGGCAGGACAGTCAGTGAGTTAGCTGCACTTACAGTGTATTGTGTATATATATGCATCCAAGGTGTTGTGTGTATATATATATATATATATATATATATATATATATATATACACTGTATTCAGTTTAGCTAGACCCGTTCCTGTTATCTTCCTACTGACAGGCAGGCTTGTCTTGTTACAGTATTTACAGCTACCTGAAGAAAATTGCTGGTGTTCTTTTGATCCTATTAGTACCACAGTCAGGCAGCTAGACTATTTACAGTTAGTGTAGTGCGTCCTCCTCACAGTGTTCAGTTAAAGCTACAAGTTAGTTTAGTGTGACCTCTGCACAGTGTTCAGCTAAAACTACAAGTTATTGTAGTGCGTCCTCCTCACAGTGTTCAGCTAAAGCTACAAGTTAGTTTAGTGTGACCTCTGCACAGTGTTCAGCTAAAGCTACAAGTTAGTGTAGTGCGTCCTCTGAACAGTGTTCAGCTAAAACTACAAGTTAGTGTAGTGCGACCTCTGCACAGTGTTCAGCTAAAGCTACAAGTTAGTGTAGTGCGTCCTCCAAACAGTGTTCAGCTAAAACTACAAGTTACTGTAGTGCGACCTCTGCACAGTGTTCAGCTAAAGCTACAAGTTAGTGTAGTGCGTCCTCTGAACAGTGTTCAGCTAAAACTACAAGTTAGTGTAGTGCGACCTCTGCACAGTGTTCAGCTAAAGCTACAAGTTAGTGTAGTGCATCCTCCTCACAGTGTTTAGCTAAAGCTACAAGTTAGTTTAGTGTGACCTCTGCACAGTGTTCAGCTAAAGCTACAAGTTAGGTTAGTGCGTCCTCCTCATAGTGTTCAGCTAAAGCTACAAGTTAGTGTAGTGCGTCCTCTTCACAGTGTTCAGCTAAAACTACAAGTTAGTGTAGTACGACCTCTGCACAGTGTTCAGCTAAAGCTACAAGTTAGTGTAGTGCGTCCTCTGAACAGTGTTCAGCTAAAGCTACAAGTCAGTGTAGTGCGTCCTCCTCACAATGTTCAGCTAAAACTACAAGTTAGTTTTTTGCAAGCTCTGCACAGTGTTCAGCTAAAGCTACCTGTAGAAGGTTGGTGGTGTTTTCCTGATCCTATCACTACCGCAGGCAGCTAAATAAGCTACAAGTTATTTTTTTGCGAGCTCTGCACAGTGTTCACCTAAAGCTACCTGTAGAAGGTTGGTGGTGTTTTCCTGATCCTATCACTACCGCAGGCAGCTGAATAAGCTACAAGTTAGTTTTTTGTGAGCTCTGCACAGTGTTCAGCTAAAACTACAAGTTAGTGTAGTGTGAGCTCTGCACTTGTTCAGCTAAAGCTACCTGTAGAAGGTTGGTGGTGTTTTCCTGATCCTATCACTACCGCAGGCAGCTAAATAAGCTACAAGTTAGTTTTTTGCGAGCTCTGCACAGTGTTCACCTAAAGCTACCTGTAGAAGGTTGGTGGTGTTCTCATACTACAGGCAGGCAGCTGATTTTGCTAGCTGCAGTATCAGTATATATATATATATCCCAGCTTAGTGCAGCTACAGGCCATTAGTATGTCTGGAAGGCCAACAAGGAGAGGCAGACAGTCACAAGCCAATAAAAGAGGGCAAGCAGGCTCTGTGTCTAGAGGCAACAGTGCTGGTCGTGGAGACAGTGCATCCTCATTAGCACGTGGCCGTGGGACACACTTGGCCTTATCCTTTTTTTCGGCAGCTGGCCGTGTTGAGCCACAACATGCAGGAGACTTGGTCGAGTGGATGACCAAGCCGTCCTCATCCTCCTCATCCTCTCTCACCCATGCTCAGGGTACCTTGTCTGGCAAAGCAGCTGCCAACCCGGCCTCTTCCCTCGGCTCAATGGCATCAGTGACTCCTTCCCTATCCCCACCATGTCCTCCCGAGGAGTCCCTCGAACTTTTTGACCACAGTGTTGGGTACATGCTCCAGGAGGATGCCCAGCATTTAGAAGGCTCTGATGATGATACTGAGCTAGATGAAGTAACGTGAGCACGGACAGAGGGGATGCCCAAGAAGGACAGCAATCTGGCAGTCATGCTCCCCCTGCTGCAGCATACTGCCAGGTTTACTCCAGTGATGAGGAGGGAGGGGATGATGAGGTCACTGACTCAACGTGGGTGCCTGATAGGAGAGAGGAGGAGGAGGCACATCACCAACGAGGCAGGATGCCCTCCAGGGGCCAGCCTAAGGGCAGCACACTGACTGCATCACACCCCAAAGCTCCGCATGTGCAGGGCTCTGCTGTCTCTGCGCGTTATTCCAAAAGTTCTTTGGTGTGGGCCTTTTTTGAGATGAGTGCATCAGATCGCATCGCTGCTATTTGCAACATATGTCTCAAGCGTATCTCGCGTGGCCAAAACATCTCCCGCTTGGGCACCACATGCTTGACCAGACATATGTTGACCTGCCATGCAGTTCGTTGGCAAGCGTATCTAAAAGACCCACACCAAAGAACAAAGAGGACCTCTCCTTGCTCCTCATCAGCTGAGATCTCCAACCCCACTATACCTTCAGTCCTCTTTGAGACCTGCACTGAGAGGAATGAAGGTGTAGAATTAGGTGTGTCACAGCCAAGTACTTGTGGGCAATCTGCTTTCGGTACAACAACGTCAGATTGTACCAGGCAAATTTCGATGCCCCAGCTGCTGCACCGCCGAAAGAAGTTCACTCCCAGCCATCCACATGCCCAGCGGTTGAATGCTAGCTTGGCAAAATTGCTAGCACTTCAACTGCTGCCTTTTCAGTTGGTAGACTCTGCCCCTTCCATGAGTTTGTGGAATGTGCAGTTCCTCAGTGGCAGGTACCCAAACGCCACTTTTTCTCACGGAAGGCGATTCCGTCTCTCTACCGGCATGTGGAAGGCAATGTCCATGCCTCGCTGGACAGGGCTCGTCAGCGGTAAGGCATGGACAGGGACGTTACCTAAGTTTCACCGCGCATTGGGTGACTCTGCTGGCAGCTGGGAAGGATGCAGGACAAGGTGCAGTAGTGTTGGAGGTTGTTCCGCCACCACGCCTCCAAAATGCCACTACTAATGATTGTGACACACCTCGTTCCTCCACCCCCTCCTCTTCTTCTTCCTCCATGGCCTCTTCCTGTGCTTTGTCCTCAGAACCAGCGGTGCTCCGTAGCCGTTCAAGGGGCAATGCAAGTATGCAGGCCAAAAGATGCCATGCGGTGCTTGAGCTGGTGTGCTTGGGGGACAGGAGCCACACTGGGGCAGAGGTTCTGTCAGCTCTGCAGGGGCAGGTTCAGAGGTGGTTGACTCCACGCCAACTTAAGGCAGGAATGGTGGTTTGCGACAATGGCACCAACCTCCTCTCTGCCCTCCGACAGGGACAAATGACCCATGTGCCCTGTTTGGCTCACATCCTTAACTTGGTGGTGCAGCGGTTCTTGGGCAGGTACCCGGGCTTAGGTAGGCAGGGCAGGAAAGTCTGTGTGCATTTCTGCCGGTCATATAATGCCAGTGCTCAGCTGGCAGACCTCCAAAAGGAGTTTAACCTGCCCAAGAACCGCCTAATCTGTGACATGCCCACCAGGTGGAACTCAACGTTGGCCATGCTGCAGCGGCTGCACATGCAGCAGAGGGCCATCAATGAGTACCTGTGCGACTTTGGCACCAGGACAGGGTCAGGGGAGCTTGTTTTTTTTCCCCACACCAGAGGGCCATGATCAGGGATGCATGCACTGTCCTGTCACCATTTGAGGAGGCCACGAGGATGGTGAGCAGTGACAGTGCATGCATCAGTGACACTGTTCACCTGTTGGAACACACACTGCGTGGAATAATGGACAGGGCACTTGAGGCAGAACAGAGGCAGGAAGAGGAGGACTTCCTTAGATCTCAAGGCCCCCTTTATCCAGATAGTGTTCCTGCGTGCCCGCCGATCACACAGGAAGAGGACGAGGAGGAGGAGGATTGTGTCAGTATGGAGGTGGAGCCTGGCACTCAGCAACAGCAGCAGTCTTTAAGGGATCAGTCCCAAGAAACACATGGACTTGTACGTGGCTGGGAGGAGGTGGCTGTGGACCATGTCGTCCTTAGTGACCCAGAGGACTCCGGACCGAATGCCTCAGCTAACCTACGGTGCATGGCCTCCCTGATCCTGCAAAGCCTGGGTAAGGATCCTCGTATTCGTGGTATCAAGGAGAAGGACCAATACTGGCTGGTGACCCTCCTTGATCCACATTACAAGAGTAAGGTTGCGGACCTTATCTTGCCATCGCAGAGGGAGCAGAGGATGAAACATCTTCGGGAGGCCTTGCAGAAAGGTCTGTGCAACGCGTTCCCAGGGACTGGGAGGTTACAAACTCCTGTTTCTGGATAACGTGTTGCTGAGGCTTCGGTCAGTCAAAGAAGGAGTGGTGGAGAAGGTGGCCGTCTGACCAATGCGTTCATACAATTTTTTAGTCCGCAGCCCCAAGGTATGATCGATTCCAGCAACCATCGCCAGCGTCTGTTTTACATGGTGCAGGAATACCTAGGGGCAAGATCTGACTTGGACACCTTTCCCACCGAAAATCCTCTGGGTTACTGGGTCTTGAGGATGGATCACTGGCCAGAGCTTGCACAGTATGCAATTGAGCTACTGGCCTGTCCTGCATCCAGCGTTCTTTCGGAACGCACATTCAGTGCTGCTGGAGGCTTTGTAACCGATCACAGGGTGCGTCTGTCCACCAACTCGGTCGATCGACTAACCTTCATAAAAATGAATCAGTCTTGGATCACCACCAGCTACCAAGCACCTGATGCTGATGTAACCGAATCATTTTTTTTAAAATCTCAGATCCCTTCAAAGACTGCCTATGTTGATGCTGAGTGACTATCCTGAGTAATTATCCTCTTCCCCCTCAATGATCACGCTGATAGCTTGAAAGAACATTTTTGGTTCTGGGCGCCGCCACCAGTGCCTAAGGCCCAATTTTTCAGCCCCTGTTTAACAGGGGCGTGTAATTACAATTTTTGATGCAATACTTTGCAGCAGGACTCTTTCCTGCATTCCAACTAGAGTATCTGTGAGAGGTTGCAGTGTTGTGGCACCAGTGCCTAAGGCCCAATTTTTCAGCCCCTGTTTAACAGGGGCGCGTAATTACATTTTTTGATGCAATACTTTGCAGCAGGGCTCGTTTCTGCGTTCTAACTAGAGTATCTGTGAGGGGTTGCAGTGTTGTGGCACCAGCACCAGTGCCTAAGGCCCAATTTTTCTGCCCCTGTTTAACAGGGGCGTGTAATTACAATTTTTGATGCAATATTTGCAGCAGGGCTCGTTCCTGCGTTCCAAATAGAGTATCTGTGAGGGGTTGCAATTGTTCAGACCCTGTTCAACAGGGGCATGTAATTACAATTCTTGATCTAATATTTCACAGCAGGGCCCGTTTCTGCGCCCACCAAGAGCGAGTGAGGACTTACAGTGTTGTGGCACTAGCACCACCACCACCACCAAAGGCCCAATTTTTCTGCCCCTGTTCAACAGGGGCATGTAATTACAATTCTTGTTCTAATATTTCACAGCCGGGCCCTGTGAGGGCTTACAGTGTTGTGGCCACAACAACACCTAAGGCCCAAATTTCTGCAGAGTATATAGGGCAGGCCCCTACTTTCAAACATCCAACTTACAAACGACTCCTACTTGCAAACAGAAGGAGACAACAGGAAGTGAGATGAAATCTTCCCTTAGGAAGGGAAATTCTCTCCTGTAAGAGTTAATATTGGAAAAACATTTCTCCTTTCTACTGATGCTTTATCACCAATCCTTGTTTCACAAAAACCCCCAAATTTTCAAAAAACATTTGTCATTGGGACAAAAAATGAGGTGAAATCTTCTGAAGAGGAGCACAGACAGCAAAACAAATGTCACAGGGGTGATAACCCTTCCCTATGTTTTCCAAAAAGCTTAAAATAGATTTTTTGGCTGGAGCTAAACACTTTTAAAATGTACCAGTTCAAAATTACAAACAGATTCTACTGAACAACAAACCTACAGTCACTGTCTTGTTTGCACCGCCTGTATACTGCTGTTCAGAGTACAGAGCCTGTATACTGCTGTTTCCTTTTTTAATTTGGGTGCGGGGTTCCCGTTAATATCCATACAAGACCCAAAGGGCCTGGTAATGGACTGGGGGGTACCCATGCCGTTTGTCTCACTGAATTTCATCCATATTGCCAGGACCCGACATTACATTAAAGCTGCAAGCAGTTTTAAATGACTTTTTTTCCTTTAAAAATGACATTTTGTGCAGGGACTGTTCTAAGCATGGGAAACACGCGCCACTTTACAGGCATACTATAGACACCCCCCAGGTACGATATTTAAAGGAATATTTCACTTTTTTTTTTTTTTTACTTTAACCACTTCAGCGCCGGAAGGATTTACCCCCTTCCTGACCAGAGCACTTTTTACAATTTGGCACTACGTCGCTTTAACTGCTAATTGCGCGGTCATGCAATGCTGTACCCAAACGAAATTTGCGTCCTTTTCTTCCCACAAATAGAGCTTTCTTTTGATGGTATTTGATCACCTCTGCCGTTTTTATTTTTTGCGCTATACACGGAAAAAGACCGAAAATTTTGAAAAAAAATGATATTTTCTACTTTTTGTTCTAAAAAAAATCCAATAAACTCAATTTTAGTCATACATTTAGGCCAAAATGTATTCGGCCACATGTCTTTGGTAAAAAAAATGTCAATAAGTGTATATTTATTGGTTTGCGCAAAAGTTATAGCGCCTACAAACTAGGGTACATTTTCTGGAATTTACACAGCCTTTAATTTATGACTGCCTATGTCGTTTCTTGAGGTGCTAAAATGGCAGGGCAGTACAAAACCCCCACAAATGACCCCATTTTGGAAAGTAGACACCCCAAGGAAATTGCTGAGAGGCATGTTGAGCCCATTGAATATTCATTTTTTTTGTCTCAAGTGATTGAATAATGACAAAAAAAAAAAAAAAATTACAAAAAGTTGTCACTAAATGATATATTGCTCACACAGGCCATGGGCATATGTGGAATTGCACCCCAAAATACATTTAGCTGCTTCTCCTGAGTATGGGGATACCACATGTGTGGGACTTTTTGGGAACCTAGCCGCGTACGGGGCTCCGAAAACCAATCACTGCCTTCAGGATTTCTAAGGGCGTACATTTTTGATTTTACTCCTCACTACCTATCACAGTTTTGAAGGCCATAAAATGCCCAGATGGCACAAACCCCCCCCCCCAAATGACCCCATTTTGGAAAGTAGACACCCCAAGCTATTTGCTGAGAGGCATGTTGAGTCCATGGAATATTTTATATTTTGACACAAGTTGCGGGAAAGTGACAATTTTTTTTTTTTTTTGCACAAAGTTGTCACTAAATGATATATTGCTCACACAGGCCATGGGCATATGTACAATTGCACCCCAAAATACATTCTGCTGCTTCTCTTGAGTACGAGGATACCACATGTGTGGGACTTTTTAGGAGCCTAGCCGCGTACGGGGCCCCGAAAACCAATCACCGCCTTCAGGATTTCTAAGGGTGTACATTTTTGATTTCACTCTTCACTACCTATCACAGTTTCGGAGGTCATGGAATGCCCAGGTGGCACAAACCCCCCCCAAATGACCCCATTTTGGAAAGTAGACACCCCAAGCAATTTGCTGAGAGGCATGGTGAGTATTTTGCAGCTCTTATTTGTTTTTGAAAATAAAGAAAGACAAAAAAAAATATTTTTTTTTCTTTTTTTCATTTTCAAAACTTTGTGACAAAAAGTGAGGTCTGCAAAATACTCACTATACCGCTCAGCAAATAGCTTTGGGTGTCTACTTTCCAAAATGGGGTCATTTGGGGGGGTTTTGTGCCACCTGGGCATTCCATGGCCTCCGAGACTGTGATAGGCAGTGAAGAGTGAAATCAAAAATTTACGCCCTTAGAAAGCCTGAAGGCGGTGCTTGGTTTTCGGGGTCCCGTACGCGGCTAGGCTCCCAAAAAGTCTCACACATGTGGTATCCCCGTACTCAGGAGAAGCAACAGAATGTATTTTGGGGTGTAATTTCACATATTCCCATGGCATGTTTGAGCAATATATCATTTAGTGACAACTTTGTGCAAAAAAAAAAAAAAATTTGTCTCTTTCCCGCAACTTGTGTCACAATATAAAATATTCCATGGACTCGACATGCCTCTCAGCAAATAGCTTGGGGTGTCTACTTTCCAAAATGGGGTCATTTGGGGGGGGTTTGAACTGTCATGGCATTTTATGCACAACATTTAGAAGCTTATGTCACACATCACCCACTCTTCTAACCACTTGAAGACAAAGCCCTTTCTGACACTTTTTGATTACATGAAAAAATTATTTTTTTTTGCAAGAAAATTACTTTGAACCCCCAAACATTATATATTTTTTTAAAGCAAATGCCCTACAGATTAAAATGGTGGGTGTTTCATTTTTTTTTTCACACAGTATTTGCGCAGCGATTTTTCAAATGCATTTTTTGGGGAAAAAACACACTTTTTTACATTTTAATGCACTAAAACACACTATATTGCCCAAATGTTTGATGAAATAAAAAAGATGATCTTAGGCCGAGTACATGGATACCAAACATGACATGCTTTACAATTGCGCACAAACGTGCAGTGGCAACAAAATAAACACATTTTTAAAAGCATTTAAAAGCCTTTACATGTTACCACTTTCGATTTACAGAGGAGGTCTACTGCTAAAATTACTGCCCTCGATCTGACCGTCGCGGTGATACCTCACATGCATGGTGCAATTGCTGTTTACATTTGACGCCAGACCGACGCTTGCGTTCGCCTTAGCGCGAGAGCAGGGGGGACAGGGGTGCTTTTTTTTTTCTTTTTTTTTTTATTGCTTTTTTCTTATTTTTAAACTGTTCCTTTCATTATTTTTTTTTTAATCATTTTTATTGTTATCTCAGGGAATGTAAATATCCCCTATGATAGCAATAGGTAGTGACAGGTACTCTTTTTTGAAAAAATTGGGGTCTATTAGACCCTAGATTTCTCCTCTGCCCTCAAAGCATCTGACCACACCAAGATCGGTGTGATAAAATGCTTCCCCAATTTCCCAATGGCGCTATTTACATCCGGCGAAATCTAAGTCATAAAATGCTCGTAGCTTCCGGTTTCTTAGGCCATAGAGATGTTTGGAGCCACTCTGGTCTCTGATCAGCTCTATGGTCAGCTGGCTGAATCACCGGCTGCATTCTCAGGTTCCCTGTTGAGACAGGAGAGCCAGAGAAAAACACGGAAGTTGGTGGGGGGGGGGCATTCTCTCCCACTGCTTGTAAAAGCAGTCTAGAGGCTAATTAGCCGCTAGGATTGCTTTTACATGAAAGCCGACCGCTGGCTGAAAAGAATGATACCAAGATGATACCTAAACCTGCAAGCATCATTCTGGTATAACCACTCAAAGTCGTGAATGGCGTACCTGAAGACAAAAAAATGGTTAACAATAAAGCACAGAAAACGGTAAAGTATAAAAAATTGCATACCTGAAAAGCAAACGTGATAAAACATAATAACAATAAAACATTGCAGAATAGAATACAGTAAAAAAGAGCAGAACAATAGAGAGAATAGAGAGAGAGAGAACAATAAAATGACAACTATTATTTTTTATTTTATATTTTTGTTTGTGTGTTTTTTTTTTTTTTACAGTTTTTTTGTAACTGTAACTTTTATAACTGTAACCGGTTCCAGGTTCGGGTCTCTCAAAATGCGATGGCATCTTGGGAGACCCTGTGAAAGTGTGTCCTAGTCTGTGCAATGCTGTACCCTACGCTAATACTCAACTAGTGAATGGTAGCGTTCAAAACATTCACCAATGCAAAGACCAGGATTGACAGGAGGGACAATAATAGCGGGTGTCACGCCTATATCCGCGCTTGCTGCAGACACAACATCTTTTTTGGGGGGGTTAGTTGGGTAGGGGTACTCGGGAGGACATAAAAATGCCTCTCATGCAGCCGACTGCATTTGGTTGGGGATGTGAATGGGGGAAGTACGGGTGCTGCAGAAGTGGTGGGTTCCCAATTAGGATTGGCGAATGCAGCAGGAAGGGCACTATGGGTACGACGGGCCTGTGTTTGTCTTTTTGGTGGCAGCGGGACACTACTTGTGCTTGCCACCTCACCAGCTTGAACTGCACTTATGGGACTCGCCACGTCACCAAGTGTTACTGCAGTGCTGGTTTGACTACGACCGGGGTGTACTAGGCCGCTGGCGCTTGCCAGTTCACCAAAACGCTACCAAAAAAACTGTTAGCGATTGCAGGGATCAGGCCTGACTCTGCGAATGCTGCAGTTATGCGTTTAGTGTTTTGTAAGTGACAGTGATCGATCGATACTACACTTGGGTGGGCTGGGCTGGGCCGGGTGGAGGGGCAAAACGCAGGTGCTAGCAGGTATCTGGGTTGATCCCGCTAACACTGCGTTTTTGGGAACCCTAAACTGCTGGGGACGCCAGTATAGATCTGATCAGATCAGATATTGATCAGTTCAGATACTATATCACTAAGGGAGGTGTACGGTGCGTGCGTGGGTGTTAGCGCTACTGGCACTAACCTGACGCTGCCTGGGGCTGGTGCTTGCCAGTTCACCAAAACGCTACAAAAAAAACTGTTAGCGATCGCAGGGATCAGGCCTGACTCTGCGAACGCTGCAGTTATGCGTTTAGTGTTTTGTAAGTGACAGTGATCGATCGATACTACACTTGGGTGGGCTGGGCTGGGCCGGGCGGAGGGGCAAAACGCAGGCGCTAGCAGGTATCTGGGCTGATCCCGCTAACACTGCGTTTTTGGGAACCCTAAACTGCTGGGGACGCTAGTATAGATCTGATCAGATCAGATATTGATGCGTTCAGATACTATACCACTAAGGGAGGTGTATGCTGCGTGCGTGGGTGTTAGCGGTACTGGCGCTAATCGGACGTTGCCTGGGGCGACGCATATCACCGCCGGGCGATCAGGGGGCTAAACCTTTATTCGGTAATAAACAGCGGGTGCCCTGACACTATAAAAAGTAAACGAACTAACCAGCGTCACCCGTAACGGTTATACGGTGATCAGTGGTGAAAGGGTTAACTAGGGGGCAATCAAGGGGTTAAAACATTTATTAGATAGTATATGGGGGTCCCTGTCGCTATAAAACGCTGACGGCGAACCTAAATATTTACATCCCTAACTAGCGTCACCAGCGACACTAATACAGCGATCAGAATAATGATCGCTTAGCGACACTGGTGACGGGGGGTGATCAAGGGGTTAAAACTTTATTAGGGGGGGTTAGGGGGGTATCCTAGACCTAAAGGGGGCCTAACACTCACTGTCCTAACACTGGAACTGTCACAAACTGACACCAATACAGTAATCAGAGAAAAAAAAAAAAAAAAACCTGCTTGGTGTCAGTTTGTGACAGGGGGGGTGATTGGGGGGTGATCGGGGGGCGATCGGGGGGGCGATCGGGGTGTTTTGTGTGCCTGGCATGTTCTACTGTGTGTGTGTGTGTTGGTGCACTCACATTACAGTCTTCTCTCCTCGGCCCGGAACGGAAATTACCGAGCCGAGGAGAGATGACATCATTTCCTCTGCCTCTGTGTACAATACAGAGGCAGGGAAATGATCCCATTGGCTGGGAGCGATCGCGAGGGGGGGCCACGAATGGATGGCCTCCCCCTCACCACCGATTGCCGGGGGAGATTTGCCGACCGCCGCAGGCACCGATCGGACCCCCCACCCGCGGGCAGGCAAGGACGTACAGGTAAGCCCTTTTGCCTGCCCGTGCCGCTCTGTCGACGTACATCATCGTGCGGCGGTCGGCAACTGGTTAAGCATCATTAAAATCACTGCTCCCGAAAAAAACGGCCGTTTTAAAAAGTTTTTTTTGCATTGATACATATCCCCTGGGGCAGGACCCGGGTCCCCAAACCCTTTTTAGGACAATACCATGCAAATTAGCCTTTAAAATGAGCACTTTTGATTTCGAACGTTCGAGTCCCATAGATGTCAATGGGGTTCTAACGTTCGTGCGAATTTTCGGTCCGTTTGCAGGTTCTGGTGCGAACCAAACTGGGGGGTGTTCGGCTCATCCCTAGCTGTAACATCTGAGGCTTTGCTGAAGAGCGATATATAAAAATGTAAATTATTGTGAAGATAACTGTTATCATGGAATACAATCTAAGTAAAAATTCAAAGTTCTCTCACTTGGAAAAGCAGTTCGATTAAAGATTGGCTGTGCTGGCCTTTTTCTAATGCTTACTTGGTTGATGAGGTAGTTGGCTAAAGTTCAGAAAACATTTTAAAACTTTACTTTGTATCAGAGCTCCTGTTTCCCCAATCACTTACTGATATTTTTAAAATCATCCACTGGTGACGATTGGAGGCTCATCTAATAATCTCTAATCATTCACACTGTGGCCAATCAGAAGCCAACACATCCCTTGGACACTGGAATCAAATCATTAAATGACACAATTGGAGAGATTATTAAATGTGAGCCATCCTCACTGTCACTTGCTACTGTCAGCAGTTGGGGACTTTCAATGACATTAACAAAATCATTACTAAAGTGATGGACGAGGGTGGAATGCTGAAGCAGAGTAAATATTTTACATTTTTTAATGTCAAATATTAAGGTCTGTAAACAGTTTTTTTTTCAGCAGAGCGGTTACAATAAGTCTGGTAAATAAGTGAAAAAGGACCCTGGAGCGCCACCTACTGGTTGGACACATGAAATTAATTTTTTTTAAATCTGTTTTAGTCCTGATCTGAAAGTGTTGGCTAAACATTGGCAGCAATATTGAAAATACCACCATCATTTTGGGCCCTATACATACACTCTAAGGCCATTGCTAAAACTTCCAAGTCTTCAGAGGTGTCTATTTTGCTTAAAAGGTTTCCAGATAGCATTAAAACTTTTATTATGCCTAATACAGACTATACCATAAATTATTGGTAACAGATCATTTGTAGAATCAATTACCAATCAATTTAGGTTGTAACCAGGATAGCAGGTGATGGGAATCTTACCGGCAGGTCCACAGACAGCAGTAAATCGTGCAAGAGGCTTCTTCACTGTGAAAATATGGAATAAAAATATGGAATAGACTCCCTAAGGCTGGGTTCACACTGCAGCATGGATCGGCTCACAGCAGGGGTCCAGTGTGTCCCTGTTCACCATTTCAGGTCCGATTTCAGCACGAATATTTGGCTGAATTCGGACCTGAAACGAACCAGAAGACGCACAGGACTCCTGTGCAATTCGCACCAGAGCCGCTCCGGAGATGTGTGAACCAGTTCCATAGAGAGACGATCACAATCGCCTGACGTGTGAATTGGATGCGGGGAAGCCCACATCAAATTTGCAATAGTGTGAACCCAGCCTCAAGAACAAGTTCTGGCCAACTCAGTAGATTGTTCTAAAAAGGATATGGATCCTAAAAGCACAAAATATAAATGGATATTGGCATTTATAGGTAATAACACCAGGGATTGTTGATCCTGGGAACTGCCATCACAGGAACAGAAAGTAATGGCCCGGAGCTGAGTGTAACTAGGGGTAGGGCCAGCATGACTGGGGTGGGTCAGTGAGGCGTGGGCATGGGTTTAGGAGGCAGGACATTGGGGGGAGTTTAGGTATCTTTGGGGGGTGGAGTTTAGGAGCGGTAATCAGTGAGGGTGAGAAGATTTCGAGAACAGGTGATTTCCCGGCTAGCGGTCCCCGTTAGGCAGAGCGGCACGATGGTAACTTGTGATGGTAGCTGTTTGAGAGATTGTGAGAGGAGACGGAGGCGAGAGGCGCTGACTGGCTGCAGGCTACTGTGTCTAGTTTATTGCAGGTCCCCAGCCAGGCACCCTCCAGTGCGGCCACGTGCTAGGAGGTCAAGGCCTCCTGAGCGTTTCAGCCCGCCGCTGGATGGTGCCCGGGAGCGAAGTGGCGGCGCGGTGCAGGATCTGGTGCCGCCTGCCAGGAAGAAGCCGGCGGTGGATGGTGGAGCGGCCGGGATGAATCCCCGTTCCCGCTCCTCCTGCGGTGGATACTAGAAGGACAGCGGCCACCTCTCAGGGCCCCCCGCCTGAGCGGAGGGCGGCTCGGCGGGGGAGAGATTGCTCGACGTCTCTGGCTTGTTGCCAGGAACGGCCGGGGCCTGTAATCCAGAATGCAGAGGGAGGAGGAGACCGGTAGATGTGCCACTGCATCATCGTGGGGACCAGGGCGGTATACGGTCCAGATCTGCGGCCAGGCGGGCTTCTCCTGCCTAGCCTGAGGCTCAGCATGGCAGTCGCATGGAGCGTGAGGCACGGAGTGGTGTAGCGTGTGGTGAGGACGTCACTGCAAGGCGCTCGACAGCGACGGGGAATCCGATGATGCGGCCTACTGACATTGCTCAAGGAGGGGCCGGGAGTTCCCAAGACAGTCTGTCGGAGGGAGAGTTGGATGAGCGGGATGCGAGCATGATCCAAGAGGTGGTGCGTAGAATGGGCGACACAGCTGGATGTCCGGTGCGGCAGCGACAGCCAGGTGAAAACCTTTCTGTAACTTTTTCCTCTCCTGTCCTTAGCGAGGGGACTTCTGGGTGCAGGGATGGGAGTACTGGGGTAGTTATGGGTTAAGGGGTTAGGTCAGGGTAGTGGGTCGCTGTCCATTGGAGTAACGGGGGAGCGAGATGTGGGGGTGGTGCAAACATTGTTGGCGGGGTTGCGTGAGGTGTTGGCGCGTTGTGAGGCTGATACGCGGCCCGTAGCGGATGCTTCCCCGGTGGCGGCGTGGGCTGCAGCCCACGTTGCTACTGGTCCTGGGTCTAGGCAGGCGGGGTCAGCCCCGGTGGTGTCGGTGGGAAGTCCAGGGCTGGTAGGGGGTCCGAATACGAGTGGTGTAGGGGTGGTCCATACGGTGGCCCTGCTGGTGGCGCCGGCAGTGGTGGCGGGTACAACGGCGGCAGCTGGTGATGCTGTGGCGGTTGGTAAAGGGACAGTAGGTGTGGATGGGGTGTGTTTGGCGGATGCTGCCAAATGCGAAGTATATGTCTGTTTTGAGGGGCCTTTGGGCGCTCATTTGAAGACAGAGATGAAAGAGCACATTTGGAAAGGTGAGTATGTCAAAATCTTCTCTTTGCTTCCCTTGGAGAAGTTTAACTTGGACAAAATTAAACCCGATGAGAGCAAGAAAGAGGAGGAGGAGAAGCGGCGTTATAGATTGATCCCGCGCACGTTTGCAAACTGGTTGCAAGCGTTTGCGATTTTGGCGAGCGTGATTGGGGAAAAGGCGCCGGGGAATTGCTTGCTGCTTTTTTGCTACCTTGATTCGATTGGGGAAGCGCAAAGGGTGTATGGGGGGACTGCTTGGCTGTGCTATGATGTGCAGTTCTGGCAGAGGAAGGCAGTCCACCCTTCTTTACGGTGGGACCATAAGGACATTAGCCTTTGGATGTAGCTAATGTCCTCTCCTAGAAGTTCGGGGCCTCCCTTTCAGGGTGGGGCCGGGGGTTCGGGCTCAGCCAAACAACCGGCCGGTAGTCGCATGGGTTTCTGCTGGCAATTCAATGCAGGCACCTGTAAATTCGGGGCAAAGTGTTGTTTCCGACATTAGTGTTCCACATGTGGGGGTTCACATTCACAGTCCCGGTGCTTTAAGCAGGGACGGGGAAAAGGTGGGGATGTTGGAAGAAGGGATGACGCCGGAGATGGTAAAAAGGATGGTCCCCTTCCTAAGGCGCTATCCTGATCGAGCCGCGGCTGAGCTTTTGGAGTTAGGGTTTACGGAGGGTTTCAAATTGAATAGTCGGTTGCAGGTGATTCTGCCGATGGCAGATAATTTAAAGTCGGCTAAAGAACACCCTGGGGTTGTCACGGAAAAGTTGTTAAAAGAAGTTTCGTAGGGACGTATGGCCGGCCCGTTTGAGTTGTCGCCGGTACCGGACTTGGTCATATCCCCTTTGGGTGTGGTTCCTAAGAAGGAGCCGAACAAGTTTCGGCTTATTCATCATTTGTCCCATTAGCGTGGGGGTTCAGTTAATGACTCTATTGACCCGGGCCTGTGTACTGTGTCTTATACGTCTTTTAATACGGCGGTCGATTGGGTCCAGCGTTTGGGAAAAGGGACCTTATTGGTGAAAACGGCTGCTTTTCGCCTCTTGCCGGTTCATCCTGATTGCTGCCGGCTGTTGGGATGTCGGTGCCAGGGAAAATTTTTTGTTGATCGATGTTTGCCCATGGGGTGTGCGATCTCCTGTTCATTGTTCGAGCAGTTTAGTAATTTTTTAGAATGGGCAGTGCGGGATGTGTCCGGCTTGTCATCCGTCATCCATTATTTGGATGATTTTTTGTGTATAGGGCCTGCGGGGAGCATGGTATGTTCATCTCTGTTGGCCAAAATTCAGCATCTGTTTGAAGACTTTGGGGTGTCGTTGGCCGCTGATAAGACGGAGGGACTGGCTACTGAGTCGTGTTTTTTAGGTATCGTTATCGATACGGTGGCTATGGAGTGCCGTTTACCTGTGGACAAGTTGGTAGGTTTGCGGCTGGAGGTGGCCCGGGGCTTTAAGGGTGCAGAAGATTCAGCTTCGAGCGTTGCAATAGTTGCTTGGCAAGTTGAATTTTGCCTGCCACATCATGCCCATGGGGCGTGTTTTCTGCAGGCGCCTTGCGGCGGCCACGGCCAGTGTCCGTGCTCCGCATCATTATATTCATTTAGGGGTGGATTACAAGGAGGATTTGAAGGTTTGGGACTCGTTCCTGGCAACCTATAATGGTTGCTCTCTGTGGTTGGAAAAAGTTGTTTCCAGCTTTGATATGGAACTGTTCACTGACGCGGCAGGTTCTGGCGGTTTTGGGGCTTTTTACCAAGGTAAGTGGAGCGCCGGGGAGTGGCCGGCATCCTGGAGGGAGGATGGTTTGGTATGTAATCTGGCGGTGTTGGAATTGTTTCCCATAGTGCTGGCAGTGGAGCTATGGCGGGAAGACTTTTGGAATCGCCGTGTGCGTTTTCATTGCAATAATATGGGGGTGGTACAGGCCATCAATAATAATACTGCTTCTTCCCCACTGGTTGTACGCTTACTGCGGCATTTGGTTTTGCTTTGTTTATGTATTAACTGTTTTGTGACTGCGCTGCACGTTCCGGGAGTTGATAATTCAGTGGCTGATGCGTTGTCTAGTTTCCAGTGGGACAGATTTCGTCAATTGGCGCCGGAAGCGGATGTGCGTGGGATTCCTTGCCCCGAGAGTTTATGGAGTGTCGTGTTACCACTGCGCAGTTGTTGTTTTTTTATACTTTATTTATTTATTGAAAAATTTTTGTTATTTATACAAGGGGCAAAAAAGGGACAGTACAGAAATACATCCAACAAATACATATATCCCCTTGTTGATCCAGAACTCCATCCCAAAACATTGAAACCTGGACATATATTATCTAAATATAGGGTGGAGCCTAAGGAAACGTCTCATAATATTTTTATTAACTTAACAAACCCGCTTCCCCCTCTCACACAGATTCAAACATCTCACTCCTTCCTTCTCCTTCCATTCTCTCATCATTAAGTTCTCAAGGGTCCCTTCTCAGTTATCCCTTTTCCTTTACAAAATTATTTTAGTGTTTATTAGTATTTTACATGTGAATCCCTCTTGCTTCCCACCAGGGCTTCCAAATAATATCATATTTTATAGGCGCACCTTGTTTTATGTATACCGCTTTCTCTTTGAGAATTATGCCATTCATACTATTGTAATGGAAATTTGTAAGTTCTGTATATAATTGTATTGTATTTTGTATGTATTGCACTCTGCCCTCACTGTGCACACGGCACTAATAATGTTTTCAGTAAATGTTTACATTCTTTCGAGTCCTGATTAGAATTAGCCTGCCTATGTAACGCCCCTTGTTACCATAAACCTACAATTGTAATATTAATGTGATACCTACGTAATCATGTGCATAAAAACCTTCAATTGCGTCATAATAAAGCAGAACAGTAATTTGGAAAGATGCTGAGCGTATCTTTTGTGTCTGTTCCCTACTGCAGTAGATATTATTAATTTGGAACCACTAATCAATATGAGGATAGGAGTTGCCTATCATCAATTTAACCGAGTCAAGCATGGCGAGCTTTGCCTTAGGAGGGGATTCCAGGTGACCCTGAGTATCCGAAACGAGGAGCTTGAGACGATCCGGGAATTTCTGATAATCAGCCGGCTGAGGTAAGCCTTTTGCTTACATTTGAGTTATCAGACTTCCTTGATCGGTAAGGCATTTTCGGGACAAAGGGTACCTATTTTACTCCCCTTAATCGAACTGTATTGATTGGTGGTTATATGTTATGTTGTCCCTGTCTATTGTCCATCGGAGTGTTATAGATAAGAAAGGGAAGAATAGTGCTGTTCACAGGTATATGTAGTACATCTGCTAGATAAAGTAGTTTAGAGGCAAGAGGGTATAGGCACAAGTAGAGAAGAGAGAAGACTGGCCAGT
The DNA here is from genome assembly GCF_042186555.1 of Aquarana catesbeiana. NCBI lineage: Eukaryota > Metazoa > Chordata > Amphibia > Anura > Ranidae > Aquarana > Aquarana catesbeiana. The sequence goes on along the minus strand of NC_133329.1, from coordinate 69,364,971 downwards.
CATTATGGGCATTGAATTAAGTAAGGGAATGAAGGGTAAGAGACCCTCAAAAATGCCCAGCGCAAGAGGAGCGCTACATATGAACCAAAGGTGCGGTTCCGCCTATACTGAGCCCCTAGATTAATGGTTAGAGTGGACAGGGATCCACATTGGGTAACTGGGTTACCAAGGTCCACAGGGACTAAGAATCGTGCAGAGTAAATAGCTAAAGAAACAGTTATCAATGTGAGCAGGATGGATCAAGGGTGACATTAACACTAGACAGAAAGGGACATTTTCATGTTAAGTTGTGGGATGAATTTGGAGTCAGGCACTATAACTATTAGAGTCAGAAACAGAGAAATGAGAATTAAAACAGAATACTTTATATGTTGTCAGAGAGGGAAGATGGGATGAGCACTGTGGCTCCCCATCTGATCATAGAATCATAGAAGCTAGATATAAAAGTTATTTAAACAAAATAAGGAAAGCAGAATTTAGGCAGGGAAATATTAAAGAGTTAAAAGAAAGTGAGAGAATGATATGCATGTGTTGTGTACAAATGGGAAAAATGTAAGCGATTTTAGAGAGACATTGGTGTACGTGTGTGCGAATGCTGGGACCTTTAGTTCTATTGCTTGTGTGTGTCATGTACGCAGATGTGACCCCCTCCTTTGTGCTCTCATGAAAGAAATGTGGCTGAGATGAGAGGTTAGTGATAAGCTGGAAGGACACCATGCCAATTTCTGTTTTTTAGACAAAACATTTATAACAAAATGTGCCGGGTTAACGAATCTAATGGTAAACAATGTGATCACAATTATTTTGAATCTGTTTTCCAAACATGGTAAAATGAAGGTTACATTTAACTGTGTATTACACAAATTGAATATCCTTTGATAGTGGAAACAGTGCATTTAAAAAAAAGGGAAATTAAGTAAAATTAAGTAGTAATGAGTATTAATTTCTAATATGAGTTTAACAATTTTATTAATAATATAGATATATTGAAACTGGTTTAGACCTTTGGTTGGAAATGAAGTCCAGGTTAATGGGGAAATTTGTAATAAATGGGATTAGTTTAGATTAAGATAACAATTTTGTAATTTTACATTTATACAATAAGCCCTTATTGAGAGAAAAAAAAGATTAAGATGAGGTTGTTATTTTGAATAAAGCTGCCATAATATTTAACAAAGCCAAGATGGATGGAATACATAAGAAGTTCTTCTATAAAAATGAAATTTTAAGGTTTTTGATAATAACTTGATGTGCGGTCCATGATGTAAGAGTAATATTAAATAAAATTTAAATATAACAGACCCATCACATCAAGTCCACACACCCTGTTAGGATAGATGCCACCTGCAGCCAGTTGTTTTATAGTTTTTGATGCTTTCTGGTCCATCATACAGATTGTTGGTCCTTTTGTTTTTATTTATTTTTATTTTTGAAATCCAAAGCAGAATGTGTGGATTGTGAAATGATGTGCCCCTTTTTCTTGTAAGTGCCGTGGTATAAGCAGAAGAATAGTTTTGGATTTATGGACATCTCTGCATGACCGCAGGGTATTGTTATCATTTATTATAATATTGCCAGGAAAAAGTTGTCTTTTGAAACATGAAACTGGAGTTCTTACACAAACAGCGTGATAGAAAACAAGCCATTGTAATATATTTATGCAAGCTGGACCCAGTAATGAAGGGTTCACCCCGATATATCAGAGCTGCAGCTTTTATGCAAAGGTGCTATTAGACAAAGTTAGATATTTGTTTTGGTCAAACATTTAATTTTTAATGGTCCGACATTCTGTGCAGCAAATATACAGATAACTAAATGTTTGTCTAATGAAAGGTTTAAAATATGAGTTTGTTTATGTACAAATCTAACAATGAAAAATGCGTACATTTATTCAAAAGAAAGGAAAAGACACATGTGTTAAATTGATGTGGGAATCAGCTGCTGTGAGCCCAGTGCAGGACACACTCCCTGAAGACCCAGATATTACATTTTTTGTAGATTTGAGTATGCAGTTTATCACCCAGAAGGATACTCTGTATTCAAAGTCATTGGATCCTTTTTCCCCAGCTCAAGAAGCAGAGCTCCATGTTTTAGCAAAGCCTGTGAGCTATAAAAAGAGTGTATATTTATATAGATAGTCGAGATATAGAGAGCTTTTGGTTCCATTTAAAGGGCCAGAAGTTTGTTTTTACTTCGGCAGGTAAACCAACCAAGCATGCCAAGTTAATTTGATTGGCTGTTTTCAGCCTTCTAGGTTCTTGCTGAGGTAGCCATATTAACTTTCACACATGGAAGCAGACCAGGTGACTCTAAGGATGCTGCATTTACAGCCCCGGACACTTGATGGGTCTGTGCAACTCACAGATTCCACCCTAGTTCTGGCCCAGTATAGCTGGGATTAATAATTCAACTTTAAGGACCCCAGAACGAGAAGAACAAGTGGTCCACAGGGGGCAACTTCTTATGAAACAGGACTTTGGAAAAGGTGATCATTTATGTCTGCCAGCCACTCTTTTCCCTTCAGCTTGACACATGGACCGTGTCATGAGTCACAAGCAGTTATGGCTGCCTTAGTAAATGAGCGTGGGATAGAGCCAGGGTTCACCACAGTTGTTTTTATAACACAGCACTTCTTGTTTTACCTGTTACCAAAGGTGTTACCAAAAGCTGAACATCCCTCCCAGAGATTACATAAAAGATATATCCAGATGCCCAAGTTAGGATCTTACGAGTATGCATTTTGTCTGTATGGACATGTTTTTTGGATGTCCAGTGGCAAATGCTACTGCAAAGGCCACAGTAAAAAGCGTTATCAGAAGTAGTTTGTAAGTACAGAGTGCCAGAAAGTACAGAGAGTAACAGAGGAAATCATTTTTTATAGGAGAGTCCTTACTAGAAGTTTTGAGGTTTTATTTTTACACCCCTTACTGTCTACAATGTAGCGGACAAAGTAGAGTAAGAAACTAGAAAACTTTTGCCTGAATGTTTTCTTATATTTTATCAAGCCCCTAAGGGGGATGTTGGACTCTCTCCCTATGGGATTTGGTTTGGGAGTGTGTTACTCACTTGCTTATATTTTGTCTCAGCAGCTGAAGTCCTCCATTTGGATCTCACAGAGAATGTTGCTGATCTTTTAAGGTTTTTGACAAACTCATTGATGTGTTTTCTCCCTAATTCCAGATCCTAAAAGTTTGGAAGGATCTAAAACTAAAGCCAGGTGACTTTTGGATTGTTAAGAGACATTTATATATAAGGAAATGTTTGGAGACTCAATACAGCATCTATTTCATGTACAGTTTTTGCAAAACTTGAAGGAAAAGTCACCTGGATCCACACCAGACACTGCAAAAATGACTAAATTAAAGAAATCTCTGTTTGATTTGTTTCCCTCCTGTGATCACAGTCTAGGGTACTTTTTGATTCAATTACTTTAATTGTAAGGGATATATATATATTTGAAAAGTAGTTTAGCCATGTTGAAGTCATATTTGTCTTTTGTACGTCTTCCATTTTATGTAGAATTGTCTGTGTTTACATATGCTGATAAGTCAGCATGCCAACAATTAAGCTAGAAGGCCATTCTGGCCACAGGAGTGTACAGCCAGTACTCTGTAAATATGTCTTATCAATCATTTGTTTTTCACAATGAAAAGTCATTTTGTAATGAAAAAGTTGTTCAGCTATTATTTTCTCCACAATGGAGTTTTTTTTGCCTCTTTGGCCAGGACTACCTCCACCTAAGCATGTGGAGGTTCCAGGTTAAAGGTGATAGCAGGTATGGTTAGTGATCAAAATATTGATCAAAAGAGGGGAGACTGTAATGGAAATTTGTAAGTTCTGTATATAATTGTATTGTATTTTGTATGTATTGCACTCTGCCCTCACTGTGCACACGGCACTAATAATGTTTTCAGTAAATGTTTACATTCTTTCGAGTCCTGATTAGAATTAGCCTGCCTATGTAACGCCCCTTGTTACCATAAACCTACAATTGTAATATTAATGTGATACCTACGTAATCATGTGCATAAAAACCTTCAATTGCGTCATAATAAAGCAGAACAGTAATTTGGAAAGATGCTGAGCGTATCTTTTGTGTCTGTTCCCTACTGCAGTAGATATTATTAATTTGGAACCACTAATCAATATGAGGATAGGAGTTGCCTATCATCAATTTAACCGAGTCACTATTTATCCATTCTTCGCTGGACGGAGGTAGTGTAGACTGCCACCTTCGGGCAATCAAGATCCTTGCTTGAAATAAGCATCTTATCACTGCTACTTGGGTTGTAACTAATTTACCCTCGGCCTCCTCTAACCCCAAGAGACATTTTTTTGGCTCCAAATTCGTGGAAGTCCTGAATACCCCGTCAATGTTTTTCACCACCTCCGTCCAACACTGGAATAGCTTCGGACACCTCCAAAACATATGAACCAGGTCCCCTTCCAATTCCCTGCACCTAGGGCATCTAGGATCTGTCCGGCGGCCGAATTGAAAGAGTCTGTAGGGAGAATAGTAAGTTCTGTACAGTAAAAATAAGTGAGATATCCTCTGCGACGGGGATAAAGAGACCAACGGGGCCACTTCAAGGATTCTATTCCACTGGGTATCAGATATATTACCTAAATCTTTTTCCCATTTACTCCTATACCTAGGGGGATCTCGCTTGTCCAATCTCCCCTTGTTAATATGTAAATATACTTTTGAGATTAAACCTTTCGTTGAATCACAGTTAATTCATTTTTGGAGTATAGGAATTACACTCCATTCTAAAATCCTTCCCCTAAACTGTACCTCTAATGCATGCCTGAACTGTAAATATTTAAAAAAGGATTTGTTCGGCAGGGCATATTGAGCTCTTAGTTCCTGGAAAGTTTAAAAGATGCCTTTTTGGTATAGCTGCAAGAGGTATTTTAAACCGCATCTCTTGAACTCCTTTATTATCCCTATCTTCTGAAGCTCTCCTAATTTACTATTTCCCCACAATGGAGTAAGATCCGAAAATCCTCTATAATCAGTATTATCTTTGCTGTATCCCAAACTTTCATCATTAGCTTCAAAGTTGGTAATTTTGGGGAAAAAAGATCCTGCCTCCAAAGCTTTGGGTATAGATTCATGTGGAGTGGTTTGTAGGAGTATCTTTCTTCCTGCTTCATGAACCTCTACATTACACCCCCCTAAATGTTAAAGTTGTGACGCCACAAAGTAACTAAAGGGGTGTGGGAGCGCTACTCCTTCTTCCTGTTTCTGAAGTTGCAGAGTACTTAGCCGAATTTTAGCTGGACCACCTTTCCAAATCATTTCCCTAAACTGGGTCTCTATCCTTTGAAACCATTTTTTGAAAAGCCAAATTGGTGAATTGTGCAATACATAAAGGAGCTGGGGTAGCCAGATCATTTTGATCAAATTACACCGACCTGACACAGACAATGGCAGGCGTTTCCAGATTTTTATTTTTCCCTTAAATTTAATCAGCAATGGGTCGATATTATCTGAGGTGAACTGTTGAGTGTCTTTAGAGATATTTAAAACCACTGGGATCTGAGTTACCTCCTCAGGTAATGGGCCTACTAGAGAATCTACTGGTAGCAGACTAGATTTTGCCCAGTTTATTTTTAATCCAGAGATTTGACCAAATCTATTGATGATATTCATAGCCTTCCGAGGGGAATCCTGCATATCCCCTAGGAATAACAGAAGATCATCTGCATATAGTGCAACTTTCTCTTCCAGATCACCTCTTCTGAAGCCCCTCACCTGGTCAGATGACCTAAGTGCAATGGCCAGAGGTTCAATTGCAAGGGCAAAAAGGAGGGGCGACAGGGGACACCCCTGCCTAGTCCACCTTCCCAGTCCAAACTTGACTGATTGCTCACTATTCACCCTTACTCTGGCCTCTGGTGCTTTATAGAGCATTTTGACCCAGCCGATGAAACCCGGACCCAGTTGGGCCAGTTCCATGGCCTTCCACAAGTACTGCCACTCTAGGCTGTCGAAGGCCTTGGCGGCATCCAAAGACAAGATGGCCCTCTCCCCATCCTCGTCCGTAGGGACCTGGAGGTTCAAGTATAGGCGCCTAATGTTAGCGCTTGTTGTTCTCCCAGGTATAAAACCCGACTGGTCGGGATGGATGAGGTTCGAGATTACTTTGTTTAATCTAGCCGCCAAGACCTTCGCCAAAATCTTATGTCGGCATTCAACAGGGCAATTGGCCTATATGAGGTACATCGAGCGGGTCTTTACCCTCCTTATGTAAAATAATAATGTGAGACTACATCATTGAAGAAGGAAGCTCTCCCTGTACACTCGAGCTGTTCAGGACCCTCAACAGCTCAGGGAGCAGTACCTTACCGTAATGCCGATATATCTCGGCTGGAAGGCCATCTGGTCCCAGAGATTTCTGTCTCGCCATCTCGTTAGTTATATGAGTCATCTCCTCTAATGTTATGGGGCGGTTCAACTCGTCTCTGTCCATTTCACTAAGACAAGGTAACTTCAATTCCCCAAAGAAAGAGTCCATCTCTTCACTCATCTCCCCCTGCTGGGGTCTATAAAGATCCTCGTAGTACTCTCTAAATCTATTCACTATCTCTGGGGTATTTGAGGATACTATCCCATCATCTACGGTAATCGTAGGCACCGTGGATGTGGGAGAGTTTGTTCTAACTAATTATGCCAACATCCGTCCTACACTTTCCCCCTCTCCAAAGGCGGTTTGTCTTTGAAAAATAAATTTGTTCTCTACCTTCTGAAGAGTCATTAGCCAATAATTATGTTGTTCCTTAATCCAGCTCCCAAGTGTATCTGGTGTGGGATTATTAATATATTGTTTTTCCGCAATTACTGCCCTCTCTCCCATTGTTCTCTCCCAATCCTTGGTCTGCTTCTTAATTTTTGAGATGTGCTGTATCATCAATCCTCTCAAAAAAGCTTTTAGGGTGTCCCAAACTATTCCCGCCGGGGCGGTGTCCCAATTTAAGTCAATAAATTCCCCCAGGGCCCCCAATATCCCCATTAGTTCAATCCATAAGGGACTCAGTCTCAACTCCCCAGGGTGATCACGCTTACCTAGTTCCAGCAAAACTATCACAGGAGAGTGATCTGACAGACCCCTTGGCTTATAACACACATTTTTTATTAGTGGCATTATCTCCTCATTTCCCAGGACTAAATCAATCCTGGAGAGAGTAGAGTGAGTCATGGAGAAACATGAATATTGTCGGGCCCCTGGGTTGTGTATTCTCCAAATATCCTTCAATCCTGTTTCTGTCAAAAACTCTGATAGCCTGGTATCCGCTGTTCTATTTGTATATATCCCTGGGGGGAGTCTATCTAAACTCTGGTCCATTGTCATATTGAAATCCCCTGTTACTAACACCGGCACCCCTGGTTTATCCAGAGTAAACTTAGTGAGTTCATCAATCGATAAGTTGAAAGGGGGGGAAATAGGATTTTTTAAATCAGCTTACCTTAATCCTTTTCTTTCGAAGGACATCACGGGACACAGAGCCACAGTAATTACTGATGGGTTATATAGGGTATCACTGGTGATTGGACACTGGCACACCCTATCAGGAAGTTCAACCCCCTATATAATCCCTCCCCCTGCAGGGATACCTCAGTTTTGTAGCCAAGCAATATAGTGTATTAGAAGAGGGACGGGACCTCTGTGTCCTGTGATGTCCTTTGAAAGAAAAGGATTTTACAGGTAAGCTGTTTTAAAAAATCCTATTTTCTTTCTCGAACATCACGGGACACAGAGCCACAGTAATTACTGATGGGATGTCCCAGAGCAATGCTACCTGAGGGGGGGGACCACGACCAAGTAGGGTGCAATCAGACCTGAGGACCCTGTACCGCTGCCTGCAGCACACTACGCCCAAAGGCGATATCCTCATGCCTTCTCATATCCACCTGATAGAATCTGGTGAATGTATGAACTGAAGACCAGGTTGCGGCCTTGCAGATTTGAGCCATGGAGGCCCGGTGATGCACTGCCCAAGAAGCACCAATAGCCCTTGTGGAATGTGCCCTTATCTGAAACGGAGGAATCTTCTGTTTCAATCCGTAAGCTTGAATGATCAATTGTCAAATCCATTTAGAAATGGTAGCTTTTCACGCTGCCTGTCCTCTATCGGGACCCTCTGGCAGCACAAACAAAACATCCGTCTTGCGGATCTGAGCAGTTGGCCCGAGATAGGCCTTAACTGCTCTTACTACATCCAACGAATGTAGAGATCTCTCTTCCGGAGAACAGAGATCTGGAAAAAAGAAAGGCAGAACAATGTCTTGGTTTAAATGAAAATCAGAAACCACCTTCGGTAAAAAACTAGGATGAGGGCGCAGTACCACTCTATCCTTGTGTATAATCAAATAAGGCTCCTTACAGGAAAGGGCTGCTAATTCTGAAACTCTTCTAGCAGAAGAGATGACCACCAGAAAAATTGACTTTCTTGTCAACAAGACCAAAGGAATCTGACTTATTGGTTCAAAAGGCCGTTTCTGTAACACAGCCTGGACCAAGGTCAAGTCCCATGGGTTTAGGGGCGCTTTAACCGGAGGATTAAGACGCATCACCCCCTGCATAAAGCTTCGAACCAAAGAATGCGAAGCAAGTGGCCGCTGAAATAATACTGATAAAGCAGAGACCTGGCCCTTGATGGTACTCAAGGCCAGCTTCATCTCTAATCCTAATTGTAGAAAATCAAGAATTCTACCTATCACATATTTCCTGGGATGCCAACCTCTGGATTCACACCAGGACACATAAGCTTTCCAGACTCTATGATAAATCATCCTGGAAGCAGGCTTCCTTGCATTAATCAAGGTAGATATGACAGGACCTGAGAGCCCACGACTCTTCAGAACGTGGGTCTCAATAGCCAAACCGTCAAATTTAGCGTTTGTAAGGCAGGATGGAACACTGGACCTTGAGATAACAGGTCTGGGCGTACCGGTAGGGTCCATGGGGAACCCACCGCCATCCTATTTCTATATCTGCATACCAAGTCCCTCTGGGCCAAGCGGGGGCCACCAGAAGTACCGACTTCCTTTCCTGCTTGATCCTGCGAAGGAGTCGTGGCAGTAGCAGAATAGGCGGGAATGCGTAAATCAGTGAGAACTTATGCCACGGAATCACCAACGCATCCGTTCCGCATGCAAGAGGATCTTTTGTCCTTGCCACAAATCTGTCTATCTTTTTGTTGAATCGAGATACAAAGAGATCTACATCTGGAACCCCCCATCTTTGGCATATGGCCCAAAAGACGTCGGGATGCAGAGACCATTCCCCTGGAAATAACTGCTGGCGACTTAGATAGTCCGCCTGCCAGTTCTCTATTCCTGGGATGAAAACTGCTGATATGCATGGCACATGCATCTCTGCCCAGACTAAGATCTGGTTCACCTCCTTTTGAGCAGCTCGGCTCCGGGTGCCTCCCTGATAATTGACATAAGCCACTGCTGTGGCATTGTCGGACTGGATCCTGACCAGACAACCCTGTAGCCTCATAGTCCAGGCTTTTAGGGCTAGATATATCGCCCAGATCTCCAGAATGTTGATGGGTAAGGTCCTCTCGGTCTTGGACCATAGCCCCTGGATCGCAGACTGTTCCAGAACTGCTCCCCAACCTGACAGACTGGCATCTGTTGTTACCATCGTCCAGGTAACCGGTAGAAAGGATTTCCCCTTCTGCAGGTTTTCGGGTATGAGCCACCAACTGAGGCTCTGACGCACCACATGCAACAGGTGCATCGGAAAGTCTAATGCCTGAACCTTCTTGTTCCAGGTCGACAGAATACTGTGTTGCAGCATTCTTGAATGAAACTGAGCATAGGGAACTGCTTCGAATGAAGACACCATCTTCCCTAGTAGCCTCATACAAAGGCGGACAGAGGGACACTTCTTGGTCCTGACTGCCAGAATCAGCTCCCTTAAAGCAGCGATCTTTGCCTGGGGTAGAAATATTTTCTCCTGGCTTGTATCTATAATCAGACCTTAATACTCCAGTCTTCTTACTGGTTTTAGGAAAGACTTTTCTAGGTTGAGGATCCAACCCAGGTGTTCTAGATCCCTGACTGTGGTCCTCAAGTTTCCATTCAAAGAGGCTACCGACCGGTCTATCAAGAGCAGGTCGTCTAGGTATGCTATGACAGCTATACCCTAAGCCCTTAATCTGGCCAGAGGAGGAGCCAAGATCTTTGTGAACACTCGAGGTGCAGTGGCTAACCCGAAAGGCAGAGCCACAAACTGGAAATGGCGCCCTCCTACCTCGAAGCGCAGAAACTTCTGATGAGCAGGAAAAATGGGCACATGCAGATATGCATCTCTGATGTCTATCGATGCCAGAAATTCTCCTCCCTGCAGGGTGGGAACTACAGTCCGAATTGATTCCATGCGGAAGGATTGAATCCTTAAGAATCGGTTCAGATCCCTTCAATCCAGAATGGGTCTGACATCCCCATTTGGCTTTTGGACCATAAAAAGGTTGGAATAGAAGCTCAATCCCTGGTCCTTTGCGGGAACCATCATAATGACCTCCTGCGACAAAGGTCGCTCTAACGCTAGAAGGAGCGACTGCTTCCTTTCTGGGTCTCTGGGAACACCTGATCTGAGGAACCGAGGAGAGGGAAATTCCTGAAACTCCAGCTTGTACCCTAAGGTTACCGTGGAGATTACCCATCTGTCCTGGAAATCCTCCTGCCAGAGCCCTGAGAACTGTCGCAGTCTTCCCCCCACTCGAGTGAGCGGGGGCGCCCCCTCATGCAGAGGTCTTAGTGTTTTGCCTAGTAGGCTTCTTCCCCCAGGACTTCTTTTGTCCCCGGGGTTGACTCTTGTCTCTGGACGCAGAAGGAGGCGGCCGTCGCTGGGGAAAGAGTCCGTTTGAAAGAGGGACGCTTACTCTTCTTCTTAACAGGTAAGAGAGTGCTTTTCCCACAAGAGATTCTCTTGATATAGTTATCCAAGTCCTCTCCAAACAACCTTTCACCATGAAATGGAAACCCCGCCAGGAGCTTCTTACATGGTGCTTCGGCTGACCAATTTTTCAACCATAGGATTCTACGTATATGCACCAACCCCAGTGAAAGACGGGAGGTTTTCACGATAGAATCTCTAATGGCATCAACCACAAAGCATAAGGCCGCTGGAAGGTTAGCAAACCCCTGGGCCTGCTGTTCAGGTAATACTTTGATGACCTGCTTAACATGGTCTCTTAAGTATTGACAGACTCCAATCACTGCTACTGCAGGTTGAGCCACTGAACCTGCTAAGGAAAAAACATCCTTCAATAGGGATTCCATCTTTTTATCTACAGGATCCCTGAGCATCTGAGCATTGTCTACAGGACAAGTCAGGCTATTATTTACGGTGGAAATGGCAGCATCAATGGCCGGTATTCCCCACATTTTAATAAACTTTTCTTCCATCGGATAAAGTGTTGAAAACTTTCTTGGCGGAAAAAAAAGCTTGTCTGGGTGATCCCACTCAGAATAAATGAGCTTTTCACGTAAATTATGAACAGGAAAAGCCTGTGTTGCTTGGAAAGGTTTCAGTGACCCCAAAGCAGAAGAGGATTCTTTAGCCGTTTCAGGTACGGGCAACTTAAATGTGGAGCGGACCAATCCAGTAAGGATCTGCACTAAGACTTTCTCCTCTTGGGAAGTCGCAGAGGGTCCCTCTCCACCTGATTCCTCCGAAGAGGAATCATCCGTCCCATCCTGATCCTCTGAAAGGGATTCGTCTCCTTTATCCCAGAGCTCCTCTTCCTGAGGGTCTTGGGGAACAGAGGAAGGCCTAGTACGTTTTCTTCCACTGAATGAAGCTATAATCACGGCCATTAATCTTTCCTCTAAACCATTAATGGTTGAGGAAAAAACCTCTTGAGTAATGTATACAGGGGCTGAAGTGCCAGAAGCAGGTGTAGCCCCTGACCCCGACGGCTCTCCCTGGCTAGCTATCCCTGGCCCTGCAGGGGGGGAGGATGCTGCTGACAAGGGGCCCTCAGAACCTGAACGAGATCCCCTAGTGTCTCTGGTTCTTGGGGTGCTTGAACCTCTTCTACCCATAGTGCAAAGCAGGGCCGATCCCAGACGGGGTGCACGGGGTGCAGTGCACCCGAGCGCCAGAGAGGTGGGGGCGCTGAAGCGCCAGAGTGCTCCGTTCCCTCCTCCTCCTCTTGTTTGTGTCCGGCGCCGGTGTTCTGAGAAGAAAAGGCGCCATTGTGTTAACTGCTCAAGCCTCTCCCTCCTCCTGTCAGAGAAGGAGAACAGCCAGCCGGAGATGGAGGCAGAGCAGCTGTTCTCTGTGTGGAGAGAGACCAGCCGCGCAGTGATGTCGCGCGGGGGGGACGCAGGGGGCGGTCCGTGCCTGACACGTTCTCCTCTCTGTGTCTCTCACTCCTGCCTGCTGTTTACTGCTCTGTTCTCCACCCGGGCGGCGCAGCTGAAAACTGTCCTCTCCTCTCCAGCTACCGCCCAGGTCTTTTTACCGTACCCTAATGGAGGGGGGTCTGTACTAATGGAGGGGGGTCTGTCCTGGGGGGTCTATACTAATGGAAGGGGGGTCTGTACTAATGGAGGGGGGCTCTGTCCTGGGGGATCTGTACCAATGGAGGGGGGTCTGTACTAATGGGGGGGTCTGTACTAATGGAGGGGGGGCTCTGTCCTGGGGGATCTGTACTAATGGAGGGGGGTTCTGTCCTGGGGTCTGTACTAATGGAGGGGGGTCTGTTCTGGGGGTCTGTACTAATAGAGGGGGGTCTGTCTTGGGGGGTCTGTACTAATGGAGGGGGGTCTGTCCTGGGGGGTCTATACTAATTGAGGGGGGTCTGTACTAATTGAGGGGGGGTCTGTCCAGGTGGGGTCTGTACTAATGGGGGGTCTGTCCTGGGGGTCTGTACTAATAGAGGGGGTCTTTCCTGGGGGGTTTGCACTAATGGAGGGGGGTCTGTACTAATGAAGGGGGGGTCTGTCCTTGGGGGTCTGTACTAATGGAGGGGGGTCTGTCCTGGGGGGGTCTGTACTAATGGAGGGGGGTCTGTCCTGGGGGGGTCTATACTAATTGAGGGGGGGTCTGTACTAATTGAGGGGGGTCTGTCCTGGGGGGGTCTGTACTAATGGGGGGTCTGTACTAATAGAGGTGGGTCTTTCCTGTGGGGTCTGTACTAATGAAGGAGGGGTCTGTCCTGGGAGGTCTGTACTAATGGATAGGGGGTCTGTACTAATGGTGGGGGGTCTGTCCTGGGGGGTCTGTACTAATGGGGGGTCTGTACTAATGGAGGGGGGGTCTGTCCTGGGGGGGTCGTTACTAATGGAGGGGGGGTCTGTCCTGGGGGGGTCTGTACTAATGGAGGGGGGTCTGTCCTGGGGGGTCTATACTAATGGAGGGGGGGTCTGTCCTGGGGCGGTCTGTACTTATAGAGGGGGTACTGTCCTGGGGGGTCTGTACTAATGGAGGGGGGGTCTGTCCTAGGGGGTCTGTACTAATGGAGGGGGAGGGTCTGTACTAATGGAGGGGGGGTCTGTACAAATGGAAGGGGGGTCTGTACTAATGGGGGGTCTGTACTAATGGAGGGGGGTCTGTCCTAATGGAGGAGGGGGTCTGTGCTGGGGGGTCTGTACTAATGGAGGGGTGGTTTGTCCTGTGGGGGTCTGTACTAATGGAGGGGGAGATCTGTCCTGGGGGGAGTCTTTACTAATGGAGGGGGGTTTTCCTGGGGGGGGTCTGTACTGAGTAAGGTCTGTACTGAGGTAGGGGTTTATACTTAGTGCGGGTTCTGCACTGATGTCTGCAGTCTCTGATCATCTCTTATATCCTGTCTGCAGTCTCTGATCATCTCCTGTACTATGTCTGCAGTCTCTGACCATCTCCTGTACTATGTCTGCAGTCTCTGACCATCTCCTGTAGTATGTCTGCAGTCTCTGATCATCTCTTATATCCTGTCTGCAGTCTCTGATCATCTCCTGTACCATGTCTGCAGTCTCTGACCATCTCCTGTACCATGATTGCAGTCTCTGACCATCTCCTGTAATATGTCTGGGGGCTCTTTCTAACAGACTCTCTAACAGAAGCCATCTCTGTGTGCATCAGAGAGACCCCCTCCAGGTCTCATTAGTGTACGTTCTTCCTGTATTTTTTTATTGTTAAAAGATCATGGGAGGATCCCAGGGTAACAGACTTCTTAGGAGAGCATCTCTGTGTTTGAGTCGTTGCCATAGAAACATTTGTAAAGGGGAGGAGTTGGTAAGATGACCACGCCCATGTGGGGGCGCCAGAAATATTTCTGCACCCAGGCGCCGGTGACCCTAGGATCGGCCCTGGTGCAAAGCAACAACGTGTGAGGTAGACAAATGAACACTGCCTGCTGAGCGATGTAGTCTGGCTAAAAGCCTTGCTACCCAATGCTCAGTCTGGTGTTACTTCAGTAAATGCTAGGAGAATGCCTGTGTCTCACCTTACATGCGACCGTCAGCTCTGTGTCTCTCCAAAGGCTGTGTGCACCTGTACAGCCTGCAGCTGGCCTGAGTGGGAGTCTAAGCACCTGTGCTGACGTCCCGCCCCCCCCTCGAATTTTGAAAAAAAACAAGCACTTCCCGCGCTGGCTGACTCTCCTGAAATACTATGGAGGAAGGCTGGGGGAGGGGGAGGAGGGAGAGAAGCTGGTAGTGAAGAGCCTGCTTAAAAAACGGCAATGGTCAGAAAAGGTGGCCGAGGCAGCGGTGCCCGAGCGGTATAACCGCTTTCTAGACCCCTGTGGCCTCCCTCTAGCCTGGGGGGAACATTCAACATGATAAATCCCCCTATCCATCCTACCTTGGAGCCAGCCTGAGACGCTGTGAAAAACATGTGCAGCATGAACACTGAGACAGACAATCCAGCATGACAAGGTTTGTGCTCTTGGCAGCCCCCGGTGGTCACAATAGGCATAGCATGCATTTACCTTAAAGGAGAAACCTACTAGAATGAGAAAATTCTCTGGAATCTCCTCTTACCTTATCCAGCCGCAGGGTTCAGTTTATACAGACCCAATCTTCACCTCTCACGGTGGGCTCCATTTGAAAAAACCGTCAGAGACTGGGGCCCCCTACGAATAGGGGGATCCTGCAGTTCTGGCCCTGTAAAGCACCCAGCCAGAAATTAGGAGGTTTAAAGCCATTTTCTGATTTCCGGGGTCCAGCTCTCTAAAAATAGAAGCATTACAGGTAAAACCTCGTTTTTTCGGACACGAGGCCCGGGTACCATCCAATTCGGCCTAGAAAGGACACTTTGAATGGATCCGGTTCGCCTGGCTTGCCCCAGTATAGGATATAGGATATTCCCTTTGGAGCTCAGCACAGCACATCTTTACACGTCCATCACCTAAGACACTGGCGTAAAAACTGAGGTTTTCCTGCAGGGGGAGGGATTATATAGGGGGTTGAACTTCCTGATAGGGTGTGCCAGTGTCCAATCACCAGTGATACCTATATAACCCATCAGTAATTACTGTGGCTCTGTGTCCCGTGATGTTCGAGAAAGAAATACACATTTGCCAGTATGCAGGTTCTGTTTTCAATCCTGCAAAATAAGAAAATGTATCGTCCCTGTTCATCTATCTTAGTCTGGATACAGGTAAAGGCCACCCCGACCCTGATAAAGGTACTCACCCCTCTGGAGTAGGAAGTATGAACTGAGTGAAATTGTATGGGGTAGTCCTGCGACCTTAATTGGGGACTAGTGATTTTTGTGAGATGTGTCTCCTGTAAGCAAAGTACACTTGCCGCATATGTTTTTGCAATCAGGAGAACTGCTACCTTTTTCTTTGGATCTCCCATTCCCCGCACATTCCAAGAACATGAATTCAAATTAATAAAAGTGTTTCCAGCCATAATAATCAATTTCAATGTGTCTTATAACCAGGGCTTTTTTTCAGCTGGAACTTGGTGGAACTCAGTTCAACCACCTCTGGCTCAGGACCCCTGCTCACCACTATCACTTGTAATCACAGAAGTCCAGCTGAGGTCAGAGCTGAAGAGGGGTGAAAGTGAAATGTGGATGGGGATGCAGAGGTAAGCAGCTGTGGAAGAAGGCTGAACTCTGCGCTCTGTGTGTCGTGCACCCCTGAACTCTGCAATCTGTGTGTAACACTTCCCCCATGAACTGTGCGATCTGTACATAATGGACCCCTGGTATTTAATGCCCCTTTAATCCCTTTAAGACCCTTCCACTGTTTGACGTAAAATGTGACCACACCCACTATTTGATGCAGTTTGGAGAGTGTGTGTGTGTGTGTGTGTGTGGGGGGGGGGTCATGGTTGAGTTCCTGCACCTATTTTCGGAGAAAAAAAGCCCTGCTTATAACAAAATACCAGTGTCTTTTTTCTGTTACGCGGTTATCTTGTGGTGATTTCATCAAACCTTCCATCCTATATTGCACACCCTCAGAACTGTAATGGATTTCAAACACCCCTGTGTACCAATCAGACCAATCTTAACTCTTCTTCAAACTCGTGCTCTCATACATCCTATTCTTCTGCCCTTTGGGCCTACTTGGGGGCATTCTAATGGGACCGTTACCTATATCTGTCATCTTAAGTAATACTAGTGCAATTAGTCTTATCTCTTTACCCTCTTCCCTCCCTAACCCACCCCCATCCCAACCTCTATACAACCAGCATATAAAACCACAAGACAAAGACCTACAACAAAAAACACACAAAAAGAGAGTTCTTCGCCAAACCCCATATTAACCGGGGGTAATGTGCTCATTACTCCCTCACACATAATCCCCCCCCCCCCCTCCTCCACTCCCTATTTATTCCATCACTGTGCTTGTGATGTGGTTTAACCCAAAAAAGAAAAGAGAAAGAAAAAAGAAAAAAAAAAAAAAAAAGAGAAAAAACAAAAAGGGGGAAAACACAGCTATATTACAGTCTCCTTTTATAGGATATGATCCAGTCCTCCACCCCCTCCGGGTTGTCAAAGGAAACAGTCTCCCCTGAGGCTTATACTCTCGAACTAGCGGGGTACAATAAAGCGTAGTCCACTTTTAAGTGTTGCAGTTTGCGTTTAGCCTCTACGAACTTGGCCCTCCCTTTTTGCAAATCAGGTGAGAAGTCGGGGTACATTGAGACCCTATTGCCATGAAATAGTATATTACCCATCTCCCTGGCTTTATTCAAAATGGTCATTTTATCTTTATAATAAAGCATTTTCACCAAGAGGGGTCTAGGAGGGGCACCTGGCTGGAGGGGGCCTGGAAGGGACTCTATGGGCTCTCTCTAGTGCAAAAAAGTGTGAGAAGGACTGATCTCCAAATGACTCCCTGAACCATTTTTCCAAAAAAATCGTAGGTTCTGGGCCTTCAGATCGTTCTGGGAGTCCTACTATTCTTATATTCTTCCTTTGCATCCTGTTTTCCATTTCATCGATCCTTATCTGATAGTTAGCCATCTGATCCTTTATCAATTTCATCTCTCGTTTCAGGGGGTTCAAATCATCCTCTACCAGGCTAACCCTCCCTTCAAGGGCAGTAGTCCTTTCCCGTACTTTTTGCATGTCTTGCCTAATAAGTGACAGTTCTTCCCGCACAGTTTTAAGTTGGTCAGACATTTCGGTTTTGCAGGTATTAATTGCTAGCAATATTTCTTTTAATGATGGTTCTTCTGCAGTGTCTGTGTTAAGTAATAATGTTCCTTGTCCCTGGCCTCCCTCTATCCCTTCACATGGTAATTTTTCAGTAGGGGGGGTTACGCCTTTCACCGGGGGGTTGCGCCTTTCGCCAGAGTCACCTGCCCCTGCCCCAAGCTCTTTCTAGAAATGCCAGCTCCCGTCTGAAATTTAGACAGCATGCTGACGTGTTGGGTCTGTTGACTGTTTTTTGGGGAGGGCAGCCCTTGTGTGTGTGAAAATTCTTTTAGTCTGGCAGCTGCGGCCTGGCTCACCTTTGTAGTGCGTTGTGTTGACATAATCCAGAAGAAAAAAAGGGGGTCAGGGAGGGAGGCCACAGAAGAGTGATAGATTTTAGAATTTCCCACAATAGGGAGACTTCTCCGTCAAATTATCAATCCAAACAGGAACAGGGATAATCCATCTCAACCCAAACGACAGGGAGAGGATACAATAATACGACTGCAGTCACTGAGCTCCTAAGCCAGTTTATACGGGCACGGGTGAGACCGAGCTCTGTGTGAGCCTCTGTATGAGTAACTATATGCTATGCAGCTGCATAGGCTTCCAGTCCAGGGGTCAGGGGAAAACTAAAAGAAAAACAGACTGCCCCATACTTTTTCCAAAAAAAAATTAGAAAGTTCTCACCCAGCCATAGCGAATGACCCGCAAATGCCAGAAGGGGGTGCTATCGCTCTTCTTTTACACCGTGCTTTGTAACGTGCCTTATTTAGCTCACAGTACTGTATCCCAGGCTTCAGGGTGCTCCCAATCCTTCTGACTTCCACCAGAGATCGTTCCATCAGAGGGTGAGAGGAGTATAGACGGAGACCTCTCACACCGCTGACATCTTCCTCCTCACCTCTGCTGCTGCTTGCTGGGAAATCCTAAGGCTGCAACAAGCCCAGTGGGGCCGCTCGACCCCAACTCTCCACAGAAGGATAGACTCCAGACTCCAGAGGCTCAGTGACAAACAACCAGCATCCCCGCCCTCAGCACCGCACCGCTGAGGCATTCATGAGTCCCTCCGGCCGGGGGGAGGAGGTAAGCTTGTGAGCCTGAGAGGGGAGCGAGGAGTTTAGAAGTTAGGGGAGAGATCACTCACATGCTCTCACTCCGGCATCTACATCCAGTCACGCCCCCAGTGCTGACCACTGCATAGTTGTTGATACATCGATCGGTTTCTGCGGCTACCTGGAAAGCATACAGCAAGGTTTGGTTGGAATGGGATGCTTTGGTGCGGGAAGTAGGGGGTGTGGGCATGATGAAGGTAGAGTACATTTGCTGTTTTACTTTATAGACCGGAATTTTGAGAGTGGGGTATCGGCTTCTTATATGTCCCGTAAGTTGGCTGGGTTGGCCTTTATGTTTCAGTTGGCAGGTCAACGGGATGCTACTAAGGCTTTTATGGTTCGGCGTGCTATGCGTGGTTATCGCGCGGGTAGAACGGCAGCTGATACCAGACGCCCAATCTCTTTTGCAGTCCTGGGGGAAGTGGTTGCACAGTTGGAAAAAGTTTCCGTGTCTTGTTTTGAGTGGGTTTGTTTCGGGCCGTGTTTACTTTTTCAGAGCTTTTCTGGTGGGTAAGCTGGTGAGCAGGAATAAAAAAGGGGAAGGTGGTTTGGAATTTCAGGATGTGTGGCTGGAAGGGGATGCTCTGGGGGTGTTCCTAAGAAGATCCAAGATGGATCAGTTGGGAAAAGGGGCTTGGGTGGAGTTGAGGTCGGTTCCAGGTTCTCCGATATGTCCGGTGGCGGCTGTGGGGGAATTTTGGAGAATTAGGCCGGCTGGCGGGGGGATTTTCTTCCATCATGAGGATGGGACGGCTGTGTCCCGTTTTCAATTTCAAGCGTTTTTGTAGAAAATGTTTAGGGGCTGTGGGTTTGCAGGCGGCAGATTATTCTTCTCATACGTTCCGCATTGGTGCGGCCACCAAAGCGGTTCGGTGGGGTTTGGATGATAAAGTGGTTCAGCGTATTGGACGGTGGGAATCATCAAGGTTTAGATTATACCAACTTTGTCATGAGCATTTATTTAAAAAAAAAAAATGATAATAATCCTAACAAAGAAGGAATCTTTAAATCCCGTGTTTGGGAAGTGGGGGGCACGGGGGATTACGGTTGTGTCTCCTCTCTCTCTCCTTTTTTTCTTATGTTACATGTTAGGTCTTCAAAGGGGTCAATTTTTTGGGAGATGGGGTGATGTGTTTTATTTTTCCCTATCCCTTTTTCCCTGTTTCTTTTCTTTCAGATTCAGCAACCTGCTTGGTGTGGATACTTGGACACTCATATGTGTATTGGGGTGCCAGAAGGGCAGATGTTAGGAAGGATGGCAGGTTGTTGGGTTTGTCTGGGGGGGACGGGATAGTGCGATGGATTGGATTCCCGGGCATGCTGGTGTCCAAGGTAGTTCCGGAAATGCAACGGTTTGCTAGATTGGATCGCCCCCCTGATGTGGTTTTGCTGCATGTGGGGGGGAATGACCTGGGGTTACGGTGTGCGAGGGAGTTGATCAGGGACATCAAATTTGATTTGCTGTGGCTCCAATCATTCTTCCCGGATACTATTTTTATATGGTCAAATATTGCGGCCAGAACAGCGTGGCGTTTGGCTCGCTCTGTTGCAGGATTGAACAGAGCCCGGATAAAAGTTAACAAAGCGGTAGCAAAATTTTTTGTGAGGAATGGGGGTTTAGCGGTTCGTCACCGGGAATTGGAGGAAACGTGGTGTTTTTTGCGCTCGGATGGCATGCACCTGAATGCTATCGGTATCGACCTGTGGCAGCTTGGTTTGCAGGATGGGGTGCAGCAGGCTTTTCGGTTGTGGACGGCGACACACATGTAAGGTTTCACGTGTGTGTGCTGTGGTGGTAGGTCTATGGGGTCTTTGAAGGTGGTGATAAAAATAATGGAGGTTTGGGAGGGGGTTGGGCCCATACGGAGGTATGGGCGACCTTTCCCTCACAATGGTGTTTAATGGGTTGTATCTGAAAGGAAGTAGCTGCTTGTCCCTGAGCTCGCGTAATACACGGCGTGGGGCCTTTCATGGGTGTACCGATACAACTAGTTGGTGGAATTTGTAATTGGCCTTCAAAGACCTCTAGATCAAAAAATTTATAAGGATGTGTATTTGGTTAATTTTTATTGAAAATGTTTTATATACATTGAGTTATATGTTTGAAAAAGTGTTGGTAATTTTATTTTGTTATAATAAAAGGCTGCTATGGCCATTCGACTCCAAAAAAAGTACTGTGTCGTCTGGTCATTTGGTAAGAAAAAGGGTAATAGGTAGTGTAAGGTTAATTAGGGGAGCCTCACAATATGGCACATCCCTTAGTCATGCCTAATGGTAAGATGGAGTCAGTGATTTCTTCTTGGTTGGGTGTTTGACTTCCTAGACAAGTATCTTCTTTATAGTCTTTTTCCATCTTCGTAGATGAGTCTGCTACATTCTCTTCTGAATATGTGGAATTGGGAAGGTTTTGTTTAAGGTTTTTTTCCTCAGTGTCATTGAGATTAGTGGATTGCGCCTGATCATCTGGCTTTGATTTGGAGGAAAAACTATCGGGTGCTAAGTCCGTGTCAATGTTGTCTTTTTTCACAAGATACTGCGGTTGCTTTTCATAACTTTCTTTTAAGGTTTAATTTTCTGGTTTGCATGTTTGTTGTTGGTCAGATGATTGAGGCTTGTTGTTTTCTGCTGTATGGAATTTTGTACAGTTCTTTCCTTTCTGAAGTGAAGCCTGGTTCTTTCCTGCAAAGATTTAAAAAATAATTCAAGTGTATATGAACACATGGGATAACATTTAAAATGCCTTTAAGTTTTTTATTGCATCCACAACTGTAAAGTAAAATACATTTTTTTTTATAAATACTTTTGTGATGATATTTGTAAAGTGATCATCTTACCGCTCAGTGCTACCTCTTGGAGCTGCACACCTGTTAGCCATGGTCAAGCTCAGTGGTAAATATGGAGACCTATGACCCCTCCTACCCTGTGCCTTTATAATCAATACTGTGCCATATTGCCAAAAATATCTACCTTATTTTTCATCCTAGGTACATTGTTACACACATCCACCCCTGAAGAGCGAGCTGGATCTCGCAAAACTAGTCGGGTAGTATGATGCCCGTGTACTATGACTACCATTACAGCTTTGTACCAATACCTCTTGTTTATGTATCTTTTTTAAATTGGCAACTGTTGGTGTTATCTATGTATGTAAACAATTTTACTTTAATAAACCTTATACTCTATTTACTACTGTTATATTTACTGGCGGAAACAGTACCCACTTCATTTAAAGTCCCGGGGCGAATCTTTCGTTTTATTATAGTGCAGTATTTCAGGGTGTTGTATATGTTGTAATATGTTCACCGATTTATGTGGGACATTATATTATATGTATGTACACATACAGTCAATATTGACCAGGCCAGAATTCAATTGACAATGGTTGATTTGTCCAACTGAATTTTAACATAGCAAGGGGACAGCTGAAGACCCTTTGATGTGTTAATCTTATGCAAGTCTATTTGAACATTTCAAAGGGTGTTCAGGTGGTATCTGTTAATCTAATCTAATTACACATATCTAAGGGGACTTGTTGATGTTGATATGCGGGAGTGCAAATTGGGGCGGTTTATGACTACATGATAATAATAGTAAAGTGATTTTGCGCTTCAAATCTATCACATCAAAGCATAATAAACACAATATATTAATAAATAAAATGTGTTCTATAAGTGTAAATCCAGTGCAACATCATATACAGTGCTCAATATAGAATAAATGAGTGATCATCAAAAGTGCTGTTGTGCATCAATATTGTAAAAAAATCAAAAGTTTATATTGTGCTTCTTCCACTGGGACCATATAATGGAGGAGGGAGATGATAATAATGTTTGAAATTGTAGTGATCCGGTGAAACCGGGCTCTCTGGACTCTCACCTTAGATGGAATAAATATGGGCATCAAAACAGGTTCTTTATTAGATGTGGTATAGTGCCATTCAGGTAGGGCTTCTCTGGTGGTGTAGCGGTTCTCCTGATGTAAAGCACCTATTAGATATGGAAAAGAAGGGGGTTGCCCACCTGGGCTCCACCAGTCCGGTGGAATAAACAGGAAAGGGAGAGAGAGAGGCCTCTAATAGTGTAGTATGTTAAATGAAATAACTATTTATTGAAAATATGAGTGGTCTCTTACATTGCAAATAATTAAAAACAGCATAACAGTAAAAAGAGGTTGAGGAGCGGCGTCTGAGGCGCCTCCTTACTGACTTCCGGTTTCGTCTGCTCTCGGCCACGCCCTACGCGTTACGTCACCGCTCGTGACTTCAACTGGGGGGACCACACTATACAGGTTTATGACTACAGCTGTTCACGGCTGGGAGTTGTTGTCTGTCTGAAAGACTAAAGTATATAAAAGGCCTGAATGGAGACGGCCAATCAAATTGCTCAGCCATTCAGTGTCTAGTGAATATAACACGGCATTCAGTCTATAGTTTAAGTTAGGCTTATCTGTGTGTGAACACACAGACCTAAGAAATGGGACTCTGAATTATATCTACTCTGTCGGATTTTTTTGTCATCTGTGGACTTTGGACTTTGTTCTGTGTTGGAAGTCAATAAAGTGCATCTCTCTGGAAGAATTGGGTTGCTGCGGAAGAGTACTTACATCATCATTATAATAACCACTAATTGATTATCATACCCACTCTACATCATATCACCCAGTATATATTATATCACTACACAGGGTTCTGGTGAAGTAAGGGGGGGAGACTCCTTGTGTTGAATGGCAGCTTCCACCAAAGTCACATATCAAAGGAGCTATTCAAAAAAGGAAAAGTAAATTTGGGACTTTAAATAAGGCTGGCACCAAAGGGATGCTCGCCTCCATCCCGGTCATTGGTTTTCTTTTTCATCAGTCTTTATTGTTTATGTTCTTTCTTGGCCTCATTTCTTTCTCATTTTTTTCACTCCTTCCTATCCCACCCGCTCTCCTTATTTCCACGTTTGTCACCACATCACTCTTTTTCACATTTCCTCACACTTACACATCAACACTATCACTACGATTTGTTCCATCTAGGTTTCCCACATGGGGGTCTGCATCCTACACTCATTGCACCCACCAGCTATGGTTTTGCCTATGGCGGTTGTTCTCATTCCCGCAGATCACCCTGGCGTCCGGTGGCATTGCTTTGCAGCTTTCTGCGATTCTGGATGCTGTTTCACTGGATCGCTGATGCAGACGTGAGTTTGGATGCACAACCTTTAATTAATTTTATACAACTAAACTATTCTTATACAAAACCATTTTTCATTTCCTGCTCATTTACTGTATAATTTTTTTTTTTAATAAAAATATTTTTTAGAATCATTCCATGACGTATGCTCCTGATGAGCGGTTGCTATACCGATAAACGCGGAGAGCTTTGATTATTACTAATCTTCCCTTATCATGGAATACCAAGATTTCAATGATTCCACTTACCTCCATAAGTATCTGTCATGGCATAAAAATTGTACGGGGCTTTAGAGCAGCCAATGAATACAAAGTAAATGGTCAAAACGTAATTTTATTGGTATAAAGGGTAGTATAAAACAAATAAATAGATTCTGACCTATAGAGTCAGGACATGAACTGGATTACAATATAGGATAAGGAAGATAAAAAACACAGCGGACAGTGCCCATAATTGGGAACAATGTGCAATACAATGTATTTTTGACAACAGGATCATAAATATTGAAATCCTGATGCGTTTCGTCCCTAACTGGGTCTTCTTCAGAGGATAATTGTCAACTGTAGGGATATAAGCATATATCAAACAAAATGTAAATTCAACAGTAACAAACTTACGTATGTAACACAGCATATCTACATAAATTGCATAATTACCAGTCACAAAGTTCCCGATAGTTCAAAGTGTTCATGATGAAAAGGGTATAATCTCTCCTGTGTCTTTGGCCTCCCCAGTGATAGGTCAACTCCTCAGAGAGCGGGTGATAGACCAGACCTGCCTTGCGAGGGATCACGCATATATTACCCCCCACATGGGGGGGAGAAGGAAAAACGGACAGCAAAAGGCACACACTGCACCCAAGATGGAGTGACAGTGATGCTGGAATCAGATTGAAAGCAAGAAATAGTTAATTCTCCTAGATAGATGATGGTTCCCCTAATTCAGAGCAGTTTGTTGGTATTAGAGTGTAGGTACAAGGGCATGCGGGGGGCAGAGGTACGACAAAAATGAAGGGGAAAAAGAAGGAAAGAAAGGGGAAGGGAATGGGGGAAGAGGGGGAAGGGGAAAGAGAACAGGAGAGGAATGGGGAGGGCAGACCAGGAAAAATCGATGAAAGCCAAGAAGTGAAAAAGATGAGTGAAATAAGTGAATTGGTGATATAGTGAGACAAACGAACAACAAGTCCTCTGCTGCCCTTGCAGAGCCATACAGCGATGGAGGTATTAGGAATATTAGTACTAGCTGTGCACCAGTGCGAGGAACCAATGTATAAAGTGAAGGAGACCAGCCGAAGCTGGAGAGGAAGAAAAAGGATGAAAATAGTGCAGTGATAAAGATGAGAGAGAAAGGTGGCTGAAAATAGAGTGAGGAGTGAAAAAACGATGTGGTGTGAACAGGACCCTACAACAACACAACAACAAACAGAAAAGTATAGAACAAAACAAAACAAAACCAAACAGTGCATGATGCATGGACACCAAAATGATGAATTAGAGGGGGCAAAAGGTGACAGTGGTGCTTGTTACCTAGTACTGAGGACCGGAAGAGCTTAGGTCAATTAGCCCAAGGTTCTGAAAAGTATAATGTCAACATCAGACATCGTTAAATAAAAGAGGGGTATTACAAGGAAATACTCTAATAGCAGTGGTCTGCACCACACATGAGGAAGGGCAATTCCAAACATTTTGAAAGTACTTACCACTCAATAAGAACGGTGGTTGCATGTATGCATTTGCCAAAGTGAGGAGAGGATCAATGATCAATAGTACTTTCTATTCTCTATTTAACATGAAAATGAATTATGTTATTGTAGTTACACAATTATCTTGAATGCGACAGTGATATTGTACAGCACTGTGTATATCATTATGGCCAACAAAGGATCTAGCATATTCCACACAATATGCCCAGTTAGTGTTTGATGATGGCAGGTGTGGACTCTTTGAATGTCATTTGTCTATTTATAACCATCCCGTTTTTTCCTCCTCTGTCTATGTATTTGTCTCCTCTTGATTGGCTGTGCTCTTCCAATAGGGGGCGGGGTTGCGCCACACATGCCTTCCTGGCAGGACAAGAGAGGAGACGCTTGGGCCCTGCGTCTCCTGAATACACCCACTAGGTGACAGCACCTCGGATTGGGCGCTTCTTGTCTGCCAGTGGCGTCCCGGATCCCTTCCGGACTCCGTGTGCACGCGCGCGTGACCTGGTACGCGTGCGCATGACGTCACGGCGCCTGCGCGGTTGCGGCGGAAGTGACGGGGACCCGAGAGTTCATTCTCCTCCGGAACGCCAGGGGGGTCATGGAGCGAGCGCACTCATGTGTCGCTCTTCCCCTTAGTGAAGGGGGAGGGAGGAGGGGAGTAGATGAGCACCCGCACCTGATGAGGTAATTAATTAGCACTTCCTTTTAAGGTATCTAGTTTCAGGGGAGGCTCATTGATCCTCTCCTCACTTTGGCAAATGCATACATGCAACCACTGTTCTTATTGAGTGGTAAGTACTTTCAAAATGTTTGGAATTGCCCATCCTCATGTGTGGTGCAAAGACCTAAGTTCTTCCGGTCCTCAGTACTAGGTAACAAGCACAGCTGTCACCTTTTGCACCACTCTAATTCATCATTTTGGTGTCCATGCATCATGCACTGTTTGGTTTTGTTTTGTTCTATACTTTTCTGTGGGTTGTTGTGTTGTTGTAGGATCCTATTCACACCACTCCGTTTTTTCACTCCTCACTCTATTTTCAGCCACCTTTCTCTCTCATCTTTATCACTGCACTATTTTCATCCTTTTTCTTCCTCTCCAGCTTCGGCTGGTCTCCTTCACTTTATACATTGGTTCCTCGCACTGGTGCACGGCTAGTACTAATATTTCTAATACCTCCATCGCTGTATGGCTCTGCAAGGGCAGCAGAGGACTTGTTGTTCGTTTGTCTCACTATATCACCAATTGTCCTACCTCTGCCCCCCGCATGCCCTTGTACCTACACTCTAATACCAACAAACTGCTCTGAATTAGGGGAACCATCATCTATCTAGGAGAATTAACTATTTCTTGCTTTCAATCTGATTCCAGCATCACCGTCACTCCATCTTGGGTGCAGTGTGTGCCTTTTGCTGTCCGTTTTTCCTTCCCCCCCCATGTGGGGGGTAATATATGCGTGATCCCTCGCAAGGCAGGTCTGGTCTATCACCCGCTCTCTGAGGAGTTGACCTATCACTGGGGAGGCCAAAGACACAGGAGAGATTATACCCTTTTCATCATGAACACTTTGAACTATCGGGAACTTTGTGACTGGTAATTATGCAATTTATGTAGATATGCTGTGTTACATACGTAAGTTTGTTACTGTTGAGTTTTACATTTTGTTTGATATATGCTTATATCCCTACAGTTGAAAATTATCCTCTGAAGAAGACCCAGTTAGGGTCGAAACGCATCAGGATTTCAATATTTATGATCCTGTTGTCAAAAATACATTGTATTGCACATTGTTCCCAATTACGGGCACTGTCCGCTGTGTTTTTTATCTTCCTTATCCTATATTGTAATCCAGTTCATGTCCTGACTCTATAGGTCAGAATCTATTTATTTATTTTTTACTATCCTTTATACCAATAAAATTACGTTTTGACCATTTACTTTGTATTCATTGGCTGCTCTAAAGCCCCGTTAGGGGGTTCTTCGTACAATTTTTATGCATCTTTATGGGGTGCGCAGCCCATTTGTCTGTACTCATGTGAGTGTCTCTTGTTGATTAGTATCTGTCATGGCATTAAGTCTCTTTTACTATTTTAATTTTTTCTCCTAATTGTCATGGCTTTTTTTGGGTCTAATTACAGTAACAAATGTACACATGCATATTGATTGTTATCTTTGCTCTCTGTGTGACAATGGATCATGACCTATTGTGTAATTTATGTGTATTTTATGCACAATTAATCCATGATTTATTATATAGAGGCTTGATGCCCACAACATTTTAGAGGTTGGATGCTCAAGATGTTTTTTACATACCATGGATTATATCAAATAAATGAATTTTGGTCACTTGACCTGCGTTTGTGCTTCTGTGTGCTTCATTTAAAGTCCCACCTCTCTTTTCCTTTTTATCAAAGGAGCTGTTTTGAGTGGTGTCTCTGGTGTCTACATACTGAATGGATAGTGGATGAAATCACTATGGACTAGGAGCATATCACAGAACTATGGGAGTGTCACTGGTCTATGGGCTTGTCATAGAAGACAGCAAGGCTCACTGTGCTTATGCATGGCATCCTGTATTCCCTGTGATAGATTAAAAACGCAGTCTGTCCTTGCTACCATTGGTACTGTTGTAAGTATTGACAAAAAAGAACAGGAAGCAGGGAAGCACATGGGAGATGAGCAGGAGAACCAGATGCCTGGCTTCTTTGGAACACATCCTTCCCCCCCAAAAAAGAAAACATTATATAGAACGAAAATCTGAAAATCAAACAAACTCAGTCCATGGGTTCAAACATAAAAAGTTCATCAGTGAAAAAAAGCTTCCATCCACTATACAGCTCAGCAGCAACTAATCCCCCTATGAGTGGATTGACAAAGGAGAGAGATGTGCAGGATGGTGCAAATCCACTGACGGTGACTCCAATAAGTGAGAAAGTGATAAAGGTGGACTCTTACCCTCCGTGTTGGACCCCCTCCTTGGCAGGGTCTATCAGGCATGCATATTTTTGCCCTCTGCAGGGACTGTGTAATGAGAAGATCTCCCCAGCAGCTGTCAGGAATGTTGTCTCCGATCCAGGCTGGTCCAAGTGAAACGCCTGGAGAGGGGGGAAGGAAAGCTCTCTTGCTCCCAGTGTGGCAAAGGAAAAATCAAAAGAGCGGAGCTCCAATAGTGTAAAAAGTTTTGGAATTTATTCAATAAAAGTACAGACCGCAACGGAGAGTGCACGCTCCGTGAGGTAAAAATACAATTAAAAACAAGCCGGCATATAAGAATCGTAATAACCCGTGCATAACATGGGGCAATCGTGACGGCTTACAACGTAGCCACGCCCTACATGTTTCGTCATTAGCAGACGTCTTCAAAGGGGCACGGGCTACGTGTTAAGCCATCCCCTATATAGTATAACAGTGCACACCAAGCCTCAATTTCACCTCCGCTCTCAGGGAAGGGAAAACCCAAGCCTCTACCTGGTGCTCCTCAGTGAATGGATGTTGCCAAGGTGACACATAGGACTGAAACTAAACAAAACTTCAGCCACTCCCAGCAGAGCCAATCTCTCGCGCCATCTGGAGGAAGAAGCCCAGTATTACTAGACAATTAATATGTCTTACAGATGCTAATTTGGAACGTAAAACTGACAGAGCAGAAAGGAGAAAATCACTGAATCTCACCAAGAGGCACGATGTGGTGGTTAATAATAATAAAAGTGTAGAAAAAAAAATTGTAAATATATATGGAAATGTACGGAAAAGAAACAACGTTCATCTCCGTAAATAAAACCACATTCAAAAAACACATGTATGAAAAAAATATATATATGTATTAGAGTCACACCGTAATAAATGGAGGCCCATCCATGAACGTGAAGAGCACTCGGTATCACAATGATGCGACTAAATCATTATAATGTATAATATTTAAACATATCACTATGCTCCCATCCTCTCAAAATTCCTGGAAGCCCTAATCGCTAGATCCTCCCAATGTCCCAGAGAGTCAACCAACCAGCAGCATGTGAGGAAGGAATAGATAAGACACCTTTATCCAACCGTTGCTAGGAGCAAAAGTGAATAAATGGAAAGGTGAAAAAAAAAAAAAAAAAATTGTGAATGGATGAAGAGATAAAAAAAGTGTATGGATGAAAAAAAAAAAAAAAGAGCCCATCAAAATCATCTAGGACCCATAGAAAAAAGAGAGGAGTACGAGGGGGGAGGAAATCAAGGGGCAAAAAGAAAGCGGGTGTAAGCGGTAGGGGTATTTTTAACCTGAGCAAAACATCTCTAACTGAAACAGAAATTTCAATTTTAGACAAAGGACTCAAGTTTGTACCGCCCAAAACACTCAATAAATTTGAAACTTATATGGACATACATAAGTATATTAGGAAATTAAACATCAAGAGATATATGCTGTCCAACCCCATTGCCCCCCAAACTGTTGGTCTCAACACCATCAGACAGTCTGGCCTAGCCAACGCGTCCCTATTTAACCCTCCGGGTGGCTTATCTGCCTCTTTGAGAGTCTTCAGGGATGTTCTTTTGAGGGATCTCGATCGTTTGAAGGTTCAGAAAATGAAAATGACGAGAGAGTTACAGTTGGGCCTGAATTCACTTTGTGAACGTAGGGACCTTGTTATAAAGCCAGCCGACAAAGGGGGGGTATAGTGGTCCTTGACAAGTCAGATTATCTTCACGAATTGGAGAGACTTGTTGGAGACAGGGACACCTACCAACCCCTTAAGTCGGATCCCAGAATCCGTTTCAAAAAAGAACTGGAAAGGATTGTGGATAATGGTTTTCAATCTGGCATTATAAACAAAAAGGAGAAATCTTTTCTCATCCCGGTTGCGTCAAGAATCCCAGTAATGTACTACCTGCCCAAAGTCCACAAAGACCTAATTCACCCTCCGGGTCGTCCCATCATTAGTGGAATAGATTCCATTACTTCCAGGGCAGGTAAGTACATTGACAATTTCCTCCAACCACTTGTACAACTTCTGCCAGCATATATTAAGGACACTAGACATACCATCAATCTACTCAAGACTAGTAATTATAGAGAAGGGCATTGGCTTGTGACTGCCGTCACTTCTCTATACACTAGCATCCCCCATTACTGGGGTATTAAATCGGTGAAATTTTTCCTTGATAAGGATGCCTCCCTACCCAAGAAGCAAAAACGTTTCATTATGGAGCTTTTAGAATATGCCACTACACATAATTTCTTTTGGCATAATAAACAGTTTTATCTCCAGACTAAGGGGGTAGCCATGGGGGCTAAATTTGCCCCCAGCTTGGCGAACCTTTTTATGGGGAAATGAGAGGAGGACGTCATCTATGCCCACCGGAGACCGGAATTGGTCCTGTGGGCCAGGTACATAGATGACGTCCTCCTCCTATGGGATGGCTCCTATGACTCTCTCTGTTCCTTTATGGATGGACTCAATTCCAACGAGAGGGGTATATCCTTTAAATATGAGGCCAGCCAGGAAAAAATACACTTTCTGGATCTGGAGATACGAGGTGAAAATAACTCTCTACTTACCTCTACCTATTTCAAGGTCACTGACCGCAATTCGTTTATCCCGAGGGACAGCTGCCATCATAAAGCTTGGCTGGACTCTGTCCCTAAAAGTCAGTACATCCGACTGAAAAGGAACTGTTCTACCAATACTGACTTTCTTGCTCAGTCTAAGGTTTTCACGGACAGATTTATAGAGAAGGGGTATGAAGCGCAGTTTCTGACTGAAAAACTCAATCAGGTTGTATCACTGGACAGGGACGCTCTTCTGGCTGATAAAACCAGGGCACAGAGGGACTATCAGCTGGTCTATCCCTTGATCACAAGATACTCCTGCCAGCACTTTTCTGTCAGGAGGATGTTGAACAAACACTGGCACATTATTAAGAATGATCCCGTGCTTGGACCATCCCTTCCTGACAGACCCCAGCTGGTCTTTAGGGGTGCCCCCTCAATCAGTTCACGGGTGGTATCTGCTGCATGTGACCCTCCGGTTCATAAACCTATGTTCTTTCAACATATGACAGGCTATTTCAAATGTAAAAATTGCGAGGTTTGTGCTATTAATGCTTTAACGGAGAGAAAGGTGTGTCAATTCATTACCAATAATTCCCCGCTCAATTTCCATATTAAATCTTTTATCACACGTTCAACCACCCATGTGGTTTACCTACTCACTTGCCCTTGTGGGCTCCACTATGTGGGCCGCACGGTCCGATCATTAAAGGTTAGACTGGGGGAACATATTATAAATATTAGAAGGGGCTTTTTGGGCCACCCAGTCTCCAAACATTATTTAGACAAACACAAAAAAGATCCTAGCGGTACTTTGTTCATGGGCATTGATAAACTCAAACTTCCATGGAGAGGGGGATCTAAAAGACGGGCCATCTCTAAACTCGAGATGTAGTGGATTTATAAGATCCGCTCCCTCAGACCCTTAGGCCTAAACGTTGATATTGAGTTGAATGTGTTCATTGACAACTCATAGGTGATGCTTTGGGCCCTGTGCTTCCTTTCCTTTCTTCCCTTCTTTTGTATACATTTTTTTCATTTTTTTTTCATGCACTTTTTTTATCTCTTCATCCAGTCACAATTTTTTTTTTCATCCATTCACTTTTTTTATCTTTTCATCCATTCACAATTTTTTTTTTCATCCATCCACTTTTTTATCTCTTCATCCATTCACAATTTTTTTTCCATCCATACACCTTTTTTTATCTCTTCATCCATTCCCATTTTTTTTTTCATCCATACACTTTTTTTATCTCTTTATCCATTCACAATTTTTTTTTTCATCCATTCACTTTTTTTATCTCTTCATCCATTCACAATTTTTTTTTTTCCATCCATACACCTTTTTTTATCTCTTCATCCATTCCCATTTTTTTTCATCCATCCACTTTTTTATCTCTTCATCCATTCACAATTTTTTTTTTCATCCATACACTTTTTTATCTCTTCATCCATTCACAATTTTTTTTTCATCCATTCACTTTTTTTATCTTTTCATCCATTCACAATTTTTTTTTTCCATCCATTCACTTTTTTTATCTCTTCATCCATTCACAATTTTTTTTTCATCCATACACCTTTTTTATCTCTTCATCCATTCACAATTTTTTTTTTATTTATTTATTTTTAATTTTTTTTATTTTTATTTATTTTTTTTTTCATCCATTCACTTTTTTATCTCTTCATCCATTCACAATTTTTTTTTTTCATCCATACACTTTTTTTTATCTCTTCATCCATTCACAATTTTTTTTTTCCATCCATTTTTTATCTTTTCATCCATTCACAATTTTTTTTTTTCACCTTTCCATTTATTCACTTTTGCTCCTAGCAACGGTTGGATAAAGGTGTCTTATCTATTCCTTCCTCACATGCTGCTGGTTGGTTGACTCTCTGGGACATTGGGAGGATCTAGCGATTAGGGCTTCCAGGAATTTTGAGAGGATGGGAGCATAGTGATAAGTTTAAATATTATACATTATAATGATTTAGTCGCATCATTGTGATACCGAGTGCTCTTCACGTTCATGGATGGGCCTCCATTTATTACGGTGTGACTCTAATACATATATATATTTTTTTCATACATGTGTTTTTTGAATGTGGTTTTATTTACGGAGATGAACGTTGTTTCTTTTCCGTACATTTCCATATATATTTACAATTTTTTTTCTACACTTTTATTATTATTAACCACCACATCGTGCCTCTTGGTGAGATTCAGTGATTTTCTCCTTTCTGCTCTGTCAGTTTTACGTTCCAAATTAGCATCTGTAAGACATATTAATTGTCTAGTAATACTGGGCTTCTTCCTCCAGATGGCGCGAGAGATTGGCTCTGCTGGGAGTGGCTGAAGTTTTGTTTAGTTTCAGTCCTATGTGTCACCTTGGCAACATCCATTCACTGAGGAGCACCAGGTAGAGGCTTGGGTTTTCCCTTCCCTGAGAGCGGAGGTGAAAACGAGGCTTGGTGTGCACTGTTATACTATATAGGGGATGGCTTAACACGTAGCCCGTGCCCCTTTGAAGACGTCTACTAATGACGAAACATGTAGGGCGTGGCTACGTTGTAAGCCGTCACGATTGCCCCATGTTATGCACGGGTTATTACGATTCTTATATGCCGGCTTGTTTTTAATTGTATTTTTACCTCACGGAGCGTGCACTCTCCGTTGCGGTCTGTACTTTTATTGAATAAATTCCAAAACTTTTTACACTATTGGAGCTCCGCTCTTTTGATTTTTCCTTTGCCACACTGGGAGCAAGAGAGCTTTCCTTCCCCCCTCTCCAGGCGTTTCACTTGGACCAGCCTGGATCGGAGACAACATTCCTGACAGCTGCTGGGGAGATCTTCTCATTACACGGTCCCTGCAGAGGGCAAAAATATGCATGCCTGATAGACCCTGCCAAGGAGGGGGTCCAACACGGAGGGTAAGAGTCCACCTTTATCACTTTCTCACTTATTGGAGTCACCGCCAGTGGATTTGCACCATCCTGCACATCTCTCTCCTTTGTCAATCCACTCATAGGGGGATTAGTTGCTGCTGAGCTGTATAGTGGATGGAAGCTTTTTTTCACTGATGAACTTTTTATGTTTGAACCCATGGACTGAGTTTGTTTGATTTTCAGATTTTCACGCTATTAATATCATTGTACTTCACATGTACACATTTTTTGTTTCTTCTTTTTATTTGAGTTTTTATATTTTGCACTTATATATTTCTACCACTCATGGAGTCATTTACTTGCTCTCAGTAGATTGTGGTTTTTACTACTACCCACATGTATTCACATCTATGTGTGTATTTTCATATAATTAGCGCACTTTATTTATTTTTTATTTTTCATGGTATACACAGATATTGGTGTATTTTGTGTGCAGCTTTTACCTTTGACCTTTTTTGCTCTGCAGCACAGTTTTTCTTTTTATTTTTGAACATTATATAGAACGGTTTTTGATTGATTTAAACTTATATAAATACAATTTTTAAATTTTACAGATAATATTTACACTATTTGTAAAAAGGAAATTTGACCCTTGGCAGCCACAGTGATCTGCACAAGTTGTCAAGATACGAGAAATCAATTACAACCGGGTTCCAGTTGTATGGAATCTGGAAAATTATGGGAACAAAATTGTGCAAAAATTTGAAATGGCCTATTACACAAGTTTCACATAGGACAGGAACAAGCTAATATTTTTTGTGTTTTCTATATATGACTATGGGAAGGAAGACCCTCACCTTGCCAACATCCAAATAGTAATGAATAAAAGGGGAGAGACTAAGTCAGCTGCTCAAAACACGGCACAGCATGAGGCAGCATGTATAAAAAGTAACAATTTATTGTATATACCTTAAAATACAACCAACACATAAAAAGGGGAAAAATTAAAAGGCACCCTTCGTCTACAAAGAGTCAACAGATACCCAATCCTAAATATGGAGACAAGAAAAGTCACGGTGTATTGTGGAGTATATTGGAGTCCACCAATTAGGTCAACATTCAATGAGATTCATGAAATTGCTGCTAATGTGTTGCTCTATAATCAAATCGGAAGCTATACTTTCTTTTTCAGGACTGATTAGGTGGGTGCTGAATGACTTTGAATGCAGAGGAGAGGACGGTGATGATCAGGAAAGAGGAGACACACATGGGGCATCAAATAGGGGAAGGAGATGTGAGGAGAACAAAAACTCCCCAGAAGTGGAGGAACCCCCTAATGACATCAAAAGGAGCCAGCCAAATACATCAGGACATGCATCCAAGGTATATATTGCTGTATTACATAGCAGGTACCAGTATCTGACTGGAGGTGGGTAGGTGTAGCGAAGCCGGAAAGAATAAATATAGGATCACATGATAACGGACGCAGGTGCCACCACAAATGAGGGTACGATGGCGTGCCTGCCTTTTGTATTCTGTATATATTAGGGTGACACCAAATGTTTCAATAGTGGGTATATAAGCTGGCCCGTATCAAAGGCATAAACCACAAGGGTAGAACACCATGGCCCTTTAAGGCACACTAAAACCTTCCAGCCATAGAATATGGGATCACCAACGCCAGCTCCTGGGTCTATTTGGAAAAAAGAAATTTGACTCTTGGCAGTCACAGAGATCTACACAAGTTATCAAGATACGAGAAATCAGTTACAACCAGGTTCCAATAGTATGGAATCTGGAAAATGACGGGAACAAAATTGTGCAAAAATTTAAAATGGCCTATTACACACGTTTCACATAGGACAGGAACAAGCTAATATTTTTTGTGTTTTCTATATAAGACTAAATTTTGGAGATCCTCCCTCATATCTCTTGTATCCCTGTGAACAGTGCTGGGACAAAGTCATTTGCCCAGGGTGAAGATGCATAACTGCACCCAGAGTGGGGTAACAATGATGTAGAAGTAGTAGTTTTTTACTCCCACTGGCCACCAGGCTTGAGACATTGTCCACTCCAACTGTTGCTGAGACATTTTCTATTCCCACTGGCCACAGTCCGGCCACTCTAAAGTCTGAAGGACAGTAAACTGGCACTTTGTTTCGAAAGTTTAGAGACACTTGGCTTAAAATGACCATGCGGGGTGGCTTCAGAGTCCGGTGACTTTGAAGCCGCCCCAGTGTGAATCGAGACTGAAAGTAAAAAAACAAAAAAACAAAAAAAAGGTCCCATAAACAAACAGGCTTTATATTTACTTTCCCAGTAACCTGCATCTTAAAACTCCACAGTGGCAGCCGCAGGTATTTTCAAATTTTCAGGTATGTGAATATCTGCTCCTCCTACTGCACCCAGTATTTCTCCCACCAGCTCATACATATACTTGTGACGGGGGAGCAGGTATTCAACCCACCTGACCATTCACATGCATGCCTGCGGTGGCTGGTGAGTGGTGAAGCAGTGGTATTTCAAGGAACACGCTCACTAAAAGTTCATTATAGTGCCTCTTCCTTTACAGGGCAGCTTTTTTTTGTGCTGTAAGTTACCCTGTGGTGACAGGGTCACATTAAGTCTTATTAGTACAAAATTGCTTTATAATGACCCAAATGTTACTTCTGCACGGTGTTCCTTTACAAATACTACAGGGTTTCTATGAAATATGTTTGTTTTTCTCACCTTTGACCTGCATTGGGCCTGTACTTTTCTTTATGGGATTCCGTGCACCTGGAAATTGTAGTCTGAACTCGTATTCTGATCCATCATCTGTCATCTGGACAGCTCCCAATTCTAGGGTCGCTATGTAGGTCTTTGGGTCATCAGATGTTTTGTCTTTTTCTACAGGTAAGTTATTATATATCTTTGTTGGTTTCTTTTCTAGCATTTGATACCCTTCCATTCTGTGTAAACTCTCCTCATAATTGTAGATTCTGCACTTCAGGGTGGCAGGTTCTCCTTCAATCAGTTCTGGTACCATTATTTCTCCAATTTTTGGATCAGGCAGCTTTGCTGTAGAAGTTCATACTCAATGTCAGTGTATGGAATAACACACAAAAAAATACACTGCAACATTCAAATAATATAAAATCATTTAAGAATTGAAAATCTTGCATTATCACATGCATATGATCAGTATCACCTACATATTATGGTTCATGGTCTAAAAAGAGAAAACCTGTTGAACTTCCATAGACTATTAGGGCTCATTCTTACTTTCTGCAGCAACCTACAATTTTCCCACACTGGATAATTGCAGGTCAATGCTAGGGTATATACAGTATCTCACAAAAGGGAGTACACCCCTCACATTTTTGTAAATATTGTATTATATCTTTTCATGTGACAACACTGAAGAAATGACACTTTGCTACAATGTAAAGTAGTGAGTGTACAGCTTGTATAACAGTGTAAATTTGCTGTCCCCTCAAAATAACTCAACACACAGCCATTAATGTC
The DNA here is from genome assembly GCF_042186555.1 of Aquarana catesbeiana. Classification (NCBI taxonomy): domain Eukaryota; kingdom Metazoa; phylum Chordata; class Amphibia; order Anura; family Ranidae; genus Aquarana; species Aquarana catesbeiana. The sequence goes on along the minus strand of NC_133329.1, from coordinate 69,327,446 downwards.
TAAACCGCTGGCAACAAAAGTGAGTACACCCCTAAGTGAAAATGTCCAAATTGGGCCCAATTAGCCATTTTCCCTCCTTGGTCTCACGTGACTCATTAGTGTTACAGGGTCTGAGATGTGAATGGGGAGCAGGTGTGTTAAATTTGGTGTTATCGCTCTCACTCTCTCATACTGGTCACTGAAAGTTCAACATGGCAAAGAACTATCTGAGTATCTGAAAAAAAGAATTGATGCTCTACATAAAGATGACCTAGGCTATAAGAAGATTGCCAAGACCCTGAAACTGAGCTGCAACACGGTGGCCAAGACCATACAGCAGTTTAACAGGACAGGTTCCACTCAGAACAGTCCTTGCCATTGTCGACCAAAGAACTTGAGTGCACGTGCTCAGCATCATATCCAGAGGTTGTCTTTGGGAAATAGACATATGAGTGCTGCCAGCATTGCTGCAGAGGTTGAAGGGGTGGGGGGTCAGCCTGTCAGTGCTCAGACCATACACCACACACTGCATCAAATTGGTCTGCATGGCTGTCGTCCCAGAAGGAATCCTCTCCTAAAGATGATGCACAAGAAAGCCTGCAAACAGTTTGCTGAAGACAAGCAGACTAAGGACATGGATTACTGGAATCATGTCCTGTGGTCTGATGAGACCAACTTATTTGGGTCAGATAGTGTCAAGCGTGTATGGCGGCAGACATAGACTTTAATGGGGTTCTAAAGTTCGTGCAAACTTTCAGTCCGTTCGCAGGTTCTGGTGCGAACCGAACCGGGGGGTGTTCGGCTCATCCCTACTAAGGACATGGATTAATGGAACCATGTCCTGTGGTCTGATGAGACCAAGGTAAACTTATTTGGTTCAGATAGTGTCAGGCGTAGCGGCAGCCAGGTGAGGAGTACAAATACAAGTGTGCCAACATGTACTGTGACATACTGAAGCAGAGCATGATCCCCTCCCTTCGAAAACTTGGCTGCAGGGCAGTTTTCCAACATAATAATGACCCCAAAAACACCTACAAGATGACCACTGCCTTGCTAAAGAAGCTGAGGGAAAAGGTGATGGACTGGCCAAGCATGTCTCCGGACCTAAATCCTATTGAGCATCTGTGGCGCATCCTCAAACGCAAGGTGGAGGAGCGCAAATTCTTCAAAATCCAACCAGCTCCGTGATGTCGTCATGGAGGAGTGGAAGAGGACTTCAGTGGCAACCTGTGAAGCTCTGATGAACTCCATGTCCAAGAGGGTTAAGGCAGTGCTGGAAAATAATAGTGGCCACACAATATGTTGACACTTTGGCCCCAATATGGACATTTTCACTTAGGGGTGTACTCACTTTTGTTGCCAGCGGTTTAGACATTAATGGCTGTGTGTTGAGTTATTTTAAGGTGACAGCAAATTCACACTGTTATACAAGCTGTACACTCACTACTTTAAATTGTAACAAAGTGTCATTTCTTCAAGAGGAAGTAAACCCTATGGGTTTTACTTCCTTTTTTTTCCCCCTGCAAAGTAAAAGCATAATGGGTTAGTTTCCATGGCGTACTAGCTCATTATGTGACACTTACCTGCAAACGAAGCCCGCACTGTCTCCGCTGGTGGCTGCATCCATCTTCGCCCCTCTTCGTCAGTCACGGCACTTGCTAGTGAAGAAACGGCGTGGAGGGCTGTTTCTTTACAGCGCATGTGCCGATGATGTCGGGGGCAAGCGTATATATGGTAAATATCTCCTAAACCATGCAGGTTTAGGAGATATTTACAGTACCTACAGGGAAGCCTTATTATAGGCTTCCCTGTAGGTACAAGTGGTGTAACTAGGTTTACAACCACTTTCAGTGTTGTCACATGAAAAAATATAATAAAACATTCACAAAAATGTGAGGGGTGTACTCACTTTTGTGAGATACTGTAGAAAACATTTGTTTTCTATGTGTCTGGTTAACATCACAATTCTGGCATCATGTGCTGTGCAGTGTCTGTATTTTTCTGCACTCCACTGGATGCCAACACATGTCATCACACAGCAGCAAAACGCACCGTGCTGCTGAGCAGTGGCATGAATAAAATGTAAACATGTAGCACTTCCAATAAATTTGTAAACTTTTAAGCATTTAAAATACTTGATTTTTTGTACTTCTACTTGCACATTAAAGTGGTGGTAAAGGTAGAAGGTTTTTACCTTAATGCTTTCTCTGTATTAAGGTAGCTTTTGTGTGCATCTCCTTTTTGTGGCTTGATAACTGACCATTCTTCGGTGTGTTACACTTTGTAAGAGAGATTATGTTAATTAAGCTACTATACCTCTATTTGGTGAAAGCAGTTGCTCTGAATGTTCAGGACAGTTTTCTCTGGTTTTATCTGCTGATTTTATTGGTTTTATTTAACAGGAATATGAAGAAAAAAATTGAAATAAAGGCACCTAGAATAAATAAATTACTCCATATACTAAATACTAGGGAGGAGCCAAACACCCCCTGGTTCGTTTTCGCAGAAGAACATGCAAAAGGTTTGTTCGAACACGCGAACACCGTTAAAGTCTATGGAACACGAACATGAAAAATCAAAAGTGCTAATTTTAAAGGTTTATATGCAAGTCATTGTCATAAAAAGTGTTTGGGGACCCTGGTCCTGCCCCAGGGGACATGTATCAATGCAAAAAAAAGTTTTAAAAATGGCCGTTTTTTCGGGAGCAGTGATTTTAATAATTAGATATCATGCCTGCGGGGTGTCTATAGTATGCCTGCAAAGTTGTGCAGTTTTCCTGTGTTTAGAACAATACCACAGCAAAAAGTCATAAAGGAAAGAAAGTCATTTAAAACTGCTTGCGGCTGTAATGTATTGTCAGGTCCCAGATATATAGATGAAAATCATTGAGAAAAATGGCATGGGTCCCCCCAAGCCCATTACCAGGCTCTTTGGGTCTGGTATGGATATTAAGGGGAACCAAAATTTAAAAAAAAATGGCGTGGGGGGGCCCCCAGGCACTATATACTCTGAACAGAAGTATATATACTAAACAGCCTGCCCTATATACTAGAAAATATAGAAATATAGAATATAGAAAATTGGGCCTTAGGTGTTGGTGGTACCAGAACACTGTAAGCCCTCACAGTTACTCTTGGTGAGCGCAGGAACGGGCCCTGCTGTGAAATATTAGATCAAGAATTGTAATTACATGCCCCTGTTAAACAGGGGCAGAAAAATTGGGCCTTTGGTTGTGGTGGTGGTGCCACAACACTGTAAGCCCTCACAGTTACTCTTGGTGGGCGCAGGAATGGGCCCTGCTGTGAAATATTGGATCAAGAATTGTAATTACATGCCCCTGTTAAACAGGGGCAGAAAAATTGGGCCTTAGGCAGTGGTGGTGGTGCCTTAAACCAAAAATATTGTTGGAAGCTAGCATCATCAAGATTGAGGAGGAATAGGATAGTCACTCAGCATAGGCAGTCTCACATCCCACATCCCTATCTCACATAAGGATCCCACATCCAAAGAAAAAATCAATCAGTTACATCAGAATCAGGTGCTTGATAGCTGCTGATCCAAGAGTGATTACATTTTATAAATGTGAGCCTATCAACGAAGTCTGTGGACAGGCGCACTCTATGATCTGTTACAAACTCTCCAGTAGCACTGAATATGCGTTCAGAAAGAACGCTGGATGCAGGACAGGCCAGTAGCTCAATTGCATATTGAACAAGTTCTGGCCAGTGGTCCATCCTCAAGACCCAGTAACCCAGTGGATGGTCTGTTGGAAAGGTCTCCAAGTCTGCTCTTGCCCATAGATATTCCTGCACCATGTAATGCAGACACTGGTGATGGTTGTTTGAACCGATCAGACCTTGACGCTGAGGACTGAAAAATTGTTTAACGGCATCGGTCAGCTGGCCACCTTCTCCACTGCTCTTCTTCTGACTGAACGAAACTTCAGCAACACGTTGTCCAGCACTAGGAAATGGTAACCTCCTAGGGTCTGGAAATGCATTGCACAAACCTTTCTTCAAGGCCTCCTGATGATGTTTCATCCTCTGCTCCCTCTGTGAAGGTAGGGTGAGTTCTGCAACCTTACCCTTGTAACATGAATCAAGAAGGGTTGCCAGCCAGTAATGATCCCTCTCCTTGATACCACGAATCCTAGGGTCCTTTCGCAGGCTTTGCAGAATTAGGGAGGCCATGCAGCGTAAGTTTGCAGAGGCATTCGATTCTGAGTCCTCTAGGTAACTAAGGATCACATGATCCGTAACAGCCTCTTCCCAGCCACGTACAACTCCTTGGGACCACAGACTTTACTGGCTTGCCTCAGGAGATCCTGTAAACCTTGGTATCTGCTCAAGTACCGCTGCACCACCAAATTCAGGACATGTGCCAAACATGGAACATCGGTCAAGTGTCCCTGTCGGAGGGCGGAGAGAAGGTTGGTGCCATTGTCGCATACAACCATTCCTGGCTGAATCTGGCGTGGCATGAACCACCTCTGAGCCTGCCCCTGCAGAGCTGACAGAATCTCTGCCCCAGTGTGGCTACTGTCCCCTAAGTAGACTAACTCAAGCACCGCATGGCATCTTTTTGTCTTAGTACTTGCGTAGCCCCTTGAATGCTTACGGAGCACCGCTGGTTCAGAGGACAAATCTGCAGAAGAGGCCATAGAGGAAGAAGAAGAGGAGGGGGTGGAGGAGAGAGCAGTGGCAGAATCACCACTAGCATTTTGGAGGCGTGGTGGTGGAACAAGCTCCAATAATACAACAATACTGAACTCTGTCCTGCATCCTTCCCAGCTGCCAGCAGAGTTACCCAGTGCGCCGTGAAGGAAAGGTAACGTCCCTGCCCATGCCTGCTAGACCAGGAGTCAGCGGTAATATACACCTTACTGCTGACCGCCCTGTCCAACGAGGCCAAAACATTGCCTTCCACATGCCGGTAGAGAGCCGGAATGGCCTTCTGTGAAAAGAAATGGCGTTTTGGAAGCTGCCACTGAGGTACAGCACATTCCACAAATTCACGAAACAGGGCCAAGTCTACCAGCTGAAAAGGCAGCAGTTGCAGTGCTAGCAATTTGGCCAAGCTAGCATTCAGACGCTGAGCATGTGGATGGCTGGGACCGAATTTCTTTTTACGGTTTAGCAACTGGGGTAGGAAAATTTGCCTGCTAAAATCAGATGGTGGTGTACTGATAGCAGATTGGCTGCAAGTACTTGGGACACCTATTGCTATACCTTCATTCCTCTCAGTGCAGGATTTGAGAGGACTGGAGGTATAGTGGGGTTGGAGATCCCAGATGAGGAGCAAGGAGAAGTCTGCCTTTTTCTTTGATGTGGGTCTTTCAAGTGCTGTTGCCAACAGACTGCATGGGAGGTCATCATATGTCTGGTCAAGCATGTGGTGCCCAAGCGGTTGCTGTTCTGGCCATGCTTGATCCGCTTCAGACATAGGTTGCAAACAGCAACAGTGCGATCTGCTGCACATGTGTCAAAAAAGACCCACACCAAGGAACTTTTCAAAATCTGCAGGGAGTCAGCAGCGCCCTGCACCTGTGGAGCTCTGCGTTGTGATACAGTAGGGTGGCTTCCCCCTAGAGGACATCCTGCCTCGTTGTAGTTGTGCCACTGCCTCCTCATCCTCCTCCCAAGTAGAGTCAGTGACCTCATCATCCCCTCCCTTCTCATCACTGGAGCAAACTTGGCAGTATGCTGCAGCTGGTGGAACATGACTGCCAGTTTCTTGTCCTTCTTGGGCACCCCCTCTCTCTAGGCTCACGTTACTCCCTTCCTCAACATGGGAACCAACATCGGAGCTTCAAAACGCTGTGCATCCTCCAGCAGTTTGTACCCAACACTGTGGTCAAATAGTTCAGGGGACTCCTCTGTGCATAATGGTGGGGCTACGGAAAGGAGTGACTGTGGACAAGGAGCCGGTGGAATAGGCCACTTTGGCAGCTGCATAAGAAGGCAAACTACTCTGAGCCTGGGTGACAGAGGATGAGGACGGCTTTGTTATGCACTCCACCAACATTTCTGCATGTTCTGGCTAAACAACACGGCCAGCAGCAGAAAAAAAGGACACGCGTGCCCCACGGCCACATGAAGAGGATGCACCATGTTCATGACCAGCACCGTTGACTGTAGACACAGAGGCTTCTTGCCCTCTTTTAGTGGCCTGTGAGAGTCTGCCTCTCCTTGGTGGCCTTCCAGACATGATGTATATTTTGTTTTGCAACACCACACTACACTGTATTGTGTCCTGTGTACACCACCAGAACAGTAGTATCAACTGTACTACGGTTGCACAGTATTGTGTACTGTGTACACCACCAGAACAGTAGTATCAACTGCACTATGGCTGCACTGTATTGTGTGCTGTGTACACCACCAGAAAAGTAGTAGCAACTGCACTACGGCTGCATTGTACTGCGTACACCACCAGAAGTGTAGTAGAAACAGTACACCACAGAATGCACTGTAGATATATGTTACAATTTATAGGAGAGATTATGCTAAAGAAGCAAACTTATATGAAATAAAGAAATTCATATGCTAAATACTGTCATTGCAGATATTAACTAGACATATGCACTGCCGAAAAATGTGTTCGTTTTCGTCTCATTTGTTCTTTTGTTTTTTTTTCCAGGTCATTCGTTATGATCGAAAGTAGTTATTTCGAATAAATCTGTAACTTCGGAAAAATTTTTATTCATTACGTTCCATTCGTTTCGATGATTCGATGATTAAGAAAAAAGGAAATCCCCCTTCATTGGGACTTTAAATGCAACACACACTTGGGTAATGCAAAAAATTCTCCGGCATATAGTAATCCCCAGTACCGGAGAGTATTATTTTGTTATCATACTGTTCATGTAAAAAATTTTTGTTTTTTGTTTCTTCTGTTTTTCTTGTATGTATTTGTTGCACAAACTGTGATGTTTTTTAACCATCGATCATCCCCATGATTGATTATTTTTTTATTTATTTATTTTTTTTTTTAAACAATAGATTTTTATTGAATTTCACTTGTACATTACATAGCATTCAATATATGCATTTATAAGATTATACAAGGTGAGATTGTATACACAACAGTTGCTACATATATGTTCAGGAATATACATCAGGTGTTCAAGCTACTAACTGGATTATATGCTTGACCTCCGTAGGAGGTACAGCCCGTCACCCCCTTTGGGTACACACTGTGACTAGGCTTATTGCTGGGTATCTGTATGGTAGCTTGCCGTGGTGCCTATGAAGGGCCCACGGGAAGTTAGTCTGTAAGTAGCAAGTGCTGTCACTTCAGAGTTATAACAACATGAACATAGATATATAGTTGACATAGTTGACATATTTGCGGGGTGCGTAGTTATCCCCACACACCCAATCCACCACCATTAATAGCTCTTTGGTAAGTATCCAACCTGTTAAGGTTGAGAAGTTCTATTAGTATACCATCGCACCAGAGGCATTCTTGTGCTTCAGTGTATCAGTAAGAGGATTTCATGAATGTGAGGAGGCATGTTTTGAGGATCTCCAAATTTCCCACTGTTTATGGAAATTGGGGGATCCCCCTTTAGAGTAGGCAAGAGCTCTTTCCATTGTATATTGGGCGTTTACTCTAGAGATAACTTCTTCTATTTCAGGGGGTGCTAGCGAAAGCCATTCTTTTGCTATGGAAATACGAGCCGCAAATAGTATATGGATTACTACTTTCCTCATTAGGGGGGGATAAGCTTCAATTCCCAGGCTCAGCAGCGTTAGCGCTGGGTCAAGTTTGCGATGGGTGTTAGTAACATTGTAGATGAGAGATTGGACTTTCTCCCAGAACGGTTGGATGTGTTTACAGCTCCAAAATATGTGAATAAGATTGCCTATAGATAGGCACTCTCTCCAGCATAGTGCTGAAACTGAGGGTTTCATCTTGTTCAGTCGAGAGGGTGTAAGATACCACCTATGTAGTAATTTTTGCGCGTTATCCCAGTGGTCTATGCAAGAGGAAGATTTGCTGTTATATTTTATGGCTGTGTGCCATTGGTGCAGAGGGTATTCCCTTTGAAGGTCCCGTTCCCACTTATGCATATTAGGTGATTTAGTATGTAGATAGGTAGGGGAGGCGAATGTGTAGAATAAGGAGATGCCTTTTCGAGGAGGTGGGGATTTATTGAGTAGGAATTCCCATAGAATCTGTGGGATTGTGATCGGGCGGGTCGGATTGGCATGTGAGTAGTGGTTTAGTTGGAGCAATTTGTATTTATCAAGTTCATCCAATGTATCCAGGTCATTAGTATAGAAGTGTACTCCCTTTTTTTTCCAGCTGAAGGCCGAGAAGTTCGGTATGAGGTACTCATATGCTGCTAGTGGTATTCTTAATTTGCAGGTTGGAATGTCATTGAACTTGGTATTGATTAAAGAGGACCATGCTTGAATAGTAGCTTGTATGGCTGGGTATGAGGGAATGTTGGGTTTGTGATGGATGCAAACGGCTGTAGCTAGTGCTGGCAAATCGTGGCCAGGGGTCACTGTTCGTTCAATATCTGACCATCTATTGTCCGTTTGACATGAGAACCAGTAGCGCATCTGGTCCATTAGCGCAGCTTTATAGTATAGTTGAGCATTGGGGAGGCCAGCTCCGCCTAGGTGTTTAGGTTTGTAAAGCTGTGCTAATGCTATCCTCGGTTTTTTACCACCCCATATAAATTTTTTAAGTAGTTTATCTATGTGTGTAAAGAATTGTTGGGGAACAGGGATTGGAACGGTTCTGAAGACATAGAGCAGCTTAGGCATTACTTGCATTTGATATGCAGCTATCCTCCCCAGCCACGTAAGTGGAAGTTTACCTATTTGGTTTAGTTCCGCTTCCACTTTAAGCAAGAGTGGAGGGAAATTACACGAGTAGATGTTGGTGGGGGAGGAGGACAGCTGCACACCCAGATATGTAATTGAAGGCGGGTCCCAGGTGCATGGGAAAATTTCCTTTAGTCTAGGCTTAGTTTTATCAGGTATGTTGATGGTTAATGCAAAGCATTTATTAGTGTTGACCTTGTAGTAGGAAACACTACCAAATTTATGTAAGAGGGAGTTAATAGCAGGTAAGGATTTAATCGGATTAGTTAATGTTAAGATAATGTCATCAGCGAAGAGACCTATTTTGTGGGATTCGTGACCTGTGTCGATGCCCTCTATCTCAGTATCACCTCTTACATATTCTGCTAGCGGCTCTATAATTAGGGAGAATATTATTGGCGAGAGTGGGCAACCCTGCCGGGTACCATTGGTTAATCTGAAGGGGTCTGAGAGCATCGTGGAAGTATAAACTTGAGCTGTGGGGTTCGTGTATAAAGACATGATAGCTGAGTGGATCAGGCCCGAGATGCCAAATTTGTGCAAGGTCCTAGACAGGTAACCCCAGTGGACCCTATCGAAGGCCTTTTCCGCATCTAAGGCCAGGAATATGCTAGGTACTTTTTTGGTTTCAGCCATGCTCAGGAGGTTCAACATACGTCTAGTTCCATCCGGGGCCTGCCTGCTTTTGACAAATCCGACCTGATCCAATCCTATAAGGGAAGGGGTGATGTCTTTTAATCTATTCGCTAGGATTTTAGCATAGATCTTGAGGTCCGAATTTAAGAGGGATATGGGTCTAAAGTTTTGGGGGTGTGAGGTGTCCTTGCCATTTTTCGGTATTGTGACTATAACAGCTTGTAGCATCTCTCTGGGGAAGCTGCCTGATGTGGCCGCTATATTAAAAACCTTAACTAGTGCAGGGGTGAGGGTCTGGGTGAGTGCTTTGTAGTATTCGGCGGAGAATCCATCCGCACCTGGCGATTTATGCATGGGTAGTGCTGAGATTACTGTTTCTACTTCTTGTTGTGTAATGGGAGAGTTTAGTTTGTGGAGGGACGTTTGGTCCACTGAAGGTAGGCGAATTCCGTTAAGGAACTCGTCTATCTCCACGTTTGTGGGCTGGTGCGTTGCGGGGTCATTATTAAGGTTGTACAAAGATTCATAGTATTCTTTAAATACATTAGCTATGTCCTTGGGGTTTTGGAATATCGTGTCGTTGATGTGATGCCTAATTTGAGCGATGTTCGAACATGCTTGTTTTTTCCTTAGTTGGGCTGCTAGTAGTTTTCCCGAGCGGTTATTCTGGGAGTAGTAAGTAAGTTTTAGTTTTTTAAAGTACGTTTCGTAATCCGCTCTAAGTTCCTGCCTCAGTTCCTCCCAGCAGGTTGTTAGCCGGGAAAGAACCTCGTTGGTTCTGGTACTGGGATTTTTGTGTTTCAGTTCTAGATCTGCTATAGTGTCATGGAGTTGTGACATGCGGTTAATTTTTTTTTTCCTCTCTCTAGAAGCAATCTGAATGAGGACACCCCGAGCATAGGCCTTATGAGCACACCATACCGTCATTGGGGAGCATTCTCCGGTATCGTTAAATTTGAAATACTCAATCACTTTTTCTGCTATTTCATCCCTAATTTTGGGCTGCGATAGGAGAAATGTGTTATTGCGCCACAGTGGTTTTTGATTGGACCTGCTGTCATCCATAACCTCAATTGTCACCGGAGCGTGATCAGACCAGGTGATGTTATGGATGTCAGCGGTTTGGACTTTCTGTGGCGTATGCATGTCTGTAAGGAAAAAATCAATTCTAGCGTAGCTGTTATGGACTGCTGAGAAGTGCGTATAATCTCTTTCGGTGGATCTAAGGCAGCGCCAGGGGTCAAAAAGCCGTTCCTCATGACAGAGGGCTCCCAAAGAAGGCCTCTGCCTAAGAGCCACAGAAGAAGTGTCCCACTCCGCATGCATAACCATGTTAAAGTCGCCACAGACAATTAATCTACCTTTTTGCATTTTTTTTGCCATCGTGTGTACTTTACGAATAAATTTTAGAGATCTCACATTCGGTGCATACAGGTTTACCAGGGTATAGGTGACATGGTCCATGTCAGCCACCAGGATGATAAAGCGGCCTCGGGGGTCCACATGTACCTGCAGGAGAGAAAAGGTTAATCTGTCCCTGATAGCTATTAGGACTCCATTCTTCTTAGTGTTGTTGTTGGCTGTGATTACTTGCTGGAATTTGGGATGAGTGCATTTTGGTGGTTTCGTGCTAGAAAAGTGAGTCTCTTGAGCGCACAGGATGTCACAGTTCGCTTCAATAGCAGTTTTCCAAAGGGCTCTTCTCTTGTAGGGACTGTTCAGGCCTCTCACATTGAAGGTCATCAGTTTAAGGTTCATGTAGGTGGTAGCTGGTGCGGCTATGCCCTCTGGTGGTGGAGATGAGCGATGGAGGTGAAGTAGGTGGTGAGTCCAGCGCGCAGGGAGCTCCCCGCACCATTACTGCATGCTGAGTAGTGAAACTTGAGGTAACGGGAACCGTAAGAACTTGAACTGGTGAGATCTTATAACGTATAGATCGCATCAAACACGGAGAACAGGTTACGGACAACATCTCGTAACTTGAGTTGGGGTATTAGAGTAGAAGGTCAAAAAGAAAAAAAAGTGAAAAATAAAAGAAAACAGCCGAACAACGGGCGGTTGTTCTGTGAGCATTACACTTGTTGTGCAGGGTGAAGGCACTAGGATTAGGGTATATCTGGTGTACCAAGTACCTTAAGAGTAGGTTGGAGGCTTGTGAGGGGTGGATCTTCTTTGGCGGTTGAGGGTGCCTTGTCTCCCATGTAACGGGTCAGGGTCTGCTGGTTCACCATTCTCAGGCAATAATTTCCATTTGCGGAGGATCTCCAGGCCTTTGTCAAGTGATGTGATCGCATGTGATTCATTATGCATATCCACTATTAGCTTGGCTGGGAAGCCCCACTTATAGATGACCTTGTGGTTACGTAGGATTTTGGTGATCGGTACTAGGTTGTGCCGTGCCGTAAGAGTCGCTTGTGACAGGTCAGCATACAATGCAACCCCGGTAAACGGGTCAGGAAGAGCAGGGTGTTGTCTTGCATACCTCATCAGTTGGTCTTTTATATGGTAGAAGTGGATGCGTGCGATAACATCCCTGGGAATCTGAGCAGGCAGGAAAGATGGCTTCGGAAGTCTGTGGGCTCTGTCAATTGTTAGGTCCGCCGGTCCCAGTGTAGGGAGGACTGTTATCATGAGCTTTTGAAGGTAAGCTGTAAGTTCAGCCGGCTTGACCGACTCAGGGACACCTCTGAATTTGATGTTGTTCCTGCGGGCCCTGTCTTCGAGTTCGGCCATTTTAAGTTGCATGGTTTTGATCTCTTCCTCAACATCAAAGTGTGCATCCACTAGCTCGTTATGTGCCAAAGTGAATTCTTCCATTTTCTTCTCCACATATGTTACTCTGGTAGAGACTGCTGCTACTTCACGTTTAGTAGTATGCATAAACGCTGCCATATCGCACTGGAGGGCCCCTCTTAGTGTTTGTAACATCTCCTTCATGGTGGTGTCTAATATGGGCTGCCCTGAGGTGGGGAAGGCATCTAGTTTCTGCGTATAAGCAGAGGATTCCTCCATATCTTCTCCCTCTAGCCCTGAGTAATCCCGGGTCTCATCCCCTTCCCCAATCCTCCTTTTTTGTTTGGCAGGGCTGCTAAATGGTGAGGATGGCAGCGGGTGGTCGCTGGCGTTTGACTCACCCGAGGATGGCACTGGATGGCTGTGTGGCTGTGCTGTGGAGGCTGACGAGCGGGTCTCCGCGCCGGCGCCATCTTGGAAATCCCGGGCCGTGCTGAGGGGATAGAAATCTGTCAGTTTTCTCGGTGCTTCTCTGTCCTTTCTCTTGGACATCGCTGCCGCTGTGTGCCCCACGTCCTAAGGAGTTGATAGAGTCGTTTTAGGGGTGTTGTAATGCGCTGTGAGCCGCTCGATGTCGCCCGTTGTAGCAGAGCTTAGGTGTCACACATCCATCAGCTCTGGCTGCCGGCTCCGCCCCCTCCATGATTGATTATTTTTATGTACACTTAATAAATTCGATTTTTTTTGCATTACTCAAGTATGTGTTGCCTTTAAAGTCCCAATGAAGGGGGATTTCCTTTTTTCTTAATCATATATTAGGGATGTGGCAACTGCACTTTTTGGATCTGACATGGTGAAACCCTTTCTTTTGTCTATCGTTTAGATACGTTATTCATTATTTCGATAATTCATAAAAATCTGAAATGGGGAAATCTGCAAATTCGAAAATCTGAAAATAACAAAAATCCGAAAGAACGAAAATCCGAAAATAATAACGAAAATCCAAAAATTTTTAAATCCGAAATAATAACCAACTAACTAATAATAAATAACTAATAAATTATAGGTATTGGAATTTCCTTTTAAATTTGCCTGTTAATATAACAAATACGAATTTATCTGAAATGATCTAAACGAATGGAATGTAACAAATCAATTAAAAATAATATAAAAATTGTTTTATTATTATTATTTATCATTATTGATTGTTACATTCCCTTCGTTTAGATGCGGCTTTCGTTATTTCGGATAATTTATAACTTCGGATAAATTCGAATTTGTTACGTTCACTAACAGCCAAATTTGAAAAGAAGTTCCAATACCTATAATTTAATAGTTAGTAATAGTTATTAGTTAGTTTATTATTTTGGATTTTCGTGTGTTCGGATTTTCAAATTTTTGGATTTTCGTTCTTTCGAATTTTCGGGAAAATTTGTTAAACAGGTTTTCGTCAATTTGAATATACCGTATTTATCGGCGTATAACACGCACCCCAATTTAGGAGGGAATTTTAAGGGAAAAAAAACTTTTAGGAGGGAAGTTGAAGGGAAAAAAACTTACATTTAAATGCCCATCAGTGCAGCCTTCCCCAGTGCAGCCTTGTCAGTGCAGCCTTCCCCAGTGCAGCCTTTTCAGTGCAGCCTTCCCCAGTGCAGCCTTCCCCAGTGCAGCCTTGTCAGTGCAGCCTTGTCAGTGCAGCCTTCCCCAGTGCAGCCTTCCCCAGTGCAGCCTTGTCAGTGCAGCCTTCCCCAGTGCAGCCTTGTCAGTGCAGCCTTCCCCAGTGCAGCCTTCCCCAGTGCAGCCTTGTCAGTGCAGCCTTCCCCAGTGCAATCTTGCCCCAGTGCAGCCTTCGATCCTCTATCCCTGCCATCCTGGGCTTCAAAATCGCCGACCGCGATTTGAAAATGGCGCCGCTGGCGCCGAAATACACAAAGCCGGTCCTCAGCTCTTCCCGGCGGCTCTCGTTCACTTTCGGCTCCACTCGTAGTCCCGAGCGGAGCTATCCGAACCTAGCCGATTAGGTTCGGACAGCTCCGCTCGGGACTACGAGTGGATCCGAAAGTGAACGAGAGTCGCCGGGAAGAGCCGAGGACCGGCTCTGTGTATTTCGGCGCCGGCGGCGCCATTTTCAAATCGTGGTCATCGATTTTGAAGATGTGACAGCTCGGGATCGCAGGGGATCGGCGTATAACACGCACCTGCGATTTTCCCCTGATTTTAAGGGGAAAAAAGTGCGTGTTATACACCGATAAATACGGTATTTGAATTAATGAATTTGTCGAATTTCATCAAAAAATGAATTCGGAACTAAACGAATTGCACATGTCTAATATTAACAGTCACCATCCTGTCACCATCCCAAACTAAACCCAAATTATATTACTTTACAGGTACCACTCGGGATAAATACATTCATAAAATCACTTGAATTTCATTATTACTAATATATAAAATTCATAAACACTAAGCTATTGCTTCAAAGTCAGCAGCAACGTTGTCATCCTGCTGTAAGCACTCAGCTGCCTATTGGGCTCCTATTTATGTAACTGACCATTCTTTGGTGTGTTACAGTTTGTAGGAGAGATGATGTTGCTGAAGCTACTATACCTTTCTTTGGCGGAGGCGAAGGGGGAGGCGGCCGCTCTGAATGTTCACAATCGTTTCCTCTGGCTGTATCTGCAGATTGGTTTTCTTTCACAGGAATATGAAGAAAAAAACATAAATGAAGGCATGCAAAATAAATACATTTATATAATAAATACTGTCATTGCAGTTATTAACCCCATACAGTTATGCCCCGTACACACGGTCGGATTTTCCGATGGACAATGTCCGATCGGAGCGTGTTGTCGGAAATTCCGACCGTGTGTGGGCGCCATCGGACATTTTCCATCGGATTTTCCGACACACAAAGTTGGACAGCAGGAGATAAAATTTTCCGACAACAAAATCCGATCGCGTCAATTCCGACCGTGTGTGGCCTGTTCCGACGCACAAAGTGCCACACATGCTCATAAGAAATTCCGACACGGGACAGCTCGTTCTGGTAAACGTAGCGTTCGGAATGGATACAGCACTTTCGTCACACTGCAATGTTCAAAATGGTTTAATACAGCGCACTCTCTTCTTCTTTATAATGTGACAAGAATTAAGTAGTTTTGCTGCTCATATTCACACACACTTCTCACAAACTTATTTTGTTACTATTTATCGGGATTCCCTCAATATATTTTGATTTCTCACATCTGACAACAAAATTTTTTTTTTTTTTGGGCTTTAATGTAGATTCTTTTTTTGTGTTTCTCTTTTTTATTTTTATTTTTTTTCGTGATTTTGATTTGTATTCCCGAAAATGTTTGTGTGTTTTTTGTGACAAGTTCCCACAACACCACTAATATGTTGTTCTATTTAATCTGTAGGAGATTGTTTGGTGTTGTTGTCCCTTGTTAATTTCACATTGTACTTTAGAAATGTACCTGAATCGTCACCAACATACTGTCCTTTTTGGATGAAAACACACACAGGAGAGTAGAATTTACCCAAAAAAATTTTATTAAGGGCTCACAACTAAACAAAGAGGGAGGCAACGCTGGAGAAACTGCAGAAGTGGGCGAAGCCTTGGACTCCCACGGCAGACATCAACTATTTAAAAGCAAAATTGGTGGCCTGAGGAGTCCATATCATAAGGGAGGGCAGTCTGGTCCAGAAGTCCCAGAGATCCGGAAAGCAGCAGATGACATCTGTGTCCCCAGGCTGTGGTCATACGAGAGACTGCAGCTTCTGTCAGACCAGACTGAACCCAGGGTCATCACTCTCAGGTCTTCTTTCCACGCTTCCTTCCAGCCTTTGGCTGTGGTGGTGGAGTTGTGGCAGCAGGAGGAGGAGGAGGAGGATGGTCCATCTCAATGACATCCGTCTTGGGTGTCAGTTCCCCACTCTCCCCCTTACGAAGGACTTTATAAATCAGGTCCTCAGAGATCTTGCGTTGACCCTCCTGCATGCCCTGCAATTTTGTGGCAGCCATGCAGGCAAAGGCCTCTTCAGGACTGGGGAAGGCTCGGAGGGACGCCGAAGCCTCCTGGATCAGCCTGTACGCTGAATCCTGCACAGGACTGGGAGTGGCCTTCCTGGCCCTTTTATATGGCAGGCGGAGGGGAGGGACCTGAGACTCTGTCAGGCTGCGACTTGTCCCTGGCTTCTCTTGGCTGACACTTAGCCCCGCCTCCTCCTGGCTGCCACTAATCCCCGCCTCCTCCTGACTGCCACATTCCACAACCTCCTCCTGGCTGAGGTCTTCCTGTGTATGAAAAAGGGACATAGTTTTAGTTTTTTATTCATCAATCACACACAATTTTCACCTCCTGACTGCTGCAAATTGAATGTTAACAAATATAACAGACTATCCTTCTGAGCCCAGCAGTTTTCATTCTTTTCCCAATTTTGGGTGCCCACTACTGTCTATTGATATGTAAAGCACTTTTTTTAATCAGCAATTAATGATCAATAATAACATCTAGTAAACATCATTTATTTATTGCCCAGAAATCTGTAGAAGAATGCTATACCTGACTCCAGCTGGGCTCCTCCACTTCTTCCTGGCTGGAAGGCCCAGGTTGGACATCGGAAGCCTCAGCTGGGGTGGAAGGAAGAGTGGAAGGAAGAGTAGAGAGGGATTCCCTGACTTCAGTGTGGTCTGACAGAAATCGCAGTCTCTCATAGTACCACAGCCTGGGGACATAAACGTCATCTGCTGCAGCTCCTGATCTCTGGGAATCTGTGACCTTCTTGCGCTCCCTAAGATAAGTGCTCCTCAGGCCACCAATTTTAGCTTTCAAATAAGGGATGGTTGCTGTGGGGACCACCGGCTTCACCAACTCCAGCAGTTTCTCCAGCGCTGCCTGCCTCTTCTGTTTGTGATTATAGTGGGGGTGTCTCACTTGCCACAGACAGGACAGCTCCCTGTACTTGTCTATGAACAGGGGCAGGAAATTGTGGTCGTTGAACCCATCCATTTTCTCTGTAAGACACAACACAAGACAAAGCCTAATGTCAGGCCAAACTCCCCTAATCTTGTTACAATATAGGCTTCCATTTCGAAGCAGTATAGGCCCAAGTTTAGATCCTACCTTCGTTAGCACGATCGGCGTCTCCGATGCTCCTTCCTCCGCTCACAGATCGTACGTAAGACGCGCGCGTTACGATTTATAAACACTGCGCATGCGTATAACTCCGCCCGCCCCTGACGTTCTTTCTAGTCTATTCCCCGCCCCTTTTCGTTCGGCGCAGTGGAGGAAGAGCACATGGCGGATAGACAGCAGGATCATGCTAATTGTAGCAACGAGGAGGAGGAGGAAAGGCCGGAGCCTGAAACGTCCCGATCCAGAAGGAGATTAAAGGACTCAAATATGTCCTTTGGGGAGATGTTGGAGATGGTGGACATCCTGAAGAAGGCTGACTATGATGGAAAGTATGGGCCTTACCCCAACCCCAATGTCCGAAAGGCCAAGACCATGGCGAAAGTGGTCAGGAGTCTGCACCGGAAATTCGGGGTACGACGATCGAAAGATCAGCTCAGGAAGCGGTGGTCGGACCTGAAATTACGAGAACATGAGCAGTACAGAAAGATCCGGAGAGTGCTGCAAAAAAGTAAGTAGTTGTGCTGTGTTCCTATTCTTTATGTTTATTACGTTCGTGCTGCTTCATGTGCTTTTAGGAACTGTTGTACAGTTTAAAATGGCAACTTTCATGTTCATGGGCACATTATTCGTTCGGATCACACATTGTTATTTCGGACGATAAAATACCATTGTTTAGGCCATATGCATTTGGCCACCATTTTGACGCCCTATACTTGTCTTCAAAGAATTGGGTTGTGTAGATGGCTTTGTTACTAGAATGAAATGCAAACTAAATTGTGTGTAAGGAGAGGACACTCAGCAGCTGTTTTCACATCTTGACACTGGAGCACTAGTGTGGGACACAAGAACACCATTTTTATTAGGGGGGCCACACAGGTGCTCCAGTGTATACTATAGGGGGGTCTCCATCTGTGAAGCTTGTACAAAACAGGTAAAGTATTGCAGCTTGACAAAGGACACTAAAAAAGCTACATGTTGGAACTCTGCTAAAATAGATCATTGTACCCCACTTCCAAGCAATGTTTCATCTTTATAGTTCTGCCATCAAATATCTGTGTGCTAATTATACCATTTTTGTTTTACATAGGGGAGAAAAGACTCGGAGGACACCCCTCATGTGAGGAGACCAGAGCCCCCCCCCCCCCCTGGAAGAAGGGGAAATCCCCCCAACACAAGATGAGCAGGAGGAAGAAGACGTGGTGGAACTAGTCACCACAACAGGTGAGTGTCTGCGACCACAGGCTCAGATAAGAGATGGATGGCGGCATATTTTTTAGACCTAATTTATTTTGGGGTTCCTCTCTTTTTAGGTGATCGTGAGGTTGTGGATGAAGATCCTTTCACATCCGAAAGTGCCCAGATCGTGATCGGGGAGATCATGGGGTGTAATTTACAATTGGAAAACATCAAGCAAAACATCAATGATGTTATTCCAAAATATAAAAACATCATTGATGTTTTGGGGCGAGTTTAAAACCCCTCCAAATCACTTTCTTCTTTTGTGTGCTACAATGTGCGAAATGTTTTTGTGATTTTTCCCAAAGCCAAATTTGGAGGATGCACACAGTGTGTCAACATGTGCTATCTGCCATCACGGGAGATCAATGGATGCGTTTTGGGGGTGCAACCCCTTCCTCAATAATAAAGTAGCGGTGAGGAAGGGCTTTCTCCCCCAAAACATGTCCCTTGATCCCCCGTGATGGCAGATAGCACATGTTGACATTGTGAAATTTGTGTGCATCTTCCAAATTTGGCTTTTCCAGGGGTGATTTCCCCCCATCTGAACGCAATATCAAACACAGTTCCTAAATACTCATGTCTGATATTGCCTTCAAGTTCTACCAAATGTGAACTTTGTAAGATCAAGATTTGTGTCTTTCTTGTGGGTTTTACACAGGCCTGTTTTATATAAAATGCACATTTTGATTTTGGATAATGACACCACAAAAATTGATATACAACAAACATGTCGGTTTGTCAGAAAAACCTTTGGTAAATGCACATGTGATTGTGCAGGTATTAAAAAGATTGTTCATCAAGAATGTGTGGATTATTGTCTCAACACTACAACACTTTTGGGGTGATGTAATTGTTGTTTTATGAGAAAATGGGGGTTATTTCCTAAGGGCAAATCCACTTTGCACTACAAGTGCAGTTTCAGTGCAGTTGCAAATGCACTTGTAGTGAAAAGTGTCTTTGCATTTAGTAAATAACAGCCAACAGTGCTTTGTATAAGGTTACACAATCACGACATTTTCTGCACTCCACACATTTCTGTCAGGGTCAGCTAAAACAAACACAAGCAGTAAATGTCCACAAAGAAGAGCCTGGGGGGAGATGCCTGTCGAGAACTTGAGGTCCTGCAGGCTTCTCCCTGTGGCCAAATACCGCAAGGTAGCGACCAACCTCTGCTCCGGAGTGATGGCTTGCCTCATGCAGGTATCCTGCCTGCTGATATAGGGGGTCAGCGAAGCCAACAAACAGTGAAAAACGGGGTCCGTCATCCTGAGAAAGTTCCTGAAATCATCAGGATTATTCTCACGGATCTCACGGAGCAAAGCCATATGAGAGAACTGGTCATGCTGAAGCAACCAATTCTTGGTCCATGAACTCCTCCCCACCCTGTTCATGGACTGGACTTGTGTCAAGGTCAGGACCCCAACACCAAGCCCCCGCACAGCACGAACTCCACGAGGAGTACGTATACGAAACATACGAAACATGGCTAGAAAACGGTCGGCTCCTCAGAACGAAGTAACAGAACGCACTGAAGAACAGCAAGGCCTGTGAAGAGCGACCTGAAAAACAGTAACGAGTGGACAAGATCACACAGAAAACTCCGATACGAACTGACTGCACGCACTGAAGACCAGATACAAACCCACAAGCACAAACTGAATGGCAGAAAACGATCTGAAAGCCACGAGTCTGAAAAAGCGCGAATCGTCTCTCACCAAACTTTTACTAACACGAGATTAACAAAAGGAGCCCAAAGGGTGCCGTGCTTGGTTCTGAACCGGCCTTTTCTAGTCTCGTCGTACGTGATTGACGTCACCGCGTGGTTGGTGATCGGAAATTCCGACAACTTTGTGTGACCGTGTGTAGGCAAAACAAGTTTGAGCCAACATCCGTCGGAAAAAATCCGAGGATTTTGTTGTCAGAATGTCCGAACAAAGTCCGACCGTGTGTACGGGGCATTACCATCCCAAACTAAACCCAAATTACACTCCCCGGCCACTTTATTAGGTACACCTTGCTAGTACCGGGTTGGATCCCCTTTTGCCTTCATTCTTCGTGGCATAGATTTAACAAGGTGTTGGAAACATTCCTCAGAGATTTTGCTCCATATTGACATGATAGCATACGCAGTTGCTGCAGATTTGTCGGCTGCACATCCATGATGCCAATCTCCCGTTCCACCACATCCCAGAGGTGTTCTATTGGATTGAGATCTGGTGAGTGTGGAGGCCATTGGAGTACAGGGACCTCATTGTCCAGTGGTGAGATGATTGGAGCTTTGTGACATGGAGCATTATCCTGCTGGAAGGAGCCATCAGAAGATGGGTACACTGTAGTCATAAAGGGATGGACATGGTCAGCAACAATACTCAGGTAGGTCGTGGGGTTTAAATAATTGCTCAATTGGTACTAAGAGGCCGAAAGTGTGCCAAGAAAATATCCCCCACACCATTACACCTCCACCAGCCTGAAGCGTTGATACAAGGCAGGATGGATCCATGCTTTCATGTTGTTTACGCCAAATTCTGATCCCACCATCTAAATGTCGGAGCTGAAATCCAGACTCATCAGACCAGGCAATGTTTTTCCAATCTTCTATCATCCAATTTTGGTGATCCTGTGCGAATTGTAGCCTCAGTTTCCTGTTCTTAGCTGACAGGATTGGCACCTGGTGTGGTCTTCTGCTGCTGTAGCCCATCTGCTTCAAGGTTCAATGTGTTGTGTGTTCAGAGATGGTATTCTGCATACCTTGGGTGTAATGTGTAGTTATTTGAGTTACTGTTGCCTTTCTATCGTCTGGAACCAGTCTGCCCATTCTCCTCTGACATCAACAAGGCATTTTCCTCCACACAACCGCAGCTCACTGGATATTTTCTCTTTTTTGGACCATTCTCTGTAAACCCGAGAGATGGTTGTGTGCCCTGTTCCATGTAATGTCGTGTGTGGTTGTGTGTGAAAATCCCAGTAGATCAGCAGTTTTTTAAATTCTCAGACCAGCCCGTCTGACACCAACAACCATGCCACGTTCAAAGTCACCTAAAGTGATTGTAAAGCTTCGTGTTTTATTTGTTTTCTTTAAAATAACAAACATATCATACTTACCTCCACTGTGCAGCTCGTTTTGAACAGAGTGGCCCCGATCCTCCTCTTCTGGGGTCCCCTGGCGGTGCTATCAGCTCCTCACTGCATCGTATAACCCCCTAGAAGAAGCGCTCTCCTGGGGGGTTACATTGCGGGAACGCTCCCGAGTCCAACATTCGGCATCCATAGCCGCGCTGCTATCAATCTATCCAATCAAGAGCAGAGAACCCCGGGCAGAGAGGTATAGCACGTCTCTGCCGGGGGATCAAAGGGGGTCAAGTGAGTAAAACGGGGGGGGTTGGAGGTCGGTCACTGTCAGAAGTTTTTTACCTTAATGCATAGGATGTATTAAGGTGAAAAAACATGAGGGTTTACAACCCCTTTAAATCCCCTTTCTTCCCCATTCTGATGCTCGATTTGAACTTCAGCAAGTCGTCTTCACCATGTCTAGATACCTAAATGCATTGAGTTGCTGCCATGTGATTGGTTGATTAGCAATTTGTGTTACCAAGCAATTGAACAGGTGTACCTAATAAAGTGGCCAGTGAACACTAAGCTATTGCTTCAAAGTCAACAACGTTGTCATCCTGCTGTAAGCACTGCTGCCCATTTGGCTTCTATTGGGCTTATGTAACTGGTGTAGCACTGCCCCCATAGGGGTAATGTCCCCTATCATGTCCCCTGTCATGTCCCATGTAACGTCCCCTGTCATGTCCCATGTAATGTCCCCTGTCATGTCCCATGTAATGTCCCCTGTCATGTCCCATGTAACGTCCCCTGTCATGTCCCATGTAATGTTCCCTGTCCCATGTAATGTCCCCTGTCATGTCCCATGTAATGTCCCCTGTCATGTCCCATGTAATGTCCCCTGTCATGTCCCATGTAACGTCCCCTGTCATGTCCCATGTAATGTTCCCTGTCCCATGTAATGTCCCCTGTCGTGTCCCATGTACCTTCCCCTGTCATGTCCCATGTAACGTCCCCTGTCATGTCCCATGTAACGTCCCCTGTCATGTCCCATGTAACGTCCCCTATCATGTCCCCTGTCATGTCCCATGTAATGTCCCCTGTCATGTCCCATGTAATGTCCCCTGTCATGTCCCATGTAATGTTCCCTGTCCCATGTAATGTCCCCTGTCGTGTCCCATGTACCTTCCCCTGTCATGTCCTATGTAACGTCCCCTGTCATGTCCCATGTAACGTCCCCTGTCATGTCCCATGTAACGTCCCCTGTCATGTCCCATGTAACGTCCCCTGTCATGTCCCATGTAACGTCCCCTGTCCCATGTAATGTCCCCTGTCCCATGTAATGTCCCCTGTCATGTCCCATGTAACGTCCCCTGTCCCATGTAATGTCCCCTGTCATGTCCCATGTAACGTCCCCTGTCATGTGCCATGTAACGTCCCCTGTCATGTGCCATGTAACGTCCCCTGTCATGTGCCATGTAACGTCCCCTGTCCCATGTAATGTCCCCTGTCATGTCCCATGTAACGTCCCCTGTCCCATGTAATGTCCCCTGTCATGTCCCATGTAACGTCCCCTGTCATGTGCCCTGTCCCATGAAATATGCTCTGTCCCATGTAATGTCCCCTGTCATGTCCCATGTAACGTCCCCTGTCCCATGTAATGTCCCCTGTCCCATGTAACGTCCCCTGTCATGTCCCATGTAACGTCCCCTGTCCCATGTAATGTCCCCTGTCCCATGTAACGTCCCCTGTCATGTCCCATGTAACGTCCCCTGTCCCATGTAATGTCCCCTGTCCCATGTAACGTCCCCTGTCATGTCCCATGTAACGTCCCCTGTCATGTGCCCTGTCCCATGCAATGTGCCCTGTCTCATGTAATGCCCCCTATCATGTGCCCTGTTCCATGTAATGTGCTCTGCCACATGTAACGAAAATCCGAAAATAATAATGAAAATCCGAAATATTTTAAATCCAAAATAATAACTAACTATTAAATTATAGGTATTGGAATTTCCTTTCAAATTTGGCTGTTAGTGAACATAACAAATACGAATTTATCCGAAGTTAGGAATTATCCGTAATAACGAATGCCTCATCCAAACAAATGGAATGTAACAAATCAATAATAAATAATAATAAAAAATTTTTATTATTATTGATTTTGTTTACGTTCCCTTCCTTTAGATGTGTAATTCGTTATTTTGGATAATTCCTAACTTTGGATGAATTCACATTTGTTATGTTCACTAACAGCCAAATTTGAAAAGAAGTTCCAATACCTATAATTTAATAGTTAGTAATAGTTATTATTAGTTAGTTTATTATTTTGGATTTTCGGATATTCAAATTTCGGATTTTGGTTCTTTCGAATTTTCGAAATTTCAAAAAAATTTGTTAAACGGGTTTTCCTTGATTTGAATATATCTGAATTAATGAATTTGGCGAATTTAGTTGAAAAACTAATTCGGAACTAAATGAATTGTACATGTCTAATATTAAGCGCTTAAGCGACCGGCTCACGCCCATATATGTCGGCAGAAGGGCACGTACAGGTAGATTAATGTACCTGTATGTTGCCCTTTAAGAAGTGGTTTGCAGGTGCGCGTGCCCACCGCAAGCTCCATGAGTGTAATCGCGGTCCCGTGGACTCGATGTCTGCGGGGATACCTGCGACCGTCTCACGGAGAGGAAGAACTGGGAAATGCTGATGTAAACAAGCATTTCCCCGTTCTGCCTAGTGACAGGACACCGATCACAGTTCCCTGTGATCAGGAGCGGTGATCAGTGTCGTGTCACACATAGCCCCTCCCCCCCCAGCTAGAATCACTCCCTAGGACACACTTAACCCCTACAGCTCCCCCTAGTGGTTAACCCCTTCACTGCAAGTCACATTTACACAGTAATCAGTGCATTTTTAATCGCACTGATCGCTGTATAAATGTGAATGGTCCCAAAAGTGTCCAATGTGTCCGCCATAATGTCGCAGTCACGATAAAAATCGCTGGTCGCCGCCATTACTGTTAAAAAAAATTATTAATAAAAATGCCATAAAACTATCCCCTATTTTGTAGACGCTATAACTTTTGTGCAAACCTATCAATAAACGCTTATTGCGTTTTTTTTTTACCAAAAATATGTAGAAGAATACATATCAGCCTAAACTGAAGAAAAAAATTTTTTTTTATATATTTTTTGGGGATATTTATTATAGCAAAAAGTAAGAAATAATGCGTTTTTTTCAAAATTTACGCTATTTTTTTGTTTATAGAGCAAAAAATAAAAACCGCAGGGGTGATCAAATCCCACCAAAAGAAAGCTCTATTTGTGGGGAAAAAAGGACGTCAAATTTGTTTGGGAACCACATCGCACGACCGCGCAATTGTCAGTTAAAGCGACGCAGTGCCGAATCGCAAAAAGTACTCTGGTCTTTGGCCAGCCAAATGGTCCGGGGCTGAAGTGGTTAACTACATACAGTTACCATCCCAAACTAAACCCAAATGATATTACTTTACAGGTACCACTCGGGGATAAATACATTCATAAAATCACTTGAATTTCATTATTACTAATATATAAAATTCATAAACACTAAGCTATTGCTTCAAAGTCAGCAGCAACGTTGTCATCCTGCTGTAAGCACTCAGCTGCCCAATGGGCTCCTATCTATGTAACTGACCATTCTTTGGTGTGTTATAGTTTGTAGGAGAGATGATGTTGCTGAAGCTACTATACCTTTCTTTGGCGGAGGCGGCCGCTCTGAATGTTCACGATCGTTTTCTCTGGCTTTATCTGCAGATTGGTTTTCTTTGACAGGAATATGAAGAAAAAAACAAATGAAGGCATGCAAAATAAATACATTTATATACTAAATACGGTCATTGCAGTTATTAACCCCATATAGTTACCATCCCAAACTAAACCCAAATTATATTACTTTTTGTTATTTATTATTTACATAAAATCACTTTATTTTTTATTATTAATGTATAAAATTCATAAACACTAAGCTATTGCTTCAAAATCAGCAGCAACATTGTCACCCTGCTGTAAGCACTCAGCTGTCTATTGGGCTTATCCATATAACTGGTGTAGCACTGCCCCCATAGGGATTGCTGTGTGTGAAATTCCCTGGGCCTCCTTCTAATTATCTTGCAGCCAGTTACTAGGTGTTTTCACACGACCAACCATACTCTCATCCGCTCATTATCCAATAATCAATCCAGGGCTTTGGTGTTTTTTTGGTATTTATTGTTGGAACTTGGATAGGAGAAGAGAATAGTGGGATACCCCAGCTGGAACTATTTACAGATGAGGACAACTCTCACTTGCCTCACCAGGATGAATGTGGTAGCAGACTCTCCGCTATACCATACTGCATCCGTATGGGAGACATAAGTCCTTTGCTTGCTCTGGCAGCAGACTTTAATATTTTATCTTCAGGACACTCACTAGCATCCCCTTTGGCTGACACCCGTCCACTGACTATACTAGCTGAAGGGGTGGCCCTCACAGGACAGGCCCCTAGACACAGGTCTGTACTCGCAGTAGGCAGAAACAGATCCTTCCTGGTGTGTCTCCCTTCCAGTCAGCTCTGCAGGACATATGGGTTGCAGCTTTACTCAGATTCAGGCCCTCAGGTCGACCACCTGAGGCCACATGGCAGCCTGTACAGAGGTGGGGCAGTTGGTGCTTCAGTTACTCACTGTGGTCCCTGGTCAAGGCGATTTAGTCCCTTCATGGTGACAGCTCCTCTTCTACCTCCAACGACACTGACAGGTTCTCCAGCCGGCAGAACCGCCACAGTCCCAACCCTGCACTGCCCTCTTACTTCTGGATAGGCCCTCACACAGCCTGGCAGCCAGATTCCCCCCGGGATAGGCCCAATCTCTGACCTAGCAGCCCGGGGCAGACGACACACATCCACCCAGACGGCGGTCTGGGTGGCACAGAACACGGATCACCTGACCTCACCCGTATATATAGGCTCTCCCAGCAGGCCAAGGACTTAAAGAAAACCCCTGCCCATTGGCTGGGACACCCACATACCCATAACCAGACCTTGGGTTGCCCTTTTCGTATCTAGTACCAC
This sequence comes from Aquarana catesbeiana, assembly GCF_042186555.1. Classification (NCBI taxonomy): domain Eukaryota; kingdom Metazoa; phylum Chordata; class Amphibia; order Anura; family Ranidae; genus Aquarana; species Aquarana catesbeiana. The sequence goes on along the minus strand of NC_133329.1, from coordinate 69,300,744 downwards.
CAAGTACCCGGCCACCTATTGGTAGAAGAGAAAAATGCAACAAGGCCAAGTTTAGGGAGATTTCAATAGATCTTTATCAATCCACCAAGATAACTATTCTTGGCAAGTAAATTTGTGAGGAGCTCCCTGACTAAACCCCAGGGCACTACAACTGCATATATTTTTTTTACTCCCACTGGCCACCAAGCTTGAGACATTGTCCACTCCAACTGTTGCTGGGACAGTTTTCTATTGCCACTGGCCACAGTCCGGCCACCCTAAAGTCTGAAGGACAGTAAACTGGTACTTTGTTTAGAAAGTTTAGAGACACTTGGCTTAAAATTACCATTTCACCACAAAAAATCGTTACAGTATATTTGTATAATGAATCTCTTGTATTTTGTCTTTCTCTATTAATACTAAAAAGTTGAGTCTCGGTTCACACTGAGGCGACAAGTCACGCTCCATTTGGTGCAATGGAACCATTCTAATTGGAGCGACTCAGGTTGCTCCGACTTAGAAAAAGGTTCCTGTACTACTTGGGTGTGACTTCGGAGTGGCTTGCATTGACTTCTATTAAAGAAGTCATTTGAAAGCTGCGCTAAAGTCGCGCTGTGCGGGGGGCTTCAGAGTCCGGCGACCCCAGTGTGAACCGAGACTGAAAGTAAAAAAAAAAAAAAAAAATAAAAATAAAAAAAAGGTCCCATAAACAAACAGGCTTTATATTTACTTTCCCAGTAACCTGCATCTTAAAACTCCACAGTGGCAGCCGCAGGTATTTTCAAATTTTCAGGTATGTGAATATCTGCTCCTCCTACTGCACCCAGTATTTCTCCCACCAGCTCATACATATACTTGTGATGGGGGAGCAGGTATGCAACCCACCTGACCATTCACATGCATGCCTGCGGTGGCTGGTGAGTGGTGAAGCAGTGGTATTTCAAGGAACACGCTCACTAAAGTTCATTATAGTGCCTCTTCCTTTACAGGGCAGCTTTTTTTTGTGCTGTAAGTTACCCTGTGGTAACAGGGTCACATTAAGTCTTATTAGTACAAAATTGCTTTATAATGACCCAAATGTTACTTCTGCATGGTGTTTCTTTACAAATACTACAGGGTTTCTATAAAATATGTTTGTTTTTCTCACCTTTGACCTGTATTGGGCCTGTACTTTTCTTTATGGTATCCCGTGCACCTGAAAATTGTACTCGGAACTCGTATTCTGATCCATCATCTGTCATCTGGACAGCTTCCAATTCTAGGGTCGCTATGTAGGTCTTTGGGTCATCAGATGTTTTGTCTTTTTCTACAGGTAAGTTATTATATGTCTTTGTTGGTTTCTTTTCTAGCATTTGATACCCTTCCATTCTGTGTAAACACTCATAATTGTAGATTCTGCACTTCAGGGTGGCAGGTTCTCCTTCAATCAGTTCTGGTACCATTATTTCTCCAATTACTGGATCAGGCAGCTTTGCTGTAGAAGTTCATACTCAATGTCAGTGTATGGAATAACACACAAAAAAATACACTGCAACATTCAAACAATATAAAATCATTTAAGAATTGAACATCTTGCATCATCACATATATGATCAGTACCACCTACATATTATGGTTTATGGTATGGTTGTGCAACTCTATAAAAAAACTATTTTTTTTATAATGTAAATTCTGGGTTGGAATATATGGTGAAGAAATCTGCAGTCATCCACTAGACAAAAAAAAAGTGTATATCCCCTCTAAAAAGAAAAAACCTGTTGAACTTCCTATTAGGGCTCATTCTTACTTTCTGCAGCAACCTACAATTTTACCCCACTGGATAATTGCAGGTCAACGCTAGGGCACATACAATATTTCACAAAAGTGAGTACACCCCTCACATTTTTGTAAATATTTTATTCTATCTTTTCATTCTATCTTTTCATGTGACAACACTGAAGAAAATGACACTTTGCTACAATGTAAAGTAGTGAGTGTACAGCTTGTATAACAGTGTAAATTTGCTGTCCCCTCAAAGTAACTCAACACACAGCCATTAATGTCTAAACCGCTGGCAACAAAAGTGAGTACACCCCTAAGTGAAAATGCTCAAATTGGGCCCAATAAGCCATTTTCCCTCCCCGGTCTCATGTGACTCGTTAGTGTTACAAGGTCTCAGGTGTGAATGGGGAGCAGGTGTGTTAAATAAGGTGTTATCACTCTCACTCTCTCTCTCATACTGGTCACTGAAAGTTCAACATGGCACCTCATGGCAAAGAACTCTCTGAGGATCTGAAAAAAAGACTTGATGCTCTACATTAGATGACCTAGGCTATAAGAAGATTGCCAAGACCCTGAAACTGAGCTGCAGCATGGTGGCCAAGACCATACAGCAGTTTAACAGGACAGCTTCCACTCAGAACAAGCCTCGCCATGGTAGACCAAAGAAGTTGAGTGCATGTGCTCAGCGTCATATCCAGAGGTTGTCTTTGGGAAACAGACATATGAGTGCTGCCAGCATTGCTGCAGAGGTTGAAGGGGAGGGGGGTCAGCCTGTCAGTGCTCAGACCATACGCCGCACACTGCATCAAATTGGTCTGCATGGCTGTCATTCCAGAAAGAAGCCTCTTCTAAAGATGGTGCAAAAGAAAGCCTGCAAACGGTTTTACTTCCTCTTTTTTTCCCCTGCAAAGTAAAAGCATAATGGGTTAGTTTGTATCACGTACTAGCTCATTATGTATCACTTACCTGCAAACGAAGCCCATCCATCTTCACCCCTCTTCCTCCTGAGACCGCAGACTCCGGCTTTGTGACTGGCTGGAGTTGCGTGATGTCACTCCCGCACATGCGCGCGGGAGCCGTCAGTCATGGCACTTGCTAGTGAAGAAACGGCGCGGAGGGCTGTTTCTTCACAGCGCATGCGCCGATGACGTCAAGGGCAAGCATATATATGGTAAATATCTCCTAAACTGTGCAGGTTTAGGAGATACTTACAGTACCTACAGGGAAGCCTTATTATAGGCTTCCCTGTAGGTACAAGTGGTGTAACTAGGTTTACAACCACTTTCAGTGTTGTCACATGAAAAAATATAATAAAATATTCACAAAAATGTGAGGGGTGTGCTCACTTTTGTGGGATACTGTAGTAAACATTTGTTTTCTATGTCCCTGGTTAACATCACAATTCTGGCATCATGTGCTGTGCAGTGTCTGTATTTTTCTGCACCTCACTGGATGCCAACACATGTCATCACACAGCAGCAAAACGCACCGTGCTGCTGAGCAGTGGCATGAATGAAGTGTAAACATGTAACACTTCCAATAAAGTTGTAAACTTTTAAGCATATAAAATACTTGATTTTTTGTACTTCTACTTGCACCTTAAAGTGGCTGTAAAGGTAGAAGGTTTTTACCTTAATGCTTTCTCTGTATTAAGGTAACAAATCCTTTCCTGACAGACTCTATGGCAGCCAACGTATGGGTTAATCCCGCCTCCCATACCTCATAGGACCCCACTCCCATAAATCTTTGCTTCTAGTCAGAGACCATGTGTTCCTTTTTTGTCCTCCTCCTAGGATCAAGGTGTCTTACCTTATGAAAGTTTATACGGTTCAGTCCTGGTTGAATATTTTGTGATGGCGGTTCTGGAGTCCAGCAGTCCCAGTTATTAGCAGGATAGATATGGGCAGCATATGTGATGCCATGAAGAGCTTCCTGGCCTTGCCATTGGCAGGCAAGCGGCAACTTGGCCAAACATCCTTGCTATTAGCAGGAGGCCCCCCTTTTGAAATGCCCGGTCGTGCAGCGAGTGATCACTCAGTCAGGCTGGATCAGGATCGTGCTGTGGTGTTATCGTATATTGTTTGTTTCTATACACATAGCAGCAGTATTTGTATGTATGGTATGTTATTCCTTTCTGTGCTTTCCTTGCCTCTATGGCGGCTGCGTCCCATCTGCGTCCCAGTCCCCCGCCTCTTCCGGGTTCTCTGCGCATCTGCGAGCCTCGTCTGAGATCGAGGCTTGATTCGCGCGTGCGCAGTTCCGGAAAATGGCGGCGGCCGCACATGTGCGCAAGCTCCACTGGGCGACAGTCGGTCCCATTGTGGGCACGCTGGGGGCGCGGTGACGTCATCGTCGGTGCCAAGTTTAAATAGCTGTCAGATACAGCTATTACTTGGAATGTCTTGCATGTTCAAAACGGTGGCTTCCCGGTGCACTTATTTGAGGTGGACAAGGTAGGGAGCTTTGCTGCTGGCAGGCTGTCTTTATTTGCTTGTGTTACACTGTTTTTGATTGTGGAATGATTTTTTCAGTCACCAAGCTTTCTGCTATGGACATGTCACCGCCCCCCCCAGTGGCCAACCCTTACGCTGCAGGAAGGAATTTTTCCTTCTGCTTGTCTGTTCGGGTTGTTTTTTTTTCCTGGATCCTGTTTATTTTCTTTTTCCTTTTCTTTCCCTTAGCCCTCTAGGTCTGAACATAGGCTTTCAGCACACGAGGATAACGATCATTCTAGATCACAACCCCATCATTCATCATCGAGTTCCAGGCGTCCTAGATCAGCTCCTAGACGTCGTAGTGAAGAGCTTAGATCCAAGTCTGGGCGTCATTCTCACCGCCATTCTAGCCGCCCTGAAAAGAGAGCTTGCTGGGGATGTAGAGCTCAGGTCCCAGAGGGTAAATCCCTCTGAGTTATGTTATTCTAGAGCTGCATAGGAAAGAGAAGCTGGAGACCAGCAAGATGATGCTCTGGTCATAAAGGTGATCCAGGAATCTCTGATCAGAACGGATCCTGACCGTACAACCATTCCTCCTTCTGCTCCAGCACTAGTTCCTGGCGGGGTCGACCCTGGGACTCCTGGTCCCTCTAGACGTAGTCCCTCTTTAAGTGGATCCTCGGATAGCGAGGCAGAGGTGGATGACCCTGGCGCAGGTTTTGATTTCTCCCTGGTTCCGCAGTTGGTCAAAGCGGTTAAAGACACATTGAGATGGGAAGAGCCAGTAGAAGCACCCTCTAAACAGAGGAAATACTTCAAGCAACTCAAGAAAGAACGCCCAGGTTACCCCTTTCTGGGTGAACTTGGTGAAATTATTTCAGATGAATGGAAAAAGTTGAGAGAAAAAACTTACTAATTTCCGAAGTAGCAAAGATGTATCCGTTCAAGAGTGAAGAGGTAAGGCATCTGGAATCAGCTCTTCTCATTGATGCTGCTTTAATGAGGTTGGTAAGGCATGTCACACTCTCTCTGGAAGATACTGTTTCTTTCAAAGATGGTCTAGAGAGAAAGATCGATACCTATCTTAAGCGCATCTATATCACAGCAGGTATGGCCTGTAAACAAGCCCTAGCTCTTGTAGCCTTGTCCAAAGCTATGGAGTCCTGGACGGATGACATGGATGGAGCTTTAGCAAGTGTTTCTAAAGAATTGGTCAAGAACTCACCGGTCCATGATCTGAAGCTGGCATCAGTATTCCTGGGGGAAGCATCCCTTGATATTATTCGCCTAGTGGCACGTGGCATGCTCTCTTCAGTCACAGCTAAGCGCGCCTTGTGGCTGCGCCCGTGGGTTGCAGACCCTGCCTCTAAACAGGCTTGGTGTAGAATTCCCTTTGAGGGCTCCTCCCTCTTTGGGAATTAGCTTGACTCTGCCATTACCCATTCTACGGGGGGTAAATCGGGGTTCTTACCCCAGGACCATCGCCTCTTGGGGCAGAGAAGAGCTCAACCCAGACAAGATCCGGAGCGCGCTAGAGATGCCCGCCGCTACAGGCCTGGCTGTGAATTTATAAAGAACTGGAAGAGAATTCAACCTTCTGGCCAGAAATCCTCAAAGACGGCCTCTTCTGGAGGATGGGAAGCTTCCAAGTCCTTTTAATATAGAGCCTGTCCAGGCGGAGCAAGTTGGGGCTCGTTTACTCCTTTTTCAGCACGTCTGGGAGCCTCGATCAGAGACTTCTGGACTGTCAAAACAGTCTCCTCAGGTCATTCTTAGGTATTCAGCAGTCCACCCATACACCGGTTTGTTCCCACAGTCCTACCACACTTGGAAGAGAAGAAACAAGTTCTTCTATCATATACAGGCTCCCTCATGGCTCAAGGCGCCGCCATTCCAGTACCAACAGAGGAATGATTTCAAGAGGTTTACTCGCCCCTGTTTATGGTCCTCAAAAAGAATGGCTCCTGGAGGCCAGTCATAGATTTGACCCACCTAAACTCCTTCATCAAAAAGGAAAAATTCAAGATGAAAACACTGCTACCCTGTTTCCCCGAAAATAAGACCTAGCGTGATTGTCGGTGATGGTTGCAATATAAGCCCTACCCCCCAAATAAGTCCTAGTTAAAGTTCTTGTAGGTCTTATTTTCAGGGTAGGGCTTATTTTCGGGAAAACAGGGTAGGGCTTATTTGGGGGTTTGGCTTATATTGCAGCCATCACTGACAGTCACGCTAGGTTTATATTTTCGGGGAAACAGGGTAACAATACGTCAGGCAATACAACCAGGAGACTGGCTTGTTTCCATAGACCTGAAAGATGCTTATTTTCATGTTCCGATTGCAAGGGAATTTAAGAAGTATCTTCGATTTGCAGTGGACCAAGTACATCTTCAATTTACATGTCTCCCGTTCGGGCTTACAACATCGCCTCGAGTGTTTTCGAAGCTCTTACTGGCTGTCGTAGCTTTAATCAGGGTCAGAGGTATCGGGTTACACTACTATCTAGACCAGGGGTCTCAAACTGGTGGCCCTCCAGCTGTTGCAAAATTACAAGTCCCATCATGCCTCTGCCTGTGGGAGTCATGCTTGTAACTGTCAGTCTTGCAATGCCTCATGGGACTTGTAGTTTCACAACAGCTGGAGGGCCGCCAGTTTGAGACCCCTGATCTAGAGGATCTACTCTTACTTTCTCAGGACAGGGAGCAGCAGTTGATACATCAAGCTCAGGTCATTTCTACCCTGACAGCGTTTGGTTGGCTGTTGAACAAGGAGAAAAGTCATCTAGAGCCAACACAGTCTCTAATATTCCTCGGAGCCCAATTTGACACAGTGAAGAGTACCATCTGCTTGCCTCTATAGAAAATTCCGGTGATCCCGGACAAAATTCATCTTGCAATGTCATCATCTCTTCTCAGAGCTTCACAATGTCTCAAGATAATCGGCACCATGGTAGCCACAGTCCCCATGGTGAAATGGACACAATGAAAGATGCGGCCCTTTCAGAGGGGTTTTCTCCAACAATAGGAATAGGGGTCTCGAGACCATCTTGTTCAGAATACCCCTTCCATGCGGGTGAATCTCCCCTCGTGGCTGCAGCAGAAAAATCTCCTCAATTGCCATTCAATAGCACCTGTCTCCTGGATCACAGTGACAATGGATGCCAGCAACAGAGGTTAGGGCGATCTCTGTCTAACAGAGGTAGCCCACAGCAAATGGGATTTCCCATCTCAAGGTGTAGTCTCGAATGTTCTGGAGCTCCAAGCTGCCTTCCGTGCTCTACAAGCCTTTCTCCACTTGACATCAGGAGCCTCAGTTCTCCTAAGGCTGGACAATACAACTGCAGGGTCATATATCAAGAGACAAGAGGGCACCCGCAGTCTCTCCTTATTGAAGGAAAAAAAGTCCGATCATGTCCTGGGCCCAGGTGAACTTGACAAATCTGACAGTTGTTTACCTTCCCGGAATTCAAAATGTCCAGGCAGACTTCCTTTCAAGTTTATCCCTGGACAACAAGTGGTCTCTCCACACCAAGGTTTTCAACTGGGTTCTGTCTCTGGGAATGATGCCGGAGGTAGATCTGTTTGCATCCCCTTGCAACTTCAAACTGAAGAAATATTACACAAGATGTCGTTGTCCCCAGGCCTTCGGAGTGGATGCCCTGACGGACCAGTGGAGGTTCCGCAGGGCTTATGCCTTTCCCCCAGTTCCGGTCATTCTCCGATTTCTATCGAGGTTCAGGTGGGAAGAAGCCAAAGTAGTGGCAATTGTACCATACTGACCCAACAGACCATGGTTTCCTCTCCTGAAACAGCTCAGTTACCGGGATCCAGTTCCTGTCCCTTCCAGACCAGATCTCCTGTTGCAGGGAACGTCTCTTCACCCTTGCCCATCCCATATCCACCTGATGGTTTGGTGGTTGAGAGGGGAAGGCTGGAAGCGCTAGGATTTCCAAGTACAGCCATTGCTACACTACTGAATGCCAGAAGAGCAGGCACCAACAGGGTTTACCAAAGAATTTGGTCAAAGTTTGCAGATTATGTTTCCACCACTGATGGTTCCTGTACTGATCCAAAGATACAGAATATTCTGGGTTTTCTACAAACAGGCCTGGATCTGTCCTTATCAGTTAGTTCTTTAAGAGTTCAGGTTTCTGCAATCTGTGTCTTCACTGGCATATCCTGGGCCAGACACCCTCTTACTAGACAGTTTTCCAGAGGAGCAATAAGGCTTAGACCTCAAAGAAAACTGAGGTTTTCCAAGTGGGATCATCCTCTTGTCCTGGATTTCTTCTCAGATAGAGAAATACTACATTTGGAGCAGTTATCAATCAAAGAGCTTTCTCTAAAAGCTGTCTTCTTGGTAGCAATAACATCGGCTAAAAGAGTCTCCGAGATTGGTTCTTTAGGATTCAAGGAGCAATTCCTTACTTTCTTCCCTGATCGGGTACTCCTGATTCCTATGTTAGGATCAAATCCTAAAGTAACATCCGTATTCCACAAGAATCAAGAGATTGTTCTTCCAACTTTCTGGACAACTGAAGACTCTAGTATTCATCCTTTAGATGTTAGAGAAGTTCTAAAACAATATTTAGAAGCCACAACTTCATTTCGGCAGTCTGATCATCTGTTCATTAACTACAATGGAAAAAACAAAAGGATTGCGTGCTTCTTCCAGAACCATCGCAGCCTGGATTGTTCAGGCCATCCAAAGGGCTTATTAGGCTAAGGGTCTGGCTCCTCCGGAGGCAGTGACCGCTCATTCTACCAGGAGTGTTTCTACATCGTGGGCAGCCTCCCGTCATGTATCCCCGGAAGTAATCTGTAAAGCGGACTCATGGTCGTCAATTAACACATTTAGGACTATTGCGTGGAACCGGCTTCTTTATCTTTAATTTTGGTTTGCATGTCTTATCTGTTGACGGTGCTAATTAAACCTCTTTTCTATAAAACCACCCGGGTGTGTATGGCTAGTTATTTCCCATACGTAGGCTGCCTTGGAGTCTGTCAGGAAAACGGAAAATTTATATCAAATACTTACCGTAATTTTCCTTTCCTGATGGACTCCATGGCAGCAGGAGTTCCCTGCTGGAGTAGGCTAAGTTACGAGACATGGCCTCTGACTAGAAGCAAAGATTTATGGGAGTGGGGTTCTATGAGGTAAGAGAGGCGGGATAAACCCATACGTAGGCTGCCATGGAATCCATCAGGAAAGGAAAATTACGGTAAGTATTTGATATAAATTTTCAGTTTTTGTGTGCATCTCCTTTTTGTGGCTTGATAGCTGACCATTCTTTGGTGTGTTACAGTTAAGAGAGATTATGTTAATGAAGCTACTATACCTCTATTTGGTGAAATCAGTTGCTCTGAATGCTCAGGACAGCTTTCTCTGGTTTTATCTGCTTATTGGTTTTATTTGACATGCAAAATCAATATCAATGCAAAAAAAAAACGTTTTAAAAACAGGAGTTTTTTCGGGGGCAGTGATTTTAATAATGCTTAAAGTGAAACAATAAAAATGAAATATTCCCTTAAATATCATGCCTGCGGGGTGTCTATAGTATGCCTGTAAAGTGGCGCAGTTTTCCTGTGTTTAGAAAAATATCACAGCAAAATGACATTTCTAAAAGGAAAGAAAGTCATTTAACACTGCTTGCGGCTGTAATGTATTGTCGGGTCCCGGCAATATAGATGAAAATCATTGAGAAAAACGGCATGCCCCCCCCCCCCCAGCCTGTTACCAGGCTCTTTGGGTCTGGTATGGATATTAAGGGGAACCCCGCATCCAAATTAAAAAAAAAAAAGGCGTGGGGCCCCCAGGCACTATAAACTCTGAACAGAAGTATATATACTATACAGCCTGCCCTATATACTCTGCAGAAAATTGGGCCTGAGGTGTTGGTGGTACCAGAACACTGTAAGCCCTTACAGTTACTCTTGGTGAGCGCAGAAACGGGCCCTGCTGTGAAATATTGGATCAAAAATTGTAAATACATGCCCCTGTTAAACAGGGGCAGAAAAATTGGGCCTTGGGTGGTGGTGGTGCCACAACACTGTAACCCCTCACAGATACTCTTGTTGGGTGCAGGAACGGGCCCTGCTGTGAAATATTAGAATAAAATTGTAAATACATGCCCCTGTTAAACAGGGGCAGAAAAATTGGGCCTTAGGCAATTATGGTGGTGCCCTAAACTAAAAATATTGTTGGAAGCTAGCATCATCAAGATTGAGGAATAGGATAGTCACTCAGCATAGGCAGTCTTCAGGGGATCTCACATCGATAGAAAACTCAATCAGTTACATCAGCATCAGGTGCTTGATAGCTGCTGATCCAAGACTGATTCATTTTTATGAATGTGAGCCTATCAACGAAGTCTGTGGACAGGCACACTCTATGATCAGTTACAAACCCTCCAGTAGCACTGAATGTTCGTTCAGAAAGAAAGCTGGATGCAGGACAGGCCAGTAGTTCAATTGCATATTGAGCAAGTTCTGGCCAATGGTCCATCCTCAAGACCCAGTAACCCAGTGGATGGTCTGTTAGAAAGGTCTCCAAGTCTGCTCTTGCCCCTAGATATTCCTGCACCATGTAATGCAGATGCTGGCGGTGGTTGCTTGAACCGATCAGACCTTGGCGCTGAGGACTGAAAAATTGTCTAACGGCATCGGTCAGCCTGCCACCTTCTCCACCGCTCTTCCTCTGACTGAACAAAGCCTCAGCAGCACGTTGTCCAGCACCAGGAAATGGTAAACTCCCAGGGTCTGGAAATGCATTGCACAAACCTTTCTTCAAGGCCTCCTGAAGATGTTTCATCCTGTGCGCCAGCCAGTAATGATCCCTCAGCTTGATACCACGAATCCCAGGGTCCTTTCACAGGCTTTGCAGAATCAGGGAGGCCATGCAGCGTAAGTTTGCAGAGGCATTCGATTCTGTGTCCTCTGGGTCACTAAGGATCACATGATCCGTAACAATCTCCTCCCAGCCACGTACAACTCCTTGGGTTTCTGGGGACTGAAAACCATCCCTTGAAGACTGCTGCAGAGTTATCCTCCACGTCCATGCTGACACAATCCTCCTCCTCCTCTTCTTCCTGTGTGTTTGGCGGGCCCGCTGGAATACTATCTGGATAAAGGGGGTCTTGAGAGGTAAGGAAGTTCTCCTCTTCCTCCGGCTGTTCTGCCTCAAGTGCCCTGTCCATTATTCCACGAAGTGTGTGCTCCAACAGGAAGACAAGAGGGACAGTATCACTGATGCATGCATTGTTGCTGCTCACCATCCTCGTGGCCTCCTCAAATGGTGACAGGACAGTTTATGCATCCTTGATCAGTAGCCACTGCGTGTCGAAAGGAAGCCAAGCTCCCCTGACCCTGTTCTGGTGCCATACTCACACAGGTATTCATTGATGGCCCTCTGCTGCATGTGCAGCCGCTGCAGCATTGCCAACATTGAGTTCCACCTGGTGGGCATGTCACAAATGAGGCAGTTGGTGGGCAGGTTGCATTCCCTTTGAATGTCAGCCAGCCGAGTACTGGCATCGTATGACCGGCGGAAATGACCACAGACTTTACTGGCTTGCCTCAGGGGATCCTGTCAGCCTGGGTACCTGCTCAAGAACCGCTGCGCCACCAAATTCCAGACATGTGCCAAACATGGGTCAAGGTGTCACTGTCGGAGGGCGGAGAGAAGGTTGGTGCCATTGTCACATACAACCATTCCTGGCTGAAGCTGGCATTGTGTCAACCACCTCTGAGCCTTCCCCTGCAGAGCTGACAGAATCTCTGCCCCAGTGTCAGGGAAATGGCCGTAGAAGAACTGGCAATAGTGCCAGTTGTCAAGGAACCAACAGCAGGAGAAGGGCTCTAGGACTCAGCATCTCTACCAGCACTTATGGCAGGAGAAGGACTTTAGGACCCAGCATCTCTTGCAGGAGAAGCACTTTAGGACCCAGTATCTCTACCAGCAGGTCACATGGGCCTATATAAGGAAGTCTGCTAGTGTCTGCAGTTGCTGGTTTGTCAGTCTTCCTGTGTTCCTGAGCCTCTGTGTAATTACTATTTGGATTCCTGTTGTGACCCGGCTTGTTCCTGACCTGTCTGATCTGCTCTCCTGGTTTGACCCTCTGGCTTGATTTACTGACTTGTTGTCCTCTCCAGTACCTGATCCCGGCTTGTATTACGAACTTTGCTACAGTACCTGTTCCTGCCTGCTTCCTGATAGCAGACCTTTGGCTTGTCCCTGTTTCTGCAACCTGCCTCTTCCTCTTGCCGGATCTACTGTGTTTGACCCCTGGCCTGGCTTCCACTACTCTTCCTTGTGTACACCTTGCCAAGTATTACCGAGGATTCTTATAGACTTTAGCCCAGCTGTGTTTCCTGTGTTACCCGGTGTCCTTTTGGTGCCCACCAGCTCTTCTCTCTGGAATCCATCTGGCAACCTGTGCTTTTCTGGGCACTACACCCTCTGTATCCAACTTCAGGGGTGTACTGCACTCAGCCGCAAGGGGAGCCCTCTCGGCATTTCGGCCTCCAACCAGGTACGTGACACCCAGTGTGGCTCCTGTCCCCTAAGCAGACTAACTCAAGCACTGCATGGCATCTTTTTGCCTGAGTGCTTGCGTAGCCCCTTGAATGCTTACGGAGCACCGATGGTTCAGAGGACAAATCTGCAGAAGAGGCCAAAGAGGAAAAGAGGAGGGGGTGGAGGAGAGAGCTGTGGCAGAATTAACCACAGCATTTTGGAGGCATGGTGGCGGAACAAGCTCCAACAATACTGAACCCTGTCCTGCATCCTTCCCAGCTGCCAGCAGAGTTAAGGAAAGGTAACATCCCTGCCCATGCCTGCTAGACCAGGAGTCAGCGGTAATATGTACCTTACTGCTGACCGCCCTGGCCAACGAGGCCAAAACATTGCCTTCCACATGCCGGTAGAGAGCCAGAATGGCCTTCCATGAAAAGAAATGGCGTTTTGGAACCTGCCACTGAGGTACAGCACATTCCACAAATTCACGTAAGGGGGCAGAGTCTACCAGCTGAAAAGGCAGCAGTTGCAGTGCTAGCAATTTGGCCAAGCTAGCATTCAGACGCTGAGCATGTGGATGGCTGGGACCGAATTTCTTTTTATGGTTTAGCAACTGGGGAATTGCTTTTTATGGTTTAGCAACTATGGTTTAGCAACTTCTTTTTATGGTTTAGCAACAGATGGTGCTGTACTGATAGCAGATTGGCTGCAAGTACTTGGGACACTATTGCTATACCTTTATTCCTCTCAGTGCAGGTTTTTGAGAGGACTGGAGGTATAGTGGGGTTGGAGATACCAGATGAGGAGCAAGGAGAAGTTCGCCTTTTTCTTTGATGTGGGTCTTTCAAGTGCTATTGCCAATGCACTGCATGGGAGGTCGTCATATGTCTGGTCAAGCATGTGGGGCCCAAGCGGCTGCTGTTTTGCCCACGCTTGATACGCTTCAGACATATGTTGCAAACAGCAATGTGCGATCTGCTGCACACGTATCAAAAAAGGCCCACACCAAAGAACTTTTCAAAATACGCGGGAGTCAGCAGCGCCCTGCACAAATGCGGTGTGATGCAGTCGGGTGGCTTCTCTTAAGCTGGCCCCTGGAGGGCATCCTGCCTCATTGGAGATGTGCCGCCTCCTCCTCTCTTCTATCAGGCACCCAAGTAGAGTCAGTGACCTCATCATCCCCTCCCTCCTCGTCATTGGAGCAAAATTGGCAGTATGCTGCAGCTGGTGGAACATGAGCCTGGGTGACAGAGGATGAGGAGGATGAGAACGGCTTTGTTATCCACTCCACTAACTCTTCTGCATGTTCTGGCTCAATAACATGGCCAGCAGCAGAAGAATAGGACAAGCGTGCCCCACGGCCACTTGCAGAGGATGCACCATGTCCACGACCAGCACTGTTGACTGTAGACACAGAGGCTGCTTGCCCTCTTTTAGTGGCCTGTGAGCGTCTGCCACTCCTTGGTGGCCTTACGGACATGATGTATATTTTGTTTTGCAACACCACACTACACTGTATTGTGTACTGTGTACAGCACCAGAAAAGTAGTAGCAACTGTACTACGCCTGCAATGTATTGTGTACTGTGTACCCCACCAGAAAAGTAGTAGCAACTCTACTACGGCTGCACTGTATTGTGTACTGTGTACACCACCAGAAAAGTAGTAGCAACTGCACTACGGCTGCACTGTATTGTGTACTGTATACACCACCAGAATGGTAGTAGCAACTGCACTACGGCTGCACTGTACTGTGTACACCACCAGAAGTGTAGTAGAAACAGTACACCACGGAATGCACTCTAGATATATGGTACAATTTATAGGAGAGATTATGTTGAAGAAGCCACTTGTGTGAAATAAAGAAATTCATATGCTAAATACTGCCATTGCAGATATTAACTAGACATATGCACTGCTGAAAAATTTGTTTGTTTTCATCTCATACGTTTTTTTCTTTTGTTTTTCGGGTCATTCGTTATTAGGGATGGGCTATCTGTTCGAGTCGAACATCGGCTGTTCACTTGTTCGCCGAATTTCGACCATTGGGCCGTTCGTGCCAAATTCAAGCGGCGCCTCATGGCCCATTTTGCATTGCGTCATCGCAGTGCATTGCTGGCTGATGATTGGCCAAGCATGCACTATGACCCGCATGCTTTGGCCAATCAAAGCGCCATCAGCGAAGAGAGCCATAATTGGCCACAGGCAGGGTAGCAATGATCTGTCTCTCCCCATACCAGGCGGCACACAGGAATTCAACGACTTGCTCACCATAGACCCAGCCGGGGTCTGTAATGAACCAGTAATTTTTGGTAAAGTCCCAGCGACAGTACTGTGTGTCTCCACACAGGGTGACGTCTTCCCAGAACTCAAAGCTGACCATTCAGGGAAAGTTATTGCGGAGGCAACATCCTCACTTTGTGACCATAATAGCTCTTGTGACATGGCCAGGGTTATCGGGAAGAGGCCCTTGTCCTTATCAACATGGGGACAAGGTGCTTTGGGGTGGGGGGCCGCAGGGCGCTCCCCTTCCCTGAAGCACCCACCCCCCCATGTTGAGGGCATGCGGCCTGGTACGATTCAGGAGGAAGGGGGCGCTCGCTCGTCCCCACCCCCTTTCCTCAGCGGCCGGGCTTCGTGCTCGGATAAGGGTATGGATTTTGGGGGGACCCCCACACCGGTTTTTTCGGTGTAGGGGGTTCCCCTTAAAATCCATACCAGACCTAAAGGCCTGGTATGCTCCTGGAGGGGAACCCATGCCATTTTTTTATTTAAAATTTGGCGTGGCGTTCCCCCTCATGATTCATACCAAACACCTGTCAGCAAAGCTTGGCGCTCATCGGGAAAGGAAAAAAACACATTTTTCCTTTCCCGATGAGCGAGCCAGCAAGACATGCACAGTACCCTGTCGCTGAGAACCAGCGCAATGGCATCGCGCTGGAAACACATTCTCGTGGTTAGGTACTATATATATATATATACAGGCTTGTATGTATATATATATATATATATATATATATATAGTCTAGCCACGCCTATACCTGACTGTAGGCCATTGCCTGAGTGCGGCGTTCAAAGACACTTTCAGCCAGGCAGGTGACTCACTGAGCTATAGTTCATAAAATATATATCCACTGCATTGTAGTCCAGCCAAGCCTATACCTTACTGTAGGCCATTCCGGTGTACTGTTTTTAGTAAACTTCAGGCATTGTTTTGCTAATCTAATTGTACAGTATGTCTGGAAGGCCACCAAGGAGAGGCAGACGCTCACAGGCCACTAAAAGAGGGCAAGCAGGCTCTGTGTCTACAGCAAACAGTGCTGGTCATGGACACGGTGCATCCTCAGCACATGGCCGTGGGGCACGGTTGTTCTTTTTTTCGACAGCTGGCTGTGTTGAGCCACAACATGCAGAAAAGTTGGTAGAGTGGATGACAAGCTGTCCTCATCCTCCTCATCCTCTGTCACCCAGGCTCAGGGTACTTTGTCTGCCAATGCAGCTGCCAAAGCGGCCTCTTCCATCGGCTCAATGTCATCAGTCACACCTTCCCTAGCCCCACCATCATGCCCCGAGGAGTCCCCCAACCTATTCAACCACAGTGTAGGGTACATGCTGCAGGAGGATGCGCAGCATTTTGAAGGCTCTGATGATGGTACCCAGGTTGAGGATGAAGGCAGTAACGTGAGCCCAAAGAGAAGAGGGGGTGCCCAAGAAGGACAAGAAACTGGCAGATATGTTCCCCCAGCTGCAGTATGCTGCCAGGTTTGCTCCAGTGGCGAGGAGGGAAGGGAAGGATGAGGTCACTGACTCTTCCTGGGTGCCTGATAAAAGAGAGAGAGGAGGAGGAGCCACATCTCCAATGAGGCAGGATGCCCTCCAGGGGCCAGCTTAAGGGCAGCCAACCAACTGCATCACACCGCAGAGCTCCGCATGTGCCGGGCGCTGCTGACTCTGCATGTTTTTCCAAAAGTTCTTTGGTGTGGGCAATTCCGGCTTTCTACCAACATGTGGAAGGCAATGTCTTGGCCTCTTTGGACAGGGCGGTCAGCGGTAAGGTGCATATTACCCCTGACTCATGGTCCAGCAGGCATGGACAGGGACGTTACCTTTCTTTCAAGGCACACTGGGTAACCCTGCTGGCAGCTGGGAAGGATGCAGGACAGGGTGCAGTATTGTTGGAGCTTGTTCCGCCACCATGCCTCCAAAATGCTGGTAGTGGTGATTCTGCCACATCTCTCTCCTCTACCCCCTCCTCTTCTTCTTCCTCTATAGCCTCTTCCTGTGTAGATTTGTCCTCAGAATGCTCTGTAGGCATTCTAGAGGCTATGCAAGCACTCAAGCAAAAACATGCCATGCGGTGCTTGAGTTGGTCTACTTAGGGGACAGGAGCCCTACTGGGGCAGAGATTCTGTCAGCTCTGCAGGGGCAGGCTCAGAGGTGGTTGATGCCATGCCAGCTTCAGCCAGGGATGGTGGTTTGCAACAATGGCACCAACCTCCTCTCCACGCTCCGACAGGGACACTTCGCCCATGTGCCCTGTTTGGCTCACCTCATTAATTTGGTGGTGCAGCGGTTCTTGTGCAGGTACACAGGCTTACAGGATATCCTGAGGCAGGCCAGGAAAGTCTGTGGGCATTTCCGCCGGTCATATAATGCCAGTGCTCGGCTGGCTGACCTTCAAAAGGAATGCAACCTGCCCAAGAACCGCCTCATCTGTGACATGCCCACCAGGTGGAACTCAGCGTTGGCAATGCTTCAGCGGCTGCACATGCTGCAGAGGGCCATCAACGAGTACCTGTGCGAGTATGGCACCAGGACAGGGTCAGGGGAGCTTGGCTTTTTTTCGCCACGCCAGTGGCTCACGATCAAGGATGCATACACTGTCCTGTCACCATTTGAGGAGGCCACGAGGATGGTGAGCAGTGACAGTGCATGCATCAGTGATACTGTCCCTCTTGTCTACCTGTTGGATGTCAGCCCCACAGGGCACTTGAGGCAGAACAGAGAGAGGAAGAGGACTTCCTTACCTCTCAAGGCTCCCTTTATCCAGACAGTATTCCTGTGGGCCCGCTGATCTCACAGGAAGAGGAGGAGGAGGGTGAGGATTGTGTCAGTATGGAGGTGGAGCCTAGGTCAACATCAGCAGCAGTCTTCAAGGGATCGTTTACAGTCCCCAGAAACCCATGGACTTGTACGTGGCTGGGAGAAGGTGGCTGCGGATCAGGTCATCCTTAGTGACCCAGAGGACTCCGGATCGAATGCCTCAGCAAACTTACGCTGCATGGCCTCCCTGATCCTGCAAAGCCTGCGAAAGGACCCTCAGATTCATGTGATCAAGTAGAGGGAGCAACTCTTCTTGATCCACGTTACAAGGGTAAGGTTACGGAACTTATCCAGCCATCGCAGAGGATGAAACATCTTCGATGTACATGGTGCATAGTACATTAAATGACTTTTATTCCTTTAAAAATGTCATTTTGTGCAGGGACTGTTCTAAGCCCGGGAAACACGCGCCATTTTACAGGCATACTATACACACCCTCAGGTACGATATTTAAAGGAATATTTCACTTTTATTTTTTCACTTTAAGCATCATTAAAATCACTGCTCCCAGAAAAATGGCCGTTTTTAAAACTTTCTTTTGCATGTCCCCTGGGGCAGGACCCGGGTCCCCAAACCTTTTTTGGGACAATAACTTGCAGATTAGCCTTTAAAATTGGCACTTTTGATTTCTCACGTTTGAGTCCCATAGACTTTAATGGTGTTCGAATGTTCGCGCAAACTTACGGTCTGTTCGCATGTTCGGCCCATCCCTATTTGTTATGATTGAAAGTAGTTATTTCAAATAAATTTGTAACTTCAGAAAAAATTTAATTAGTTATGTTATATTCGTTTGGATGCTTTATTCATTATTTTGATAATTCGTAAAAATCCGAGATGAGAAAATCCGCAAATTCTAAAATCTGAAAATGACGAAAATCCGAAAATGTTTAAATCTGAAATAATAACTAACTAACTAATAATAACTAACTATTAAATTATAGGTATTGGAATTTCCTTTTAAATTTGCCCGTTAGTGAACATAAAAAATCCGAATATCCGAAGTTAGGAATTATCCGAGATAACGAATGCCTCATCTAAACTAATGGAAGGTAACAAATCAATAATAAATAATAATAATAAAAAATTTTAGATGCGGCACTTCGGATAGTTCCTAACTTCAGATAAATTTCCATTCGTTACGTTCACTAACAGCCAATTTTGAAAAGAAGTTCCAATACCTATAATTTTATAGTCAGTAATAGTTATTATTAGTTAGGTTATTATCTTGGATTTTCGGATTTTCGTTCTTTCGAAATTTCAGAAAAATTAAACGGGTTTTCGTTAATTTGATATCTGAATTATTGAATTTGTTGAATTTTGTTGAAAAATGAATTCGGAACTAAACGAATTGCACATGTCTAATATTAACTACATACAGTTACCATCCCAAACTAAACCCAAATGATATTACTTTACAGGTACCACTCGGGGATAAATACATACATAAAATCACTTGAATTTCATTATTACTAATATATAAAATTCATAACCACTAAGCTATTGCTTCAAAGTCAGCAGCAACGTTGTCATCCTGCTGTAAGCACTCAGCTGCCCATTGGGCTCCTATCTATGTAACTGACCATTCTTTGGTGTGTTATAGTTTGTAGGAGAGATGATGTTGCTGAAGCTACTTTACCTTTCTTTGGCGGAGGCGAAGGGAGAGGCGGCCGCTCTGAATGTTCACGATCTTTTCCTCTGGCTTTATCTGCAGATTTGTTTTCTTTGACAGGAATATGAAGAAAAAAAACATAAAATGAAGGCATGCAAAATAAATACATTTATATACTATATATACTAAATACTGTCATTGCAGTTATTAACCCCATACAGTTACCACCCCAAACTAAACCAAAATTACACTCCCCGGCCACTTTATTAGGTACACCTTGCTAGTAGCGGGTTGGATCCCCTTTTGCCTTCATTCTTGGTGGCATAGATTTAACAAGGTGTTGGAAACATTCCTCAGAGATTTTGGTCCATAGTGACATGATAGCATCACGCAGTTGCTGCAGATTTGTCAGCTGCACATCCATGATGCCAATCTCCCGTTCCACCACATCCCAGAGGTGTTCTATTGGATGAGATGTGGTGACTATGGAGGCCATTGGAGTACAGTGACCTCATTGTCCAGTGGTGAGATGAGTGGAGCTTTGTGACATGGTGCATTATCCTGCTGGAAGGAGCCAACAGAAGATGGGGACACTTTAGTTATAAAGGGATGGACATGGTCAGCAACAATACTCAGGTAGGCCGTGGCGTTTAACCACTTGAGCCCCGGACCATTATGCTGCCTAAGGACCAGAGGTCTTTTTCCAATTTGGCACTGCGTCGCTTTAACTGCTAATTGCGCGGTCATGCAATGCTGTACCCAAACGAAATTTGCGTCCTTTTCTTCCCACAAATAGAGCTTTCTTTTGATGGTATTTGATCACCTCTGCGGTTTTTATTTTTTGCGCTATAAATGGAAAAAGACCGAAAATTTTGAAAAAAAATGATATTTTCTACTTTTTGTTATAAAAAAAATCCAATAAACTCAATTTTAGTCATACATTTAGGCCAAAATGTATTCGGCCACATGTCTTTGGTAAAAAAAATGTCAATAAGCGTATATTTATTGGTTTGCGCAAAAGTTATAGCGCCTACAAACTAGGGTACATTTTCTGTAATTTACACAGCTTTTAGTTTATGACTGCCTATGTCATTTCTTGAGGTGCTAAAATGGCAGGGCAGTACAAAACCCCCCCAAATGACCCCATTTTGGAAAGTAGACACCCCAAGGAAATTGCTGAGAGGCATGTTGAACCCATTTTTCAATTTTCAAAACTTTGTGACAAAAAGTGAGGTCTGCAAAATACTCACTATACCTCTCATCAAATAGCTTGGGGTGTCTACTTTCCAAAATGGGGTCATTTGGGGGGGTTTTGTGCCACCTGGGCATTCCATGGTCTCCGAAACTGTGATAGGCAGTCAAGAGAGAAATCAAAAATTCACGCCCTTAGAAAGCCTGAAGGCGGTGCTTGGTTTTCGGGGTTCCGTACGCGGCTAGGCTCCCAAAAAGTCTCACACATGTGGTATCCCCGTACTCAGGAGAAGCAGCAGAATGTATTTTGGGGTGTAATTTCACATATTCCCATGGCATGTTTGAGCAATATATCATTTAGTGACAATTTTGTGCAAAAAAAAAAAAAAATTTGTCTCTTTCCCGCAACTTGTGTCGCAATATAAAATATTCCATGGACTCGACATGCCTCTCAGCAAATAGCTTGGGGTGTCTACTTTCCAAAATGGGGTCATTTGGGGGGGTTTTGAACTGTCCTGGCATTTTATGCACAACATTTAGAAGCTTATGTCACACATCACCCACTCTTCTAACCACTTGAAGACAAAGCCCTTTCTGACACTTATTGTTTACATGAAAAAGTTTTTTTTTTTTTGCAAGAAAATTACTTTGAACCCCCAAACATTATATATTTTTTTAAAGCAAATGCCCTACAGATTAAAATGGTGGGTGTTTCATTTTTTTTTTCACACAGTATTTGCGCAGCGATTTTTCAAACGCATTTTTTGGGGAAAAAACACACTTTTTTAAATTTTAATGCACTAAAACACACTATATTGCCCAAATGTTTGATGAAATAAAAAAGATGATCTTAGGCCGAGTACATGGATACCAAACATGACATGCTTTACAATTGCGCACAAACGTGCAGTGGCAACAAAATAAATACATTTTTAAAAGCCTTTAAAAGCCTTTACAGGTTACCACTTTAGATTTACAGAGGAGGTCTACTGCAAAAATTACTGCACTCGATCTGACCGTCGCGGTGATACCTCACATGCATGGTGCAATTGCTGTTTACATTTGACGACAGACCGCCGCTTGCGTTCGCCTTAGCGCGAGAGCAGGGGGCGACAGGGGTGCTTTTTTTTTTTTTTTTTTTTTTTCTTTATTATTTTTTTGCTTTTTTATCTTATTTTTAAACTGTTCCTTTCATTTTTATTTTTTTTTAATCATTTTTATTGTTATCTCGGGGAATGTAAATATCCCCTATGATAGCAATAGGTAGTGACAGGTACTCTTTTTTGAAAAAATTGGGGTCTATTAGACACTAGATCTCTCCTCTGCCCTCAAAGCATCTGACCACACCAAGATCGGTGTGATAAAATGCTTCCCCAATTTCCCAATGGCGCTATTTACATCCGGCGAAATCTAAGTCATAAAATACTCGTAGCTTCCGGTTTCTTAGGCCATAGAGATGTTTGGAGCCACTCTGGTCTCTGATCAGCTCTATGGTCAGCTGGCTGAATCACCGGCTGCATTTTCAGGTTCCCTGTTGAGACAGGAGAGCCAGAGAAAAACACGGAAGATGGTGGGGGGGGGGGCATTCCCTCCCACGGCTTGTAAAAGCAGTCTAGAGGCTAATTAGCCGCTAGGATTGCTTTTACATGAAAGCCGACCGCTGGCTGAAAAGAATGATACCAAGATGATACCTAAACCTGCAGGCATCATTCTGGTATAACCACTCAAAGTTGTGAATGGCGTACCTGAAGACAAAAAAATGGTTAACAATAAAGCACAGTAAACGGTAAAGTACAAAAAATTGCATACCTGAAAAGCAAACATGATAAAACATAATAACAATAAAACATTGCAGAATAGAATACAGTAAAAAAGAGCAGAACAATAGAGAGAATAGAGAGAGAGAGAACAATAAAACGACAACTATTTTTTTTTATTTTATATATTTTTTTTTTTTTTACACTTTTTTTGTAACTAACTTTTATAACGGTAAGCGGTTCCAGGTTCGGGTCTCTCAAAATGCGATGGCATCTTGGGAGACCCTGTGAAAGTGTGCCTAGTCTGTGCAATGCTGTATCCTACGCTAATACTCAACTAATGAATGGTAGCGTTCAAAACATTCACCAATGCAAAGACCAGGATTGTCAGGACAGGAGGGACAATAATAGCGGGTGTCACGTCTATATCCGCGCTTGCTGCATCTTTATTGGGGGGTTCGCTGGGTAGGGGTACTCGGGAGGACATAAAGAAAATGCCTCTCATGCAGCCGACTGCATTTGGTTGGGGATGTGAATGGGGGAAGTACGGGCGCTGCAGAAGTGGTGGGTTCCCAATTAGGATTGGCGAATGCAGTAGGAAGGGCACTATGGGCACGACGGGCCTGTGTTTGTCTTCTTGGTGGCAGCGGGACACTACTTGTGCTTGCCACCTCACCAGCTTGAACTGCACTTATGGGACTCGCCACGTCACCAAGTGTTACTGCAGTGCTGGTTTGACTACGACCGGGGTGTACTAGGCCGCTGGCGCTTGCCAGTTCACCAAAACGCTACCAAAAAATCTGTTGGCGATCGCAGGGATCAGGCCTGACTCTGCGAACGCTGCAGTTATGCGTTTTAGTCTTTTGTAAGTGACAGTGATCGATCGATACTGCACTTGGGTGGGCTGGGCCGGGCGGAGGGGCAAAACGCAGGTGCTAGCAGGTATCTGGGCTGATCCCACTAACACTGCGTTTGTGAGAACCCTAAACTGCTGGGGATGCTAGTATAGATCTGATCGGATCAGATATTGATCCGTTCAGATACTATACCACTAAGGGAGGTGTACGGTGCGTGCGTGGGTGTTAGCGCTACTGGCGCTAACCTGACGCTGCCTGGAGCTGGTGCTTGCCAGTTCACCAAAACGCTACCAAGAAAACTGTTAGCGATCGCAGGGATCAGGCGTGACTCTGCGAACGCTGCAGTTATGCATTTAGTGTTTTGTAAGTGTCAGTGATCGATCGATACTGCACTTGGGTGGGCTGGGCTGGGCTGGGCGGAGGGGCAAAACGCAGGTGCTAGCAGATATCTGGGCTGATTCCACTAACACTGCGTTTTTGGGAACCCTAAACTGCTGGGGACACTAGTATAGATCTGATCGGATCAGATATTGATCCGTTCAGATACTATACCACTAAGGGAGGCGTATTCTGCGTGCGTGGGTGTTAGCGGTACTGGCGCTAACCTGACGCTGCCTGGGGCTGGTGCTTGCCAGTTCACCAAAATACTACCAAAAAAAACTGTTAGCGATCGCAGGGATCAGGCCTGACTCTGCGAACGCTGCAGTTATGCGTTTAGTGTTTTGTAAGTGTCAGTGATCGATCGATACTGCACTTGGGTGGGCTGGGCGGAGGGGCAAAACGCAGGTGCTAGCAGGTATCTGGGCTGATCCCGCTAACACTGCGTTTTTGGGAACCCTAAACTGCTGGGGACGCTAGTATAGATCTGATCGGATCAGATATCGATCCGTACAGATACTATACCACTAAGGGAGGCGTATGCTGCGTGCGTGGGTGTTAGCGGTACTGGCGCTAATCTGACGCTGCCTGGGGCGACGCATATCACCGCCGGGCGATCAGGGGGCTAAACCTTTATTCGGTAATAAACGGCGGGTGCCCTG
Organism: Aquarana catesbeiana; assembly: GCF_042186555.1. Lineage (NCBI taxonomy): Eukaryota > Metazoa > Chordata > Amphibia > Anura > Ranidae > Aquarana > Aquarana catesbeiana. The sequence continues at coordinate 69,276,501 of NC_133329.1, read as the reverse complement.
ACACTATAAAAAATAAACGAACTAACCAGCGTCACCCGTAACACTTATACGGTGATCAGTGGTGAAAGGGTTAACTAGGGGGCAATCAAGGGGTTAAAACATTTATTAGGTAGTATATGGGGGTCCCTGTCGCTATAAAACGCTGACGGCGAACCTAAATATTTACCTCCCTAACTAGCGTCACCAGCGACACTAATACAGCGATCAGAAAAATGATCGCTTAGTGACACTGGTGACAGGGGGTGATCAAGGGGTTAAAACTTTATTAGGGGGGGTTAGGGGGGTATCCTAGACCTAAAGGGGGGTAACAGTAACTGTCCCAACACTGTAACTGTCACAAACTGACACTATGCAGTAATCAGAAAAAAACAAAACAAAACAAAAAAAAAACTGCTGGTGTCAGTTTGTGACAGGGGGGGGGGGGTGATTGGGGGGGGATCGGGGGGCGATCGGGGGGGGGGGGATCGGGGTGTTTTGTGTGCCTGGCATGTTCTACTGTGTGTGTGTGTTGTGCACTCACTCACATGTCTTCTCTCCTCGGGCCGGAACGGAAATTACCGAGCCGAGGAGAGATGACATCATTTCCTTTGCTGCTGTTTAGCATACAGCAGCAAAGGAATGATTCGATTGGCCGGCGGCGATCGCGAGGGGGGGGCCACGAACAGATGGTCTCCCCCTCACCTCTGATCGCCGCTGGACAAAAGACGACCGCCTCGGGCACCGGGGGGGGGGTCCGATCGGACCCCCCACCCGCGGAAGGCAAATCACGTACCATGTACGTGATTTTGCCTGTCCGTGCCGCTTTGCCGACGTACATCGGCGTGAGGCGGTCGTCAAGTGGTTAAACGATGCTTAATTGGTACTAAGAGGCCCAAAGTGTGCCAAGAAAATATCCCCCCCACCATTACACCTCCACCAGCCTGAACCGGTGATAGAAGGCAGGATGGATCCATGTTTTCATGTTGTTCACACCAAATTCTGATCCTACCATCTGAATGTGTGTCCCAGAAGACAGCCGGCCATTCACAAAGCGCCCCGTGACTCGCGCATGCGCAGTAGGAAACGTGCAGTGAAGCCGCAAGGCTCCACTGCCTGTCTCCCTTAATTAGAATGGCGGCGCCTGAACCTGATCCGATGGACAGATCGGCCTCTGGGGGCAGACATCGTGGCCACCCTGGACAGGTAAGTGTCCTTATTAAAAGTCAGCAGATACAGTATTTGTAGCTGCTGACTTTTAAAAAAAAATTTGCGGGTGGAACTCCGCTTTAGGTTGATGAAGCCACGATACCTCTGTTTAGTGGAAGGAGTTGCTCTGAATGTTCAGGTCGGTTTTCTCTGGTTTTATTTGCCGATTGGTTTTCTTTGACAGGAGTGTCTAAGAAAATATAAATGAAGACATGTGAAATAAATACATTTATATACTAAATACTGTCATTGCAGATATTAACTACATACAGTCACCATTCCAAACTAAACCCAAATTACATTACTTTTTTGTTATTTATTATTTACATAAAATCACTTAATTTATTATTAATGTATACAATTCACAAACACTAAGCTATTGCTTCAAAATCAGCAGCAACGTTGTCACCCTGCTGTAAGCACTCAGCTGCCTATTGGGCTTCTATTGGGCTTATCCATGTAACTGGTGTAGCACTGCCCCCGTAGGGATTGCTGTTTGTGAACTTCCCTGGGCCTCCCTCTGATTATCTTGCAGCCAGTTACTAGGTGTTTTCACACGACCAACCGTACTCTCATCCGCTCGTTATCCAATAATCAATCCAGGGTTGTTTTTTTTTGTATTTATTGTTGGAATTTGGATAGGAGAAGAGAATAGTGGGATACCCCAACTGGAACTATTTACAGATGAGGACAACTCTCACTTGGCCTCACCGGGATGAATGTGGTAGCAGACTCTGCTATACCATACTGCACCCGTATGGGAGACATAAGTCCTTTGCTTGCTCTGGCAGCAGACTTATCTACACTCACTAGCTTCCCCTTTGGCTGACACCTGTCCACTGATTCTACTAGCTGAAGGGGTGGCCCTCACAGGACAGGCCCCTAGACACGGGTCTGTACTCACAGTAGGCAGAAACAGAACCGTCCCAGTGCGTCTCCCTTCCAGTCAGCTCTGCAGGACATCTGGGTTGTCACTTTTCTCAGATTCATGCCCTCAGGTCGACCACCAGAGGCAACATGGCAGCCTGTACAGAGGAGGGGCAGCCGCCCCCTCCCTCTGGGTCCCCACTCTCTAGCCGAAGACCCCGAGCACATGTGCCCTTAGCATATATACAGTCACCCAGCATGCATTGAGGCACTTTCCTCTGCCAATAGCCAGAGCTGTAACTACGCCTATGCTCTCACTTGTCAGGTTTCCAACCACTGTCCAATATGCCCCGTCCTATTGGACCAGTGTGAAACATTCAGATAACATGAGCAGCATCTGAGCACCATGAGTAGACCCCATCAATGGATCCCTGCTCCCTGATAGGCAGAGAGCGTCTAAATTTACCTGGCAATCTTCCTGGCAAGCAGAAGGGCCCTAAAACTATACTCTCTTGTAGCACCTACCTAGGAGGGTGCTACACTGGTGTGTTACAATTTGAAGAGACATTATGTTGATGAAGCCATTATACCTCTATTTTCTTGGTTTTCTACAAGTGGTTGCTTTAAATCTTCAGTAGGGTTTCCTCTGGATTTATTTGCCGATTGGTTTTCTTTGACAGGAGTGTGGAAGGAAATATAGATTAAGACATATGAAATAAAGAAATTCATATACTAAATACTGTCATTGCAGATTTTAACCCCATACAGTTACCAGTCAGCAACATGTTGGTGATATACTGTAGGTATTTAAACTGTATAACATATTCCACACATAATTCAAACCAAACAGAAAGACATCAAACATGACGCAAAGTGATGTAATTGGAGAGCTTCTCCCGATAATGGTTTGACCCAGAGGTTCTCAACCGAGGTTCCCCAGGGGTTCCACAGCGATTTGACTGTCAGTCGCAGGCAGCTGACAGGAGGATCGCACAGACACAGGCAGAGATAGGCAGGGAAGCGGCTGTCATCCTATTGGCTGTAGCGCGCTGTTCCTCCTCCCCTCCTGTCCTTCTCGAGTGGTTGTATGTGACATCATCAGGGGTGGACAGGATAGGAGGGGCTGGGGGGGGGAGACAGCACACCACTGGAGGAGATACTGAAGTGTGCCCAGCTGTGTCCCCTCACAATGTGCCCAAAAGTCTTTCCCATGTAATGTTCCCTGTCATGTCCCCTACCCCATGTAATGTTCCCTGTAATGTGCCCTGTCCCATGTAATTTCCCCTGTCCTGTGCCCTGTTCCATGTAATGTGCCCTGCCCCATGTAATGTCCCCTGTCCCATGTAATGTCCCCTGCCATATCCCCTGTCCCATGTAATGTCCCCTGCCATGTGCCCTATCATGTGCCCTGTCATGTGCTCTGTTCCATGTAATATGCCCTGTCCCATGTAATGTCCCCTGTCATGTGCCCTGTTCCATGTAATGTGCCCTGTCCCATGTAATGTCCCCTGCTATGTGCCCTGTCCCATGTAATGTCTCCTGTCATGTCCCCTGTCCAATGTAATGTGCCCTGCCCCTTGTAATGTCCACTGTCATGTCCCCTGTCCCATGGAATGTCCCTTGTCATGTGCTCTGTTCCATGTAATGTCCCCTGTCATGTCCCCAGTCCCATGTAATGTCCCCAGTCATGTGCCCTGTCCCATGTAATGTCCCCTGACATGTTCCATGTTATGTGCCGTGTCCCATGTAACGAAAATCTGAAAGAACGAAAGTCCTAAAATAATAAAGAAAATCCGAAAAATTTTAAATCTGAAATAATAACTAACTAATAATAACTAACTATAAATTATAGGTAAACAAGCAAAGTGCAGCGCTATAAGTATATATGTGACATAAAAAAATAAGGTCCCACCAAGTGACATAACATCAATCAGTAGATATAAATAAGATCAATCAATAATAAACAAGGAACTTAGATCACAGATGCATGTGAAAAAGTATATGAGAAAGAGTCCAAAAAAACCATAACCATTAAGATGATATTGAGTCCACAAAAAATAAAAATAAAAAACACCCATCCAGGAGAGATGTGATATGGAGTGTTAGTAGATAATCCACCAAGGAGTGTGTGAGCAGAGTCTGCTTACCAGACGGCGATGACTGCTATTACGGCAGTCTCGCCCAGCATAGGGATTATGGTCTCCCAAAACCACAGGTGCAGAGCGGGACCAGTAGCTTTAGCAATCGATCATAACCGGAAATAGAAAGCAAAACACATCCATAGCGCAATAACGTATGATAAAAGGTTTTAATAGAATAAAGGAATTGCACTTACAATTTGGTAGAAAAAATGTAGCATGAGAGGTATTTAGACACAGCAGCGGTGTCTCCGTGTACCGCGATTCACTTCCTGTACTGCAAAGCCCGTCCGAGAACGTGATGACGTCACCGTTGTAGGCTCCTCCCTACGCGTTTCGTCACGATAGGACGTCGTCTGGGGATTGGCTGGTACACGGAGACACCGCTGCTGTGTCTAAATACCTCTCATGCTACATTTTTTCTACCAAATTGTAAGTGCAATTCCTTTATTCTATTAAAACCTTTTATCATAACTAACACTCCATATCACATCTCTCCTGGATGGGTGTTTTTTATTTTTATTTTTTGTGGACTCAATATCATCTTAATGGTTATGGTTTTTTTGGACTCTTTCTCATATACTTTTTCACATGCATCTGTGATCTAAGCTCCTTGTTTATTATTGATTGATCTTATTTATATCTACTGATTGATGTTATGTCACTTGGTGGGACCTTATTTTTTTATGTCACATATATACTTATAGCGCTGCACTTTGCTTGTTTACCATACTTTAGGAGTCAGATACTGGACTTTTTTTAGGTGCTGGCAGCTTTTTTCTCCCACATTGGTTTTGTTTCTTTAGATCTGAGCGCAGCTTTGACTCTAGTTTGGGTTTATATATATTATAAATTATAGGTATTGGAATTTCCTTTCAAAATTGCCTGTTAGTGAACATAACAAATACGAATTTATCCGAAGTTAGGAATTATCCGAGATAACGAATGCCTCATCTAAACAAATGCAATGTAACAAATTAATAATAAATAATAATAAAACATTTATATTATTATTGCTTTTGTTACGTTCCCTTCGTTTAGATGAGGCATTCCTTATTTTGGATACCGTATATACTCGAGTATAAGTCGTTCCGAGTATAAGTCGAGGCCCTAATTTACCACAAAAAAAATGGGAAAAACTTATTGACCCGAGTATAAGACGAGGGTGAGAAATGCACAGCTACTGTAAGTGGAAAAGAGGGTCAACAATGCCCATTTGCAGCATCACTGTGCCCATTTGCATGCCTCACTGTGCCCATTTGCAGCCATAGGTCCCCTGAACTTCAAACTCGGTAGTTAAGGGTTCCTAGATGCCCCCTAGCTGCAGCCAAAATTTGGGGTCTCTGAACCCAAAGGGTCCCGAAATGACATTGCTGCAGATAGACACAGTTGACCGAATTTGGGGCCCCGTATCTCGGGCCACTTAGTGCTAAGAACCCCAAATTTGGTGTGCAAACCCAGTGGCTCTAGCACCATAAAATTTCCAAAGCTGGGGTTTTTAGCACCAAGTGGCCCCGAGATACAGGGCCCCAAAAATCAGTTCAGAAAATGTCAAGCACTTTTCTGCAGCAGAGAATGACATTTTCCACACCAGTTTTGGGGCCCCGCATCTCAGGGCCACTTGGTGCTAGGAACCCCAGCTTTGCCTATGTTATGGTACCTGTTCCACTGGGTTTACACACCAAATTTGGGGTTCCTAGCTCCAAGTGGCCCTGAGATATGAGGCCACAAAATCGGTTCAGAAAATGTCAAGCACTTTTCTGCAGCAGAGAATGACATTTTCCGAACCAAATTTGGGGCCCCGTATCTCGGGGCCACTTAGTGCTAGGAACTTCAGCTTTGAATATATTGTGGTACCATTTCCATTGGGTTCGCATACCAAATTTGGGGTTTCTAGCACCAAGTAGCCCTGAGATACGGGGCCCCAAAGTCGGTTCAGAAAATGGAATTTTTTGCTGCAGAAAAGTGCTTGACTCGAGTATAAGTCGAGGGGGGCACTTTCAGCACAAAAAAATGTGCTGAAAAATTCGACTTATACTCGAGTATATACGGTAATTCCTAACTTCGGATAATTTTGCATTCGTTACGTTCACTAACAGCCAAATTTGAAAAGAAGTTCCAATACCTATAATTTAATAGTTAGTAATAGTTATTATTAGTTAGTTTATTATTTTGGATGTTCAGATTTTCAAATTTCGGATTTTCGTTTTTTCAAAATTTCAGAAAAATTTGTTAAACGGTTTTTCGTTAATTTGAATATATCTGAATTAATGAATTTGTCGAACTTCGTCAAAAAAAAGAATTTGTAACAAAACGAATTGCACATGTCTAATATTAACTACATAGAGTTACCATCCCAAACTTAACCCAAATGATATTACTTTACAGGTACCACTCGGGATAAATACATACATAAAATCACTTAATTTCATTATTACTAATATATAAAATTCATAAACACTAAGCTATTGCTTCAAAGTCAGCAGCAACGTTGTCATCCTGCTGTAAGCACTCAGCTGTCCATTGGGCTCCTATTTATGTAACTGACCATTCTTTGGTGTGTTACAGTTTGTAGGAGAGATGATGTTGCTGAAGCTACTATACCTTTCTTTGGCGGAGGCGGAGGGAGAGGCGGCCGCTCTGAATGTTCACGTTCGTTTCCTCTGGCTGTATCTGCAGATTGGTTTTCTTTGACAGGAATATGAAGAAAAAAACATAAATGAAGGCTTGCAAAATAAATACATTTATATACTAAATACTGTCATTGCAGTTATTAACCTCATACAGTTACCATCCCAAACTAAACCCAAATTACACTCCCGGCCACTTTATTAGGTACACCTTACTAGTAGCGGGTTGGACCCGCTTTTGCCTTCATTCTTCATGGCATAGATTTAACAAGGTGTTGGAAACATTCCTCAGAGATTTTGCTCCATAGTGACATGATAGCATACGCAGTTGCTGCAGATTTGTCAGCTGCACATCCATGATGCCAATCTCCCGTTCCACCGCATGCCAGAGGTGCTCTATTGGATTGAGATCTGGTGACTATGGAGGCCATTGGAGTACAGGGATCTCATTGTCCAGTGGTGAGATGATTGGAGCTTTGTGACCTGGTGCATTATCCTGCTGGAAGGAGCCATCAGAAGATGGGAACACTGTAGTTATAAAGGGATGGACATGGTCAGCAACAATACTCAGGTAGGCCGTGGTGTATAAACGATGCTCAATTGGTACTAAGAGGCCCAAAGTGTGCCAAGAAAATATCCCCCCCCCCCACCATTACACCACCACCAGCCTGAACCGGTGATACAAGGCAGGATGGATCCATGCTTTCATGTTGTTTACACCAAATTCTGATCCTACCATCTAAATGTGTGTCCCAGAAGACAGCCGGCCATTCACAAAGCGCCCCGCGACTCGCGCATGCGCAGTAGGAAACGGGCAGTGAAGCCGCAAGGCTCCACTGCCTGTCTCCCTTAATTAGAATGGCGGCGCCTGAACCTGATCCGATGGACAGATCGGCCTCTGGGGGCAGACATCGTGGCCACCCTGGACAGGTAAGTGTCCTTATTAAAAGTCAGCAGATACAGTATTTGTAGCTGGTGACTTTTAAAAAAAAATTTGCAGGTGGAACTCCCCTTTAAGTTGATGAAGCCACGATACCTCTGTTTAGTGGAAGGAGTTGCTCTGAATGTTCTGGTCGGTTTTCTCTGGTTTTATTTGCCGATTGGTTTTCTTTGACAGGAGTGTCTAAGAAAATATAAATGAAGACATGTGAAATAAATACATTTATATACTAAATACTGTCATTGCAGATATTAACTACATACAGTCACCATTCCAAACTAAACCCAAATTATAATACTTTTTTGTTATTTATTATTCACATAAATCACTTGATGTTTATTATTAAAGTATAAAATTCACAAATGCTAAGCTATTGCTTCAAAATCAGCAGCAACGTTGTCACCCTGCTGTAAGCACTCAGCTGCCTATTGGGCTTCTATTAGGCTTATCCATGTAACTGGTGTAGCACTGCCCCCATAGGGCCTCCCTCTGATTATCTTGCAGCCAGTTACTAGGTGTTTTCACACGACCAACCGTACTCTCATCCGCTCGTTATCCAATAAGCAGTCCAGGACTTTGCTTTTTTTGGTATTTATTGTTGGAACTTGGATAGGAGAAGAGAATAGTGGGATACTCCAACTGGAACTATTTACAGATGAGGACAACTCTCACTTGGACTCACCAGGATGAATGTGGTAGCAGACTCTGCTATACCATACTGCACCCGTATGGGAGACATAAGTCCTTTGCTTGCTCTGGCAGCAGACTTGAATATTTTATCTTCAGGATACTCACTAGCATCCCCTTTGGCTGACACCCGTCCACTGATTCTACTAGCTGAAGGGGTGGCCCTCACAGGATAGGCCCCTAGACACAGGTCTGTACTCACAGTAGGCAGAAACAGAACAGTCCCAGTGCGCCTCCCTTCCAGTCACCTCTGCAGGACATCTGGGTTGCCGCTTTACTTAGATTCAGGCCCTCAGGTCCACCACCTGAGGCCACATGGCAACCTGTACAGAGGAGGGGCAGCCGCCCCCTCCCCCCGGGACCCCACTCTCTAGCCGAAAACCCCGAGCACAAGTGCCCTTAGCATATATACAGTCACCCAGCATGCATTGAGGCACTTTTCTCTGCCAATAGCCAGGGCTATAACTACGCCTATGCTCTCACTTGTCAGGTTTCCAACCACTGTCCAATATGCCCCGTCCTATTGGACCAGTGTCAAACATTCAGATAACATGAGCAGCATCTGAGCACCATGAGTAGACCCCATCAATGGATCCCTGCTCTCTGATAGGCCTGAGAGCATCCAAATTTACCTGGCAATCTTCCTGGTAAGCAGAAAGGCCCAAAAACTATACTCTCTTCTAGCACCTACCTAGGAGGGTGCTACACTGGTGTATTACAATTTGAAGAGACATTATGTTGATGAAGCCATTATACCTCTATTTTCTTGGTTTTCTAAAAGTGGTTGCTTTAAATCTTCAGTAGAGTTTCCTCTGGGTTTATTTGCCGATTGGTTTTCTTTGGCAGGAGTGTGGAAGAAAATATAAATGAAGATGTGAAATAAAGAAATTCATATACTAATTACTGTCATTGCAGATATTAACCCCATACAGTTACCAGTCAGCAATATGTTGGTGATATACTGTAGGTATTTAAACTGTTTAACATATTCCACACATAATTCAAACCAAACAGAACGACATCAAACATGACACAAAGTGATGTCATTGGAGAGCTTCTCCCGATAATGGTTTGACCCAGAGGTTCTCAACCGAGGTTCCCCAGGGGTTCCGCAGCGATCTGACTGTCAGTCGCAGGCAGCTGACAGGAGGATCGCACAGACACAGGCAGAGATAGGCAGGGAAGCAGCTGGCATCCTATTGGCTGTAGCGCGCTGTTCCCCGCCGGCCCCTCCCCCCCTCCTGTCCTTTGAGTGGTTGTATGTGACATCATCTGGGGTGGACAGGATAGGAGGGGCCGGGGGGGAACAGCAAGCCACTGGAGGAGATATGAAATTAGTTCTGAAGCCAGAAGAAGAAAGCCGGTACTGAAGTGTGCCCAGCTGTGTCCCCCCACAATGTGCCCAACAGTCTGTCCCATGTTATGTTCCCTGTCATGTCCCCTACCCCATGTAATGTGGCCTGCCCCATGTAATGTCCCCTGTCATGTGCCCTGTCCCCTGTAATCTGCCCTGTCCCATGTATTGTCCCCTGTCATGTGCCCTATCCAATGTAATGTCCCCTGTCCCATGTAATATGGCCTGCCCCATGTAATGTGCCCTGTCCTATGTAATGTGCCCTGTCCCATGTAATGTGCCCTGTCATGTTCCCTGTCCCATGCAATGTCCCCTGTCCCATGTAATGTCCCCTGTCCCATGTAAGGTCCCCTGTCATGTGCCCTGTCCCATGTAATGTGCCCTGTCCCATGTAATGTCCCCTGTCATGTGCCCTTTCCCATTCAATGTCCCCTGTCATGTGCTCTGTCCCGTGTAATGTCCCATGTCATGTCCCCTGTCATGTGCCCTGTCCCATGTCATGTCCCCTGTCCCATGTCATGTCCCCTGTCCCATGTAATGTCCCCTGTCATGTGCCCTGCCCCATGTAATGTGCCCTGTCCCATGTAATGTCCCCTGTCATGTGCCCTGTCCCATGTAATGTCCCCTGTCATGTGCCCTGTCCCATGTAATGTCCCCTGTCATGTGCCCTATTCCATGTCATGTCCCCAGTCCCATGTAATGTCCCCTGTCATGTCCCATGTCATGTCCCCTGTCCCATGTCGTGTCCCCTGTCCGATGTCATGTCCCCTGTCCCATGTAATGTCCCCTGTCATGTCCCCTGCCCCATGTAATGTCCCCTGTCCCATGTAATGTGCCCTGTCCCATGTAATGTCCCCTGCCCCATGTAATGTCCCCTGCCCCATGTAATGTCCCCTGTCATGTCCCCTGCCCCATGTAATGTCCCCTGTCATGTCCCATGTAATGTCCCCTGTCCAATGTAATGTCCCCTGTCCAATGTAATGTCCCATATAATGTGCCCTGTCCCATGTAATGTCCCCTGTCATGTCCCATGTAATGTCCCCTGTCATGTCCCCTGTCCAATGTAATGTCCCATATAATGTGCCCTGTCCCATGTAATGTCCCCTGTCATGTCCCATGTAATGTCCCCTGTCATGTCCCCTGTCCAATGTAATGTCCCCTGTCCAATTTAATGTCCCCTGTCCAATGTAATGTCCCCTGTCATGTGCCCTGTCCCATGTAATGTCCCCTGTCATGTCCCCTGTCCCATGTCATCTGCCCTGTGCCATGTCATCTGCCCTGTCATGTGCCCTGTTCCATGTATGTCCCCTGTCCCATGTAATGTCCCATGTAATGTGCCCTGTCCCATTTAATGTCCCCTGTCACGTACCCTGTCCCATGTAATGTCCCCTGTCCCATGTAATGTCCCCTGTCATGTCCCCTGTCCCATGCAATGTCCCCTGTCCCATGTAATGTCCCCTGTCACGTGCCCTGCCCCATGTAATTTCCACTGTCATGTGCCCTGTTCCATGTAATGTGCCCTGTCCCATGTAATGTCCCCTGTCACGTGCCCTATCCCATGTAATGTCCCCTGTCATGTCCCCTGTAATGTCCCCTGTCATGTGCCCTGTCCCATGTAATGTCCCCTGTCATGTGCCCTGTCCCATGTAATGTCCCCTGTCCCATGTAATGTCCCCTGTCATGTGCCCTGTCCCATGTAAAGTCCCCTGTCCCATGTAAAGTCCCCTGTCCCATGTAATGTCCCCTGTCCCATGTAATGTCCCCTGTCACGTGCCCTGCCCCATGTAATGTCCCCTGTCACGTGCCCTGTCCCATGTTATGTCCCCTGTCACGTGCCCTGTCCCATGTAATGTCCCCTGTCCCATGTAATGGCCCCTGTCATGTCCCCTGTCCCATGTAATGTCCCCTGTCCCATGTAATGTGCCCTGTCCCATGTAATGTGCCCTGTCCCATGTAATGTCCCCTGTCATGTGCCCTGCCCCATGTAATGTCTCCTGTCCCATTTAATGTCACGTCATGTTCCCTGTCTCATGTAATGTCCCCTGTCATGTGCCCTGTCCCATGTAATTTCCCATGTAATGTGCCCTGTCCCATGTAATGTCCCCTGTCACGTGCCCTGCCACATGTAATGTCCACTGTCATGTGCCTTGGTCAATGTAATGTGCCCTGTCCCATGTAATGTCCCCTGTCACGTGCCCTGTCCCATGTTATGTCCCCTGTCACGTGCCCTGTCCCATGTTATGTCCCCTGTCATGTGCCCTGTCCCATGTAATGTCCCCTGTCACGTGCCCTGTCCCATGTTATGTCCCCTGTCATGTCCCGTGTCATGTCCCCTGTCATGTCCCGTGTCATGTCCCCTGTCATGTCCCGTGTCATGTCCCCTGTCCCATGTAATATCCCCTGTCATGTGCCCTGTCCCATGTAATGTCCCCTTTCATGTGCCCTGTCCCATGTAATGTCCCATGTAATGTCCCCTGTCCCATGTAATGTCCCCTGTAATGTCCCCTGTCATGTGCCCTGTCCCATGTAATGTCCCCTGTCATGTGCCCTGCCCCATGTAATGTCCCCTGTTCCATGTAATGTCCCCTACCATGTGCCCTGTCCCATGTAATGTGCCCTGTCCCATGTAATGTGCCCTGTCCAATGTAATGTCCCCTGTCCAATGTAATGTCCCCTGTCACGTGCCCTGTCCCATGTAATGTCCCCTGTCCCATGTAATGTCCCCTGTCATGTCCCCTGTAATGTCCCCTGTCATGTGCCCTGTCCCATGTAATGTCCCCTGTCATGTGCCCTGTCCCATGTAATGTCCCCTGTCCCATGTAATGTCCCCTGTCCCATGTAATGTCCCCTGTCATGTGCCCTGTCCCATGTAAAGTCCCCTGTCCCATGTAAAGTCCCCTGTCCCATGTAATGTCCCCTGTCCCGTGCCCTGCCCCATGTAATGTCCCCTGTCACGTGCCCTGTCCCATGTTATGTCCCCTGTCACGTGCCCTGTCCCATGTAATGTCCCCTGTCACATGAAATGTCCCCTGTCATGTGCCCTGTCCCATGTAATTTCCCATGTAATGTGCCCTGTCCCATGTAATGTCCCCTGTCACGTGCCCTGCCACATGTAATGTCCACTGTCATGTGCCTTGGTCAATGTAATGTGCCCTGTTCCATGTAATGTCCCCTGTCACGTGCCCTGTCCCATGTTATGTCCCCTGTCACGTGCCCTGTCCCATGTTATGTCCCCTGTCATGTGCCCTGTCCCATGTAATGTCCCCTGTCACGTGCCCTGTCCCATGTTATGTCCCCTGTCATGTCCCGTGTCATGTCCCCTGTCATGTCCCGTGTCATGTCCCCTGTCATGTCCCGTGTCATGTCCCCTGTCCCATGTAATATCCCCTGTCATGTGCCCTGTCCCATGTAATGTCCCCTTTCATGTGCCCTGTCCCATGTAATGTCCCATGTAATGTCCCCTGTCCCATGTAATGTCCCCTGTAATGTCCCCTGTCATGTGCCCTGTCCCATGTAATGTCCCCTGTCATGTGCCCTGCCCCATGTAATGTCCCCTGTTCCATGTAATGTCCCCTACCATGTGCCCTGTCCCATGTAATGTGCCCTGTCCCATGTAATGTGCCCTGTCCAATGTAATGTCCCCTGTCCAATGTAATGTCCCCTGTCACGTGCCCTGTCCCATGTAATGTCCCCTGTCCCATGTAATGTCCCCTGTCATGTCCCCTGTAATGTCCCCTGTCATGTGCCCTGTCCCATGTAATGTCCCCTGTCATGTGCCCTGTCCCATGTAATGTCCCCTGTCCCATGTAATGTCCCCTGTCCCATGTAATGTCCCCTGTCATGTGCCCTGTCCCATGTAAAGTCCCCTGTCCCATGTAAAGTCCCCTGTCCCATGTAATGTCCCCTGTCCCGTGCCCTGCCCCATGTAATGTCCCCTGTCACGTGCCCTGTCCCATGTTATGTCCCCTGTCACGTGCCCTGTCCCATGTAATGTCCCCTGTCACATGAAATGTCCCCTGTCATGTGCCCTTTTCCATGTAATGTCCCCTGTCCCATGTAATGGCCCCTGTCATGTCCCCTGTCCCATGTAATGTGCCCTGTCCCATGTAATGTGCCCTGTTCCATGCAATGTGCCCTGTTCCATGTAATGTGCCCTGTCATGTGCCCTGCCCCATGTAATGTCTCCTGTCCCATTTAATGTCACGTCATGTCCCCTGTCTCATGTAATGTCCCCTGTCATGTGCCCTTTACCATATAATGTCCCCTGTAATGTCCCCTGTCATGTGCCCTGTCCCATGTAATTTCCCATGTAATGTGCCCTGTCCCATGTAATGTCCCCTGTCACGTGCCCTGCCACGTGTAATGTCCACTGTCATGTGCCTTGGTCAATGTAATGTGCCCTGTCCCCTGTAATGTCCCCTGTCACGTGCCCTGTCCCATGTTATGTCCCCTGTCACGTGCCCTGTCCCATGTTATGTCCCCTGTCATGTGCCCTGTCCCATGTAATGTGCCCTGTCACGTGCCCTGTCCCATGTTATGTCCCCTGTCATGTCCCGTGTCATGTCCCCTGTCATGTCCCGTGTCATGTCCCCTGTCATGTCCCGTGTCATGTCCCCTGTCCCATGTAATATCCCCTGTCATGTGCCCTGTCCCATGTAATTTCCCCTTTCATGTGCCCTGTCCCATGTAATGTCCCCTGTCCCATGTAATGTCCCCTGTAATGTCCCCTGTCATGTGCCCTGTCCCATGTAATGTCCCCTGTCATGTGCCCTGCCCCATGTAATGTCCCCTGTCCCATGTAATGTCCCCTACCATGTGCCCTGTCCCATGTAATGTGCCCTGTCCAATGTAATGTCCCTTGTCCAATGTAATGTCCCCTGTCACGTGCCCTGTCCCATGTAATGTCCCCTGTCCCATGTAATGTCCCCTGTCATGTGCCCTGTCATGTGCCCTGTCCCATGTAATGTCCTCTGTCCCATGTAATGTCCCCTGTCATGTGCCCTGTCCCATGTAATGTCCCCTGTCATGTCCCCTGTCCCATGTAATGTCCCCTGTCATGTCCCCTGTAATGTCCCCTGTCATGTGCCCTGTCCCATGTAATGTCCCCTGTCATGTGCCCTGTCCCATGTAATGTCCCCTGTCCCATGTAATGTCCCCTGTCCCATGTAATGTCCCCTGTCATGTGCCCTGTCCCATGTAAAGTCCCCTGTCCCATGCAATGTCCCCTGTCCCATGTAATGTCCCCTGTCACGTGCCCTGCCCCATGTAATTTCCACTGTCATGTGCCCTGTTCCATGTAATGTGCCCTGTCCCATGTAATGTCCCCTGTCACGTGCCCTATCCCATGTAATGTCCCCTGTCATGTCCCCTGTAATGTCCCCTGTCATGTGCCCTGTCCCATGTAATGTCCCCTGTCATGTGCCCTGTCCCATGTAATGTCCCCTGTCCCATGTAATGTCCCCTGTCATGTGCCCTGTCCCATGTAAAGTCCCCTGTCCCATGTAAAGTCCCCTGTCCCATGTAATGTCCCCTGTCCCATGTAATGTCCCCTGTCACGTGCCCTGCCCCATGTAATGTCCCCTGTCACGTGCCCTGTCCCATGTTATGTCCCCTGTCACGTGCCCTGTCCCATGTAATGTCCCCTGTCCCATGTAATGGCCCCTGTCATGTCCCCTGTCCCATGTAATGTCCCCTGTCCCATGTAATGTGCCCTGTCCCATGTAATGTGCCCTGTCCCATGTAATGTCCCCTGTCATGTGCCCTGCCCCATGTAATGTCTCCTGTCCCATTTAATGTCACGTCATGTTCCCTGTCTCATGTAATGTCCCCTGTCATGTGCCCTGTCCCATGTAATTTCCCATGTAATGTGCCCTGTCCCATGTAATGTCCCCTGTCACGTGCCCTGCCACATGTAATGTCCACTGTCATGTGCCTTGGTCAATGTAATGTGCCCTGTCCCATGTAATGTCCCCTGTCACGTGCCCTGTCCCATGTTATGTCCCCTGTCACGTGCCCTGTCCCATGTTATGTCCCCTGTCATGTGCCCTGTCCCATGTAATGTCCCCTGTCACGTGCCCTGTCCCATGTTATGTCCCCTGTCATGTCCCGTGTCATGTCCCCTGTCATGTCCCGTGTCATGTCCCCTGTCATGTCCCGTGTCATGTCCCCTGTCCCATGTAATATCCCCTGTCATGTGCCCTGTCCCATGTAATGTCCCCTTTCATGTGCCCTGTCCCATGTAATGTCCCATGTAATGTCCCCTGTCCCATGTAATGTCCCCTGTAATGTCCCCTGTCATGTGCCCTGTCCCATGTAATGTCCCCTGTCATGTGCCCTGCCCCATGTAATGTCCCCTGTTCCATGTAATGTCCCCTACCATGTGCCCTGTCCCATGTAATGTGCCCTGTCCCATGTAATGTGCCCTGTCCAATGTAATGTCCCCTGTCACGTGCCCTGTCCCATGTAATGTCCCCTGTCCCATGTAATGTCCCCTGTCATGTCCCCTGTAATGTCCCCTGTCATGTGCCCTGTCCCATGTAATGTCCCCTGTCATGTGCCCTGTCCCATGTAATGTCCCCTGTCCCATGTAATGTCCCCTGTCCCATGTAATGTCCCCTGTCATGTGCCCTGTCCCATGTAAAGTCCCCTGTCCCATGTAAAGTCCCCTGTCCCATGTAATGTCCCCTGTCCCGTGCCCTGCCCCATGTAATGTCCCCTGTCACGTGCCCTGTCCCATGTTATGTCCCCTGTCACGTGCCCTGTCCCATGTAATGTCCCCTGTCACATGAAATGTCCCCTGTCATGTGCCCTTTTCCATGTAATGTCCCCTGTCCCATGTAATGGCCCCTGTCATGTCCCCTGTCCCATGTAATGTGCCCTGTCCCATGTAATGTGCCCTGTTCCATGCAATGTGCCCTGTTCCATGTAATGTGCCCTGTCATGTGCCCTGCCCCATGTAATGTCTCCTGTCCCATTTAATGTCACGTCATGTCCCCTGTCTCATGTAATGTCCCCTGTCATGTGCCCTTTACCATATAATGTCCCCTGTAATGTCCCCTGTCATGTGCCCTGTCCCATGTAATTTCCCATGTAATGTGCCCTGTCCCATGTAATGTCCCCTGTCACGTGCCCTGCCACGTGTAATGTCCACTGTCATGTGCCTTGGTCAATGTAATGTGCCCTGTCCCCTGTAATGTCCCCTGTCACGTGCCCTGTCCCATGTTATGTCCCCTGTCACGTGCCCTGTCCCATGTTATGTCCCCTGTCATGTGCCCTGTCCCATGTAATGTGCCCTGTCACGTGCCCTGTCCCATGTTATGTCCCCTGTCATGTCCCGTGTCATGTCCCCTGTCATGTCCCGTGTCATGTCCCCTGTCATGTCCCGTGTCATGTCCCCTGTCCCATGTAATATCCCCTGTCATGTGCCCTGTCCCATGTAATTTCCCCTTTCATGTGCCCTGTCCCATGTAATGTCCCCTGTCCCATGTAATGTCCCCTGTAATGTCCCCTGTCATGTGCCCTGTCCCATGTAATGTCCCCTGTCATGTGCCCTGCCCCATGTAATGTCCCCTGTCCCATGTAATGTCCCCTACCATGTGCCCTGTCCCATGTAATGTGCCCTGTCCAATGTAATGTCCCTTGTCCAATGTAATGTCCCCTGTCACGTGCCCTGTCCCATGTAATGTCCCCTGTCCCATGTAATGTCCCCTGTCATGTGCCCTGTCATGTGCCCTGTCCCATGTAATGTCCTCTGTCCCATGTAATGTCCCCTGTCATGTGCCCTGTCCCATGTAATGTCCCCTGTCATGTCCCCTGTCCCATGTAATGTCCCCTGTCATGTGCCCTGTCCCATGTAATGTGCCCTGTCCCATGTAATGTACCCTGTCACGTGCCCTGTCCAATGTTATGTCCCCTGTCATGTGCCCTGTCCCTTGTAATGTCCCCTGTCACGTGCCCTGTCCCATGTAATGTCCCCTGTCACATGCCCTGTCCCATGTAATGTCCCCTTTCATGTGCCCTTTCCCATGTAATGTCCCCTGTCCCATGCAATATGCCCTGTCCCATGTAATGTCCCCTGTCACGTGCCCTGCCCCATGTAATGTCCACTGTCCCATGTCATGTCCCCTTTCCCATGTAATGTCCCCTGTTCCATGCAATGTGCCCTGTCCCATGTAATGTCCCCTGTCATGTGCCCTGTCCCATGTAATGTCCCCTGTCCCATGTAATGTCCCCTGTTATGTCCCCTGTCCCATGTAATGTCCCCTGTCCCATGTAATGTCCCCTGTCATGTGCCCTGTCCCATGTAATGTCCCCTGTCCCATGTAATGTCCCCTGTTATGTCCCCTGTCCCATGTAATGTCCCCTGTCCCATGTAATGTCCCCTGTCATGTGCCCTGTCCCATGTAATGTGCCCTGTCCCATGTAATGTCCCCTGTCACGTGCCCTGTCCCATGTAATGTCCCCTGTCATGTGCCCATTCCCATGTATTGTCCCCTGTCCCATGTAATGGCCCCTGTCATGTCCCCTGTAATGTGCCCTGTCCCATGCAATGTCCCCTGTCACGTGCCCTTCCCCATGTAATGTCCACTGTCATGTGCCCTGTTCCATGTAATGTGCCCTGTTCCATGTAATGTGCCCTGTCCCATGCAATGTGCCCTGTCCCATGCAATGTCCCCTGTCACGTGCCCTTCCCCATGTAATGTCCACTGTCATGTGCCCTGTTCCATGTAATGTGCCCTGTCCCATGCAATGTCCCCTGTCACGTGCCCTTCCCCATGTAATGTCCACTGTCATATGCCCTGT
Organism: Aquarana catesbeiana; assembly: GCF_042186555.1. Lineage (NCBI taxonomy): Eukaryota > Metazoa > Chordata > Amphibia > Anura > Ranidae > Aquarana > Aquarana catesbeiana. The sequence continues at coordinate 69,257,898 of NC_133329.1, read as the reverse complement.
CCCATGTAATGTCCCCTGTCCCATGTAATGTCCCCTGTCATGTCCCCTGTCCCATGTAATGTCCCCTGTCCCATGTAATGTCCCCTGTCATGTGCCCTGTCCCATGTAATGTCCCCTGTCATGTGCCCTGTCCCATGTAATGTCCCCTGTAATGTCCCCTGTCATGTGCCCTGTCCCATGTAATGTGCCCTGTCCCATGTAATGTCCCCTGTCATGTGCCATGTCACATGTAATGTCCACTGTCATGTGCCTTGGTCAATGTAATGTGCCCTGTCCCATGTAATGTCCCCTGTCACGTGCCCTGTCCCATGTAATGTCCCCTGTCCCATGTAATGTCCCCTGTCCCATGTAATGTCCCCTGTCATGTCCCCTGTCCCATGTAATGCCCCCTGTCATGTCCCCTGTCCCATGTAATGTCCCCTGTCATGTGCCCTGTCCCATGTAATGTGCCCTGTCCCATGTAATGTGCCCTGTCCCATGTAATGTCCCCTGTCACGTGCCTTGTCCCATGTTATGTCCCCTGTCACGTGCCCTGTCCCATGTTATGTCCCCTGTCATGTGCCCAGTCCCATGTAATGTCCCCTGTCACGTGCCCTGTCCCATGTAATGTCCCCTGTCATGTGCCCTTTCCCATGTAATGTCCCCTGTCCCATGCAATGTGCCCTGTCCCATGTAATGTCCCCTGTCACGTGCCCTGCCCCATGTAATGTCCACTGTCATGTGCCCTGTTCCATGCAATGTGCCCTGTCTCATGTAATGTCCCCTGTCATGTGCCCTGTCCCATGTAATGTCCCCTGTCCCATGTAATGTCCATTGTCATGTCCCCTGTCCCATGTAATGTCCCCTGTCATGTGCCCTGTCCCATGTAATGTCCCCTGTCATGTGCCCTGTCCCATGCAATGTCCCCTGTCATGTGCCCTGTCTCATGCAATGTCCCATGTAATGTGTCCGGTCCTATGTAATGTCCACTGTCATGTGCCTTGGTCAACGTAATGTGCCCTGTCCCATGTAATGTCCCCTGTCATGTGCCCTGTCCCATGTAATGTCCCCTGTCACGTGCCCTTTCCCATGTAATGTCCCCTGTCACGTGCCCTGTCCCATGTAATGTCCCCTGTCCCATGTAATGTATCCTGTCATGTCCCCTGTCCCATGTAATGTCCCCTGTCCCATGTAATGTCCCATGTAATGTCCCCTGTCCCATGTAATGTCCCCTGTCACGTGCCCTGCCCCATGTAATGTCCCCTGTCACGTGCCCTGTCCCATGTAATATCCCCTGTCATGTGCCCTTTCCCATGTAATGTCCCCTGTCCCATGTAATGGCCCCTGTCACGTGCCCTGCCCATGTAATGTCCCCTGTCACATGCCCTGTCCCATGTAATGTCCCCTGTCATGTGCCCTTTCCCATGTAATGTCCCCTGTCCCATGTAATGGCCCCTGTCATGTCCCCTGTCCCATGAAATGTGCCCTGTCCCATGTAATGTCCCCTGTCATGTGCCCTGTCCCATGTAATGTCCCCTGTCATGTGCCCTGTCCCATGTAATGTCCCCTGTCCCATGTAATGTCCCCTGTCATGTCCCCTGTCCCATGTAATGTCCCCTGTCATGTGCCCTGTCCCATGTAATGTCCTGTCATATGCCCTGTCCCATGTAATGTCCCCTGTCCCATGTAATGTCCCCTGTCATGTGTCCTGTCCATTGTAATGTCCCATGTAATGTGCCCTGTCCTATGTAATGTCCCCTGTCACGTGCCCTGCCACATATAATGTCCACTATCATGTGCCTTGGTCAATGTAATGTGCCCTGTCCCATGTAATGTCCCCTGTCACGTGCGCTGTCCCATGTTATGTCCCCTGTCATGTGCCCTGTCCCATGTAATGTCCCCTGTCACGTGCCCTTTCCCATGTAATGTCCCCTGTCACGTGCCCTGTCCAATGTAATGTCCCCTGTCACGTGCCCTGTCCAATGTAATGTCCCCTGTCCCATGTAATGTCCCCTCTCATGTCCCCTGTCCCATGTAATGTCCCCTGTCCCATGTAATGTCCCCTGTTCCATGTAATGTCCCCTGTCACGTGCCCTGCCCCATGTAATGTCCCCTGTCACGTGCCCTGTCCCATGTAATATCCCCTGTCATGTGCCCTTTCCCATGTAATGTCCCCTGTCCCATGTAATGGCCCCTGTCACGTGCCCTGCCCATGTAATGTCCCCTGTCACATGCCCTGTCCCATGTAATGTCCCCTGTCATGTGCCCTTTCCCATGTAATGTCCCCTGTCCCATGTAATTGCCCCTGTCATGTCCCCTGTCCCATGTAATGTCCCCTGTCCCATGCAATGTGCCCTGTCCCATGTAATGTCCCCTGTCATGTGCCCTGTCCCATGTAATGTCCTGTCATGTGCCCTGTCCCATGTAATGTCCCCTGTCCCATGTAATGTCCCCTGTCATGTGCCCTGTCCCATGTAATGTCCCCTGTCCCATGTAATGTCCCCTGTCATGTCCCCTGTCCCATGTATTGTCCCCTGTCATGTGCCCTGTCCCATGTAATGTCCTGTCATGTGCCCTGTCCCATGTAATGTCCCCTGTCCCATGTAATGTCCCCTGTCATGTGTCCTGTCCCATGTAATGTCCCATGTAATGTGCCCTGTCCTATGTAATGTCCCCGGTCCCATTTAATGTCCCCTGTCCCATGTAATGTCCCCTGTCATGTGCCCTGTCCCATGTAATGTCCTGTCATGTGCCCTGTCCCATGTAATGTCCCCTGTCCCATGTAATGTCCCCTGTCATGTGCCCTGTCCCATGTAATGTCCCCTGTCCCATTTAATGTCCCCTGTCATGTCCCCTGTCCCATGTAATGTCCCCTGTCATGTGCCCTGTCCCATGTAATGTCCCCTGTCCCCTGTCATGTGTCCTGTCCCATGTAATGTCCCATGTAATGTGCCCTGTCCTATGTAATGTCCCCTGTCACGTGCCCTGCCACATATAATGTCCACTATCATGTGCCTTGGTCAATGTAATGTGCCCTGTCCCATGTAATGTCTCCTGTCACGTGCCCTGTCCCATGTTATGTCCCCTGTCATGTGCCCTGTCCCATGTAATGTCCCCTGTCACGTGCCCTGTCCCATGTAATGTCCCCTGGCCCATGTAATGTCCCCTGTCATGTCCCCTGTCCCATGTAATGTCCCCTGTCATGTGCCCTGTCCCATGTAATGTCCCCTGTCACGTGCCCTGTCCCATGTAACGAAAATCCGAAAGAACAAAAATTCGAAAAATTTTATATCCGAAATAATAATAATTAACTAACTAATTAACAATAACTAACTATTAAATTATAGGTATTGGAATTTCCTTTCAAATTTGCCTGTTAGAGAACATAAAAAATATGAATTTATCCGAATTTAGGAATTATCCGAGATAACGAATGCCTCATCTAAAGGAATGGAATGTAACAAATCAATAATAAATAATAATAATAATAATAATAATAATAAAAAAACATTTATATTATTATTAATTTTGTTACGTTCCCTTCGTTTAGATGCGACATTCATTATTTCTGATCATTTCTAACTTAGCATAAATGTGCATTAGTTACGTTAACTAACAGCCAAGTTTAAAAAGAAGTTCCAATATCTATAATTTAATAGTTAGTAATAGTTATTATTAGTTAGTTGTTCCATTTCCTGCCCACTATAGTATTCTATGCATCTGTACCTATGTGAAAAGTTACCTCTGCTGGTTGCTTAAGTCAGTAGATTCTTCTCTCCCCGCTGATTTTGCCCTCTACCTCCATTTTTTGTCTAGTACCAATTTTACTATCTATAATTATACTTGCCCACCCTTCTAAAGATCAGCAAAACCAATGAGGATGGGGCTAACCGTGGAACCGAGTTCCATGGCTTCCACAGTTTGTACAAGTAATTGGGTATGCCTCTGTTACAATAGATCTGTTGTTCCTTCAGAATATTGTCGTTTACATGAAGGCGCCATTCCTCAAAGGAAGGTGCACTTGGAGATATCCACCTTAGGGCAATTAGCTTTCGTGCCATAAACAGTAGTCTGCTAACTGGTATCAGAATCTCATGGGGCATAAGTTCTTCATCAAGGTAGCCCAGCAGGCAAGTTTTAGGGTCTTTATGGATATATGTATTAAATATTTCATTAATTGTATTCACCACCAATATTTTGCCAGTTTAGGACAATTCCACAACATATGTAGTAAATCAGCAGGTGATTTTTGGCACAGTGGGCAGTCCGAGTATTCACGCCTAGCCCACTTAAATAGTTTGACCGGTGTTCTATATACCCTATAAATTATAAATAATTGGGTCAGACATTGTGCTGGTGATAATGAAACTAGGGGTACCCTTTCTAATCTTATTTGCCAAGTTTCATCTGAAATATCCCCTATATCTAGCTCCCACCCTCTTCTGCCCGGGCTAACACCCTCATCTCGATATGATCTCGTAAGTTGACCTTATAGAGATGAGATCAAGCCTTTTTTTTCTGTCATCCGTGCTAATAAAGTTATAAGTGGCATTGGTTTTATCACTTTCTTTTCCCTTTTAACCACTTCAGCCCCGGACCAACTGAGAAATGCATCCCAGCTTAGTCTGTCTATAAATTTATGGCAGCTTATGGGGTGGCGCAGACAGGGGCATGGCGCAGACATCATGGCTCTTTCCTGAGTGGCTCTGTCACGAGTGATGCGCAGTTTCACCGACGCAGTTTAATGAAAGCAGGATAACTAAAGCTGCATGATCAACAGGAACTCTGCTCCACTCTGCAAGACGACAAGCAAACCACCTTTGAAATTTATTTTATATTAGGTTAGTTTCCCACTCTCTATCCACTAACATGCTCCTTATTCTCTTCCTTCTCACATTGGTGTCTTCTATCCTCAAATTATCTTTACTCTACCCCTCCTCTCTTCCCTGCAGCATGCACATATCACCCTCACTCCTACCCTCTCCCTACTATGGCACCCATCTCCTGCAGTTGCTGCACCCACATGCTGACATAAACACCAGGGCCACTAGACACATGCGCTCATGCACATCCCACTCCCACCTTGCCTTCCTCACCCTCCTCCTTCTCCTAGTCTCAGGTGACATTTCTCCTAATCCTGGTCCGCCATTTTCCAAATGCAAGCCACATATCCAATACCCCTCCCCCTCTGGCAACCACCGCAATCCACTCAGTTTAATTTCTATCCCCCTGCTTCCTCAAAGCACCCCACCAATCTCATGCGCCCTTTGGAACGCCCGCTCCATCTGTAACAAGCTAACATCTGTACATGATCTCTTCATCTCTCATGGCTTGAACATACTCGCCATAACAGAAACCTGGCTGCAAAATTTTGACTCAGCTTCTCCTGCTGCCCTCTCCCATGGTGGTTTCCATTGGACTCACTCCTCCAGACCCAACAGACAGAAAGGAGGTGGAGTTGGCTTCCTTCTGTCCCCACAAAGCACCTTCCAAGTCCTTACTGTCCCTCCCTCCCTATCCCTCTCTTCTTTCGAGATGCACTGTATTCGTCTGTTTTCTCCCATTTCCCTGAGGATTGCAGCAATTTATAGGCCTCCAGGACCGGTATCGCGCTTCATTGATGACTTTGCTGCCTGGCTACCCTACTTTCTCTCCTCTGAAATACCCACCATTATTCTTGGTGACTTTAACATTCCTGTCAATGTCAACAGCCCAACTACAGCTAAACTTCTCAACTTAACCTCATCTTTTGACCTAACCCAATGGACACATACTTCCACTCACTCCAATGGTAATACCCTTGACCTTGTATTCTCCCATCTCTGCAACCCTGGCAACCTCACCAACACCCCCTTTCCTCTATCTGATCACAACCTCATTACTTTCACTGTATCCTTGCCTCCAACCACCCATCCCTCCAAGCAGCAAACAATTACTTGTAGAAACCTTCGCCACCTTCGCCACTACTATGACATAATCTCTCCCCTGTCCTGTCCTGACCTGGCCACTTCTGTCTACAACAGTTCACTCTCATCATCACTAGATGCACTTGCTCCTCTAACCACACGCAGAATTAGGCCCCGACCGTTACAACCCTGGCAAACTGACAACACTAGAAATCTCAAGAGACATTGCCGTGCTCTTGAACGACTGTGGCGTAAAACCAAATGCCTGCAAGACTTCACCCTATATAAATCTGCCCTTCTAAAATACAATTCATGCCTCCATGCTGCCGAACAAGCCTACTTTGTCTCTCTTAATAATTCCTTGTCATCCAGTCCCCGTCGGCTCTTCTCAACCTTTAACTCTCTGCTTCGTCCACCACCCCCTCTACCCACTAACTCACTCACTGCCCAAGAGATTGCCAATCACTTCAAAGACAAGATCGATGCAATTCGTGAGGACATCTCCACTGTGCGTACGTCTTCCCCACCCATCATACCTTGCCCAGCAGCACATTCAACACTCTCCTCTTTTGAATTGGCTACTACGGAAGAGGTTACAAAAATTTTCTCGGATGCCCACCTAACCAATTGTCCCTTGGATCGTGTTTCCTCACAACTACTACGGTCACCCTCTTCTTCTATCCTATGCTCCCTCACCCACATCTTCAATCTCTCCCTTTCTAGTGGCATTTTCCCCTCCCCTCTAAAACATGCACAGATCACTCCCATTCTTAAAAAGCCCTCACTGGACCCTACCGACCTGAACAACTTAAGACCCATCTCATTACTCCCATTCACCTCTAAACTTCTAGAACGCTTAGTCTACAACCGTCTTAGTTCCTACCTCAATGAAAATAACCTTCTTGATCCCTTACAGTCTGGCTTTCGCTCGCAGCACTCCACGGAAACTACCTTACTAAAACTCACTGCTAAAACCAACAGCCAGTACTCCATACTCCTACTACTTGACCTCTCTGCGACCTTTGATACTGTTGACCACCCGCTCCTTCTCAATAAACTACATTCCCTTGGCCTCCGAGATTCTGCTCTGTCCTGGTTCTCTGGCTATTTATCACAGCGCTCCTTCAGTGTCACCTACAACTCTGTCTCCTCCTCTCTATTGCCCCTTTCTGTGGGGGTCCCCCAAGGCTCGGTTCTTGGACCCCTTCTCTTCTCTATCTACACCTCCTCCCTTGGTCACCTAATAACTGCCCATGGCTTCCAATACCACTTATACGCTGATGACACCCAAATCTATCTGTCTACTCCTCACCTCACTCCTTCAGTCTCCTCTCGCATTACTAACTTACTAACTGACATATCAGCATGGATGTCGCACCACTTCCTTAAACTAAATCTCTATAAAACTGAGCTATTAATATTCCCCCCCGCCCGTGCCCCCCTCCATGACTTTTCCATCAAAATCAACAATGCAACCATCAGTTCCTCCCCTCACGCCAGGGTCCTCGGTGTAATCCTAGACTCTGACTTGTCATTTCAGCCTCAAATCCAATCGCTGTCAAAAGTTTGTAGAATTCACCTCCGTAACATCTCTAAAATTCGCCCTTTTTTAACAAATGAAACCACCAAGCTCCTCATTCACTCCCTTGTTATCTCTCGCCTTGACTATTGCAACTCCCTTCTCATTGGCCTACCGCTCCATAGGCTATCCCCTCTTCAGTCTATCATGAATGCTGCTGCCAGACTTATCCACCTTACCAACTGCTCAGTGTCTGCCAACCCTCTACTTCAATCCCTACACTGGCTCCCAATCACCCAGCGAATTAAATTCAAAATTCTAACAACAACATACAAAGCCATTCACAACTCTGCCCCAAGCTACATCACTAATCTTGTCTCCAAATATCACCCAAATCGACCTCTCCGCTCTTCTCAAGACCTCCTGCTTTCAAGCTCTCTCATCTCCTCCTCCCATGCTCATCTCCAGGATTTCTCCAGAGCCTCTCCCATCCTCTGGAACTCGCTACCTCCATCTATCCGGCTATCCCCTACTCTTGCTACCTTCAGGCAATCACTGAAAACTCATCTCCTCAGGAAAGCCTATCACGTCTCCAACTAATCTCCTACCACTTCCACCAGCTCATTCCCCACAGTTACAACCTTTTGTACCACCTGCCCCACCCTATTAGATTGTAAGCTCTTCTGAGCAGGGCCCTCTTAATCCTATTGTATTGTATTATAACTGTATTGTCTCCCTTTTATATTGTAAAGCGCTGCGTAAACTGTTGGCGCTATATAAATCCTGAATAATAATAATAATAATAATGCTGCCTAAGGACCAGAGGTCTTTTTCCAATTTGGCACTGCGTCGCTTTAACTGCTAATTGCGCGGTCATGCAATGCTGTACCCAAACGAAATTTGCGTCCTTTTCTTCCCACAAATAGAGCTTTCTTTTGATGGTATTTGATCACCTCTGCGGTTTTTATTTTTTGCGCTATAAATGGAAAAAGACGAAAATTTTGAAAAAAAATGATATTTTCTACTTTTTGTTATAAAAAAACCCAATAAACTCAATTTTAGTCATACATTTAGGCCAAAATGTATTCGGCCACATGTCTTTGGTAAAAAAAATGTCAATAAGCGTATATTTATTGGTTTGCGCAAAAGTTATAGCGTCTACAAACTAGGGTACATTTTCTGGAATTTACACAGCTTTTAGTTTATGACTGCCTATGTCAATTCTTGAGGTGCTAAAATGGCAGGGCAGTACAAAACCTCCCCAAATGACCATTTTGGAAAGTAGACACCCCAAGGAAATTGCTGAGAGGCATGTTGAACCCATTGAATATTTATTTTTTTTTGTCCTAAGTGATTGAATAATGACAAAAAAAAAAAAAAATGTACAAAAAGTTGCCACTAAATGATATATTGCTCACACAGGCCATGGGCATATGTGGAATTGCACCCCAAAATACATTCTGCTGCTTCTCCTGAGTATGGGGATACCACATGTGTGGGACTTTTTGGGAGCCTAGCCGCGTACGGGGCCCCGAAATCCAATCACCGCCTTCAAGATTTCTAAGGGTGTAAATTTTTTATTTCACTCTTCACTGCCTATCACAGTTTCGAGGGCCATGGAATGCCCAGATGGCACAAACCCCCCGCCAAATGAGCCCATTTTGGAAAGTAGACACCCCAAGCTATTTGCTGAGAGGCATATTGAGTCCATGGAATATGTTATATTTTGACACAAGTTGCGGGAAAGTGACACTTTTTTTTTTTTTTTTGCACAAAGTTGTCACTAAATGATATATTGCTCACACAGGCCATGGGCATATGTGGAATTGCACCCCAAAATACATTTAGCTGCTTCTCCTGAGTATGGGGATACCACATGGTATAGGTGCAATGAAAAATCTGGACTGCCGCACTCCAGATTGGAATAATAAAGGTAAAATCTTCTTTATTGAAAAAATGACATGATTTAAAATGCGTACATTGCTCTGTTGTAATGATACAGCATAACCGTTGAAGCGTTTCACGCTCCCATAGAGCGCTTACTCATAGCTGGTTTGTACAACAATGAAGGCCACTTATATACACATTATACGTCTCACACATGACCCCATACTAATTGTATAACTCTAAACAGCTGATCGTTAGATTGTATGGCATCTTAACATGGAGTTAATTGGGTGTGTGTTTTATGGTGGAGTGTTTATTGAAGATGTGAATGTGCAGACAAGATGTTCCTATAGACAATACAAAAATATCCATAAATAAAAAGTTTATATTGCTTTAAAAGTCTTTTGAAGAAGGAAAGTTAGGGAGATATAAAGTTTCCTATCTTTCCATGGGACTGAGATGGGTGCTAAAACTGACGCTTAGACGTAAAAACATGTAAACCATTATATAAATGAATGCAGGTATATGTGAGCCGTATGGCCCAACAGGCACGGCATAGTGTGAAAGATGTCATATTTCTACTCGGTTTACAAATGTTATGAAAATATTATATAAATGAGGATGTTATAAAGGTGGTTATGAAAAGACACAGTGAAAACCACTGTGTTTTGTAAACGACAAGGTCTTACATGTGAAGATCTGTGACAGTGTTTGCATAACTTTTATGACCTTATATGAAATCTACCAGATTTCAAATGCAAACAAGGTGTATGTATATATGGTGTATGGGTGCTTTTTTAATAATTTGAAATCCACAAGGAGAAAAAAGTGTTTTGTAAATGCATGTATATGTGCATTTATGTGTATCGTAAATCTAAAAAGTGAAAATGAAAAATAAAGTGGAAATCAACATAAAACGTGAAAAGTGCATGTGTATGTATATATATCTATCATCGTGAAAGTATATATAGAATATATATAAAATAAAGTGAAATAAAAACTGAACCATGTGTTTGTGTCTTAACTGAAAAGTACGATCAATAAATGATCTGTATGTGAGTATATATTTCCCATACAATCTCCTACATATATACCTGTCGAGCTTATAATACATGTACAAGAAGTAAACGATAATAAAACATATCATGCACTAATAATTACGTGGCTCAAACTCTCAAAAATATATCTTTAAAAGCATATGTTTATCAACCTGGTAACATTCACTGTGGTTAAACAATAAGATAAACGTTTACTGAGCATATTGTTTTGAAGCAATCTCATCTCTTGGTGTACCGTCTTCATATGTATGGGCAGAACTATATGAGGTAAAGAAGAAAAATGTCACGTCTAATTGTGTTATCGTCCCCCTCATCCATCTGAGGTATGGCATTAAAATTGACATCAGGCCTGGACTGGCCATAGGGCACACCGGGCATATGCCCGGTGGGCCGGGGCTGCCGGTCCACATGTCAATATCGGGCCTGACTGACTTCCTGGGCAGCTGCTTGAGCCGGCCCTGCTCACGCGCTGCCGGCCTCTCCACGGCCGGCTCCGCGGAGAGGGCCGCATCCATGTCTATCTGGCCGGGGTCACCAGTCCCCACTCCCAAGGCATCTGGGCTGCTCAGTGGGTCGGAGCCGCTCACCCGGCCTCACCACGGTCAGCTCCGCGGCCGTCCTACTATTCAGTGCAGGGGGCGGAAATGAAGGGGTCAGGTGACCATGAAGGGGGAGGAGCTGCCTGGAGGAATCCCCTTCTGCCTGATGTCGGAAAGGTGTATCTGCAGCCACAGATATCAGGGCCTGGACAAGACTGCTAGAAAGTAAGTGATGCCAGCCTGCCTCTTTGCAAAAAAAATTTGTTTTACACACAGCATGATGAGAGCACTCATGTAGTAGTAGTAGGTAGTTCAGCATCACTCTTACTGTGTAAAAGAGACCACTAACCAGACCAAATCATGCTCTCATCATGCTGTGTGTAAATGCAGGTGTAAAACATTGTGTGAGAGACGGACAGTTCTTGGGCCCAAAAGGTGTCCTGAATTTAAAGTGTATATATGCTTTTTTTTTTCTTTTCTGTTTGTAATTGTGATATATTTAGTACTAGCTGGCTGGGTAAGTTCAGTGTTAGCAAAAAATCATACGTACACTTTAAATTCAGGACACCTTTTAGATTATATTATATAGAATTGTGGGTAATATATTTTTAATGTGCCCTAAAATTCACTGTTATCTCTTAGCCTGGGTTCACGCTAGATGTGGTGCGAATTCACAGCAAATTTGCTGTGGTTTCAGCACTGCATCTAAAATCGCAACCTGTCCATGTGAAACAATTGCAAAGTGTATGTCAAGTTAAAAACACCCGGAAATCGATTTGCAAAACGCAGCGCAGTTTCCCAAATCAGATCGCATGGGTGTGAACATCCATGCATTCTGATTCTGGTGTGGACAATAAAGGGTTCTGTACCAGTTTGATGTGAATGCAGTGCAATTTGAGCCATACAAATCCATGGCTCAAATCACACCCCAGAGACACCACATGTAATTCACACAGGAACGTGCTGTGATTCCTGTGCGAATTACACGTGGTGTCTCACACCGCAGTAGTGTGAACCCGGGCTGAAGCCTTAAAACCAGCTGCAGCATTCCCCTTGGCAGGGGTGAGCTTAGGTGTATTTAGATCCTAATCTGAACCAGTGGCAGCTGGTGCTCAAAATTTTGGGGGGGCGCAAACAAACTGAAAAAAAAGAAAATCAAATCAACGCCGCCACTGTGCCATCAAACGCAGCCTCTATGCCCATCAAACGCAGCCACTGTGCCCATCAAACGCAGCCTCTATGCCCATCAAACGCAGCCACTGTGCCCATCAAACACAGTCACTGTGCCCATCAATTGCCGCCACTGTGCCCATCAATTGCCGCCACTGTGCCATCAAACGCAGCCACAGTACCCATCAACTGCTGCCAGTGTGCCCATCAAAGCTGCCACTGTGCCCATCAATTGCCGCCACTGTGCCCATCAATTGCCGCCACTGTGCCCATCAATTGCCGCCACTGTGCCATCAAACGCAGCCACTGTACCCATCAACTGCTGCCACTGTACCCATCAACTGCTGCCACTGTACCCATCAACTGCTGCCAGTGTGCCCATCAACTGCCGCTACTGTGCCCACCAATTTCTGCCAGTGTGCACCCCCCGCCCGCCACTTACCTGTCTCGGTGGGGCAGCGGGTCACGGTGGCGATGTCCTCCACGCTTGATGTCTTCTCCCATCCTCTGCTATGATTGGACGCCTGATAGGCGCCGTCCAATCACAGCACCTGTCATGTCAGCCATTCAGGTGACAGACAGATAACAGACCCGAGCACCTGATTGGCTAAGAAGCGGTTCAGTGTTAGGATATCAAATGACACAACGCTGAGTGAACAGCAAACGCCCAGAATGGCGCCCCGCTGTTCAACTTTTTGGACGCCTATTAGAGCCTATGGCTCTAATATATTAGAGCCTATGGCTCTAATCAGGTGCTTTCAAAAAACACCTCCGCCGCTGTAATTTAGGCGCCCGGCGCCCGAAAAGGGGTTAGGCACCTGAGTAGGGGGTGGCAGCGGTGACCATAGATAGATAGATTCATTGTTGGTTAAATAACAAACATTTCATGCTTCCCTGATCTGTATTAAAAAAAATACAAAATGGGCTGCTCAGCCTAAAATGCCCGGGCCTATTTTTTGTCCCAGTCCGGGCCTGATTGACATGTTTCTAAGTAAATACCAATTCTAGTGGATGAGTGACTAGATAGACATGTGGACGGTGTACCTCTTTGCTCGCTACAACCACCAGTATAGGATGGTGTATATATGGGCCCTATGAAAGTAAAAAATGGACTTATGCGTTCAAAATTATGAGGGCTATTCCTATGAAACTGGTGTTGTAGCTTGCTTACAGCTACCATTGAACAATGGTGTCCGATTGGAGATGAAGAATAAGTAACTAAACGGACAAACCAAAAGTCGGTGAATATAACCCATAGTGTCCTTTTGGTATGAGTGTATAGATATATCTCCAATCGTTCATCCATGTAAAAAAGTGAATACAAGAACCTCATGAAGGTTCTGTTTTGAAAAAAGAAGAGAAGGAATATTTAAGCCAGACTATACGAGACCAAGCTATTGGATCGTTGTAATTCAAGCTCTTATGCAATTTTTAATTGGGGTTAGTGGGTAAGTGGATGGCTAGAAGGAGAGGTGAGAGGACAGAGGTGCAGATATATTGCTGAACATGTCTATCAGAAATATTATTCATAGAAATGTGAAACGTCCCACTCAAAGTTTAACCCCCGTGGGATTCTAGTGTCTAATGAGAATATCCAAAGGACTTCTCGTTTACACAATATCTGAAAACTGTCTCCTCCCCTCACTGGTGTCCTGATTTTCTCAATCCCTTGGATAACTAAACTGGAGGTGTTTTTGTGGTGTGTGAAAATCCAGTGTTTTGATACATTTGTTAAAATATCTTTCTCAATGTTATACAGGTGATCATGTAGCCTGTCCCTGAGACGTCGTGTTGTGCGTCCAACATATTGTACCTGGCAGCTGGTGCATGTAATGATATACACCACAAATTTGGTGTTGCAGTTTATAAAAGCGGGGATCAAAAACTCTTTTTGGCTGCTGCATGATCTTATGTGTTGTCCGGTTTTGATGTACCCGCAGTAATTGCAAGTTTTTATTCCACATTTAAAATTGCCTGTGAAATTAAGCCAATTTGTTTTGGTACGTTTGGTTGTAAATAGGCTGGGAGACAGTGAGCGTTCCAGCGTGGGTGCTTTGCGAGAAACAACCTTGATCCCTTTGTTTTTTTGTTTTTTTTGTTTTTTTTTTCTTATCCACTTCAGCGAAAGTTTTCCGAGAGACATTATTTCAACTTTATGTGTCAAACTTTATCTCTTCTCCTTTTTCACATCATTGTGGATTGTTTCCGTCACATCTTTATTATTATTTCCTTCTAGGATATTCTTAAATATTTTTAAAAACCGGCGACAAAACGCCTTCTATAATTATAAACCCTATTATTATCTTAGTCTCTCTCAGTCCCTCTTATTTCCCCCCGCCCCCCCTCGCCCTCGTCCGCCCCCCTCCCCCTCCCCTGTGTCTGGTCCGTTCCTTTATGTTATTTATTTATCCACTTGGCTCTGCACCTGTTCTTTCTTTTATCCTATCTAAATAAATATCCGAGACTTTGTAGTTTTTCCAACTTTCCCATCTACTATTATCCCCTTTCTCTCCTCCTTCCATTTTGTAGTGATAATCTATTTCCTTTAGCCAGTTTCTAATGTCTGGTTTTCCACTTTTTAGCCAATTCTTGGGAATTAAGGCCTTGGCCGCATTCAGGAGGTTAGGTATTATTGATTTTCTATATTGTTTCTTAGGTTTATTGTAGATATGGAAGAGGCAAGTCCAGATATTTTGTTCTATTTCTTCTCCAGTTATTTCATTTATGTTATTTAACACTTCCTTCCAGTACTCCATTATTATTGGGCATTCCCACCATATGTGTGTGATCGTTGCTATTTGGCCACATTTTCTCCAACACAAAGAGGTTCTATCTTGATGGAATCTGTGTATTCTTACTGGGGTCATATACCATCTTGATACTAGTTTATAATTCATTTCTATGGTCTTCATGTCCCAAGCCTTATTATATCCCATTTCTATCATTTTTTCCACTTTTTGGTTATCTATTTTTAAATTCATTTCTTTTTCCCATTGATTTATATATTCTGGTCTTTCTTGTGCTTCCAAATCTGTCAGTATACTATAAATTTTTGATGTTCCGTTTTTTAATGGTGTTTCATTGCTACATAGCTTTTCCAATGCAGTTAATTTTGTTTCATCTCTCAGTGAGTGTGGTATTGTGCTTACTAGGTGCCTTAGTTGAGTATAATTCCATTCATTCATCTTCCATCCATTCCTTTCCTCTATTTCTACTCGTGTTCTTATTTTGCCATTTCTAGTGATATCTTTCAGTCGTGGGTTACCTATTCCTTGGATTTCAAATATTTCCCTCCCAGGGGTGAAGAGATTTGATCCTGTGAGTGCTAATAGTGGTCAATTATATTTCCATTCATTCTTTAAGTGAATGGTGTCCCAAATTTTAAATACATTTTTTGTTATTTCGTGCGTGTCGGTGTCCAATATTCTATATTTCCGTGGAATCCAAATATTCTTATGTAGTGTGGCTCCACTTATTGTGTTTTCCATTTCCACCCATTTTTTTTCATTTTTCTCATTTGTCCACTCTAACATTCGTGTTAAAACTATGGCTTTATAGTACCTACTTATATCTGGGAGGGCAAGACCCCCATGCTTCTTTTTCCTTGTGATCAGCGTGTATTTAATTCTTGGTTTTTTATTAAGCCATATGTATTTTAGCAGGATTGTTTTAATTATTTTAAAAAAGCTCTGCGGGATTTTTACTGGTAACATCTGTAATCTGTAGTTTATTTTAGGTAATATCGTCATCTTAAACATATTTATTCTTCCAATCCATGAAAGTGGCTGTATTCTTAACTTTTTCATTTCTTCTTTGACCTCATTGATCAGTGGAATAAAGTTTGCCTGATAAATTTTTTCGACTCTAGGAGTTATTTTAATTCCAAGGTAATTTAGTTCTTTTACCCAAGTGAATGGGAATTCTTTTTGTAGAAACTGAACTTCCTTTTTCTCTAGACCTATGTTTAATATTTCCGTTTTTATTGGATTAATTTTGAAGTTTGACAGTTCTCCGTATTTTTTAATTTCTTTCAGTATATTTGGGAGTGACACTCTTGGGTTGGATACGTACAACAAGATGTCGTCCGCGTAGGCAGCGATCTTATGCTCTTTTCCTCCTAGTTTCGCTCCTTCTACCTCTTTGTTATTGCGGAGTGTTGCTAATAGTGGTTCTAAGGCCAATACATATAATAGTGGAGACAGTGGACAGCCTTGCCGTGTTCCATTCTGCATCCTAATTTTTGGAGAGAGTCTACCGTTTACTTTTACGACTGCTGTCGGGCCATTATACAAATTTGTTATCCACTTCATCATTTTTGTCCCAATACCCAAGTGCCGCAATGTATCCATCATGAAACCCCAGTCTACCCTGTCAAATGCTTTTTCTGCATCCAATGACAGGAATAGAACTGGGGTCTCATTCTGCACCTTTTTGTGCAACATCAATAATGATTTTAGGCTGTTGTCCCGCCCCTCTCTCCCCGGGACAAAACCAGTTTGGTCCGGGTTGATCCACAGTGGGATTAGTTTTTTTATCCTAGTGGCCAGGATCTTGGAGTACACCTTCGTATCAGCGTTCAATAGGGCTATTGGCCTGTAGCTTGAGCAGTTAACTTTGTCTTTCCCTTCTTTTGGTAGTATTGTAATATGAGCTAATAACGATTCACTTCTTATTTCTTCATCTTCCCCTAAGGAATTCATATATTCTAATAGTTTTGGAGTCAGCTGTTCTTCAAATTTTTTATAGTATTTGACCGTAAACCCGTCTGGTCCTGGGCTTTTTCCTACGGGAGTTTCATTTAATGCCAGTTTTACCTCTTCATGCGTAATATTTTTTTCCAATTCTTCTAGTTGGTCTATTTTTAGTTTTGGTAAGTTTGCTTTTTTTAAATATTCTTGTATCTTAATAAAAAGATATCGACCCTCCGGGTCTATTTTCCTTTGATCTATTAGAAAACGTACATTTTTCCCTATACCGATGGCTACTCCTTTGGCCCTTCTTATTGGCGAGTCTCCTTGATACCATGTTGGTATGTTTCTTGAATAAATTTTGGCGCTTGAGTTTTGGGTTATATGCGTCTCCTGTAGGAAAATTATTTCTGCTTTACTTTTTTCTAGTTCTCGGAGGATGATGTTTCTCTTCCCTGGGGAATTTAGTCCTCGGACATTGTAAGAGATTATTTTTATGCTGTTTACGTTTTCCATTCTTGTGCCTTTTCTTCCCCGCCCGTCCCCTGGCCCTCCCCCCCACGCGGTCCCCCTAGGAGACCGGATGGAGGGGACACCCAGCGGACGCACGGGGTCTCCTCATCTCTTGTCTCAGAATAGGTGTGCCTATGTAACCACTCATGTGACTCAGACCTCTCCCTCCCCACCCTCCCTCCCCCTCCCCTCCCTCCTCCCACCCTCCCCCTCCCTTTTTTCTGATATGGGTTTTTTACCCCCATATTCTCTAGAGCTGAGAGCGTTTTACTTTGTTTTGTGGGGCACGCTCTGCCCCCTCTGCTCTATTTATTGTGAGGCGGAGCTCTGTAAGACACCCTATTCCCCCCCTGCCTAAGCACTAATAGGGCGACCCCCTGTCCACTCCGTGAGTCCCTGTCTCCCTCTCCCTGCATTTTTGTTGTGTTTTACCAATCCTTTCACTTTCCTTTTTTCCCATCCCATCAACCCCAGCCCCCCCCCCCTTTCCACTCTAAGGCCCCTTGCACCGTTGTGTGGTATTTTCTCAGATATTAATTTCCTCGAGAGTCCACATCTTGATGTCTGATCCTTGAATTTACTTGCCACTGTAGGTCACCTCTTGCCGTTATTCGCTCCTGACTATTTGCGTATTTTTCCAGTTTTGGGGAGGGGATTTCTAGTTTGTTGCAAAAGTCCGGAATCTCCTCCACATGTCTTAGCCTTGCACTTATTCCGTTTTTCCTTGCTATTAGACATGCTGGAAAACCCCAGTTGTATTGAATTTCTTGCTCCCGGAGGATTTCTAATAATGGCTTTAGTATCCGTCGTCTTTTCAACGTTTCTTGAGATAAGTCTTGAAATATTTGTAATTTACCTCCCGCAAACTCTATTTGTGTTTTCCTCTTTAGGTTTATCCAGATCTGTTTTTTTTCTTCCCATTTTTCAAAGCGTACGATTACATCTCTAGGTGTTTCCCTTGCGAACCTTTGAGGTTTTTTTACTCGAAAGACACTTTCTATTCCTATTGTGTTAGTTGTTTCCTTTCCCAAGATTTGGTTGAAGAGATTGTTCATTTTTTCTATTAGATTTTCTGCTTGTTCTGTTTCCGGTAACCCACGTATTCTCAAGTTTTTCTTTTTATCTCTATTTTCTTGCTCTTCTATTTTATATGATTGTTCCTGTTGTTCCCGTTTTAATTTCTTTATTTCGTCTTCTAGTTCCTTTATGTTTTTTTTATGTAGGTCTACTTTGATCTCTACTTCTTCCACTCTGTTTAACATATATCCCATATCTTTATGGAGTGTTGACATCTCTGCTTTTAGGGAATTCTGTAGTGCCGCGAACATTTTTTCCATATCCTGTTTTGTTGGCAACTGTGGCCCTTGTTGTCCTTCCTCCTTTCCTCTGTCTTCCTCTCCCATTTCTGGCTCCATTCTGGGTTCTGAGAGGTGGCTGGTTTCTGTTTGTACTTTATACTGGCCTTTTTTATCCTTGTTGTCCTTCTCTTTTGTATCTATTTGTCTGCCCTTTGAACCCACTTGTTTCTCTCCTTCTCCGATTCCTTGCTGTATATACCTGTTCATAGGGCCTGGACTTGGGCTAGGCTGGTCCTAGGTGATTTCGGTATTGCTCCCGCACTTCTTGTTGTTTTCCCCTTCATGTTTGTTTCTATGGCTGGATTTATAAGATCTTTAAAGCTGCCTTCCAGAATACCCCTTGATTGGGGTCTCTTAATGATGAAAAAATCTCCCAGCCTTTTTAAATTGACTTATTTTTACTAATATTTCGTTTATTCCGTTCTCATACCCGACATCCTCCCCACAATCCAATAATAGAAATAATTAATGAGATATGAGTAGTCCCCGTTTTCCAGAAGTTATGTTACTACCTTAAATACATTAAGCATTCCTTGGTGCTGTTCAATTGTTTAAGCGTTCTTAAGCTGAAAAAAAAAAAAGCGCTCAAAAACGCTATTGCAAAAATGCTGAAAAAAGATGGAAAAAGTTAAAAAAAAAAAAAAGTCACTGCAAAGACACCGGCGTCTTCACAGCGCTTTTCCAGCAGCCCGTGTGCATGGGGGCCCAGGTGCTCAGCAAGATAATTCAAATGTTTTAGCGATATAATGCAATCTAATTCAAGTATTCAGCAAGATGATTTATATATTCAGCAATATAGTTCCAGTATAAGCTTATATGTTCCACATTTTTGTTACTATGAAATTTCTTCTTATTCTATAGTTTGTACTATCAAGCCTATAATTAGTACCATTTGCAAAAAAAAAAAAAAAATTCACAAGAAAGGGAGATACTGCTGCAGCAGCAGCAGCAGGCAGGTGGGGGCTGGGAGACAACTCTTCCGTTGGCTTGTCTTTCTTTCACCTTCTCCTTCTCTTCTCCCCTGTTCCCCCCCCCCCCCCTGTTTTTATTGTTTTTCTTAGCTCACTTGATTCTACTTTTTCAGCTCTTTCGCCTTTTCCCCTGCTTGTTCACTTCAAGACGATTGCAATAGAAAAGAGCCAAAAGAGGAGGAAAAAAAAAAAACGCTCAAAAATGCTCCAAGACGCTATTGCAAAAACGCTGAAAAAAGTAAAAAAAAATAAAAATAAAAAATAAGTCACTGCAAAGACACTGGCGTTTTCACAACGTTCTCCCAACAGCCCATGTGCATGAGGGCCCAGGTGCTCATAAAAATAATTCAAATGTTTTAGCGGTATAATGCAATCGAATTCAAGTATTCAGCAAGATGATTTATATATTCAGCAGTATAGTTCCAGTATGAGCTTATATGTTCCACATTTTGTTACTATGAAATTTCTTCTTATTCTATAGTTTATACTATCGAGCCTATAGTTAATACCATTTGCAAAAAACAAAAACAAAAAAAGACCAAAAAAAAAAACAAAAAAACAGATCACAAGAAAGGGAGCTACTGCAGCAGCAGCAGCAGCAAGCAGGTGGGGGCTGGGAGACAACTCTTCCGTTGGCTTGTCTCTCATTCACCTTCTCCTTCTCCCCTGTTCCCCCCCCTGTTTTTATTGTTTTTCTTAGCTCACTTGGTTCTACTTTTTCAGCTCTTTCGCCTTCATTTACTTTCATTTACTTTCGCTTTTTATTCCATTTTATTTCGTTTTATTTCAATATGTTCTTTCCCTTTCTTTTGTTCTATTACTTTTCCTTTGCCTTTTCACTTCAAGACAATTGCAATAGAAAAAAAGCCAAAAAAAAAAAAAAACATACGGTACTTATCTTTTAGTTGTTGTTGAAGTTGGGACAAAAAGGGACGCTCACTACAGCTTGTTGCAGTCAGACGCAGGTACAAACTTCCTCTGGCTTACACCACAAGACAGCTCAGTGAGTGATGAGCAGGGGGGGCGGGGAGGGAAGCTACCTACACCTTCTCATCAGGCCGATCATTCCTCTCAGCTGCAGGGAGAGGGTTCTCAGGATCCTCACGCCGTGCACAGAGCCATTACCAGGCTCCTCCTTCAGCTTCAGCTCTTGATCCCTTTGGAGAGGATGTTGTTGTATATTGGGTCATTGTACAGTACCGGAAGATGTTTCACAATGATTTTCTTTATTGTGTTAAATTCTGTACTGTATGGAGTGGAAAAGACTGGAGTCCTAGGGGATGTTTCTCTTTTATATTGGATTTTTCTATGTGGTTTCTTATTTAGAAGCGTGGACCTTGGGATAGATTTTACTGTATTGAGTGCTTTTAATATAGATGTATCTTTGTAACCTCGAGCTTTAAAGCAATGCGCCATTTTTTCGGCCTCTGCTTCAAAAACTCCAGGGGAACTACATAGACGCTTTAACCTCAAGAACTGGCTATATGGTATGCCTGTGATAGTATGTTTAGGGTGTGCAGAGTCGGCTCTGAGTAGAGTGTTGCCACTGAGAGGTTTTCTATACAAACTGGATTGGATAGTGTCTCCAGAGCCTGTCAGTTTCACATCCAAAAAATCTATGGAGCTGACCTGCAGGTTTCCAGTGAACTTCAAATTAAGTGAATTGTCATTAAAGTATGTAAGCCATCTGTAGAAATCTGCCTCTCCATCTGATGTAATGAACAATAAGTCGTCTATAAAGCGACAGAAAAAGACGGTGTCTTTACGGCGGGGACTATCTGGTTCAAAGATGCGGGACCTCTCCCACCAGCCCATATAAATATTGGCCAGTGAGGGGGAAAACTTGGCTCCCATGGAGGCCCCGCATTTCTGGAGAAAATAGTCCCCGTCGAACATAAAAAAATTGTGTGTTAAAAGGTACTCTACAGCTTGCACAATAAACTCCTGAAGTATCAGGGAGGTTTTACCCTTTTTTCTAAGAAAGTAAATGACTACCTGGATCCCCAGGTGGTGTGGGATGCTAGAGTATAAACTCATCACATCACAGCTGATCCATCTAAAGTTGTTTTCCCATTTGATATTTTGGAGTTTATTCAACAAATCATTTGTATCTTTTATGTAACCAGGGAGGCTAGTGGCTATTGGTTGTAAATGGGAGTCAACCCACTCCCCCAAGCGTTCATTTAAGGAGCCTATACCACATGTGTGGGACTTTTTGGGAGCCTAGCCGCGTACGGGGCCCCGAAAACCAATCACCGCCTTCAGGATTTCTAAGGGTGTAAATTTTTTATTTCACTGTTCACTGCCTATCACAGTTTCGGAGGCCATGGAATGCCCAGGTGGCACAAACCCCCCCAAATGACCCCATTTTGGAAAGTAGACACCCCAAGCTATTTGCTGAGAGGCATGGTGAGTATTTTGCAGCTCTCATTTGTTTTTGAAAATGAAGAAAGACAAGGAAAAACATTTTTTTTTTCTTTTTTCAAATTTCAAAACTTTGTGACAAAAAGTGAGGTCTGCAAAATACTCGCTATACCTCTCAGCAAATAGCTTGGGGTGTCTACTTTCCAAAATGGGGTAATTTGGGGGGGTTTTGTGCCACCTGGGCATTCCATGGCCTCCGAAACTGTGATAGGCAGTGAGAGTGAAATCAAAAATTTACGCCCTAAGAAAGCCTGAAGACGATGCTTGGTTTTCGGGGTCCCGTACGCGGCTAGGCTCCCAAAAAGTCTCACACATGTGGTACCCCTGTACTCAGGAGAAGCAACAGAATGTATTTTGGGGTGTAATTTCACATATTCCCTTGGCATGTTTGAGCAATATATCATTTAGTGACAACTTTGTGCAAAAAAAAAAAAAAAAAAAATTGTCTCTTTCCCGCAACTTGTGTCACAATATAAAATATTCCATGGACTCGACATGACTCTCAGCAAATAGCTTGGGGTGTCTACTTTCCAAAATGGGGTCATATGGGGGGGTTTTGAACTGCCCTGGCATTTTATGCACAAAATTTAGAAGCTTATGTCACACATCACCCACTCTTCTAACCACTTGAAGACAAAGCCCTTTCTGACACTTTTTGATTACATGAAAAAGTTTTTTTTTTTTGCAAGAAAATTACTTTGAACCCCCAAACATTATATATTTTTTTAAAGCAAATGCCCTACAGATTAAAATGGTGGGTGTTTCATTTTTTTTTCACACAGTATTTGCGCAGCGATTTTTCAAACACATTTTTTTGGGAAAAAAAACACTTTTTTAAATTTTAATGCACTAAAACACACTATATTGCCCAAATGTTTGATAAAATAAAAAAGATGATCTTAGGCCGAGTACATGGATACCAAACATGACATGCTTTACAATTGCGCACAAACGTGCAGTGGCAACAAAATAAATACATTTTTAAAAGCCTTTAAAAGCCTTTACAGGTTACCACTTTAGATTTACAGAGGAGGTCTACTGCAAAAATTACTGCCCTCGATCTGACCTTCGCGGTGATACCTCACATGCATGGTGCAATTGCAGTTTACGTTTGACGACAGACCGCCGCTTGCGTTCGCCTTAGCGCGAAAGCAGGGGGCGACAGGGGTGCTTTTTTTTTTTTTTTTCTTTATTATTTTTTTGCTTTTTTATCTTATTTTTAAACTGTTCCTTTCATTTTTTTTTAATCATTTTTATTGTTATCTGGGGGAATGTAAATATCCCCTATGATAGCAATAGGTAGTGACAGGTACTTTTTTTTGAAAAAATTGGGGTCTATTAGACCCTAGATCTCTCCTCTGCCCTCAAAGCATCTGACCACACCGAGATCGGTGTGATAAAATGCTTTCCCAATGGCGCTATTTACATCCGGCAAAATCTAAGTCATGAAATGCTCGTAGCTTCTGGTTTCTTAGGCCATAGAGATGTTTGGAGCCACTCTGGTCTCTGATCAGCTCTATGGTCAGCTGGCTGAATCACCGGCTGCATTCTCAGGTTCCCTGTTGAGACAGGAGAGCCAGAGAAAAACACGGAAGATGGTGGGGGGGGTCATTCCCTCCCACGGCTTGTAAAAGCAGTCTAGAGGCTAATTAGCCGCTAGGATTGCTTTTACATGAAAGCCGACCGCTGGCTGAAAAGAATGATACCAAGATGATACCTAAACCTGCAGGCATCATTCTGGTATAACCACTCAAAGTCGTGAATGGCGTACCTGAAGACAAAAAAATGGTTAACAATAAAACACATTAAACAGTAAAGTATAAAAAATTGCATACCTGAAAAGCAAACATGATAAAACATAATAACAATAAAACATTGCAGAATAGAATACAATAAAAAAGAGCAGAACAATAGAGAGAATAGAGAGAGAGAGAACAATGAAACGACAACAATTTTTTAAAATTTTATATATATTTATTTATTTATTTTTACACTTTTTTTGTAACTAACTTTTATAACTGTAACCGGTTCCAGGTTCGGGTCTCTCAAAATGCGATGGCATCTTGGGAGACCCTGTGAAAGTGTGTCCTAGTCTGTGCAATGCTGTACCCTACGCTAATACTCAACTAGTGAATGGTAGCGTTCAAAACATTCACCAATGCAAAGACCAGGATTGTCACGACTAGGGATGAGCCGAACACCCCCCTGTTCGGTTCGCACCAGAACATGCGAACAGGACACTTTAAGCATTATTAAAATCACTGCTCCTGAAAAAACGGCCGTTTTTAAAACTTTTTTTTGCATTGATCCATGTCCCCTGGGGCAGGACCCGGGTCCCCAAACACTTTTTATGACAATAACTTGCATATTAGCCTTTAAAATTAGCACTTTTGATTATTCATGTTCGTGTCCCATAGACTTTAACGGTGTTCGCATCTTCTTCTTCATCCTCTTCTCTTCTTCCTTCTTCTCCTCTTCATTTTCTTCTCCGGGCCGCTCCGCATTCATGCTGTCATGAAGGGAGGCTCCCGCTGTGTGACGGCGTCTCTTCGTCTGACGGCTCTTAAATAACGGGGGGCGGGGCCACCCAGTGACCCCGCCCCCCTCTGACGCACAGTGACTTGACGGGACTTCCCTGTGACGTCACGGGGAATGCCACATTGAAGTCCCGTCATGTCCCGTGCGTCAGAGGGGGGCGGGGTCACCGGGTGGCCCCGCCCCCCGTTATTTAAGAGCCGTCAGACGAAGAGACGCCGTCACACAGCGGGAGCCTCCCTTCATGACAGCATGAATGCGGAGCGGCCCGGAGAAGAAAATGAAGAGGAGAAGAAGGAAGAAGGAAGAAGAGAAGAGGATGAAGAAGAAGATGAAGAGAAGAGCGGGAGCCTCCCCTCATGCCATGGGTGCGGAGCGGCCTGAGGAGAAGAAGATAGAAGACGCCGCGGAGGAGATGCTGGACGAGAACGCCGGAGGAAGAACCAGAAGAGCCAGAAGAACCAGAAGAAGATGAAGGAAGAAAGAAGAAAGAAGAAGCATTTAAATAAAGGAATTGTCAAAAACTGTCTCTTGTCATTTTTAACATTTTTGACAGTTTTTTTAGTGAAATGGTAGGGGTGAGTACCCCCTTACCATTTCACACAGGGGGGGGCGGGATCTGGGGGTCCCCTTGTTAAAGGGGGCTTCCAGATTCCGATAAGCCCCCCGCCCGCAGACCCCCACAACCACCGGCCAGGGTTGTGGGGATGAGGCCCTTGTCCTCATCAACATGGGGACAAGGTGTTTTGGGGGGCTACCCCAAAGCACCCTCCCAATGTTGAGGGCATGTGGCCTGGTACGGTTCAGGAGGGGGGGGGCCGCACTCTCGTCCCCCCCTCTTTTCCTGCGGCCTGCCAGGTTGCGTGCTCGGATAAGGGTCTGGTATGGATTTTTGGGGGGACCCCACGCCGTTTTTTTTTTTTTTTTTTTGGCGCGGGGTTCCCCTTAAAATCCATACCAGACCTGAAGGGTCTGGTATGGAATTTAGGGGGAACCCCACGTCATTTTTTTTTTTAATTTTGGCCGGGGTTCCCCTTAATATCCATACCAGACCTGAAGGGCCTGGTATGGAATTTAGGGGGACCCCCACATCTTTTTTTTTTTCAATTTTGGTTCGGGGTTGCCCTGTGGGGAATTCCCATGCCGTTTTTTATCAATGAACTTCTATGTGTATTGTTGGCAATGCAATAGCCGCGGGTAGTTTTAAATGGCTTTTTTTCCTTCGAAATGTCATTTTGCTGTCAGACTGTTCTAAACACAGGAAACATGCGCCCCTTTACAGGCATACTATAGACACACCCCAGGTACTAAATTTAAAGGAATATTACACTTTTATTGTTTGACTTTAAGCATTATTAAAATCACTGCTCCTGAAAAAACGGCCGTTTTTAAAACTTTTTTTTGCATTGATCGATGTCCCCTGGGGCAGGACCCAGGTCCCCAAACACTTTTTATGACAATAACTTGCATATTAGCCTTTAAAATTAGCACTTTTGATTTCTCCCATAGACTTTTAAAGGGTGTTCCGCGGCATTCGAATTTGCCGCGAACACCCCAAATTGTTCGCTGTTCGGCGAACTTGCGAACAGCCAATGTTCGTGTCGAACATGAGTTCGACTCGAACTCGAAGCTCATCCCTAGTCAGGACAGGAGGGACAATAATAGTGTGTGTCATGCCTATATCCGCGCTTGCTGCAGACACGACATCTTTTTTGGGGGGGTTCGTTGGGTAGGGGTACTCGGGAGGACATAAAAATGCCTCTCATGCAGCCGACTGCATTTGGTTGTGGATGTGAATGGGGGAAGTACGGGCGCTGCAGAAGTGGTGGGTTCCCAATTAGGATTGGCGAATGCAGCAGGAAGGGCATTATGGGCACGACGGACCTGTGTTTGTCTTCTTCTTGGTGGCAGCGGGACAC
The DNA here is from genome assembly GCF_042186555.1 of Aquarana catesbeiana. Taxonomy (NCBI): domain Eukaryota; kingdom Metazoa; phylum Chordata; class Amphibia; order Anura; family Ranidae; genus Aquarana; species Aquarana catesbeiana. The sequence continues at coordinate 69,231,432 of NC_133329.1, read as the reverse complement.
TACTTGTGCTTGCCAACTCACCAGCTTGAACTGCACTTATGGGACTCGCCACGTCACCAAGTGTTACTGCAGTGCTGGTTTGACTACGACCGGGGTGTACTAGGCCGCTGATGCTTGCCAGTTCACCAAAACGCTACCAAAAAAACTGTTAGCGATCGCAGGGATCAGGCCTGACTCTGCAAACGCTGCAGTTATGCGTTTAGTGTTTTGTAAGTGTCAGTGATCGATCGATACTGCACTTGGGTGGGCTGGGCCAGGCGGAGGGGCAAAACGCAGGTGCTAGCAGGTATCTGGGCTGATCCCGCTAACACTGCGTTTTTGGGAACCCTAAACTGCTGGGGACGCTAGTATAGATCTGATCGGATCAGATATTGATCCGTTCAGATACTATACCACTAAGGGAGGTGTACGGTGCGTGCGTGGGTGTTAGCGGTACTGGCGCTAACCTGACACTGCCTGGGGCTGGTGCTTTCCAGTTCACCAAAATGCTACCAAAAAAACTGTTAGCGATCGCAGGGATCAGGCCTGACTCTGCAAACGCTGCAGTTATGCGTTTAGTGTTTTGTAAGTGACAGTGATCGATCGATACTGCACTTGGGTGGGCCGGGCCGGGCGGAGGGGCAAAACGCAGGTGCTAGCAGGTATCTGGGCTGATCCCGCTAACACTGCGTTTTTGGGAACCCTAAACTGCTGGGGACGCTAGTATAGATCTGATCGGATCAGATATTGATCAGTTCAGATACTATACCACTAAGGGAGGTGTATGCTGCGTGTGTGGGTGTTAGCGGTACTGGCGCTAATCTGACGCTGCCTGGGGCGACGCATATCACCGGCGGGCGATCAGGGGGCTAAACCTTTATTCGGTAATAAACGGCGGGTGCCCTGACACTATAAAAATAAACGAACTAACCAGCATCACCCGTAACAATTATACGGTGATCAGTGGTGAAAGGGTTAACTAGGGGGCAATCAAGGGGTTAAAACATTTATTAGATAGTATATGGGGTCCCTGTCGCTATAAAACGCTGACGGTGAACCTAAATATTTACCTCCCTAACTAGCGTCACCAGCGACACTAATACAGCGATCAGAAAAATGATCGTTTAGCGACACTGGCGACAGGGGGTGATCAAGGGGTTAAATCTTTATTAGGTTACTTACTGTCACAAAATGACACCATGCAGTATTCAGAAAAAAAAAAAAAACTGCTTGGTGTCAGTGTGACAGGGGGGGGGGGGGGAGGGGTGATTGGGGGGTGATCGGGGGGCGATTGGGGGGGATCGGGGGTGTTTTGTGTGCCTGGCATGTTCTACTGAGTGTGTGTGTGTTGTGCATATTGATGTCTTCTCTCCTCGGCACCGCAACGGAAAATACCGAGCCGAAGAGAGATGACATAATTTCCTTTGCTGCTGTATAGCATACAGCAGCAAAGGAATGTTCTGATTGGCCGGTGGCGATCGCGAGGGGGGGGCCACGAATGGATGGCCTCCCCCTCACCTCCGATCGCCGGGGGACAAAAGAGGACCGCCTCTACGTGATTCTGCCTGCCCGTGCCGCCTTGCCGATGTAAATCGGCGTGAGGCGGTCCTTAAGTGGTTAACAATGAACTTCTCTTACTTACTCACTTTCTCCATGTTGAATGTATTATTGGAAACATGTTATAATACCTGTTTGATACATGCAAAAAAAGAAAAAAAAATTGCTGTTGTTCATGTCAGCAATTCAGAGATGTTGTGTGTCTCGTGTATATTTCCTGTGTTATCTCAAAGACAATTAGCTCTTCTATATCTTCTCTTGGACTATAATAATTAGAACAATCAGTCTGTATGCTGTAGAGATGAGGAGAGTGGGAGGGATTGAATTGTTTAGTAAAAGACTACTGTGCAGGGCTGACACCATTCAGTCCACAAAAAGAGCAGGGAGATCATCCAGTGAGGGTGTCAGCATCTACACTGTACCCTGGGCACCTGCACCTCCTTTTTCCCCATCCTGAACTCAGTGGGAGCTGCTCTGGAGATCTGATCTTTGGAAGTTATTAGGAGACAAGCTGTGATGGTGGTGAGTAGGAAGCAGAAGACCTGAGCCAGAGGTGGTGGAGTTCCACCAAGTTCCAGCTAAAAAGAAAACCCTGGGTGTAATCCTTTAATGGGACTACAGGGGGAGCACTTCTAAGAGTAGCAACATTATTAAGCAACAGAGAAAGAATCATAACAGGCAGTCAATATGCTTTCTGTATTAGATTGTTGATATTTACCAATCTTATGCTGCTGTGCAGCTTGTTCTCTGCCTGAGTCTCTGGCAGAGGCGGCTCTAGGCTTTGCGAGGCCTTAGGCAAAACTTAGGCATGAGGCCCCACTCATGCCCATGATGGGAAAAATAATTAAAGCGAAAAAATAATAATTGTGTGCCCCCCCCCCCACAGCTCTGTCGGCTTCCCTCCTCTTCTCTCCCGCAGACTGGGGGATCTTCAGGAAAAGGGGCTGATAAATATGTCATTTACCAGTCCCTTCCTTTTCTAAATGAACACAGTGAGTGATCGGTACTGATCACTCACTGTGTTCATTCATAACTGAAGCATAATAAACTGTTTTCTCTGCTTCAGTTTATGAATTAACAGGAGCCTCTGTCTCCTGTTCATTCATTTGCAGTGCAGCTGAGGCTACAGAGAAAGGGACTGGGGAATGTGTGTCCTCAGTCCCTTTCTCTGTGTCAAAAGTGAGACTTCAGGGGTCTGTTTAGACCCCTGATATCTCACCAAAGAAACCAAAAAACTCACCAAAAAACTTAATTTTTGTTTTTAAAAAAATTGTAAAAAATTAATATAATCAGACTAAAATTTCTAATTGGACCAAAAAGCCATGCCTAATATGTAGCATAATTTAGCCACACTCACTGTTTTCTGCAGTGCGCTGTGTATGCCACAGGTCACCATCTCCCTAGTAGGGGCCCCAGTGCATTACTTTGTCCATGATGCTTTTATGATGGCACTTTACGATGGTGGTAAACATGTGTAGGAGAGGAAAACGGAGGGTATGACAGCAGGTAGTATGTATATGAGAGGGGTGCAGAGTGTATGTGGGGGGTAGTATGTACATGAGAGGAGTGTGGAGTGTATATGGGGGGTAGTATGTATATGAGAGCAGTGTGGAGTGTATGTGGGGGGTAGTATGTACATGAGAGTAGTACAGAGTGTATATAGGTGGGTAGTATGTACATAAGAGCAGTGTGGAGTGTATGTGGGGGGTAGTATGTACATGAGAGGAGTGCGGAGTGTATATGGGGGTAGTATGTACATGAGAGGAGTGCGAAGCGTATGTGGGGGGTAGTATGTATACATGAGAGGAATGCGGAGTGTATGTGGGGGGTAGTATGTACATGAGAGGAGTGCGGAGTGTATGTGGGGGGGTAGTATGTACATGAGAGGAGTGCGGAGTGTATATGGGGGGTAGTATGTACATGAGAGGAGTGCGGAGTGTATGTGGGGGGGTAGTATGTACATGAGAGGAGTGCGGAGTGTATATGGGGGGTAGTATGTACATGGGAGGAGTGCGGAGTGTATATGGGGGGTAGTATGTATATGAGAGGAGTGCGAAGTGTATGGCGGTGGGAAGTATTGGGGTAGTATGACATGAGAGGGTTGCAGATGGTATAAAAGTGGTATATGGTGTGAATGACCCCTAATTTATTGCTCCAGCACTGCAGAGACCAATTTGCAGTGGCATGCATAGATCAACTGAAGTTAGCAGCACAGCACCAGGACTGGCCTCCTATTGTGCTGCAGACACTGCTCTCACCGTCCCCTCACCCATCTCAAGCCCCTGCATACAAGTCGCAAGTGTTCCCATAAAGCTGCCAGCTCACCTCCCTCCACACCTGACAAAACTCCTGCATGTCCGTGCTTGCATCCATCCCTCCTGGGTTCAGCAGTGGCCGACAGCTCCGCCTGTATAATCTGTTCTCAGGCAGCGCTGGAGCCTCGAGGACACAGAGAGGGGGCGCTGGAGAGTGCCGAGGGAGGCAGAGAGAGGAGACTTCAGGTCGGTGCGGTGCTGGTCATATAGCAGCGCTGTAGTGTTCGCTCATCCCACTAGCTTGGGGACACTGACCGGGAGATATTCCCTGCCACTCACACACACACGGGTCAGGCAAATTAGGTGATCGCGGGGCCCCTATGAGTGCGAGGCCTAAGGCAATCGCCTAATTTGCCTAATTGGAGAGCCGCCTCTGGTCTCTGGTCTGCTTGTCTATGGTCGGTCTGAGGTCCTTTGTACCGTGTGGGCTGGTAATGTGTGAGTTACTTTGGGTGACTGCTGTCACTGGCTCCAGACCAGTATCTAATGTCCGGTGGACTGATGCTGGACGAACTGTGCTGTACACAGGAGCCTGCTGAGTCCCAGATCTCTCTGAGCAGCTCTCCTGTCTTTCTGGGACGCGATTGCTAATCCCAGTTGGTCTGTGCGCTGAAAGAGAGCAGAACTGTGATACATATATAGATTCAATACAAGGTATCCTCAGGCTTTCTGTAAACACTTTATTCAACGCGTTTATGAGCTTAAACACTCTTTCTGCAGAATGCAGAAAGAGTGTTTAAGAGTGTTTAAGATTGGCATGCATTAATAAAACTCCGCTGGTAAACAGTAAACTTGTATATATTTCAATTGTGCACTTGGTTGTGTGACTAGAGTTTTTCCTTCAGCAAAAATAAAGTCTGCAAATACCTCCCCGTGTTCCCTCACCAGTGGTGACATCTTCTCCTCAGCTTCATTCTGGTGCCGGGTCTGCAGTTGTCTTGATTGTCAGGCAGGAAAATGATGTGAGATAAATATTGGCATTCCAGTTTTGGCTACATTTGAAAACTACTTGTTAAAAAGGAGCTATCATATAGACCTCTTTCACACTCACAGCGCGGCTGCGTTAGCAGTAATGCGCGGCGCTTTACTGTCATTTTAGCAGCACTTTTCAGCCGCTAGCGGCCAAAGAAAGGGTTAAATGCGGCTCCATGTCCTCTTCTCCATGGCGGCTTCCAGCTCCTCCCCTCATCCTCCTAGGCGTCCAATAGGATCGCCTGTCCTTTCAGCCAATCGGGTGACCGGTGTCAAAACCGGCTTCCTGATTGGCCGAGAGGAGGATCAGTGCTACAACAGCGAACATTCATTCGCTGTTGTAACACACCTGGGTGGGATCAGAGCGCACTCTCTGCGACCCGAGGCCACCCTATATTAAAGCCTATTAGAGCCTCTGGAATCCAAGCGCCGGTGTCCTGAAAGGGGCTGGACGCATGGATGGGGGGACAGCGCCCGTGCGCCCTTAATGGACGGCCCGCCCCTGGTCAAAAGACTATAACTAAAACTAAATTGAAATTTGATGTAAAAATTAACACTGCTGAGAACAGTTCTCTCTACCCTTTGAAATTGTTTGGTGCTTATTTTATGGGATTGCCCAATTGCCCATAAATTCTGGAAGGCAGTTTTTGATTTTGCCTCCAAAATCTTTGATACACCTATATAGCCCAATCCTGCTACAGCCCTATTAAACCTGAAACCTGATGGGACCACACAGAATTAATTTTGTCTTCTTTTACTGCTCCTTACAGCCGCATGCTAAGGCATGGAAAACTCAATATTTAATTCTAGCTGAAACCATACACAGAACTAATAAAGCTCTTATTCACGCTAAAATGGAAGCAATCTAAAGAGATCGAATTGGTCAATTTGAGAAACTCTGGCTTCCTTGGGTTAAGCATTGTTTACATCCAAACGTTGATGATACACTATTATTGCCTTGGTAATTTTACTCTATTTGCCTTGACCATACTTTCTATTCATATTGGAACACATCACCACTAGGGATGAGCCGAACACCCCCCGGTTCGGTTCGCATCAGAACCTGGGAACAGACCGAAAATTCGCACGAACGTTAGAACCCCATTGACGTCTATGGGACTCGAACGTTCAAAATCAAAAGTGCTCATTTTAAAGGCTAATTTGCATGGTATTGTCCTAAAAAGGGTTTGGGGACCCGGGTCCTACCCCAGGGGACATGTATCGATGCAAAAAAAACTTTTAAAAACGGCCGTTTTTTCGGGAGCAGTGATTTTAATGATGCTTAAAAAAAAAAAAAAAAAAAGTGAAATATTCCTTTAAATATCGTACCTGGGGGGTGTCTATAGTATGCCTGTAAAGTGGCGCGTGTTTCCCGTGTTTAGAACAGTCCCTGCACCAAATGTCATTTTTAAAGGAAAAAATCTCATTTAAAACTGCTTGCGGGTTTAATGTAATGTCGGGTCCTGGCAATATGGATGAAAATCAGTGAGACAAACGGCATGGGTAACCCCCAGTCCATTACCAGGCCCTTTGGGTCTTGTATGGATATTAAGGGGAACCCCGCACCCAAAATAAAATAAGGAGAGGTGTGGGGCCACCAGGCCCTATATACTCTGAACAGCAGTATACAGGCAGTGCAAACAAGACAATGACTGTAGGTTTGTTGTTAAGTAGAATCTGTTTGTAATTTTGAACGGGTACATTTTTAACGTGTTTAGCTCCAGCCAAAAAATCTTTTTTAAGCTTTTTGGAAAACATAGGGAAGGGTTATCACCCCTGTGACATTTGTTTTGCTGTCTTTCCTCCTCTTCAGAAGATTTCACCTCACTTTTTGTCCCAATGACAAATGTTTTTTGAAAATTTGGGGTTTTTTGTGGAACAAGGATTGGAAATCATCAGTGGAAAGGAGAAATGTTTTTCCCATATTAACTCTTACAGGAGAGAATTTCCCTTCCTAGGGGTAGATTTCATCTCACTTCCTGTTGTCTCCTTCCGTTTGCAAGTAGGAGTCGTTTGTAAGTTAGATGTTTGAAAGTAGGGGCCTGCCCTATATACTCAGCAGAAATTTGGGCCTTAGGTGTTGTTGTGGCCACAACACTGTAAGCCCTCACAGGGCCCTGCTGTGAAATATTAGATCAAGAATTGTAATTACATGCCCCTGTTGAACAGGGGCAGAAAAACTGGGCCTTTGGTGGTGGTGGTGGTGCCACAACACTGTAAGTCCTCACTCACTCTTAGTGGGTGCAGAAATGGGCCCTGCTGTGAAATATTAGATCAAGAATTGTAATTACATGCCCCTGTTAAACAAGGGCTGAAAAATTGGGCCTTAGGCACTGGTGCTGGTGCCACAACACTGCAACCCCTCACAGACACTCTAGTTGGAACGCAGGAACGAGCCCTGCTGCAAAGTATTGCATCAAAAATTGTAATTACACGCCCCTGTTAAACAGGGGCTGAAAAATTGGGCCTTAGGCACTGGTGGTGGCACCCAGAACCAAAAATGTTCTTACAAGCTATCAGCGTGATCATTGAGGAGGAAGAGGATAATTACTCAGGGATAGTCACTCAGCATCAGCATAGGCAGTCTTTGAAGGGATCTGACATTTCAAAAAAAATTATTCGTTTACATCAGCATCAGGTGCTTGGTAGCTGGTGGTGATCCAAGACTGATTCATTTTTATAAAGGTCAGTCGATCGACCGAGTCGGTGGACAGACGCACCCTGTGATCGGTTACCATGCCTCCAGCAGCACTAAATGTGCGTTCTGAAAGAACGCTGGATGCAGGACAGGCCAGTAGCTCAATTGCATACTGTGCAAGCTCTGGCCAGTGATCCATCCTCAAGACCCAGTAACCCAGAGGATTTTCGGTGGGAAAGGTGTCCAAGTCTGATCTTGCCCCTAGGTATTCCTGCACCATGTAAAACGGATGCTGGCGATGGTTGCTGGAACCGATCATACCTTGGGGCTGCGGACCAAAAAATTGTCTGAACGCATCGGTCAGACGGCCACCTTCTCCACCACTCCTTCTTTGACTGACCGAAGCCTCAGCAACACGTTGTCCAGAAACAGGAGTTTGTAACCTCCCAGTCTCTGGGAACGCGTTGCACAGACCTTTCTGCAAGGCATCCCGAAGATGTTTCATCCTCTGCTCCCTCTGTGATGGCAAGATAAGGTCCGCAACCTTACCCTTGTAACGTGGATCAAGGAGGGTTGCCAGCCAGTATTGGTCCTTCTCCTTGATACCACGAATACGAGGATCCTTCCACAGGCTTTGCAGGATCAGGGAGGCCATGCAGCGTAGGTTTGCCAAGGCATTTGGTCCGGAGTCCTCTGGGTCACTAAGGACGACATGGTCCGCAGCCACCTCCTCCCAGCCACGTACAAGTCCATGTGTTTCTTGGGACTGATCCCTTAAAGACTGCTGCTGATGCTGAGTGCCAGGCTCCACCTCCATACTGACACAATCTTCCTCCTCCTCCTTGTCCTCTTCCTGTGTGATCGGCGGGCACGCAGGAACACTGTCTGTATAAAGGGGGCCTTGAGAGCTAAGGAAGTCCTCCTCTTCCTGCCTCTGTCCTGCCTCAAGTGCCCTGTCCATTATTCCACGCAGCATGTGCTCCAATAAGTGGACAAGGGGGACAGTGTCACTGATGCATGCACTGTCACTGCTCACCATCCTCGTGGCCTCCTCAAATGGTGACAGGACAGTGCATGCATCCCTGATCATGGCCCACTGGCGTGGGGAAAAAAAAAACAAGCTCCCCTGACCCTGTCCTGGTGCCATAGTCGCACAGGTACTCATTGATGGCCCTCTGCTGCGTGTGCAGCCGCTGCAGCATGGCCAACGTTGAGTTCCACCTGGTGGGCATGTCACAGATTAGGCGGTTCTTGGGCAGGTTAAACTCCTTTTGGAGGTCCGTCAGCCGAGCACTGGCATTATATGACCGGCAGAAATGCACACAGACTTTCCTGGCCTGCCTCAGGACATCTGTAAGCCCGGGTACCTGCCCAAGAACCGCTGCACCACCAAGTTAAGGACGTGAGCCAAACAGGGCACATGGGTCATTTGTCCCTGTCGGAGGGCAGAGAGGAGGTTGGTGCCATTGTCGCAAACCACCATTCCTGCCTTAAGTTGGCGTGGCATCAACCACCTCTGAACCTGCCCCTGCAGAGCTGACAGAACCTCTGCCCCAGTGTGGCTCCTGTCCCTCAAGCACACCAGCTTAAGCACCGCATGGCATCTTTTGGCCTGCGTACTTGTGTAGCCCCTTGAACGGCTACGGAGCACCGCTGGTTCCGAGGACAAAGCACAGGAAGAGGCCATAGAGGAAGAAGAAGAGGACGGGGTGGAGGAGAGAGGTGTGTCACAATCATTAGCATTTTGGAGGCGTGGTGGCGGAACAACCTCCAACACTACTGCACCTTGTCCTGCATCCTTCCCAGCTGCCAGCAGAGTCACCCAATGCGCCGTGAAACTTAGGTAACGTCCCTGTCCATGCCTGCTGGACCATGAGTCAGCGGTAATATGCACCTTACCGCTGACCGCCCTGTCCAGCGAGGCATGGACATTGCCTTCCACATGCCGGTAGAGAGCTGGAATCGCCTTCCGTGAGAAAAAGTGGCGTTTGGGTACCTGCCACTGAGGAACCGCACATTCCACAAACTCACGGAAGGGGGCAGAGTCTACCAACTGAAAAGGCAGCAGTTGAAGTGCTAGCAATTTTGCCAAGCTAGCATTCAACCGCTGGGCATGTGGATGGCTGGGAGCAAACTTCTTTCGGTGGTGCAGAAGCTGGGGCAGGGAAATTTGCCTGGTACAATCTGACATCGGTGTACCAAAAGCAGATTGCCCACAAGTACTTGGCTGTGACACACCTAATTCTACACCTTCATTCCTCTCAGTGCAGGTCTCAGAGAGGACTGAAGGTATAGTGGGGTTGGAGATCTCAGCTGATGAGGAGCAAGGAGAGGTCCTCTTTGTTCTTTGGTGTGGGTCTTTTAGGTACGCTTGCCAACGAACTGCATGGCAGGTCAACATATGTCTGGTCAAGCATGTGGTACCCAAGCGGGAGATGTTTTGGCCACGCGAGATACACTTGAGACATATGTTGCAAATAGCAGCGGTGCGATCTGATGCACTCGTCTCAAAAAAGGCCCACACCAAAGAACTTTTTGAATAACACGCAGAGACTGCAGCGCCCTGCACATGTGGAGCTTTGGGGTGTGATGCAGTCAATGTGCTGCCCTTAGGCTGGCCCCTGGAGGGAATCCTGCCTCATTGGTGATGTGCCGCCTCCTCCTCCTCCTCCTCTCTCTCTCCTATCAGGCACCCACGTTGAGTCAGTGACCTCATCATCCCCTCCCTCATCACTGGAGCAAACCTGGCAGTATGCTGCAGCAGGGGGAGCATGACTGCCAGATTGCTGTCCTTCTTGGGCACCCCCTCTGTCCGTGCTGTTACTGCCTTCATCGAGCTCAGTATCATCATCAGAGCCTTCCAAACGCTGGGCATCCTCCTGGAGCATGTACCCAACACTGTAGTCAAACAGTTCGAGGGACTCCTCAGGAGGACATGGCGGGGATAGGGAAGGAGTCACTGATGACATTGAGCCGAAGGAAGAGGCCGCTGCTTTGCCAGACAAAGTACCCTGGGCATGAGTGAGAGAGGATGAGGAGGATGAGGACGGCTTGGTCATCCACTCGACCAAGTCTTCCGCATGTTGCGGCTCAACACGGCCAGCTGCCGAAAAAAAGGCCAAGCATGTCCCACGGCCACGTGCTGATGAGGATGCACCGTCTCCATGACCAGCACTAGACACAGAGCCTGCTTGCCCTCTCTTATTGGCTTGTGACTGTCTGCCTCTCCTTCTTGGCCTTCCAGACATACTAATGGCCTGTAGCTGCACTAAGCTGGGATATATATATATATATATATATATATGTACTGATACTGCAGCTAGCAAAATCAACTGCCTGCCTGTAGTATGAGAACACCACCAACCTTCTACAGGTAGGTTTAGCTGAACACTGTGAGGTGGACGCACCCCACTAACTTGTAGGTTTAGCTGAACACTGTGAGGTGAACGCACCCCACTAACTTGTAGGTTTAGGTGAACACTGTGAGCAGGACGCACCCCACTAACTTGTAGGTTTAGCTGAACACTGTGAGCAGGACGCACCCCACTAACTTGTAGGTTTAGCTGAACACTGTGAGCAGGATGCACCCCACTAACTTGTAGGTTTAGCTGAACACTGTGAGCAGGACGCACCCCACTAACTTGTAGGTTTAGCTGAACACTGTGAGCAGGACGCACTGCACTAACTGTAAATAGTCTAGCTGCCTGACTGTGGTACTAATAGGATCAAAATAACACCAGCAATTTTCTTCAGGTAGCTGTAAATACTGTAACAAGACAAGCCTGCCTGTCAGTAAGAAGATAACAGGAACGGATCTAGCTGAACACTGTGAGCAGGACGCACCCCACTAACTTGTAGGTTTAGCTGAACACTGTGAGCAGGACGCACCGCACTAACTTGTAGGTTTAGCTGAACACTGTGAGCAGGACGCACCCCACTAACTTGTAGGTTTAGCTGAACACTGTGAGCAGGACGCACCCCACTAACTTGTAGTTTTAGCTGAACACTGTGAGCAGGACGCACTGCACTAACTGTAAATAGTCTAGCTGCCTGACTGTGGTACTAATAGGATCAAAAGAACACCAGTAATTTTCTTCAGGTAGCTGTAAATACTGTAATAAGACAAGCCTGCCTGTCAGTAGGAAGATAACAGGAACGGATCTAGCTAAACTGAATACAGTGTATATATATATATATATATATATATATATATATATATATGCAACACCTGGGATGCATATATATACACAATACACTGTAAGTGCAGCTAACTGACTGACTGTTCTGCCTAATCTATCTAACTCAAATCAAATGTCACTGTCTGTCTCTCTCTCTCTCTCTCAATGAACGCCGGAACACACACTACACAGGGCCGCCGTGCAGGCGGCCTTATATAGTGTGGGGCATGTACTAAATCCCCTGAGCCATAATTGGCCAAAGCCTCCTTGGCTTTGGCCAATTACGGCTCTCTGTTCAGACGGCGCTGTGATTGGCCAGGCATGCGGGTCATAGTGCATGCTTGGCCAATCATCAGCCAGCAATGCACTGCGATGCCGCAGTGAATTATGGGCCGTGACGCGCCACACGAATTTGGCGCGAACAGCCCATATCGTTCGCAATTCGGCGAACGGGCGAACAGACGATGTTCGAGTCGAACATGGGTTCAACTTGAACACGGGTTCGACTCGAACACGAAGCTCATCCCTAATCACCACTTATAACCCCCCCCCTCCCACTCCCTTCACCCCTTTTTCTACCCTCCTCTCTCTATCTACTCCTATTTTTTGTTTTGTACTTTTCTTTTAATATTGTGTGGTACTTATAAACAGATTATCTCTTCTGTTTTTAATATATACCTATTAGATTGATGAACCAATAGTCACTAGCTTACTTTTTTCCTTCTGATTGAATCTGCTTATGCTTTTGATGTAATACTTTTTTGGTTTATTCGTTGCTCTACTCGTTACATTTTTACATTATCATGTACTCATCCTGTTCATGAATCAATATGTTTAGCTTTATTGCTATTTGAATATTGTACCACCATCCTTGTATGTACTCAATTTTTCAATCTTTGTTATATTTAAAAAATAATAAACAAATTTGTCAAGAAACTGTTTGGTGATTTGACTAAATATAATCTTACCTGGGCTGGGTAAGGCCCCTTTTACACGAGGCGGACTCCTTTTCAACGGAGCCCGCCTCGGTCCGCCGGCTCAGGGGGAGATCTCTCCGTTGATCTCCGTTGAGCCGGCGGATGACAGGTCCCTCTCTGCTCACTGAGCGGGGAGGGGCTTGTCAGGCGTCGCTGCCGCCTATGGAGGGATCGGATGAAAACGGACAGCATGTCCGTTTTCATCAGATCTCACCCGATCCGATAGCGACGGACCTGGACGTAGGGCCATCCGTCTGCTTTTTGCGGATTGGACCGGGTCGGATGTCAGCGGACATGTCTCCGCTGACATCCGTCGCTCCATAGGCTAACATGGAGCGCCCGTTCAGGTCCGCCGTCAAAACTGACAGGCGGACCTGAACGGTCCGATCGTGTAAAAGGGGCCTAATGCTGCTTCTGAGAGTTTATTGTTTATCAGAGATTTATCCCGATTGTTACTTTTTTCTGTTACACTCTTAACATTTTTTTCACGATCTTGAGGTTTTTTGGGCAGATGGTCTTCTGAGAGCAGACAAGAAAATTCAACACAATTTACATTACTATTGGGGATAATGGAGGAGGAGATTGTCTTAAATATTTGATGTAGATTTGGCTAATTTGCAGAGATCATAACATAGGAATCTAGAGAATTATGAATTGTATTAGTTTATCCAGGTTGGAAAATGTATATACTGTAGATGAATTCTAGCTATGGATATTTTTACATTTATAGTTATATTGGTACAGTTTGGCCCCGTGCCCAACAATGTAGCAGGGCAGCCACTTGGCACAGGACCCAAAGCCTAGGGAGAACACTGGAGAAACTAGTTACTAGAATTACAAATTCTTAGGTAGATAAAATAGTAAGCATGTATGTATTTTACCTATGTAATAGGGTGCTTGAATAGAATTATGCTTTAAAACAGAAATATTGTAATCTCTGCAAATACTTGTAAGTAGGTGCACTTATTCTGCCACTAGGCGGTTCTGTTCCAGAATAGTGTCTGGTTACAGAGAATAGTGTCATCAGGTGCTAGGTCCCTTTTTAGCTAAAGCCCTCCAGCAGTGATGTCATAGGTGAGTCAGTGCTCACATATAAACCAGATTGGGAGGAGCTTTAGGCAGTTGGGGCATGGAAGCCAGAGACCCTACCATCAGGCAGATGTAATCAGCTAAGTGGAAGCCCTGGACAGGGAGAGGTAGCTCCAACCAGAAGAGCAGGTTGTAGACTTCCTGATTCTTATGGTGGTGGAGACTATAGCAAGTTGCAAAAGGCATTTTAGGCCTAGCCAAGTGTTCCCTGGAGTGAGGCTATCCCCCTGGAGGAACTGGGAGAAGTGTACCCAAGCCAGAGGTGACTGTAGTGATCCAGTCTCGTTGGGCATGCACAGGAATTATATCACCAGTGATCATCCAATAGCCATAGAGAAGAGCTGCCAAATCTGAAGGAAGGGGCTGAGAAGTTTGGGTCTGTCAACAGAGCAGTTATGAAAAGCTTTGATCTATCAGCAATGGAAAATGGCAAGTACAAGGTGAGCCTGCCATAATGTGCATGTATGTTGAGCACAATATTGCAAGAGATGTCTACCCTAGGCCATGGTAAATAGAATGCATTAAGGTAAAAAACCTTGACGCTTTAGAACCACTTTAACCCTCCAGTAAATGGCAAACACTCAAATATCAGCTTTGAGTGGACCAACTCTTTATTAAATAACACAGATATTGGTGTTCATTAACTAGATAATTGTTCTAAATAATAGTTTTTTTAAATATTTTTTACTTTTAAAATGCAAGTAAAGCTTTGTTAAATCATCCAATAGCGGGTAAGGCAAAATCCTCTTCTTTTAAATTCTCTTGCACACGATTGGACATTCAGAGTGAGCATAACATATTTGCTAACCCAAGTGAACATTTTCTACTAACCTAATTGTTAAATTTCACAGACAAAATCTTAAATGGCAAACGTGCAAAGTGAAAAAGTGAAAGTACATATGTATGTTATGTTACCCAGTGGGTTATTTGCCAATAAATTTTCTTTTTGATTTTCCTGATTATCTTCATGGTGCTTATTTTGATCTTTTTTAATAAAATGAAAAAAAAAATTGATTGTTAAAATGAACAAACTAACATTTGTTGGCTTTTAATAATAAACAATCCAGACCAAAAGCAAATTTGGTTTCTGTGTAATAATATTTATTTATACAATGAGTTGAAGTTTCTGTAAGAATAAAAGCTGATGGCGCAGTGATTCAAGTAAAAAACGTAGAAACAATATGCAGAACCATATGGAAGAAAAACACTTTTTTATGTCTTATGTTTGGCTATGATCTCCACCCCCATATGAAACCCAATTTGAGAGTGTCCCTATAGGGATGTTCCAACAGAGCCCAGTAGTTACTTCATCAGTGGTCATCCAGTGGGATGCCTAACCAGGAGGAAAGTGCTGAGATAATGGCCACAGCAGACAGAACAGTGATGGATAGTGATGGCTCTGTTCTGCTTCAATAGTGGTAAACTTGCTAGGCCTGAGCTCTGCCACATGGCAGTGGGGGAAATGTGCATAGCCTGTTTAAAATTTAACTAAGTAAGACAACATTTTTAAAGGACTATAGTGAGGTGCCATGGCAGTGGATCAGGAAGATGGAGTGAGAAAAGATTTGTAAATGGTGCTGATACTGCTTCCTGTCTCCAGTATTAGTAAAGTATGGGTCTCTTTGAAAGATTTGTACGTAAGTAAATTTTGGTTCAAAGTGGAGCCTATAAGGGGTTAGGCCACCTTCTGGCTTCTCATGTGTATTTGCTGCATCAAAGATCTCCCTGTGATAATTCTCAAATGTTCCTGTCCACCCAGGATTTCAAGATAGAGAGTGGGAGCCGCTTACGATGAGCAGGTGTACAGAACCAGGAGTTTGGTGCAGCGCTTTCAACTAAAAGAGTCTCCGAGAGATAGAAGAGACAGGTAGCTTAACTCTCCAGCAACTGCCAAACAGTCAAATAACAGCTTTGGGTGGACCAATGCTTTAAATAAAACAGATATTGGTGTTAATTACCTAAATACTGTACATAGGTAAAGTAATGCTGTGTTCACTTCAACCACATAATAACAGGCAGGAAAAAATTATTTATTTAACACTTTCGCACATGATTGGTTTCTGATGAACACAACAAATTCACGAACCTAAGTATTATTATTTATTATTATTATACAGGATTTATATAGTGCCAACAGTTTGCGCAGCGCTTTACAACATCAGGGAAGACAGTATAGTTACAATACAATTCAATACAGGAGGGATAAGAGGGCCCTGCTCATTAGAGCTTACAATCTAGAAGGGAGGGTCAAGTGGAACAAAGGGTAGTAGCTGTGGAGGATGATCAGATGGACAAAATTAAAAAACAGTTGTTAAGTGTGGGTAGGATAGGCTTCTCTGAAGAGGAGGCTTTTCAGGGATCCTCTAAAAGCTAATAGAGAAGGAGATAGATGGACAGATTGGGGTGAGGAGTTCCATAGGCTTGGAGAGGCTCTGGAAAATTCCTGGAGACGAGCATGGGAGCAGGTGATGAGAGAGCTAGAGAGCAGGTCTTGAGAAGAACGAAGAGAACGATTAGGTCAGTATTTAGAGACTAGGTCAGTGATGTAGCTGGGGGCAGAGTTGTGGATGGCTTTGTAGGTAGTTGTTAGTATTTTGAATTTAATTCATTGGGTGAGCGGAAACCAGTGGAGGGATTGACAGAGAGGAGTAGCAGAGACAGAGTGGTTGGTAAGGTGGATGAGTCTGGCAGCAGCATTCATGATGGATTGAAGGGGGGATAGAGTATGCAGAGGTAAGCCAATGAGGAGGGAGTGGCAGTAATCGAGGTGAGAGATAACCAGCGAGTGAATTAAGAGCATTGTTCTGTCATTGGTTAGAAAGGGGCGTATTTTGGAGATGTTGCAGAGGTTAAGGCAGCAAGATTTGAACAGCGATTGGACGTGGGGCTCAAAGGAGTGTTCAGAGTCCAGGACTACTCCTAGGACCTTGGCATGTGGGAATGGACTGATAGTTGTGCCATCAATTTTGACAGAGAGATCAGGGGAAGAGGCATGTGGGGGAGGAAAAATGATAACTTCGGTTTTGGATAGATTGAGTTTGAGGAAGTGATGTGACATCCAAACTGATATATCTGATAGTAAATAAAGTGATACGTGAGGAGAATGAAGGAGCGAGTTGAGGGGCAGAGAAATAGATTTGAGTGTCGTCAGCGTAGAGATGATATTGGAAGCCGTGGGAGGCTGACACAGGGAGGAGGTGTAGATTGAAAATAGGAGAGGTCCAAGAACAAAACCTTGGGGGACCCCAACAGAGAAAGGAAGAAGAGAGGAGGAAGTAGAATTGTAAGTAACGCTAAATGTGCAGTTGGATAAGTAGGTAGAGAACCAGCGAAGAGTACAGTCATGGAGACCAAAGGCGTAGAGTTTTTTGAGGGAGAGGGGGTGGTCAACCGTAAGGCAGCAGAGAGGTCCAGGAGTAGGAGTACAGAATAGTGTCCCTTAGTTTTGGCCGTTAGTATATCATTTTTTAGTTTTAGGAGAGCAGGTTCTGTGTAATGTTGAGGACGAAATCCAGACTAAAGGAGATCAAGAAGGCTATTATAAGCAAGGTGGATGCTCAGTCGGTTGTAGACCAGACGTTCAAGGAGTTCGGATAAAAAGGGGAGCAAGGAGATGGGGCGTAGGTTGTTAAGATTGGTTGGGTCCAGTGAGGGCTTTTTAAGTATGGGGCCGACTAGTGCATGTTTCAAAGAGTTAGGGAAGATGCCAGAAGAGAGGGAGAGATTGAAGATGTGGATTAGAGAGTGTAGAATAGAGCCAGAGGGCGAACGTAGCATTTGCGAGGGAACAGGATCCAGAGGGCAGGTGGTAAGATGGACATTAGCAAGTAATTTAGCAACCTCGTCTATAGTGGTGGGGTTGAAAGAGGCAAGTAATGATTGTACCTGTGGGCATGAGGTGTAAAACATAAAGGGTGTCTGAACAGTAGAGATCTCCTCGCGAATTGTATCAATCTTCTGTTTGAAGTGATTGGTGATCTCCTGGGCAGTAAGTGAGTTAGTGGGTGGAGGCAGTGGAGGACGAAGGAGAGAGCTGAAGGTAGAGAAGAGTTGACGGGGGCGGGATGATAAGATTTTAATGAGGGTGATGAAATAGGTCTGCTTGGCAGTGAGGAGGCTGGAATTGTATTTTTGGAGGGCAGATTTATACTGGCCGAAATCTTTCTGGGACTTTGTCTTACGCCACAGGCGCTTGAGAGCACGGCTGTGTTTTTTCAGACTTCTAGTATCATCTGTTTGCCAGGGTTGAAGGGGATGGGACCTTATTCTGTGTGTAGTAAGGGGGGGCCAGTGTGTCCAGTGATGCTAGAAGTGAAGTGTTGTAGACAGAAGTGGCTAGGTCGGTGCAGGACAGGGGTGCTATTTTGTCATAGAGGTGGTCAGTCGCAGAGTATAGAAGAGAAGGGTTGATATGGCGAAGGTTTCGACGAGTAACCGTTAGGCTTTTGGAGGGAGAGGAGGCGGGGGTGAGGGAGAGAGTGAAATTAATAAGGTAGTGATCAGAGATAGGGTAAGGATAGTTGGAGAGGTTGCATGGAGTGCAAAGATGGGAAAATACGAGGTCAAGGGTGTTGCCTTCAGAGTGAATAGGAGCGTGTATCCATTGCTTCAGGTCAAAGAAGGAGGTTAGACTGAAGTTTGGAAGTTGCAGGAATGTTAGTATTAGTAGGGATGTTGAAGTCCCCAAGAATGATTGTGGGGATTTCAGAAGAGAGAAAGTAGGGTAGTCAGGCAGAGAAGTCATCAAGAAAGGATGATACTGGACCAGGGGGCCAGTAGATCACAGCTATCCTTAGAGAAACTGGGGAGAAGAGACGAATGCAAATGAGGAGAGTGCCAGAGAGGGAGGTGGGTGAAGTACTTGAAAGGTGCTATGAGAGGCTGACAGCTGTCATAGCTAGATGCGGATCCTAGTGGTACAAACATGTAGGGCTGTATGTGATCAGGGACGAATACCCAGAACACAGATCTTTTCCTTTCCGGGAATTCATCCCTGGGCATATATTGCTCTAAATATTTGTATCACTAAGTGCATCATCCAGAGCCATTCAGTCCCACTGCCAACAGCCGGTCAAACTCTATAGGAGGCTGAAAGCTGCTTTGGCGGGACGGGGCTGATGTAGACATGTGCAGAACGAAAAAAATCACTTTCCTTTCGATTCGTTATTTAAATAATTTTGTTTAGTTAAAATTAGTTTAATCTGTTTTGTTTATTCATTTTCAAATTGGATATAAATTCAATTCGACCGTATTTTGAAAATTTTATTCAGCATTCGCATTCAAATTGGTATTCAAATTTAAAATTTTAATTTCGGAAGATGGTTATATTCTTTCTTCTCTATTCTGGTCTTTTGTTTTTTCTATTCTATTTTGTTATTTTCTATTCTAATCTTTTCTATTTTATTCTAATCTATTGTATTCAAATTTAAATCTATTCTAATAGAAATTAAAATTGTCGGAAGTTGGTTATATGCTATTTTATTCTATTCTTTTTTTTTCCATTCTATTCTTTTCTATTCCTTTTCTTGTCTATTCTGTTCTTTTATTTTCTATTCTATCTTGTTCTGATTTACTTTTTTTTTTCTATTCTTTTATTTCCTATTAGATTCTGTTCTGTTTCACTCTAAAAACAAAGGTATCGCCCTTTGGGACTTTATATGAGGTGTGCACAATAGGCCGATGAAATTGACAAATATAAATATAATAAAAGTATTTATTGCAGAAATAATCACACATAAAAAGTAGTATAAACAAAGGCAAAGCTGATACAATTTGTACATGGTTAGAAATACATGAGTATACATCTAAAACACCCGACACATTTTGCGAGATGCGACTCGCTCTTCAGGGGTGGATGCATGTAGGATATATGTGTGTGTGTGTATATGTATATATATATATATATATATATATATATATATATATATATATAGTGGAACCTCGGATTGCGAGTAATGCGGTTAACGAGCGTTTCGCAATACGAGCAATTTTTTTTTTTTTAAATCCTGACTCGGTTTGCGAGTGTTGTCTTGCAAAAGCCTCTGCGGTGTGCAGTGGGACAAATTAATTTTGTTTCCATTGACTTCCATTGACTTCTATGGAGAAACTCGCTTTGGATTACAAGTATTCTCCTGGAACGGATTATGCTCATAATCCAAGGTTCCACTATATATCTATATTTTCTGTAAGGCCCCTCTTACCATTTGTCCATCATTTATTCATGTGTTAAATTACCTTTTTGGTCATTCATTCTTAGATATATCCTACATGCATCCACCCCTGAAGAGCGAGTCACATCTTGCGAAACGCGTCAGTTGTTTAGGATGTTATGTACAGTCAGGTCCATAAATATTGGGACATCAACACATATTTTGCTGAATATGGGCAGATAATATTGCCCAAAACCCTTCAGAATTCATCCTGCTGCTTTTGTCAGCGGTCACATCATCAATAAATACAAGAGAACCAGTTCCATTGGTAGCCATATATGCCCACGCCATGACCCTACCACCACCATGCTTCACTGATGAGGTGGTATGCTTTGGATTATGAGCAGTTCCTTTCCTTCTCCATACTCTTCTCTTCCCATCACTCTGCTACAAGTTGATCTTGGTCTCATCTGTCCATAGGATGTTGTTCTAGAACTGTGAAGGCTTTTTTAGATGTTGTTTGGCAAACTCTAATCTGGCCTTCCTGTTTTTGAGGCTCACCAATGGTTTACATCTTGTGGTGAACCCTCTGTATTCACTCTGGTGAAGTCTTCTCTTGATTGTTGACTTTGACACACATACACCTACCTCCTGGAGAGTGTTCTTGATCTGGCCAACTGTTGTGAAGGGCGTTTTCTTCACCAGGAAAAGAATTCTTCGGTCATCCACCACAGTTGTTTTCCGTGGTCTTCCAGGTCTTTTGGTGTTGCTGAGCTCACCGGTGCGTTCTTTCTTTTTAAGGATGTTCCAAACAGTTGATTTGGCTACACCTAATGTTTTTGCTATCTCTCTGATGGGTTTGTTTTGTTTTTTCAGCCTAATGATGGCTTGCTTCACTGATAGTGACAGCTCTTTGGATCTCATATTGAGAGTTGACAGCAACAGATTCCAAATGCAAATAGTACACTTGAAATGAACTGAATGCAGCCAATTGTCCCATTACTTTTGGTCCCTTAAAAAGTGGTAGGCACATAGACAAACTTTTGTAATTCCTACACCTGATTTGGATGTAAATACCCTCAAAATAAAGCTGAAAGTCTGCAGTTAAAGCACATCTTGTTCGTTTCATTTCAAATCCATTGTGGTGGTGTATAGAGCCAAAAAGATTAGAATTGTGTTGCTGTCCCAATATTTATGGACCTGACTGTATACTCATGTATTTCTAATGCAATGCGATCTTCAAAGCGGAGTTCCACCCAAAAATGGAACTTCCACTTTAAGTGTAGGTGACCCCCTGACATGCCACATTTGGCATGTCATTTTTTTTGGGGGGGAGAGCGTATACCCTTTTTTTAGAGGCATCCGGCTCCCACTTCCCCCTGGGGCACAGCGGTGCTGGAAGGAAGTTCACCTCTCCCCCCTCTGTCTTGGCAATCATCTGGGACACGTATGCGCACTGCATGCCCAGCTGTGAAGCCACAGCCAGGTGCCCACAGTCAGAATCCCGGTGCCGAGGAGAGCAGGGGAAGAGGAGCGGGGCTTCATATGCTGTACACTGGACCGTGGGACAGGTGAGTGTCTGATTAATAAAAGTCAGTAGCTACACTTTTTGTAGCTGCTAACTTTTATATGGGTTGATCCCTGCTTTAACCATGTACAAATTGTATCAGCTTTGCCTTTGTTTATGCTATTTTTATGTGTGGTTATTTCTGCAATACATGTTTTTATTGTATTTATATTTTGTTAATTTCATCAGCCTATTGTACACACCTCATATAAAGTTCCAAAGGGTGATACCTTTGCTTTTATTGTATTATTAGGGATGGAGGTGTGTCACTGGTGACACCAAACCTCTCTTTTATTTATTCTGTTTCAATCTTTTTTTTATATTCTATTCCCTGATTTTCTGTAATGGAAATTTGTAAATTCTTTATATAATTGTATTCTATTTTGTATGTATTGCACACTGTCCTCACTGTGCACACAGCACTAATAATGTTTTTAGTACATGTTTACATTCTTTTGAGTCCTGATTAGAATTAGCCTGCCTATGTAACGCCCCTTGTTACCATAAATGTACAATTGTAATATTAATGTGATACCTACGTAATCATGTGTATAAAAACCTTCAACTGCGTCATAATAAACAGAACAGTTATTTGGAAAGATGCTGAGCGTATCTTGTGTGTCTGTTCCCTACTGCAGTAGTTATTATTAATTTGGAACCACTAATCAATATGAGGATAGGAGTTGCCCATCTACAAAATGTCCAGCTCATTTTCTATTATATTTTATTCTATTAATTTATTTTCTATTCTATTATAGTATATTATTTTATATTCTATTCTAATCTGTTCTACTCCATTCGATTCTATTTTACATCTGAATTTTTGAATAACGAAAAATTTGTCCGAATTTAGATTCGGAACGAAACGAACTGCACCTGTCTAGCTGATGGTGCACCTAGCAGTACAAACTTTTAAGGCCGTATGAGACCAAGAACACCTGTGACTTCTGCCCACAGCCAAACACCTTTGATCCTTGCAACGGGGCTAAATGCCCAGTGTGCTTTGGACCTAACAATAACATTCGCTGTGTATTATTATTTAGCAAAAGGTATTAAGTAAAGAATAAAATGAAAATACAAATGTGCATAACATTACCTTGTAGGTTACTTGCCATTAATTTTTTCTCTTGATTTTCTCCATTTTTTACTTTATTGTGATTTTTTTTACCTTTTTGTATTAAAAAAAGGAAAACAGGTTAACTGAGCAAGATTTCTTTTTTTTTTGGTTATAAACAATTCAGACTAAAAGCAAATTAAGTTTTTGTGTTATATTATATATGTATATATTGCAAACTGGTGAAAGCCTACCTTCAGTAAAAAAAAACAAAAAAAAACTGTAAACTAATACATTTAGGGACTGAACTTTCTGGTGTCAGGATATCCTGTTCTGTCTATTGGTGTGTTTTTGGAGTGCATTGCCTAGGTAAATATTGTCATTCTGGTTGTAGCTACATGGGTGTCCACATTCCAGTACCTAGCTCTGGGTGCCTGAGTGCCCTACCAGCAAACCAGGTAATGCCATGCGGAAGGAGGGATGGGTAAGCGTATGAAGTCAGAGTAATGCCCCGTACACACGGTCGGATTTTCCGATGGAAAATGTCCGATCGGAGCGTGTTGTCGGAAATTCCGACCGTGTGTGGGCTCCATCGGACATTTTCCATCGGATTTCCCGACACACAAAGTTGGACAGCAGGAGATAAAATTTTCCGACAACAAAATCTGTTGTCGGAAATTCCGATCGTGTGTACACAAATCCGACGGACAAAGTGCCACGCATGCTCAGAATAAATAAAGAGATGAAAGCTATTGGCCACTGCCCCGTTTATAGTCCCGACGTACGTGTTTTACGTCACCGCGTTTAGAACGATCGGATTTTCCGACAACTTTGTGTGATTGTGTGTATGCAAGACAAGTTTGAGCCAACATCTGATGGAAAAAATCCTAGGATTTTGTTGTCGGAATGTCCGAACAAAGTCCGACCGTGTGTACGGGGCATAAGGATGAGCTCAGGCATGTTCAAACACGAGTCTGAGTTATCCCCCCCTGAAAGCTGTCAAAAGCTGCCAATCATAGGTAGCGGAGGCATTCTGCACCCCACAGTTGCATGTATGTAAGAGGTGTGCAGCATCTACCCAATTCAACTGTACTGATTTTTTGGGGTGCTCAGATTGATCATAAGAGGTCATGCAACCATCATCACTGATCACTGAACTCAGGGTCCTGCAGTGCAAGTTGGCTACCCGATAACCCATCATGATGATATCTGATGAACCCCTAACTGAGAATGGGGATTCGCACTGAGCATAGTGTGGCTCTCATTTTTCAAAATACAAAGCAGAGGAGCATAAAATTCCACAAAAGCTCTCCTATGGACCAAGGATTGTAAGTACACTATATTAACAAAAGTATTGGGACGCCTGCCTTTACACGCACATGAACTTTAAAGAAGTTGTAAAGACAATAGGTTTTTTATCTTAATGCATTCTATGCATTAGGATAAAAAGCCTTCTGTGTGTTGCAGCCTCTCCAGCACATTCCCTCTCTCTCCAGCGATGTCCACAAGTCCCTCGACCATCAGGGACTCTCCTCCTGATTGGCTGAGATGCAGCACCGGTGCCACTGGCTCACGAAGCTGTCAATTAAAGTCAGTTAGCCAATCAGGAGAGAAAGGGGCAGGGCTGAAGCGCAGCTCTGTGTCTGAATGGACACACGGAGCTGTAGCTCGGCTCGGGTGCCCCAGAGCAAGCTTCTTGCTCTGGGGACACTCAACAGGAGGGAGGGGCCAGGAGCAGTGAAGAGGCACCCGAGCAGAGGAGGATTCAGGCTGCCCTGTGAAAATCCACTGCACAAAGCAGGTAAGTATAATATGTTTGTAATAAAAAAACAAAAAAAACAAGACTTTACAATTACTTTAATGGTATCCCAGTCTTAGTCCGAAGTGTTCATTATTACAGCTAGAACAGCTTCAACTCTTCTGGGAAGGCTGTCCACAAGGTTTAGGAGTGTGTCTATGGGAATGTTTGACCATTCTTCCAGAAGAGCATTTGTGAGGTCAGGCACTGATGTTGGATGAGAAGGCCTGGCTCACAGTCTCCACTCGAATTCATCCCAAAGGTGTTCTATTGGGTTGAGGTCAGGACTCGCTCATCCATGTCTTTATGGACCTTACTTTGTGCACTGGTCCAAATCATTTGGTGGAGGGGGGATTATGGTGTGGGGTTGTTCTTCAGGGGTTGGGCTTGGCCCCTTAGTTCCAGTGAAGGGAACTCTTAAGGCGTCAGCATACCAAGATATTTTAGGCAATTTCATGCTCCCAACTTTTAGGGAACAGTTTGGAGATGGCCCCTATCTGTCCCAACATGACAATGTCAATAGTGAACCCTGAAGGACTAAAGCTGTCCATACACCTATAGATTATCTGCAGAATTTCTATGGTTAGATAGAAAATGTGCAACAGATCTCTCCATGTTAGCTAAACTGTGTGGATGGAGGAATCTCCCACTTTTTCTATCTAACCATAGAAAATCTGCAGATAATCTATAGGTGTATGGCCAGTCTAAGACTGGGATGCCATTAATGTTCATGTGCATGTAAAGGCAGGCGTCCCAATACTTTTGGTAATATAGTGTATCTTGTCCAGATCTTCACAGCCAGATAATGAACGTGTCGTAATTGGCTAACTAGAGGTCATTAAATTCATTAGCAGGATATTACTTAATCCAAGCCAGATCACTCATAGTTGGTGTAAAACAGCATTGAGCAGAACACCTAATTTTTTTAAACCAAGTGTGCTACAACGCAGGGATGACTTGTATCTGTGCGATGTGGTGTGCTCTAGCACAAACGTTATTCATAAAGAATGGCAACGCACTATACAGCATGTTACTGCATGTTAGTGGCATTCACATTACCGTATATACTCGAGTATAAGTCGTTCCGAGTATAAGTCGAGGCCCTAATTTACCACAAAAAAAATGGGAAAAACTTATTGACCCGAGTATAAGACGAGGGTGAGAAATGCACAGCTACTGTAAGTGGAAAAGAGGGTCAACAATGCCCATTTGCAGCATCACTGTGCCCATTTGCATGCCTCACTGTGCCCATTTGCAGCCATAGGTCCCCTGAACTTCAAACTCGGTAGTTAAGGGTTCCTAGATGCCCCCTAGCTGCAGCCAAAATTTGGGGTCTCTGAACCCAAAGGGTCCCGAAATGACATTGCTGCAGATAGACACAGTTGACCGAATTTGGGGCCCCGTATCTCGGGGCCGCTTAGTGTTAAGAACCCCAAATTTGGTGTACAAACCCAGTGGACCTAGCACCATAAAATTTCCAAAGCTGGGGTTTCTAGCACCAAGTGGCCACGAGATACAGGAACTCAAACATCAGTTCAGAAAATGTCAAGCACTTTTCTGCAGCAGAGAATGACATTTTCCGAACCAGTTTTGGGGCCCCGTATCTCAGGGCCACTTGGTGCTAGGAACCCAAGCTTTGGATATGTTATGGTACCAGGTCCACTGGGTTTGCACACAAAATTTGGGGTTCCTAGCACCAAGTGGCCCTGAGATATGGGGCCCCAAAATCGGTTCAGAAAATGTCAAGCACTTTTCTGCAGCAGAGAATGACATTTTCCAAACCGATTTTGGGGCCCCGTATCTCGGGGCCACTTAGTGCTAGGATTTCATCTTTGGATATGTTGTGGTACTAGGTCCACTGGGTTTGCATACCAAATTTGGGGTTTCTAGCACCAAGTGGCCCTGAGATACGCCCCAAAGTCGGTTCGGAAAATGAAATTTTTTGCTGCAGAAAAGTGCTTGACTCGAGTATAAGTCGAGGGGGGCACTTTCAGCACAAAAAAATGTGCTGAAAAATTCGACTTATACTCGAGTATATACGGTACATTATAATGTGTGTTATGATGTGCAGTATGATTGCACTGAGGTGTGAAAGAGCCATTAAAAGTATCAGTTTACAGGTCTTTGTTTTAGCACAGGTTCAGTTTAGTATTCAGTGTGAAGATGCATGGGAACTATCTCCTAAATAATTATCTGTATATGAAGTAATTCTTTTAGTGTCAATAAGAAATGAAAGCCACACTTCATTCCTTTTTATCAGCAATAAACTTTAGTTACAATTATTGTGTGTGACTCTGGGAGTGGTTGCCACCATCCTTGTTAATTATATCTGGAAAATCACAATTGCTCTTTATATATGATCTTTGAAGGCAACTTATAACCAAAAAATAAGAATAAAATAATAACCTTTATTTTCTCGATTTAAAAGGTTTGAACTACATATATTACATCACATATTACATAACATAAATTATTGTACAAAATTGGGTTGCAACATCAAGAAGCGTGATCCAAATGGTTTCCCCCACAGCTAATGGTTTAGCTAGAAGTTATTGGATTACTGGTTGGCCCACTCACTTTGGGGACTCCTAAGGACCACCATTTGGAACACACAACTATTTTTTGGTTAGAAGTTGCCTTCAAAGTCCTATAAAGAGCAATTGTGGTTTTCCAGATACAATAAACCTTTAGTTATCATCTAAGTCTGTAGTTCTCAACCTGGGGATCGGGACCCCCTCGGGGGTCAAATGATGATTTGCCAGGGGTCACTGAATCCTAGGAGGATCCTGAAGCCCGCTCCGCTCTCCAAGCCTTTTTGCGGCCGCCCAGCAGGGCTGTCCCTTGAGCCTGTGACTGGCCAGTTGGGCTGTTCCTGGAGCCTGTGGCCGCCCGCTCAGCCTCTTTGCAGCCACCCATTCAGTTCACGGCATGGCTGGGGGGCAGAGACTAGAGGTCAGCTGACTGGTGAGGAATGTGAAGCGGGAGGGGCTGGAGGAGACCCTATCTCCTGATTGTGGCATAGCTGTCACTGCCACGAGACACCACAAAGTCGGAGATACAGTGAGTAACACTACCTGTGATTACAGTTGCCATTAAAAGTCCCCACTACAGTTCTCAGAGGACCTTGCTCAAGAGCACCTAAGTTGGCTAATCAGAACTTCCCCCAGCACTGCCACTGATCCCAACTCCCCACGCCCACCAAGGAGTAAGAGAAGAAATAAAAATATAAAATACATGTAAGGGAGAGGAAAAGAGGGGGAGGAACAAAGAAAAAGGGAGAGAAAGAATAAGAGAAAGAACAAGAAAGACAGCTAAAGAGAGGGATGGGGGAAAAAAAAACAAGAAATTAGGATAGAGAGGGATAAAAGGGAAAGAAAGGAGAACAAAGAGAAAGAATGGTACATCTTAAAATGTACCATAAAGGGTTTTAATATTGTACGAGTGGAAGGGACTCGGGGAGCGCTAAATGTCTGTGGGTTAGGGGCGCAAATTACTTGTCTTGCCTTGGGTGCTGACAACCCACGCTACGAAAATAATTTTACTGTTAGGGGTCCCCACAACTTGGGAAATTTTATCAAGGGGTCACGGCAGTAGAAGGTTGAGAAACACTGATCTAAGTAGACCTTTTAGGTATATTTAAAGGGTTAATTCAGCTTTTCAGAAAAAAATAAGAAAGGTGAACCAATACTCTATACCTGCAGAAAACACACGTGGACATGAGCGTGGGATCTGGTTAGAAAGTCTTGTATCTGAATCGGACAAATAGACAATAGCAGCTTACATCACAGCAGCCAGTTGTCAGCCCAACTGGTGTAAGATCAAGGCATCACAGTCCAGGCAAAGAACGAGATGTGGAGAACTCATCAGTGCCGGCTGGAACTCCCTATGTACGGGAAGACCAAAGCCGCATTCCCCGCTGCTGTGTGAACTGCTGACAGGATGATGCATCAAATGAGGGAGTGGCAACAGGTTTTGAGGTTGCACCTCTTTGTCAAGCCTGCCCCAATTAGTTACTTGGGGATTTATGCGCAAAACAAGAATGGGAAAGGTGTGGCACACAGATAACTGACCCGACCACACTGGAATCTAGCTGGAACCTATTCAAACAAGCAGAACAGGCGATGCTGGCTATAAATCCATCATGAATTTCAAAAACTATTAACTGTTGATTATTATCTATATTCATAAATTATTACATACCTAAAGTGTTACTAAACCCACAACTGTAAAATCTGTATATGTAGAATAGCATGCTTGTTATACTCACTGTGGAACTTAAGGGGTTAATTCTCTGCATTGTGTAAAAAGTCTCTTTGATCCTGTATGGACAGATTCTCCCCCATCTGCAATGTCTCTCTTGGCAAGGCCAGATAAGACACAGTGAGGGAAGTCCTTCTGCACATGCTCAGTTTGGTCTCTATTGCTGGAGAGAACATTTCCTTGTTGATCAAAACTAGCCAGGTCACATGGTATGACTTCACACATTTGGGCGTGTATACAGATCCTAAATGACAGCCCAGTCCCTCCCTCCTCCTCCATGCCTATGTAGCATCGCATATGGCGACCCATCACATTTCGCTACCCGCTGGAGTGCGCATGCGCGACGCTGCCATATGCGTTCCAACACTTTTACGACAAAACTTTACACCCTTCGCGGGCTCGCTTCGATCGCCGCTCTTCGGGCACGGCCTCGCTTCGCTCGGCATAATTATAATCTAACTCTATGTCCACTTGGATGGCAGGGCTTGAACCTGGACTTAGGGGTGGAGTTTTGTCGTAAAAGTGTTGGAACACATATGGCGGCGTTGCGCATGCGCACTCCAGCAGGTAGCGAAATGTGATGGGTCGCCATATGTGACGCTACACCCAGTAACTAAAAAATAACACAGTGGGTGGGATGTCACATCTTGATAGATGGATGATCCGACTCCCATAACAGCATGAGGACACATGCTATAGTGAAAATCTCCTCCTACCTGAACACTCAGCACTCAGGCAGACCCTGCAGTTTATCACGTGACCGCAGTATACAGATCAGTCAAAAAGGTATATAATGGCAGTTTTTTAACCTCCCTGGCGGTATGATTATTTCGGATTTTAGGTGCTGAAAGCGGTACAATTATTTTGCATGGAAATTTTGTAGGTCTGTAATTCTTAACAACAACACACTTAAATCTGTCCACACAAGAGTCTAGTAGATATCCCGGGTATGATAAAGTTTGAAACACAAAAACATAAATTATAATATAATGAATAAAAATAAATAATTAAAAAAAAAATAATAATAATAATAAAATAAATTTCCCCACAATTCACTATCGCTCAATTCTGCAAGTGTTCTAATTTACTATCGCTGTTTTCTAGCTGGTCTAAAGCCACTTTTGATGTAAAGGGACACTTTTTGGTTGCTATGGACAATCTCCAGTTTCCAGGCAGAAAGAACAGTATATATAACATAAAACTGCATGCAGGGCATGGGCCAAAGCACTGGGGACAAAAGGGATGTGAAATCATTTCATACAGTACTGTAATCTGTAAGATTACAGTACTGTATGTGTTATGATTTTTACAATTTTTTGAATTTGCTGCCAGGCTCCACCCCCGTGTGTCGCGACGCTCGCAGGGAACGGAGCCTGGCTGTAAGGGTGATAACCGTAGGACGGGTAATTCTGCCAGTATTCCTCATGGTGGCGCCCTTCTGCCTATTTAAGCCTGCTGCTGGTGCATGCTGGTTGCTGGATTATCATCAGCTTCCTGTGTTCCTTGTTCCTGTTGTGATATTTGCTTCCTGTTACAACTCGGCTTGCCTGACTGCTCCAGTATTCCGCCTGCATTGACCCCGGCTTGGACCTGACTATTCTTCGGCTCGGCATCTGTACCTTGATCGTCCTCCTGTGTTTGACCCCTGGCTCGGGTACCTTCTCTGTTCCTGATTATCCTGCTGTACCTCACCTTGGACTGATTCCTGTGCTGAATGACCATTGGCCTGGCTCTGACTCCGCTCCTGGTTGCTCCACGGCTCCATACCTGGAATCCCTCCTTGCACGGTTGCCCTTTAACCTTACCAGCTCACCCCAGCAGCTCCCTGCTATCTGCTACTCAGCAACAGCGCTCTGGCAACCCGTGCACCTTTGGGCACCGTACTCCCTGTCTCACTCCCAGGGTTACGCTGCACTTAGCCGCAAGGGGCGCCCCCTCTGCAATCCGGCCTCACATCCAGGACTCTGACAGTATAATCCAGCCATGACTGAGGCCGGCGGAGATGCGTCCCCAATAGAGACTTTATGCCAACAGGCCGCTACCCTTACACGAGTGTTCTTCAGGAAAGATACCTTCAATTACAAGGAAAACTCCAACATTTTTTGCTACCATCTGCCTGTTTGGATCCTGGTTCTTCCTCCACCAATATCCCTGCTATGGCCTCTTCAGTACTGACTTTGCCCCCAGAACCGCGGGTACCTACCCCTGAACGTTTCTCTGGAGACCGGCAGAAATTCAGATCCTTCAAGAATGCCTGCCTGTTATATCTGGCTCTGCAACCCCGTACCTTTTCCGCTGAGACTGTCAAAGTTGGCTTTCTTATCTCCCTGCTGACCAATGAACCCCAGGCATGGGCCCACAGGTTATGGGAACAGAAGGACCCAGCTACTAGTTCAGTGGAAACGTTCTTTACGGCCTTGTCGCAATTGTATGAAGACCCCCAGCGTACAGCCACCGCTGAGGCCGCTCTGCATTCTCTTCAACAGAAACGGCGCCCGGTGGAAGACTATACTGTGGACTTCCGCCGGTGGTCTGCCGATACAGACTGGAATGAGGCTGCGTTGAAATACCAGTTTCGCCTGGGGCTTTCTGAATCCCTTAAGGACGAGTTGGCCAGGGTCGGCATCCCTGCTACCCTCGAGGGGCTCATTCAACTATGCATCCAGTTGGATAGACGCCTTCGGGAGCGCCAGGCTGAACGTTCTCAGACTCCCAATGTGCTGGTACCAGAGATCGGCGCTATGCCCGTTGGTTTGGTGCGATCCGCACTGACTCCTGAGGAAAAACAGCGTCGGCGTCAAGTTAATCTCTGTCTCTATTGTGGCCGAAAGGGACATTTCCTGAGCAACTGCCCCATAAGGCCCAGCAAGGTACCCAAGAACTCTCCAGTGTACTTCCAGATGTCCGGAACTTCCACTTCTCACCTTATCCTTCCCATCACGCTACAGTTGGCCGACAAGGGGGTTCAGCTTCAGGCCATAGTCGACTCCGGGGCATGCAGTTGTTTCTTGGACTTGGACTTAGCAGTAAAGCTCGGTCTGGCCCACTCTGAAGCCTGACTGCAGGGAATATGTCAGTTCCTGCACCATTTGTCAACGTAACAAGGGGTCTAACATCAGATCTTGGGGTCTACTACGCCCATTGCCTGTGCCGGAGCAACCATGGAAAGAAATATCTATGGATTTCATAGTAGAGTTACCACCCTCGGAGAAATTTACAACCATCTTGGTAGTCGTTGACCGCCTGTCCAAGATGGCGCATTTCTTGCCCATGATGGGTACACCATCTGCTGCTGACACGGCGAAGATCTTCATAAAGGAGATAGTCAGACTTCACGGCCTACCGAGCAACATTGTGTCCGACAGAGGGGTGCAATTCACCTCTAAGTTCTGGAGGGAGCTCTGCAAAATGCTTTCCATTAAAGTGTGCCTATCTTCAGCTTACCATCCTCAAAGCAATGGTCAAACCGAAAGAACTAATCAAACTTTAGAACAGTACTTACGTTGCTTCTGCTCCTTTTCCCAGGACGACTGGTCCTTGCTACTCCCGTGTGCGGAGTTTGCATACAACAACTCAATCCATGCTTCCACCAATCAGTCACCTTTCTGGGCCAACTACGGTTTCCTTCCCTCATTCTTGCCTAATGTTATACCAGAGACCTCAGTCCCTGCAGTCCAGGACAGGATAAATGCCATTCAGGCTAATTACCTAACTCTCCAGGCAACTATGCAGAAAGCCCAAGAGAATTATAAAAAACATTATGACAAGGGGAGGAGAGATCCCGTCTTTAAAGTTGGAGATAGAGTGTGGCTTTCCTCAACAAATCTTAAGCTTCCTTGCCCCTCCCGGAAGTTAGGACCAAGGTTTATCGGTCCATTCACAATTAAGAAGGAAATTAACCCAGTGGCATTTGAATTGTCTTTACCAAGTTCCTATAAAATCCACCCAGTATTCCATGTTTCTTTATTAAAATCTGTTGTCTCCAGTCCTTTTCCAGGGAGAGAAGAAGCTCCGCCGCCTCCAAGCTTGGTGGACAATGAAACAGAATACGAAGTAGAAGCCATTCTAGACTGCTGTCGGAGAGGTAGGACTGTTCAATTTCTTGTTAAATGGAAAGGTTACTCTGTAGAAGATAATTCTTGGGAACCAGCAGATAACATTCATGCCCCTAGACTGTTGCAGAGGTTTCAAGCCCGATATCCTGAAAAATGGGCCAGATTGGGCATCCGGAGGCTGCCCCTAGGGGGGGGGGGGCACTGTCAGGGTGATAACCGTAGGATGGGTAATTCTGCCAGTATTCCTCATGGTGGCGCCCTTCTGCCTATTTAAGCCTGCTGCTGGTGCATGCTGGTTGCTGGATTATCATCAGCTTCCTGTGTTCCTTGTTACTGTTGTGATATTTGCTTCCTGTTACAACTCGGCTTGCCTGACTGCTCCAGTATTCCGCCTGCATTGACCCCGGCTTGGACCTGACTATTCTTCGGCTCGGCATCTGTACCTTGATCGTCCTCCTGTGTTTGACCCCCGGCTCGGCTACCTTCTCTGTTCCTGATTATCCTGCTGTACCTCACCTTGGACTGATTCCTGTGCTGAATGACCATTGGCCTGGCTCTGACTCCGCTCCTGGTTGCTCCACGGCTCCATACCTGGAATCCCTCCTTGCACGGTTGCCCTTTAACCTTACCAGCGCACCCCAGCAGCTCCCTGCTATCTGCTACTCAGCAACAGCGCTCTGGCAACCCGTGCACCGTACTTCCTGTCTCACTCCCAGGGTTACACTGCACTTAGCCGCAAGGAGCGCCCCCTCTGCAATCCGGCCTCACATCCAGGACTCTGACACTGGCAAGGAGAGGCTTCGGAGGAGACAGAGCCCATGGACATTGCGGGGGACATCGCAGGATCCGGGGGACAAGGTAAGTAAAGCCACACCAGGATCCTGCGATGTAATCCCGAGTGTGGCTCGGGGTTACCGCTAATGGGACTGAATTTTAACCCCGAGCCACACTCGGGAAAACTGCCAGGGAGGCTACTGTAAAAAAAGATTTATAAGCTGTGGGCACTGGGGGGGGGGGGGCGGATTAATTATTTTCATATTACAGGGGGTCCCCGGGTTACAAACAAGATAGGGACTTTAGGTTTGTTCTTAAGTTGAATCTGTTTGTAAGTCGGAACAGGTACATTTTTTAAGTGTAGCTCCAGCCAAAAAATCTATTTTAAGTTTTGTAGATAGCATAGGGAAGGGTTATCACCCCTGTAACATTTGTTTTGCTGTCTGTGCCCCTGTTCAGAAGATTTCACCTCCATTGGATTTTGAAAATTTGGGGTTATTAGGGAAATAAGGATAGTTGATAAAGCATCAGTGGAAACACTTTTTTCCCATATTAACTCTTACAGGAGAGAATTTCCCTTCCTAGGGGTAGATTTCCTCACTTCCTGTTGTCTCCCTCCGTTTGCAAGTAGGAGTCGTTTGTAAGTCGGATGTTTGTAAGTAGGGGACCCCCTGTACTGGGTTTAGTATCACTTTAATACATTGCTATGTCCAATGCTATATGAATCATCAGCTAAAAATGAATGAATTTGCCTGTCATAAAAAGGTAAAATGGACACTGATGGCTCATCACCCATGGAGGTAAGTACAGCGGTTAGCAGAAGGGTGCAAGAGGCTAGTTCACCTTTTCATTTTTTCTGAAAATATGAACTAACCCTTTAAGTAAAATGGATTGCGATTTTGCTTTTGTGAGAAATAAAACACTTTCCTACCTTTTCTCTTGACACATAATATTGCAACAGCTGCTATTATTATAAGTATCACAACACCAGCAATCACAGGTATAATGATGATGTAGAGTGTAGAGCTCTTTGTATCTGTAGAATCTAAAAGATAAAAGTACAAATATCAATATAACAGACCAAAAGTTATGTGTTAAAATTGCCTTTAAACAGCATTTGTTAGGAATTTAAATTGTCATACTTGACTTTTAAAGGCTAAGTTCAACTTTTTTTTTTTCTTCTAAAATCCAGCTCCCCTATGTACCAATAGATTATTAATGTACCTCGGTTGCACAAACATACAAGTTTTCTTTGATTTTGAAAACTAGGCCTCACCTCATCCATGGCTATATTTTGCAGACCACTTCAGAACCTTCCTGGTTTACAGATACAGACAGACCAGCCAGTAAGACACAGGAAGAAATTTACCAGCTGACCTCATTGGCACACCTTCACCCATCAACTAAGTTTTCACAGCACTCCCAGATTTCCCCCATGTGTGCATTTGCCTGACTTCCCCAGAGTCCCTTCAGATGAGCTCAGGCTCCATGCTAAACTCCCTGGGGCCACATGCAG
This sequence comes from Aquarana catesbeiana, assembly GCF_042186555.1. Taxonomy (NCBI): domain Eukaryota; kingdom Metazoa; phylum Chordata; class Amphibia; order Anura; family Ranidae; genus Aquarana; species Aquarana catesbeiana. The sequence continues at coordinate 69,196,554 of NC_133329.1, read as the reverse complement.
CCCACGGGACATCCCTGAGGGCCGTAGATAATTTTTTGTTATGGGGGGGGTTCAGCAGCAGGTACTAAGTAAAAGTCTTTTAAATAAAACAAATTGCACCAAATTCATAAAGACTGGAAAAGGAAAAACTATGTGTTGCTCATAGTAAGCAATCAATCACATCCTTAATTCTATTCTCTCAGATCAAATTGAACACGATTTCAGTTTTGCCTTCTTCCAGTTTTTATGAAGATTGCAGTGAGGTTGGCTACTGTCCAGTCTAAGGCCTGGTACACACAGTCACACGCTGGGCTGAATGAAAAAAAACGAACAGATCACTGTACTAACACATGCAGTGTTAGTACAGTGATCTCCCAAGCTGTGCTATTGTGTTCTGACAGGGGACACCCCACCAGAATACAGTTGTCAGTGCTCTTAGCCATTGGAGTGGCTATCACTGGGTGGTGCATTGTAATAGCCAATCTTACTGGGCAGGTGCAAAGGGCACCATCTTGTGGAAGGCAGCACAATCACTGATTTTTTGTTATCCCGGTATACCAGACAAGAGAAATGGTACTGTGCACAGTTCATACATACATAACATACCTCTGAACTTTTGAACTTGAGAATAAGGTGTATACGTAGTGCGCTGGGAAAAAAATGGGTGTGGTCAACGTTATTGTGGGAGGGGCTTAAAGACAGAGGGGGAGAGACTGCGGATGGATTACAGGAGATAATCAATAACTGCGGATGGACAACAAGAGATTTTTAGAAACTGCGGACGGATTACAGGAGATAAGCAGAGACTGCGGACTAACAACAGGAGATAATCAGAGACTGCGGACTGACAACAGGAGATAATCAGAGATTACGGTCCGACAACAGGAGATAATCAGAGACTGTGGACAGACTACAGGAGATAATCAGAGACTGCTGGCTGACTACAGGAGATAATTAGAGACTGCGGACTGACTACAGGAGATAATCAGAGACTGCGGGCTGACTACAGGAGATATTTAGACACTGCGGACTGACTACAGGAGATAATTAGAGACTGCGGACTGACTACAGGAGATAATCAGAGACTGCGGGCTGACTACAGGAGATATTTAGACACTGCGGACTGACTACAGGAGATACTCAGAGACTGCGGACTGACTACAGGAGATAATCAGAGACTGCGGACTAACTACAGGAGATAATCAGAGACTGCGGACTGACTACAGGAGATAATTAGAGACTGTGGACTGACAACAGGAGATACTCAGAGACTGCGGACTGACTACAGGAGATACTCAGAGACTGCGGACTGACTACAGGAGATACTCAGAGACTGCGGACTGACTACAGGAGATAATCAGAGACTGCGGACTGACTACAGGAGATAATCAGAGACTGCGGATGGTTTACCCTCATCTTAGGGTCCTCCCTCAGTGACCCCCTGCAGATTCTTTTTGGAGCTGTCATGCTATGACCTTAATATTCTGGTGGAGGCCAGACACTGAGGGCAGGAATTGGTCTTCTCCTCCCGCTTCCCCTCCTTGCAGTACATTTGAAATCTGTGCACTGGGTCAGTGGACTGCTCCGCCCCCTGCCCGAGTCGAGCTGTCAGTGGCCCCGCCCTCCGCCCGAGCTGTCAGCGCCCCTGCCCGAGCTCTTAGTGGCCCCCTCCCGAACCGAGCGGGGGAGTCAGCGGACCGCCCCACCCCCTGCTCCAGCCGACCATAAATATCAGCAGAGCACCCCGCCCCCCCGTTCGAGCCATGCTGGAGGGTCAACAGACCGCCCCGCCCCCCTGCCCGAGCCGACCATAAATGTCAGTGGAGCGCCCCGCCTGAGCCGTTCTGAGCCGAGCTGTCAGCGCCCCCCTGTCCGGGCCGAGCGGGGGTGTCAGTGGAGCCCCCCGCCTGAGCTGAGATCTAAAGCTGCCCAGCCTGGAGAGAGGAGGGGGGAGGATGACAGCGGCTGGATCAATACAGGAGCTTGCCTTGTTCCCGTCCATTGACAACTAAGAACCGGATGGGAACAAGTGTAAAGCTCCCTTTTTTTGACAAACATAACTCTGCTCTGGGGGGATTCCGACACCCAACCTCCCCCCCCCCCCCGCATCTACGTCCATGATCCCTGATGTAGTGCAAGTGCCAGCCTGATTGGATACAGAGTGATTGGATTAATGGTGTGTCCTCCTATTATATGGTTTTGGTAAATCTAAAGGAGATTGTTCAGAGATTATACAATTAGATTGTATAGTGTATGGCCACATTTATACACCAATAATTACTTAGTTGCACTTTCAGTGTCATTAATTAATTGTTAAATCATTAATTGTTAATGGCACACCAAATACAGAAGCAACACACATTTTGCCACATGAAAAAACAGGTGACAAATGCAGTAAAAAATGTAGAAAAATGTCTCACTAGCTACTTTGCCATTGAAATCAACGGCTGCCCTATGTGTGTCACTGGGAAAACGAGCCAAAAAACCTGCCATCCTACTACTCTAGGTGTGATTGGGGTCTGAAAGTGAAATGGGTGCATTTACACAAGAACAATGAGGCTCCATTCACATCTGTGTGTTTCCAAACACATGGAAAACTGCACAGAAAATGTGCTGCAGCACCCTCTAGTGTGCTAGAAGTGGTAGTGATTAGGTTTTTGTAGGTACATTCCAGGCTTGGCTGGCAGCCAGGCCTGTTTGTTTTGATCTGGGTTGGGAGTGACTCAGGCTGAGCTGGGTGACTCACAGGCAGCGTCACTGAGCCCTCCCTCTTCTTTCCTGAGTTTGCTAGAAAGTTCTGGAAAGAGAGGAGGAGAGGGGGAGATGCCTGGGGTATTCTGAGGAGCCCTGACCAATCCCCAACTTGGATTGGCAGGGGGAAGGCCTCCTCAAATACTCAGAGTCAGTCCAGTTGGGGAGGGGTTATTCAGTATGGAAGCTGGAGATGGAGTGCTAGGCTGTCGTGGCCCGGATGGAGCTCCCCATTCTGGGGGGGTGACCTTGGGCCTGGGCTCGGGTGCAGATGGGGCCCCCTGAGAACACGTGGGGGTGTCCTTGACAGGAAGCACAGGAGCAAGGAGAGGACAGCAGGAGAGAGCACCGGCAGGCAATTTTCCAGGGAGAAACAACAGGTTGCAGCCAAGAGGGCTGGTGAGTGACACACAGTCAGGAGGACTGGGAGGCACACCTGGGAGGACTGGGAGAATGCAGTCTGGGGTGGGTGCAGAGCCAGTGGAGTGGACTTTGGTGACATGGGCAGTGGAGAGAGACAGCTACAGCCAGGAGGGCTGTCAAGGCCTGAAGATGTGGTACTGGGCTCAAGAGCCACGTGGACAGCTAGCACTGGGACTACCTACTTTTTGCTACACCATAGGAGCCCGCGGTCCCTGCCTGTAAAGGGCATCTGCTTTGGGCATGGCTGAGCCAGTGTCTGGCCTATCCATCAGTGCTAGCTGGTCCTGAAGAGTGAGATCAAGAGTTGTGCTGGAGCTGGAAGTAAAGAGGTTGTATATACCGGAAATGTATATAGTCGGTCCAATATATCTTTCTGCAATCAATTGGGCATCTCATGAGTATCTCATACCCATCCAAGTTAAATCTCCTCAATAATAATATAAAACAAAGTTCAAGGACTGTTTTTCTGCCTGAGGGCGAATGAGAACTGTGTGCCTGGCTGGGCAGGATGACGGATGGTCCACAACACTCAGCAGCCCCTAAAGGGGGTTTCGCTACAGAGCACTTCACCATGCAATTCAGAAATGCTGCAAATGTGCATCATGCTAGTGTTGTCATTACATGTTAAAGGCACCCCAAGTGTGGCAAACGCCCCAAAACTGAGGCAATGCACCATGCTCCATTTCAAAAATAGTTCTGGAGCTTCTCTGTGGCAATTGTCGTGCATAGGGCAGACCATTCAAGTGAATGGGCTACCGTATGGGTGACGAGTGAAAACGCTCCAAAACACCCAAAACAAACGCATGCGGGAATGTGAGTTTTCACTACGTGGAGATACGTAAATGAGGCCTGACATGTGAGTGTCTCTGTCCACTCCCTCCTATGTACTTGTATAGAGATGACCATATACTATGCAATCTCTGTACAATTTCTTTACATTTACCAGAACTATAGAGCAGGAGGCCCACCTGACTAATCCATTTAAATTAGCCCTTGTACAAGATAGCTGATCTAAAGGAGATTGTACGATCTGATTGTATAGGATGTGGGTGGAAGGTGGTATTGTAATGAGGGAGATGTGGTCTAGAGTGGTGAACACACCCTATCATACCCTCTTCTGTGATGCAACAGGGAAGTGATGGCTTCTGGGAGATGACCTAACAGGAAGTGAATGCTGATACAAGCTACAGGAAGTGATGGAATCTGAAAATCCATTCAAAAATACAAATAAACTGACAAGATTCTAAACATCCTGTGGATAATATAAATGAGAGAAAAGCACATTGGGGTGGCTGGGTCAGAAATGTCATTGGAAAACGCTTCTATTTATTATGAAAAGTGAAATTCTGCCTGAAAAGATAAACTTATCCTTTAAATTCTGTGATAACTAAGCTGGATAATCTACAATTTGATTTATGTACTAATACGTTGTCAGAGCTAGACTGGAAATTAAAGGGTAATTCCACTTTTGTGGGGAAAAAAAAGAGCAAATAAAGAAAAAATAATATAGAGTATACAAAAGCGACACAAGTCATATTGTAATTGAATGTTACTAAAAATGACATTTCCTTTTCAATCTGCAGCCGCTGTAATTTTCTGAAAATACAATGCAATATGGCTACATGGAGTTGTTCTGTACAGAAACATCATTTCCTGCTTGTGTGATTGGCTCACTGATTTTCCCAGAAGTCTGCCTAAGATACAAGTCAGATTTCAGGCATCCCCTGCAACAAAAATGTCATTTTTGGTGAGATATTTCCAACAGGAAATATCCAGCAGACCCAGCAGATTTCTTCATTAGTGCTCTGCAGCTGCACAGCTGATTGCTAATTATGAAACCACTCCCATTAAACCCACTCAGCACGGAAGAACAAACAGGGATTTCTTCAGAATAATAAAAGGTAGGAATCTGCAACAAAGGTTGTTATAATCCTGGCAATGTATATAGATCACCAGGGGGGGGGGAATGTTTTTTTTTCTCATCAAAAGTGGAGTTACGCTTTAAAGATTTTTTTTTTGCAACATTTAACTTGATACGGCTACATTCACACCTAAGCTTTTGTCAGGTGGTTTTCAACTAAAACGGGGCAGAGAGCTGCTGTTTGAGCAGAAAACGCTTGAAAAAATGCTTGACAAAAGCTCATGTCGCGTTTTTCAGGAGCTTCTATTGAAGTCTAAGGGGACAAAAAGGCGCAGTTCTGCCTAAAAAGTAGCTTATGTACTTTTTTGAGCAACAGGCATTTTGCTACAAGCGACAAGACGCTCAGGTGTAAACAAGGGCGATTGAAAGCAATCGATTTTTGCTTGTTGAGCATTTAGAGCTTCAAGATAGAAGCTACAAAATGCTCAAGTGTGAACGAGGCCTAAATAAGGATGAGGTTCTGATTCACTGTATGTGGTGTTTGCAGCAAAACAAGGGGGTTCGGCCTGGCTGGTTCTAAGAATTTCTGGACAGTCTCACTGGGTCATTCCTCCCAGGAACACCAATGATGGGGCGCTATTCCTCCCAGGAACACCAATGATGGGGCGCTATTCCTCCCGGGAACACCAATGATGGGGCGCTATTCCTCCCGGGGACACCAATGATGGGGCGCTATTCCTCCCGGGGACACCAATGATGGGGCGCTATTCCTCCCGGGAACACCAATGACGGGGCGCTATTCCTCCTGGGGACACCAATGACGGGGCGCTATTCCTCCCGGGGACACCAATGATGGGGCGCTATTTCCCCCGGGAACACCAATGATGGGGCGCTATTCCTCCCAGGAACACCAATAATGGGGCACTATTCCCCCCCCAGGAACACCAATGGGGCACTATGACTATTCCACCCCTCCCTCCCAGGAAAACCAATGATGGGGCACTACTATTCCAGCCACCCCCCGGAACACCAATGCTGGGGCACTCCCCCCCCCCCCAGGAATACTCTTAGGATGGGGCACTGGTCATAAAAACTAATGTTGTACTGTGTAACTTTGTTTTTACTGTGTTATATATTAGCCGCTACCTTTCACAATGTGCAGCTCGGCAGCTCGGCAGCTCAGCTCTCCTCGCGGCTTCTCGCCCTCGACTCTCTGTTCCAGCGGGCGGGCGGGTTGAGAAGATCAGTGGGGATGACGTCAGCGAGGAGGAGGAGAGGTGCGCCGCGGACGTGCCTGGTCACAGAGGGAGGGTTTATTTAACGGAGGGACAGGAGGAAGGTGCGGACCAACTAATCGTTAATGAAAATCATTGACAACGATTTTCATTATCAAATATTATCGAAATATCAATTAATTGCTTCAGCCCTATCTATCTGTATATGCAGCATAGCATGCTTGTTATACTCACTGTGAAACTCAAGGGGTTAATCCTCTGCATTGTGTAAAAAGGCTGTTTTCTCCTGTATGCACAGATCCTTCCCTCCTGCACTGTCTATCTGGGAAAGGCCAGCTAACATAGGCAGGGTAGCCGACCTGCACATGCTCAGTTGTGTCTTTTATGCTGAAGAGAACATTTCCTTGTTCTCAGAGCTATCCAGGTCACATGATATTGACATCACACATGTGGGCGTGTATACAGGCTGTAGTGGAAATCTCCTCCTACCTAAACACAAGCTGTGCAGGTTATCATGTAACCGTGGCATACAGATCAGCCAAAAAGGAATATAGTGGCAGTATTTTAATGTAAAAAGAAGATTTATAAGCTGTGGGCACTGTGGGTGGGCAGATGAGCTATTTTCATATTACTGGGTTTAGTACCACTTTAATGACCAGGCCATTGTTTGTGATTCGGCACTGTGTCGCTTTAACTGACAATTGCGCGGTCCTGCGATGCTGTACCCAACCTACATTGATGTCCTTTTTTTCCCCACAAATAAAGCTTTCTTTTGCTGGTATTTGATCACCTCTGCAGTTTTTATTTTTTGCACTATAAACAAAAAAAGTGACATTTTTGAAAAAATATTTTTTTTTTTACTTTCTGCTTTAATACATATACAAAATATATATACCGATATATATATATATATATATATATATATATATATATATATATATATATATATATATATATATATATATATATATATATATATAATATTTAATGTATTCATCAGTTTAGGTCGATATGTATTCTTCTACATATTTTTGGTAAAAAAAAAATTTTTAAAAATCCCAATACAGTAGGTGACTGTGATATTGTGTCAATCTCGCAGCTTTTATAGGCGAGATTTGATAGCTGCGAGCCCCGTCGCGGGAGCCAGCGCCGATCTCTGTGTTTTTTCCTTTCCCGATGAGCGACAAGCAATACTGACAGGTGTTTAGTATGAATCATGAGGGGGAACTCCACGCCAAATTTTAAATAAAAAACCGGCATGAGTTCCCCTCCAGGGGCATACCAAGCCCTTAGGTCTGGTATGGAATTTAACGGGAACCCCCTACGCCGAAAAAAGGTGTGGGGGTCTCCCCAAAATCCATAGCAGACCCTTATCCGAGCACGCAGCCCGGCTGGTCAGGAAAGGGGGTGGGGACGAGCGAGCGCCCCCCCCCCCTCCTGAACCGTACCAGGCCGCATGCCGTAATTGTACCGTAACAAAAGAGCAGAAGATAGCGGAGAAGCCGGCAGAAGAACCAAAGAGCTGGAGAAGAGGCCGGAGAGCGGGAGAAGAACCGGACAACGGGAGAGGAGGCTGGAGAGAGCGGAGAAGTCAGAAGAGACCCTGGAAGTCAGAAGAAGACCCCCGGAGCTGCCTAATAAATTACTTTAAAAACCTGTCTAGTGTGTTTTTTTTATTGACACTTTTTCCCCAGGTGAATGGGTAGGGGTACGATGTACCCCATACTCATTCACATAGGGTGGGGGGCCGGGATCTGGGGGCCCCCTTATTAAAGGGGGCTCCCGGATTCCAATAAGCCCTCTGCCCGCAGACCCCGTCAACCAACGGCCAAGGTTGTCGGGAAGAGGCCCTTGTCCTCATCAACATAGGGACAAGGTGGTTTGGGGTGGGGGGGCGCAGGATGCCCCCCTTCCCCAAAGCACCCACCCCCCATGTTGAGGGCATGCAGCCTGGTACGGTTCAGGAGGGGATGGCGCTCGCCTAAGGGCCTGGTATGCTCTTGGAGGGGAATTCTTTATTGCGCTCGCCGCAATAGGAAAATGTGTTTTTCCTATTGCAGCCAGCGCGAGATGTACAGTACCCTGTCGCCGAGAATCAGCGCGATAGGACCGCGCTGGAAACGCGGGCAGGTACTGCAGGTGTATATTGATTGGTTTGCGCAAAAGTTATCGCGTCTACAAACTATGGGACTTTTACTTATTTCTATTGTTTTTACTGGTAATGGCGGCAATCTGCGATTCTTAGCAGGACTGCGATATTGCGGCGGACAACTATGACCCCAAATGACGCTTTTGGGGACCAGTGACATTATTACATTGATCAGTGCTAAAAAAAATACACTGATCAATGTATAAATGACACTGGCAGGGAAGGGGTTAACACTAGGGGGGATCAAGTGGTTAAATGTGTTCCCTTATGTGTGATTTAACTGTAGGTGGGATGGGCTGCCTGGGACATGACAGAGATCACTGTTCCCGATCACTGGGAACAGCAGATCTCTGAGATGTCCTCTGTCAGAATGGGGATCCGCCTTGTTAACAAAGACAAATCCCCGTTCTACCCCTGTGTACAGCGATCGCGGGCAACCGGCAGACATCGAGCCCACCGGACCCATGGGCACGTTCCCGTGGAACACAGCATGCGTGTGCCCGCAATCTCACATGAACTGATTGATGTACAGGTACGTTGGTTTGCACGGGAGAGCCAACCTGCCGCAGTATAAGTGTGGCGGCTGGTCGGCAAAGGGTTAAGGGTGGTCATCAGGATTGGAATGGCCAGTAACGGGGTCCTTGTTATGTACCAGCCCCCTACCTTTGAAAGGGTGGGTCCCCAGCTGCCAATTGTCAGTGTGTTTTGGAGAATGCGAAATCAGCCAGGTTCCAGGTTTTATTGCCAAAGCTTATTGAACAAGCTGAAGCCGATTGGCTACCATGCAGAGCTGCACCAGCTTTATTAAATCAGTCCCAGTGTGTTCTTCCCGCCGGCAATTACTGCTAGTGCCTATAATAGCCACTAGCAATAATTGCATGTAAAAACAGGCTGACCCAAGTTGATAGGTCGATCAGTTTGGGTACATTCAGCCTGCCCATATATGGTTCGAATCCAAACCATCTATGGTTGGCCTTAGGCTACCCTGCACAACTGCTTCAAAAAGAAAGTGCAGGCAAAACTTGGACTTTGGTAACTGTAATCTTGTGGAATGCACACCTCCCAACTTTTTGAGATGGGAATGAGGGGCACCTATCAGCAAAAGTATGCAGGCATTGGACACACCCCTGGCCACGCCCCCTTAAACGAGAATTGTACAAAAAAACAAGATTGGTTAAACCCACAAGTGCTTTTTTTACCACTACTATTCCTTTATATTGGCTTTTGGAATCTACAAATGCAGCAATTTAGAAATCAGATAAAAGGTTTAGCGCTGGAAAACACTTTTTGAAAGATAAAAAAAGTGCATTTTATATACATCTTTATAGATCAGACCAAAATGAGGAACAAATGAGGAAGAATGAAGCTCCAAATCAGGGACAGTCCCTCAAAATCAGGGACAGTTGGGAGCTATGGGAATGTTTTATCTGCTGTAGATGGGAATCTCCATGAAGAGAAACATTGATATGAGATTCCTGTTTTAACGATCTTTTTGTGTCCTTGTAGTTTAAACCACATACAGACTACACAGCTCTGTCTATGTTAGATTTAAGAAAAAATAGTAATATTACCTCCATACACCAGCTGGAAGTCTTCCTGGAGAGGTGTAGTAAGAGACTCGTGTTGGATTCTACAGGAGAAGATCCGCTTCCTGTCCTCCTCGGTGGGTATTATTGTTACTGAGCTCCTCACACTGTACGTCCCATCCGGGTCTCTTTGAGGTTTCTCCAATGTAATATTGTTCAGTATTATTCCATCTCTAAGCCATTTAATGTCGATGTCCACCGGGTAGAATCCAGAAATGGCGCAGCTCAGGACATTCTCTTTCGATATAAAAATGTTTTCACCTGTTATGGTTATCCTTGGAGGGGCTGTAACAAAAGCCATGTTAGAGCAAGACAAGCTTAGACCTATAAAAGTTTGCTACAATGTCAAGCTTTTTCAGCTTTTAAGAATTGTTTTGAAAGTTGAGACTTTCTGATTTCTGGAGCTCATGGACTATCTTTGTGAGCAAGGTGTAGCATGGTGTGGTGGACAGTGAACACACAGAGTTCAAGTTAGGCAATAGTGATATATTGTAGAAAGGTTCAACACAATGCAGTTAGGCCCGGCAGGTAGGCATGCCACTCAGAGCCACTTACATAACAGCGGCCTGTAGAGCTGAAGATGCCAACAGCATCTGAAACAAGGAGCAGAATGCAGCCTGGCCAGTCCACACCCAAAACAGGCAGGCTTCCTGAAGCAAGGTAGACATAGTCTCTGCACTGTCCCTACTCCTCTGTAATCTTTCTCCATCTCTATGAACTGCCCCTGCCAGACAGGGAATCTGTACCCACACTAACCACTCGCAAAAAACACGCCAAACCCAGGAGCTGGATCCTAAATAGACTCTGTCTGACCCAAGATGGCCACTGAAGTTACGTGGGATGCCAGCATCCAGTGAGACAGCTGTTTCCTTGTGACCGCAGGAAATCAGAGAGGAACAACGTTCCTCACAACTTCCTTCCCTTCTTGCATTGCTACTTTGGTCGAGTGCCACCTGCAGTTGGGAGTATAGACTGCACCTGCCTACACCTTAAAGTGGAAGAAAAGCCTAAATATCTATTCCAAAAAATGGCCCCTCCCTCTCCTTTCACCTTTTCTGCCCATCCTGTATAATAAGGATAATTCCCTTTTTTTAATCTGCTCCGGTCATAAGGATTGTGTGCCACCCTTTCCTGCCAAGGAATACTCTACTAGATCTGTGAGTACTTCTTTGGCTTTTTGGCATCGAACAACTGTTTCCCAAATTTTTAGGGCTGCCAACTAGTCTTCTGTTCCTGCATTCTTTAAGTTAGTGCTTTGTTTGATATGCTGCCAACCTCTCAATTAGAATCTAGATGTTCAAATTGTCTCTGAATCTTGTGTCCCTCAAGGTTTAAAAAAAGAAAATTGGATTTTTGTATTCGCTGTAAAATCATTTTCTTGGAGTTTATTGAAGAGCACAGGACCCATCCATCTGTTTTCATAGTCTTGCTCTGGTTACTATTTTTGTTTACAGTGTCCAAATTCTCCTGTAAGCATCAGCATAACCCAATTGTCTCCGAATCCTGTGCCTCTAAATGTACTGCAAGAAAAGGATTTTGCAATCAGTAAAAAAATCAAATTTTTAAATGTAAAGTCAATTACCATCTGGAATTTTTTGTTAGCAGTTCTTGACAACAGAAACATATCCTGCAGAAAGATGGCTAGGGTCATCTATATTATACTCATAGGCCAGCTTTGGTCCTTATTTAATTGTTCAGTTAGCAGGTTGGGGGTGTGTTCTTGATCAAGTTAGGTTAATGATGCAGTGAAGGCTGTGCTGTTAGAAAAGCAACAAAGGGAAGACCACTTCTTTACAATGGACTTGATTTGGAATGTAATCCAACAATTCAGAAATTCATAACTCTGAACTTTAGCAAGCAAAGCTGTAGACTAATGGTGTGTGCTAGGCCACGGGTCTACAACCTAAGGCCCGAGGGCCACATCTGGCCTGCTACAAGTTTTAAACCCGGCCAACAGCAACGCTGATGTGATGGGAGGGTTTCTGATGTGAATATGGGGGGGCGCTTCTGATGTGAAAGGGGGGGTACCCTATTGTGATGTGGGGCTTTCGATTTAAAAGGAAGATCTGATGTGAAAGGGGGACTCTGATGGAAGGGGGGGATTCTGATGTGAAAGAGAAACTCTGATGTGATGGGGGGGGACTTACCATAGACATCCAGTCTGATCTCTTTCTCCTTCTCCCCTGGGATTTGAGTCATAGAACACTTGTAAAGTCCACCATCCGATATAGATACACCAGACATGTACAAATCCGCAGTTCCGTCTTTTATTCTATCTTGATCTATCGATAGTCTGGAATTAAGGACCTCTGGGTTATTTGGATACCTGAAGATTTCCTTTTCTTGAAAGTGCCATATTACTGAGAAAGTTCTTTGTGCTGGTGGGACAGCATTGACATCAAACTTACAGGGAATAGTTGTATTTGATCCCCTTCTAGCTGAATGAGTGAAAAGTACGTACCCCAGAGCAGCACCTGCAAATAATATATACAATATATTTAAATATATTTACTATAAATTATTTATGTTTTACAGCAAAACTGTATAGTTGTGGTAGGCTAACCCTTATTCCTCACTTGTTTACTATGTAATTTTGTCAGGTTTCACTAGGCTCACCAGTCCCATCTCTGATGTAGGCACTTACAGCAGTGGGTCTCTCAACTTTGGTCCTCAGGCACAGCAAGCGACCCCTCTGTGGCTCAGGCTCAGGCTCTTTGGGTGCTCTCAGGGGCTCAGTCTTTTACAGGCGTTGACAGACACTGCAGCAGGTCTTCTCTCTGCAGGTCCCAGCGGCAAAATGACCCTGCGCTCTCTCTGAATGCCCGCGATAAGCAACCTGCTCTCTACTCCTCCATGTGCAGGGATTGTGGGTCCTCTAGTTCTGCAGCCATCCAGTTGTATTGTACAGTGCCCATTTAAGACTACATTTCCTATGAATCCATGCGGCCGCATAGTGGGTCTCTGCCTGCCTCTGCCAGGAGGAAGAAGGTCGGGGTACAACGAGCAAGGGGGTTAAACAGAGCCTTGTAGAACTGACTTCAGAGGACTGCAGACTGCCAAGAGATCTGGATTCGATGCCTGTACCAGAAGGGGTGAACTGAACATCCATGCTTAGGTCAAAACTGACACAGTTAATGCAGGAGGGACTCCCCCTTGTTTAGCAGCCCACTAGCCATCTGCTGTACACCCTGAAAGGGGACGCTACATGTGCACCAACCACAGAAAGGCCCCAATGTAAGCCGGCCAATGTGGACAGTTAGGCACCAGGTACTCTCAGGCACCTTCAGGAGTACTCCTTTAGCAGTAACGTATATGCCAATCTGCTAGTGGGGGGTATGAATAGTGTGCACACAAGGACAATTATTTTTTTAATCAGTTGACGCTAATACTTTAACCCTGTTGCAATGCTTATAACTTAGTTGAATCTTTCTAAAGTTAGATTTACTGCCAGCTTATAGGTCAGTGTTCATTTACCTAATACGGTATCCTAGAATCTGTTTATTTGCCTGTTAAATGATGGGTGCATTGTTAATTCCATTTCTTCCATACATTCATACAATCTACCACCAGTTGCTTGGCCTATTTCTGTGTCAGTGGGAACTGAGCAGCTTTAAGAGTTGTGGCAGAACAGAGAACCCTTCATCACCTGAAGTTTCTGCATTGGTAAGCGCTACATTGGCATACGCTGATTTGGCCTATGATCCCTGAATAAAACTGTCAGGCTGCTCGCTAACTATACACTGCTGTATCTCCTGCAGTGGCGTCTCCAACTTTCATATTTAGAGGGGCACATGGGGGGGGGGGGGCAGGGACAAATGTAGGGGGGCCAACTATAAAATGCAATATATATATGGTTTTTAAAGAATAGAATGCACTCCAGAGGTCTTGTTACAAATTCACTTTTGTTTTATGCTCAACTACACTGACCTACCTGTCCACTACACTGACCTACCTGATTCCTATACTCACCATTACCAGTGATCTACCTAATTCCTACCCCCTCCATTGGGGGGGGGCGTGTCACATCCTCAGCTCTGAGGGGCTCATACTGGGACCTGTAGTCTTTCAGTTTAGTTTATATAGGGGGGGGGGGCAGTCACCAGTATCCACAGTAGGGAGCTGAAGAATTGCACATGGAGGGACTTGCTGCAGGAGTCACTCACCATATGGATGGAGGTGAAGCCTCCGGGGTCACCATCTATGCTCCTCCTTCTACTGGCCTTTAGAAGGAGCTGTGAGCCCCAATGTCATTTCCTCTTCCACGCTCCAGAGTGGTCAGCGTGGAGCTTTCCATGCACTGGATGCAGCGGTTCAGCCTGTGTACAGACTCCACACCCAGACGCCTGAAGGAATGAAATCCGAGCCGGAAACAAGATAACAGCACATCCCAGGACACCTCCCATCTCAAAGAAACACCTCCACCCTGCGAACCAGTAAGTGTAATTGTTACACTAACTTTTATTTTTGCATAAACAAGCTACCACAGTTGGCGCCTCCACACCCCTCCTTTTTTCAGCAGGCTGGGAGAGACCACCGGGTCTGCCAGCCAGAGGAGGTTGCATGCACAAAAGCTGCACTGCACCCGGAGTAGAAACCAGAGGTAGCCTATAGTTCCCTATGGGCTCCCTGGTTGCATTAATAGCTGTGCCCGCACGCGTCCCCTGGGTAGGAGGGGCGGCTGGGCAGCACATAGAGGAACCAATATGTCAATTTATCTCCTGCCACGCTGAACGCCTGCAGGAGAAGCAGGAATTCAGCGGCAGCAGAAGAGAAATGGACAGTTCGGTTCTGCTATGTGCCACGACCCACCGGGCAGCTGTTTTTGGCCCCAGGTGCACTAGGCTAGTCTCAGAGGAGGAGAAAGTTAAATCCTCCACTTTCAATGCTGGGCAGAGAGGGAGTCACGGCCGTGACGTCACTGGTTGCTCGACGCCAGGTGGCTCTAACAACCAGTGGCTAGAAGTAGAGTCCGATGGAGGCGGAGCTGGAGCTGGTGCTACGGCGGCTCATTCTGTCCTAGTCCCCTGCATTCCAGACTGCTCCCAGAGTCCCAGTGTCAGTTTCTTTTAATTGGGGGGCACAGTATAATTTTGGGGGCTGCTCTGCCCCCCCCCCCTAGTGACGCCACTGATCTCCTGCAGTATTTTAATTCTTGTAGAAAAGCCCCAGTCATTTTGAGCCCAGCTTTTCTTTTTAAAATTGTCCTGCTGCTGATCAATTCTACACCGCTCTGTCAACCATGCTCTCTTAATTAATGTAGTAAAACCCCTAGTACATTTTAGCCAATTGTCCTGTTGCTGTACCATTCTACACTGCTTCATCATCTGTGGTCTCTTAATGTTTAAGTGCTCATGCACACAGGGAGTTTTTACAGCTGCTTTTACCAGCATCAAACATTTTTTCTTACAGCATAAAAACTCTCCATGTTTTTCTACGTGTTCATTCACACAAAGGCTAGTTTCACACGGGCGTTTCCGTTTTTTTAGTTCAGTTCAGTCACCTTTTTTTTGTAAAGAAATGGATCAAACACGGATATGGATGTCAATTTGTACATCTGTTTTCATGTCCGCTGACATCTGTTTTTTTACAAAAAAAAAAAGTGACTGAACTAAACTTCAAACACTGTCTATAGCTGGTTGTTAAGAAGGGGGCCGGGAAGCCGGCCGTCGCATCCTTAACAACCGATGAGACATCAGCTGTCAGTGGGGATCTCCACAGACAGCTGAATGTAAAAAGAAAAATCACGAAAAAAACGCTATGGGGTCCCCCCCAAAATCCATACCAGACCCTTATCCAAGCATACAGCCTGGCAGGTCAGGAAAGAGAGGGGACGAGCGAGCAGGCTCTGTGCTCCCCACCCCAAAGCACCTTGCCCCATGTTGATGAGGACAAGGGCCTCTTCCCGACAATCCTGGCCGGTGGTTGTTGGGGTCTGTGGGTGGGGGGCTTATCGGAATCTGGAAGCCCCCTTTAACAAGGAAGAAGACGGCATCGGGAGAGATGGCACAGGGAGAAGACGGTGCTGGGCGAGACGGCAGCTGTAGAAGACAACTCAGGGCTGTTAATAACTTGTCAAAAATTGGCTCTTGTTTTTATTTTAATTTTTATTTTTTGGTGAATGGCTCATCCCCTCCCTTTACTGACCTGGAGGGCTGCATGCTCAAATAAGGGTCTGGTATAAATTTTGGGGGGGACCCCACGTCATTTTTTAAAAAAGATTTTGGCAGGGGGAGTCTCCTCCGAATCCATACTAGACCCAAATGGCCTGGTTTGAACCTTGGGGGGATCCCACGCCGTGGTTTTCACTTTTTTTTTTTTGGCCTGCAATTTTTTTATTTGCACATTTAGCTGATGACTCATCGGTTGTTAATAACAAGGCGGCCAGCTTCCCGGCCCCCTCCTTAGCAACCTGCTATATACAGTGTGTTTAATGAGGGGGAAAAAAAGGGTTTAAAAACAAATGTCAGCGGATCGGATGTAAGCGCATCGTCCGCTAACATCTATTTTTCCTTCATTCTGTATTTTTTAACGGAAGAAAAATAGGGTTTTCTTCCGTCTTAAAAAACTGAGCTTAGCGGAGACGGATGTCAGCGGATGATCATCCGCTAACGTTTGCTAGCCCATAGAGATACATGTATGTCCGTTTTTCATCAGCCAACAGATGGAGGAAAAACGGACATATGGAAACACTCGTGTAAAAGGACCCATAGGCTTTTAGGAAAGGTAAGTGGCATAGGCCTTTTCAAGCTGCAAGGAAAAAAAAGGGCCAGCGCATTCTGAAGACCAACATTACAGCTGTAAAAAAGTCTGATGCTGCTAAACGTGGCTTAATGCTGGATACAGCGTTAAGCTGCGTCAAGTGTTTTCTTTTTGACATGTCAAAGTCAATGGTTCCCTATGGAAGCCATCTTAACTGATCAGCCCATTGATTTGAATAGAAGTCGCATCTATGGCATGTGACTTGTGCTCTGAGGATCTTGAAGGGGAACCCCAATTTTTTTTAAAAAAATGGCGTGGGGTCCCCCCAAGATCAATACTAGGCCCTTTGAGTCTGGTATAGATCTTAAAAGGGAAGCCTACGCCAAAAAAAAAATGGCATGGGGTTCCCCCAAAATCTTTACCAGACCCTTATCTGAGCATGCAGCCTGGCAGGTTAGGAAGGGGGGGACCTGGGCCAGTGTAGTTGCCCTGGACCATACCAGGCCACATGCCCTCAACATGGAGGGGTGGGTGCTTTGAGGCAGGTGGGGGGCTTTGCGCTCCCCCACCCCAAAGCACCTTGTCCCCATGTTGATGGGGTCTTCTTATTCTGGTCTTCTTCCTTTAGACTTGTCCCTCCGTGTTCTTCATCTGGTCTTCTCCGCCGCTGCTGTCTTCTCTGCCGCAGATGCGCTCCTCCTCGGACGCTGGCTCCCGTTGTTGTGCCAGCTCCATTCTCTGCTGGTTCCTTTATAGCCAGCGTCAGAGGAGGACCAGGTCGGCAACGTAGAAGACAGCAGTGGCGAGGAGGAGACCGGAGGAAGAAGTTTGAGGGAAAAGTCCAGAGGAAGAAGACCGGAGGAAGAAGACACGTTGAAGATTGAAGGCCCTCTGATCCCTCCTGTATTGAATTGTATTGTAACTGTACTGTCTTCCCTGATGTTGTAAAGTGCTGCGCAAATTGTTGGCGTTATATAAATCCTGTATAATAATAATAATAATAAAGGACTTGTGAAAACCGTCTCTTGTTTTTATTTACACTACACTGCCTTTTTAAGGGGTGAATGGGTAGGGGTACAATGTATCCCATACTCATTCACATGGGGGGGCTGGAGACCCCCTTGTTAACGGGGGCTTCCAGATTCTGATAAGCCCCCCGCCCCCAGGCCCTGACAACCACCGGCCAGGGTTGTCGGGTAGAGGCCCTTGTTCCCATCAACATGGGGACAAGGTGCTTTGGGGTGGGGGGGTGCAAAATCTTCCCTGCCCCAAAGCACCCACCCCCCAAAGTTGGGGGAATGTGGCCTGGTATGGTCCAGGGGGGGCGCTTTCCTGACCTGCCGGGATCTGTATGCTCGGATAAGTGTCTGGTATGGATTTTGGGAGGGACCCCACTTTGTTTTTTTCAGTTTGGTATGGGGTTCCCGTTTAAGATCCATCCCAGACTCAAAAGGCCTGGTATGAATCTTGGGGGGACCCCACGTCATTTTTTTATATTTTGGCGCGGGGTTCGCCTTCAAGATGCTCAGAGCACAAGTCACATGCCATAAGTCGGATCATGATGATCCAACTTGGATGCGACTTCTATTTAAATCAGTGGGCTGTAAGTTGGAAACCATTGATTTTAAATAAAGGCAAAGAAACAGTGGTGAAAACTAACGCTGCTAAACACCCATTAACGCCAATGCTAAAAGCTACTAAAAGCGTATTTTTACAGCCGCTTTTTCCTGGCGTCAGTAGTGAATTTGCAGCTCATATATTCCAATGCCCTGTGCGCATGAGGACTAAATAGGGATGAGATTCGGGTCAGCTGCTACCATGGGTTTAAGGCAAATCGTGTTGGTTCATGATTCATGGTTCCTTTGAATTTATGTGCAGGTTCTCCCGAGGGAATTTTATAAGAAATACATTGCACTGCATGCCCTGTGAACTATTGCTATTGCCGGTAAATGCATGTGTTTTATTTTCTGAAAAGCTTCCCTTTAAAAAGTGGGCTTTTGTTTCAGGGATCGTATTTTGGGCCAAGCCTTCCTATTTAAAATAATCCTGCTTCTGGCCAAATTTACACTGCTGTGCCCTCTGCAATTTCTTAAATCCCAATGAGTGCTTGATAGAAATTAGCCAGCAGCATTGTGCCACTGGCTAATGTAAGCCAAGCTAATTGTAAAAGAAAAATAAATCCATTTCACAGCCAAATAGTGCCAGTGTACGCGGTCACTGAGATTGTCCCTACTGTACCGCAACATCATGTACAGCTTAGGGATCCACCAATATAGTTTTTTCGGTGCCGATACGATCACCTCTCCTGCCGTAAGCCAATATTTTGTAATTTAAATTTTTTTTTTTTAATTTTTGGGGTTTTTATTACTGTTATTGCTGTCACAAGGAATTTAAATATCCCTTGTGACAGTAATAGGCATGTGAGAGGTACTATTTATGGAGAGATCGGAGGTCTATAAGACCCCAAACCCCTCCTCTGCAATTCAAAGTATTCAAAACGTCAAGATCGGCGTTTTTGAATACTTTATTTTTTAAAACCGGCGCCTTTAAGATGCCAGTAATGCATGAAGTGATGTCATCACTTACGGATTACTAGATCCAAAACCCGAACGAAGCATCGGCTTTGTTCGTGTCTTTGGCAAGCTGGCGGACTATTCGGCTGGTTGCTCGGGCCTCCCGGTGGGGCAGGAGAGCCCGGGGAGCGGCGGAAGGTGTTGGGAACGTCCCCTCTACGCTGCTTGTAATAACAGCCGAGCGGTTGCTGAGCCGCATCGGTTGTTATTACAATAAAGCCGACCATCCGCTCTACAGAACGGTACCGGGGTGATGCCTGCAGCTGAAGCAATATCGGTCAGTTTTTTGACCGATACGATACTTCTAAAAAAGTGAATATTGGCCGCACTGATAATCGGTCGATCCCTAGAACAGCTGTAAGGCATTCCCTAAGCATGTTCAAGGGGTTGTAAAAGTTTGTTTTCTTTTTTCTTTTAATAACAAACGTGTTATACTTACCTCCTCTCTGCAAGGGTTTTGCACAGAGCGGCCCCGATCCTCCTCTTCTGGGGCCCCTCAGCGGGGCTCCTGGCTCCTCCTCTTCTTGAGCCGCTTTCCAAGGGGGCATTTGTGCGGGTGAGCTCCCGAGTCCTGCTTCTGCGTCCATTGACACAGACAGCAGGACTCGGCCCGAACCCCCGTGTCACTGGATTTGATTGAGAGCAGCGGGAGCCAATGGCTCCCGCTGCTCTCAATCTATCCAATGGGGACCCTTGACAGCGCCTGGAGCTGCTGTGCTCATCCCCGTTGCTTGAACGATGGGGCTCAGGTAAGTAAAAGGGGGGCTCTGGGGGGGCAGCTGCACTACAAAAGGTTTTTCACCTTAATGCATAGAATGCATTAAGGTAAAAAAAACCTTGAGGGTTTACAACCACTTTAATTAAAGGATTTGTGTATTTTCAAGATTGCCCTCAAAGCCACATGAAAAGATTATCTCCCTACTGTACGGTATTTTTTTTAAAACTTTCTGCATTTGTACATGTCTCCCATAGCAGTGCCCAGCTTCCCATGCCTTTCTTTGCAGTGGTTTGTCTCATAGCTCTACAAATGGCCAGAATGTATCAGCAAGATAGACCTCATTGGGATTCACCTTATTTTATTTATTTATTTATTTATTTCAGGTACTTATATAGCACCGTCAATTTACGCAGTGCTTTACATATACATTATACATTCACATCAGTTCCTACAGTCAAGGAGCTTACAATCTAAGGTCCCTAACTCACATTCATACATACTAGGGGCAATTTAGACAGGATCCAATTAACCTACCAGCATGTCTTTGGAGTGTGGGAGGAAACCGGAGTACCCGGAGGAAACCCACACAGGCACAGGGAGAACATGCAAACTCCAGGCAGGTAGTGTCATTGTTGGGATTCGAGCCAGTGACCCTTCTTACTGCTAGGAGAGAGAGCTACCCACTTCACCACTGTGCCACCCCTTCTAGTTTGGGTTTGCCGAATTTCAAAGAAGAAATGCTGAACCCTTGGCCTATGGAAACCCAACAAGATTTGCCCATCCCTCTTCTTGAGAGTTTGATAGAAATTGGCCAGGTTGTAGGACATATTTTCATCAGCAAGAAGAGGGACAGTTTTCATTGAACTACGAGCCAATTTCTGTCTGTGACCCAAACTTGTTATGCCGCTTACACACGAGCGGACCTCCACCCCGCCTCTGCTCTCCGCCTCCCCAGTCCCTCCAGCGACGCCGGCTTTTTGCATAGTGGCATTTTTCGTGCATACTGGCATTTTTCGTGCATAGTGACGTTTTTTTGTGCATAGTGACATTTTTTGCATAGTGGCAGAGATTGCTGACAGCTCTGTTTTTTTTTTTTTTCTCCCCATTCAGCAGGTTGTGTCCTGAGGGCTTTTTAAGCACTTGTGTTGATGAAGTGTGTGCTGCTTATTTTGAGGTGATGGTGAAAAAAAACATAGCAAAACTGAGTACTGATACTAAACACAGAGATCCGCCCACAGAGGGAGTTACCATAAATAGCCCAATAAACAGGAAACTACTAACTATAGCCTAATACAAAGAGGGGGAGCTGCCTATACAAGGAGGTAGGTACCAGAGCTGGGCCAGGTAGGAAGGTAGGAGAGGGAACAGATGTGAGGAAACTTGGGGCGCATTCCTGACCCCTGCACTATGTACATAGCGCATTCCAGACCCCTGCACTCTGTACATAGCACATTCCTGACCCCTGCACTCTGTACATAGCGCATTCCTGACCCTTGCACTCTGTACGTAGCGCATTCCTGACCCCTGCACTCTGTACGTAGCGCATTCCTGACCCCTGCACTCTGTACATAGCGCATTCCTGACCCCTGCACTCTGTACGTAGCGCATTCCAGACCTCTGCACTCTGTACGTAGCGCATTCCAGACCCCTGCACTCTGTACGTAGCGCATTCCTGACTCCTGCACTCTGCACGTAGCGCACTCCTGACCCCTGCACTCTGTACGTAGCGCATTCCAGACCCCTGCACTCTGTACATAGCGCATTCCTGACCCCTGCACTCTGTACGTAGCGCATTCCTGACTCCTGCACTCTGTACGTAGTGCATTCCTGACTCCTGCACTCTGTACGTAGCGCATTCCTGACCCCTGCACTCTGTACATAGCGCATTCCAGACCCCTGCACTATGTACGTAGCGCATTCCTGACCCCTGCACTCTGTACGTAGCGCATTCCAGACCTCTGCACTCTGTACGTAGCGCAGTCCTGACCCCTGCACTCTGTACGTAGCGCACTCCTGACCCCTGCACTCTGTACGTAGTGCATTCCAGACCCCTGCACTCTGTACGTAGCACATTCCTGACCCCTGCACTCTGTACGTAGCGCATTCCAGACCTCTGCACTCTGTACGTAGCGCATTCCTGACTCCTGCACTCTGTACGTAGCGCACTCCTGACCCCTGCACTCTGAGTATATACATAGTCCTATAGATACAACCGGCCCTTCGAGGGCAACCATACTGCTGATGCGGCCCCCAATGAATTTGAGTTTGACACCATTGGGTTAAGGCATCCCCCCACACATGTTTTTTAGAGGTGTATTTTCAAAATTGCTCTTAAAGCTGCCCGAAGACTCTCTCCCTGTTGTGTGAAATTGAAAAAAAAAAAAAAATCTGCATTAGTACATGTCCCTCATGGCAGTGCCCAGCTTCCCATGCCTTTTTTGGGATATTAGCCTACCTATTAGCCCTAAAAATGGTTAGAATTAATCATGGGATTTGCACTTCCCATAGACTTCATTTATATTTGATTCTAAGTTTGGGTTTGCCAATATTCAAACAAACCCTTGATAAATCACAGTAGATATCAAACACAAAATCTCCTGCGCTTGAGAGTGGGCCCAGAGATACCAGTTAACTATATTCTAGGGCTGGGGAAAAATCAATTTAAATCTTGAATCAAGTTGAGAGGTCAAATCGATTCAAGATTTAAGCAAATCGATTTTTTTTTTCTTCACCGCGCCGGTCCTGAGGAGCTGCATGCAGGAGTTTTTAGGCGAGGCCGCGGCTTCGGCCTAGTCCGCGAGGCCGGACGCCGTGGACTAGGCCGAAGCCGCAGCCTCGCCTAAAAACTCCTGCCCGCAACTCCTCAGGAATGGCGCGGTGAAAAAAAAAACTTGATTTGAATCGTGAATCAAGTTGTTTTTTTTTTAATCGCAAATTTTTATTTTTTTTAGAAAATCACCCAGCCCTACTATATTCCCATCCTGGCTTTCAGGGATAAGTCTCACCTTGCTGCCCTCATTAGACTGAAGAGGTCTGAAAACACTAAAACCATAAAGCAAAACAGAGAGTACACCGGCCTAGTGCATTATCCTTAAAACATAACTTTATTATAGTATTACTATACCCAGGACCCTGCAGTCACTATATCTGGTCTCCCACAGAACACAGAACATGGAAATGCAATTATTTTAGTAAATATAAACTGCTTAAATACATTAGCCGTCTTGTGACTTCTATCAGTTTCTGAGTAAAAAAACCTGTAGGAGGAGTTTCCATTCTCCTCTGACTATCCTATGAGGTTCCAGGACCTCTGACCTTCTGTCTGGACAGCGCTGATTGGCCTGTGCTGATCACATGCACTCTCCCTAGAAAAAAAACAAAACTCTGTAGCAATACACACCAAACTGAGCATGTGCAGAGCGCCCCCTAGCCTCTGTTCTATTAGGAGATGGATTGGGGACAGTGGAAAAAGGGGAGGATCAGAGGAGACAGGATCAAACAGCTTTTTTCACACAATGCAAAGGATTAACCCCTAAGTTCCACAGTATAACAAGCATGCTTTTTACTGCGTATACAGACCGATTTTACTGCTGTGGGATAAGTAACACTTTAATGTAAAGGTGGTAAGTATTATACTCACAGAATGACAAATGCATCAAAGTTTATCAAATAGAAAGAGCACCATCCAGTCCACAATACATCATAACAGGTGACAGGACAATTCGAGATCCAACAGCCTAACGCGTTTCAAGGACTTGCCTTTTCCCCTGATGTGTATCATGGACTGGATGGTGCTCTTTCTATTTGATGAGCTTTGATGCATTTGTCATTTGGTGTGTATAATACTCACCACCTTTACATTAAATAAAGTTATGTTTTGAGAACAATGCACAGGGTCGGTGCGCTCTCTTTATGGTTCCTTGAGAAATCAAACTCACCGAAGCTGCATTTTTCACACCAGTTTAGCAGAGTTTGGTGCTGGGGGGGGGGGAGGGGGGGGTTGTTCATTTCATTGGCCAGAATTTTAATTTATTCTGTCTATGAAAATGAATAAACAAAGTACTAATTACGCCCGGTGTTTTGGCACGTTTAGAAGCAATTAGCATCGTCTAGCATTTTTTTCTGCCAAAACTCTGCTGTTCCTGGATGTTTTTTTCCCCTAAACTCTCCTGCCACAAAATACTGCATACAAGCCTATGTGTGCATGGACACATCCCATAGAGCAGGGGTCTCCAAACCGCGGCCCGAGGGCCAGATGTGGCCCTTTCCTAGCCTTTTCCTGGCCCTTTGGGCACCTATTCCTCCCAATGACACCAGCAATGAGGCACCATTTCTTCCACCGATACCAATGATGGGGCACTACTCCTACTAATACCAATAATGGGGCACTACTCCTCCTACTAATACCAATGATGGGGCACAACTCCCATGAATACCAAAAATCGGGCACTCCTCCCCCTACTGATACCAATAATGGGGCACTACTCCTCCTACCAATAATGGGGTACTACTCCTCTTTATACCAATAATGGGGCACTACTCCTCCTACTTATACCAATAATCGGGCACTCCTCCTCCTACTAGTTCCAATAATGGGGCACTACTCCTCTTACTTATACTAATAATGAGGCACTACTCCTCCTACCACTACCAATAATGGGATCCTACTCCTACTTATACCAATAATGGGGCACTACTCCTCCTACCAATACCAATAATGGGGTACTACTCCTACTTATACCAATAATGGGGCACTACTCCTCCTACTTACACCAATAATGAGGAACTACTCCTACTAACACCAATAATGGGGCACTACTCTTCCTACTAATATCAATAATGGGGCACTCCTCCTACTAATACCAATAATGGGGCACTACTCCTCGTACTTATACCAATAATGAGGAACTACAACTCCTACTAATACCAATAATGGAGCACTCCTACTAATACCAATAATGGGGCACTACTTCTCCAACTAATACCAATAATGGAGCACTCCTCCTCCTACTAATACCAATAATGGGGCACTCCTCCTCCTACTAATACCAATAATGGGGCACTCCTCCTCCTACTAATACCAATAATAGGGCACTCCTCCTCCTACTAATACCAATAATAGGGCACTCCTCCTCCTACTAATACCAATAGTGGGGTGCTACTCCTCCTACTGATACCAATAGTGGGGTGCTACTCCTCCTACTGATACCAATAATGGGGCACTCCTCCTCCTACTAATACCAATAATGGGGCACTCCTCCTCCTACTAATACCAATAATAGGGCACTCCTCCTCCTACTAATACCAATAATAGGGCACTCCTCCTCCTACTAATACCAATAGTGGGGTGCTACTCCTCCTACTGATACCAATAGTGGGGTGCTACTCCTCCTACTGATACCAATAATGGGGCACTCCTCCTCCTACTAATACCAATAATAGGGCACTCCTCCTCCTACTAATACCAATAGTGGGGTGCTACTCCTCCTACTGATACCAATAGTGGGGTGCTACTCCTCCTACTGATACCAATAATGGGGCACTCCTCCTCCTACTAATACCAATAATGGGGCACTCCTCCTACTAATACCAATAATGGGGCACTCCTCCTACTAATACCAATAATGGGGCACTCCTCCTCCTACTGACCACCAAACCTGAGGCCATATTTATTCTCACTAATGCTGGGCCCGGGACATTTTCTACCCCCACTGGCCAGAATCCGACCCTCCTAAAGTCTGAAGAACATTAGATTGGCCCTTTGCTTGAAAAGTTTGGAGACCCCTGCTGTAGAATAACATGCCGGGGAGTTTAGTGGCAGAAAAACGCCAGATGCCCCTGTAAAACCGTCCAGTGTTCATGATGCCTGAGTTTGCAGTAAATATACTAACCACAGGCGCGCGCACAGGGTGTGCCAGGTACGCCTGGGCACACTCTAATCACCACATGTAGTGCATATTTGCCCTGTTTGGGCCCCTATTTCATCAAATTAAACAAAAAAAAAAAAAACATGTTTTTTCTTTTTTCTGCTAAAAAAATTGTAAAAAAAAATATAAAAAAAAAATTAAATTGTAAAAAATACCCTACTGACACCAATCTCTGCCCTTATGACACCATCCACTGCTCTGCAGACACCGTCAGTATATATATATACACACACACACATACAGTATTGCCCCGTACGCACGGTCGGACTTTGTTCGGACATTCCGACAACAAAATCCTAGGATTTTTTCTGACGGATGTTGGCTCAAACTTGTCTTGCATACACACGGTCGCACAAAGTTGTCGGAAAATCCGATCATTCTGAACGCGGTGACGTAAAACACGTACGTCGGAACTATAAACAGGGCAGTGGCGGTTAGCTTTCATCTCTTTATTTATTCTGAGCATGCGTGGCACTTTGTCCGTTGGATTTGTGTACACACGATCGGAATTTCCAACAACGGATTTTGTTGTCGGAAAATTTTATATCCTGCTGTCCAACTTTGTGTGTCGGAAAATCCGATGGAAAATGTGTGATGGAGCCTACACACGGTCGGAATTTCCGACAACACGCTCCGATCGGACATTTTCCAGCGGAAAATCCGACCGTGTGTACGGGGCATATGTGTTTGAACCTTTGGTGCCCAGCTCACCTATAATACTAAGTCAAAGTCAAACTATTTACAACATGTTATGGACTTTAGTCAGATAAATCCGCAGTGTGCACATGTCACCAGCCATTTACTGCAGTATATACTGATTATAAACAGTGTCATTTCCCCCCTTGTGGGGGGACACATACAGTGAGTTTTGAGATCTGGGAAGAGTATGGGGGGGGGGGGGATAAGGAACACTAATTAACTTTTTTGTTAGCAATACTGAAAAAAATGTTTGATTACAATTTATATAATACTAAACTGTATTATGGCTTACATATGTGCATGTAGTTCTGCTTTAACCCTGGTTCACACTGAATGCGACTTTGAAATCATGCACATGAAGCAGCGCGATTTCAAAGTCGCAGGTCAGTTCGCTTTCAGGTGCCACTTGCCTGACAGCTGTGCGACTTCATGTACAGATGTCTATGCAAGTCGCACCCGATATGGCAAAAAATAGCGCAGGAACCTTTTTTCCAAATCGTTGCGGCACCGCAAAGTCGGAGTCGTACAGATTTGAACAGTGCCAACAATAGGGTGCGACTTGTCATGCGATTGGAAACGGTCAAATAGCATGACAGGTTGCACCGCTGTGAACGGGGGGGCTTTAAGACCAATCCAAGTATGGAGGAAAAAAAAATAGCAAAAAAATAGCAAAAAACCCCTGCAGTGAGACCTCCCCCCCTCTAGGGGAACTGAAGAGGATGTAATACTTAACCACCTAAAGACCAGCGCACGCCGATATACATCGGCAGGATGGCACGGCTGGGCAAAGTAACGTACCGTACTTTAATCTCTCCGCCGTGCGCGCCTGCCGCGAGCTCCATGACCGTGCCCGCGGGACCCGCAGACTCGATGTCCGCCGGGTGCCCGCAATCATGTCACTTGGCTGAAGAACGGGGAGATGCTAGCGTAAACACAGCATCTCCCCGTTCTGCCTAGTGACAGGACACTGATCACAGCTCCCTCTCATCGGGAGCAGCGATCAGTGTCGTGTCACTGCTAGCCCCTCCCCCCCACAGTTAGAATCACTCCCCAGGACACACTTCCCCGCCCCCTAGTGGTCAACCCCTTCACTGCCAGTGACATTTATGCAGTACTCTATTGGCATTTACCATTGGGAGCTTATATCATATTGCTTCACCAGTCTCATTATCTAGCGCGACTTTTTGTCTTTTCGTTTCTGTTTAGTGTCGTATTACACTTTTAGTCGCAGCTCATTCCTTTTTACACTTTTTAGCGCAATTTTTCCCTTTTGCATTTGCACAGTAATCAGTGCATTTTTATATATAGCAGTGATCGCTGTATTAATGCCAATGGTCCCAAAAATGTGTCAACATTGTCCGATGTGTCCGCCATAATGTCGAAGTCACGATATAAATCGCTGATCGCCGCCATTACTAATAAAAAAAAAAAATATTAATTAAAAATGCCATAAAACTATCCCCTATTTTGTAGATGCTATAACTTTTGCACAAACCAATCAATAAACGCTTATTGCGAATTTTTTTTTTTTTTTTTACCAAAAATATGTAGAAGAATACGTATCGGCTTAAACTGAGGAAAAAGAATGTTTTTTTTATATATTTTTTGGGGATATTTTTTATAGCAAAAAGTAAAAAATATTGCTTTTTTTAAAAAATCGTCACTCTATTTTTGTTGATAGCGCAAAAAATAAAAACCGCAGAGGTGATCAAATACCACCAAAGAAAGCTCTATTTGTGGGAAAAAAAAGGACGTCAATTTTGTTTGGGAGCCATGTCGCACGACCGCGCAATTGTCAGTTAAAGCGATGCAATGCCGAATCGCGAAAGGCGCCTGGTCATTTGGCAGCCAAATCCTCCAGGGCTGAAGTGGTTAACCCGTGCTTTGTTTTTCTCCATTTCTCCCTAAGGCTCCATTCACACCTATGCATTTTTAGCGCTTTTTGCATTTTGCAGATTTGCACTACAGTCCATTTAACATGGTTTCCTATGGAACACGTTCTATAATGCAAATCTGCAAAATGCAAAAAGCACTAAAAATGCATAGGTGTGAATCCAGCCTAAGGCTGGATTCACACCTATGCATGTTGCTTTTGAGCGTTTTTGGAGGTTTTTTTTCATGCTTGCCGCGTTTTTGAGCCGCGTTTTTGCCGCGTTTTTGCCGCGATTTTGCCGCGATTTTGCCGCGATTTGCGTTTTGCGTTTTTTTTTTTTTTTTTTTTTTTTTTCATTTTTTTTTACAGTCTTACAAAAAAATTACAAAAAAAAAAAAAAAAAAACGGCAAAAACGCACCAAAAACGCATCAAAAACGCATCAAAAACGCTGCAAAAAAGGTGCACTTGCGTTTTTGATGCTTGTCCATTGAAAACCATTACATGCAAAACGCTGCATTTTGCATGAGAAAAAGTCCCCGACCCTTTCCAAAAACGCGGAGATACAAAAAAGCATTGATGTGAACATGTTCCATAGGAACCCATGTTAAAAAATTCCCGTGCATTTCTGCAAAATGCAAAATGCATCAAAAAACGCGCTAGTGTGAATGGGGCCTCACACTGGGCATTCCCTCGCCATCATTGTGTACAATGCAAGGCCATTAATTCTACATTGTACATGAAAGAGGCTGGTGTGCTACCGCAGCCAGGGGCACCTTAGACTAGGTTCACAAGGCTTCACTGCTGGTTTCCCTTAGGCAAGATGGCGGCGCCAGCACCCGAGAATCAATTCAAGAATTGCCTCGAGCGAGTACAGCGCTGGATCCATGGACAGGTAAGTGTCCTAATAGTAAAAGTCAGCAGCTGCCAGCTCAGTGGCGGCCGCTCAAGCAGAGCGCACGGGTGTCGCCCCCACTAATCCATGCGCCCCGGACCCCTAATCTACATGCAGGGCTCCAGACGCATGGAATTGAATGGGGTTTTTTGTGGTTTTTTTTTTTTTATGTACATGATTTGAGTCTAATGCCCCGTACACACGGTCGGATTTTCCGACGAAAAATGTGTGATAGGACCTTGTTGTCGGAAATTCCGACCGTGTGTAGGCTCCATCACACATTTTCCATCAGATTTTCCGACACACAAAGTTTGAGAGCAGGCTATAAAATTTTCCGACAACAAAATCCGTTGTCGGAAATTCCGATCGTGTGTACACAAATCCGACGGACAAAGTGCCACGCATGCTCAGAATAAATAAAGAGATGAAAGCTATTGGCCACTGCCCTCGTTTATAGTCCCGACGTACGTGTTTTACGTCACCGCGTTTAGAACGATCGGATTTTCCGACAACTTTGTGTGACCGTGTGTATGCAAGACAAGTTTGAGCCAACATCCGTCGGAGAAAATCCTAGGATTTTGTTGTCGGAATGTCCGAACAAAGTCCGACCGTGTGTACGGGGCATGAGGCTCTAATTGGCTTAAAAAAAAAAAAAAAAGGGTGGGCTCTGCCCACCCAGTTCTGTGACAATAGCGAATTATTATTCACTATTGTCTTCCTGCGTCTCCTCCTGCCCAATCAGGAATTGGGTCCTGAGACCCGATTGGCCCCGAGGAGAAGCTACTGGATTGGCCGGAGCAGAAGCAGGGAGGAAGAGGAGGAAATGCAGAGGGAAGCCGCCCAGGACCCGGATGGGGGTAAGTGCGAGGCTGGCGGATGGATAGACGGGGGGGGGGGGATGACTGAATGACCGACCAACGTGGGGGGGTGGGCGTGGTGGTTTGTTTGCCGCCCCCTCAAAATATGGACTGGCCGCCACTGTGCCAGCTACTGACTTTTAATATTTTGTGGGTGGGGGCTCCTCTTTAAAGAAACACATCAGCCATAAAATAAAGTCCTATAACCAAGGACTAATGCGGGGAGTTTATGCATAACACTCCCTACAAATCTGTTAATATCTCCCCCTCCCTTTGTGTGAGGGTGGGGCACCTACCTCCGTCTTGTTGATTCTCTTATATGTTGCAAGGAATGTAAACAAATAAAACTTACCTGTGTGTTGCAAGAAAATCAGCCATAAGAATCCCAGAGGAGACATTTCTTTTCCTAGGAGGGTGGAGATTTTCTTCTCATTGTCACGCCTTTCGTCTCTTTATCATTAGCTGAATCAGCTATTCGTGCTATTTTCCAAAATTAGAAATGTAAATCTATATTTAAACACAAGTAAAAAAAGCTTGTAAAAAATAAGGGTTTGCTATCCCGATAGAAGGTAGAAACTAGTTTCTTTCACTTTTGTTTTCTTTCTCCTCCTTCCCCCAGCTCTACTGCACTGAGTTTAGAGCCAATGACATTCCCGGCATAGACAGGATAGAGAATAGACAGGATAGAGAATAGACGGGATAGAGAATAGACGGGATAGAGAATAGACGGGATAGAGAATAGACGGGATAGAGAATAGACGGGATAGAGAATAGACAGGATAGAGAGACATACTACTGAATCCCATCCATTCCATACTAAACACATACTTATCAATATGTAATATTCATTACAATTACAAATCAATGACCGAGAATCACATGTCTTTATTTAGAATATTCATATAAAAAGCAGACCATCATTATTTTGGCATATTTTTGGTTATTAAACGGCAAAAAATATTCTACCCTAATTATATCTACAAAAATATATATCTATAAAGGTGCTGCTACTTCTATAAGCCTGAATACACGACTTGCAAACGCACTATATTACCAAAAGTATTGGTAAGCCTGCCTTTACATGAACTTTTTTTTTTTTCCTCTCCAAAACACAGTTTATTTGTAAGTACAACATATAAGCACGGTTAGGGTGACCACATTTCCAAATTGCCATTCAGGGACACCCCCCCCCCCCCCCACCCGCCCAAAAAAGATGTTTTTTTGATACTTTTTTTTGCCAATTGTTGGGAAAAAAAAGCAAACAGTGGTAACCAGTTTAGACAGGTGGTATGCAATGTGCACCTGCTTTAACTAAGTCACTTAGTGACAATGGCGTACTTTGTACATCACTTACTCCGCAGAACGGAGGGGGATACGGAGGAAGAACGGAGGGGGACAGCAGAACGGAGGGGGATACGGAGGAAGAACGGAGGGGGACAGCAGAACGGAGGGGGACACGGAGGAAGAACGGAGGGGGACATGGAGGGAGAATGGAGGGGGACAGCAGCAGAACGGAGGGGGACAGCAGAATGGAGGGGGACACGGAGGAAAACTGGAGGGGGACAGTAGCAGAACGGAGGGGGACACGGAGGAAGAACGGAGGGGGACAGCAGCATAACGGGGGGGACACGGAGGAAGAACAGAGGGGGACAGCAGCAGAACGGAGGGGGACACGGAGGAAGAACAGAGGGGGACAGCAGCAGAACGGAGGGGGACACGGAGGAAGAATGGAGGGGGACACGGAGGAAGTACGAAGGGGGACAGCAGCAGAATGGAGGGGGACAGCATCAGAACGGAGGGGGACACGGAGGAAGAACGGAGGGGGGACAGCAGAACGGAGGAGGACAGCAGAACGGAGGGGGACACGGAGGAAGAACGGAGGGGGACAGCAGAACGGAGGGGGACACGGAGGAACGAACGGAGGGGGACAGCAGAACGGAGGGGGACAAGGAGGAAGAATGGAGAGCGGCTGCAGGAGTAGTCGGCGGCGGCCCTGGCCGGGACTGGCACTGACTGAACACAGGCTGGATGATCCTTACCACCTGTAAGTGACTGTGGCTCTGTCTGGTGTGGTGTCTGTGGCTGGCTGCTCTCTCTCTCTCTCTCTCGGAGGCGCGCTGCTCAGCCGTAGGGTGTGGGTGCCCACACTGACTGCCCATGTGTCAGCCCTCAGCTGATGTCACTGGTTGCTAGACGCGGGGCGGACCTAGCCTAGCAACCATGCTATGATGTGTCTTGTGTTACTGTGTGTAGTGACAGTGTGTAATGTTATAAGGGTGGCGGGCGGCGGACTGGCGGTGTGTAAATGTTTATAAGGGTGGCGGACTGGCTCAGCTGGCTCGCGGTGTGGTTTTTTTTTTCATTCCGGGACACTGTATTGTCCCGGAATGAAGGTGCCTGGGACATGGGACAAAAATCAGAAAGAAGAAGAAGGGACAATCCCGGGCAATCCGGGACACGTGGGCACCCTAAGCACGGTACATGTCATGTAGTAAAATAGAAGAATACACACATATCACATAAAGGTGACTTATTCTAGGTGTCCTTTCACAATGAAGTCCGTCCTTTCTATATTAACAAAACATACTTATCAGATTTAATGTTTCTACGCTAAAGAATCTCCAGAACATTCAACAGTCCATAATATAATATGGTGTATTTCTTGTCTATGGCCTAGGACACTACTCAACCCCCAATATATGTTCAGGTGAGTAAGTTTACCCATTACAGGTGTCTGGGGTGTCAAGCCACCTATCCCAAACCTTGTTATATTTGACAGGACAACCCCTATGACGGTATATAACTTTCTTGTATGGTAAATTCAGATTTATTTCCCTAATCCAGTCCTGAATAGTTAGGGGGAGCAGTTCGCATCCACAGTTTAGCTACAATTTTCCGTGCGCTAAAAAGGGTTTCGCGCAAGAAGATGGCTAGGAACTTATCTATTGAAACATCTGGGAGCAGGCCTAGTAAGCAGGATTTAGGGTCCAGCTGTAAAGGTGAGCACATATGGTCATGTAGAAATTGTATGATCTGTGTCCAAAAGCTCTGGATCACCGGGCATGACCATAGTAAATGGTAGAATGTGCACGGATAGTCAGCACATCTTGGACAATTTGGGTTATAATTTGTGCGGTATTTGGCTATTCTTGCTGGTGTAAGGTAAGATTTGTGTATGATATACAGTTGAACTTTAATGGCATCCCAGTCTTAAAGCCTCATACACACTATTATGCATAGCTCCCAACTGTCCCTGATTTCGAAGGACTGTCCCTAATTTGGAGCAATGTCCCTCTGTCCCTCTTTCCCCCTCATTTGTCCCTCATTTTGGTCTGATCTATATAGTTGTATAAAAAATTCACTTTTTATCTTTCAAAAAGTGTTTCCCAGTGCTAAACCTTTCCTCCGATTTCTAAATTGCTGCATTTATAAATGTTAAAAGCCAATATAAAGGAATAGAAGTGGAAAAAAGCCCTTGTGGATTTAATTAACCTTTTTTTTTGGTTAATTCTCCTTTAAGGGTGTGTGACAGGGGGGCGTGTCCTATGCCTACATATGTTTTCTAGTAGGTATCCCTCATTCCCATCTCAAAATGTTGGGAGGTATGTATTATGCCCTGTACATACGGTCTGATTTTCCGACGGAAAGTGTTCGATGGGAGCTTGTTGTCGGGAAATCCGACCGTGTGTAGGCTTCATCGGACATTTTCCATAGGAAAATCCGACCGTGTGTACGGGGCATAATACATACCTCCCTACATTTTGAGATGGGAATGAGGGACACCTACTAGCAAACATATGTAGGCATAGGACACACCCTCCTGTCACACCCCTTTAAAGGAGAATTAACCAAAAAAAAAAGGTTAATTAAATCCACAAGGGCTTTTTTCCACTACTATTCCTTTATATTGGCTTTTAACATTTATAAATGTCGTCACACAAAATTTGAGATCTGGATCTCAAATTTTCCGACAACAAGCTCCGTTGTTCCGTTGTCGCAAATTCTGATCATGTGTACACAATTCCGACGCACAGAGTTCCACACATGCTCAGAATCAAGCAGAAGAGCCGCACTGGCTACTGAACTTCATTTTGCTCAGCTCGTCGTACGTGTTGTACCTCACCGCGTTCTTGACGTTCGGAATTTCCGACCAACTTTGTGTGACCGTGCAAGACAAGTTTGAGCCAATCATCCATCAGAAAAAAAACATGGATTTCGGAATGTGCGATCGTGTGTACAGAGCATTAGTTTTTCTGCAGATTTTTGTCTTCAGATTTACCAAAATGTAGTGCAAGGGCCTGCCTGATTGCATGCAAATTGAAACCGTAGTGCCCCGTACACACGATAGGATTTTCCGACAACAAAATCCATGAATTTTTTCCGACAGATGTTGGCTCAAACTTGTCTTGCATACACACGGTCACACAAATCTTGTCGGAAATTCTGAACGTCAAGAACGCGGAAACACGAAAATAAACCAGAAGGACACAGGGGTCACACGTATTTGACATCATTTCAGATACATAGCTACGCACACCGGAAGGTTTTTCCAGAATCGTACGACAAAAATCTTACTTTTCGTAGAGCACTGTTGTATTCGATATTAGTTTTATGCAACAGAATGCGAACGATACGTCGTACGATAATCAGAACATGTGTACGAGGCATAAGGCCTATACACACGATCCGATTGTTGGCAGGGGATTGTCTGTTGACATTCTGTTGTCCTAAAATCTGACCGTTAGTATGCTCCTTTTGACAAATGCTGTCCAACTTTTGTTGGATGACATGCTAGTAAATTTTGGGTGGACAACGGTTTGTTGTCAGATTTTCTGATGGTCAGTACACAAATCTGTCACACAAAAGTCAAAAAATCAAACACGCATGCTCAGAATCAATGCTCAACACGAATTTAGCAGAAGGGGCCCAAAAGGGTGGCGCTCAGGAGCTCAAATTCCTCGTAGTACATCACTACGTTCGTGTTTGTTGCATGAAAATTGTGTACTGTTATGCTACGTACACACGGTCGGACTTTCCGGCGGACTTGGTCCGGCACACTTTCTGACGGACTTTGTCCGCCAGGTGCGCCGGACTTTAAAACGGATGGACTTGCCCACACACGACCGGACTTTTCCGGCGGGCTAAGTCCGCCCGTCTTTCCGACGGACTTTCGCCGGAGGTACGGCGGACTTTCAGAATGAACGGACTTGCCCACACACGGACAAGTCCGTTCATTTTGAACGTGACTCATGTGCGACGGGACTAGAAAAGGAAATCAATCTTGCCGCTTTTATCGGCAAGATTGACACCTTGCGAGCCCTGTCGCGGGGCATACCAGGCCCTTAGGTCTGGTATAGATTATAAAGGGGAACCCCCTACGCCGAAAAAAACGGCGTGGGGTTCCCCCAAAGATCCATACCAGACCCCGATCCGAGCATGCAGCCCGGCCGGTCAGGAAAGGGGGTGGGGACGAGCGAGCGCCCCCCCCCCTCCTAAACCGTACCAGGCCGCATGCCCTCAACATGGGGGGGGTGCTTTGAGGGAGGGGAGCGCCCTGCGGGGCCCCCCACCCCAAAGCACCTTTTCTCCATGTTGATGAGGACAAGGGCCTCTTCCCGACAACCCTGGCCGTTGGTTGTCGGGGTCTGCGGGCGGGGGGGCTTATCGGAATCCGGGAGCCCCCTTTAATAAGAGGGCCCCCAGATCCCGCCCCCCCACCCTATGTGAATGAGTATGGGGTACATGGTACCCCTACCCATTCACCTAGGGAAAAAGTGTCAATAATAAAACACACTACACAGGTTTTTAAAATAATTTATTAAACAGCTCCGGGGGGTCTTCCTCCAGCTTCGGGGGTTCCTCCGGTTCCTCTTCTCCCGGCGTCCGGTTGGTTCTTCTCCGCTCTCTTCTCCCGGTGTTCCAGTTCTTCGGCCGGCTCCTCTGCTGTCTTCAGGTAGCTCTCTTGCCAGCAGAGGTCCGGGCTTCTGGGCTTCTTGGCTTCTTCCCTCTTCTCTTCTCCAGATGTTGACACGACGCTCTCTCCGGCTGGACTGCTCTCTGAGGGCTCCGTTGTGACTTATATAGGCGGAGACCCCGCCCCCTAATGATGTCACAGTCCCTGGGCATGCTGGGACTGTGACGTTTTAGGGGCCGTGGTCACCGGGCGATATTGACCACGCCCCCTAATGATGTCACAGTCCCAGCATGCGCCTACACACGGGCGGATTGTCCGGCACACTCTGGTCCGCCGGACCAAGTCCGCCGGAAAGTCCGACCGTGTGTACGCGGCATTAGTATGCAAGACAAACTCCTGGCACACGCCCTTTTGACAAAAATCAGACACTCGGTTGGCCAACAATCGTATCGTGTGTACGAGGCTTAAGTCTATAGGAAGAGCTCTAATTCATCCCAAAGGTTTTCTATCGGGTTGAGGTCAGGGCTCTGTGCAGGCCAGTCAAGTTCCTCCACCCCAAACTCGCTCATCCATGTCTTTTTGGACCTTGCTTTGTGCACTGATGCAGTCATGTTGGAACAGGAAGGGGCCATCTCCAAACTGTTCCCACAAAGTTGGGAGCATGAAATTGTCCGCCTTAAGAGTTCCCTTCACTGGAACTAAGGGGCCAAGCCTAACCCTTGAAAAACAACCCCACACCATAATCCCCCCTCCACCAAATGATTTTGACCAGTGCACAAAGCAAGGTCCATTAAGACATGGACGAGCAAGTGTTGGGTGGAGGAACTTAACTGGCCTGCACAAAGTCCTGACCTCAACCCGATAGAACACCTTTGGGATGAATTAGAGCGAAGACTGTGAGCCAGGCCTTCTCATCCAACATCAGTGCCTGACCTCACAAATGCACTTCTGCAAGAATGGTCAAACACTCCCATAGACACACTCCTAAACCTTGTGGACAGTCTTCCCAGAAGAGTTAAAGCTGTTATAGCTGCAAAGGGTGGGCCAACTCAATATTGAACTCTACAGACTAAGACTGGGATGCTATTAAAGTTCATGTGTGTGTAAAGGCAGGCGTCCCAATACTTTTGGTAATATAGTGTATAGAAAAGAAATAAGTACGCAACCTCTTATCCAATGCTTGTGTTATAATGAATAGCATAAATTTGAACCATCAAGATTCTGAATACCAAAACAGTATAGATTATAAAATCAATCCTAACTTATTCAATCCACAGTAGGAAAAGTTAAAGTCCAATTGATTTATCCGTGCTCTTAAATAAACAGTGCTCCATAGACAAGTGCTCAGCAAGGTGCCTTCCTCATATATACACACACCTCTTACCAGAAGGATTGGATCTCAAATTATAGAGATCTAACTAAATTCCAACCTCCAGAGATATTCCACAAAATCCGGCTCCACCCGACGTGCTTCCCTATAACAGGCATCGACTGAGAACAGAGCCTCTGTTCCCAGTCGATGCCTGTTATGGGGAAATGCATCGGGTGGAGCCGGATTGGTGACGTCACTACGCAGGAGCCTGCTGGCAAGGCCCGTGACCGCGTTGTATATTTTTCTCTACTGCTTCTGATCTGTTTTTAATATGTACTGTAAGTGCAATGATACATTTTAAATAAATGATGGTTTTATATACTGCATTATGAAGCTTCTTCAATCCGTTATCCTCTATATATGAGAGAATCCATAGTGACACGTCTTGCATGGATCCAGTGGATACTTTGGACATATTGTAACAGTGGAGCTGTGATCATACACAGAGGGAGTGTTCTTAAATACCTCTGGAGGTTGTAATGGAGTGAGTTAGATCTCTATAATTTGGGATCCAATCCTTCTGGTAAGAGGCGTGTGTATATGTGGGGAAGGCACCTTACTGAGCACTTGTCTATGAAGCACTGATTATTTAAGAGCACGGATAAATCAATTGGACTTTCACTTTTCTTACTGTGGACTGAATATGTTTGCAATGATTTTAGGTCTAGGAAACACAACATTTCAGATGAATGTTGTTCAAAGTGAAAACAATCTGTACAGACCTCCAAACCTGGCACCCAAAGTGCTTCTACTGGTTTGGGCGTGTTGCTATTTGTAAAATGACCATTCTACCAAGAGTTCTCTATTTATTTAGAAACATACCAATAATAATTCTACAGAGTTTCTTTAAAACCCTGAATTCAACTCAAATGAAATTTATATGGGCCCACAAAAAACCCAGAGTCCGATTCACCTTACTCACACAACCCAAAGAAAGAGGAGGGATGGGCATTCCGGACTTCCGAACTTACTATTTAGCCTCACATGTTACCAGGACAGTTGACTGGCACTGCCATCACAAACTTAAAGATTGGGTAGAGCTGGAAGAGGTGCTAAGTCATACCTCCATCAGGTTCTCTCCATGGATCCCATGGACAAGCCATTCGGCAGCCATGAAATCACACCCCCTTAAAGGCACCACTTTAGCAATTTTCCATAAACGAACTAGACTCACAAACTTCTCTTCTCAACTAAGCCCACTCACCCCATTGCAGAATAACCCTGATTTCCTGCCGGGAATGGGAAACCATTCTTTACGATCCAATAACGCAAACAAACCCCTACTAGCTATGCAATGTTTCCATAATCAAGAGTTCAAAGACTACACAGACATTAAAGGAGAAAACCACCTCCCAGATCTGCCTTTGTGGACATATTTTCAATGCCGCAGCTACCTTAACCAAACAACAAAAAAAACTAACTTCAGTAGACCACTGACAGAAATAGAATTAGTTTGCAATGAAAAGGAACCTATCCCCAAAGCGACTTCACTTGCTTACAGATCGATTCAGAATGGAGGCGATGCAGTTGGGAACGGACTCAGAGAGAGCTGGTCATTAGCATTAGGTGGCTCACTTTCGGATACACAATGGAGAAAAGCATGCATTTTTGCTCATAAATGCTGTCTGAGCACAAGAATTCAGGAAACAGCATATAAGCTGCTTACTCAATGGTATGCCACACCAGTAAAGTTACATTCTTGGTTTCACGATTATCCAGACACTTGCTGGCGTTGTCATAACGATAGGTGCTCATTACTACACATATGGTGGCAATGCCCTGTGCTGAAACCTTTCTGGTCAGAGGTCAGGGAGAAGGTGTTTTTGATCACAGAGACAAAACTTTCACTAGACGCGGCGAGCTGTCTCCTCCATGTCACAGAATTTCCCATTAAAAAATACAAGCATTCGCTCTCCAAACACCTATTGAATGCTGCAAAAGCGCTTATTCCACTTTATTGGAAGTCTACAAAAATCCCAACCATTCAGGATTGGCTTTGTAAAATATCTGAGATATGTGAGATGGAGGAGACCATTGCCCAGGCAGGTGACAACGTGGAACGCTTCCACAAGACCTGGTCACCCTGGTTCTTATACAAATACTCTCAGGTATATTCAATCTATTAAATTCACACTAAGACCGTATGCCTTTACATGTATGCTCTCTATAGAGGACTTATTTACTCAACAGGTTTAGAAAATGGATTCTGATGTTCACCTTTGTCTGAATGATTGATACGATAAAACCTACTCTGGAAAATATCAAATAAGATTGGCGATCTATTGGTTGACCCAAACTTGCTATCTATACACTACTACTTTCTTTCTAACCTTTCTCTTTCCAAATTATTTCTTTCCCCCTTTCTTGAAGACAACCCTTATAATACGAGGTTCTTTGATACATTTTAAATGTGTTAACATACACAGAAGCTAAGATTTCAAAGTAGACAATAATTTACTACAATAAAATATTAATACAGCTAACTATAAGTTTACTTGCATATTTAATTTGTGTATTCTCATTGAGTGGAGCTGCGACTCCACAGTTGTATTTTTCTTACCTCAATAAACTTTGATGTTAAAAAAAAAAAAAGAATGTTGTTCAACGTTACTTTTGCTTTTAACATTCAAATTTAAAATAAATGGACTCTCCCAAACAAAAAACACATTTTGTCAAAAAAGAATGGCGGATCCCGACTTCCTAAGTTGGTATGACGCTCTGCCTGGACTGATTCCTGTGACGTCAGTGGAGAGTGGACTTCAAACCGCTCTCCACTGAAGATGGGTCACAGGAGTGCAAAACGAATTGCACTCCTGCGACCCTTAGGAAAAGCCCAGCCTAAAAAGCTCAGGCTGGAATTCTCCTTTAAGCCTGAACATCGCCTGTTGCCCAGTCAGCAAACACCTGAATTTGCGGGGCGTCCAACAGGATGTTCATACACTGAGTGCCCCACAATGCAGTGCGTGCCACACAGTGCAGTCTAGGGTGCTGATTGGCTGAAGCAATGTACCTGGCCACTGGTCAGGTGCAGGGCTTTGCCCAATCAGGGTACAGAGCACTGTCAGAGCCATGATTGGATAAAGTCATAATGACCTTACCCAATCATGGCTCAGAGATCATAGTCCCACCCCACACTATAAAAGGTTCCTTAGCACTGGAACCTTTTGCAATGTGTTGTTGGAGATATATATAGCAGTGCTCAATTTGCTACTAGCGAGTAAGTATTGTTTTTTGACTTATGCCTCGGACTTTGTTCGGACATTCCGACAACAAAATCCTAGGATTTTTTCCGACGAAAGTTGGTTCAAACTTGTCTTGCATACACACGGTCACACAAAGTTGTCGGAAAATCCGATCATTCTGAACGCGGTGACATAAAACCCGTACGTCGGGACTATCAACGGGGCAGTGGCCAATAGCTTTCATCTCTTTATTTATTCTGAGCATGCGTGGCACTTTGTCCGTCGGATTTGTGTACACACGATCGGAATTTCCGACAACGGATTTTGTTGTCGGAAAATTTTATAGCCTGCTCTCAAACTTTGTGTGTCGGAAAATCCGATGGAAAATGTGTGATGGAGCCTACACACGGTCGAAATTTCCGACAACAAGGTCCTATCACACATTTTCCGTCGGAAAATCCAACCGTGTGTACGGGGCATTAGAGTGTACAGTATTAGTGTAGTGTGAGTATAGTGTTTGAGTATAGTG
The DNA here is from genome assembly GCF_042186555.1 of Aquarana catesbeiana. Lineage (NCBI taxonomy): Eukaryota > Metazoa > Chordata > Amphibia > Anura > Ranidae > Aquarana > Aquarana catesbeiana. The sequence continues at coordinate 69,155,334 of NC_133329.1, read as the reverse complement.
TGTTAGTATAGTGTAAGTATACAGTAGTGTAGTGTGTCCGTATAGTATGTCAGTATACAGTGAGTATAGTGTAGTGTCAGTTTAGTACATTAGTGTAGTGCAGTATTTAACACAGCATTACATAATATTTAGTGCTGTATACAGTGCTATATACCTTTTTTTTTTGGCTGCTGCATTTTTTTTGTCCCCTGCCTTTTTTTTAAATTTTCAGCCGCATTTCTTCTGACAGCGACGCTGTTGTTTCCCCTTTTTTATTTATTATAGTTTTTACATTTCTGTCAGTGGCAGTCCTCGATTTGAATTGGTTGTATACCCGCACTGAAATTTTTATAAAAAAAACAAAAACAAAACGTAAGGCAAAGGCATAATGAGCTAGTATGCAGCGCATACTAGCTCATTATGAAATACTCACCTTAGAACGAGGCCTCAGCATCTAATCCCGGTCCACACCGAGGGAGCTGACACATTCCCTTGGCGTGCCCTCCGTGTTCGCAGCTCCGGCGCTGTGAGTGGCCAGGGACGCAATTACGTCACTCCTGCGCATGCGCACGGAAGTCTTATTCCTGGCAAGCCGGGCCTTCACAGCGCATGCGCCGCTGACGTCAGCGGATACATGCAAAGTAATCAGCTCCTAAACCGTATAGGTTTAGGAGATATTCATTTTACCTACAGGTAAGCCTTATTATAGGCTTACCTGTAGGTAAAAATGACAAATAAGGGTATACAACCGCTTTAACCACTTGCCCACCGCACTATAGCCGAATGACAGCTACAGTGCGGCTCCATAACTCTGGGAGGGCATACACTTACGTCCTCCCAGAGTCTTGCTCCCATGCGCCCCCTGGGGCACACACACGGGAACATCTGTGCTCGCCGGGTTCACGGGACGCGGCGCAGCACGGATCGCGGTAAAAGGCCATTGACAGTGGCCCTTTACCACGTGATCGCTCCGTCCAATGACGGAGCGATCACAAATGTCAACAAACCAGGGTCAAAGAAAGTTGAAAGCTCTCCTCTCCTCACACCGATACAGCGTAAGAGGAGAGGAGAGATCGCGTGACAAACTGTGAGTTCATAGTATATTTAGCAGTGCCCAGCAGTGCCCAACAGTGCTACATCAGTGCCCAACAGTGCTACATCAGTGCCATCTGTGCCACATCAGTTCCATCTGTGCCACATCAGTGCCATCTGTGCCACATCTGTGCCATCTCTGTGCTAATCAGTGCCATCAGAACCACACCAGAGCCACACCAGTGTCCATCAGTGCCACCTGTGCACCAGTGCCACCTGTGCCCATCAGTGCCACCTGTGCCCATCAGTGCTCATCTGCGCCTCTGCAGTGCCACATCAGTGCCGCCCTTGCCCACCAGTGCTGCCTGTGCCACCTCTGTGCTAATCAGTGCTACCAGAGCCACACCAGTGCAACCAGAGCTACACCAGTGCCGCTACAGTGCACACCAGTGCCACACCAGTCCCACCTGTGCCACACCAGTGCTACCTGTGCCCATCAGTGCCACCTGTGCCCATCAGTGCTCATCTGTGCCTCTGCGGTGCCACCTGGGCCCACCAGTGCCACCTGTGCCCACCAGTGCTGCCTGTGCCCACCAGTGCCACCACAGTGCAATCAGTGCCACTACACAGTACAATCAGTGCCACTACACAGTACAATCAGTGCCACTACAGTGCCAATTGGTGCCACTACTTTGCCAATCGGTTCCATCTGTGCCACTACCGTGCCATAAGTGCAACTCAGTGCCACTACAGTGCCCGATAGTGCACATCAGTACTCTGCAGTGCAGCCTCACCAGCCACCAGTATGGCAAAAAATATTTTACCAGTGAGGAGGCCTACCATCATCTAAGCATGACCGATGAGAGCAGCGGGGAGCTCTCTGAGTCTCAGTCTGATTCGGATTCAGCCTATGAACCCTTGACAAACAGTGGGTCTGATACAGCATTGGAAGAGGAACGTGTGCCCATGAAAAGAAGGCGTTCTGGCGTGGAGCAGCAGCCTACTACCAGCAGCGCAGGGCCATCAACCTCGAGCGCAGGGCCATCCACCTAAAGCGCAGTACCACTGCAACAAAGGCCAAGCACCAGTAGGGTGTCATCTCAGCCCCAAAGGGATAGGGGCCATGCCAGCCTTCCCTATGCCCTTCAAAACCCCCTGTGGCTTCCCACCAAATTCCGGAGCAGCAAACATCCCCCCTTTCACCACCCAGCCAGGTGTCCAGGTGAACACCAATGATTTTGCCATGCTTGATTTTTTTCATTTGATTTTCACCGAAGACTTACTATCGTCCATTGTGGCCCAGTGCAACCTCTATGCACAGCAGCACATAGTAAGCAACCCTGGTTCTAGTTACGCCCGTCCCTTTGAGTAGAGAGAACTTACCTTAGAGGAATTCAAAATTTTTTTAGGCCTAACTTTTAATATGGGACTCACAAAAAAAACAAATTGTACTCCTATTGGTCTACCAACCCCATCCACCACATGCCACTCTTCTCAACCATCATGCCAAGATCAAGATACCTTATGATTATGCAGTTCCTCCACTATAATGACAACACCCAGTGCCCTCCCCGAAATGACCCAGCTTTTGACAAATTATTTAAAATTTGGGCACTCCTAAATCATTTCTCTGAAAATTTCCCCCAGTTATATACCCCCCGAACAGTATATCTCCGTGGATGAGTCCCTTATAAAATTCTCAGGCAGGCTGGGCATCAAACAATTTATCCCCAGCAAAAAGGCCCCATATGGGTTAAAATGTACAAACTTCGTGACTGAGCAACGGGGTACATCTACTTCTTCCTGGTGTATGAAGGGAAGGACTCCCAACTGCATCCCCCTGAATGCCCAGAGTATATTGGAGCCAGTGGAAGAGTTGGCTGGGAGCTTGTCTATCCACTCCTTGGAAAGGGATACAATCTTTATGTGGATAATTTTTATACGAGCATGCCCCTCTTCCGCAACCTTCACCGGAGGCACATCCCAGCATGTGGTACAGTAAGAGCCAATAGAAGGGGCTTCCCGCAAAAACTCGTCAATGAAAGGCTACGACGAGGGAGATGGCATATTTGTGGAACCAGGAGCTATTGGCTGTCAAGTGGAGGGACAGATGAAACGTCCACATGCTCACGACAATCCATAATGACACCTACGTGGAAGTCTGCAGAAGAAATGGCCCAATCCAGAAACCTGCTTGTATCTATGACTATAATTTGTTTATGAGGGAGTGGACTTCAATGATCAGATGATTAAACCCTACCTTCCCACAAGAAAATCCCGTCATTGGTATAAAAAAGTGTCCATTTATTTTTTCAGTTTGGCCATGTATAACACATGTTATTTACAAAAAATCTACCGAGACCCCCGTATCCTATCTTCACTACCAGGAACAAGTAATCTCCGCACTTTTGTACCCTGAAAGCCCACCAGAAAATATTTGCTCTGATTCCGTGAGCAGACTCTAGGAACGCCACTTTCCTGAGAAAACCCCCCCCCGTGAAACAGGCCACAGACGTCAGAAGAAATGCTGGGTGTGCTTCAGAAGAGGAGTTAGAAGAGACACCACGTATTATTGTCCCCGATGTCCTTCCCAACCAGGCCTCTGTATAGGTGAATGTTTCCTCCGTTACCATACTTCTCTACATTATTAGGGAAGTATGGTAAATGTAATTCTCATTTCCTGTCATTTTCCTCCACACCCCATATGCCACTGCACTGAACCTGACTTACCTCAGCCTTGTCTGGAACTGACCCTGGCCTGTTATATGACCAAGCTTCTGCCTAACACTAAAACTGTACCTACCTCTGCCTTCTCCGGAACTGACCCTGGCCTGTTATACGACCAAGCTTCTGCCTAACGCTAAACTGTACTTACCTCTGCCTGCTCTGGAACTGACCCTGGACTGTTTAACCACATTTTTTGCCTGCCTCTTGGACTGATCATTTACCCTGCTATGCTAGTGGGAACACAGGGATCTCACATATGTGAGGGGCTCCAGAAATGTTTTTCTGGATGAAGAAAACTAATTTTTTAGTTTTCTCATTCCAGGATTTAGGGTCTGTAGACTCGGAGGCTTCAAAGAGATTTGGGTGGGAGAAGCCTCTACTCCTGTCCCCATTCTTTCCTGGCCTGCTACTTGGACCATGTTCCTGCTTACTACCAGGACCAATATTTTGGCACTGCTGGCAATGTCTCTACTTGCACTGACCTTGGACTGTATATGGACAGTATCCCTGCCTGTACTGGCTATGGACAATATTCCTGCCTGCTGCCTGGACAATTATATTCACTGTCGCTGACCACGTCCCTGCCTGCTGCCTGGATCAGGGCTCTCCTCCTGTGGACAACTGCACTACTAAAACCACAGTTAATCTTTTGTTTACCCTTTGCTCAGCAGAATGTATTTTAAGGTGTAATTCTTGGTATGTTCATGCTATGTGTTAGAAATATGAAGGGCCTTCAAAAATGTGATAGATTGTAAGGAAATTAGATGTGTAATCTATGCTCCTAGAACGCCTGAATGTGCTACTTCAATGTTGGGCCTCTGTATGTGGCCAGGCTGTGTAAAAGTCTCACACATGTGGTATCACCATACTCAGGAGGAGTAGCAGAATATATTTTGGGGTGTCATTTGTGGAATGTACATGCCATGTGAGAGAAATAACCAGTTATAATGACAATTTGGTGTGAAAAAAAAGAAAAATAAATCTTCATTTTGCAAACAATTGTGGGAAAAAAATGACAACTTCAAAAAACTAACCAAGACTCTTACTAAATACCTTGGAATGTTTACTTTTCAAAAAGGGGTCATTTTGTGGGTATTTGTACTTTCCTGGCTTGTTAGGGTCTCAAGAAATGAGACTCAGAAACTCAGTACATCAGGTGTGATCAGATGTGATCAATTTTCAGTGATTGGCACCATAGCTTGTAGACTAAATAATATCCACTAATTTAGGTTATTTTTACCAAAGATGTGTAGCAGTATACATTTTGGCCCAAATGTATGAAGATAAATTACTTATTTGCAAAATTAATAGAAATTAAGAAAAATGCTTTTTTTTTTTACAAAATTTTTGGTCTTTTTTCATTAATAGCACAGAAAATAAAAAACCCAGAAGTGCTCAAATACCACCAAAAGAAAGCTCTATTTGTGTGAAAAAAAGGATGAAAATTTCATATGGGTACAGAGTTGCATGACTGAGTGATTGTCATTCAAAATGTGAGAGCACTGAAAGCTGAAAATTGGTCTGGTTAGGAAGGGGGTTTAAGTGCCCAGTGGTCAAGTGGTTAAAGTTCACCAAACTCCACTTTTCATTCAATAAAATGCATCCAATCACACATTTGCCAGTTTCTATTACATTTGGGTAATAAGCCCCCCCATCATGTCTGGGAGGACAACAAGGAGAGGCAGACGTTCCCATGTCACTATGAGGGGGGCAGCAGCGTATGTGTCCACAGGCAAAGGTGGACATGGTCCTTCCTCAGGCAGGGCATCATTTCCTCTGTTTAGTCATGTTGCCCATGTTATCCATCCAGCCACAGCATGCAGAGGAAGTGGTGGACTGGCTTACTAAACTATCCTCATCCTCCTCATCTTCTATGACCCAAGCTGACACTAGTGGGCAGTCCACCGTAGCTGCCAGAGCGGCTTATTCTGCCTCCTTGTCCACAGCTATTCCTGCCATAACCCCACTATCATGCATGGAGGAGTCAGCTGAGTTATTTGAACACAGCGTCAGCCATTTGCTTATTGGCAATGCAGAGCCATCACTTGATTCTGATGTTGGTTCTGAGGAAGTAGCGGCTGGGGAAGTTTTAGGATGGGGGGGTGCCAGACCCTGCCCTTCCTTTTTGACCCCTCCCACTTGGTGAAAATGGGCGTGGTTTCAGCCAAATAGTGGGCATGGCTCTAAGGTGGTGTGGTTAGCGTCTGAGATGAATGAGGGATGGAGGGAGAGAGGGATGGAGGGACAGCAGGCCCACATCCTACACAACAATAGAAATATGTGTATTCTAAAAAGTTTAACAATCAGCAGATAAAGATACTCCAAACACCTAGTGTTAGCACTTCAATCATCCCGGCACCATGGTTGTTGTGGTGTCAGGATGATTGAAGCGCATTATTTCTATTATTACATTGTAATATAAAATAAAATCATTCAACTCACCATAATGCAGAATCAGTGGGAGCCCTGAGCGTGTCACTAGCCACGTCGCCTGCCACCAGATGCCATCAGGTGTCCCCAGCGGAGTCCCTCCTTACATGTAGCCTGTGTCACATCAAATGCAGCCTGTGTCACATCAAATGCATCCAGCTTGTGTCCCTGCGTCCAGCCTGTGTCACAAAAAATGCTGCCAGCCTGTGTCCCTGTGTCCAGCCTGTGTCACATGAAATGCAACCAGCCTGTGTGACATGAAATGCAGTCAGCCTGTGTCCCTGTGTCCAGCCTGTGTCCCATGAAATGAAGCCAGCCTGTGTCCCTGTGTCCAGCCTGTGTCCCATGAAATGCAGCAAGCCTGTGTCCCTGTGTCCAGCCTGTGTGACATGAAATGCAGCCAGCCTGTGTCCCTGTGTCCAGCCTGTGTCCCATGAAATGAAGCCAGCCTGTGTCCCTGTGTCCAGCCTGTGTCCCATGAAATGCAGCCAGCCTGTGTCCCTGTGTCCAGCCTGTGTCCCAAGAAATGCAGCCAGCCTGTGTCCCATGAAATGCAGCCAGCCTGTGTCCCATGAAATGCATCCAGCTCGTGTCCCTGCGTCCAGCCTGTGTCCCATGAAATGCAGCCAGCCTGTGTCCCATGAAATGCAGCCAGCCTGTGTCCCTGTGTCCAGCCTGTGTCCCAAGAAATGCAGCCAGCCTGTGTCCCATGAATTGCAGCCAGCCTGTGTCCCATGAAATGCAGCCAGCCTGTGTCCCATGGAATGCAGCCAGCCTGTGTCCCATGGATTGCAGCCAGCCTGTGTCCCTGTGTCCAGCCTGTGTTACAAGAAATGCAGCTAGCCTGTGTCCCATGAAATGCAGCCAGCCTGTGTCCCATGAAATACAGCCAGCCTGTGTCCCTGTGTCCAGCCTATGTCCCATGAACTGCAGCCAGCCTGTGTCCCTGTGTCCAGCCTGTGTCCCATGAACTGCAGCCAGCCTGTGTCTCATGAAATGCAACCAGCCTGTGTCCCTGTGTCCAGCCTGTGTGACATGAAATGCAGCCAGCCTGTGTCCCTGTGTCCAGCCTGTGTCACATGAAATGCAGCTAGCCTGTGTCCCTGTGTCCAGCCTGTGTCACATGAAATGCAACCAGCCTGTGTGACATGAAATGCAGTCAGCCTATGTCCCTGTGTCCAGCCTGTGTCCCATGAACTGCAGCCAGCCTGTGTCCCTGTGTCCAGCCTGTGTCCCATGAACTGCAGCCAGCCTGTGTCCCATGAAATGCAGCCAGCCTGTGTCCCTGTGTCCAGCCTGTGTGACATGAAATGCAGCCAGCCTGTGTCCCTGTGTCCCATGAAATGAAGCCAGCCTGTGTCCCTGTGTCCAGCCTGTGTCCCATGAAATGCAGCCAGCCTGTGTCCCTGTGTCCAGCCTGTGTCCCAAGAAATGCAGCCAGCCTGTGTCCCATGAAATGCAGCCAGCCTGTGTCCCATGAAATGCATCCAGCTCGTGTCCCTGCGTCCAGCCTGTGTCCCAAGAAATGCAGCCAGCCTGTGTCCCATGAATTGCAGCCAGCCTGTGTCCCATGAAATGCAGCCAGCCTGTGTCCCATGGAATGCAGCCAGCCTGTGTCCCATGAAATGCAGCCAGCCTGTGTCCCTGTGTCCAGCCTGTGTCCCATGAAATGCAGCCAGCCTGTGTCCCTGTGTCCAGCCTGTGTCCCATGAACTGCAGCCAACCTGTGTCCCATGAAATGCAGCCAGCCTGTATCCCTGTGTCCAGCCTGTGTCCCATGAAATGCAGCCAGCCTGTGTCCCATGAAATGCAGCCAGCCTGTGTCCCATGAAATGCAGCCAGCCTGTGTCCCTGTGTCCAGCCTGTGTCCCATGAACTGCAGCCAACCTGTGTCCCATGAAATGCAGCCAGCCTGTATCCCTATTATTACATTGTAATATAAAATAAAATCATTCAACTCACCATAATGCAGAATCAGTGGGAGCCCTGAGCGTGTCACTAGCCACGTCGCCTGCCACCAGATGCCATCAGGTGTCCCCAGCGGAGTCCCTCCTTACATGTAGCCTGTGTCACATCAAATGCAGCCTGTGTCACATCAAATGCATCCAGCTTGTGTCCCTGCGTCCAGCCTGTGTCACAAAAAATGCCGCCAGCCTGTGTCCCTGTGTCCAGCCTGTGTCACATGAAATGCAACCAGCCTGTGTGACATGAAATGCAGTCAGCCTGTGTCCCTGTGTCCAGCCTGTGTCCCATGAAATGAAGCCAGCCTGTGTCCCTGTGTCCAGCCTGTGTCCCATGAAATGCAGCCAGCCTGTGTCCCTGTGTCCAGCCTGTGTGACATGAAATGCAGCCAGCCTGTGTCCCTGTGTCCAGCCTGTGTCCCATGAAATGAAGCCAGCCTGTGTCCCTGTGTCCAGCCTGTGTCCCATGAAATGCAGCCAGCCTGTGTCCCTGTGTCCAGCCTGTGTCCCAAGAAATGCAGCCAGCCTGTGTCCCATGAAATGCAGCCAGCCTGTGTCCCATGAAATGCATCCAGCTCGTGTCCCTGCGTCCAGCCTGTGTCCCATGAAATGCAGCCAGCCTGTGCCCCATGAAATGCAGCCAGCCTGTGTCCCTGTGTCCAGCCTGTGTCCCAAGAAATGCAGCCAGCCTGTGTCCCATGAATTGCAGCCAGCCTGTGTCCCATGAAATGCAGCCAGCCTGTGTCCCATGGAATGCAGCCAGCCTGTGTCCCATGAAATGCAGCCAGCCTGTGTCCCTGTGTCCAGCCTGTGTCCCATGAAATGAAGCCAGCCTGTGTCCCTGTGTCCAGCCTGTGTCCCATAAAATGCAGCCAGCCTGTGTCCCTGTGTCCAGCCTGTGTCCCAAGAAATGCAGCCATCCTGTGTCCCATGAAATGCAGCCAGCCTGTGTCTCATGAAATGCAGCCAGCCTGTGTCCCTGTGTCCAGCCTGTGTTACAAGAAATGCAGCTAGCCTGTGTCCCATGAAATGCAGCCAGCCTGTGTCCCATGAAATACAGCCAGCCTGTGTCCCTGTGTCCAGCCTGTGTCCCATGAACTGCAGCCAGCCTGTGTCCCTGTGTCCAGCCTGTGTCCCATGAACTGCAGCCAGCCTGTGTCTCATGAAATGCAACCAGCCTGTGTCCCTGTGTCCAGCCTGTGTGACATGAAATGCAGCCAGCCTGTGTCCCTGTGTCCAGCCTGTGTCACATGAAATGCAGCTAGCCTGTGTCCCTGTGTCCAGCCTGTGTCACATGAAATGCAACCAGCCTGTGTGACATGAAATGCAGTCAGCCTGTGTCCCTGTGTCCAGCCTGTGTCCCATGAACTGCAGCCAGCCTGTGTCCCTGTGTCCAGCCTGTGTCCCATGAACTGCAGCCAGCCTGTGTCCCATGAAATGCAGCCAGCCTGTGTCCCTGTGTCCAGCCTGTGTGACATGAAATGCAGCCAGCCTGTGTCCCTGTGTCCAGCCTGTGTCCCATGAAATGAAGCCAGCCTGTGTCCCTGTGTCCAGCCTGTGTCCCATGAAATGCAGCCAGCCTGTGTCCCTGTGTCCAGCCTGTGTCCCAAGAAATGCAGCCAGCCTGTGTCCCATGAAATGCAGCCAGCCTGTGTCCCATGAAATGCATCCAGCTCGTGTCCCTGCGTCCAGCCTGTGTCCCAAGAAATGCAGCCAGCCTGTGTCCCATGAATTGCAGCCAGCCTGTGTCCCATGAAATGCAGCCAGCCTGTGTCCCATGAAATGCAGCCAGCCTGTGTCCCATGAAATGCAGCCAGCCTGTGTCCCTGTGTCCAGCCTGTGTCCTATGTAATGCAGCCAGCCTGTGTCCCTGTGTCCAGCCTGTATCCCATGAACTGCAGCCAGCCTGTGTCCCTGTGTCCAGCCTGTGTCCCATGAAATGCAGCCAGCCTGTGTCCCTGTGTCCAGCCTGTGTCCCATGAACTGCAGCCAACCTGTGTCCCATGAAATGCAGCCAGCCTGTATCCCTGTGTCCAGCCTGTGTCCCATGAAATGCAGCCAGTCTGTGTCCCATGAAATGCAGCCAGCCTGTGTCCCATGAAATGCAGCCAGCCTGTGTCCCTGTGTTCAGCCTGTGTCCCATGAACTGCAGCCAACCTGTGTCCCATGAAATGCAGCCAGCCTGTATCCCTGTGTCCAGCCTGTATCCCATGAACTGCAGCCAGCCTGTGTCCCTGTGTCCAGCCTGTGTCCCATGAAATGCAGCCAGCCTGTGTCCCTATGTCCAGCCTGTGTCCCATGAACTGCAGCCAACCTGTGTCCCATGAAATGCAGCCAGCCTGTGTCCCTGTGTCCAGCCTGTGTCACATGAAATGCAGCCAGCCTGTGTCCCTGTGTCCAGCCTGTGTCACATGAAATGCAACCAGCCTGTGTGACATGAAATGCAGTCAGCCTGTGTCCCTGTGTCCAGCCTGTGTCCCATGAACTGCAGCCAGCCTGTGTCCCTGTGTCCAGCCTGTGTCCCATGAACTGCAGCCAGCCTGTGTCTCATGAAATGCAACCAGCCTGTGTCCCTGTGTCCAGCCTGTGTGACATGAAATGCAGCCAGCCTGTGTCCCTGTGTCCAGCCTGTGTCACATGAAATGCAGCTAGCCTGTGTCCCTGTGTCCAGCCTGTGTCACATGAAATGCAACCAGCCTGTGTGACATGAAATGCAGTCAGCCTGTGTCCCTGTGTCCAGCCTGTGTCCCATGAACTGCAGCCAGCCTGTGTCCCTGTGTCCAGCCTGTGTCCCATGAACTGCAGCCAGCCTGTGTCCCATGAAATGCAGCCAGCCTGTGTCCCTGTGTCCAGCCTGTGTGACATGAAATGCAGCCAGCCTGTGTCCCTGTGTCCAGCCTGTGTCCCATGAAATGAAGCCAGCCTGTGTCCCTGTGTCCAGCCTGTGTCCCATGAAATGCAGCCAGCCTGTGTCCCTGTGTCCAGCCTGTGTCCCAAGAAATGCAGCCAGCCTGTGTCCCATGAAATGCAGCCAGCCTGTGTCCCATGAAATGCATCCAGCTCGTGTCCCTGCGTCCAGCCTGTGTCCCAAGAAATGCAGCCAGCCTGTGTCCCATGAATTGCAGCCAGCCTGTGTCCCATGGAATGCAGCCAGCCTGTGTCCCATGAAATGCAGCCAGCCTGTGTCCCTGTGTCCAGCCTGTGTCCTATGTAATGCAGCCAGCCTGTGTCCCTCTGTCCAGCCTGTGTCCCATGAAATGCAGCCAGCCTGTGTCCCATGAAATGCAGCCAGCCTGTGTCCCATGAAATGCAGCCAGCCTGTGTCCCTGTGTCCAGCCTGTGTCCCATGAACTGCAGCCAACCTGTGTCCCATGAAATGCAGCCAGCCTGTATCCCTGTGTCCAGCCTGTATCCCATGAACTGCAGCCAGCCTGTGTCCCTGTGTCCAGCCTGTGTCCCATGAAATGCAGCCAGCCTGTGTCCCTGTGTCCAGCCTGTGTCCCATGAAATGCAGCCAGCCTGTGTCCCTGTGTCCAGCCTGTGTCCCATGAAATGCAGCCAGCCTGTGTCCCTGTGTCCAGCCTGTGTCACATGAAATGCAGCCAGCCCGTGTCCCTGCGTCCAGCCTGTGTCACATGAAATGCCGCCAGCCTGTGTCCCTGTGTCCCATGAAATGCAGCCAGCCTGTGTCCCTGTGTACAGCCTGTGTCCCATGAACTGCAGCCAGCCTGTGTCCCGGTGTCCAGCCTGTGTCCCATGAACTGCAGCCAGCCTGTGTCCCTGTGTCCAGCCTGTGTCCCATGAACTGCAGCCAGCCTGTGTCCCTGTGTCCAGCCTGTGTCCCATGAAATGCAGCCAGCCTGTGTCCAGCCTGTGTGACATGAAATGCAGCCAGCTTGTGTCCAGCCTGTGTCCCTGTGTCCCATGAAATGCAGCCAGCCTGTGTCCCTGTGTTCAGGCTGTGTCCTATGAAATGCAGCCAGCCTGTGTCCAGCCTGTGTCCCATGAAATGCAGCCAGCCTGTGTCCCATGAAATGCAGCCAGCCTGTGTCCAGCTTGTGTCCCATGAAATGCAGCCAGCCTGTGTCCCTGTGTCCAGCCTGTGTACTTACCTTGCTGTGGTGTCCTCTCCTGCGATGTCTCCTTCCACTGGCAGTGGTGATTCTGCTCCTCATACTTCCTGTTTCCTCTCTCCCGGGTGCAATGGGAGAGAGAAAACAGGAAGTGACATCAAACTCGCATGTCAATCAAACCGCCTGGCCGTGGTAATAGATACTACAAGCGCCGGGCGAAAGCTACTCGGCGCTTCGGAAAGCGCTGCAAGGCGGGATAAAAGCCTGTGTCTGCAATCTCGTGATTGCATAGACGTGGCGCTTCCCATAAGTGCACTGTGTCTGGCGTCGCACTGTGTCCGGCGTCTGAACACAGAACACTTAAGGACCTTTTTTTTTTTTAAAGGGCCAGCTTTACATTTTTTTTTTTTTTTTTTACATTTTTTTTGTGTCTGCCTGAGGGAGGGAGGGAGGGAGGGAGGGGGGGCAGTGTATTGCAAAGTTGGCTGCAGTGATGATGAGGATGGAGGATGGAGGGGATGATGATGAGGTCACTGACGCAACTTGGGTGCCAGATATCGCAGACGAGAAAAGAGAGGGTGAGGCACAACCCCAACGAGGCAGCCATCATGGGAGAGTAGAGAGCAGCCACCCTATTCCATCACATTGTGAAGCTGTTATCTCCCGGCCCACTTCCCACAACTCAGCTGTCTGGGCCTTTTTTAGCACATGTGCAGTTGATCGCACTGTTACAATTTGCAATCTCTGCTGCAAGCAGTTCAAGCGTGGCAAAAACACCAACCATTTACTATAGCCATAGCTGACATCCTTCTGTAAGTGGTGGGTTGTGAGGCATAGTGGGTGCAAAGATGATGGAAGTCATTGGGCGCCAGACACTTCTTGCATGTAACAGAGGTTCTATTTCTTTTGACAGTCCTTTTTATATATTTTGGGGGAAAGAGGGTTAGGGCCAGGACACCCTTAGTTGCAAACTCAATTGGCAGTCTCCGAGACTTTAATAGGAGGACAGTCGTACCGGGAAAGGCCCCAGCAAGGTGCCACTTCTGCACGTGCAGGATTGCTGTCTCCTATGGTAACAGTCCTTTAACAGTTCCTAACTCAAACGTAACAGTTCTTTCAGCTCCACTACAACTGCTCCTTGTAGTTCTTCAATACTTAGCTCCCGATCTCTCACTAGACCCTCTGATTCACTGACTACGAATCCCTTGAGCTCCTCCAAGGTTGGCGGTGGCATCTACCTCAAGCGTCACCCCCGCTTCTCTGCTGGGTCCCTAGCTTGGCACTATGGATATCTTCAAGCTTCACCCCTGCTAACCAGCTCGGTCCCTGGCTTGACACACAAGGCTGCTCTGCAAGCATCTCCTCCACTGGTTAGGTCTTTGACTTGATCACCGCCTGAAGTTTCCTGATTCTCCACTGTGCCCTTTCAGTGAGAATATGATTCCGGTACTTTCTTCAGTTACTCACTGTGGTCCCTGGTAAAGGCGATTGGTCCCTTAGTGGCGACAGCTTTCCTTCTACCTCCGAACACTGACAGGTTATCCGGCCGGCAGAACCATCACTTTTGGTTGGACTGCAAGCCGCAGTCCCAACCCTGCGCTGCCCTCTTACTTCTGGATAGGCCCTCACACAGCCTGGCAGCTAGTTGCCCCCGGGATAGGCCCAATATCCAGCCTAGCAGCCCGGGGCAGATGACACACGTCCACCCAGACAGCCGTCCAGGTGGCAAAGAACACAGATCACTTGACCTCACCCGAATATATAGGCTCTCCCAGCAGGCCAAGGGATTAAAGTAACCCCTGCCCATTGGCTGGGACACCCACATACCCATAACCTGACCTTAGGTTGCCCTTCTCGTATCTAGTACCACCAAGTACCCGGCCACCTAGTCAGACATCTCAAGTCTCCCGGGAGCCTCCCACATTTGGCTGCAGGCTCCCGAGCTCCCACGGGTGCAGGGTGATCTCCTGGCTGTGCCTGTCACTCAGCCACAGACAGACAGAGCAGCCTGAATGGCTGAATGGAGTACGGCCACTCTGTCTGTGACTGAGTGACAGGCAGAGGGGGGACAGCCAATACTGCTGTCCCCAGTCTGCTTTGGCTGCTGCATGGGCATGGGTACATTTTTTCAGCAGGGAAGGAGGGGGGTGGGTGGAGGCAGTGGCGTTGTTATGAAGGGGTGGGGGGTGTGGACCGCATCCGGGTGACAACTGTGGGCAGCGGCATCGCACAATCCGCACACCCCACTGATCTGTGTCTCTCCCTGGCTCTCGGCTCACCCCGCCCCTCCAGCCCTCTTCACTGCAGCTCCTCCCACACTACTGTACACAGGATGGATGAGGGAGTCCATGTAGGGACATGCCGCTGTGCATATCCCGCGCTATTCTGAGGTCTGAACAGTGTACTGTATATTTGTACATGGACAAATGCTGGGGGCGCTATGGGAGGGGGGACTACTAGCACAAGTGAAGAGGGGGGGGTCTGCACTGAGGGGGTTTATGCTGATGGAGGGGGGGTCTGCACTGAGGGGAGTCTATGCTGAGGGAGGGGGATCTGCACTGGGGGGTCTATACTGATGGAGGGGGTGAATATGCTGAGGGGGTGTCTATACTGATGGGGAGGTCTATACTGCGGAAGGGGGGTCTGTACTGAGGGGGAGGTGTCTATACTGCGGGAGGGGGGTCTGTACTGAGGGAGGGGGGTCTGTACTGAGGGAGGGGGGTCTGTACTGCGGGAGGGCGGTCTGTACTGCGGGAGGGGGATCTGCACTGTAGGATAGGGGTCTGCACTGTGGGAGTGCGGGATAGGAGTCTGTACTGCGGGAGAGGGGTCTGCACTTTGGGAGTGTGGGAGAGGAGTCTGCACTGCGCGAGAGGGGTCTGTACTGCGGGAGTGCAGGAGAGAAGTCTGTGCTGCGGGAGAGGGGTCTGCACTGCGGGAGGGGGGTCTGTACTGAATTCACTGACTGGGACACCTCATCAGCCGGGTTGCAGCCAAACCCCAGGCTCCAGGACCAGCAGCCAGACCCCAGGACCAGCAGCCCAGCTCCAGCAGCCGGACCCTTGGCCCCAGCAGCCAGACCCTTGGCCCCAGCAGCCGGCCCTTGACCCCAGCAGCCGGACCCCAGGCCCCAACAGACAGACCCCAGGACCAGCAGCCCAGCTCTAGCAGTCAGACCCTTGGCCCCAGCAGCCAGACCCCAGGATCAGCAGCCCAACTCCAGCAGCCGGACCCATGGCCCCAGCAGCCAGACCCCAGGCTCCAGCAGCCAGACCCCAGGACCAGCAGCACAGCTCCAGCAGCCAGACCCCAGGACCACCAGCCCAGCCCCTGTGTGATCAGGCTGCATTTCATGGGCACTGGTAAGGATGCATTCCATGGGCACTGGTATAGCTGCATTTTATTGTGGGGGGGATCGGCACCGGCGCGAATCGTCACCTCCCTGAAATAAGTTTGAAACCTCCCTAAAATTAGTTTTTGCAGGTAGGGATGTCTGCCTAGTGGTAGAAGAGAAAAGTGCAACAGGGCCAAGCTTAGGGAGAAATCAATAGATCCCTACCAATCGACCAAGATAATTACTCTTGGCAAGTAAATTTGTGAGGAGCTCCCTGACCAGGGCGCTACAGGCACATCAGCTGTCAGCGGGTTTCCCTACTGACAGCTGAATGTAAAAAAAAGAATGTCGGCAATGAAAAATACATGAAAGAAGAATGGCGCGAGGTTCAACCCCCCCATGCATACCAGAAACAAAAACTTTTGACCCTGAAATGTAAAGATTTGCTCTACTATAGGCTATGTGTACAGGTCAGGCAACAAATGACACCAAGAAACAACATTATCAATGAACAGTTTATGTAGGTGAAATACACACTGGGCTGACAGGAAGGTTTATAATGAAAGGGATGGTCGGCACTCAGGATGACATCCAAAATGGCATTTCTTTATTAAATACATGTACAAAGCTGTAAAACAGCCTAAGTGTTTTGAACGTTAGTCCTTAACCATGGCTGAGGAAGACGACAAGTTTGTCGAAACGGCGTAGGGAGGAGCGACGTGCTGACGTCACCACCATCCACCGCTGATCCCGGAAGCGACGGGCAGCAGCTGTGAGCCGGCCGGCATTGTTTGTGTACACACGCGATTTTAATTCTACAACATTGTAAGTGCATTTTTTTATGATTTTTTTACCAATAAATGTCAGTATTACGCTATGGAGCTTTTTCTTTCATTCTTGGGATCTGAGTGCCAGCTTAACATCCAGCGGACCCCCTGAGTAGAAACCCTAGGAGCCTTATTTTTGATAAAGACCCAGTGGCTGGGGGACACAGCCACCTGCATATACGATCTCCTTAAACAAGAGATCTAAATATCTGGTAAGGGGCAGATCGTTTTGTTTGGTGGAGGAATTTCCCTATTATCACATTCTCCAGGGTGACAACAGTGCATGCTTCACATCAACAGAAGAGTGGTGTTTTATATCAATATTATTGATGCCTTTTCATTCCTTTACTGGTGAAAGACATTTATAAAAAAAAGGAACGTTTTTATGGACCTTGTTCAACATATTTGATGTTTAATTGCACATATACAAAAGAAGTAATTCTATATGTCACGTATTTATGGTAATTTGTGTATGTATATGTTATGGTCATTTAAATGGTTTTTGACCACACTCACTTATTCACAGTAGCGCAGCCTTTCTTTGTATAGTATTTTGTAATGGAGGTTGTCTCACATTTAGGGTTGCAGCAGCACTAACACTTTTTTGAGTCTTTCATAGACACAGGTTTTTTGGTTTTTGTTTACTGAACATTTTAAGGGATAGCGCAGTATATATTTTTTGGTTTTGAAGGTTTATAATGCCTTAAAATTGCTCTAATGCCGCATACACACGGGCAGACTTTTCGGACGGTCTTTTCGACGGACTTTCGACGGACTTTCGAACGAGCGGACTTGCCTACACACGATCACACCAAAGTCCGACGGATTCGTACGTAATGACGTACACCGGACTAAAATAAGGAAGTTGATAGCCAGTAGCCAATAGCTGCCCTAGCGTCGGTTTTTGTCCATCGGACTAGCATACAGACATGTGGATTTTTCGACCGGACTCGAGTCCGTCGGAAAGATTTGAAACATGTTCCAAATCTAAAGTCTGTCAGATTTTCGACCGAAAAAGTCAGCTGCAGGTCCGATAGAGCCCACACACGGTCGGATTGTCCACCGGATTCGGTCCTTCGGACCAGTCCAGTCGAACAGTCCGCCCGTGTGTACACAGCATAAGGTGTGTTTTTCTTTGTGTCCTGGGTATTCTCTTTTCACCTTTTTTTTTGCATTCTTTGAGGATTTTTAGGAAAAAACAGAATCTGAATAGCAAATTAAAATAGTTTTTTTCTTTTTACTTTTTTCCCTTTTCTTTTTTGGTGTGTAGGAAGGTACAGCATGGTGCGACATCGAACCATGTGTAGGCTCCATCGTACATTTGCTGTCGGAATTTCCGACAACAAATGTTTGGGAGCTGGTTCTCAAATTTTCCGACAACAAAACTTGTTGTCGGAAATTCAGAGCGTGTGTACACAATTCCGACGCACAAAATTCCACGGATGCTCTGAATCAAGTAGAAGAGCAGCACTGGCTATTGAACTTCATTTTTCTCGGCTCGTCGTACATGTTGTACGTCACCGCGTTCTTGACGTTCGGAATTTCTGACAAGATTTGTGTGACCGTGTGTATGCAAGACAAGTTTGAGCCAACATCCGTCAGAAAAAAATCCACAGTTTTGTTGTAGGAATGTCCAATCATGTGTACAGGGCATGACTGTTATTTATAAAACAATTCACATCCCATTCCCCTCTTTGTCTGTCTCTGGATCTAGAGGATGGATTATCTCTCAGTAAGGATGTGGTGGTGATTTTGGCTTCCTTGGCTGCTGAACTTTGATCACCTCGTCTGAAACTGCATTGTCTATGTTTATAGAGTTGTGTCTTTTTGCCTTATGGCTCTCTTCCGGGGTGTGCTGGTTTGTTCTTGTTTCAAGCCTTCCCTCTCTTCTGCATCATTTTGCTCGGGCTGTGGGTCATTCTCTTCCCCCTCATTTGCATTTTCTCCACATTTTTTTTGATCAGGGTTCTTGGGAATTTTGGCATCTACAGCACACATTTAAAATAATACATTAAACATCAGTAGTGTAAATGACAATGTCATTAAATATAAATATATATATATAGCCTATGCAGGGAACAGAGCTGTGGGAGGGGCCCAGCAGGCTCCACCCACCAAAGGCTGCCTGCAGAAAACTACAGGAGGAGGCGGAGACAAGACCAGTCATCCTGCACAAGGAGAGAGCAGCAATGAGCGGTCTTTATTACAGGAAGTCTCACACTGGATCACTGCACAGATCTGGAAGAAATATACAAAGCTCACCAAGATTCAAATAAGATGTCTCTTATACAGTATGTACAAAAAACGGTACCTAGCATGAGAGTGAAGGGTATTGGTTTTGGTGACCAGATTGCTTTAAGCAAAGAAATCCAGTAACCCAAATCAACCAATCAGGATCCATCTTGTACTGCTCTGATGTCATCAGCATGAGTTCTGATTGGTTACTATCCCTTACTATTACCAGTGACCCTTTGTTGGCATAGTCATCTCTACCTGCTCCTTTGCCTTTGATACAGGAAACTCCCGAGAGCCTTAGTACAATGTTTCTCAACTCCAGTCCTCAAGGCGCCCCAACAGGTCATGTTTTCAGGATTTCCCTCAGATGAAACGGCTGTGGTAATTACTAAGGCAGTGAAACTGATCAAATCACCTGTGCAAAATAATGGAAGGTCTGAAAACATGACCTGTTGGGCAGCCTTGGGGACTGTAGTTGAGAAACACTGCCTTAGTATGACTGGAGGGTGAATATGTATTTGGCTAAACTTCCACTACAATCACCTAAAAGCATCTCTCTTATATAGAAAATGTCTACTCCAGAATTCAGCTATAATCATACAAAGTTATTTCTAACATCTGTATGGTGCAGTCAAACATATTTACTATACCTCCCAAATGTCCCTGATTTGGAGGGGCTATCCTATAATGGAGCCAAATCCTTCTGTCAGTACCTGTGAAACTGCATCTACATTTATTCTCTGCAAATGGGGACAAAATCAAATATAACTATGCCAACACATTTCAGGGGCCACAAAATCCCCCTTCATCAGGGATGGGTTAAATGGCAGAATGCTAAATGGACTCGAAAGCACCCCTAAGCAGACTGATTTGCAGACAGAGGATGTTATAGACGGTAAACGGTCAGTGCTGTGTTCACAGTAGAGTTTAGAGGGCCTTACTTTTGAGTTAATTTAACATTAGAGTCATGGGGAAGGTTAATGTTGGAATTAGAATTATAGAGATGGTTAATGTTAGGTTACTCGTGGGATTAGGGTTAGAGTTATGGGAAAGTTTCATGTTGGTGTTATGGATGGGGTTAGTGTTAGTATTGGAGATATAAGAAGGGTTCATGTTGGTGGCTAACATATGGGGTTAGTGTTAGGTTTGTAGTTAAAGGCGGGGTTAGGATTACAGTTCTGGAGATGTTAGGGTTACACATGGGGTTAGGGTTGGAGTTATGGGAAGGGTTCATGTTGGTGTTATGGATGGGGTTAGTGTTATGGTTGGAATTATGGTAAGGGTTCATGTTAGTGTTACAGATGGGGTTAGTGTTA
Organism: Aquarana catesbeiana; assembly: GCF_042186555.1. NCBI lineage: Eukaryota > Metazoa > Chordata > Amphibia > Anura > Ranidae > Aquarana > Aquarana catesbeiana. The sequence continues at coordinate 69,135,420 of NC_133329.1, read as the reverse complement.
TGGTTGGAATTATGGGAAGGGTTCATGTTAGTGTTACGGATGGGGTTAGTGTTATGGTTGGAATTATGGGAAGGGTTCATGTTAGTGTTACGGATGGGGTTAGTGTTATGGTTGGAATTATGGGAAGGGTTCATGTTAGTTTTACGGATGGGGTTAGTGTTATGGTTGGAACTATGGGAAGGGTTCATGTTAGTGTTATGGATGGGGTTAGTGTTATGGTTGGAATTATGGGAAGGGTTCATGTTAGTGTTACGGATGGGGTTAGTGTTAGGGTTGGAGTTATGGGAAGGGTTCATGTTGGTGTTACGGATGGGGTTAGTTTTAGGGTTGGAGTTATGGGAAGGGTTCATGTTGGTGTTATGGAAATGGGGTCAAATCCGCCTGCAAAACGCAGCTGGAGCGCCGTTTTGCCGGCGGTATCGCGACGCAGCCCCATTGATTTCAATGGGGAGCAGCGGTGGAGGAGCGGTGAGTTCACCGCTCCAAAGAAGCTGCTGGCAGGACTTTTTCTGATGCCCTGCCAGCGCAACGCTCCAGTGTGAAAGCCCTCGGGTGAATGGAGCAGCTGTTTAGGGGCGGTTTGCACGCTATTTTTAACGCTATAGAGCCTGTAAAACGCCCCAGTGTGAAAGGGGTCTTAAAGAGGAGGTCCAGTCAAAAAAAAATAAAGAATAAAAGTCAGTAGTTACAAATACTGCAGCTGCTGACTATTAATTGGACACTTACCTGTCCCAGGGTCCAGCGATGCGGGGGATCGAAGCCCCGCTTGTCTCCCCCTCCGTTCAGCGGCAAGCAGCCAATCTCCTGCACAGGCCGTGCTCCCTTCTTCTTTGGGTTCTTTCATAGTGATCCATTCATAAGTTGCTGATGCTGAAACCTGTGCCTGGCTGATTTATATGTGTTTTATTTGTCTTGGCCAGGAATAGTGGATCTTCTGAACTCTTCCAACCTCTTCTTGAGCCGACTCACAGTTGTGTATGTGCATTTGTCACCTCGGTAATACAGAATACCTTCTTTACCTTCCCCCAGCCACCAAAATAATCACATTTACTGATTTTATTTTATTTTGATGAACAAAAAAAAAAAGTTTCTGCAGAAATGTAATATTTAATCAATGCAAGCTACTGATCGAATGAAACAGGTGCAGCCTTAGTCATGTGATATTTGGTTTCAAAGACAAAACAGTTGAGTTATTTGAGATGTAGCTTCCTACCTTGTATTTGTTTTTTCAGCATATTGTGATCATATTTCCACAAAAGACAACAAATGATTATGGCTAATACCGACAGCCCAAATAAGCAGCCAAGAATAATAGTTACAACTTTATCGTCATAGTCATTGGACATCTTTTCATCTGCAGAAAGAACAATGTTTACCTGTAAATTAAACTTCAAGTTGTTTTCTTTAACCACACAATAAATGACGCAGATAAGCAGGAAAAACAAAGAGAGAAATGAAGAGCAGCCACATTCTGTGAATACTGTAATGTACAATTCTCTCATTTGTCCCAGAGAGGTTAAAGTCATAAAAATAGTTCCACAACAACCTTTGTTAATCCCTCTCCACCTTGCCCCAGTGTCCCTTTAAGAGCCCTTTCACGCTGGGGCGGGGGGCGGCGTCGGCGGTAAAACGCCGCTATTATTAGTGGCGTTTTACCGTCGGTATTCGGTCGCTAGCGGGGCGGTTTTACCCCCCGCTAGCGGCCGAGAAAGGGTTAAATACCTGCGCAAAGCGTCTCTGCAGAGGCGCTTTGCCGGCGGTATAGCCGCGCCGTCCCATTGATTTCAATGGGCAGGAGCGGTAAAGGAGCGGTGTATACTCCGCTCCTTCACCGCTCCGAAGATGCTGCTGGCAGGACTTTTTTTACCGTCCTGCAAGCGCACTGCTCCAGTGTGAAAGCCCTCGGGGCTTTCACACTGGAATGAAAGCAGCGGCACTTTCGGGTCGGTTTGCAGGTGCTATTAATAGCGCAATAGCGCCTGCAAACCACCCCAGTGTGAAAGGGCCCTTAGTCAGTTTTTATGGCTCCGGTAAGGGACGGGCTTAGGGTTACCACCTTTTCTTCAAGTCAAACCCGAACACTTTAGCAGCGCACAGCATTTTTTTTATAGTATAAACTATACATATATTTTGCTATTAAATAACATTTCTAATCATATGAAGTTAATAACAAGAGTCCCCCTTTACATCAGAGTCCACAGAGTTCCCCTTTTACATCTGAACTCGCAGAGTTCCCTTTCACTATAAGGGGGGACTCTGCAGACTCTGATGTAAGGGAGAACTCTGGGGACTCTAACATAAGGAATCCTCTGGGAACCCTGATTTATGGGGGAACACTGAGAACTCTGATGTACAGAGATGAATCTGATGTAAGGGGAAACACTGTGGCCTCTGGTGTAAAGGGGAACTCTGATGTAAGGGGTGCTCTTGGAACCCTGATTTGCCTTAGTGTACCTACTCAGAGGCAGGAGAGAAAAGGGGAGACTTCAGTCACAGACAGGGATGGATGGTGAGCTCACTCACCCCTTGACAGTCAGCACCTCTTATCCAGATGTATCTGAGGCTGCTGGATTTCAATCCCCGGCGCTATGCCTAAGAAAAGGGAAGTTGGGGCTGGGAATTTGGAGTGTGGGCAGACACAGAGGGGTGGGGCAGGAGGAAGAGGTGCAGATTGAGCCCTCTCTCCTCTCCCATCTGTATGTGTGTTGGGGGGGGTTTGTTAGTGTTGGCTTTAGGCGCTGTGAAAGAGTTATGCCGCGTACACACGAGCTGACTTTTCAACGGACCGGACTCCGTCTGACAATTTGACCGTGTGTGGGCTCCAGCGGACTTTTTTTCCTCGCGGCATAACAGACACTCTCAGCTTAGACAACTGCAGCCAGCAACCCTGCTGTCTGGGTTTCAGGCAGTCTGAAACCCAAACGCATGATTCCAAAACCGAACTGTCCGGGTGAATCCTGGACAGGTGGCAATCCTAGACTGGCTGCCTAATCACGTGACCACTGTGATTGGCTATCACAATGGTCACATGATTGAGGGCCTGTCCTACTGGTTCCTGAACATTCCTAGAGACCAGGAACTGTCCATGACAGCTCGGTCTCTGTGCTGGGAGTGTGTAGTGAGTGCGCTCTGAGCACAGAAACATTGGCTAACCATGGATATATATGTCTGCTGTGTGGGTGTTATGGGCCACACTCTTTGCTGCTGCACTTATACATTGCGTGGGCAGCAAGAAGATAACCCTTTTACCGCAGAGGAACCCTTAAAATCGTTTTCAGGTCTATGGGAGCCTCTGCTAAAATCAGTTTATTGGGCTTTAGTGGGAAGAACGGACCGAACATTGGTGGTCATTGGGAAAAATGTCCCTTACATTGGTGGTCAGTGGGAAGAATGTATCTTACATTGGTTGTCAGTGGGAAGAATGCTTCTTATGTTGGTGGTCAATGAGAAGAATACTCCTTACTTTGGTGATCAGTGGGAAGAATACTCCTTACTTTGGTGGTCAATGGGAAGAATGTCCCTTACATGTCCCTTACATTGGTGGTCAATTGGAAAAATACTCTTTACATTGGTGATCAGTGGGAAGAATGTTCCTCAAATTGGTGATCAGTGAGAAGAATTCGCCTTACATTGGTGATCAATGAGAAGAATGTTCCTTACATTGGTGGTCAGTGGGAAGAATGTTCCTTACATTGGTGATCAGTGAGAAGAATGTTCCTTGCATTGGTGATCAGTGGGAAGAATGTTCCTTACATTGGTGATCAGTGAGAAGAATTCGCCTTACATTGGTGATCAATGAGAAGAATGTCCCTTACATTGGTGATCAGTGGTAAGAATGCTCCTTACATTGGTGATCAGTGAGAAGAATTCCCCTTACATTGGTGATCAGTGGGAAGAATGCTCCTTACATTGGTGAACAGTGGGAAGAATGTTCCTTACATTGGTGATCAGTGGGAAGAATGTTCCTTACATTGGTGATCAGTGGGAAGAATTCCCCTTACATTGCTGGTCAGTGGGAAGAATGTCCCTTACATTGGTGGTCAGTGGGAAGAATGTTCCTTACATTGGTGATCAGTGGGAAGAATGTCCCTTACATTGGTGGTCAGTGGGAAGAATGTTCCTTACATTGGTGATCAGTGGGAAGAATGTCCCTTACATTGGTGATCAGTGGGAAGAATGTTCCTTACATTGGTGATCAGTGGGAAGAATGTTCCTTACATTGGTGATCAGTGGGAAGAATGTTCCTTACATTGGTGATCAATGGGAAGAATGTTCCTTACATTGGTGATCAGTGGGAAGAATGTCCCTTACATTGGTGATCAGTGGGAAGAATGTCCCTTACATTGGTGATCAATGGGAAGAATGCTCCTTACATTGGTGATCAGTGAGAAGAATGTCCTTTACATTGGTGATCAGTGGGAAGAATGTCCCTTAAATTGGTGATCAGTGGGAAGAATTCCCCTTACATTGGTGATCAGTGGGAAGAATGATCCTTACATTGGTGATCAATGAGAAGAATGTCCCTTACATTGGTGATCAGTGGGAAGAATGCTCCTTACATTGGTGGTCAGTGGGAAGAATGTTCCTTACATTGGTGATCAGTGGGAAGAATGTTCCTTACATTGGTGATCAGTGAGAAGAATGTTCCTTACATTGGTGATCAGTGGGAAGAATGTTCCTTACATTGGTGATCAGTGAGAAGAATTCGCCTTACATTGGTGATCAATGAGAAGAATGTCCCTTACATTGGTGATCAGTGGGAAGAATGCTCCTTACATTGGTGATCAGTGAGAAGAATTCCCCTTACATTGGTGATCAGTGGGAAGAATGCTCCTTACATTGGTGATCAGTAAGAAGAATGTTCCTTACATTGGTGATCAGTGAGAAGAATGTTCCTTACATTGGTGATCAGTGGGAAGAATGTTCCTTACATTGGTGATCAGTGGGAAGAATTCCCCTTACATTGGTGGTCAGTGGGAAGAATGTCCCTTACGTTGGTGGTCAGTGGGAAGAATGTTCCTTACATTGGTGATCAGTGGGAAGAATGTCCCTTACATTGGTGGTCAGTGGGAAGAATGTTCCTTACATTGGTGATCAGTGGGAAGAATGTTCCTTACATTGGTGATCAGTGGGAAGAATGTTCCTTACATTGGTGATCAATGGGAAGAATGTTCCTTACATTGGTGATCAGTGGGAAGAATGTCCCTTACATTGGTGATCAGTGGGAAGAATGTCCCTTACATTGATGATCAATGGGAAGAATGCTCCTTACATTGGTGATCAGTGAGAAGAATGTCCTTTACATTGGTGATCAGTGGGAAGAATGTCCCTTAAATTGGTGATCAGTGGGAAGAATTCCCCTTACATTGGTGATCAGTGGGAAGAATGATCCTTACATTGGTGATCAGTGGGAAGAATGATCCTTACATTGGTGATGAGTGGGAAGAATGATCCTTACATTGGTGATCAGTGGGAAGAATACTCCTTACATTGGTGGATAGTAAGAAGAATGTCCCTTTTACAAACAGCTAAAAAGATAACAGGTGTCATAGCATCGGGTCTTTCAAATGGCATTGGCCCCAGAACTATGCAAGCACCAGAGTTGTGCATTCAGGTGAGGCAGAGCCATGAACATAAAAAAATAAATAAAAATAAAAGATCGACTTCAAGGGTCGTAGCTCAGTGACCCGGGGTCCCAGAGATCCCAAATTTGTATAATATGAAAGATGAAGCTTTAAAATTGTGCACACACGTGGAATGGCGCCAAACTTCAGTACTTAAAAATCTCCATAGGTGACGTTTTAAATTTTTTTACAGGTTACATGTTTAGAGTTACAGAAGAGGTCTAGTGCTAGAATTATTTCTCTCGCTCTAACAATCGCGGAGTATGTAACCTGTGTGTATCTGGCTCTGATACTAGCCAGTGCCTCACCAGCTACTGACCTCACCGCACGTCCTTGGCAAGCACCATCAAATCAGATGTCAGTCATCCACAGCTCAAGGTCCCCTAGCAACCTCCAGAGGAACCCTAGTTGAGAATGGCTGTTCGAAAACCATCATCCTACCTATGAATCTGTTGCAAGTAGCACTGGCCTGTTGATTTTTTTTTTCTTTTTTATGCTCCCTAAGCAATGGAGACAGTAATGCCGCGTACACACGGTCAGACTTTTCGGCTACAAAAGTCTGACAGCCTGTAAGTCAGACTTTCGACTGACTTTTGGCGGACTTTTGGCGGCCTTGCGGCAGACTTTCTAACGAACGGACTTGCCTACATACGATCACACGAAAGTCCGACGGATTCGTACGTGATGACGTACACCGGACTAAAATAAGGAAGTTGATAGCCAGTAGCCAATAGCTGCCCTAGTGTGGGTTTTTGTCCGTCGGACTAGCACACAGACGAGCGGATTTCTGGGTCCGGCGTAGTTACGACGTAAAGATTTGAAGCATGTTCCAAATCTAATGTCCGTCAGATTTGCGGCCGGAAAAGTCCGCTGAAAGTCCGGGGAAGCCCATACACGATCGGATTGTCAGCCAGCTTTAGTCCGTCGGCGTCCGTCGGACTTTTGTAGATGAAAAGTCCGACCGTGTGTACCCGGCATAAGGCTCCATTCATACCTAGGTGTTTGGAATCGCGGGTGGAATGGCCGCGATTCTGCCCATGATCCCAGAATCGCGACAAAACGCAAGACGTGATTGAAATGCTATTGTTAATGGCACCCCAATCACGGTGTGATTTTGCCATGATTGTCCTGCGATAAATTGCGCTGCAATCGTGGCAAAATCGCAACGCGTGACGCTTGTCGATCAAAAAGGAGCTTCTTTTGCGTGACAGCGTTGCGCATTGCAATTTTGCGGCTATTGCAGCGCGATTTATCGCAAGACAATCGTGGCAAAATCGCACCGCGATTGGGGTTCCATTAACAAGTAATGGTATCGCAATCGTGTCCCACATTTCACACACGATTCTAAACGCCTAGGTATGAATGAAGCTTCACAGCCAGTTTCCCTTACCTAAGATGCCAGCACCTGGACCTGAAGCTGATTAAAGAATCGGCTTGGGTGAGGACATTGCTGGATCCCTGGACAGATAAGCGTCCTTATAATAAAAGTTAGCAGCTACAGTTTTTGCACCTACTGACTTTTAATTTTTTGGGGGGATACTGGAGCGCCTCTTTAAGACAAGACTGCAAGATGTAGCGTAACCACCAATCTGGAAGACACTTTAGGCTGGGTTCACACTTATGCAAATTGGATGTGGGTTTCCCCCTGCTGCGTGCCGCTTCGCAGTGTGAACTCAGCCTTAGGCCAACCATTCTTGTCCAGGATTCCTCCAGGGATGTTGCTCAAACTGTGGTTGATTTATCTCCCCTCTGATGATGCCTCCAAAGTTCTTGGGCCAAAACCACTTGGCAGAGCCAGCAGCATGACACCAATGATCTTTTAAGCTGTCTGTAATAGTTGCATTCTTCCTACTGACCAACATCGTAAGGGACATTTTTCCCATGGACCCCGAATAAATTGGATTTAGTAAGGGTTCCTCAAGACCTGAAGATTGTTGTAGGGGTTCCTCTAATGTTAAAAAAAAAGGAGGTTTAGAAAGGCTGCTTTAGGCAAAATTAACAGCGTCATTACCTCCATATATATACAGTTGAAGGTCTTTATTCAGAGGTGTAGGTAAAGACACATGGTGGACTCTGCAGGAGAAGTTCCGCTTTCTGTCCTCCTCAGTGAATGTTAGTATTATCGAGCTGTTTATACTGTATGTCCCATCCGGATTGTTTTGAAGTTTTCCTTCTAGAACATTGGCCAATGGCTCTCCATCCCGGAGCCATGTGATGTAAATGTCCACCGGGTAGAATCCAGAGATTTCACAGCACAGGAAACTCGTTTTATTTATCATGACATCATCATTAACAACTGTGATCTTCGGAACAGCTGTTAAATATATAAAAAAAAGTACAAAACCAGTATTATGAGGTCAGTTCCAATGTATATGTAAAATACATAACAACAAATATATGTAAGCTATAATGACGTTTACACATTCCTCATGGAGTATGCACTTATATATTAAACATGGGTGAAGTTCCTCTTTAATGTGTGGACACATCTAATATACCGTACCTTGAATGGTCACTGTAATTGTTTGCTCTTGGGATTGTGTATAGCTCACTAAACATTTGTAGATTCCACGATCTGCCACAGATATGTTAGAGATCCTCAGATTTGCAATGCCATTTAAAGCTTGGTACTTATCCATGGAATATTTGGACGTATTATACCCCCCTGAATCATCAGTTCCTAGAATAACTGATTCATTATAATACCAAAAAACTGCAAACTGTGGAGAATCCATGAGATTTTGATCCGATGTGAATGTGCAGGGAATGTGAGCATTTGATCCGAGGGTGGCTGTATATGTAGAAGGTCCGGTCATCTTTACATCAGCATCTGCAGTGACAATAAATAAAGTGGTTATGTTTGTATGATAAGATAAATGCACACACTGCATGCAGTCACAATCCTAGTGCTCCAAGTCATTGGATCCTTCTGTCCTTTTGTGACCATACAGTAGTTGCAAGGAATGTTAAAGCAGAAAATAACACAATTGACATGAATAGTCCATTAAAAGACAACACGGCAAAACCAATTTTGCTGCAATATCCAGGTTCAATACAGAAATGTCCCATGCAGGAGTTTTTTTCTGCCACTAGATGTCCTCATTCAGTATGGACAGCATAATATAACCTACTTTCTGTGAGCCCAGGTCATCCTGAATCCACCGCAGTCTGTGATTGGATAGTGTAAAGAGATGCAACATGAGTTCATCTCTCTGTCACTCTGATTTCTCCTCCTATCAGCATTTTGTCAGTACATGAGCAGATTGGCTACCTGTGCTGGTACTTCCTCTCACACTCCAGCCCTGCTGTACAGGGACTGTTGTAGGCTGAGACCAGGTAAAATCTGCTAGTATTTAACCACTCCAGCTCCGGAAGACTTGCTTCCCTTCACCGGGTCATTTTTTGTGATACGGCACTGCGTTACTTTAACTGACAGTTGTGCGGTCATGCGACGCTGTGCCCAAATAAAATGTATGTCATTTTTTTCCCACAAGTAGAGCTTTCTTTTGGTCATATTTGGTCACCTCTGCGGTTTTTATTTGCGCTATAAACAAAAAAATACAGACATCTTGAAAAAAACAAAACAATATTTTTTACTTTCTGCTATAACACATATGCAATCATTTAAAAAAAAAAATCTAATTTCTTCATCAATTTTGGCCAATATGTATTCTGCTACATGTTTTTAGTAAAAAAAAAAAAAAATCAATACATGTGTATTGATTGGTTTGTAAAAAAGTTATCGCGTCTACAAACTAAGGGATATTTTTCTATATTTTTTCTTTATTTTATTTTTTTTTACTTGGTGGTGATTAGCGACTTATAGGGGGACTGTGATATTGCAGTAGACAAATCAGACACCTAACTGACCCTTTCACACTTTTAGGGGACCAGTGACACCAATACAGTGATCAGTGAAAAAAATATCCACTGACACTGCACTAATGACACTGACAGGGAAGGGGTTAACATCAGGGGGCAATCAAAGGGTTAAATGTGTTCTTAGGGAGTGCTTGCTAACTATGGGGTGGGGGAGGTGCTTTGACTGGGGAAAGTTAAAGATCCATGTTCCTGCTTAGCAGAAACACAGGATCAGTACATTCCCCTCTCACAGAACGATGATCTGCCTTGTTTACATAGGCACAGGGCTGGACTGGGACACAAATTTGGCCCTGGACTTCATCCAGACTGGCCCACTTTAATTTTGAGTGTCCCCATCAGCAGTCCCCTTACATCAGTGTCCCCATCAGCAGTCCCCTTACATCAGTGTCTCCATCAGCAGCACCCTTACATCAGTGTCCCCATCAGCAGTCCCCTTACATTAGTGTCCCCATCAGCAGTCCCCTTACATCAGTGTCTCCATCAGCAGCCCCCTTACATCAGTGTCCCCATCAGCAGCCCCCTTACATCAGTGTCCCCATCAGCAGCCCCCTTACATCAATGTCCCCATCAGCAGTCCGCTTACATCAGTGTCCCCATCAGCAGTCCCCTTACATCAATGTCCCCATCAGCAGTCCCCTTACATCAGTGTCCCCATCAGCAGTCCCCTTACATCAGTGTCCCCATTAGCAGTCCCCTTACATAAGTGTCCCCATCATCAGCCCCCTTACATCAGTGTCTCCATCAGCAGCTCCCTTACATCAGTGTCCCCATCAGCAGCCCCCTTACATCAGTGTCCCCATCAGCAGTCCCCTTACATCAGTGTCTCCATCAGCAGTCCCCTTACATCAGTGTCCCCATCAGCAGTCCCCTTACATCAGTGTCCCCATCATCAGCCCCCTTACATCAGTGTCCCCATCAGCAGTCCCCTTACATCAGTGTCCCCATCAGCAGCCCCCTTACATCAATGTCCCCATCAGCAGCCCCCTTACATCAATGTCCCCATCAGCAGTCCCCTTACATCAGTGTCCCCATCAGCAATCCCCTTTATTCTCTTTATTCTGCCTATGAAGCCAAATAATTGGAAATATTAGGACCAGGATACACTCAGATTCAGGGTCCCATCTATACGTTTTTTTGGTTCTTTTTGCAAAAACGCACTACAGTCCACTTAACATGGTTTCCTATGGGATAGGTTCACACCTGTGCTTTTTTCAGCCGTTGCATTTTTAGAAAGGGTCAGGGGCTTTTTTTAAACACAAAATGGTGCTTTTTTTGCTTTTTTGGTTCCATAGACTTCAATGGAGAAGCTGCAGAAGAGCATGTAGTGCAATGAAAATTGGCCCAAAAAACCCAGCAAAACTCAAAATCGTGTGTGCAAAAACGCACAGCAAAATGCACTGTAGAATGCACCAATCGCAAACTGCATAGATGTGAACCGAGCCTTATGGCAGGTTTACACTAGACAAACTGGGCTGCACTAGGCAGCCACGCCCAGCACAGTCCCAACACATAGACAAGGCAAAAGCTTCATATTGAATAAAGGATTCTGAAGTAGGCCTAAAGCTAGTAAGATTCTATCCTGTTATGAACTCTCCAAGACTTCCCAGGTGTTTTATCACGGATATATGATAGTTTACATTTTTTGGGTTTATTTGAGATGTGCAAAAGAGAGATCACACAAACACTTATATGTGTAACGTTTATTTAAGTAATGGCAGATACAGATAACAAATGTAATAATATTAGAAAATATAACTAAAATACTTAGCTATAGATGCCTTTTTCACCACGGAGTCCCCCGTCCTTATGGCGTGGCACAAATGATCATATTAGATGCGTGTGTAATTTCAGCTCTGAGATGTGACTCACTTTTACAAGTTTTAGCTGTAGTATATACAGGACTAGTGTGTGAGTAAATGATCATAATTGTTTGTAGAGTGATATCACCTTTTAGAGAAGATATTGGACTTGGCCATATAGTCAGTTTACAATGCCATTCCTATAGCATTAGATCAGTTAAAGTGGTTGTAAAGGTACAAGGTTTTTTATCTTGATGCATTCTATGCATTAAGATAAAAAAACCTTTTGTGTGTAGAAGCCTCCCCAGCCCCATTTCTCTCCAGCGATGTCCACGAGTGTCTAAGCCATCTGGCACACTCCTCCTGATTGGCTGAGACACAGCTGCACCGCCATTGGCTCCCGCAGCTGTCAATCAAAATCAGTCAGCCAATCAGGGGAGAGAGGGGGCGGGCCTGTTTGGGCTCTGTGCCTGAATGGACACAGGGAGCTGTCGGTTCCAGTGTCCCCATAGGAAGCTGCTGACTGTGGGGACACTTGATAGGAGGGAGGAGCTAGGAGCAGCAAAGAGGGACCCAAGAAGAGCAGGATCTGGGCTGCTCTGTGCAAAACCAACTGCACAGAGGAGGGAAGTGTAGCGCTTGGTTGCTACTAGTAACTAACATCTACCATATCACCCAGCTGCCAGACCTCCATCTATCACCTCAGAGACAATGAACAGTCATTTGCGTTGTTTTGTTTTTATTTAATAAGGGATATAACTTGGTTGGGGGAAAGGGAGTATGGGATGCCCATAGAACATGTTGCTTTGCCATCATATTAACCACCTCAATACTGGGCACTTTCACCCCCTTCCTGCCCAAGCCATTTTTCAGTTTTCAGCGCTGTCGCACTTTGAATGACAATTGCACGGTCATGCAACACTGCACCCTAATGAAATTTTTATCATTTTTTCCCCACAAATAGAGCTTTCTTTTGGTGGTATTTGATCACCTCTGCGGTTTTTATTTATTGCCCTATAAACAAAAGAAGAGGGACAAGTTTGAAAAAACACAATATTTTTTACTTTTTGCTATAATAAATATCCAATTTTTTTTTTGTTTTTAAACAAATTGTTTCCTCAGTTTAGGCCGATATGTATTCTTCTACATATTTTTGGTAAAAAAAAATCACAATAAGCGTATATTGATTGGTTTGCGCAAAAGTTATAACATCTACAAAATAGGGGATAGATTTATAGCATTTTTATTTATTATTTTTTTTTTACTAGTCATGGCGGCGATCTGCGATTTTTATTGTGACTGAGATATTGCGGCGGACATATCGGACACTTTTGACACATTTTTGGGACCATTCACATTTATACAGCAATCCGTGCTATAAAAATGCATTGATTACTGTGTAAATGTGACTGACAGGGAAGGGGTTAACACTAGGGGGTGATCGAGGGGTTAAATGTGTGTACTAGGGAGGTGATTCTAACTGTGGGGGGAGGGGACTGACTGGGGGGAGGTGACCGATCGGTGTCCCTATGTACAAGGGACACACCATCGGTCTCCTCTCCTCTGACAGGACGTGGATCTGTGTGTTTACACACACAGATCCACGGTCCTGCTCTGTTACCCGGCAATTGTGGGTGCGGACATCGCAGCCGCCGGGCCCGAGCATCGGGTCCCGAGCGACGCGGCGGGCATGCGCCCCCTAGTGGCTCGGGAGGGCGATCACGTCATATGACGTCCGCCCAGAACAAGAGCTGCCTCGTCCCGCAGTCATATGACAGTGGGCGGGCAGCTAGTGGTTAAAGAACTTGAAATTTGGTTGAGCCTTAAAGTACTGATGCACATATAATATCTACAGTCTCTTCCCCTGCATCACCATGCAGACTATTTCCCCTCCTCTGCGTACCTCCTGCAGACTGTTGCTCCCAGGACTTCTATCCTCCTGCACAAACTTTACTGTAGATCATTATCTTGCCTGTCACATCATCCTCTATGAGCAAAAGAGGCCGCTCTGAACAGTCTCAGTGGCTGGCTGTAATAGTTGTTGTTACTAGGCCAGAGGTCTGCAGTACCTCTCCCCGGTGGCCTAGTAATTTAGTAGCACATGTAGATTGGTGGACTTCCAGCTAGTCCAGTTAGCAAATTCTGCGTCCTCAGTCCGCATTGAGTTGACACTTTCCCCACAGTCTCTCCACTGGCCTTGCACCCAGCTCCCCTGGCATGCCTCATCCAGCAATCCAATTTGGTCCACTCACCGACCTTCTCCTGTCCCGAGTCCATGATGGAGAACTCTAACTGTACATATGTTCCGGCAGCTTCTCCAGCCCCTCTGTTCCAGGATACTTCACGCATGACCGTGTAAAGATGAAGCTCCCTCCCAGCTCTCCACTAGGCCTCGCACCCCCCCAGATGGGGATGGGGACCCTGCTACTGCCTAGTACTCCATTTTCCACATCTCCCAGCCGACAACCCTCCCCCAGTGGGCTGGACCTGAGCTTATATGGGAGGCCTGCCTCATGCCAATTCCAATTGGGGATTGATCAGGGCTCCTCATATGAGCTCCCTGCCACTCCAGTCCTGTGCCCTGCCCCTCTTCCAGATCATTCTCCCTGGAAGCAGGGGAGGCGCCCCAGAACTAAAGCAGGTGGTCACACCTGCTACTACACTAACCACTCTCTGCCCACAGATCAAAACAAACAGGCCTAGCCTGAAGCATAGGCCTGCCCAAACTGACCTGCTCTGGCAGCTTTCCTACAAAAATCCTCACTCTAGCACCTACCTAAGGTAGAGGGTGCTACAGAGGTATAACATGTTTGTTATTTTTTTAAAGAAAAAAAACAGACTTTACAATCACTTTAAGGTAAAACCATACTTATGTCCTTATATGGTCCCTTAACCAGGATTTGGAGGCTTTCTTATACATTAATGAGCCACAATTAAAGGAGAAATTAATTTTCTCCATCACTGGGGTAACTACAACAGGAACGTGTGAATGTTTCATGACCCTGAACCTGACTTGTGTTTTATCTGTAGTATGACATCCCACTTTTGCTAAATTTAAATTGTAGTTTACCAGTTCTAGGGCCAGCCATCACATCCACATCCTTAAATAGCAAGAACACCTAAAAAGGTGATTGACTCCTAAAAAGATAGGACTTTGAAGGATATGAGGCTGTCACTGAGGTGAGCTCACAATCAAGGTAATATTGTACAAACATTATTAAAATTCCATAAAGATAGATACAATCATATCACAAAGTGTAAACATTAGCACAAAGCTAGAGTTGATATTGATACTTGTTTCCAGCAAGAATATATTGAGTTCATTGAAACAGAGAAGTCCAACGTGTTTCGCAGAGTGGTGTCTCCGCTTCTTCAAGGAAACTCAGTATATGTCAACTTCATCAAAATATAAGTGTGTATGTTTCTATGGATGCAAAGGACCGAGACTGCAAGCTGGCCAAGTAGTCCATGGCGTCAGTACCCAGGACCAGGACTGGCAGACACTGGATCCCACACAGGTGGATTCAGGAGGAAGCAGTTTATATGCCCAGAATGCTAACAGATCAGCTCAGCAAAGCACTGCACACAGCTTTGCAAACAATGTCCACCGCCGGATATACGTGGATATCAGAGCTGACATATACTGAGTTTCCCTGAAGAAGCAGAGACACCACTCTGCGAAGCGCGTTGGACTACTCTGTGCCAATTAACTCAATTTATTCTAGCTGGAAACAAGTATCAACTCTAGCTTTGTGCTATTGTTTAAGATTTAGGAAGCAGAAAAAAGAGGAAGAAGTGCCAGGGCAGTACATGTGCAGCATAAAAAGATTTTATTGTAAAAACAAGGTTTGTAACAAAGTGTTATGCACTCACATAGTGCTCTGTAGGTGGGGGGCTTACAGCGGGCCTGAGGAGCCGCCCACCGCTCTGATAGCCAATCAGTGAATACTGATTGGCTATCAGAGCGGTGGGCGGCTCCCCAGTGTGACAGCTCAGGATCACTTCTACACTGAGCAATCCAGCTGGCGTCCTTCTGTGATCCCGCGAGGCTTCAGCTCCCCGCTGACACAAGATGATCGCGGCATTACAACCCAAGGACGCAGCAGTCTTTCAAACGCAAATTTTGGGGTAAAAAATTATTTCATGAATTAAAAAAAAAATAAACAGAAAAGTTAGCCCAACTGTTTTGAATAATGTAAAAGATGATGTTATGTCGAGTAAATAGATACCTAACATGTCATGCTTTGAAATTGCGCACACTCGTGGAATGGTGACAAACTACGGTACCTAAAAATCTCCATAGGCGACGCTTTAAATTTTTTTAGCGGTTGCCAGGTTAGAAATACAGAGGAGATCTGGTTCTGTTGATTGCAGGTATACCTCACATGTGTGATTTGAACACCGTTTACATATGCGGGCGTGACTTACTCATGCACTTTGCTGCGTGAACTCGCGGGGACGGGAGCGTTTAAATGTTTTTATTTTTTTTTTCTTATTTATTTTATTTCTTTAATTTTTTTTACACTATCTCTGTAAAAAAAAAAAAATTCTGATCACTTTTATAGCTGTCACAAGGACTGTAAACATCCCTTGTGACAGTAATAGGTGGTGACAGGTACTCTTTATGAAGGGATCAGGGGTCTAAAAGACCCCAAATCCCTCCTTTGCACTTCAAAGTATTTAGATCACCAAAAACGACGATTCTGAATACTGTCGTTTTTTTTTAATTTGGCGCCATTGGCAGCCGAGTAAACTGGAAGTGACGTTGTGACGTCACTTCCGTGTTTTCACATAGGAGACTGGAACTAAGCCATTTCTGGCTTTGATTCAGTCTCTCTAGCTGGTGGAAGTGCTGGATCGTGGATCGGGTCTCCCGGTGGGTTGAGAGGCCCGGGAACAGCTTCGGAAGGCAGCGGGAGGGGGAATGTCCCCTCCCGTTCCTGTGGCATAACAACCTTACGGCTTTTAGCCGCAACGGTTGTTATCCCTAAAGAGCCGACCGCCCGCTCTAAAAAACGGTACTGGGGTGATGCCTGCAGCTGCAAGCATCACCCTGGTATAACCCCTGAAAGCCGAGGCTGCATATGTGCGTACGGTCGGCGCTAAGGGGATAAACATGTTTATATTACCTTGATTGTGTGCTCACCTCAGTGACAGCCTCATATCCTTCAAAATCCAACCTTTGTAGGAGTCAATCACCTTTTTACGTGATCCCACTTTTGCTAATCTGTTCATATTATTTTTCTGTCAAAGCTTTTTAATGCCTGTAAATACTGCTTACCAATTATGTGTTTAGGTCATTGTATAAATAATTATATTACAGAATATATGCAAAATATAAGAAAAATACAGCGCTGTCAGAAAAAGTAATATGACATGCAATAATTGATCTGCTGTCTATACCATGAGTGGAATAAATAAGCTGCGGTTGCAAAATGTGAGATACCCACACTACAAAACACTATAACAATAAAAGAAACCGCGCTAAATAAAATTAGAAGGAAGTAAATGTACATCAAATTAATGAGTCCATCAAAAACATCAGAACAGTGTCAATTGTCATCCGGCAGGAGATCACCATAGGACACAAATCTTCATCCCCAGCAAGTGACATCACACTCAAAATCACCGCAGAAAATAGTGTTGGAGATAGGACAGTCCTTCACCTTCAAAACAACTGCCTCTTACCAGCTCCCTTGATCTCTGGTCAGGAGATCAAATACGCCTTTTGGCTTATAACCCAGCCACAGTCTCAGGATGGGATGGATGAAACACCAGATCAGGTCCTCCTATTTGTCTTAAATGACCCCCAAGCAGCTTATCCAATGGCCAGTCACATAAAAGAAAAAAGGGGCTCCCATAGTGTAAAAACGTATAAGATTTTTATTCATAAAAAGGTAATGCACTTACATGTATCCAAAATAGTTCAGGCAACATTGGGTATGCGAGCCGGCCGGCTCTCTCTATGCAAACCCCCCGTAGCTTCCGGGACTGCGTGTTAGTGTTGTGGTGGCGTCAGCACGCCGCTCTCCCTACGTCGTTTCGTCAAACCTGATGTTGTCCTGGGGCACGGGCGGCGTGCTGATCACCACCAATTATATGCCAGTTAATTACAGAGGGGACCGCCCAGTCCTGAGGTTCGAGCAGTCGATGATGCGGATGCCGCCATATTGCAATGGGGCAGATGCCAGTGTGTTAACAGGGAAAGACCCAGGTATTACTGGATGTCCTCCCTTAACTAAAAAGTGTACCATGCTGATGTTCATTATATACCTAATATACAATACGAAAGATTGTGCATATCAGTTGTGTGTAAGACTATTACTGTTAATAATATATAAGTGTAACCCGCAAAGCGGAGTGGTGGCATCTAGTGGTCAAACTCTATATGCCATGGCCTCAAACCTTTATATCCCATTTGTAGAGTCACCTAGATGCATCAAATAAAAATCTAAAAGCAAAACTATTAATATAATTAATTAAGTTTGTCTTTCACTAACCTCCCTCTGTGGAGAGAAAAGACAAGGAGGAAAAAAACAGAAAAAAATATTTAGGGAGAGAAATTTTGTATTAAAGTTTGGCTAAACCTAGGTTAAATAGACCATCCAGTGTCCAGCAACAGGCATGATAAGAGCCCGTCTGGGTGGTTATACTAAGCCAAAAATAGGCACAAGCATATCAAATCACTATGGCCCATGTATTAACTGGGTGAATCTTCCTATTAAAGAATATTCTATGTTAATTAATACACTGTAGGACAATCCAAAAAATTATGTACTGTAAACATGTGACTTAGAATTAAAAATTAAAAACATATATGTACATCCCACCCCCCCCCCCCCCCCCCAAATGCTGCAAGGGACTCAGGACTAGTTTACATATATTTGCCCTAGCTGTTATCAATGAAAGAGTTGACATCTGTATCTATATTAAGGCCATAAGGGGTGTAACAGCGTACCCTATGGATCCACAACATCTCCTTCTTAGATAGTTCCCTAACTAAGGATCCGCCTTTCCAGTGGGCATTATACTTGTCTATAGCTAGAAAAATTGTATTGGCTGGGTCCCGGTTATGGACCCTATCATAGTGTTTGGAGACAGAATGGAATTTGAAACCTGTTTTGATGTTAGTTATGTGTTCCCCTAAATGCACCTGCATAGCCCGTTTGGTTCGGCCTATGTATTGGAGACCACATAGGCATTGGAGCAGGTATACAACCCCAGTGGAGCTGCATGTAATAAATGGTTCTATTTTGTGCTCTCTGGAGGTACTAGTTGAGACAAATGATAATGTCTTTTTGGTTTTAATCCGATTAAGTGTGCAGATTTGGCATCTGCGGCATTGGTGATAACCTGAGAGACCTTGAAAGAAAGACAATCTCTTGCCAGGGGGGTCCACTACATTGGGGGCAATAATACTCCTCAACGAGGGGGCCCCTCTGAATATCACTTGAGGTTTCTTGGACAAAAAAGTGTTAATCAGTGTGTCATTACCCAACAGATGCCAATGTTTACTGATAATTTTTTTAATTTGGTAATGTTGGGTTGAATAAGCTGTGATGAAAGGGATGACAGGACCCTCTTTCTTTTTCGTAGGGGCCATATCCAAAAGTTCAGATCTGTCACGCCTTTCCACTTCTTCTATGATGGTCTCTAGTGGATCTCTATCATAGCCCTTCTCTAAAAACCTCTTTTTTAGAATGTTTGCCTGAACTCTATAGTCCTCCACGTTTGAGCAGTTGCGTCTCATCCTGATGAACTGACTCCTAGGTACCAACTGAAGCCAGCTGTCCTTATGGCAACTGTCGAGGGGTATGAATGCATTTCGATCTGTCTGTTCAAAAAAAGTGATCGTTTTAAAAGAGTCTATTTCCTTATAGATGGTTAAATCTAGAAAGTTGATCTTTTCTTGACTGGCTTCGTGGACAAACCTGATACCCCTCTCATTATTGTTAACTTGAGAGAAAAAGTCTTCTAGTTCAGGGATAGACCCTTCCCAGAGGAGGAGGATGTCATCTATATACCTGGCCCAAAAGACCAGGTGTGGACAACGGTCCTTATAGATGACGTCCTCCTCCCACTTGGACATGAAAAGATTAGCCAAGCTAGGGGCGTACTTGGCGCCCATAGCAACACCTCGTTGCTGTCGATAATAGCAATGGTTGTACCAGAAATAATTGTGATTTGCCGCAAAATCCAATAGCTCCATGATATAATCCTGCTGTCTTAATGGGATTTTGGAAAGAGTATTCAAAAAATATTTTACGGCTACAAATCCTAAGTGATGTGGAATTATAGTGTATAATGAAGTCACATCAGCTGTCACCAACCATGTTCGACTATTGGGTTTCAACTGAGACAACAAATTTATCACATGCTTCGTATCTTTTATGTAGGAAGGCATTTGTTGTACTAGGGGTTGCAGAAAAAAGTCTATGTACTTGCCCACCCGGGACGTAACCAAATCAATGCCACTGACTATAGGTCATCCCGGGGGGCAAGTCAAACTTTTATGGACTTTAGGCAAACAATACAGAATTGGAACTCTTGGAGCCCTAGGGACCAAAAAGGTTTTTTCTTTGCCATTGAGTATCCCTTCTCGATATCCCTTAGTGACTAATTTATCCAAATCACTCTTATATTTAATCACCGGATTCCCAGGTAAGGGGGTATACGTATCCTGATCTCCCACGATATTGGACATTTCCCATAAGTAATCTTTCCTATCGAGAATTACTATCCCCCCACCTTTATCAGCGGGTCGGATTACAATCCCCTTATTATTACAAAGGGAATCCAATCCTTCCTTCAATGTGCTAGTCATCCTATGATTGGCCACTTTGAGAGAATCTAGGTCTCTAAGGACCACGTCCCTAAAAACCCTCAATGAAGGTGCCAGGAGAGTTAAAAGTGGAAGCATTGGCTAATCCAGTGTGTTGATACTCCTGTTGGACAGGTAGCCTAGATCCTTCTAAACAATTGGCAAAATATCTTTTAATATTAATCCTTCGGACATATTTGTGGACGTCCATATATGTTTGAAATTTATTTAGCTTTTTTGGGGGTGCAAATTTCAAACCTTTATTTAATAGCGCCAATTCCGATTGGGTTAAAACCTGAGTGCTAAGATTGAAGATCCCATCAGCCCTTACATTCTTATCTTTTTTGGATCTTGCTCTCCTCCCCCCTCTGGTTCCTCTTTGTTTTCTACCGGCCTTTTTATTCCCTGATTGGGTCTGGGAAAACCCCAAGGATGTGATTCCTGATTCCTGCCATAAGTACTGGCAGGCCGGTCCC
Source organism: Aquarana catesbeiana (assembly GCF_042186555.1). Taxonomy (NCBI): domain Eukaryota; kingdom Metazoa; phylum Chordata; class Amphibia; order Anura; family Ranidae; genus Aquarana; species Aquarana catesbeiana. Next base: position 69,114,818 of record NC_133329.1, on the reverse strand, counting down.
TTACTGATCTATAATATCCCTGTTCATAATTGGGGTGGTCCCCTCTATCATATTGTGTAGGGCCTGCTCTATCCCTTAAAGGATAAAAACGGTTACGTGTATCTACCCCATAGTCCACTTCATCCTCGTCCCCCTCCATGTTATAGTGCTGGGGATTGTCACCATAATGATGTTGACTGGGTTGTGTATCATAACCATATTCATTATACCTTGGTTGATCACGACTAATATCAGAATATGGAGTAGTCCTATGATTCTGATGCTGATTTTGATTATATTGTTGGGACTGCCTTCATTCGCGATTCACATTCTGATTATATTGTTGATACCCCCCCAGCCTTTCGTGTGTGCTGGCCTCCCCTATTGGGAACTGATGATCTCTGAGGTGATTGGTAGGATACTCGTCTCCCCCTTTTAGACTGTTTGTTATTTACATGGGGTTTCTTGAGGGTTCTCTGAGAACCATTCCTAGATGGAGAGTGCTGGTTCTGAACTGGGGGTTGTGATGGAACATCACCCCCCTGCACAGTGACCTCCATAGAAGGTTCCTGTCCGCCACTTGCTTCCATAGCCAGTTTCCTCTGCCAGGCAAACACACTGTTAGCTTGATAATCCCCATAGTCTCTATTGTATTTCTTTCTTTTTTTGAATTTTTGCTCCCTTTCTTCCTTATCTAATGTTTTTAATAAGTTACTGGTTCTTTCTTTATATTCCTCCGCTTCTTTATAGGGCTTTTATCTCACCGTCCAGTCTAGTTAATTTGCTCTTTTTTCTGGCTACCAAAAATCTTAGGAAGTTAACCCCTGCCTCATTGAAGTAACGGAACCATTCTTCCAGTTCCGATTCTCCTTTTTGACTTTGAATTGCCCCCCGGGACGACCTATAGTCAGTGGCATTGATTCGGTTACGTCCCGGGTGGGCAAGTACATAGACTTTTTTCTGCAACCCCTAGTACAACAAATGCCTTCCTACATAAAAGATACGAAGCATGTGATAAATTTGTTGTCTCAGTTGAAACCCAATAGTCGAACATGGTTGGTAACAGCTGATGTGACTTCATTATACACTATAATTCCACATCACTTAGGATTTGCAGCAGTAAAATATTTTTTGAATACTCTTTCCAAAATCCCATTAAGACAGCAGGATTATATCATGGAGCTATTGGATTTTGCGGCAAATCACAATTATTTCTGGTACAACCATTGTTATTATCGACAGCAACGAGGTGTTGCTATGGGCGCCAAGTACGCCCCTATCTTGGCTAATCTTTTCATGGCCAAGTGGGAGGAGGACGTCATCTATAAGGACCGTAGTCCACACCTGGTCTTTTGGGCCAGGTATATAGATGACGTCCTCCTCCTCTGGGAAGGGTCTATCCCTGAACTAGAAGACTTTTTCTCTCAAGTTAACAATAATGAGAGGGGTATCAGGTTTGTCCACGAAGCCAGTCAAGAAAAGATCAACTTTCTAGATTTAACCATCTATAAGGAAATAGACTCTTTTAAAACGATCACTTTTTTTAAACAGACAGATCGAAATGCATTCATACCCCTCGACAGTTGCCGTAAGGACAGCTGGCTTCAGTCGGTACCTAGGAGTCAGTTCATCAGGATGAGACACAACTGCTCAAACGTGGAGGACTATAGAGTCCAGGCAAACATTCTAAAAAAGAGGTTTTTAGAGAAGGGCTATGATAGAGATCCACTAGAGACCATCATAGAAGAAGTGGAAAGGCGTGACAGATCTGAACTTTTGGATATGGCCCCTACGAAAAAGAAAGAGGGTCCTGTCATCCCTTTCATCACAGCTTATTCAACCCAACATTACCAAATTAAAAAAATTATCAGTAAACATTGGCATCTGTTGGGTAATGACGCACTGATTAACACTTTTTTGCCCAAGAAACCTCAGGTGATATTCAGAGGGGCCCCCTCGTTGAGGAGTATTATTGCCCCCAATGTAGTGGACCCCCCTGGCAAGAGATTGTCTTTCTTTCAAGGTCTCTCAGGTTATCACCAATGCCGCAGATGCCAAATCTGCACACTTAATCGGATTAAAACCAAAAAGACATTATCATTTGTCTCAACTAGTACCTCCAGAGAGCACAAAATAGAACCATTTATTACATGCAGCTCCACTGGGGTTGTATACCTGCTCCAATGCCCATGTGGTCTCCAATACATAGGCCGAACCAAACGGGCTATGCAGGTGCGTTTAGGGGAACACATAACTAACATCAAAACAGGTTTCAAATTCCATTCTGTCTCCAAACACTATGATAGGGTCCATAACCGGGACCCAGCCAATACAATTTTTCTAGCTATAGACAAGTATAATGCCCACTGGAGAGGCGGATCCTTAGTTAGGGAACTATCTAAGATGGAGATGGCGTGGATCCATAGGGTACGCTGTTACACCCCTTATGGCCTTAATATAGATACAGATGTCAACTCTTTCATTGATAACAGCTAGGGCAAATATATGTAAACTAGTCCTGAGTCCCTTGCAGCATTTGGGGGGGGGGGGGGGGGTGTGGGATGTACATATATGTTTTTAATTTTTAATTCTAAGTCACATGTTTACAGTACATAATTTTTTGGATTGTCCTACAGTGTATTAATTAACATAGAATATTCTTTAATAGGAAGATTCACCCAGTTAATACATGGGCCATAGTGATTTGATATGCTTGTGCCTATTTTTGGCTTAGTATAACCACCCAGACGGGCTCTTATCATGCCTGTTGCTGGACACTGGATGGTCTATTTAACCTAGGTTTAGCCAAACTTTAATACAAAATTTCTCTCCCTAAATATTTTTTTCTGGTTTTTTCCTCCTTGTCTTTTCCCTCCACAGAGGGAGGTTAGTGAAAGACAAACTTAATTAATTATATTATTATAGATACAGATGTTAACTCTTTCATTGATAACAGCTAGGGCAAATATATGTAAACTAGTCCTGAGTCCCTTGCAGCATTTGGGGGGGGGGGGGGGATGTACATATATGTTTTTAATTTTTAATTAAATATTTTTTTCTGTTTTTTTCCTCCTTGTCTTTTCTCTCCACAGAGAGAGGTTAGTGAAAGACAAACTTAATTAATTATATTATTAGTTTTGCTTTTAGATTTTTATTTGATGCATCTAGGTGACTCTACAAATGGGATATAAAGGTTTGAGGCCATGTCATATAGAGTTTGACCACTAGATGCCACCACTCCGCTTTGCGGGTTACATTATATATTAACAGTAATAGTCTTACACACAACTGATATGCACAGTCTTTCGTATTGTATATTAGGTATATAATGAACATCAGCATGGTACACTTTTTAGTTAAGGGAGGACATCCAGTAATACCTGGGTCTTTCCCTGTTAACACACTGGCGTCTGCCCCATTGCAATATGGCGGCATCCGCATCATCGACTGCTCGGACCTCAGGACTGGGCGGTCCCCTCTGTAATTAACTGGCATATAATTGGTGGTGATCAGCACGCCACCCGTGCCCCAGGACGACGTCAGGTTTGACGAAACGACGTAGGGAGAGCGGCGTGCTGACGCCACCACAACACTGACAGGCAGTCCCGGAAGCTACGGGCGTTTGCATAGAGAGAGCCGGCCGGCTCGCATACCCAATGTTGCCTGAACTATTTTGGATACATGTAAGTGCATTACCTTTTTATGAATAAAAATCTTATACGTTTTTACACTATGGGAGCCCCTTTTTTCTTTTATGTGACTGGCCACTGGATAAGCTGCTTGGGGGTCATTTAAGACAAATAGGAGGACCTGATCTGGTGTTTCATCCATCCCAACCTGAGACTGTGGCTGGGTTATAAGCCAAAAGGCGTATTTGATCTCCTGACCAGAGATCAAGGGAGCTGGTAAGAGGCAGTTGTTTTGAAGGTGAAGGACTGTCCTATCTCCAACACTATTTTCTGCGGTGATTTTGAGTGTGATGTCACTTGCTGGGGATGAAGATTTGTGTCCTATGGTGATCTCCTGCCGGATGACAATTGACACTGTTCTGATGTTTTTGATGGACTCATTAATTTGATGTACATTTACTTCCTTCTAATTTTATTTAGCGCGGTTTCTTTTATTGTTATAGTATTTTGTAGTGTGGGTATCTCACATTTTGCAACCGCAGCTTATTTATTCCACTCATGGTATAGACAGCAGATCAATTATTGCATGTCATATTACTTTTTCTGACAGCGCTGTATTTTTCTTATATTTTGCATATATTCTGTAATATAATTATTTATACAATGACCTAAACACATAATTGGTAAGCAGTATTTACAGGCATTAAAAAGCTTTGACAGAAAAATAATATGAACAGATTAGCAAAAGTGGGATCACGTAAAAAGGTGATTGACTCCTACAAAGGTTGGATTTTGAAGGATATGAGGCTGTCACTGAGGTGAGCACACAATCAAGGTAATATAAATATGTTTATCCCCTTAGCGCCGACCGTACGCACATATGCAGCCTCGGCTTTCAGGGGTTATACCGGGGTGATGATTGCAGCTGCAGGCATCACCCCAGTACCGTTTTTTAGAGCGGGCGGTCGGCTCTTTAGGGATATGGGAGCCCCTTTTTTCTTTTATGTGACTGGCCATTGGATAAGCTGCTTGGGGGTCATTTAAGACAAATAGGAGGACCTGATCTGGTGTTTCATCCATCCCATCCTGAGACTGTGGCTGGGTTATAAGCCAAAAGGCGTATTTGATCTCCTGACCAGAGATCAAGGGAGCTGGTAAGAGGCAGTTGTTTTGAAGGTGAAGGACTGTCCTATCTCCAACACTATTTTCTGCTGTGATTTTGAGTGTGATGTCACTTGCTGGGGATGAAGATTTGTGTCCTATGGTGATCTCCTGCCGGATAACAATTGACACTGTTCTGATGTTTTTGATGGACTCATTAATTTGATGTACATTTACTTCCTTCTAATTTTATTTAGCGCGGTTTCTTTTATTGTTATATTACAGAATATATACTGAACATTTATATCCATGTGTGCCAATAAAATCCTCTGGTGTCTCACCTGTAAGAAAAGTGGCCATGATTGAATTCCACTAAACGAAGAAGCAAAGGGTGATAGACAATGGCCAGAACAAGGTAGATGAAGGCTACATTCACACTGTTGCATGTTGGGAAATCATGCAAAGTCAAACGTGTTGCCTTTAGCAGATGTTCAGCACTCCCCACACATCTCCTAATGTGCGCACCATGCGGCCCGATTTTGCAAACGGTTCAGGGACTTCTTTGGTGTGTTTCTCGCTTGTAGGGCAGCCCATTGAAACGAATGGGCTGCCCTAAACGTAATGCGTGGGAAACGCGCTTCTGCTCCATCTTACCTCTACGGTAAGTAGAAATTTCTTACTAGAAATAGTATGGCAAGCAACAGTGAAACTGTTCCAGAGACATGCAGGTCTGCTTGATCATGGAGACAAGGCGTGGAATGAGAACAACACCCTTGTCTGATGGGGGAGGCACATTAGACACAAGCAAATCCCAACCATGCATAAGATAGGCAGATATCATTCATGGCTATCTATCACAAAGAAAGAAAGAAAGAAAGAAAGAAAGAAAGAAAGAAAGAAAGAAAGAAAGAAAGAAAGAAAGAAAGAAAGGTTTAGGCTGGCCATACATTACACAACTTTCTTGTACAATTTTCCTTTAGATTTACTAAAACCATATAATATGAGGTCAGACCTAAACCCTTTCAATCTGTATGAAATCAAGGAGGTCCTTGTACTACATAGTTGAAGGTAAATCTAAAGGAAATTGAATAAGAAATTTGTATGGCCAGCCTTAGCTTCAGCTGATAAATAGAGATAGATAGATAGATAGATAGATAGATAGATAGATAGATAGATAGATAGATAGATAGATAGATAGATAGATAGATAGATAGATAGATAGATAGATAGATAGATAGATCTTCAGCTGCTCTGATAATGAAGAAATTAAGTGTCTGTTTCTGTGTCAGTATATACTGATAGTGATCCCTACATCATGCAACTAAACTAAGGCTGACCATACATTAATATATAATTAATATTTTCTTGAAAATATTTCCTTTGGATTTACCAAAACCATATAATATAAGGTCAGACATAAACACTTTGAATTTGTATGCAATCAGGCAGACCCTTACACTACATAGTTAAGGTAAATCTAAAGGAATTTGAACAAGAAAATTGTATAATGTATGGCCAGCTTAAGTCCGTTGTTCAATACCTCCTATAATAGAACAATGATGCTCCTCTCAGTGAATGAACAAAAGATTTGTGAAATCAAACTGACCTGTATAATAGAGAAGCAAGAGGAGGACGGCTGCCTGTCCATACCCCATGTTGTTCTGAGGGTTTCATACCATTTATTGGTTTTCTTTAAGTTGTTCAGATGTGTTTACTTTCGATATTATTTACTAGTCTTTTCGGTTAGAGATGTACAAAGGTGTCTGATGAATGTCACCTTTCCACAGAGTGACATACAGGTTGTATGTTGTATAATTTGTATATTCAGATGACATGGAATTCATTCTTCTGAAACCATCAGTCATAAAGCAGGTCAGGATAAAAAAACGGAAAGAGAAGCCTGTAGCTGAGGAGGAACGTAGTTAGCGAAGGGAGGACATGACAGGGTGTTAAGGCAAGCCAGCAAGGTAAGGGTTAAAGGTGTGGCATATAGTTTGTAACTAAGTGGTCATTATTGGTCGGAATTTGGTGCAAAGGGGGGGAGCTAGTAGCTAATAAAATAATGACAAAAGGGTGGGGCTGTAACAGTTCTTGAGAAACCTGTTAAGAGCATCCCTCCCTCCCGCCCTTAATCTCGGTTAGCATGGAATGGGTTATTTGGTTCAGGGTTGGATAAAGGGGTGCGGGGCATTTTAGGATCCTTGGCGGTGGTAGAATGTGGTGCATTCTGGGTAAGCGGTGGGGAACCATCAGGTATGGTATCCTCGAGTGGGAACGGTTCACTGGCTAGTGACCGTGTAGCTGAAGGACCCTGGGGTGGCTGAGGTCAGCTGGGTTTAGGCCCTGAGTCTTTATAAATAGCGGCTGGGGTGGCAACTCAGTTAGATGTGCCTCTGACACAAATAAAGAAGGTAATGGATACATTGGTACCGCCTTGGATCTTAAAATATATATATATACATTTCATTGGAAATAGTGAAGTTAGGTGGGTTATTACAGTGTGTTGTTAACAAAAGTTGTTTTTATTAATAAAAGGCCATGTTTGGCCATTTAACCCACCTTAGGTGTTGTGTGTTTATTTTAAGTTATGGTAAAGGTAAGATTAAAGAGGGAGTTCACCCACACCGCAAAAAAAAAAATATTAAAAGCCAGCAGCTACAAATACTGCAGCTGCTGACTTTTAATAAATGGCCACTTACCTGTCCCAGGGTCCAGCAATGTCGGCAGGCGACGCAGAGAACCCGCTCGGTTCTCGGCAGCTTCCGCCGCCATCCTAGGTGAGGGAATCAGGAAGTGAAGCGTTGCAGCTTCACTTCCCGGTTCCCTACTGTGCATGCGCGAGTCGCGCTGCGCAATCTGGATGGTCCCCGCTATCTCCTGGGAGCTGTGTGTTTCCCAGGAGACAGCGCGGAGGGACAGGAAGAGGCATAGACTCCCATGGGAGTCTATGCCGGAAGTGGGTGCAAATTAGGGCTGCAACTAATGATTATTTTCATAATCGATTAGTTGGCCGATTATTGTTTCGATTAATCAGTTAATAACCTTAAAAAAAAAGTGTGATGTATAATTTAGTTAATATGTAAAGTTTTAAAAAAAGGCAAGTTATTCTTAAATATCTCTATGCAGTGGTAAATATCAATAACCAACTATATGGTTAGGGAGCAAAATATCTAATCCACTCTGAGAATAACAGACAGAAGAGATATACTGTATATACTATTAGAGGAGACATACTGTATAAACCGTTAGAGAAGAGATATACTGTACATACTATTAAAGGGTGAATCTGATAAATATCAGGCTCAGAGATCAAATGTCTTCCTTCAAAAAAAATTTTTCATTTTAAGAACGTTCGTCCGATTCTCTAATCGTTAGTGGGGTCAAATCGACGTTCATTTTCAACTACAGTGACGGGAAAATTTGGAATTTTCAGACAGAGTATGTGGTTTCGTTCTAAAAACAGAATGTTAAAAACAAGTGAAAATTTCAAACAACATTCTTTCATTCAGCGAATGTAAAAAGATTTTTTGTTTTTAAAAAAACACAAATTGCTGCAAAAACACATTACATGCTTTTCTGCAGCTTCTCCATTGAAGTATATTGAACCAAAAAAGCACCGTTTTTGCGTTTAAAAAAAAGTCCCTGACCCTTTCCAAATACGCAGCGGCTGAAAAAAGCATAGATGTGAACGTGTCCAATGGGAAACCATGTAAATGAACTGTAGTGCGCTTCTGCAAAAAAGCACCAAAAAACACATAGATGTGAACCAGGTCTAAGATGTTTAGTAACATAATGGAGTTAAAAAAACTAAAATAAGCCCTTTATAGTACAAAAAAAGCAGATAATCACTACTGTAAGGGGTTCATTTTTTTACTGTAGAACTGTGAAAGTAATATTTACAGTAGCGATTATTTGCTCTTTTTGTACTATAAAGGGCTTGTTTTAGTTTTTTTTAACCCCATTATGTTACTGGCCGATTAATCGATTATAAAAATAGTAATCGATTAATTTCATAATCGATTAGTTGTCGATTAATCGATTAGTTGTTTCAGCCCTAGTGCAAATACCTGTCTTAGACCCCCCTCCCCCCTGAAAGGTACCAAATGTGACACCGGAGGGGGGGAGGGTTCCGAAAAGCGAAAGTTCCATATGTGGAACTCCGCTTTTTTTTTTTTTTTTGCCACGTCAGCGAGAAGATTAACCATTGGAATAGATTTTTCAAATAGGTAACATTCAAAAATACTTCCCTTTTATCATCATATCATTGTGGCTTTAAATCTGTTACATTAATTAAGTCATTTTATTACACAGCAAATAACCAACCCCCCTATGATTCAACTGTATACCATTGATTTCTTCCTAGCTATCCCCCCCTTCCCCCCTCCCCTCCTCCCCCTTCCCGAGACCGTACCTCCTCCCTCCCCACTCTTCCTCTCTAGTTTCCCATCTACCTCCCCCCCCTGGCCACCCCATCTACCCTCTCTTTTACTCAAGTTGTCCACATCTCAACCGCTCTTATGGATTTTTTAAATTTGTCCCACAGTCCCCACTTTATCTTGTAGGCCTCCATTTTTATCCCTTCACTGAACCTTAAGTACTCTAGTTCCTGAATCTCATTTTTTTTTTAATCCATTCCCTTATGGTTGATCTTTCTTTTCTTTTCCAGTTTTTAGCAATTAGACTTTTAGCTGGGTCTATGAAATGTGGCAGAAGTGTTCTGAGATAGGTTTTAGTGGGCATATCGCTCAGATGAAATAGAAAAATTCTAGGATCTTTTAGTAAATCAACGTTTGTTATCTCTTTAATGTATTTTTTAATCTCTTCCCAGAAGATTCCTATTTCGGGACACGCCCACCACATATGGGCCATCGTCCCAATTTCATTACATCCCCTCCAACAAAGCTGGGATTTTCCCCCATTGATTTTATGCATCTTATCCGGCGTCATATACATTCTTGTCAGGCATTTAAAATTTAGCTCTAACAGTTTACTATTAACAGATGTGACCAGGAGTCTCTTCAATGTCATAGCTACTTCTGTCTCTGATAGTGTTTTTCCTAACTCCTTCTCCCATTTTCCTATAAAGGCCATGGTATCTGACCTCCTCAGCTCTACCAGAATTTTATATATCCGGGAAAAACCGCCTTTTTCGTCTTTATCCATACATAATTTCTCTAATGGAAGTAGGTTTTTTATTGTTCTAATTGGATGAGGTAAAGATTCAACAAAATGTTTTAATTGACTATAACGCCATGGGTTAAAAATTATCTTATCTCTTCTATTCTTAAGCTCTTGTATTGGGCATATTCTACCCCGGTCCATTACGTCCTTCAGTTGTATATTCTCATCTAGGAGCCATTTACCAAACCACTCTTCCTTCCCCGGTGGGAAGTATTCCACATCCTTTAGTGACATTAACAGTGAATTGTACTCCCAGTGTTCCCTTTTATGTATTACATCCCATGTTCTGAGTGCATGCCTAGTGATTTTGTGTATTTCAATATTATATTTTCTTAATTTTGGTGAACTCCATATTATTTTGTGCAGTGTTAAATTACTAGTTTTATTTTCAATTTCAACCCATTGTTTTTCTTTCTTTTTAACCCAGTCTACCACTCTCGCAAGTGCAATGGCTTCATAGTATTTACGGATATCTGGTGCTCCCCATCCCCCTTTACTTTTAATGTTTATTAATTGAGTATATTTTAAACGTGGTGTTTTCCCTTTCCATATAAACCCCATTAACATTGAGTGTAATCTTTTGAGATATGCAGATGGAAGTGTGATTGGGAGCATTTGCATTTTATATGTTATTTTTGGTAATAAGACCATTTTGAATATATTGATTCTTCCCACCCACGACAATTGTCCCTGTTGTATTCTATTTAATTCTGATTTTACCATGAAATTCGGCTGAAATAGCTTTTCTATAGATGTTGTAATTTTAACTCCTAGGTAATTTACCGTATATACTCGAGTATAAGTCGTTCCGAGTATAAGTCGAGGCCCTAATTTACCACAAAAAAATGGGAAAAACTTATTGACCCGAGTATAAGACGAGGGTGAGAAATGCACAGCTACTGTAAGTGGAAAAGAGAGTCAACAATGCCCATTTGCAGCCTCACTGTGCCCATTTGCAGCCATAGGTCCCCCAAAACTTCAAACTCGGTAGTTAAGGGTTCCTAGATGCCCCCTAGCTGCAGCCAAAATTTGGGGTCTCTGAACCCAAAGGGTCCCGAAATGACATTGCTGCAGATGGACACAATTGACTGAATTTGGGGCCCCGTATCTCGGGCCACTTAGTGCTAGGAACCCCAAATTTGGTGTGCAAACCCAGTGGAACTAGCATCATAAAATTTTCAAAGCTGGGGTTTCTAGCACCAAGTGGCCCCGAGATACAGGGCCCCAAAAATCAGTTCAGAAAATGTCAAGCACTTTTCTGCAGCAGAGAATGACATTTTCCGAACCGGTTTTGGGGCCCCGTATCTCAGAGCCACTTGGTGCTAGGAACCCTAGCTTTGGATATGTTATGGTACCAGTTCAACTGGGTTTGCACACCAAATTGGGGGTTCCTAGCACCAAGTGACCCTGAGATATGGGGCCACAAAATTTGGTTCAGAAAATGTCAAGCACTTTTCTGCAGCAGAGAATGACATTTTCCGAACTGGATTTGGGGCCCTGTATCTCAGGGCCACTTGGTGCTAGGAACCCCAGCTTTGGATATGTTGTGGTACCAGTTCCATTGGGTTTGCACACCAAATTTGGGGTTCCTAGCACCAAGTGGCCCTGAGATACGGGGCCCCAAAGTCGGTTCAGAAAATGAAATTTTTTGCTGCAGAAAAGTGCTTGACTTGAGTATAAGTCGAGGGGGGCACTTTCAGCACAAAAAAATGTGCTGAAAAATTCGACTTATACTCAAGTATATACGGTAATACTTCTTTCCCCCACTCAAAAGGAAAGTGTTTTTGGTATGCGGAATCTCTCATCTTATTGGGGTTTATGTCTAACACTTCAGATTTGGTGGTATTTACTTTAAAGTTGGACAACTTCCCATATTCTTTAAGGGTGGCCATGGCTTTCGGGAGGGAAATTCTTGGATGTGTTATATAGAGCAGAATATCATCCGCAAAGGCAGCGAGCTTGTACTCTGTTCCACCTATGTTTACTCCTCTAATGTCCGGATTCTGTCTAATACTGATAAGGAGGGGTTCTAGTGCTAGCAGAAAAAGAATTGGAGAAATTGGACACCCCTGTCTTGTTCCATTATACATATAAAAGGGCTCAGATAATGTCCCATTAATTTTAACTCTCGCTGATGGTTTTGTATACAACGCCCCTATCCAACTACAGATCTTTTCCCCATAACCCACTTCTTTGAGTGTCTCTGTCATGAAGTCCCACTCTACTCTGTCGAACGCTTTTTCCGCGTCTATTGACAGCAGTAGCCCTGGGACTCCACTCTTTTTAATTTCCTGGGTTATCAAAAGGGTTTTGATACTATTATCCCTTCCCTGTCTGCCTGGTATGAACCCAACTTGGTCAGGGTGGATGATCTTTTTAATTGTTTGCTTTATTCTACCCGCAATTATTTTTGCGAATAGTTTTGTGTCGCAGTTTAATAAGGATATGGGCCTAAAACTAGAACATAGTGTATCATCTTTTCCTTCCTTGTGTATAATCGCTATGTTAGCTGCTAGTGCATCTCTACTCATTTCCTCTTTCTCTCCTATCTCATTCATATAAGCGCATAGTTTTGGTACTAAGTAGTCTTGATATTTTTTGTAGTATAATGCTGTCAGCCCATCTGGACCTGGGCTCTTCCCTGTTGGCGTCTCCTTGATGGCCTTCCTTACTTCGGACTCTGTAATGGGGACCTCCAAGGATGTTCTCTCCTCTTTGGTTATTTTTGGTATTCCCGTTTCTTTTAGATTTTTAATTTTCTCTTGTTTTTGTTCTTTCTCTATGCTCGTATTCTTTTTGTTTATTGAATAAAATTCCCCATAAAATTCTTGAAAGGTCTTTGCTATGTCTACATCTTTGTATCTAATTTCACCTGATTTAGTCCTTATTTTATCAATGTATTTATTATTTTTCTTTTTACTTAATGCCCTTGCCAGGAGTCGATCAGGTCTGTTACCAGCGACATATCTTTCTTTTTTAACTAAATTATACTTCTTTCGGTTTTCTAGTTCTATTTGTTGTCTCAAGGCCTCTCTAGCTCCATATAGCTTTCCCAGAATCCCTCCTTCCCCCGTTTCCTTATGCTGCTGTTCTAGTTTTTTGACTTCCTCCTGAAGCACACGAAAATTCTTTGCCTGTCTTCTTTCTTTCTCCACTCCCGCCTTTATTATAATCCCTCTAATGTACGCCTTATGGGCCTCCCAGACGATTGATTCTGATGTTTCCTTTGAGGTATTTGTTTTGAAGTAAAATTCCAATTCTTCTTTTATTGATTTATCAATTTTCCTATCATGAAGGAGATCCTCGTTTAATCTCCAATTATTTAACAAGGGTTTTTGTATATTTTGTTTTATTAGTAGTGTCACTGGGGCGTGATCTGAAAAAGTTGTGGGTCCTATATTAATATTTTCTACCTCTTCTAAGTACCTATGATCTACAAAAAAATAATCAAGCCTTGAATACGTCGCATGTACGGGGGAGTAGTAGGTGTAGTCCCTTATCTTTTGATGATGCATCCTCCACACATCTACTAGCTGGCAGGAATGAAGTTTTCTCTTGAGATTGTTCAACCATACACCCCCAGTCCCCCGAACATGCGACGTCTTATCTCGACCCGGCTCAAGACACAAGTTAAAATCTCCTGCCACAATAACCCTCCCCCTCCTAAAACCCTCTAATTTTGATAACACTCCAATTGCATATTTTCCTGGATTTGTATTTGGGCAATATATATTGGCTAGAGTATATTCTTTCCCATTTAGTTTGCCCCTCAGAAACAAATATCGGCCCTCAGGGTCAATTATTCTCTCCTCTATCTGGAAGCGCATTTCCCTTGAAAAACCAATTGCCACCCCTTTTGCACCCCTTGTCGGGGAGTCGCTATATATCCAAAGCGGGTAGTCCTTAGAAATTATTTTTTGGTTTCTCCCCAGGTATAGATGCATCTCCTGGAGAAAGACCACCTCTGCTTTGTTGGATCTCAATTCGTCCATTATGTTCGCACATTTTATGGGCGAGTTGAGGCCCCTCACATTATATGTTACCAACTTTATTCCGGCCATTTATTCTGCATTTCTAGACCAATCAGCGGGAGATAATGAGGTTTGTACTGGTCTCGCCCCCCCTTACCCTCCCCCAGGGCTGGACTGGGACAAAAATGTGGCCCTGGACTTCATCCAGACCGGCCCAGGGCACAACACATCAGGGCACCTTACATCAGGCCACATCAGGGTACAGAGCCCAGCACATCAGGGCACAAGGCACATCAGGGCACAACACATCAGGGCACAAGGCACATCAGGGCACAGCACATCAGGGTACAGAGCCCAGTACATCAGCGTACAGTGCACAACATATCAGGGTACAGTGCCCAGTACATCAGCGTACAGGGCACAACATATCAGGGTACAGTGCCCAGCACATCAGCGTACAGGGCACAACATATCAGGGTACAGTGCCCAGCACATCAGCGTACAGGGCACAACATATCAGGGTACAGTGCCCAGTACATCAGCGTACAGGGCACAACATATCAGGGTACAGTGCACAGCACATCAGGGTACAGAGCCCAGCACATCAGCTAATAGGGCACAACACATCAGGGCACAGTACATCAGGGTATAGCACATCAGGACACAGCACATCAGGGCACAGAACATCAGAGCACACAACATTGAGGGCACATCAGGGCGCATCAGGGCACATAGCACATCAGGGCACGTGGCACATCAGGGCACGGGGCACATAGCACATCAGGGCACGTGGCACATCAGGGCACGGGGCACATAGCACATCAGGGCACATGGCACATCAGGGCACATCAGGGCACGGGGCACATCATGGCACATCAGGGCATGGGAAACATCAGGCCACATGGCACATCAGGGCACATTATGGCACATCAGGGCACGGGGCACATTAGGGCACATTATGGCACATCAGGGCACATGATGGGGCACATGGCACATTATGGTGCACATCGCACATCAGGGCATGGGGCACATCAGGCCACATGGTACATCAGGGCACATAGCACATCAGGGCACGGGGCACATGGCACATCAGGGCACATGATGGGGCACATTATGGGGCACATGGCACATCAGGCCACATGGCACATTAGGGCACGGGGCACATGGCACATCAGGGCACATTATGGCACATCAGGGCACATGATGGGGCACATCAGGGCACATTATGGGGCACATCAGGCTACATGGCACATTAGGGCACGTGGCACATCGGGGCACATCAGGGAATGGGGCACATCAGGGCTCAGGGCACATAGCACATCAGGGCACATGATGGGGCACATGGCACATTATGGTGCACATCGCACATCAGGGCATGGGGCACATCAGGCCACATGGTACATCAGGGCACATAGCACATCAGGGCACGGGGCACATGGCACATCAGGGCACATGATGGGGCACATTATGGGGCACATGGCACATCAGGCCACATGGCACATTAGGGCACAGGGCACATGGCACATCAGGGCACATGATGGGGCACATCAGGGCACATTATGGGGCACATCAGGCTACATGGCACATTAGGGCACGTGGCACATTGTGGGAACATCAGGGCATGGGGCACATCAGGGCTCAGGGCACATAGCACATCAGGGCACATGATGGGGCACATAGCACATCGGGGCACTTAGCACATCGGGGCACATGATGGGGCACATAGCACATCGGGGCACATGATGGGGCACATAGCACATCGGAGCACATGATGGGGCACATAGCACATTGGGGCACATGATGGGGCACATAGCACATCGGGGCACATGATGGGAAACATAGCACATCGGGGCACATGATGGGGCACATAGCACATCAGGGCACATAGCACATCAGGGCACATGATGGGAAACATAGCACATCGGGGCACATGATGGGAAACATAGCACATCGGGGCACATGATGGGGCACATAGCACATCGGGGCACATGATGGGGCACATGATGGGGTGATGGGGCACATGGCACATAGCGGGGCACATGATGGGGCACACAGCGGGGCACATAGCACATCATCAGGGCACATTGTGGGGTCTTACTAGCCAGCATGCAGAGTAGCGCAGGGAGCTTCTGTAGTAATAAGTTCTCTCTCGTGTCATCACGCTGTTCTCCGGCGGCCCCGCCCCCTCCTCTCTTCTTGTCTATACCAGATGATCCTACAAGCCAATTGGTATAGACGAGAAGAGAGGAGGGGGCGGGGCCGCCGAGGAACAGCGTGATGACACGAGAGAGAACTTATTACTACAGAAGCTCCCTGCGCTACTCTGCATGCTGGCTAATCTCGATCTACCCATCAGGCGCCAGCTGTTGGCGGTTGACGGGTAGATCGCCGCGCACCGCAGATGCGCCCGAAAGTGAAAGTGGCCCAGACTGCCCACCGGGAATCTCCCGGTAGTCCCGATGGCCAGTCCATCCCTGCCCTCCCCCTCCCTTTCCCCACTCCCCTACCACCCCTCCTCCCCCATCCCTCCCCCCTTTTGGGGCCAACTGGCCTCCCAGCGGCCCTAATAACTGTGACCCCACATTCTCCACCCGGCCCTATGGTTATCCCCCCGAGGGTTGAGCTCAGTGTGGCAATCTTTGAATCCCCCAGCCCTCTCCGGGATAGCCACCACTCCCCTACCGCCCCCCCCCCCCAGACTCTGGGCTCAAGGCCCATTGACCCCCCACATCCCTCCATCCCAGACACCTGTTTTTTCCGAAACCCCTGAACCAGATTAGCTACCTATCCCTTCTAGTTATTGTGCCTATTGTTTACATTCCTCTCTTATTGTATACTGGTTTCCAGTTTTGAAGGTCCTCAGCAATGTCCTGAGTTCCTATTCTCTCCCACCATCCTGGGATTTCTACTAGTGGAATATCCAGTCGGCGACAGAAATCTTGGGTCTCTTCTGTAAATCTTAACCTTGCTGAGCGCCCGTCCTTTCGCCCAATCAGGCACGCTGGGAAACCCCAGGAATATTGCACATCTCGAGCTCTAAGTTGCTCCAATAGGGGTCTGAGGACTCTTTTCCTTGTCCGTGTCTCCGTCGCTAGGTCTGGGTATACCTGTAGATTATATTCTCCATATTTCACTGTTTGATTATTTTTCAGACTCGCCCTGATTTTCTCTTTGTCTTGATAATTGTGAAATCTCACAATCACGTCCCGAGGAGCCTCTTTGCTAATCTCAGCTGGTTTCCTGATTCTGTGCACTCTATCCAATTTAATTCTCTTATTGTTTTCTGTTGGATTAATAAGGCCTCCCAAGATTTGATCCACCTTTTCCTGTAGATTTTCTCCCTCCCCCTGCGTCTTTGGAAGACCTCTGATCCTCAAATTTTTCCTTCTGCTTCGGTTTTCCTGATCTTCCAATCTATATCTCAAAATCCTTTGTTCATGTTGCATCTCCTCCATCTGGCTTTTCATGATCCTTATCTCTGTTCCTTCTGCTTCGGTTTTCCTGATCTTCCAATCTATATCTCAAAATCCTTTGTTCATGTTGCATCTCCTCCATCTGGCTTTTCATGATCCTTATCTCTGTTCCCTGTCTTTTGGCTAGTGTCTCAACTTCCTCCACTCTTCTTAATATATGTCCCATGTCTCCCCGTATTGCTTCTATTTCGCCCTTAATTGAGATTTCCAGTCTAGCGAACATCTCCGCCATTTCATTCTTTGTTGGCAATACCCTCTCCCATTGACTTTCCATTAGAGGTTCCTCTGCTATGGCTGGATTTGTAATGAGGTATTCTGCTTCTGCCATCTGTCTTCTTGTACTGATTTTAGGCGGACATTCAGGGGTTTTACTTTTTGTACCGGATACCTTTCCCGGGCTTGCGTTGGTATTTTCAAGGACCATATATTTCCTTATTGTGCCTGGACTGGTACTTGTTCTGGTGGGGATCCCTATTGGGTTTGTTGTGCCCCCCTTCCCCGTCTTTCCTCTCATTCTCTATTATCTTACACCTTTTGATTGACCCTTTCCTGAATTAACTCCCAGAAATCTTGTTTTTACAATAAAATCTTTTTATGCTGCACATGTACTGCCCTGGCGCTTCTTCCACTTTTTCCTGCTTCCTATATCTTAAACAATAGCACAAAGCTCAGATAAGTATATTGGAGTGAATAACAGCTGGAGGGGTAAGTGCTTTACATTAAATTCTGCTGGCGGAACTTTAACATGCATTATATGAGGCTAAGGTAAAGCACAGGTAAACTACCCACGGACAGCAAACTGTATAACTCACCCAGGATACTACTTAAAGGGACATTCTAAGGTGTATATATTCAAGAGATTAAAGCTTTCCATCCGGGGATACTGATATAGACCTGTATTAAGGTGATATAAATACAAAGGAGAGGAGGCCCTAAAATCGCTGTAAGAATAATTTTACTTTCTCTTTTTGGCTTCTTGGTATCTTCTCTGGGACTCGATTTCTATGGCTAAAATATACAAAGCGAAGGGACCAGCGTAAAGTCCTTGTGAGGGCATCGCCTGTATTGAACTCCCCGAATTCGCTATCTGGTATTAGGATGAGCCAATAGGGATCGAAATCACATGGAAGGGAGAGTGATAGGGGGACCTAACCCATAGGACCTTTTTACATGGTCCCACTTTTGCTAATCTGTTCATAATATTTTTCTGTCAAAGCTTTTTAATGCCTGTAAATACTGCTCACCAATTATGTGTTTAGGTCATTGTATAAAGAATTATATTACAGAATATATACTGAACATTTATATCCATGTGTGCCAATAAACTCCTCTGGTGTCTCACCCGTAAAAAAAAAGTGGCCATAATTTAATTCCACTAAACGAAGAAACAAAGGGTGATAGACAATGGCCAGAACAAGGTAGATGAAGGCTACATTCACACTGTTGCATGTTGGGAAATCATGCAAAGTCACATACTTTCCCGACATGCACAGAAACGTGCTGCCTTTAGCAGATGTTCAGCAGCGCAATTAATTCTTAATAACACCCCCACACATCTCCTAATGCGCGCACCACACGGCCTGATTTTACAAACAGTTTCAGGGACTTCTTTTGGTATGTTTCTCGCTTGTAGGGCAGCCCATTGAAATGAATGGGCTGCACTACACGTAATGCGTAGGAAACGCACTTCTGCTCCAACTTCCCTCTATGGTAAGTAGAAATTCCTTACTAGAAATAGTATGGCAAGCAACAGTGAAACTGTTCCAGAGACATGCAGGTCTGCTTGATCATGGAGACAAGGCGTGGAATGAGAACAACACCCTTGTCTGATGGGGGAGTCACATTGGACACAAGCAAATCCCAACCATGCATAAGATAGGCAGATATCATTCATGGCTATCTATCACAAGTCTTACTATCAAGCTTACTCCGGAAGGGTGTTTAAAGCAACTGTGATGTAGGTGGAGTGATTACAATGTAATCGACTAGATAGATGAAAGGAGAGAATTAAAGAAGGAAAGATGGAAGATGGAAAAAAGAAGAAAACGAAAGTAGGAAAGAAAAAGGAAGGAAGGAAAGAAAGAAAGAAAGAAAGAAAGAAAGAAAGAAAGAAAGAAAGAAAGAAAGAAAGAAAGAAAGAAAGAAAGAAAGAAAGAAAAAGGAAAGAAAGAAAGAAAGAAAGAAAGAAAGAAAGAAAGAAAGAAAGAAAGAAAGAAAGAAAGAAAGAAAGAAAGAAAGAAAGAAAGAAAGAGGAAAGAAAGAAAAAGGAATGAAGGAAGGAAAGAAAGAAAGAAAGAAAGAAAGAAAGAAAGAAAAAGGAAAGAAAGAAAAAGGAATGAAGGAAGGAAAGAAAAAAAGAAAGAAAAAGGAAAGAAAGAAAGAAAGAAAAAGGAAAGAAAGAAAAAGGAATGAAGGAAGGAAAGAAAGAAAGAAAGAAAGAAAAAGGAAAGGAAGGAAGGAAGGAAGGAAGGAAGGAAGGAAGGAAGGAAGGAAGGAAGGAAGGAAGGAAGGAAGGAAGGAAAGAGATAAGAAAGAAAGATAAGAAAGAAAGAAAGAAAGAAAGAAAGAAAGAAAGAAAGAAAGAAAGAAAGAAAGGATATGAAAGTTTAGGCTGGCAATACATTACACAACTTTCTTGTACAATTTTCCTTTAGATTTACTAAAACCATATAATATGAGGTCAGACATAAACACTTTCAATTTGTATGAAATCAGGCAGACCCTTACACTACATAGTTAAGGTAAATCTAAAGGAATTTGAACAAGAAAATTGTATAATATATGGCCAGGTTAAGTCCGTTGTTCAATATCTCCTATAATATAACAATGATGCTCCTCTCAGTGAATGAACAAAAGATTTGTGAAATCAAACTGACCTGTATAATAGAGAAGCAAAAGGAGGACGGCTGCCTGTCCATACCCCATGTTGTTCTGAGGGTTTCATACCATTTATTGGTTTTCTTTAAGTTGTTCAGATGTGTTTACTTTCGATATTATTTACTAGTCTTTTCGGTTAGAGATGTACAAAGGTGTCTGATGAATGTCACCTTTCCACAGAGTGACATACAGGTTGTATGTTGTATAATTTGTATATTCAGATGACATGGAATTCATTCTTCTGAAACCATCAGTCATAAAGCAGGTCAGGATAAAAAAACGGAAAGAGAAGCCTGTAGCTGAGGAGGAACGTAGTCAGCGAAGGGAGGACATGACAGGGTGTTAAGGCAAGCCAGCAAGGTAAGGGTTAAAGGTGTGGCATATAGTTTGTAATTAAGTGGTCATTATTGGTCAGAATTTGGTGCAAAGGGGGGGAGCTAGTAGCTAATAAAATAATGACAAAAGGGTGGGGCTGTAACAGTTCTTGAGAAACCTGTTAAGAGCATCCCTCCCTCCCGCCCTTAATCTCGGTTAGCATGGAATGGGTTATTTGGTTCAGGGTTGGATAAAGGGGTGCGGGGCATTTTAGGATCCTTGGCGGTGGTAGAATGTGGTGCATTCTGGGTAAGCGGTGGGGAACCATCAGGTATGGTATCCTCGAGTGGGAACAGTTCACTGGCTAGTGACCGTGTAGCTTAAGGACCCTGGGGTGGCTGAGGTCAGCTGAGTTTAAGGGCCCTTGCACACTGGGGCGGTTTGCAGGCGCTATTGCGCTAATAATAGCGCCTGCAAACCGCCCCGAAAGTGCCGCTGCATGTATTCCAGTGTGCAAGCCCCGAGGGCTTGCACACTGGAGCGATGCGCTGGCAGGACGGTAAAAAAAGTCCTGCCAGCAGCATTTTCGGAGCGGTGAAGGAGCGGTGTGTATACCGCTCCTTTACCGCTCCTGCCCATTGAAATCAATGGGACGGCGCGGCTATACCGCCGGCAATGCGCCTCTGCAGAGGCGCTTTGCGGAGGTATTTAACCCTTTCTCGGCCGCTAGCGGGGGGTAAAACCGCCCCGCTAGCGGCCGCATACCGACGGTAAAACGCCGCTAATAATAGCGGCGTTTTACCGCTGACGCCGCCCCCGCCCCAGTGTGCAAGGGCCCTAAGCCCTGAGTCTTCATAAATAGCGGCTGGGGTGGCAACTCAGTTAGATGTGCCTCGGACACAAATAAAGAGGGTAATGGATACATTGGTACCACCTTGGATCTTAAAATATATATATATACATTTCATTGGAAATAGTGAAGTTAGGTGGGTTATTACAGTGTGTTGTTAACAAAAGTTGTTTTATTAATAAAAGGCCATGTTTGGCCATTTAACCCACCTTAGGTGTTGTGTGTTTATTTTAAGTTATGGTAAAGGTAAGATTAAGGTACAAATAGGTAAATGGTCACTGCAGGGTAAGCTCTTAGCTACCCTTGTCAAGGTATAAGAAAAATATTTGTGTAGGTAGTATGTGGAAATTACTGACGCTTGTACCAGGACGTTCCAAGAATTTATGGAAATATAGTTTTCTATAAATATAGGAAAAATGATGGGTTGGAGACACCCAGCTACCTCATTAAGGTTATTGGACCTAGGACAAGTCCAAAGGATTAAAGGTACAAAGAAACAAGGGTGAGACCTGGCGCTTAGGATAATGAAATAAAGTCAGAATATACACATAAACAGATATTACATTGAGTGACGTGAAAAAGTATATTGGATCTCAGTGTTCAGAGAGGGAAATCTGAAATGGTAGATTGGGTCAAATCTGTGCACTGGGATTGGCTCTGTGTGAAATCAGGAGGCGGCAGCAGCTGAAGATACAAGCAGAGGCAAGGTTGTATATAGAGGGCACTCTGGATTTCAGTAAAGTCAGGATACCATTGTAAGGACTGAGCGGTGGTATGGATGGAAGCTCAGGGAGGAGTGGAAATGAGAGCTGTCTTCTCTTCAGTGTGGGCAGAGTAACAGGAAATGGAGTCAATCCAGGGCCATAACTGGGTTGCAGCATGCGCTTCATGTTTCTGTTGCCTAGCAATGTGTCGGATAGAGACCATAGCTCCCAACTGTCCCTGTTTTTGAGGGACTGTCCCTGATTTGGAACAATGCCCCTCTGTCCCTCTTTCCTCCTCATTTGTCCCTCATTTGGTCTGATCTGTATAGTTGTATATAAAATGCACTTTTTATCCATCAAAAAGTGTTTCCCAGCGCTAAACCTTTCATCTGATTTCTAAATTGCTGCATTTGTAAATTCCAAAAGCCAATATAAAGGAATAGTAGTGGTAAAAAAAACACTTGTGGGTTTAACAAATCTTGTCTTTGTTGTACAATTCTCCTTTAAGGGGGCGTGGCAAGGGGTGTGTCCTATACCTGCATACTTTTGCTGATAGGTGTCCCTCATTCCCATCTCAAAAAGTTGAGAAGTATGCAGAGACCCTTTATCAAGCTTGAAACCTCCCTTTACATTACAGTGTCCTTAGTACAATAAAGGGAACTATGCTGCATCTGAACATCACAAACAAAAAATGCCATTTCATTCATTTTCAATATTCTAAGCAAACTCCCCCATCCATCCGGGTGTCTCCAAGATTTATTTAGCTGAGAAACCATTTTCAACCCCCTCCCCAGCATTTCTGGCCATGGCCATCTTGAGTAAGGGCACATGATTACTTACTTCCAGGAGTCCATCTGCCCTTAGCTTGCGCATGCAGGAAGGAGGATGTGCTTAGCTGACAAAATCCTCCTCCACTCCAGAAGTCTCCTGAGAGGTATAGCGTCATTTGCCTAGGCATGAAAACCAGGAAGTAAATGAAGAAATGTAAAATAAAAAATAAAGTTTAAAACAAGTAAATATGATATACAGTCAGGTCCATAAATATTGGGACATTGACACAATTCTAATCTTTTTGGCTCTATACACAACTACAATGGATTTGAAATGAAATGAACAAGATGTGCTTTAACTGCAGACTTTCAGCTTTAATTTGAGGGTATTTACATCCAAATCAGGTGAACAGTGTAGGAATTACAACAGTTTGTATATGTGCCTCCCAATTTTTAAGGGACCAAAAGTAATGGGACAATTGGCTGCTCAGCTGTTCCATGGTCAGGTGTGTTATTCCCTCATTATCCCATTTCCAAGGAGCAGATAAAAAGTCCAGAGTTCATTTCAAGTGTGCTATTTGCATTTGGAATCTGTTGCTGTCAACTCTCAATATGAGATCCAAAGAGCTGTCACTATCAGTGAAGCAAGCCATCATTAGGCTGAAAAAACAAAACAAACCCATCAGAGAGATAGCAAAAACATTAGGTGTGGCCAAATCAACTGTTTGGAACATCCTTAAAAAGAAAGAACGCACCGGTGAGCTCAGCAACACCAAAAGACCTGGAAGACCACGGAAAACAACTGTGGTGGATGATCGAAGAATTCTTTCCCTGGTGAAGAAAACGCCCTTCACAACAGTTGGCCAGATCAAGAACACTCTTCAGGAGGTAGGTGTATGTGTGTCAAAGTCAACAATCAAGAGAAGACTTCACCAGAGTGAATACAGAGGGTTCACCACAAGATGTAAACCATTGGTGAGCCTCTAAAACAGGAAGGCCAGATTAGAGTTTGCCAAACAACATCTAAAAAAGCTTTCATGGTTCTGGAACAACATCCTATGGACAGATGAGACCAAGATCAACTTGTACCAGAGTGATGGGAAGAGAAGAGTATGGAGAAGGAAAGGAACTGCTCATGATCCAAAGCATACCACCTCATCAGTGAAGCATGGTGGTGGTAGTGTCGTGGCGTGGGCATGTATGGCTGCCAATGGAACTGGTTCTCTTGTATTTATTGATGATGTGACTGCTGACAAAAGCAGCAGGATGAGTTTTGAAGTGCTTCGGGCAATATTGTCTGCTCATATTCAGCAAAATGCTTCAGAACTCATTGGATGGCGCTTCACAGTACAGATGGACAATAACCCGAAGCATACTGCAAAAGCAACCAAAGAGTTTTTTAAGGGAAAGAAGTGGACTGTTATGCAATGGCCAAGTAAATCACCTGACCTGAATCCGATTGAGCATGCATTTCACTTGCTGAAGACAAAACTGAAGACAGTTGCAGTAGAGGCCTGGCAGAGCATCACCAGGGATGAAACCCAGCATCTGGTGATGTCTATGCGTTCCAGTCTTCAGGCTGTAATTGACTGCAAAGCATTGACTGCAAAGTATTAAAAAGTGAGAGATTGATGGATGATTGTTAATCTGTCCCATTACTTTTGGTCCCTTAAAAAGTGGGAGGCACATATACA
Organism: Aquarana catesbeiana; assembly: GCF_042186555.1. Classification (NCBI taxonomy): domain Eukaryota; kingdom Metazoa; phylum Chordata; class Amphibia; order Anura; family Ranidae; genus Aquarana; species Aquarana catesbeiana. The sequence goes on along the minus strand of NC_133329.1, from coordinate 69,090,274 downwards.
AACTGTTGTAATTCCTACACCGTTCACCTGATTTGGATGTAAATACCCTCAAATTAAAGCTGAAAGTCTGCAGTTAAAGCACATCTTGTTTGTTTCATTTCAAATCCATTGTGGTGGTGTATAGAGCCAAAAAGATTAGAATTGTGTCGATGTCCCAATATTTATGGACCTGACTGTACCTTCCTATCTGATTACTAATGCTAGCAGCATAAGGATTGAAAATAGCTGATGTTGATGGAGAGTGAACATCCACTTTAACATGCTGTAGTTGGTTATAGAAATAAATGCTTACTTTTCCAGATGGTCATATAATTGTCCTCCTCTCTCCATTCTGAAGGTGAGAGGATATAGCCAGCATTGGATACACAGCCCCAGAAACTCAGAACTGAGCACATGGCTTTGTTCCCTACCCACGCATGCACAGTCTGCTTTTATTTCATTCTCTTTTTCAAAATGCTGAGCTGGGAGAGGGAGCAGACTATGCATGCGTGATTCAGGAACAAAGCCAAGTGCTCGCTCCTGGATCTGCAACATATCTGAATTTTTCTGCACAGCTTTTGACATGAACACACGTAAACTATGCAGAAAAACTCTATGCAAATGAGAAAAAAATTCTTCTCACCAGTCATGATAGCAACACCCTGCGATAAAACAATCTGCCTGCAGTCCTGCTGACCTACTTATACCATATAACATATACCCTGATGCTGCCCAAATATAAACAAAGGGGAGGGTCGATGATAGCAGTTACCTATTACGGTCAATGACATCGCCCACCCTTTTGTTTACACTTGGATGACATCGGGGCGATGTTATATGTTATATATATTTTTATGTTATATATTTTTAATTTAATTTAATTTAATATGTATATTTTTTACATTTTTGTTTAGGTAACACTATCAATTATATACTTTTTATCCATAGAATCAGGCAATTCGGTTCTGCCGCTTATGATTCACAACGAGGCTTGGTTGCCTGTCATGTATTTATAGCGATGAGTCAGCGTGTCGCCCGTTCCCCATGACTAAGTCAATCTTTGACGAAACGTACGTCGGGAGGCAGACGTGCTGACGTCATCGAGGTGTAGAGCATGTATGTGGACAGGTGTTTGCGAGCCGGCCGGCATTCCCTTATGAGCTTTTGATCTTCTGCTTTGTTGTAAGTGCACAATTTTTATCTACAATAAATCGTTGTTTTACGGATTCGCACTATGGTGAGTTTCTTTTTATCCTTCTGTAACCCGGATCGCTGGTCCATCTATTGAGCCATGATCTACTGGTATATCCTCACCCTAATCAAGTGATTTACTGCTGGTGCAGATCTGATGTCCGGATATCGATCTAAGATTACAGGCCTGTTGTTGCTTGCCCTCTGGTAAGCGCGCATTTTGTACGGTGGAGGTTCACTATTACTGGTGTTTTTCATTTTGCACAAAAAGGATCGTTTTATCACTATTCACTTCACTGGACTGTATATACCCATTTATATTCTTCACTGGACTGATTTTTATGTTGTCCTCTTGCATTTGGGGATTTATCACTATATTCCTGATTTGCCAAGATTGTTATATCATGTTTACTTGGGTATTTATATCAACTTTATAGCGCAGCTTCCTATTTCTTTTATCTATGGTGTTTGTATATATCTTGCAAAATTAAGCTGCAGCCTAGTGTTTCTATTTGTTTATTTTTAGTTTCAGCGCGGTATTTATTTTTTGTTTTTTCAAATGTTATATGCGGCCAAAGAAGTGGTGAGTGATGGTTGACAGGACTGTGGGTGGCTTGCTCTGGAGACCCCCTTATGTTAACCACTTGCCGACCGGGCTATAGCAGGATCGCAGCTACAGCGCGGTCGTCCAGTTCTGGGTGGCATCATATGATGGCCTTCTGTGATCGTGCCTGACACGTGCCTGCTGTGGGGCATGAGTGGCTCCTCCGGACCCTGCCGAACACAGATTGAGGTACAGAGCCAATCAGCGGCTCTTTACCATGTGATCAGCTGTGTCTAATCACAGCTGATCACAATGTCAACAGAAGCCGGTTACCAGCTGTCTTCACCACTCCTTCTCACACTGTCATCTGGTGGAGGAGAGGAGAAAAGAGCCGATAATCAGCTTCTGCAAAATTGTGCCCACCACCTCTGCCAATTAGTGCCCACTACTGCCGCCAATTAGTGATCAATACTGCTGCCAATCAGTGCCCACCTATGTCTCCTCATCAATGTCACCTATCAGTGCTGCCTATCAATGTCCATCAGTGTCGCCTACCAGTGCCCATCAGTGTCGCCTACCAGTGCCCATCAGTGTCGCCTACCAGTGCCCATCAGTGGCGCCTACCAATGCCCATCAGTGTCGCCTACCAGTGTTGCCTACCAGTGCCCATCAGTGTCGCCTACCAGTGCCCATCAGTGGCGCCTATCAATATCCATCAGTGTCGCCTACCAGCGCCCATAAGTGTTGCCTACCAGTGCCCATCAGTGTCACCTACCAGTGCTCATCAGTGGCGCCTACCAGTGCCCATCAGTGTCACCTGCCAGTGCTCATCAGTGGCGCCTACCAGTGGCTATCAGTGTCGCCTACCAGTGCCCATCAGTGTCACCTACCAGTGCTCATCAGTGGCGCCTACCAGTGCCCATCAGTGTCACCTGCCAGTGCTCATCGGTGGCGCCTACCAGTGGCTATCAGTGTCGCCTACCAGTGTTGCCTACCAGTGCCCATCAGTGTCGCCTACCAGTGCCCATCAGTGGCGCCTACCAGTGTCCATCAGTGTCGCCTACCAGTGCCCATCAGTATCGCCTACCAGTGCCCATCAGTGTCGCCTACCAGTGCCCATCAGTGGCGCCTACCAGTGTCCATCAGTATTGCCTACCAGTGCCCATGAGTGGCGCCTACCAGTGTCCATCAGTGTCGCCTACCAGTGCCCATCAGTGGCGCCTACCAGTGTCCATCAGCATTGCCTACCAGTGCCCATGAGTGGTGCCTACCAGTGCCCATCAGTGTCGCCTACCAGTGCCCATCAGTGGCGCCTACCAGTGTCCATCAGTGTCGCCTACCAGTGCCCATCAGTATCGCCTACCAGTGCCCATCAGTGTCGCCTACCAGTGCCCATCAGTGGCGCCTACCAGTGTCCATCAGTTTCACCTACTAGTGCCCATCAGTGTCGCCTATCATTACCACCTATCAGTGCCTCTTCATCAGTGCCCATCAGTGAGGGAGAAAAATTACTTATAGAAATTGTAATCCCCGCACTATATAATATATTTTTCTGTGATTGGGTTGCCTAATTGACTGCCGCTGTGGCATAAGGTGTAAGCCCCTTTAAAATCATGTTACAACACGTGTACCCAGCGCTGTCTCAACATCAATAATGTCATACAAAAATCCCAATGAATTAACACAAATACAAAGGGCCCATTAATTTTCAGTGCCCAAAAAAAGTATTTTATATTAATGGGCAGTCCTTGTGCAGATGCTATTCATATGCGGTGCTGGGCTTCCCTCCTTATGTGCCCACACTCATCAGATAATGGTGGACTCTGCCCCTGAAAAGAAGATACTCATCAGATGGTCTTCCCAATGGATGGTCCACTTATCCTTGTAGTTCTCCAGCAGGTAAGGATAGATCCTTGTGTATGTTATGGGAATTATAACCAGGAATAATCCATAGTATAATACTGTTTTCTTTATTACGTTAAAATCGCATTGACAGCTAAATGAAAACTTACACAACACTCCTCTTGTATGTAAGCATATAGTAACGTCTTCTTGGAATTCAAAGAGCCGCTGAATGTTTCCAAGGAAATGTTTATTATATTGCAGCTTACCAATCCTTAGATGTGGTGGCTGCATTTCTTTTCTTTTTTTAGGCTTTCTATCTTTTTTATTTCCTCCTTGTGATAATGCTAGTAAGTCTGTTGTTTTTCAACAGAAAAAGATCTCTTGCAAATGTAGCAGTAAGAGAAAAAACATTTACCACTGACGGTGGTGCTTACAATGATCTGCTTTATTTATTTTTGTAAAACATTTATTCCAAAAAAGGAACAAAACAGTTGCTGTAACTGCTTAAAAAGTATTAGCTGGAATTTGGCTGCAATTTGTTAGTGTATCAAAATCTGCTCTTGTAGTGCCCCCCACTCTGGATGAAGGAGAAACAAGGACACCTTTGGACAGCAGACTGACAATGCTGCTATACAGAGGTGTCTTTGTTTCTCCTTCACCCAGAGTGGGGGACACTACAAGGGGGGTGTTACTGGCTGGATCATCAGGTGAAAACAGAACAAAACCTAAAAAAGAAAATGAATGCAGCCATCACATCGAATGATTGGTAAGCTGCAATATGTTCAATTTTATTTTTTGAGGTTAATACTGTCCTAAGTGGGAGGCCAACTTTTTTTTTGTACCTCTGTGTTAATATTCATATTAGAGGTTTAGGGTCTGGCATGGATATTAAGGGGAACACCACATGTTTTTTTTTTTATTTTTGCTGCATGGTTACCCTTCATGTTTATATCAGACCCTAATCCTTGATGAAGGTCTGATGTGGATATTAAAGTGTAACTAAACTCACAACAGTAAAATCAGTCTGTATATGCAGTAAAGCATGCTTGTTATACTCACTGTGGAATCTAAGGGGTTAATCCTCTGCATTGAGTAAAAAGGCTGTTTGATCCTGTCACCTCTGATCCTCCCCTTCTTCCACTGTCACCAATCCATCTCCTGATAGTTCAGAGCCTTGGGGACACTCTGCACATGCTCAGTTTGGTGTGTATTGCTATAGAGGTTTTTTGTTTTGGGAGGGTGCATGTGACCAACACAGGACCAATCCAGACAGAGGGTCAGGGGTCCTGCAGCCTCATAGGAAAGTCAGAGGAGAATGAAAACTCCTCCTACAAGCTTTAACCAGACACTGACAGAAGTCACAAGACTGCTCTATACTGCTGATGAGAAAAGGTATTTAGCAGTTTATATTTACTAAAATAAGTGCATTTCCATGTTCTGTGTACTGTGGGAGACCAGATATAGTGAATGCCGGGAACTGGGCTTAGTAACACTTTAACCACTTCTGGACCGCCCACCGCATATATACTGCAACAGGGCCGCCTGCCTGCGCAAAATCACATACCTGTACGTGATTTTGTGCACAAGGTCTGGGGCGCGCACCGCCAGCGACCCGCTTCTGCTGTGATTGGACACAGCCAAGACCCAGTGATCATTCACAGGAGAGGCAGAATGGCGGTCTATGTAAATAATGCAGACCGCTGTTCTGTCAGAGAAGAAAATGGAGATCTTGTGTTTCTGCTAAGCAGAAACACAGATCTCTTTTCTCCTTCAGTCACAGCATTCCCCACACAGTTAAAAGTCACTCCCTAGGAGCACATTTACCCCCTTGATTGCCCCTGATGTTAACCCCTTCCCTGCCAGTGTCATTTATACAGTGACAGTGCATACTTTTTTTAGCACTGATCACTGCATTGGTGTCACTGGTCCCCAAAAAGTGTCACTTAGTGTCAGATTTGTCCGCCACAATGTCGCAGTCCTTCTAAAAATCGCTGATCGCCGCCATGACTAGTAAAAATAATCTAAAAAAATTAAAATCCATAAATCTATTCCATAGTTTGTGGACACTAGAACTTTTGCATAAGCCAATCAATATACACTTATTAGGAGTTTTTTTTTTTTACCAAAAACATGTAGCAGAATACACATTGACCTAAATTTTTGAAGAAATTAGATTTTTTACATTTTTTAATTGGATGTGTTTTATAGCAGAAAGTAAAAAATATTGTTTTTTTTTTCCTTTTTTTCAAAATTGTTGGTCTTTTTTTGTTTATAAAGCAAAACATAAAAACTGCAGAGGTGATCAATTACCACCAAAAGAAAGCTCTATTTATGGGGAAAAGGGACATCAATTTTGTTTGGGTACAAGGTCGCACAACCGCGCAATTGTCAAAGTAACGCAGTGCCGTATCGCAAAAAATGGCCTGGTCAGGAAGTGGGTAAAACCTTCCAGGACTAAAGTGGTTAAGGAGGAACCCCAGATTTTTTTTTTAGCTTTTTTCTGTGGGGTTCCCCTTTAAATTTATTTCAAACCCTAACCTTGGATGAGGGCCTGGTATGGATATTAAAGGGAACCCCACATAGTTCTTTCAACCCACAAAAGGGAAGAAAAAGTGATGACACGTGATGTAGTGTGAAAATGCACATAAAATTCACACATGTAAACTGATGTCAAAGTGCATAGGAACCCACTGAAATGTGTATACATGGCACTCTCTGATTGGATGAGGTGGGGATTGTAATGTCAGCTCCCTCCTCTGCAGCTATCACTGTAGTAGCCAGGACTATACAGTGATTTACAGCATCCCAGCATGATCAGAAATAAATAATGTATAAAAAATATAAATAAGGTAGTAGTGCGCTGCCACCTACTGATAGAAATAAATAGTGTTCAGCTGCTGCAATCACTAAATGTGTTCCCACATCCACAGTAAATCAATATGAAAAAGTTTGATTGCTCTGCAAGGTAAAGTATTGCTGGAACGTGACAATAAATAACTAAAAATGTAGACATTTCATATATACAGCTGTGCTCATAAGTGTACATACCCTGGCAGAATTTATGATTTCTTCTTGTCCATTTTTCAGACAATATGAATGATAACACAAAAACGTTTCTTTCACTCATGGTTAGTGTTTGGCTGAAGCCATTTATTATCAATCAACTGTGTTTACTCTTTTTGAATCATAATGGCAACAGAAACTACCTAAATGACCCTGATCAAAAGTTTACATACCCCAGTTCTTAATACCATGTATTTCCCCCTTTAACATCAATGACAGCTTGAAGTCTTTTGTGGTATTTGTGGATGAGGCTCTTTATCTTCTCAGATGGTAAAGCTGCCCATTCCTCTTGGCAAAAAGCCTCCAGTTCCTGTAAATTCTTGGGCTGTCTTGCATGAACGGCACGTTTGAGATCTCCCCAGAGTGGCTCAATGATATTGAGGTCAGGAGACTGAGATGACCACTCCAGAACCTTCACTATATTCTTCTGTAGCCAATGACAGGTCGACTTGGCCTTGTGTTTTGGATCATTGTCATGTTGGAATGTCCAAGTCCCATGCACAGCTTCCTGGCTGATGAATGCAGGTAGGTAGTGTTGTGGTTGGGATTTGAACCAGTGACCCTTTTTACTGCTAGGCGAAAGTGCTATCCACTACACCACTGTGCCGCCCAGGAGCTTACACTCTAAGGTCCCTAACTCACATTCATACATACACATACTACCCTGTTTCCTCGAAAATAAGACCTAGCGTGATTGTCGGTGATGGCTGCAATATAAGCCCTACCCCCCAAATAAGCCCTGGTTAAAGTCCTTGTAGGTCTTATTTTCAGGGTAGGGCTTATTTTCGGGGAAACAGGGTAGGGCTTATTTGGGGGGGTAGGGCCTATATTGCAGCCATCACCGACGATCACGCTAGGTCTTATTTTCGGGGAAACAGGGTAGGGCCAATTTAGACAGGATCCAATTAACCTACCAGCATGTCTTTTGGAGTGTGGGAGGAAACCGGAGTACCCGGAGGAAACCCACGCAGGCACAGGGAGAACATGCAAACTCCTTTTACATCATTACCCCCAGAATCACCCTCCTTTTACACCATTACACCCAGCATCAACCCTTACCTCAATAACCTCAGTGATTTTTACTACCTCCAGTTGCAGGGACACTGGCCCCTCAGGTAGTTTTGGCACAAGTGTAGTTTGGGGAGCTTCTCTTCTTCCCCCTAGGGGTGCTGGTATCAGGTGCTCAGAATGTTTGTAAATATACTGGCATATATGGCGGATGGATAGTCGGGGGGGAATGACTGAATGACCGACCAACCGGGGGGGGGGGTGGGTGTGGTGGTTTGTTTGCCACCCCCCCTCAAAATATGGACTGGCCGCCACTGTGCCAGCTACTGACTTTTCATTTTTTGTGGGTGGGGGCTCCTCTTTAAAGAAATACATCAGCCATAAAATAAAGTCCTATGAAAAGGGCTAATGCGGGGAATTTATGCATTTTTTGCAGACTGTTTTTGGAACCTTCAGGTCACATAACGGCAGAACACTCCCTACAAATCTGCTAATATCTCCCCCTCCCTTTGTGTGAGGGTGGGGCACCTACCTCCGTCTTTTTGATTCTCTTATATGTTGCAAGGAATGTAAACAAATAAAACTTACCTGTGTGTTGCAGGAAAAGCAGCCATAAGAATCCCAGAGGAGACATTTCTTTTCCTAGGAGGGTGGAGATTTTCTTCTCATTGTCACGCCTTTCGTCTCTTTATCCTTAGCTGAATCAGCTATTCGTGCTATTTTCCAAAATTAGAAATGTAAATCTATATTTAAACACAAGTAAAAACAGCTTGTAAAAAATAAGTTTTTGCTATCCGGACAGAAGGAAGAAACTAGTTTCTTTCACTTTTGTTTTCTTTCTCCTCCTTCACCCAGCTCTACTGCACTGAGTTTAGAGCCAATGACATTCCTGGCATAGACAGGATAGAGAATAGACAGGATAGAGAATAGACGGGATAGAGAATAGACGGGATAGAGAATAGACGGGATAGAGAATAGACGGGATAGAGAATAGACGGGATAGAGAATAGACAGGATAGAGAGACATACTACTGAATCCCATCCATTCCATACTAAACACATACTTATCAATATGTAATATTCATTACAATTACAAATCAATGACTGAGAATCACATGTCTTTATTTAAAATATTCATATAAAAAGCAGACCATCATTATTTTGGCATATTTTTGGTTATTAAAACGGCAAAAAATATTCTACCCTAATTATATCTACAAAAATATATATCTATAAAGGTGCTGCTACTTCTATAAGCCTGAATACACGACTTGCAAACACGCACTATATTACCAAAAGTATTGGGACGCCTGCCTTTACATGAACTTTTTTTTTTTTTTCTCTCCAAAACACAGTTTATTTGTAAGTACAACATATAAGCATGGTTAGGGTGACCACATTTCCAAATTGCCATTCAGGGACACCCCCCCCCGCACCCGCCCAAAAAAGATGTTTTTTTGACACTTTTTTTGCCAATTGTTGGGGAAAAAAAGCAAACAGTGGTAACCAGTTTAGACAGGTGGTATGCAATGTGCACCTGCTTTAACTAAGTCACTTAGTGACAATGGCGTACTTTGTACATCACTTACTCCACAGAACAGAGGGGGATACGGAGGAAGAACGGAGGGGGACAGCAGTAGAACGGAGGGGGACGGCAGAACAGAGGGGGACACGGAGGAAAACTGGAGGGGGACAGTAACAGAACGGAGGGGTCGGGGGGACAGTAGCAGAACGGAAGAGGACAGCAGCAGAACGGAGGGGGACACGGAGGAAGAACGGAGGGGGACAGCAGCATAACGGGGGGGGACACGGAGGAAGAACAGAGGGGGACACAGAGGAAGAATGGAGGGGGACAGCAGCAGAATGGAGGGGGACACGGAGGAAGAACAGAGGGGGACACGGAGGAAGAACGGAGGGGGGCAGCAGCATAACGGGGGGGGACACGGAGGAAGAACAGAGGGGGACACGGAGGAAGAACGGAGGGGGACAGCAGCAGAATGGAGGGGGACAGCAGCAGAACGGAGGTGGACACGGAGGAAGAACGGAGGGGGACAGCAGAACAGAGGAGGACAGCAGAATGGAGGGGGACACGGAGGAAGAACGGAGGGGGACAGCAGTAGAACAGAGGGGGACACGGAGGAAGAATGGAGGGGGACCCAGAGGAAGAATGCAGGGAGACAGCAGCAGAAAGGAGGGGGACAGCATCAGAACGGAGGGGGACACGGAGGAAGAATGGAGGGGGACAGCAGCAGAACGGAGGGGGACACGGAGGAAGAACGGAGGGGGACAGCAGAACAGAGGGGGACATGGAGGAAGAACGGAGGGGGACAGCAGAATGGAGGGGGACACATAGGAAGAACGGAGGGGGACACGGAGGAAGAACGGAGGGGGACAGCAGAACGGAGGGGGGGACACAGAGGAAGAACGGAGGGGGACAGCAGAACGGAGGAGGACAGCAGAATGGAGGGGGACATGGAGGAAGAACGGAGGGGGACAGCAGAATGGAGGGGGACACGGAGGAATAACGGAGGGGGACAGCAGAACGGAAGGGGACACGGCGGAAGAACGGAGGGGGACAGCAGAACGGAGGGGGACACGGAGGAAGAACAGAGGGGGACAGCAGCAGAATGGAGGGGGACAGCAGAACGGAGGGGGACATGGAGGAAGAACGGAGGGGGACAGCAGAACAGAGGGGGACACGGAGGAAGAACGGAGGGGGACAGCAGAACGGAGAGTGACATGGAGGAAGAACGGAGGGGGACAGCAGTATAACGGGGGGGGACACGGAGGAAGAACAGAGGGGGACAGCAGCAGAACGGAGGGGGACACGGAGGAAGAACGGAGGGGGACAGCAGAACGGAGGGGGACACGGAGGAAGAACGGAGGGGGACAGCAGAATGGAGGGGGACACGGAGGAAGAACAGAGAGGGACAGCAGCAGAACGGAGGGGGACAGCAGAACGGAGGGGGACAGCAGCAGAATGGAGGGAGACAGCAGCAGAACGGAGGTGGACACGGAGGAAGAACGGAAGGGGGACAGCAGAACGGAGGAGGACAGCAGAATGGAGGGGGACACGGAGGAAGAACGGAGGGCTACAGCAGTAGAACAGAGGGGGCCACGGAGGAAGAATGGAGGGGGACACGGAGGAAGAATGGAGGGGGACAGCAGCAGAAAGGAGGGGGACAGCAGCAGAACGGAGGGGGACACGGAGGAAGAATGAAGGGGGACAGCAGCAGAACGGAGGGGGACACGGAGGAAGAACGGAGGGGGACAGCAGCAGAATGGAGGGGGACACGGAGGAAGAACGGAGGGGGACAGCAGAACGGAGGGGGACACGGAGGAAGAACGGAGGGGGACAGCAGCATAACGGGGGGGACACGGAGGAAGAACAGAGGGGGACAGCAGCAGAACGAAGGGGGACACGGAGGAAGAATGGAGGGGGACAGCAGAACGGAGGGGGACACGGAGGAAGAACGGAGGGGTACAGCAGAATGGAGGGGGACACGGAGGAAGAACAGAGGGGGACAGCAGCAGAACGGAGGGGGACAGCAGAACGGAGGGGGACAGCAGCAGAATGGAGGGGGACAGCAGCAGAACGGAGGTGGACACGGAGGAAGAACGGAAGGGGGACAGCAGAATGGAGGAGGACAGCAGAATGGAGGGGGACACGGAGGAAGAACGGAGGGGGACAGCAGCAGAAAGGAGGGGGACAGCATCAGAACGGAGGGGGACACAGAGGAAGAACGGAGGGGGACAGCAGAACGGAGGGGGACACGGAGGAAGAACGGAGGGGGACACGGAGGAAGAACGGAGGGGGACAGCAGAACGGAGGGGGACACGGGAGGAAGAACAGAGGTGGACACGGAGGAAGAACGGAAGGGGGACAGCAGAACGGAGGAGGACAGCAGAATGGAGGGGGACACGGAGGAAGAACGGAGGGGGACAGCATCAGAACGGAGGGGGACACAGAGGAAGAACGGAGGGGGACAGCAGAACGGAGGGGGACACGGAGGAAGAACGGAGGGGGACACGGAGGAAGAACGGAGGGGGACAGCAGAACGGAGGGGGACACGGGAGGAAGAACAGAGGGGGACAGCAGCACAATGGAGGGGGACAGCAGAACGGAGGGGGACACGGAGGAAGAACGGAGGGGGGCAGCAGAACAGAGGGGGACACGGAGGAAGAACGGAGGGGGACAGCAGAACGGAGGGGGACACGGAGGAAGAACGGAGGGGGACAGGAGAACGGAGGGGGACACGGAGGAAGAACGGAGGGGGACAGCAGAACAGAGGGGGACACGGAGGAAGAACGGAGGGGGACAGCAGAACGGAGGGGGACACGGAGGAAGAACGGAGGGGGACAGGAGAACGGAGGGGGACACGGAGGAAGAACGGAGGGGGACAGGAGAACGGAGGGGGACACGGAGGAAGAACGGAGGGGGACAGCAGAACGGAGGGGGACACGGAGGAAGAACGGAGGGGGACAGCAGAACGGAGGGGGGGCATGGAGGAAGAACGGAGGGGGACAGCAGCAGAACGGAGGGGGACAGCAGAACGGAGGGGGACACGGAGGAAAACTGGAGGGGGACAGTAGCAGAATGGAGGGGTCGGGGGGACAGTAGCAGAACGGAGGAGGACAGCAGCAGAACGGAGGGGGACAGCAGAACGGAGGGGGACACAGAGGAAAACTGGAGGGGGACAGCAGCAGAACGGGGGGAGCATGCTCACTGTAACAAAGTGTGTAACACAGTACACTAACCTGTCCTGGAAGTTTGTCAATGTCTGGCAGGCGGCAAACTGGTGGACCTCGTGGGCGGGAGCCTGGAGGAGGACTCAGACGAGGCTCAGCTCAGGAGAGAAGTTGAACTGTTACTGTGGAGAAGTACGTTGCTGGCAAATGACAATGTGCCTGCAGTGGAGAGCGGCTGCAGGAGTAGTCGGTGGTGGCCCTGGCCGGGACTGGCACTGACTGAACACAGGCTGGATGATCCTTACCACCAGTAAGTGACTGTGGCTCTGTCTGGTGTGGTGTCTGTGGCTGGCTGCTCTCTCTCTCTCTCTCAGAGGCGCGCTGCTCAGCCGTAGGGTGTGGGTGCCCACGCTGACTGCCCATGTGTCAGCCCACAGCCGACGTCACTGGTTGCTAGACGCGGGGCGGACCTAGTCTAGCAACCATGCTATGATGTGTCATGTGTTACTGTGTAGTGACAGTGTGTAATGTTATAAGGGTGGCGGGCGGCGGACTGGCGGTGTGTAAATGTTTATAAGGGTGGCGGACTGGCTCAGCTGGCTCGCGGTGTGGTTTTTTTTTCATTCCGGGACACTGTATTGTCCCGGAATGAAGGTGCCTGTGACATGGGACAAAAATCAGAAATAAGGGACAATCCCGGGCAATCAGGGACACGTGGGCACCCTAAGCACGGTACATGTCATGTAGTACAATAGAAGGATACACACATATCACATAAAGGTGACTTATTCTAGGTGTCCTTTACACAATGAAGTCCGTCCTTTTCACTATTAATAAAACATACTTATCAGATTCGAATGTTTCTACGCTAAAGAATCTCCAGAACATTCAACAGTCCATAATATAATATGGTTTATTTCTTGTCTATGGCCTAGGACACTACTCAACCCCCAATATATGTTCAGGTGAGTAAGTTTACCCATTACAGGTGTCTGGGGTGTCAAGCCACCTATCCCAGACCTTGTTATATTTGACAGGACAACCCCTATGACGGTATATAACTTTCTTGTATGGTAAATTCAGATTTATTTCCCTAATCCAGTCCTGAATAGTTGGGGGGAACAGTTCGCATCCACAATTTAGCTACCATTTTCCGTGCACTAAAAAGGGTTTCGTGCAGGAAGATGGCTAGGAATTTATCTATTGAAACATCTGGGAGCAGGCCTAGTAAGCAGGATTTAGGGTCCAGCTATAAAGGTGAGCCCATATGATCATGTAGAAATTGTATGATCTGTGTCCAATAGCTCTGGATCACCGGGCATGACCATAGTAAATGGTAGAATGTGCACGGATAGTCAGCACATCTTGGACAATTTGGGTTATAATTTGTGCGGTATTTGGCTATTCTTGCTGGTGTAAGGTAAGATTTGTGTATGATATACAGTTGAGTTTTAATGGCATCCCAGTCTTAAAGCCTCATACACACTATTATGCATAGCTCCCAACTGTCCCTGATTTCGAAGGACTGTCCCTGATTTGGAGCAATGTCCCTCTGTCCCTCTTTCCCCCTCATTTGTCCCTCATTTTGGTCTGATCTATATAGTTGTATAAAAAATTCACTTTTTATCTTTCAAAAAGTGTTTCCCAGTGCTAAACCTTTCCTCCGATTTCTAAATTGCTGCATTTATAAAATTTAAAAACCAATATAAAGGAATAGAAGTGGAAAAAAGCCCTTGTGGATTTAATTAACCTTTTTTTTGGTTAATTCTCCTTTAAGGTGGTGTGGCAGGGGGGGCATGTCCTATGCCTACTTATGTTTGCTAGTAGATGTCCCTCATTCCCATCTCAAAATGTTGGGAGGCGTGTATAATCCCCCGTACATACGGTCGGATTTTCCGACAGGAAGTGTTCGATGGGAGCTTGTTGTCGGAAATTCCGACCGTGTGTAGGCTCCATCACACATTTTCCATAGGAAAATCCGACCGTATGTACGGGGTATAATACATACCTCCCAACATTTTGAGATGGGAATGAGGGACACCTACTAGCAAACATATGTAGGCATAGGACACGCCCCCCTGTCACACCCCTTTAACCACTTACCAACCGGCCCATAGCCGAATGACGGCTGCAGGGCGGTTGGATAACTCTGGGAGGGCGTACTATGACGTCCTCCCAGAATTCCCCTCTCGCGCGCCCCCTGGGGCGCGCACCCGAACACATCCGTGACGCCATCTGATGACGCCGGTTCCTCTCCTCCCCCTCTCCTCCCCGCCTGTGTACCGATCGGTACACAGTGAGCGGGGAGGGGGATGGATGGATGTCTGCAGCGCTGTGGGCTGGATGTGTAGTGCCCACAGCGCTGCACAGAGACATCCAGGCATCCATCCATCCATGCTCAGCCATCCCCACTACACTGCAATGCTGAGCAATACTCTGCAACACCCCCACAATTCTCTGCAATACCCCCACAATACTCTGCAATGCTGTGCAATACTCTGCAACACCCCCACAATACTCTGCAACACCCCCACAATACTCTGCAACACCCCCACAATACTCTGCAATGCTGTGCAATACTCTGCAATACCCCCACAATACTCTGCAATGCTGTGCAGTACTCTGCAATACCCCCACAATACTCTGCAATACCCCCACAATACTCTGCAATACCCCCACAATACTCTGCAATACCCCCACAATACTCTGCAATGCTGTGCAGTACTCTGCAATGCCCCCGCCATACTCTGCAATGCCCCCACAATACTCTGCAATGCTGTGCAATACTCTGCAATTCCCCCGCAATACTCTGCAATGCCCCCGCCATACTCTGCAATGCCCCCGCCATACCCTGCCATGCCCCCGCCATACTCTGCCATGCCCCCGCCATACTCTGCCATGCCCCGCCATACCCCGCCATACTCCGCAATACCCCGCCATACTCCGCAATACCCCGCCATACCCCGCCATACTCTGCCATACCCTGCAATACCCTGCAATACCCCGCCATACTCCGCAATACCCCGCCATACTCCGCCATGCTCCGCCATACTCTGCCATGCTCTGCAATACCCCGCCATACTCCGCAATACCCCGCCATACTCCGCAATACCCCGCCATACTCCGCAATACCCCGCCATACCCCACCATACTCCGCAATGCCCCGCCATACCGAGCCATGCTCAGCTGTACTCGGCCTCTGTATGTGGCCAGGCTGTGGAAGTCTCACACATGTGGTATCGCCGTACTCAGGAGGAGCAGGGGAATCTATTTTGGGGTGTCATTTTTGGCATGTACATGTTATGTGGTAGAAATATTGTATAAATGGACAACTTTGTGTTAAAAAAAAAATGCGTTTTAACCACTTCCCGCCCACCGGCCGTCATACAACGTCCTTGACTTTGTGCGGAGATATCTGAATGATGGTTGCAGCTACAGGCATCATTCAGATATCGGCTTTTTCAGCCGGCGATTCCCTACACCATGAGAATGATCATAGCAGCTGTTCCACTGCTTGATCGTTCTTACGGGAGGCGAGAGGGGATGTCCCCCCCTCCCGCGCTTCTACCGACTCACCGCTACGATCGAAGCCAGGATCGTTTTTTTTTTTTTTTTTTTTTATTTCAGGCTTCCCAGCCTAGAGGTGAGATGTGGGGTCTTATTGACCCCATATCTCACTGTAAAGAGGACCTGTCATGCCATATTCCTATTACAAGGATGTTTATATTCCTTGTAATAGGAATAAAAGTGGTCAAAAATTTTTTTTTTTGGAAAAAAGCATCAAACTAAAATAAATAAAGTAAAATGAACAATAAAAAAAAATAAAAAAATGTTAAAGCGCCCCTGTCCCTGCGTGCTCGCATGCAGAAGCGAACGCATACGTAAGTCCGGCCCACATATGAAAACGGTGTTCAAACCACACATGTGAGGTATCGCTGCGATCGGTAGAGCGAGAGTAATAATTTTGGCCCTAGACCTCCTTTGTAACTCAAAACATGTAACCAGTAAAAAATTTTAAAGCGTCGCCTAAGGGGGTTTTTGAGTAGCAAAGTTTGGCGCCATTCCACAAGCGCGTGCAATTTTGAAAGGTGACATGTTGGGTATCTATTTACTCAGTATAACTTCATCTTTCACATTATGCAAAAACATTAGGCTAACTTTACTGTTTTGGTTTTTGTAAAGCACAAAACAGTTTTTTTCCCAAAAAAAACGCGTTAAAAAAATTGCTGCGCAAATACCGTGCGAGATAAAAAGTTGCAACGACCGCCATTGTATTCTCTAGGGTCTTTGCTAAAAAAAATATATAATGTTTTGGGGTTCTATGTAATTTTCTAGCAAATAAATGATGATTTTTACATGTAGGAGAGAAATGTCAGAATTGGCCTGGGAGCTACAGAACGCCTGAAGGTGCTCCCCTGCATGTTGGGCCTCTGTATGTGGCCACGCTGTGTAAAAGTCTCACACATGTGGTATCGCCGTACTCGGGAGTAATAGCAGAATGTGTTTTGGGGTGTAATTTGTGGTATGCATATGTGGTGTGTGAGAAATAACCTGCTAATATGACAATTTTGTGGGAAAAAAAAAAAGTAAAAAAAAAACCTTGATTTTGCAAAGAATTGTGGGAAAAAATGACAACTTCAAAAATCTCACCATGCATCTTTCTAAATACCTTGGAATGTCTTCTTTCCAAAAAGGTATCATTTGGGGGGTATTTGTACTTTTCTGGAATGTTAGGGTCTCAAGAAATTAGATAGGCCGTCAGTACTTCAGGTGTGATCAATTTTCAGATATTCGCACCATAGCTTTTGGACTCTATAACTTTCACAAAGACCAAATAATATCCACCAATTTGGGTTAATTTTACCAAAGATATGTAGCGGTATAAATTTTGGCCAAAATATATGAAGAAAAATTACTAATTTGCAAAATATTATAACAGAAATGAAGAAAAATTCATTTTTTTACAGATTTTTCGGTCTTTTTTCTTTTACGGCGCAAAAAATAAAGAACCCAGCGGTGATTAAATACCACCAAAAGAAAGCTCCATTTGTGTGAAAAAAAGGACAAAAATTTCATATAGATACAGTGTTGCATGGCTGAGTAATTGTCATTCAAAATGTGAGACGGAGTTACGGCGGACTTTCAGAATGAACGGACTTGCCCACACACGGACAAGTCCGTTCATTTTGAACGTGACTCATGTGCAACGGGACTAGAAAAGGAAATCAATCTTGCCGCTTTTATCGGCAAGATTGACACCTTGCGAGCCCCATCGCGGGGCATACCAGGCCCTTAGGTCTGGTATAGATTATAAAGGGGAACCCCCTACGCCGAAAAAACGGCGTGGGGTCCCCCCTAAAATCCATACCAGACCCCGATCCAAGCACGCAGCCTGGCCGGTCAGGAGAGGGGGTGGGGACGAGCGAGCGCGCCCCCCCCTCCTGAACCGTACCAGGTCGCATGCCCTCAACATGGGGGGTGGGTGCTTTGGGGGAGGGGGGCGCCCTGCGGGGCCCCTCACCCCAAAGCACCTTGTCCCCATGTTGATGAGGACAAGGGCCTCTTCCCGACAACCCTGGCCGTTGGTTGTCGGGGTCTGCGGGCGGGGGGCTTATCGGAATCCGGGAGCCCCCTTTAATAAGAGGGCCCCCAGATCCCGGCCCCCCCACCCTATGTGAATGAGTATGGGGTACATGGCACCCCTACCCATTCACCTAGGGAAAAAGTGTCAATAATAAAACACACTACACAGGTTTTTAAAATATTTTATTAAACAGCTCCGGGGGGGTCTTCTTCCGGCTTCGGGGGTCCCTCCGCTTCATCTTCTCCCGGCGTCCGGTTGGTTCTTCTCTGCTCTCTTCTCCCGGTGTTCCAGTTCTTCGGCCGGCTCCTCTGCTGTCTTCAGGTAGCTCTCTTGCCAGCAGAGGTCCGGACTTCTGGGCTTCTGGGCTTCTTCTCTTCTCTTCTCTTCTCCAGATGTTGACACGACGCTCTCTCCGACTGGACTGTTCTCTGAGGGCTGCGTTGTGACTTATATAGGCGGAGACCCCGCCCCCTAATGATGTCACAGTCCCTGGGCATGCTGGGATTGTGACGTTTTAGGGGGCGTGGTCAACATCACCCAGTGACCACGCCCCCTAAAACGTCACAGTCCCAGCATGCTCAGGGACTGTGACATCAAAAGGGGGCAGGGTCTCCGCCTATATAAGTCACAACGCAGCCCTCAGAGAACAGTCCAGTCGGAGAGAGCGTCGTGTCAACATCTGGAGAAGAGAAGAGAAGAGAAGAGGAGAGAAGAAGCCCAGAAGCCCAGAAGTCCGGACCTCTGCTGGCAAGAGAGCTACCTGAAGACAGCAGAGGAGCCGGCCGAAGAACTGGAACACCGGGAGAAGAGAGCGGAGAAGAACCAACCGGACGCCGGGAGAAGATGAAGCGGAGGGACCCCCGAAGCCGGAAGAAGACCCCCCCCGGAGCTGTTTAATAAAATATTTTAAAAACCTGTGTAGTGTGTTTTATTATTGACACTTTTTCCCTAGGTGAATGGGTAGGGGTACCATGTACCCCATACTCATTCACATAGGATGGGGGGCCGGGATCTGGGGGCCCTCTTATTAAAGGGGGCTCCCGGATTCCGATAAGCCCCCCGCCCGCAGACCCCGACAACCAACGGCCAGGGTTGTCGGGAAGAGGCCCTTGTCCTCATCAACATGGGGACAAGGTGCTTTGGGGTGGGGGGCCCCGCAGGGCGCCCCCCTCCCCCAAAGCACCCACCCCCCATGTTGAGGGCATGCGGCCTGGTACGGTTCAGGAGGGGGGGGGCGCTCGCTCGTCCCCACCCCCTTTCCTGACCGGCCAGGCTGCGTGCTCGGATTGGGGTCTGGTATGGATTTTAGGGGGGACCCCACGCCGTTTTTTCGGCGTAGGGGGTTCCCCTTTATAATCTATACCAGACCTAAGGGCCTGGTATGCCCCGCGATGGGGCTCGCAAGGTGTCAATCTTGCCGATAAAAGCGGCAAGATTGATTTCCTTTTCTAGTCCCGTTGCACATGAGTCACGTTCAAAATGAACGGACTTGTCCGTGTGTGGGCAAGTCCGTTCATTCTGAAAGTCCGCCGTAACTCCGGCGAAAGTCCGTCGGAAAGACGGGCGGACTTAGCCCGCCGGAAAAGTCCGGTCGTGTGTGGGCAAGTCCGTCCGTTTTAAAGTCCGGCGCACCTGGCGGACAAAGTCCGTCAGAAAGTGTGACGGACCAAGTCCGCGGGAAAGTCCGACCGTGTGTACGTAGCATAACAGTGTGTATGGGGTCTAAAAGCACATGGTCAGAAAATCTGAAGTTAAATTTCGTCCGATGAACGATCTGCCAATTTTCGAATCGTTAGGCCTCTTTCACACTAACGATCCGTATGTCCGTTTTTCATCCTTCCGTTTTCGGATGAAAAACGGACATACATGAATCTCTATGGAGCGTCGGATGTCAGCGGTGACATGTCCGCTGACATGTCCGCTGACATCCGACCTGCTCCGATCCGAAAAGTGTAACGGAGGAAAAACCTACTTTTCCATCCGTTTTCGGATCGGATCAGGTGACGACGGACACTACGGTCCGTCATCATCCGATCCCCCCATAGGGGAGAGCGACAGGTCTGTGCAGCGACGCACCTGTCATCTTCCTGCTCAGCGGGGATCGGCGGAGTGATCCCCGCTGAGCATTGGATATTCACGGGGGGGAACATTACTGATCCGCCCCGTGAGAAAGAGCCCTTAGTATTCTGCTTTTAAAGGCCGATTACAAATTTTCGTCAGACAAAAGCTGGATGTGCAGGCTGCAAAATTTTTGTCCTATGTGACCACAATGTCCGATATTCTTATTATTAGTACTGTTTTCTGCCAAAAAAAATCTGAAGAGCAAGACTACGCATGCTCAGAAATGAAAGAACACATTCAAAACAATTCAACACGTTACGTCATTTCTGATGTTGAATTCTGCCGTCAGAAACTTTTCTGATGGTGAGTACAATCTTCACTTGCGAATTGAGACTAACACCCAACAAAACACTGACGAAAATTCGTCCAATAATCTGACCGTGTGTACAAGGCTTTAATGCCTCATACACGCATTCCGATTATCGGATGATAAAAATCGCTTTTGGATTGATCGTTTCGACAGCCGATCACGACAGTCCGTCCAACAAAATCCGAAGGGACAAACACGAAAACTTAGCTCGGACGACAATCATTTAATCAGTACAGTAAGACGAACACCACGCATGATCGGAAACACGAAAATAAACCAGAAGCACACAGGGGTCACACGTATTTGACATCATTTCAGATACATAGCTACGCACACCGGAAGGTTTTTCCAGAATCATACGACAAAAATCTTACTTTTCGTAGAGCACTGTTGTATTCGATATTAGTTTTATGCAACAAAATGCGAACGATACGTCGTACGATAATCGGAACATGTGTACGAGGCATAAGGCCTATACACACGATCCGATTGTTGGCAGGGGATTGTCTGTTGACATTCTGTTGTCCTAAAATCTGACCGTTAGTGCGCTCCTTTTGACAACTGCTGTCCAACTTTCGTTGGATGACATGCTAGTAAATTTTGGGCGGACAACGGTTTGTTGTCAGATTTTCTGATGGTCAGTACACAAATCTGTCACACAAAAGTCAAAAGTACAAACACGCATGCTCAGAATCAATGCTCAACACGAATTTAGCAGGAGGGGCCCAAAGGGTGGCGCTCAGGAGCTCAAATTCCTCGTAGTACGTCACTACGTTCGTGTCTGCTGCACGAAAATTGTGTACTGTTAGTATGCAAGACAAAATCCTGGCACACGCCCTTTTGACAAAAATCAGACACTCGGTTGGCCAACAATCGTATCGTGTGTACGAGGCTTTAGTCTATAGGAAGAGCTCTAATTCATCCCAAAGGTTTTCTATCGGGTTGAGGTCAGGGCTCTGTGCAGGCCAGTCAAGTTCCTCCACCCCAAACTCGCTCATCCATGTCTTTTTGGACCTTGCTTTGTGCACTGGTGCTCAGTCATGTTCGAACAGGATGGGGCCATCCCTAAACTGTTCCCACAAAGTTGGGAGCATGAAATTGTCTGCCTTAAGAGTTCCCTTCACTGGAACTAAAGGGCCAAGCCTAACCCTTGAAAAACAACCCCACACCATAATCCCCCCTCCACCAAATGATTTTGACCAGTGCACAAAGCAAGGTCCATAAAGACATGGACGAGCAAGTGTTGGGTGGAGGAACTTAACTGGCCTGCACAAAGTCCTGACCTCAACCTGATAGAACACCTTTGGGATGAATTAGAGCGAAGACTGTGAGCCAGGCCTTCTCATCCAACATCAGTACCTGACCTCACAAATGCACTTCTGCAATAATGGTCAAACACTCCCATAGACACACTCCTAAACCTTGTGGACAGTCTTCCCAGAAGAGTTAAAGCTGTTATAGCTGCAAAGGGTGGGCCAACTCAATATTGAACTCTACAGACTAAGACTGGGATGCTATTAAAGTTCATGTGTGTGTAAAGGCAGGCGTCCCAATACTTTTGGTAATATAGTGTATAGAAAAGAAATAAGTACGCAACCTCTTATCCAATACTTGTGTTATAATGAATAGCATAAATTTGAACCATCAAGATTCTGAATACCAAAACAGTATAGATTATAAAATCAATCCTAACTTATTCAATCCACAGTAGGAAAAGTTAAAGTCCAATTGATTTATCCGTGCTCTTAAATAAACAGTGCTCCATAGACAAGTGCTCAGCAAGGTGCCTTCCTCATATATACGCACACCTCTTACCAGAAGGATTGGATCTCAAATTATAGAGATCTAACTCGCTTCAACAAATTCCAACCTCCAGAGATATTCCACAAAATCCGGCTCCACCCGACGTGCTTCCCTATAACAGGCATCGACTGAGAACAGAGCCTCTGTTCCCAGTCGATGCCTGTTATGGGGAAATGCATCGGGTGGAGCCGGATTTGGTGACGTCACTACGCAGGAGCCTGCTGGCAAGGCCCGTGACCGCGTTGTATATTTTTCTCTACTGCTTCTGATCTGTTTTTAATATGTACTGTAAGTGCAATCAAACATTTTAAATAAATGATGGTTTTATATACTGCATTATGAAGCTTCTTCCATCCGTTATCCTCTATATATGAGAGAATCCATAGTGACACGTCTTGCATGGATCGGGTGGATACTTTGGACATATTGTAACAGTGGAGCTGTGATCATACACAGAGGGAGTGTTCTTAAATACCTCTGGAGGTTGGAATCTGTTGGAGTGAGTTAGATCTCTAAAATTTGGGATCCAATCCTTCTGGTAAGAGGCGTGTGTATATGTGGGGAAGGCACCTTACTGAGCACTTGTCTATGAAGCACTGATTATTTAAGAGCACGGATAAATCAATTGGACTTTCACTTTTCTTACTGTGGACTGAATATGTTTGCAATAATTTTAGGCCTAGGAAACACAACATTTCAGATGAATGTTGTTCAAAGTGAAAACAATCTGTACAGACCTCCAAACCTGGCACCCAAAGTGCTTCTCCTGGTTTGGGCGTGTTGCTATTTGTAAAATGACCATTCTACCAAGAGTTCTCTATTTATTTAGAAACATACCAATAATAATTCCACAGAGTTTCTTTAAAACCCTGAATTCAACTCAAATGAAATTTATATGGGTCCACAAAAAACCCAGAGTCTGATTCACCTTACTCACACAACCCAAAGAAAGAGGAGGGATGGGCATTCCGGACTTCCGAACTTACTATTTAGCCTCACATGTTACCAGGACAGTTGACTGGCACTGCCATCACAAACTTAAAGATTGGGTAGAGCTGGAAGAGGTGCTGAGTCATACCTCCATCAGGTTCTCTCCATGGATCCCATGGACAAGCCATTCGGCAGCCATGAAATCACACCCCCTTAAAGGCACCACTTTAGCAATTTTCCATAAACGAACTAGACTCACAAACTTCTCTTCTCAACTAAGCCCACTCACCCCATTGCAGAATAACCCTGACTTCCTGCCGGGAATGGGAAACCATTCTTTACAATCCAATAACGCAAACAAACCACTACTAGCTATGCAATGTTTCCATAATCAAGAGTTCAGAGACTACACAGACATTAAAGGAGAAAACCACCTCCCAGATCTGCCTTTGTGGACATATTTTCAATGCCGTAGCTACCTTAACCAAACAACAAAAAAACTAACTTCAGTAGACCACTGACAGAAATAGAATTAGTTTGCAATGAAAAGGAACCTATCCCCAAAGCGACTTCACTTGCTTACAGATGGATTCAGAATGGAGGCGATGCAGTTGGGAATGGACTCAGAGAGAGCTGGTCATTAGCATTAGGTGGCTCACTTTCGGATACACAATGGAGAAAAGCATGCATTTTTGCTCATAAATGCTCTCTGAGCACAAGAATTCAGGAAACAGCATATAAGCTGCTTACTCAATGGTATGCCACACCAGTAAAGTTACATTCTTGGTTTCACGATTATCCAGACACTTGCTGGCATTGTCATAATGATAGGTGCTCATTACTACACATATGGTGGCAGTGCCATGTGCTGAAACCTTTCTGGTCAGAGGTCAGGGAGAAGGTGTTTTTGATCACAGAGACAAAACTTTCACTAGACGCGGCGAGCTGTCTCCTCCATGTCACAGAATTTTCCATTAAAAAATACAAGCATTCGCTCTCCAAACACCTATTGAATGCTGCAAAAACGCTTATTCCACTTTATTGGAAGTCCACAAAAATCCCAACCATTCAGGATTGGCTTTGTTAAATATCTGAGATATGTGAGATGGAGGAGACCATTGCCCAGGCAGGTGACAACGTGGAACACTTCCACAAGACCTGGTCACCCTGGTTCTTATACAAATACTCTCATGCCGCGTACACACGGTCGGACTTTCCGGCATACTTGGTCCGGCGGACCAGAGTGTGCCGGACAATCCGCCCGTGTGTGGGCGGCGGCGGACTTTTCTGGCGGACTTCTTCCCAAAAGCCCGCCGGACCTAGATTTGAAACAAGTTTTAAATCTTTCCGTAGGACTCAGTTTCGGGCGGAAAGTCCGCTCGTGTGTGTGCTGGTCCGACGGAAAGCCCGCTCGGGCAGGGTATTGCATCTCGCGCTCTCTGCAATAGGAAAAACAAATTTTCCTATTGCGGTGAGCGCGGTGCATGCCAGGCCCTTAGGTCTGGTATGGATTATAAAGGGAACCCCCTACGCCGAAAAAACGGCGTGGGGTCCCCCCTAAAATCCATACCAGACCCCGATCCGAGCACGCAGCCTGGCCGGTCAGGAAAGGGGGTGGGGACGAGCGAGCGCCCCCCCCCCTCCTGAACCGTACCAGGCCGCATGCCCTCAACATGGGGGGTGGGTGCTTTGGGGGAGGGGGGCGCCCTGCGGGGCCCCCCCACCCCAAAGCACCTTGTCCCCATGTTGATGAGGACAAGGGCCTCTTCCCGACAACCCTGGCCGTTGGTTGTCGGGGTCTGCGGGCGGGGGCTTATCGGAATCTGGGAGCCCCTTTAATAAGGGGGCCCCCAGATCCCGGCCCCCCACCCTATGTGAATGAGTATGGGGTACATGGTACCCCTACCCATTCACCTAGGGAAAAAGTGTAAGTAATAAAACACACTACACAGGTTTTTAAAATATTTTATTAAACAGCTCGGGGGGGGGGGATCTTCCTCCGGCTTCGGGGGTCTTCTTCCGGCTTCGGGGGTCCCTCCGCTTCATCTTCTCCCGGCGTCCGGTTGGTTCTTCTCCGCTCTCTTCTCCCGGTGTTCCTGTTCTTCGGCCGGCTCCTCTGCTGTCTTCAAGTAGCTCTCTTGCCAGCAGAGGTCCGGACTTCTGGACTTCTGGGCTTCTGGGCTTCTGGGCTTCTCTTCCCCAGATGTTGACACGACGCTCTCTCCTGCTGGACTGCTCTCCGAGGGCTGCGTTGTGACTTATATAGGTGGAGACCCCGCCCCCTTTTGATGTCACAGTCCCTGGGCATGCTGGGACTGTGACGTTTTAGGGGGCGTGGTCACTGGGTGATGTTGACCACGCCCCCTAAAACGTCACAGTCCCAGCATGCCCAGGGACTGTGACATCAAAAGGGGGCGGGGTCTCCGCCTATATAAGTCACAACGCAGCCCTTGGAGAGCAGTCCAGCAGGAGAGAGCGTCGTGTCAACATCTGGGGAAGAGAAGCCCAGAAGCCCAGAAGCCCAGAAGTCCGGACCTCTGCTGGCAAGAGAGCTACTTGAAGACAGCAGAGGAGCCGGCCGAAGAACAGGAACACCGGGAGAAGAGAGCGGAGAAGAACCAACCGGACGCCGGGAGAAGATGAAGCGGAGGGACCCCCGAAGCCGGAAGAAGACCCCCGAAGCCGGAGGAAGATCCCCCCCCCCCCGAGCTGTTTAATAAAATATTTTAAAAACCTGTGTAGTGTGTTTTATTACTTACACTTTTTCCCTAGGTGAATGGGTAGGGGTACCATGTACCCCATACTCATTCACATAGGGTGGGGGGCCGGGATCTGGGGGCCCCCTTATTAAAGGGGGCTCCCAGATTCCGATAAGCCCCCGCCCGCAGACCCCGACAACCAACGGCCAGGGTTGTCGGGAAGAGGCCCTTGTCCTCATCAACATGGGGACAAGGTGCTTTGGGGTGGGGGGGCCCCGCAGGGCGCCCCCCTCCCCCAAAGCACCCACCCCCCATGTTGAGGGCATGCGGCCTGGTACGGTTCAGGAGGGGGGGGGCGCTCGCTCGTCCCCACCCCCTTTCCTGACCGGCCAGGCTGCGTGCTTGGATCGGGGTCTGGTATGGATTTTAGGGGGGACCCCACGCCGTTTTTTCTGCGTAGGGGGTTCCCTTTATAATCCATACCAGACCTAAGGGCCTGGTATGCCCCGCGACGGGGCTCGCAAGGTGTCAATCTCGCCGATAAAAGCGGCAAGATTGACATCCTTTTCTAGTCCCGTCGCACCTGAGTCACGTTCAAAATGAACAGACTTGTCCGTGTGTGGGCAAGTCCGTTCATTCTGAAAGTCCGCCGGAACTCCGGCGAAAGTCCGTCGGAAAGACGGGCGGACTTAGCCCGCCGGAAAGTCCCGGCGTGTGTGGGCAAGTCCGTCCGTTTTAAAGTCCGGCGCACCTGGCGGACAAAGTCCGTCGGAAAGTGTGCCGGACCAAGTAGGATAGAAAGTCCGACCGTGTGTACGCGGCATCAGGTACATTCAATCTATTAAATTCACGCTAAGACCGTATGCCTTTACATGTATGCTCTCTATAGAGGACTTATTTACTCAACAGGTTTAGAAAATGGATTCTGATGTTCACCTTTGTCTGAATGATTGATACGATAAAACCTACTCTGGAAAATATCAAATAAGATTGGCGATCTATTGGTTGACCCAAACTTGCTATCTATACACTACTACTTTCTTTCTAACCTTTCTCTTTCCAAATTATTTCTTTCCCCCTTTCTTGAAGACAACCCTTATAATACGAGGTTCTTTGATACATTTTAAATGTGTTAACACACACACAAGCTAAGATTTCAAAGTAGACAATAATTTACTACAATAAAATATTAATACAGCTAACTATAAGTTTACTTGCATATTCAATTTATGTATTCTCATTGAGTGGAGCTGCGACTCCACAGTTGTATTTTTCTTACCTCAATAAACTTTGAAGTTAAAAAAAAAAGAATGTTGTTCAATGTTACTTTTGCTTTTAACATTCAAATTTAGAATAAATGGACTCTCCCAAACAAAAAACACATTTTGTCAAAAAAGAATGGCGGATCCCGACTTCCTAAGTTGGTATGACGCTCTGCCTGGACTGATTCCTGTGACGTCAGCGGAGAGCGGACTTCAAACCGCTCTCCACTGAAGATGGGTCACAGGAGTGCAAAACGAATTGCACTCCTGCGACCTTTAGGAAAAGCCCTGAATTTGCGGGCGTTCAACAGGATGTTCATACACTGAGTGCCCCACAGTGCGTGCCACACAGTGCAGTCTAGGGTGCTGATTGGCTGAATCAATGTACCTGGCCACTGGTCAGGTGCAGGGCTTTGCCCAATCAGGGTACAGAGCACTGTCAGAGCCATGATTGGATAAAGTCATAATGACTGCCCAATCATGGCTCAGAGCTCATAGTCCCACCCCACACTATAAAAGGTTCCTTAGCACCGGAACCTTTTGCAGTGTGTTGTTGGAGATAGATATAGCAGTGCTCAGTTTGCTACTAGCGAGTAAGTATTGTTTTTTGACTTAGAGTGTACAGTATTAGTGTAGTGTGAGTATAGTGTTTGAGTATAGTGTGTTAGCATAGGCGTGCGCACAGGGTGTGCCAGGTGTGCCTGGGCACACCCTAATCGCCTTGTGTGGTGCATATTCCCCCCTGTTTAGACTACTGATATTTCATCCCAAAAAAAAATGTTACCAAATAAAATAATTTTTAAAAATAAATAAATAAAACTACTGACACTGTCTACTGCCCTACTGACACTATCAGTACATATACGCATGCATATGTATTTGAGCTTTGGGGTGCACACCCTAATGCATGGGGCTGCGCACACCTATGTGTGTTAGTATAGTGTGAGTATACAGTAGTGTAGTGTGTCCGTATAGTATGTCAGTATACTGTGAGTATAGTGTAGTGTCAGTGTAGTACGTTAGTGTAGTGCACTATTTAACACAGCATTACATAATATTTAGTGCTGTATACAGTGCTATATACCTTTTTTTTTTGGTTGCTGCATTTTTTTTGTCCCCTGCCTTTTTTTTAAATATTCAGCCGCATTTCTTCTGACAGCGACGCTGTTGTTTCCCCTTTTCTATTTATTATAGTTTTTACATTTCTGTCAGTGGCAGTCCTCGATTTAAAGTGGTTGTATACCCGCACTGAAATTTTTATTAAAAAAAAAAAAAAAATGTAAGGCAAAGGCATAATGAGCTAGTATGCAGCGCATACTAGCTCATTATGAAATACTCACCTTAGAACGAGGCCTCAGCATCTAATCCACACCGAGGGAGCTGACATATTCCCTTGGCGTGCCCTCCGGGTTCGCAGCTCCGGCACTGTGAGTGGCCAGGGACGCAAGTACGTCACTCCTGTGCATGCGCACAGGAGTCTTATTTCTGGCAAGCCGGGCCTTCACAGCGCATGCGCCGCTGACATCAGCGGATACATGCAAAGTGATCAGCTCCTAAACCGTACAGGTTTAGGAGATATTCATTTTACCTACAGGTAAGCCTTATTATAGGCTTACCTGTAGTTAAAAATGACAAATAAGGTTATACAACCGCTTTAACCACTTGCCCACCGCACTATAGCCGAATGACGGCTACAGTGCGGCTCCATAACTCTGGGAGGGCATACATTGACGTCCTCCCAGAGTCTCGCTCCCGTGCGCCCCCTGGGGCACACACACGGGAACATCTGTGCTCGCCAGGTTCACGGGACCCGGCGCAGCACGGATCGCGGTAAAAGGCCAATGACAGCAGCCCTTTACCACGTGATCGCTCCGTCCAATAACGGAGCGATCACAAATGTCAACAAACCAGGGTCAAAGAAAGTTCAAAGCTCTCCTCTCCTCACACCGATACAGCGTAAGAGGAGAGGAGAGATCGTGTGACAAACTGTGAGTTCATAATATATTTAGCAGTGCCCAGCAGTGCCCAACAGTGCGACATCAGTGCCCAACAGTGCTACATCAGTGTCATCTGTGCCACATCAGTGCCATCTGTGCCACATCAGTGCCATCTGTGCCACCTCTGTGCTAATCAGTGCCATCAGAACCACACCAGAGCCACACCAGTGCCACACCAGTGCCCATTAGTGCCACCTGTGCCCATCAATGCCACCTGTGCCCATCAGTGCTCATCTGCGCCTCTGCAGTGCCACATCAGTGTCGCCCTTGCCCACCAGTGCTGCCTGTGCCACCTCTGTGCTAATCAGTGCTACCAGAGCCACACCAGTGCAACCAGAGCCACACCAGTGCCGCTACAGTGCACACCAGTGCCACA
The DNA here is from genome assembly GCF_042186555.1 of Aquarana catesbeiana. Classification (NCBI taxonomy): domain Eukaryota; kingdom Metazoa; phylum Chordata; class Amphibia; order Anura; family Ranidae; genus Aquarana; species Aquarana catesbeiana. The sequence goes on along the minus strand of NC_133329.1, from coordinate 69,060,873 downwards.
CCAGTCCCACCTGTGCCACACCAGTGCCACCTATGCCCATCAGTGCCACCCGTGCCCATCAGTGCTCATCTGTGCCTCTGCAGTGCCACATCAGTGCCACCTGGGCCCACCAGTGCCACCTGTGCCCACCAGTGCTGCCTGTGCCCACCAGTGCCACCACAGTGCAATCAGTGCCACTACACAGTACAATCAGTGCCACTACAGTGCCAATTGGTGCCACTACTTTGCCAATCGGTGCCACCTGTGCCCACCTGTGCCACTACCGTGCCATCAGTGCAACTCAGTGCCACTACAGTGCCCAATAGTGCACATCAGTACTCTGCAGTGCAGCCTCACCAGCCACCAGTATGGCAAAAAATATTTTACCAGTGAGGAGGCCTACCAGCGTCTAAGCATGACCAATGAGAGCAGCGGGGAGCTCTCTGAGTCTCAGTCTGATTCGGATTCAGCCTATGAACCCGTGACAAACAGTGGGTCTGATACAGCATCGGAAGAGGAACGTGTGCCCGTGAAAAGAAGGCGTTCTGGCATGGAGCAGCAGCCTACTACCAGCAGCGCAGGGCCATCAACCTCGAGCGCAGGGCCATCTACCTAGAGCGCAGTGCCACTGCAACAAAGGCCAAGCACCAGTAGGGTGTCATCTCAACCCCAAAGGGATAGGGGCCATGCCAGCCTTCCCTATGCCCTTCAAAACCCCCTGTGGTTTCCCACCAAATTCCGGAGCAGCAAACATCCCCTCTTTCACCACCCAGCCAGGTGTCCGGTGAACACCGATGATTTTGCCATGCTTGATTTTTTTCATTTGATTTTCACTGAAGACTTACTATCGTCCATTGTGGCCCAGTGCAACCTCTATGCACAGCAGTACATAGTAAGCAACCCTGGTTCTAGTTACGCCCATCCCTTTGAGTAGAGAGAACTTACCGTAGAGGAATTAAAAATTTTTTTAGGCCTAACTTTTAATATGGGACTCACAAAAAAAACAAATTGTACTCCTATTGGTCTACCAACCCCATCCACCACATGCCACTCTTCTCATCCATCATGCCAAGATCAAGATACCTTATGATTATGCAGTTCCTCCACTATAATGACAACACCCAGTGCCCTCCCCGAAATGACCCAGCTTTTGACAAATTATTTAAAATTTGGGCACTCCTAAATCATTTCTCTGAAAATTTCCCCCAGTTATATACCCCCGATCAGAATATGTCCGTGGATGAGTCCCTTGTAAAATTCTCAGGCAGGCTGGGCATCAAACAATTTATCCCCAGCAAAAAGGCCCAATATGGGGTTAAAATGTACAAACTTCGTGACCGAGCAACGGGGTACATCTACTTCTTCCTGGTGTATGAAGGGAAGGACTCCCAACTGCACCCCCCTGAATGCCCAGAGTATATTGGAGCCAGTGGAAGAGTTGGCTGGGAGCTTGTCTATCCACTCCTTGGAAAGGGATACAATCTTTATGTGAATAATTTTTATACGAGCTTGCCCCTCTTCTGCAATCTTCACCGGAGGCACACCCCAGCATGTGGTACAGTAAGAGCCAATAGAAAGGGCTTCCCGCAAAAAACTCGTCAATGAAAGGCTACGACGAGGGGAGATGGCATCTTTGTGGAACTATGACACCTACGTGGAAGTCCCAAGAAGAAACGGCCCAATCCAGAAACCTGCTTGTATCTATGACTATAATTTGTTTATGGGGGAGTGGACTTCAATGATCAGATGATTAAACCCTACCTTCCCACAAGAAAATCCCGTCATTGGTATAAAAAAGTGTCCATGTATTTTTTCAGTTTGGCCATGTATAACACATGTTATTTACAAAAATCTACTGAGATCCCTGTATCCTATCTTCACTACCAGGAACAAGTAATCTCCGCACTTTTGTACCCTGAAAGCCCACCAGAAAATATTTGCTCTGATTCCATGAGCAGACTCCAGGAACGCCACTTTCCTGAGAAAACACCCCCCCGTGAAACAGGCCACAGACGTCAGAAGAAATGCCGGTTGTGCTTCAGAAGAGGAGTTAGAAGAGACACCACGTATTATTGTCCCCGATGTCCTTCCCAACCAGGCCTCTGTATAGGTGAATGTTTCCTCCGTTACCATACTTCTCTACATTGTTAGGGAAGTATGGTAAATGTAATTCTCATTTCCTGTCATTTTCCTCCACACCCCTTATGCCACTGCACTGAACCTGACTTACCTCAGCCTTGTCTGGAACTGACCCTGGCCTGTTATACAACCAAGCTTCTGCCTAACACTAAAACTGTACCTACCTCTGCCTTCTCCGGAACTGACCCTGGCCTGTTATACGACCAAGCTTCTGCCTAACGCTAAACTGTACTTACCTCTGCCTGCTCTGAAACTGACCCTGGACTGTTTGACCACGTTTTTTGCCTGCCTCTTGAAATGATCATTTACCCTGCTATGCTAGTGGGAACACAGGGGTCTCACATATGTGAGGGGCTCCAGAAATGTTTTTCTGGATGAAGAAAACTAATTTTTTAGTTTTCTCATTCCCGGATTAGGGTCTGGAGACTCAGAGGCTTCAAAGAGATTTGGGTGGAAGAAGCCTCTACTCCTGTCCCCATTCTTTCCTGGCCTGCTACTTGGACCATGTTCCTGCTTACTACCAGGACCAATATTTTGGCACTGCTGGCAATGTCTCTACTTGCACTGACCTTGGACTGTATATGGACAGTATCCCTGCCTGTACTGGCTATGGACAATATTCCTGCCTGCTGCCTGGACAATTATATTCACTGTCGCTGACCACGTCCCTGCCTGCTGCCTGGATCAGGGCTCTCCTCCTGTGGACAACTGCACTACTAAAACTACAGCTAATCTTTTGTTTACCCTTTGCTCAGCAGAATGTATTTTAAGGTGTAATTCTTGGTATGTTCATGCTATGTGTTAGAAATATGAAGGGCCTTCAAAAATGTGATAGATTGTAAGGAAATTAGATGTGTAATCTATGCTCCTAGAACGCCTGAATGTGCTACTTCAATGTTGGGCCTCTGTATGTGGCCAGGCTGTGTAAAAGTCTCACACATGTGGTATCGCCATACTCAGGAGGAGTAGCAGAATATATTTTGGGGTGTCATTTTTGGAATGTACATGCCATGTGAGAGAAATAACCTGTTATAATGACAATTTGGTGTGAAAAAAATGAAACAAAAAATCTTCATTTTGCAAACAATTGTGGGAAAAAAATGACAACTTCAAAAAACTAACCATGCCTCTTACTAAATACCTTGGAATGTTTACTTTTCAAAAATGGGTCATTTTGTGGGTATTTGTACTTTCCTGGCTTGTTAGGGTCTCAAGAAATGAGACTCAGAAACTCAGTACATCAGGTGTGATCAGATGTGATCAATTTTCAGTGATTGGCACCATAGCTTGTAGACTCTATAACTTTCACACAGACTAAATAATATCCACTAATTTGGGTTATTTTTACCAAAGATATGTAGCAGTATACATTTTGGCCCAAATGTATGAAGATAAATTACTTATTTGCAAAATTAATAGAAATGAAGAAAAATGCTTTTTGTTTACAAAATTGTTGGTCTTTTTTCATTTATAGCACAGAAAATAAAAAACCCAGTGCTTAAATACCACCAAAAGAAAGCTCTATTTGTGTGAAAAAAAGGACGAAAATTTCATATGGGTACAGAGTTGCATGACTGAGTGGTTGTCATTCAAAATGTGAGAGCACTGAAAGCTGAAAATTGGTCTGGTTAGGAAGGGGGTTTAAGTGCCCAGTGGTCAAGTGGTTAAAGTTCACCAAACTCCACTTTTCATTCAATAAAGTGCATCCAATCACACATTTCCCAGTTTCTATTACATTTGGGTAATAAGCCCCCCCATCATGTCTGGGAGGACAACAAGGAGAGGTAGACGTTCCCATGCCACTATGAGGGGGGCAGCAGCGTATGTGTCCACAGGCAAAGGTGGACATGGTCCTTCCTCAGGCAGGTAAGTAGACAGGAAAAAAGGAAATGCGGCTCACAAACACTCTTGCTCTGGAATGACACCGCCCTAGTAAGAACTGGTTCCAGGTGCTGGCTTTGCTGGTTTGCAGTGAGGTAGAAAGAAATCCTGGATAGCCGCACTCTGGGATAAGGACATCTTTATTTCAATAAAATACAACAATACAGTCAATTGCAGAGACGTACAGGGTGGTAGACTGCTAACGCGTTTCAAATCATTTGGATGCTTATTCGTAGCTAGAGAGGGATAGTAGTAATGTGGTATAAATAGAAAAGTGAAAAAGTAAAAGAGGGGGGGCGGGGTATGCATGCCGGTAAAACAACCAATCACCACGCTGCATAGCAAACCCACCCTCTCAGTGTGATTAAAACAATACTGATCTCATTAAAAAAACCACACCTGCTAAAAGAGGAGAGGAAACATCCATTGTTAACCTAACCAAAATGCATAATGAAAAATATAAGTATACAAAACTGTCATGCCAATAAAAATCAGCACGAACTCATAAAAATAACTGAAAAAAAGAGAAAAGAAAAGGTAGGTATTGGATGCTAAAACCCTCCATAGCAGGTGAAGCCGCAACAATGGAACAAACTTGGGTAGTTGGGAGTGCTAAAAAGGTGTCAAAGTACTCTCACAACCATAAAACAACAAATGTGCATAAGCAGTTTAAATGAAATATACACACATTTTCATGAGATCAAAGTACAAGCATATTAGACATGAGATCAGCATGTATATACATTAAACATGAAATTAGAGATTTATGCACATTACTCCTCCAACTCCTCCAATCATTCTTAACCACTTGTATTTTATAAACGAGAGAGTTGACAAAAATATATGCAGTGAAAAATATATACATAGATCTGAAAAAGGGGTCGGTCCAACTACCTGAAAGAGTGGTTACAAATGTGTCAAAAGTATCAAACATGTAGCATCGCATCCAAAGCACTGGTGTCAGATAAGTCTTTACTTTCTGAAAAGAAAAAACAGTAAAAAACAGACAAACAGAAGCATGAAAATGGATAAGACACCAGATGAACCACAAAAAAGTATAGATAAATATCCATTGTTGTTGATATTAAACTCCCATGACAATATCATGTTAGCTATGCGGTCAATAATGAAAAGGTGTATGATCAACCACATAGGAAACATAGAAAAACCCAACAAAGGAACCAAAACAAAGAACCGAATGAACTATTAAATGAATGCAGTTTCCACATAGATCAACGTGCTGGCAGACTATGCTACAACAGCAAATGTATAGAGACCATAAGTCTCACTCTATGTGTTGAAATAGGTTGAGTTGAATAATAACACGAAAGAGAGTAACCTCAAACGCACACACTCAAGAGAGTCTCACTTGAAGTGCTGCAGCATCTCACAGTTGATAAAATTAATAGAAGTGAAGAAAAATTTACAAAGTTGTTGGTCTTTTTTCATTTATTTGTTCAAAGTATTTTATTGAAGGTTATAAAGTCTTTACAGCAGTCATTTTACATGTATCAATGCGTATAAATTATAACATTTTTTCAAATCATAAAATATTTTCCATAACAAAAGTCCCAGCTAGTATTGATAAACACTTCCATACTTGACTGGATATAAGAGGGGTATCAATCCCAACATATGTCCTCAAATGGATGTTAATTGCTCTATAGCTAGCACTCCGGTGCAGTATGTTCTATATTCAATAAGAGAACTCGTTAGTAACAGATTTGTGGAGTGAGATTTAGATAAGAATTATATCGGGAGTGTGTTGTATTTGTCATTCAATGTGTATGGATCTGTCCATAAAGCGTTCAGGGTAGATTCGTGAGCTTCTGGAGTACATTTCAGATGTTGGGTAGTTAATTAGTATGTGAAGTGGGTAACTTATGTGTTTATGTGGGTGTTTAGATGGCTATTGTAGATAAGGAGAAGGGGAGGGGGGAGGGGAGGAAGGGAGGAGGGCGATGGAAAGGGGAAGGATAGGGTGGAGAGGGAGGAAGGGGGGGGGTAGGAAGGAAGGTCTCTGACTTCCCTTGGTGAAAGGTATCTAGCCTTGGTATTTTGACTGAAGGATTATTGGTGAGAATTTTTGGTTATTTGTAAGTTATGGTCTTCAGTGTATCTTAACCTTTATGCGTGAGAATTTAGTATATCTTGGTATTCAGGTAAAGTCTGGTAGTGTGTCCAACAGGCCCACTTACGGCTAAATTTCGTCGGCGAGTCTCTTGCAGTATGTATTAGTTTTTCCATTTCTGCTACTTTTTGTATTCTGACGAACCATTCTTTGAGAGTGGGTATCTTTTTTGAATTCCAATGTACAGGGATGCATTGTTTTGCTGCGTTAATTAAGTGCATCATTAGTGATTTATGATACGTTTTGTGTGGTAGGGGGGAGAGGTGTAGGAGAAATTGTGCTGGGGTGAATTCTGGGTTGTAAGTGGTAATTTGCGCGATGATACGGTGGACCTCAGACCAAAAGGTTTGCAGAGGGGTGCACGTCCACCAAACGTGAAGGAGGGTACCCCTCTCTTGATGGCACCTCCAGCACGTTTCGGGGATGTCGGCTTTAAATTTGTGTAACAGTACTGGGGTATGATACCATCTCGTCTGAATTTTGAACCCATTCTCCTGTGTATAGACATTAGTGGAGCCCTTGTGTATGTTTAAAAATATTTGCTCCCAGTTCTCTTCCGAAAGTTGGATGGATAAGTCAGCTTCCCACTTCCTACAGAATTGACTGTCACTGAAGTTGTGTATGCGGGAGATAAGATGGGCTTGTAGCGTTGTTTCGGTACATAATATTTCGTATGGTGTAAGCTGTCTAGAACATTGACCCTTTTTATCTAAAGTTTTGAGGTAGTGGGCTATCATTATGTATGATCACGGAGGGATAGGCGTTTTTTCGAAGTAGGTTGCGATTTGCGCTGCAGTGAGTAATTTGCCCTGTGTGTGGAATTGATATGCCCTAATTTGTCCCTGTGGTAGATTGTCAGAGAGGAATTGGTGGTGCATACCTGGCGGGAAGTCAGGGTTCAACTTAATTGGAGTCGGTGGGCCAGGGGTAGAGGAGATAGAGGTCTTCTTTTTTTTTTGAAAAATATTTATTGAATTTTTCAAAGTATTTACATAGACAACATTTTACAATGCAAGTATAAGGGAGAGATATACAGCTGTTCTTGATACATATTGGCTATTATATCTAAAGACAATTATAGGGAAGAAGGGGGAGAGGGAAGGGGGAAGGAAGGGGGAAGGGGAAATGCAAGTCACGCTTACCGGCCTATCACTAACATTAGGCAGGAATTGCCAAATCTGGTCTATCGTAACTTTTGTACCTTTAGGGAATGGAGGCAACTTTTAAACATGTCTAACTAAATAACCTACATTATGGTTTGGTCAAGACAATTTGTTCGGGTGAAGAAAGTCCCATGGCTGAATATATGAAGTTGGTGGATGTTAAGGAGCTGTAGGCGGATGTAGACAGCTTAGACAGCTTAAGGTGGTTTAAATGAAGAAGGGTCTGACACTGGAGGTAGTTTAAGTTTTCCAAGCGAGTTAGAAATATCTCTTGTCAGGTACCACTCTGTGTAACGAAATGGATGCATTATGTCTTGGATAGTCCGTTGAGGAAATGTGGTTTCTAGAAACCTTCTCCATCGTTTGAAAAATCGTGGGGTAAATCGGAGGCTTGACGTGATGAGATCCAATCTTTCCAAATAAAATAATGATGTCAGAGCTTTTATAACCGCAGGTAGATTAGGCGGTGATGTCGTAATCCAGTGGGACATGATCGTCCTGCGGGCTACAAGAAGACAGATATGAGCCCAGTGTGGTATGTTAGGAGAGTCCAGTGAGGACGAGGAGGAGGCTGAAGGCGTAATGCTGAATAGGCATAGTAGGCAGTCTCTGTGAAGGTTGATATGACTGATTTTGTTAATGTAGGCAATCACATCATTCCAATAGTTGGTAACAACAGGACATTCCCAGAGTCTGTGTAGCAGTGTGGGTCTTGGCAGCGAGCACCATGGGCACAGGGCTTGAGACGGGTCTTCTTTGTTAAAACGGAAAGGGAAGTATGCTCTGTGGATGATCTTAAATTGGGTCTCACGCCAGGTCTCAGAAATTGTAAGCTTACGTGTGAGCCTATATCCGTCAAGGATTTTGTCGGGTAGGTCTTCATCCCCCAGGAGGTGAGACCACTTTTGGAAGGGTGCGAGGCAATATTTCCGCGATTGGTGTTGGATGAGATGAGAGTAGATGGTGGAGATAGAGTATTCTTTGCTTTGTATTATGTTGTCAATAAAGGATGGTTTAAAGGGGTCCGAATCAGGAGCACAGCATGTTCTCAGAAAATCCGTAAGTTGGTGATAGTAGAAGCTGTGAGTTGTCGGCAGGGAGAATTCTCGCATCAAGGTTTGGTACGGCTTGAATGAACATGGCTTATCTTGGTACATTGAAGTTATCTTTATGAGGCCTCTGGATTGCCATTGGGTATAGGCTTTATGTAGAGTAGAAGGTATGAACATAGGGTTGCCTTGTATTGCCAGGTGTTTAGAAATGCTAGAGGGGAGTCCAAGTAATTTTCTGACCTCTCTCCATGCGATGACAGTATCTCTGAAAAGTATGCTAGTTTTGAGGTGACAAGGCAGGTTGTTAGGATTAGAGTGGAGGATGCCTGTAAGATTGTAGGGGCAAGCCATAGAATCTTCCAGGTCATGATTAGAATATTTGGAACTTCCCGTTAACCAATCTAGGCCCTGTCTGAGTAAACAAGCTAAGTTATAGAAGCGAATGTTAGGGAGCCCTGCCCCCCCCTCGCCCTTCGGGAGACATCATTTTTGAAGCGCAATGCGCGGTTTTTTGCCCGACCATAGGAAGGCTGTCAGTGCCTTCTGAAGTTTCTGTACATCTGAGTGCCTCAGTAATAGGGGTATGGTCTGCATGGGATACAGCAAACGTGCAAACGAGACCATTTTAAAAAGGTGGCATCTCCCAAAGAGCGAGAGGGGAAGGGCACCCCAAGCCTCCAATTCCCTGATTATTTTGGTAACCAAGGGAGGGTAGTTGAGTACATATAATGAGGATGGGTCACGCCCTATGTTTATTCCCAAGTATGTAATATATTGGGATGCAATGGCCAGCGGGGACATGTGTGCCCATTTAGTAGAGAGGCGTGGGTGCAATGCTAAGATTTCACTCTTATCAAAGTTTATTCGAAAGCCCGAGCAAACTCGGAAGGCCGCAAAGAGCTGTTTCAGTCTGTCAAAGTCTGATACGGGGTCAGTAGAAAACAATAAAATATCGTCCGCAAATAGCGCAGAGCGAAGTGTTTGGTTACCCATAGTGATACCACTAACTCCCTCGGTTGAGTTGAGGATTCTAGACAGGGGTTCAATCGCGATGTTGAATAACAATGGGGATAGTGGGCACCCCTGTCGCGTTCCCTTTGCTAAAGGGATGGTGTCTGACATGAAGTCCGGAGTGACAAGGCGCGCCGTTGGGGAAGCATACATTGATGATAGGAATTTTGTGATTTGTCCTGAAAAGCCGAATTTCTCCATTACCGTGAATAGCCATGAGAACCCAATGTTGTCAAAGGCTTTTTCGGCATCTAGGGACATAATTGCGACGTCTTGGTCGGGGTGGGTTTTAGCATATTCTAGAGCCATTAAGACTTTACGGATGTTTAGTGTAGCTGATCGTCCTGAGACAAAGCCAGATTGGGCTGGGTGTAGTAGGGACGGGAGCAGGAGAGCTAAGCGCGACGCTACTATTTTAGATAGGATTTTTACATCCACATTTATTAATGAAATTGGACGGTAGGAGCCTGGGAGTAGAGGATCTTTCCCCTTTTTGGCAATTAATTTGATATGGGCCTGTGTTCCTGTGGGGAGGTATGGACCTCCATTCCACATGGCTGCATAGACATGCTTCAGGGTGTGGGGAATAAAGTCAGTTGTGAGTTTGAAGAATTCAGCAGTGAATCCATCTGGACCTGGAGCTTTGGCAGAGGCCATAGATTTGATCGTGTGTTGTATGTCTTCTAGGGTGATAGGTGCGTTTAGTGGCTCCAGTTGCGACATTTGAAGTCTGGGCAGAGGAATCTTGGCTAAAAGAGCTTCCGTGGCAGTTTGATCTGCTGGGTCAGCTCGGTATAGATCTGTATAATAGTCTGCAAGTAGTTTGCTGACCTCGGCAGGCGAGGCTACTAGCGAGCCGGAGGCATTTTTCAAGTTTGGGATATGTGTAGGACGTCTTGGTCCCGAACATAATCTAGCAAGCAGTCTGCCTGCCTTGTTGCCAAACCTGTGAAAGTGTAAAGTAGAGTATGAAGTTTTAGCAGCTTCGTGATGCTCTGCCCAGAGATCAAAGGCGCCCTTGGCTTGCCTCCATTCCTGTATGTTAGTTAGAGTGCGGTTCAGTGTCAAGTCTTCACTTGCTTTCATATAATGTTGTCGGGTGTGCTTTTTAAATTGAACGGTGTAGGAGATAATTTTACCCCGCAGGAAGGCTTTACCCGCTTCCCAAAAGAGGTTTGGGTCAGATATATGTGCTCCATTTGTGGAGATATATTCTTCCCATGTTTGGTGCAATATGTGTTGGAAGTCTTCATTGTCCGCTAAATATGAAGGGAAACGCCATGTAGGGGAAGGAGTTGAGGCCGTGGTCTGGGTCATATGAACTGCAATGGGGCTGTGATCTGAAATTCTGGCATCATAAATGTCTGGGGTGTCTATTACAGAAGCTAGGGCTGGGGAGGCGAAAAAGTAATCTATGCAAGAGAAGGTATTATGTGGGGGCGAGAAAAAAGTGTCTGTCTGTAGGGTGCCTCAGTCGCCAGATGTCAAGAAAATGCATAGAGTCAATGGAGTGCGTTAAGGGGGTAGAGATTGGTGTCAAAGGGGAATCGGCACCTGTCCTTTGTGTAGGGCGATATGTGTGGTCTGCTAGTGTGGACATGACAGCATTAAAGTCTCCGCCTACTAAATGTAAAACCTCAGGGGCAGTAAGAATCCATTGTACCATGTCTTGGAAGAAGGAAACGTCTGGGGAGTTGGGGGCATAGATATTGGTGATAGCCACCGCTTTGTCTCCTATAGTCATATGTATAGTCAGTTTGCGGCCTAGGGAGTCAGCCCTGACTTCTCTGATGGAGTGTCGTAGGTTTTTATGTATAAGAATAGCTACACCAGCTTTACGGCCCATGGCAGGTGATCCGTATACAGATCCCACCCACATTTTCTTAAGGCGTACCAAGTCATCTGCGGACAGGTGTGTCTCCTGCAGAGGTCTTCTTGCACGATTGGTGAAAACATCGTAGGGTGGGGCCTATCGTCGGATGTGTTTGAATGTCTGGTGGGACTTGGTTTGGGGAAATCCAAGGGAGCGAATTTAGGGATAATTTCGTAAAAGAAGCCTCTAAAGAGACCCAGTCTTTTTTTTGGGTATGGACATTCCAGTCCACAATCCTAGTTAGGTGAGTGGCAGTGTGGTAGTGAAAGATGTTCGGGAGGCCTATGCCTCCTAGGTTTTTCGGTCGGGTGAGCAGGTCGTGACTGATCCTGTGCCTGTGTCTTCCCCACAGGAAATTAGAGCATATCTGTCTATGTGTTTTAAAGAAAGAGGGAGGGATCTGTATCGGTATTGTCTGTAGGAGGTATAGAATTCTTGGAAGAACATTCATCTTCAATATGGCTGCTCTGCCAAACCAAGAAAATGTCGGTTTATTCCATGTTTTAAGGTCCGAGTTTAGTCTGTTTAAGAGGGGGAGAAAATTTTTGGTGTATAATTCTGAGAGTTTAGATGGAATCTGGATGCCTAGGTATGTTATCGAATCTGGTTTCCAATGGAATGGGAAATTATCCTTACACTGTTTTACCTGACTGTGGGTTAATGAGATGTTGAGAGCAAAAGATTTAGTAAGGTTAATCTTCAAATTAGAGAGGGTCTGGAAGTGCTTAAATTCAGCTAATAATACTGGTAAAGTCGTTGTCGGTTGTGTGAGGAACATTAGGATGTCATCTGCGAATGCAGCATATTTGTATTCCTTCTCTGGAGATTTAATTCCCTTTATGTCTGGGTTAAGTTTAAGTTTGCGGAGGAAGGGTTCGAGTGTAAGTACAAAAAGGATAGGTGACAGGGGGCATCCCTGTCTCGTTCCATTGCGGATTGGGAAGGCGTCTGACAGAGTACCATTGACCCTCACTTTCGCAGAGGGGTTGCCATATAATGCCAGAATGAGTCCGATCATACGGGGACCAAGTCCTATCGCTTGTAAAACTGCTGTCATGTAATCCCAGGATACTCTGTCAAACGCCTTCTCCGCGTCTAGTGACAGGAAGAAACCGTTTTGCTTAGTTTGGGTTGTCAGGTAGTGTATGTTGATTGCTTTGCTTGTGTTATCCCTGGCTTCACGACCAGGGATAAAACCCACTTGATCTGGAGAGACGATGGAAGGGAGGAAGTTTAACAGTTGGTTGGCTAATATTTTGGAGAATATCTTTATGTCCACGTTCAACAATGAGATTGGCCTGTAGTTACCTGTGTGAGAGGGATCTTTACCTTCTTTGGGAATGACTACTATGTGAGCTTCTAGCATTCCTCCCGTAAGGAGATTTGTGGGGGAGATAGAATTAAAGGTTTTGAGGAATGGGGTTTGTAGTATGTCTGAGAAAGTCTTATAATATACTGCTGGGAGACCATCTGGGCCAGGGCTCTTTCCAGGTTTAAGCTGTTTGACTGCCTGTATCCATTCCGTGGAGGATATTGGGGTGTCAAGGGTAGCCGCTTCGTCTAGAGGTATTTTTCCCGGTATATATTGTTCAAGGAACGATTTATATGTGTTGGGCTCTCAGTGATGCTAAAGATGTGGTGGGTTCTGAGGTGCGTAAATCGTAGAGAGAGGAGTAATATTTTGCGAATTCCTCTGCTATGTAATCATTGCGTGTAAGGGGCTTTCCATTAGTGGATTGTAGTTGGTAGATTGTGTTATTGGCTTTTTTTTTGCGTAGTGCCCGTGCAAGTAAGTGGCCACTCTTGTTTCCAACCTCGTAAAAGAGTTTGTGAGATAGAATGAATTTTTTCTTAAGATTGAGGTGTAGCTCATCCTTGATAAGAGTACGGGTCTCAGTAAGTTCAGAGTGTGTTTGTTGTGCTAGAGTCTGTTTATGTAAGGCTTCAAGTTTCTTCAGTTTCAAAAATAAGTTAGATAGGGTAGCTTTCTTTGCTTTCTTAACAGCTGCTGTTAGGGATATCAGTTTCCCTCGTATGACACATTTGTGAGCCTCCCATTGTGTCTGGGTGGAAGTATCTGGGGTGTCATTTTCGATGAAATAATGCTGTAAGCATGAGCGAATATCTTCTACCTTAAGTTCGTCTGTTAGAAGTGTAGGATCAAGTTTCCATACATACGATCTGTGGGGGGTATCTGGGAGGGAAAGTGTCATGGAGGTAGGATGGTGGTCTGAAAATGTCATGGGGTCTATTGTTGCCGCTTTCAGATTCGGAAGATCTTGTTGTGTAAGAAACAGGTAGTCTATGCGAGAGTACTTGTTGTGGGGGGTTGAGAAGAAGGTAAAGTCTTTGTCTTTTGGGTGTAATGTGCGCCATGCATCGTGTAGTAAAAGTTCTTGTAGGCAGCCCTTGATCTGCTTCAATGCTCTATACGGTAATTGAGATTTGCCTAAAGAGGTGTCTACTAGAGGGTCTAAAGGGACATTCAAATCGCCCCCTAGGATCAATAGGCCTTCATGAAAAGTTGTCAGTTTACTTGTCACTGTTCAGAAAAATGGGACTTGGGAAGTGTTGGGGCTATAAATGTTTGCCAGGGTAATGGGTCTGTTTTTGAGTGTGCCTTTAAGGAAGATGAACCTGCCCTGCTCATCTAGCACGGTATCCGTTATTTGCGTGGGTACATTTTTTGACAGAAGTATGGATACACCTTTCGTTTTTGAATTTGGGGAAGCAGAATGATAGCAATGGGGGTAAGAATGGTTCGTCAGTTTAGGAATATTTTTACTGCTGAAATGGGTCTCTTGAAGAAAGACCACATCTGCCCTCGCACTACGCATGTGGGCAAGCAGTTGTGAATGCTTTTCAGGGGTATTCAAGCCTTTCACATTGAGAGAAATAATTTTCAGAGAGAGAGTAGTGGGTGGTGCTCTGTGGGGGGCCATCGTTTTCTAATCAAGGTGTTGGATACCAAGTGTGCTACTTTCCAATTGGGAAGTCAGAGACGGGGGGGGGAGGTTGACACGAGGGTAGAGATGAGGGGGAGGTGTGTGTGAGGAGGTGAGGGGGGGAGGGATGAGCGGAAGGTGGTTCAGATATGTAGTGTGGGGAAGGGGGGGGTGTGTGTGTAGGAAATGAGAGGGGAATTACAAGGGATGTACCGGTTGTGGGGGATGACCTGCAGTCCCACTAACCAACTCTGTGGGAGACCGGTATTGGTCAGCGGTATCTACCAGAGTCCGCTGGTGGCGGGGGTGGTAGGTGACGTTCAACCGATGGTGGAAGTCCTGTGTTCCCTTGAGGTCATAAAAGCTACTCGCGTGGTTTCTATGTTAATTTGTCTGGGATCTTAAAGGTAGGATAGGTGAGCCCATGTATGATCCCGACAACAAGAGTAAGTTTTCGTACAATGGTGTAGGGATATATTCTTGGGGCTGGAAGGTAGAATAGATGTGTAAGGTCCGTTTGTCGCAGAGAATATAACGGGTGCTGCAAAACTATATATTAATGGCTCGAAAGAAGTATATTTTAGACTATCTATACCGTGTCTAAATAGCGATTGACTGTGGAATCTTGTGTATGTCTAGATATTACGTGTGGTATATGTTGTATAGTTACCGAGTGCCTGTATGGCTTGGACAGATTTTGATTGAGGGAATAGAAATGCGTGGGATGTTAATTATGAATATACAATCCATATGACACAGAGTGAAATGGTGAGCGTATATTGTAGTGTGCAAACTTGGTCAACCGTGACCCTAGAAAAAATGGAACAACTTAACACGTAAATGCATACCTGAGAGAGAAATAGACAATAGCAAGTCCTCTATAATATTTCTTTGGTATCGAGTGGGGCGTGTCCAGTAGTGGTCTAAGGGCAATTAACCTGCTTGCACCCCTCCTCGAAATGGGAGTAATGCTGATCTCTATGTTTATTGTAGGAGGGTAGATCTGATCCTCAGGGAAATATATGAGTGTGCAGGTATAGTGGGTTGTTTTAACTTGCTTACCTGAGCACGCCCCTCTCGACTCCCAGACAGTGTTGTTCACATCATGCTTCCTATGAACTATATTATGGGAATATCTAGAACCACATCTAGAGGGAGAATAAAGGCATGTTAAGTAAACATATCGTTGTTACCCTAAAGAATCTATTGTGAAGATAAACAGCAAGAAAAGCAGGTGAGATAGTGAGGCCTGGAACGTCATAAAAGAAAAAGAATAGTGCAGGGCCGGGCATGACAGTGTGTCTAGTGACACACAGGGTTAAGCTGGCTTGTGTTTTGGTGGGGGGCGGAGTCAGCAGGAAACTTGAGGGGAGCGGCCATACAAAAGGAGGGGCGGAGTTTTGGACGGGGTCAGTGGATTGAGGAAAGACACGAGGAGGCAGATTTTCTCTGCTCCTCCACAGCCATGGCCGACATCGACCTGATCCTGGCTCGTTTGCGGCAGGCAGCGGCGTCCAGGGGACCAGAGTGGCTCCATAGCCAGGTGGCGGGGATCATTGATGCAGAGGCTGGCGGTTCGGCCGCGGCAGGTGAGGGGACTGCGCGTGCGCGGAGGTCGCGGCCTCCGGCGCGGTATTCGCCGGGACCCGGTGGCCGATCGGGTCGCCAGGCACGAAGCCCTAGGGAGGAACAGTCAGCCCCACCGGCCAAGAGGAGTCACCCGACGGCCGCTGCTGGGCCCGGGCGGAACACACGCCGAGGCCACAGCGCGGTGGGCGGGGCTACGAGGCAACATGGCGCCGGTTCCCCGAGTACAGGGCCCAGGCGGGAGCGAGCGAACCCCCCAGCAGCTCAGCACGAGCCGAGGGGGGAGGACAGAAGGGAGAGGACAGCGGCAGCGGCGTCCAGGGCTGTAACTAGAAGCCGTACCGACACCGCAGGTGGGCATCGGTCACCTGGCGTTGGGAGAGAGCTGCAGAGGGAAGGCCAGAGGACTGATCAGGCCGGGCGGGTGTCAGTCACTCCAGGGCGGCGCGGACTCCAGTCGGGAGGCGGGGCTTCGGAGGTCAGACAGGTCGCGTCCCAGCGGGGACATACGGCTTCCAGGAGGGACGCGCCTGGGGGGCTCACTACGCCGGCAAGCCCATCTCAAGGGGACCGGTCGGACGGGGAGGAGTCGGAAGAAGGTGAGGTGGAGACACGCCAGCAAGATACGGCGGTGGAAACCAGATCAGCGGCTGTCGGGAGGTCTCCGGGTCGGCCCGGTAAGTCAAGTAATAATTTTTCTGTCACCAATGATTTACAAAATATATGGGCCATGGTTACCTCGGGTACGGCAGGGGTAGCCGCCCACCCGCCACGTTTGCAGGGACAGGGCCAGGACCACCAATTGGCGGGACCAGGATCCGCCGGTTCGGGGTCAGGGGGACAACTTCAGGAGCTGTTGGAGGGCCTGAGGGCACTAGTGGGGCGCTTTGGGGAACAACCTCCTCAGGCGACCACGAGTTCAGCATCGCAAGAAGCGCAAGGGACTGGCGGGGGCGTGTCTGCGGGGGGGAGGTAGAAGTCTCTTCAGGGGTGTCTGCTAACAAGACCCCGGAATCGGGGGTCGGTAAGGAAAGGATGGGAGAAAGAGGGGCAGCGGAGGCTGTGGGTAGAACGGATCGCGGACGCAGCGAAATGCGAGGAATACGTCTGTTTTGAGGGCCCGCTGGGTGCGCATCTGAAACAGGAGGTTCGGGAAAAAATTCAAAAAGGGGAATACGTGGAAATCTTTTCCTTGTTGCCGTTGGAAAAGTTTAATTTGGACAGGGTTAGGCCTGATGACTCCAAGAAGGAAGAGGAGGAGAAGAGGAGATACAGGTTGATTCCAAGGATGTTTGTTAACTGGTTACAAGCGTTCGCTATCATGGCCAGCGTCATTGGCGAAAAGAATCCTGAACATTGTTCGGGGTTGTTTTGTTATATGGATGCTATCGGGGAGGCTCACAGAGTTTATGGGGGAACGGCTTGGCTGCGCTATGACGAGCAGTTCCGGCAACGCAGAGCGGTTCGTCCGGCCCTGCGTTGGGACCATAAGGACATTAGTCTGTGAATGAGACTGATGTCCTCGGCCAAGGCCTTGCCTCAGTTTTTTCAAGGGGGGGCCGGGGGTACACACTCCTCAGGACTACCGGCCGGTAAAAAATGGGGAGTGTGTTGTCAATACAACGAAGGGAACTGTAAGTTTGGGGGTTCGTGCAAATTCAAGCACGAATGCTCAGGGTGTGGGGGAGCCCACACATTTGCCAGATGCTTCAAAAAAGGGAAACGTACCGGGGAGCCTGCTAACAAGAAGGATGACGCCGGTGAAGGTGGAAAGGATGCTGCCTTTCCTAAGTATCCGGATAAGGAAGCGGCATCGCTAATCATTGCAGGTTTTAGGGAGGGGTTCAAAATACCATGCACCTTGGAGGTGGTTCCCCCCATGGCAAGGAATTTAAAATCAGCATTGCAACCCCCCGGGGGTGGTGGGTGAAAAATTGGCGAAAGAAGTGGCGTTAGGCTGCATGGTAGGGCCATTCACGGAGAAGCCATTACCGGATTTAGTGGTGTTCCCACTGGGGGTGGTGCCCAAAAAAGAACCAAATAAGTTTCGGTTAATTCAGCATTTATCCTTTCCAAAAGGGGGCTCGGTCAATGACTTCATTGACCCTGATGCCTGCGCTGTATCCTATACTTCATTCGATGCAGCGGTGCGGTGGGTTAGGAGGTACGGAAAGGGGGCACTGATGGCAAAGTCCGACATAGAAGCGGCGTTTCGGCTACTCCCAGTGCATCCGGACAGCTTTAGGCTGCTGGGTTGCCACTGGCAAGAACAGTTTTATGTCGATAAATGTTTGCCCATGGGTTGCTCCATTTCTTGCGCCATGTTCGAAGCATTCAGTTCCTTTTTGGAGTGGGTGATTAGGGATGTGTCAGGGCTGGACTCGGTTATCCATTACTTGGATGACTTCCTTTGTATAGGTCCTCCTTCCTCCAGTGTGTGTGCGATTTTATTGTCAACGTTGCAGCACATTGCGGAAAGGTTCAGCGTGCCATTGGCAGCTGAGAAGACAGAAGGCCCAACAACTGAGATTAGTTTCCTGGGTATCGTTATCGACACGATACAAATGGAATGCAGGTTACCACAAAAAAAATTAGTGGATTTGCAGAAGGAGATCCGGGAGATGCATGGAATGCGGAAGGTGCAATTGCGGACCCTGCAGTCATTGCTAGGTAAGCTAAATTTCACTTATAGGATCATACCTATGGGTAGGGTGTTTTGTAGAAGACTGTCCGCAGCCACGGCGGGAGTTAAAGCCCCTACACATTTTATCAGGTTGACTCGGGAGCATCGGGAGGACCTGAAGGTATGGTATCAATTCCTGTCAGTGTACAACGGAAGAGCAGTGTGGATGTCAGGTCCGGTAAGTAACTTTGACGTGGAGCTAGTTACGGACGCGGCGGGTTCTACGGGTTACGGAGCATATTTTCAAGGGCAATGGAGTGCTGAACCTTGGCCACAATCATGGGTGACGGCGGGGTTTCTTCGTAACCTGGTACTGTTGGAACTGTTTCCAGTGGTGCTGGCTATGGAGTTATGGGGGCGGTCTTGCCAGAATTTGAAGTTGAGGCTTAATTGCGATAACATGGGGGTTGTGCAGGTCGTCAATCGCATGTCAGCGTCTTCCCAACCTGTCATTAGGCTGATGCGACAGTTGGTATTGCGGTGCTTGCAATTGAATATCTTTATATATGCTGTACACATACCGGGGATTGACAACTCATTGGCTGATTTGCTGTCTCGCTTTCAGTGGGACAAGTTCAGG
This sequence comes from Aquarana catesbeiana, assembly GCF_042186555.1. Taxonomy (NCBI): domain Eukaryota; kingdom Metazoa; phylum Chordata; class Amphibia; order Anura; family Ranidae; genus Aquarana; species Aquarana catesbeiana. The sequence continues at coordinate 69,041,849 of NC_133329.1, read as the reverse complement.
GAACTAGCTCCGGCGGCAGAGAAGCAAGGGATTCCTTGCCCAGAGTGGATTTGGGAGCTGACATTGGAGTCGCCACAGGATGGATCCAGCAATCAGTGAGTAATTCCACTTGGATGGCATATGTGAAGGTATGGAGAGAATGGGTGGGTCTAATCCATGAAGCTGGGGTGGAGAAGGATGGGTCCGGGGTGAGTTTACTGGTCTTGTATTTTGTGTCCAGAAACATGGAAAACGGGGTTGCGGTTTCGTCCATTGAAAAGAAGATGGCAGCCTTGTCATTTCTTTTCAAGTTACAAAGGAGGGAGGACTGGACGAAGGATTTTTGGGTTAGGCAAGCCCTCAAGGGGTACAAAAAAGGACAAAAGAGAAAAGATACAAGAAGGCCCGTCACTTTTGCAAACCTGATGTCCATTTGCGGGCAGTTAGGGTCAATATGTTCTTCTAGTTATGAATGTTTGCTGTTTACAGCAGCTTTTTCGTTAGCGTTTTTTTGAGCGTTCAGGATTGGGGAATTGGTTAGCCCGGCACGGGGGACTGCGGGTGGCATTTTGGTACAGGACGTTAGGTCACACAGGGATAAAGTGTGTTTGCGATTGCGGAGGTCAAAGACTGATCAGACGGGGAAGGGTATAGACGTATGGTTGGTCGCTCTGCCTGGATCCACGGTATGCCCGGTAAGGGCGGTCGAGGAATTGGCACGGGTAAGGCCGACGGGTGGAGGACCATTTTTGCGTCATGAGGACGGGTCCTATTTATCTAAGTTTCAATTTGTAGCAGTATTTAGAAAATGTTTGGCGAAGTTGGGATTGGATGGGAAGGCTTACGCTTCACACTCCTTCCGCATTGGGGCGGCTACTGAAGCTGCCAGATGTGGGTTGGATGAGGCAGCCATGAGGAGGATCGGTAGATGGGAATCGAGAAGGTTCGGCACCTACATACGACCTCAGCTGATTGTAGAATAAAAAAAAAAAAAAAGGGAAGGTCCGGGTAAGTGGGGGGTTTTGTTAAGTTTATTATAAATGAACGTTGCCTTGGTTTGTGATCTTTTCATTTCAGAGGGAGGTGCTCCACGCCTCGTCTGGATTCTTGGGCACTCTTACGTGGGTTGGGGGGCCCGGAGAGGTGATGCGAGACGGCAGCTGGGAATATCAAGGAGAGAGGCATATATCATGTGGCTGGGGAGACCGGGTATGATGTGGGGTAGAGTCGTTCCGGAAGTGGAACGTTATGCGAGGTTAGACAGACCACCAGATGTGTTGGGCATTCACGCAGGAGGAAATGATTTAGGGTTACGGACGGTCAGAGCATTAATGGCAGATGTTAAGTTGGATTTGTTATATATCCGCACGGTTTTTCCCAATACCCTTCTGTTATGGTCCGACATGGTGGTACGAACCACCTGGCGGATGGCAAGATCTGTTGCACGGCTTAACAAAGCACGTATACGCGTTAACAAGGTAGTGGGGAGGTTTTTGGTGCAACAAGGGGGTATGGTGATAAGGCATAGAGAACTGGAGATTAATGTTGGCCTTTATTTACGCAGGGATGGGGTTCACCTCACGGATGTGGGGATAGATCTGTGGACCATGGGGCTGCAGGATGGAATCCAAAGGGCATTGAGGGTGTGGAGGGGCCCTTAAGGATAAGGGTTCATCCTTTCGGGGTGTGGCTGTGTTTTTTCTGTTGGTCGGTGGCGGTAGCAGTAAACAAATGTGGTAAAAAGGGGTGGGGGGGTCATCGATAGTATGGCCCCTCGGGTGTATTCCCGAAATGGAATACCGGTATGTTTACACTGCGGGCAAGGAGTTGTCTCCGAGCGGCACAGCTGGAGGCCTATCAAGTTGGAAATGGTTCCCGCAGTGTATTGTTTTGATATGTGGTAAAAGGGGGTAGCTCTGCCATTGACCAACAGATTGCGGTTAATAATATGTAGTTTGCACTGAAGTTATATGGTATTTTTATACTTAAGGTTATTGGAGTTATTTATTCATTTTGTTTAATAAAAAGGCTGTTGTGGCCAGTTTATACTCCAGTAAGTTGGTGTGGTCTCGTTAATTAAGATAAGAGGTAAAAGGGGTCAGAGTAAAATGGTATAGCGGTAAGAGGAAGTAGGTGGGTACATCTAGAATACACTGGTCAAGGGTTAAGATGGGTAGAGGTTATTTGTAGATAATATCTATTAGGGAAAACTAGGAGGGGGACATAGGAGTAAGAGGAGAGATAGGGTGGAAGGGGAGAAAGGAGGAGAGGGGGAGAAAAGGGGTAATAAATGTATGCATAGATACTGCATGTGTCCTTAAGCGAGTTCCAACGATTATCTCTTGTCTTCTTAGCTGTTGCGGGCTGGGATCTATGGTGGATGAAAGCTCCGTTGGATGTAGATAAATGTTGCATCAGTGCTGTTCGGCAACCAGGATAATAGATGCTTTCGGACGACAGGAACCAAGCAGGGAGAGTATCTGGATGAGGACAGTAGCTTCCACCTTTGTAGAAGAGGGAGGGGGAAGGGTTAGGGCCAATGGCAAGGGGGTGGCGTTTTCGTTCAGTGCAGAGTGATCTATAGCCGAGTGCAATGTCAGTATCTTGCTCTGGTGGATAAGTGGGGGAAGCGATGATGGAGTAGGCAGTTAAGTCTCTCTTGAGCGGGGTAGAACCACTGTCTGGAGCCTCAATGATGCATCAAGAAGTCCGGTGTCAGAAAAAAAAATAAAGGTGACTCTCACAGGTATTGGCATCTTATATATGAAAAGGGGTGAAAAACTTGGAGGTTTCCATCCTGTGTCATGTGTCAAAAAAGAGATGTGAAGGCAAGGCACGGCCGCCTGTTTAAGTGATACAGGCCCTGCTATGTGCAGAGGAGGCCGTGGGACTACCATTCCGTGGTATACCTGGGTCTCTTAGAGGAGAATGGGGAGGTGCTGGTTGAGGGCGGCGGCGACCGAGATAGAAGTTTCCCACTTCTGCGATGCCATCCATCGATGTAGCTCTTTGCATCTGAGGTAAACGGAAGTCGCTATACCAATCAGGCAGCGCGACTGCTGGAATGTCCAGAGTGGAACAAAAATGTTCCAGGTCTTCCAGGACCCTGAGAAGGGCTGTGTGGCCTTGATGTGTTGCTGAGAGTCCAAAAGGGAACTTCCACCTGTAGATAATAGATCTGGCCCTTAGTATGTCTAGCAGTGGTCTTAATTTGCGTCTCCTTTGCAGTGTGATATTAGAAAGATCTTGGTATATCTTGATACTTGATCCTTGGAAAGTCAGTTGGTTGCGATTTCTGGATGCTCGCAGGATTTCTTCCTTGAGGGAGAAATCTATTAGACAGCACACTGTATCTCTGGGGGGATCTGTGTCCCTTCCCCTCGGGCGTAATGCTCTGTGAATGCGTTCGAAGGCGACCGGGGCATCCTGGGGTCTCTCAAGCAGCTCATTAACAATGGATGTTACTGTTTGAGAAAGTTGATTAGGATCGATCGATTCTGGAATCCCTCTCAGACGGAGGTTGCGGCGTCTCCCGCAAATGTCAAGATCCTCCATGTGTCTGTTTATGTCTCTCAAGTGAATTGCGTGAGACTCTGTGAGCTGCTGTACATGGCATAGAGAGGATTCATGGCGCGTCTGTGTTGCTTCTACTTCCTCCACCCTGAGAGATATAGCTTGCAGGTCAGACCTCATGTCTGAGATGGCTGCCATTAGGGGGTTTTTTATATCAGCAGCTACGCTGTGTAAGTCTTCCAGGCTGACTGCGGGATGATGTCTCTGCTCTATTCCCGTTCCTGATGGGCTCTGGGCTCCCGAGCGGTGGGGGCTGACGCTTAGGGGGTATGTCTTACTTGAGGCGGCTGGATGTGAGGCCTGCATGGTGCTTCTAGGCCGGGGACGGAAGATCTCGGGGATGTGCCTATCGCAGTGATCTTCTTCATTCCGTGGGGACCGGGACCTGGTAGCTGAGGCACTGCGGGATGTCCTCACCATAGCCGAGGGAGTTCAAATGCTGTATAGCTGAATAAGCTGGACCTCATGGACGGGAGCTTCAGAACATCACGTCCATCTTACAGCGGCTCCAGACCACGCCCCCTTTTTTCATTTATAGCGCAGAAAATAAAAAACCCAGAAGTGCTCAAATACCACCAAAAGAAAGCTCTATTTGTGTGAAAAAAAGGACGAAAATTTCATATGGGTACAGAGTTGCATGACTGAGTGATTGTCATTCAAAATGTGAGAGCACTGAAAGCTGAAAATTGGTCTGGTTAGGAAGGGAGTTTAAGTGCCCAGTGGTCAAGTGGTTAAAGTTCACCAAACTCCACTTTTCATTCAATAAAGTGCATCCAATCACACATTTCCCAGTTTCTATTACATTTGGGTAATAAGCCCCCATCATGTCTAGGAGGACAACAAGGAGAGGCAGACGTTTCCATGCCACTATGAGGGGGGGCAGCAGCGTATGTCTCCACAGGCAAAGGTGGACATGGTCCATTCTCAGGCAGGGCATCATGACCTGTGAAGGACTAAACTTCAGTCCTAGAAGCTACCCCTTAACCATCAACCTCTAATACCTCCCACAAATGACACGACAAGGTGGTGGAGTAAATGGCCTTGTCGGCCTTTTATTAATAAAATATAAAACCAATAAATAACATTTTTGTAAATAACTTTTAAATAACTTTTAAATAACTTTACGGAATTATTGGAGTCTAGGAGGGGAATCCACCCACAGGTCACTGCATAGGAACTCTTAAACTTTTTAAGGCCTCCAGTCGCTAACCCCAGACTGTGAGACAGTACCCAACCTCTCAGTGACCAAACTTTTCCCCTTCCTGGTTAACCCCTCGTAACCGGAAGGTACATAAAAACAGCCCATATTATATATGGGTACCAACCGTGTAAACTCTAAACAGCCCATATTATATATGGGTACCAACCGTGTAAACTCTCCATACCATCAATCTCCTCCTCCTCACAGACCCAAACCACTGCCACACTACAACCAACGTCCCTTATTGCCATAACCTCAGGGAGGGTGGGTGGGAATCTTCCTCCCCGCCGCTCTCCACTGACGTCACATCCCCCCTTCTCCTCTCTACATTTCCTTCTGCCTCCTCCTCTGCTCCAGCCCCTCCCTTATCCTTAAAGGGGAAAGTGACCAGCACAAACAGCCTGACTGTGCAGTCCACACAGGTCATGCTGTCCCTGCGCTGATCCCCTGCTCCTCTCTGCTCCGGGACCTTCTTGACCTGTGAAGGACTAAACTTCAGTCCTAGAAGCTACCCCTTAACCATCAACCTCTAATACCTCCCACAAATGACACGACAAGGTGGTGGAGTAAATGGCCTTGTCGGCCTTTTATTAATAAAATATAAAACCAATAAATAACATTTTTGTAAATAACTTTTAAATAACTTTTAAATAACTTTACGGAATTATTGGAGTCTAGGAGGGGAATCCACCCACAGGTCACTGCATAGGAACTCTTAAACTTTTTAAGGCCTCCAGTCGCTAACCCCAGACTGTGAGACAGTACCCAACCTCTCAGTGACCAAACTTTTCCCCTTCCTGGTTAACCCCTCGTAACCGGAAGGTACATAAAAACAGCCCATATTATATATGGGTACCAACCGTGTAAACTCTAAACAGCCCATATTATATATGGGTACCAACCGTGTAAACTCTCCATACCATCAATCTCCTCCTCCTCACAGACCCAAACCACTGCCACTGCTCACAAGGGGTAAAACCTTACCCTTGCGAGCACCTCCACACCCTCAAAGCTCGCTGTACCCCCTCCTGCAAACCAAGCGCCCAAAGATCAGTGCCCACATCATTCAGATGCACCCCATCACTTCTCAGGTACCTCCAGGTATCCACCTCCAACTCCCTATGCCGTATGGTCACTCCCCCATTCCGCATAACAAACTTGCTGACCTCCTTATTTACCTTCACACGTGCCCTATCAACCTTTATATCAGACAAAGCCCAGCGCCATGACCTTCTACCCACCATGTCCGACCATACTATCACCATCCCAGGGAAAGCCGCCTGTAAACGTAGAACATCACATTTTATGTCACGTATGAGGTCCCTCATGGACCTGACCCCCATGTCATTGCCCCCCACGTGTAAAACTAAAACATCCGGGGCCCTGTCCCACCGAGCAAACTTGTGGACCTCTGACCTTACCCTGTTCCACATCATCCCTGACAACCCAATCCACCTTACCCGTGCTTCCTGCCTTGGGATACCCAGCTGCCTACCATTCGGCCGAACGTCGGCCCGCTTGGCACCCCAGAACACGAATGAGTGGCCCAATATCCAAACCAGGGGCACCGAGTCACCTGTAAAGTAAGGTTAACAGGACACAACAATAAATCACCAAAAACTTTCACCAGACCCCCCAAAATTCAAAAAGAAACACCCCCCTTTTTCTCAACAAGCCTATAATAAATGCGGGCGGATGTAAAGCTTAAACCTATCTGAGTCCCACCTGCCAATACGCTTAACTGCCTCAGAACCCAGGCCCGCCCTGGCCGCTTCAGTAGCAGCCCCAATACGAAAGGAATGGGACGAGTATCTATTGGGGTCATACCCGGCTGCCGATAAACACCTTTTGAACACGGCAACAAACTGGAATTTTGACAAAGAGGATCTGTCCGCATGTATCAGAAATGAGCCCGGGCAACGCGGGCGCAAATCACAAAATTTCTTTACCGCTGCTACCGGACAAATCTGGGATCCCGCGATCCGGAACACCTCAAGTTGTACTCCCTTCCCTGCCTGATCTGTTTTTGACCGTTTTATGTAAATCCTAACCGATTCCTGTGTACAGACCAAATCATCCCATTGCAGTCCCCCATTTGCTCGTTTGGACGGGCTGACCAGTTCGCTCACCCGTAGCGCCCCAAAAAACGCTAAAGCAAAAGCCGCACAAAAAAGTGCGCTTTCAAAACTAGAATTACAAATGCCTTCTATCTGGCTAAATAGCCCGTGTAACATTTCAAACGACACAGGTCGTCGCCCATCCCTGCTCTTATGACCTTTTCTGTAACCTTTCAAAGCTTGCCTAACCCAAAAATCCTTTGTATGGTCCCGCAACCCCTGCAACTTAAAGAGAAAGGCCAAACCCGCCATTTTCTTATCGATGGCGGCTGCCGAGATGCCCCGCTCGAAACCGAAATTGAGAAAGTATAGCATCGCCTGAGGTATCTCCCGGCTCACAGGGTCGATGTTTAAACTTTTTAAGCATGCCAACCATTCTTGCCATACCTTAGAGTAAGCGTCCCAAGTGACCTTACTCACGGAGTTTTGGATCCACCTGGCCGCGCTCCCAAGGCAACGGTCCATATCCAGTCCGGGCAGGTAACCCCCTGCTGCTCCGCGTCTGGTGCCAGTTCCCGAAACTTGTCCCACTGAAAACGAGACAGAGCATCAGCTACGGTGTTGTCCACTCCAGGTAAGTGTACAGCGTAGATGAAAACATTCATTTTCAAACAGCGCAACACTAAATGCCTCAGCAACCTGACCACTGGCAAAGACTTGGCCGACAAACGATTAATCACCTGAACCACGCCTAGGTTGTCACAGTTCAGCCGCACCTTCAAATTCCTAAAAGACTCCCCCCATATTTCCATTGCCACCACAATTGGAAATAATTCCAGCAGGACCAGGTTCTTCAAGAACCCTGCTTCCACCCAAGCTGTGGGCCAACGGGCGGCGCTCCAATTTCTTTGGAAAATAGCCCCATAGCCCGTAGAACCTGCTGCATCAGTAAATAGTTCTAGATCCCAATTACTGATGGGACCTGACATCCACAAGGCCCGCCCGTTAAAGGAGTCTAAGAACTCGTGCCATACCCCTAAGTCCTCTCTGTGCTCCCTGTTGAGCGTCACAAAGTGAGTGGGGGTGGTGACCCCCGCGGTCGCTGCCGACAACCGTCGGCAGAACACCCTGCCCATTGGCATTATTCGGCAAGCAAAATTCAGCTTGCCCAATAATGATTGCAGCTGCCGCAATTGCACTTTACGCTTGCCAATGGTCCCACGTACTTCAGCCTTGAGATTTTCCAGCTTGTCCACCGGTAGCCGACACTCCATCCCCATGGAGTCTATCTCAATACCCAGAAAAACAATGGTGGACGTAGGGCCCTCCGTCTTTTCCGGTGCTAGCGGGACGCCGAAACGGTCTGCTATGTGCTGCAAAGTCCCTAATAGGACCGCACAAACGTTGGAACCCGCTGGGCCAACACAAAGGAAATCGTCAAGGTAATGGATTACCGATTGGATCCCCGACACGTCCCTGACCACCCATTCGAGAAATGAACTGAATTTTTCGAAAAGGGCGCATGAGATCGAACATCCCATTGGAAGGCAGCGATCCACGTAGAACGCGCCATTCCATGTGCACCCAAGCAGGTGAAAACTATCCGGATGAACCGGCAAAAGCCTGAAAGCAGACTCGATATCCGCCTTCGCCAGCAGCGCCCCCCGACCATAGCGCCGCACCCATGATACTGCAGCATCAAAGGAAGTGTACGTCACCGCACACATTTCCGGCGCGATTGCATCGTTGACCGACGCACCCTTCGGAAAGGAAAGGTGGTGGATCAACCGGAATTTGTTGGGCTCCTTCTTAGGAACTACCCCCAACGGAGAAACCACCAATCCCGGCAGGGGTGCGGAGGTAAAAGGGCCCGCCATGCGCCCCAAATGTACCTCTTTTCCCAATTTTTCGGCAACCACCGATGGGTGCATGAGAGCCGACCGTAAATTCTTTGCTAAGGGGGGCGCCGCCTCCAAGGAAGCTGGTATTTTAAAACCGTTTTCAAAACCCGAGTCTAATAACCGTGCTGCCTCCCGGTCGGGATATCTACTGAGAAAAGGACGCATCCTTTCCACCCGTATTGGGGTCTTCCCTTTTGTTCGAAGGCTCCCCTCCACGACCTTTTCCCCGTCTAAAGCATTTGGACAGGGCATGGGATCCCCCGCAACCCGAGCACGTGTGCTTGAACCGGCAGGTTGCACCAAACTTACAGGTGCCCTCATTGAACTGCCAGCAGAAGCCCCATTTTTTGTCGGTCGGCTGTCCTGGAGCTGCGTTACCTCCGACCCCTGCCTGAAAAAACTGGTTCGGAGCCCTCGCCGCCGTCATAAGCTTCATCCACAGGCTGATGTCCTTATGATCCCAGCGTAGTGACGGTCGGACGGCCATCCGTTGTCTAAACTGTTCATCGTACCGCAGCCACGCCACTCCGCCGTACGTCCGATGAGCCTCGCTGATAGCGTCCAAGTACACAAACAAGGCCGAGCAGTGTTCGGGAGCCTTCTCCCCCACCACACTCGCCAGGATAGCGAACGCTTGCAACCAATTGGAAAAGGTACGCGGAATCAGCCGATACCTGCGTTTTTCCTCATCCTCTTTTTTGCGTTCTTCTGGCTTCAATCTATCCAGATTGAATTTTTCTAAGGGCAACAACGTGAATATCTCCACATATTCCCCTTTCCAAATTTTTTCTTTTACCTCTGCTTTAAGATGTGCACCCAATGGGCCTTCAAAGCAAACGTACACTTCACTTTTTGCCGCATCCGCCAATCTGACGGACTCGGCCTTCTTATCTCCAGTTTTACCCTGGCTGTTCGTGGCGGAATCTCCACTTGACGTCCCAGGCGACTCAACGGTCGCCGACCCTGCGGCCTCCGTCTCCGCACTTCCACCCACCACGACCGCCGGTACTGGCGTACTTACCACAGCCGTCTCCTTCTCTGGGGTTGTGCCCCACGCCCGCGCCGGTGACGCTCCGTCCCCCGTGGGTGGATCAAAACGCTGCACTAAATCCCGCAAACCAGCCAACAAATCCTGCAAGCCCTTACTACTCGCCCTCTCGCTTGCCTCCCTAGGATGTGTAGCCGGTGACCTAACCTCACTCACCCCCCCGGAACCAGCCCCCCCAGAGGGAGCCCCTTTTCTACCCTGTTCTAACAATTGTTCTAATAAAGAAGAAATGGAAACATTAGATCTGCACTCACCAGGCTGCACAGGACTGGGCCGATCAGCCGCCCTTCCGGAATCCACCGCCGACGCTTGTCCCTGGTCCTCGTCTCTCTCTGACCCGGACAGTTCACCTTCCGACCTGTCGCTGACTTCCTCCTGGCGAACGACCGGTGCCTGCACGCCAGAGGTTCCCGCTCTGGCTGCCGGGGGTCTCCGCTGTTGCTCTCTCCCCGCACGCTGCGCCGCAACACCGGACCCGCGTCCTGGCCTTGTAGACGGACTTCTGTTCCTCTGACTATGCTGGGCCTCCGCTGTTCTCCTTTCACCTCTGTTCACCACCGACACTGTGCTTCTCAAGGTTCCACCTCTGGCTGGCGTAGGGCTGCTGGCCGCATGGACCCCCTGACCAGCCCCCCGATCAACTGCCGATGATCGACGGTCCGACTGACCGCTTGCTGACCCCAGCGACTCTCCATCTGGTTGTTCCTGTCGCCTGCGACGCGCTGAGGGGGGGGAACCGAGGGTTGCGCTGGTCTCCCCCATCCCTGCACTTCTTCCTCTGCGCTGTGAACGCTGCACCTCTCCCATGCTGGCTCCCCGAGCTTGCTGAGCACTGGGGGGGGGTGGCTGATTCTGTCTGCCTCTGTGCTGGTCCCTGGGCCTCTGACTCACAGGAGAAGAGTCAGGGCTGAAGCGCTGTGGCGGCCTGGAACGGCGCCCACGTGGAGTCTCCTGGCCCCCCCCCGCTCGGTGCCGCTCTGTCTTCCTGTATTATGGCTGCGACCTGAGCCTGCAGCCAGTCTGCCCCCTGAGTTGCGGCCACCGCTCTGAGCTGTTCGAGCAAAGCCGCCGCCGTTACATCCGCCATGACAGTGGATTTTTTTTTTTTTTTTTTTTATGGAGCAGTGTGAGAGCGTGTCGAATCTTCCTCCCCGCCGCTCTCCACTGACGTCACATCCCCCCTTCTCCTCTCTACATTTCCTTCTGCCTCCTCCTCTGCTCCAGCCCCTCCCTTATCCTTAAAGGGGAAAGTGACCAGCACAAACAGCCTGACTGTGCAGTCCACACAGGTCATGCTGTCCCTGCGCTGATCCCCTGCTCCTCTCTGCTCCGGGACCTTCTTTTCCTCTGTTTAGTCATGTGCCCATGTTATCCATCCAGCCACAGCATGCAGAGGAAGTGGTGGACTGGCTTACTAAACTATCCTCATCCTCCTCATCTTCTATGACCCAAGCTGACACTAGTGGGCACTCCACCGTAGCTGCCAGAGCGGCTTATTCTGCCTCCTTGTCCAGAGCTATTCCTGCCATAGCCTCACTATCATGCATGGAGGAGTCAGCTGAGTTATTTGAACACAGCGTCAGCCATTTGCTTATTGGCAATGCAGAGCCATTGCTTGATTCCGATGTTGGTTCTGAGGCAGTAGCGGCTGGGGAAGTTTTAGGATGGGGGGGTGCCAGACCCTGCCCTTCCTTTTTGACCCCTCCCACTTGGTGAAAATGGGCGTGGTTTCAGCAAAATAGTGGGCGTGGCTCTAAGGTGGTGTGGTTAGCGTCTGAGATGAATGAGGGATGGAGGGAGAGAGGGATGGAGGGACAGCAGGCCCACATCCTACACAACAATAGAAATATGTGTATTCTAGAAAGTTTAACAATCAGCAGATAAAGATACTCCAAACACCTAGTGTTAGCACTTCAATCATCCCGGCACCATGGTTGTTGTGGTGTCAGGATGATTGAAGCGCATTATTTCTATTATTACATTGTAATATAAAATGAAATCATTCAACTCACCATAATTCAGAATCAGTGGGAGCCCTGAGCGTGTCACTAGCCACGTCGCCTGCCACCAGATGCCATCAGGTGTCCCCAGCGGAGTCCCTCCTTACATGTAGCCTGTGTCACATCAAATGCAGCCTGTGTCACATCAAATGCATCCAGCCTGTGTCCAGCCTGTGTCCCATGAAATGCAGCCAGCCTGTGTCCCTGCGTCCAGCCTGTGTCCCTGCGTCCAGCCTGTGTCACAAAAAATGCCGCCAGCCTGTGTCCCTGTGTCCAGCCTGTGTCACATGAAATGCAACCAGCCTGTGTCCCATGAAATGAAGCCAGCCTGTGTTCCCGTGTCCAGCCTGTGTCCCATGAAATGCAGCCAGCCTGTGTCCCTGTATCCAGCCTGTGTCCCCAGAAATGCAGCCAGCCTGTGTCCCCAGAAATGCAGCCAGCCTGTGTCCCATGAAATGCAGCCAGCCTGTGTCCCTGCGTCCAGCCTGTGTCCCATGAAATGCAGCCAGCCTGTGTCCCATGAAATGCAGCCAGCCTGTGTCCCATGAAATGTAGCCGGCCTGTGTCCCTGTGTCCAGCCTGAGTCATATGAAATGCAGCCAGCCTGTGTCCCTGTGTCCAGCATGTGTCACATGAAATGCAACCAGCCTGTGTGACATGAAATGCAGCCAGCCTGTGTCCCTGTGTCCAGCCTGTGTCCCATGAACTGCAGCCAGCCTGTGTCCCATGAAATGCAGCCAGCCTATGTCCCTGCGTCCAGCCTGTGTCCCATGAAATGCAGCCAGCCTGTGTCCCTGTGTCCAGCCTGTGTCCCATGAAATGCAGCCAGCCTATGTCCCTGCGTCCAGCCTGTGTCCCATGAAATGCAGCCAGCCTGTGTCCTTGTGTCCAGCCTGTGTCCCATGAAATGCAAACAGCCTGCGTCCCTGTGTCCAGCCTGTGTCCCATTAAATGCAGCCAGCCTGTGTCCCTGTATCTAGCCTGTGTCCCCAGAAATGCAGCCAGCCTGTGTCCCATGAAATGCAGCCAGCCTGTGTCCCATGAAATGCAGCCAGCCTGTGTGCCTGCGTCCAGCCTGTGTCCCATGAAAGGCAGCCAGCCTGTGTCCCATGAAATGCAGCCAGCCTGTGTCCCATGAAATGTAGCCGGCCTGTGTCCCTGTGTCCAGCCTGTGTCCCATGAAATGCAGCCAGCCTGTGTCCCTGTGTCCAGCATGTGTCACATGAAATGCAACCAGCCTGTGTGACATGAAATGCAGTCAGCCTGTGTCCCTGTGTCCAGCCTGTGTGACATGAAATGCAGCCAGCCTGTGTCCCTGTGTCCAGCCTGTGTCCCATGAACTGCAGCCAGACTGTGTCCCATGAAATGCAGCCAGCCTGTGTCCCTGTGTCCAGCCTGTGTCCCATAAAATGCAACCAGCCTGTGTCCCTGTGTCCAGCCTGTGTCCCATGAAATGCAGCCAGCCTATGTCCCTGCGTCCAGCCTGTGTCCCATGAAATGCAGCCAGCCTGTGTCCCTGTGTCCAGCCTGTGTCCCATGAAATGCAGCCAGCCTATGTCCCTGCGTCCAGCCTGTGTCCCATGAAATGCAGCCAGCCTGTGTCCTTGTGTCCAGCCTGTGTCCTATGAAATGCAACCAGCCTGCGTCCCTGTGTCCAGCCTGTGTCCCATGAAATGCAGCCAGCCTATGTCCCTGCATCCAGCCTGTGTCCCATGAAATGCAGCCAGCCTGTGTCCCTGTGTCCAGCCTGTGTCCCATGAAATGCAGCCAGCCTGTGTCCTTGTGTCCAGCCTGTGTCCCATGAAATGCAACCAGCCTGTGTCCCTGTGTCCAGCCTGTGTCCCATGAAATGCAGCCAGCCTGTGTCCCATGAAATGCAGCCAGCCTGTGTCCCTGTGTCCAGCCTGTGTCCCATGAAATGCAGCCAGCCTGTGTCCCTGTGTCCAGCCTGTGTCCCATGAAATGCAGCCAGCCTGTGTCCCTGTGTCCAGCCTGTGTCCCATGAAATGCAGCCAGCCTGTGTCCCTGTGTCCAGCCTTTGTCCCATGAAATGAAGCCAGCCTGTGTTCCCGTGTCCAGCCTGTGTCCCATGAAATGCAGCCAGCCTGTGTCCCTGTGTCCAGCCTGTGCCCCAAGAAATGCAGTCAGCCTGTGTCCCATGAAATGCAGCCAGCCTGTGTCCCATGAAATGCAGCCAGCCTGTGTCCCTGCGTCCGGCCTGTGTCCCATGAAATGTAGCCGGCCTGTGTCCCTGTGTCCAGCCTGGGTCACATGAAATGCAGCCAGCCTGTGTCCCTGTGTCCAGCATGTGTCACATGAAATGCAACCAGCCTGTGTGACATGAAATGCAGCCAGCCTGTGTCCCTGTGTCCAGCCTGTGTCCCATGAACTGCAGCCAGCCTGTGTCCCTGTGTCCAGCCTGTGTCCCATGAAATGCAGCCAATCTATGTCCCTGTGTCCAGCCTGTGTCCCATGAAATGCAGCCAGCCTGTGTCCTTGTGTCCAGCCTGTGTCCCATGAAATGCAACCAGCCTGTGTCCCATGAAATGCAGCCAGCCTATGTCCCTGCGTCCAGCCTGTGTCCCATGAAATGCAGCCAGCCTGTGTCCCTGTGTCCAGCCTATGTCCCATGAAATGCAGCCAGCCTGTGTCCCTGTGTCCAGCCTGTGTCCCATGAACTGCAGCCAGCCTGTGTCCCATGAAATGCAGCCAGCCTGTGTCCCTGTGTCCAGCCTGTGTCCCATAAAATGCAACCAGCCTGTGTCCCTGTGTCCAGCCTGTGTCCCATGAAATGCAGCAAGCCTATGTCCCTGCGTCCAGCCTATGTCCCATGAAATGCAGCCAGCCTGTGTCCCTGTGTCCAGCCTGTGTCCCATGAAATGCAGCCAGCCTATGTCCCTGCGTCCAGCCTGTGTCCCATGAAATGCAGCCAGCCTGTGTCCCTGTGTCCAGCCTATGTCCCATGAAATGCAGCCAGTCTGTGTCCCTGTGTCCAGCCTGTGTCCCATGAAATGCAGCCAGCCTGTGTCCTTGTGTCCAGCCTGTGTCCCATGAAATGCAACCAGCCTGTGTCCCTGTGTCCAGCCTGTGTCCCATGAAATGCAGCCAGCCTGTGTCCCATGAAATGCAGCCAGCCTGTGTCCCTGTGTCCAGCCTGTGTCCCATGAAATGCAGCCAGCCTGTGTCCCTGTGTCCAGCCTGTGTCCCATGAAATGCAGCCAGCCTATGTCCCTGCGTCCAGCCTGTGTCCCATGAAATGCAGCCAGCCTGTGTCCCTGTGTCCAGCCTGTGTCCCATGAAATGAAGCCAGCCTGTGTTCCCGTGTCCAGCCTGTGTCCCATGAAATGCAGCCAGCCTGTGTCCCTGTGTCCAGCCTGTGTCCCAAGAAATGCAGCCAGCCTGTGTCCCATGAAATGCAGCCAGCCTGTGTCCCATGAAATGCAGCCAGCCTGTGTCCCTGCGTCCGGCCTGTGTCCCATGAAATGTAGCCGGCCTGTGTCCCTGTGTCCAGCCTGGGTCACATGAAATGCAGCCAGCCTGTGTCCCTGTGTCCAGCATGTGTCACATGAAATGCAACCAGCCTGTGTGACATGAAATGCAGCCAGCCTGCGTCCCTGTGTCCAGCCTGTGTCCCATGAACTGCAGCCAGCCTGTGTCCCTGTGTCCAGCCTGTGTCCCATGAACTGCAGCCAGCCTGTGTCCCTGTGTCCAGCCTGTGTCCCATGAAATGCAACCAGCCTGTGTCCCTGTGTCCAGCCTGTGTCCCATGAACTGCAGCCAGCCTGTGTCCCATGAAATGCAGCCAGCCTATGTCCCTGCGTCCAGCCTGTGTCCCATGAAATGCAGCCAACCTATGTCCCTGTGTCCAGCCTGTGTCCCATGAAATGCAGCCAGCCTATGTCCCTGCGTCCAGCCTGTGTGACATGAAATGCAGCCAGCCTGTGTCCCTGCGTCCAGCCTGTGTCACATGAAATGCCGCCAGCCTGTGTCCCATGAAATGCAGCCAGCCTGTGTCCCTGTGTCCAGCCTGGGTCCCATGAAATGCAACCAGCCTGTGTCCTTGTGTCCAGCCTGTGTCCCATGAACTGCAGCCAGCCTGTGTCCCATGAACTGCAGCCAGCCTGTGTCCCATGAATTGCAGCCAGCCTGTGTCCCTGTGTCCAGCCTGTGTCCCATGAAATGCAGCCAACCTGTGTCCCTGTGTCCAGCCTGTGTACCATGAAATGCAGCCAGCCTATGTCCCTGTGTCCAGCCTGTGTCCCATGAAATGCAGCCAGCCTGTGTCCTTGTGTCCGGCCTGTGTCCCATGAAATGCAACCAGCCTGTGTCCTTGTGTCCAGCCTGTGTCCCATGAACTGCAGCCAGCCTGTGTCCCATGAAATGCAGCCAGCCTATGTCCCTGCGTCCAGCCTGTGTCCCATGAAATGCAGCCAACCTGTGTCCCTGTGTCCAGCCTGTGTCCCATGAAATGCAGCCAGCCTATGTCCCTGTGTCCAGCCTGTGTCCCATGAAATGCAGCCAGCCTGTGTCCTTGTGTCCGGCCTGTGTCCCATGAAATGCAACCAGCCTGTGTCCCATGAAATGCAGCCAGCCTATGTCCCTGCGCCCAGCCTGTGTCCCATGAAATGCAGCCAGCCTGTGTCCCTGTGTCCAGCCTATGTCTCATGAAATGCAGCCAGCCTGTGTCCCTGTGTCCAGCCTGTGTCCCATGAAATGCAGCCAGCCTGTGTCCCTGTGTCCAGCCTGTGTCCCATGAAATGCAGCCAGCCTATGTCCCTGCGTCCAGCCTGTGTGACATGAAATGCAGCCAACCTGTGTCCCATGAAATGCAGCCAGCCTGTGTCCCTGTGTCCAGCCTGTGTCCCATGAAATGCAGCCAGCCTGTGTCCCTGCGTCCAGCCTGTGTCACATGAAATGCCGCCAGCCTGTGTCCCATGAAATGCAGCCAGCCTGTGTCTCTGTGTCCAGCCTATGTCCCATGAAATGCAGCCAGCCTGTGTCCCTGTGTCCAGCCTGTGTCCCATGAAATGCAGCCAGCCTGTGTCCCTGTGTCCAGCCTGTGTCCGATGAAATGCAGCCAGCCTATGTCCCTGTGTCCAGCCTGTGTGATATGAAATGCAGCCAGCCTGTGTCCCTGTGTCCAGCCTGTGTCACATGAAATGCAGCCAGCCTGTGTCCCATGAAAAGCAGCCAGCCTGTGTCCCTGTGTCCCATGAAATGCAGCCAGCCTGTGTCCAGCCTGTGTGACATGAAATGCAGCCAGCTTGTGTCCAGCCTGGGTCCCTGTGTCCAGCCTGTGTGATATGAAATGCAGCCAGCCTGTGTCCCTGTGTCCCATGAAATGCAGCCAGCCTGTGTCCCTGTGTCCAGGCTGTGTCCCATGAAATGCAGCCAGCCTGTGTCCAGCCTGTGTCCCATGAACTGCAGCTAGCCTGTGTCCCATGAAATGCAGCAAGCCTGTGTCCAGCCTGTGTCCCATGAAATGCAGCCAGCCTGTGTCCAGCCTGTGTCCCATGAAATGCAGCCAGCCTGTGTCCAGCTTGTGTCCCATGAAATGCAGCCAGCCTGTGTCCCTGTGTCCAGCCTGTGTACTTACCTTGCTGTGGTGTCCTCTCCTGCGATGTCTCCTTCCACTGGCAGTGGTGACTCCGCTCCTCATACTTCCTGTTTCCTCTCTCCCAGGCGCAATGGGAGAGAGAAAACAGGAAGTTATATCAAAGTCGCATGTCAATCAAACTGCCCGGCCGTGGTAATAGATACTACAAGCGCCGGGCGGAAGCTACTCGGCGCTTCGGAAAGTGCTGCAAGGTGGGATAAAAGCCTGCAAATGAAGCGCCGTGTCTGCAATCTCGTGATTGCATAGACGTGGCGCTTCCCATAAGTGCACTGTGTCTGGTGTCGCACTGTGTCCGGCGTCCGAACACAGTGCACTTAAGGACCTTTTTTTTTTTTTTTTTAAAGGGCCAGCTTTAAAATTTTTTTTACATTTTTTTTGTGTCTGCCGGAGGGAGGAAGGGGGGCCGCCCAGTGTATTGCAAAGTTGGCTGCAGTGATGATGAGAATGGAGGATGGAGGGGATGATGATAAGGTCACTGACGCAACTTGGGTGCCAGATATCGCAGACGAGAAAAGAGAGGGTGAGGCACAACCCCAACGAGGCAGCCATCATGGGAGAGTAGAGAGCAGCCACCCTATTCCATCACATTGTGAAGCTGTTATCTCCCGGCCCACTTCCCACAACTCAGCTGTCTGGGCCTTTTTTAGTACATGTGCAGCTGATCGCACTGTTGCAATTTGCAATCTCTGCTGCAAGCAGTTCAAGCGTGGCAAAAACACCAACCATTTACTATAGCCATAGCTGACATCCTTCTGTAAGTGGTGGGTTGTGAGGCATAGTGGGTGCAAAGATGATGGAAGTCATTGGGCGCCAGACACTTCTTGCATGTAATAGAGGTTCTATTTCTTTTGACAGTCCTTTTTATATATTTTGGGGGAAAGAGGGTTAGGGCCAGGACACCCTTAGTTGCAAGCTCAATTGGCAGTCTCCGAAACTTTAATAGGAGGACAGTCGTACAGGGAAAGGCCCCAGCAAGGCGCCACTTCTGCACGTGCAGGATTGCTGTCTCCTATGGTAACAGTCCTTTAACAGTTCCTAACTCAAACGTAACAGTTCTTTCAGCTCCACTACAACTGCTCCTTGTAGTTCTTCAATACTTAGCTCCCGGTCTCTCACTAGACCCTCTGATTCACTGACTACGAATCCCTTGAGCTCCTCCAAGGTTTGCGGTGGTATCTACCTCAAGCATCACCCCCCGCTTCTCTGCTGGGTCCCTAGCTTGGCACTATGGATATCTTCAAGCTTCACCCCTGCTAACCAGCTCGGTCCCTGGCTTGACACACAGGGTGCTCTGCAAGCATCTCCTCCACTGGTTAGGTCCTTGACTTGATCACGGCCTGAAGTTTCCTGATTCTCCACTGTGCCCTTTCAGTGAGAATATGATTCCGGTACTTTCTTCAGTTACTCACTGTGGTCCCTGGTAAAGGCGATTGGTCCCTTCGTGGCGACAGCTTTCCTTCTACCTCCGAACACTGACAGGTTATCCAGCCGGCAGAAACGTCACTTTTGCTTGGACTGCAAGCCGCAGTCCCAACCCTGCGCTGCCCTCTTACTTCTGGATAGGCCCTCACACAGCCTGGCAGCCAGATGCCCCCGGGATAGGCCCAATCTCCAGCCTAGCAGCCCGGGGCAGATGACACACGTCCACCCAGACAGCCGTCCAGGTGGCAAAGAACACAGATCACTTGACCTCACCCGAATATATAGGCTCTCCCAGCAGGCCAAGGGATTAAAGAAACCCCTGCCCATTGGCTGGGACACCCACATACCCATAACCTGACCTTAGGTTGCCCTTCTCGTATCTAGTACCACCAAGTACCCGGCCACCTAGTCAGACATCTCAAGTCTCCCGGGAGCCTCCCGCATTTGGCTGTGGGCTCCCGGGCTCCCACGGGTGCAGGGTGATCTCCTGGCTGTGCCTGTCACTCAGCCACAGACAGACAGAGCAGCCTGAATGGCTGAATGGAGTACGGCTGCTCTGTCTGTGACTGATTGACAGGCAGAGGGGGGACAGCCAATACTGCTGTCCCCAGTCTGCTTTGGCTGCTGCATGGGCATGGGTACATTTTTTCAGCAGGGAAGGAGGGGGGTGGGCGGAGGCAGTGGCATTGTTATGAAGGGGCGGGGGGTGCGGACTGCATCCGGGTGACACCTGTGGGCAGCGGCATCGCACAATCCGCACACCCCACTGATCTGTGTCTCTCCTTGGCTCTCAGCTCAGATCGGTACCCCGCCCCTCCAGCCCTCTTCACTGCAGCTCCTCCCACACTACTGTACACAGGATGGATGAGGGAGTCCATGGAGGGACACACCGCTGTACATATCCCACGCTGTTCTGAGGTCTGAACAGTGTACTGTATATTTGTACATGGACAAATGCTGGGGGCGCTATGGGAGGGGGGACTACTAGCACAAGTGGAGAGGGGGGTCTGCACTGAGGGGGTTTATGCTGATGGAGGGGGTGGTCTGCACTGAGGGGAGTCTATGCTGAGGGAGGGGGATCTGCACTGGGGGGTCTATACTGATGGAGGGGGGTGAATATGCTGAGGGGGTGTCTATACTGATGGGGAGGTCTATACTGCGGAAGGGGGGTCTGTACTGAGGGAGAGGTGTCTATACTGCGGGAGGGGGGTCTGCACTGAGGGAGGGGGTCTGTACTGAGGGAGGGGGGTCTGTACTGCGGGAGGGCGGTCTGTACTGCGGGAGAGGGGTCTGCACTGTAGGATAGGGGTCTGCACTGCGAGAGTGTGGGATAGGAGTCTGTACTGCGGGAGAGGGGTCTGCACTTTGGGAGTGTGGGAGAGGAGTTTGCACTGCGCGAGAGGGGTCTGTACTGCGGGAGTGCAGGAGAGGAGTCTGTGCTGCGGGAGAGGGGTCTGCACTGCGGGAGGGGGGTCTGTACTGAATTCACTGACTGGGACGCCTCATCAGCCCCATTGCAGCCAAACCCCAGGCTCCAGGACCAGCAGCCAGACCCCAGGACCAGCAGCCCAGCTCCAGCAGCTGGACCCTCGGCCCCAGCAGCCAGACCCTTGTCCCCAGCAGCCGGCCCTTGACCCCAGCAGCCGGACCTCAGGCCCCAACAGCCAGACCCCAGGACCAGCAGCCCAGCTCTAGCAGCCAGACCCTTGGCCCCAGCAGCCAGACCCCAGGACCAGCAGCCCAACTCCAGCAGCCGGACCCATGGCCCCAGCAGCCAGACCCCAGGCTCCAGCAGCCAGACCCCAGGACCAGCAGCACAGCTCCAGCAGCCAGACCCCAGGACCACCAGCCCAGCCCCTGTGTGATCAGGCTGCATTTCATGGGCACTGGTAAGGATGCATTCCATGGGCACTGGTATAGCTGCATTTTATTGTAGGGGGGTCGGCACCGGCGCGAAGCGTCACCTCCCTGAAATAAGTTTGAAACCTCCCTAAAATTAGTTTTTGCAGGTTGGGATGTCTGCCTAGTGGTAGAAGAGAAAAGTGCAACAGGGCCAAGCTTAGGGAGAAATCAATAGATCCCTACCAATCGACCAAGATAATTACTCTTGGCAAGTAAATTTGTGAGGAGCTCCCTGACCAGGGCGCTACAGGCACATCAGCTGTCAGCGGGTTTCCCTACTGACAGCTGAATGTAAAAAAAAGAATGTCGGCAATGAAAAATACATGAAAGAAGAACGGCGTGAGGTTCAACCCCCCCCCCCCCCCCCCCCCCCCCATGCATACCAGGAACAAAAACTTTTGACCCTGAAGTGTAAAGATTTGCTCTACTATAGGCTATGTGTACAGGTCAGGCAACAAATGACACCAAGAAACAAAATTATCAATGAACATTTTATGTAGGTGAAATACACACTGGGCTGGCAGGAAGGTTTATAATGAAAGGGATGGTCGGCACGCAGGATGACATCCAAAATGGCATTTCTTTATTAAATACATGTACAAAGTTGTAAAACAGCCTAAGTGTTTTGGACGTTAGTCCTTAGTCATGGCTGAAGGTTTATAATGCCTTAAAATTGCTCTAATGCCGCATACACACGGGCAGACTTTTCGGACGGTCTTTCCGACGGACTTTCGACGGACTTTCGAACGAACGGACTTGCCTACACACGATCACACCAAAGTCCGACAGATTCGTTCGTGATGACATACACCGGACTAAAATAAGGAAGTTGATAGCCAGTAGCCAATAGCTGCCCTAGCGTCGGTTTTTGTCCATCGGACTAGCAGACGAGCGGATTTTTCGACCGGACTCGAGTCCGTCCGAAAGATTTGAAACATGTTCCAAATCTAAAGTCTGTCAAATTTTCGACCGAAAAAGTCAGTTGCAGGTCCGATGGAGCCCACACACGATCGGATTGTCCGCCGGATTCGGTCCTTCGGACCAGTCCAGTCGAACAGTCCGCCCGTGTGTACACAGCATAAGGTGTGTTTTTCTTTGTGTCCTGGGTATTCTCTTTTCACCTTTTTTTGCATTCTTTGAGGATTTTTAGGAAAAACAGAATCTGAATAGCAAATTAAAATAGTTTTTTTCTTTTTACATTTTTTCCCTTTTCTTTTTTGGTGTGTAGGAAGGTACAGCATGGTGCAGTATCGAACCATGTGTAGGCTCCATCGTACATTTGCTGTCGGAATTTCCGACAACAAATGTTTGGGAGCTGGTTCTCAAATTTTCCGACAACAAAACTTGTTGTCGGAAATTCCGATCGTGTGTACACAATTCCGACGCACAAAATTCTACGCATGCTCTGAATCAAGCAGAAGAGCAGCACTGGCTATTGAACTTCATTTTTCTCGGCTCGTTGTACGTGTTGTACGTCACCGCGTTCTTGACGTTCGGAATTTCCGACAAGATTTGTGTGACCGTGTGTATGCAAGACAAGTTTGAGCCAACATCCGTCGGAAAAAAATCCACAGTTTTGTTGTCGGAATGTGCGATCGTGTGTACAGGGCATTACTGTTATTAATAAAACAATTCACATCCCATTCCCCTCTTTGTCTGTCTCTGGATCTAGAGGATGGATTATCTCTCAGTAAGGATGTGGTGGTGGTTTTGGCTTCCTTGGCTGCTGGACTTTGATCACCTCGTCTGAGACTGCATTGTCTATGTTTATAGAGTTGTGTCTTTTTGCCTTATGGCTCTCTTCTGGGGTGTGCTGGTTTGTTCTTGTTTCAAGCGTTCCCTCTCTTCTGCATCATTTTGCACGGGCCGTGGGTCATTTTCTTCCCCCTCATTTGCATTTTCTCCACATTTTTTTTGATCAGGGTTCTTGGGAATTTTGGCATCTACAGCACACATTTAAAATAATACATTAAACATCAGTAGTGTAAATGACAATGTCATTAAATATAAATATATATATATATATAGCCTATGCAGGGAACAGAGCTGTGGGAGGGGCCCAGCAGGCTCCACCCACCACAGGCTGCCTGCAGAAAACTACAGGAGGAGGCGGAGACAAGACCAGTCATCCTGCACAAGGAGAGAGATCAGCAGTGAGCGGTCTTTATTACAGGAAGTCTCACACTGGATCACTGCACAGATCTGGAAGAAATATACAAAGCTCACCGAGATTCAAATAAGATGTCTCTTATACAGTATGTACAAAAAACGGTACCTAGCATAAGAGTGAAGGGTATTGGTTTTGGTGACCAGATTGCTTTAAGCAAAGAAATCCAGTAACCCAAATCAACCAATCAGGATCCATCTTGTACTGCTCTGATGTCATCAGCATGAGTTCTGATTGGTTACTATCCCTTACTATTATCTATCTATCCCTTACTATTATCGATCTTTCTATTACTATCCCTTACCTTTGTTGGCATAGTCATCTCTACCTTTGCCTTTGATACAGGAAACTCCCGAGAGCCTTAGTACAGTGTTTCTCAACTCCAGTCAGCAAGGCGCCCCAACAGGTCATGTTTTCAGGATTTCCCTCAGATGAAACGGCTGTGGTAATTACTAAGGTAGTGAAACTGATCAAATCACCTGTGCAAAATAATGGAAGGCCTGAAAACGTGACCTGTTGGGCAGCCTTGGGGACTGTAGTTGAGAAACACTGACTTAGTAAGACTGGAGGGTGAATATGTATTTGGCTAAACTTCCACTACAATCACCTAAAAGCATCTCTCTTTTATAGAAAATGTCTACTCCAGAATTCAGCTTTAATCATACAAAGTTATTTTTAACATCTGTATGGTGCAGTCAAACATATTTACTATACCTCCCAAATGTCCCTGATTTGGAGGGGCTATCCTATAATGGAACCAAATCCTTCTGTCAGTACCTGTGAAACTGCATCTACATTTATTCTCTGCAAATGGGGACAAAATCAAATATAACTATGCCAACACATTTCAGGGGCCACACAATCCCCCTTCATCAGGGATGGGTGAAATGGCAGAATGCTAAATGGACTCGAAAGCACCCCTAAGCAGACTGATTTGCAGACAGAGGATGTTGTAGACGGTAAACGGTCAGTGCTGTGTTCACAGTAGAGTTTAGAGGGCCTTACTTTTGAGTTAATTTAACATTAAAGTCAATGGGAAGGTTAATGTTGGAATTAGAATTATAGAGATGGTTAATGTTAGGTTACTCATGGGATTAGGGTTAGAGTTATGGGAAAGTTTCATGTTGGTGTTATGGATAGGGTTAGTGTTAGTATTGGAGATATAAGAAGGGTTCATGTTGGTGGCTAACGGATGGGGTTAGTGTTAGGGTTGTAGTTAAAGGCAGGGTTAGGATTACAGTTCTGGAGATGTTAGGGTTACACATGGGGTTAGGGTTGGAGTTATGAGAATGGTTCATATTGGTGTTACGGATGGGGTTAGGGTTGGAGTTATGGAAAGGGTTCATGTTGGTGTTACAGATGGGGTTAGTGTTATGGTTGGAATTATGGGAAGGGTTCATGTTAGTGTTATGGATGGGGTTAGTGTTATGGTTGGAATTATGGGAAGGGTTTATGTTGGTGTTACGGATGGGGTTAGTGTTAAGGTTGGAGTTATGGGAAGGGTTCATGTTAGTGTTACAGATGGGGTTAGTGTTATGGTTGGAATTATGGGAAGGGTTCATGTTGGTGTTACGGATGGGGTTAGTGTTAAGGTTGGAGTTATGGGAAGGGTTCATGTTGGTGTTACGGATGGGGTTAGTGTTATGGTTGGAATTATGGGAAGGGTTCATGTTAGTGTTACAGATGGGGTTAGTGTTATGGTTGGAATTATGGGAAGGGTTCATGTTAGTGTTACAGATGGGGTTAGTGTTATGGTTGGAATTATGGGAAGGGTTCATGTTGGTGTTACGGATGGGGTTAGTGTTAGGGTTGGAGTTATGGGAAGGGTTCATGTTGGTGTTACGGATGGGGTTAGTGTTAAGGTTGGAGTTATGGGAAGGGTTCATGTTAGTGTTATGGATGGGGTTAGTGTTATGGTTGGAATTATGGGAAGGGTTCATGTTGGTGTTACGGATGGGGTAAGTGTTAGGGTTGGAGTTATGGGAAGGGTTCATGTTAGTGTTATGGATAGGGTTAGTGTTATGGTTGGAATTATGGAAAGGGTTCATGTTGGTGTTACAAATTGGGTTAGTGTTATGGTTGGAATTATGGGAAGGGTTCATGTTAGTGTTATGGATGGGGTTAGTGTTATGGTTGGAATTATGGGAAGGGTTTATGTTGGTGTTACGGATGGGGTTAGTGTTAAGGTTGGAGTTATGGGAAGGGTTCATGTTGGTGTTACGGATGGGGTTAGTGTTATGGTTGGAATTATGGGAAGGGTTCATGTTAGTGTTACAGATGGGGTTAGTGTTATGGTTGGAATTATGGGAAGGGTTCATGTTGGTGTTACGGATGGGGTTAGTGTTAAGGTTGGAGTTATGGGAAGGGTTCATGTTGGTGTTACAGATGGGGTTAGTGTTAAGGTTGGAGTTATGGGAAGGGTTCATGTTAGTGTTATGGATGGGGTTAGTGTTATGGTTGGAATTATGGGAAGGGTTCATGTTAGTGTTACAGATGGGATTAGTGTTATGGTTGGAATTATGAGAAGGGTTCATGTTGGTGTTACGGATGGGGTAAGTGTTAGGGTTGGAGTTATGGGAAGGGTTCATGTTAGTGTTATGGATGGGGTTAGTGTTATGGTTGGAATTATGGGAAGGGTTCATGTTGGTGTTACGGATGGGGTTAGTGTTAAGGTTGGAGTTATGAGAAGGGTTCATGTTGGTGTTACGGATGGGGTTAGTATTAGGGTTGGAGTTATGGGAAGGGTTCATGTTGGTGTTACGGATGGGGTTAGTATTAGGGTTGGAGTTATGGGAAGGGTTCATGTTGGTGTTACGGATGGGGTTAGTTTTAGGGTTGGAGTTATGGGAAGGGTTCATGTTGGTGTTATGGATGGGGTTAGGTTTGGAGTTATGGAAAGGGTTCATGTTAGTGTTACAGATGGGGTTAGTGTTAAGGTTGGAGTTATGGGAATGGTTCATGTTAGTCTTACAGATGGGGTTAGTGTTAAAGAGGAACTGCAGTCTGCTCACATAATTTGTAATAAAAACATGTTTGCCATTCTGAAGCTTCCCTCCAACCACTTTGCATATTATTTTATATATACTGTGATCTGTACTTGTCAAATATGCTGCAGAAGTCTCCCTCCACCGAGTCTGTCTGTAACCATTTTAACTGTGGGCAGCTGAAGCTGCTGCATTTCCACTTCCTGGATTTACACAGACGCATACCTCCAGCTCTGCAGCTCTCATTGGCACTCTTATGACTCATCCCCCCTCCCTTCCTGGCAAACTCTCACGAGAGTGAGAGAGAGAGCTGTGCGTGATGTCATAAGCCTAGGCTAATGACCAGACAAGAAACAGGAAGTGGGCTGTATAAGGGATTTACTGGCAGAAGGAAAATGTTTTACTATCCAAAGTTAAAACAACAACAGGGGCAGAAGATTTAATAGATGGAAAGATGAAAAAATGACTGAAGTTCTGCTTTAGACCCCTTTCACACTGTGCCGCCACCGGCGTCATCAGTAAAGTGGCGCTATTTTTAGCACCACTTTACCGTTGTTTTAGCAGTGCTAGCGGGGGGGGTTTTAACCCCCCCGCTAGCCACCGAAATGGGGAAAAATCCGCCTGCAAAATGCCGCTGGAGCGCCGTTTTGGCGGCGGTATCGCAGTGCAGCCCCATTGATTTCAATGGGGAGCAGCGGTGGAGGAGCGGTGAGTTCACCGCTCCAAAGAAGCTGCTGGCAGGACTTTTTCTGATGCCCTGCCAACGCAACACTCCAGTGTGAAAGCCCTTGGGTGAATGGAGCAGCTGTTTAGGGGCGGTTTGCACGCTATTTTTAACGCTATAGAGCCTGCAAAACGCCCCAGTGTGAAAGGGGTCTTAAGGTTGAAGTTATGGGCAGGGTTCATGTTAGTGTTAGGGTTGGAGTCACGGGAAGGGTTCAGGTTGTTGTTACAAATGGGGTTAGTGTTAATGTTGGAGTTAAATGAAGTGTTAGTGTTAGGGTTAGAATTATGGTTAGGGTTAATGTTAGAGTTACAGAGAGGTTTGTTGTTAGAATCATAGTTATGGAGAAGATTGATATTAGGATTAGAGTTAGAGGGAGACCTCTCCTTGTAGCCCCCACTGTCTAAAACATCTTATGGTGACGGAGCAGTATTAAACCCAAAACCAAAAAATGTAATGTATTAGATGTGGTAGCTGCATTCGTTTTCTTTTTTAGACTTTTTCCCTTGGTTTTCCCCTGGTGACCTAGCAGGCAAAACACTTCCCGTATTAGAGTGCCCCCCACTCTGGATGAAGAAGCGCAGGTAACACATTTGAACAGCACCATTGTTACTCCAGAGGGATGGATTAGCAGACTTAAATATACTAACAAATTGAAGACAAACTCCAGCTCACACTTTAAACCAGTTACAACAAAGTAGTTTCCTTTATTCCTTTTGGGATAAAGGTTTTACATAAATAAGTAAAAGCTGATTATTGTAAGCACCCCTGTCAGTAATAAATGGTTTGTCCCAACCCCCCAACTTCTACATCTGCAGGACAGCTTGTTCTTTTGAAAAACAACAGATTTACTGACCAGATCACCAGGTGACAAAAAGGGAACGAAAGCCTAAAAAATAAAACGAATGCAGTCATAATATTTAAGAACTGGTAAGCTGCAATAAAATAAATGTTTGATCTTGGGTTAACTAGCACTAATTTTGTCCAAGCAGCCAATCTCCTGCACAGGCCGTGCTCCCTTCTTCTTTGGGTTCTTTCATAGTGATCCATTCATAAGTTGCTGAAACCTGTGCCTGGCTGATTTATATGTGTTTTATTTGTCTTGGCCAGGAATAGTGGATCTTCTGAACTCTTCCATCCTCTTCTTGAGCCGACTCACAGTTGTGTATGTGCATTTGTCACCTCGGTAATACAGAATACCTTCTTTACCTTCCCCCAGCCACCAAAATAATCACATTTACTGATTTTATTTTATTTTGATGAAAAAAAAAAGTTTCTGCAGAAATGTAATATTTAATCAATGCAAGCTACGGATCGAATGAAACAGGTGCAGCCTTAGTCATGTGATATTTGGTTTCAAAGACAAAACAGTTGAGTTATTTGAGATGTAGCTTCCTACCTTGTATTTGTTTTTTCAGCATATTGTGATCATATTTCCACAAAAGACAACAAATGATTATGGCTAATACCGACAGCCCAAAAAAGCAGCCAAGAATAATAGTTACAACTTTATAGTCAACGTCATTGGACATCTTTTCATCTGCAGAAAGAACAATGTTTACCTGTAAATTAAACTTCAAGTTGTTTTCTTTAACCACACAATAAATGACGCAGATAAGCAGGAAAAACAAAGAGAGAAATGAAGAGCAGCCACATTCTGTGAATACTGTAATGTACAATTCTCTCATTTGTCCCAGAGAGGTTAAAGTCATAAAAATGGTTCCATATGAAGTTAATAACAATAACAAGAGTCCCCCTTTACATCAGAGTCCACAGAGTTCCCCTTTTACATCTGATCTCGCAGAGTTCCCTTTCACTATAAGGGGGGACTCTGCAGACTCTGATGTAAGGAAAGAACTCTGGGGACTCCGACATAAGGGATGCTCTGGGAACCCGGATTTAAGGGGGAACGCTGAGAACTCTGATGTACAGAGAGGACTTTGCTGTGAGGGGAAACACTGTGGCCTCTGGTGTAAAGGGGAAATCTGATGTAAGGGGTGCTCTGAGAAGCCTGATTTGCCTTAGTGTACCTACTCAGAGGCAGGAGAGAAAAGGGGAGACTTCAGTCACAGACAGGGATGGATGGTGAGCTCACTCACCCCTTGGCAGTCAGCACCTCTCATCCAGATGTATCTGAGGCTGCTGGACTTCAATCCCCAGTGCTATGCCTAAGAAAAGGAAAGTTGGGGCTGAAAATTTGGAGTGTGGGCAGACACTGAGGGGTAGGGGCGGGAGGAAGAGGTGCAGATTGAGCCCTCTCTCCTCTCCCGTCTGTTTGTGTGTTGGGGTGGGGGGTTGGGGTTTGTTAGTGTTGGCTTTAGGCGCTGTGAAAGAGTTATGCCGCATACACAAGAGCAGACTTTTCAACTGACCGAACTCCGTCGGACAATTCGACCGTGTGTGGGCTCCAGCTGACTTTTTTTCCCCCAAAAGTCCGACGGACCTAGAAATAAAACTTGTTTCAAATCTTTCCGACAGACTCGAGTCCGGTTGAAAAGTCAGCTTGTCTGTATGCTAGTCCGATGGACAAAAAACGACGCTAGGGCAGCTGTTGGCTACTGGCTATCAACTTCCTTGTTTTAGTCCGGTGTACGTCATCACGTACGAATCTGTCGGACTTTGGTTGATCGTGTGTAGGCAAGTCCGTTCATTCGGAAAGTCCGTCTGAAAGTCTGTCAAGGAGTCCGCCCGTGTGTACGCGGCATAACAGACACTCTCAGCTTAGACAACTGCAGCCAGCAACCCTGCTGGGAAGCCATAGTCCAGTTTAAATAATGTGTCTGGGTTTCAGGCAGTCTGAAACCCAAACGCATGATTCCAAACACAAACTGTCCGGGTGAATCCTGGACAGGTGGCAACCCTAGACTGGCTGTCCAATCACGTGACCACTGTGATTGGCTATCACAGTGGTCACATGACTGAGGGCCTGTCCTACTGGTTCCTGAACATTCCTAGAGATCAGGACTTGTCCATGACAGCTCGGTCTCTGTGCTGGGAGTGTGTAGTGAGTGCGCTCTGAGCACAGAAACATTGGCTAACCATGGATGTACAGTATATGTCTGCTGTGTGGGTGTTAAGGGCCACCCTCTTTGCTGCTGCACTTATACATTGCATGGGCAGCAAGAAACAAACCCTTTTACTGCAGAGGAACCCTTAAAATAGTTTTCAGGTCTAGGGGAGCCTCTGCTAAAATTAGTTTATTGGGCTTTAGTGGGAAGAACGGACCGAACATTGGTGGTCAGTGGGAAGAATGTTCCTTACATTGGTGATCATTGGGAAGAATGATCCTTACATTGGTGATCAGTGGGAAGAATGCTTCTTACATTGGTGGTCAGTGGAAAGAATGCTTCTTACATTGGTGATCAGTGGGAAGAATGCTCCTTACATTGGTGGATAGTAAGAAGAATGTCCCTTTTACAAACAGCTAAAAAGATAACAGGTGTCATAGCATCGGGTCTTTCAAATGGCATTGACCCCACAACTATGCAAGCACCAGGGACGTGCATTCAGGGGAGGCAGGTGAGGCAGAGCCATGAACATAAAAAAATAAATAAAAATAAAAGATCGACTTCAAGGGTCGTAACTCAGTCCCAGAGACCCCAAATTTGTATAATATGAAAGATGAAGCTTTAAAATTGTGCACACACGTGGAATGGCACCAAACTTCAGTACTTAAAAATCTCCATAGGTGACGCTTTAAATTTTTTTACAGGTTACATGTTTAGAGTTACAGAGGAGGTCTAGTGCTAGAATTATTGCTCTCGCTTTAACGATCGTGGCGTATGTAACCTGTGTGTATCTGGCTCTGATACTAGCCAGTGCCTCACCAGCTACTGACCTCACCGCACGTCCCTGGCAAGCACCATCAAATCAGATGTCAGTCATCCACAGCTCAAGGTCCCCTAGCAACCTCCAGAGGAACCCAAGATTTTCCACAGAACCCTAGTGGAGAATGGCTGTTCAAAAACCATCATCCTACCTATGAATCTGTTGCAAGTAGCACTGGCCTGTTGATTTTTTTTTCTTTTTTATGCTCCCTAAGCAATGGAGACAGTAATGCCGCGTACACGCGGTCAGACTTTCCGGCTTCAAAAGTCCGACAGCCCGTCTGACAGACTTTCGATTGACTTTTGGCGGACTTTTGGCGGACTTGCGGCAGACTTTCTAACGAACGGACTTGCCTACATACGATCACACGAAAGTCCGACAGATTCGTACGTGATGACGTACACCGGACTAAAATAAGGAAGTTGATAGCCAGTAGCCAATAGCTGCCCTAGCGTGGGTTTGTGTCCATCGGACTAGCATACAGACGAGCGGATTTCTGGGTCCAGCGTAGTTACGGCGTAAAGATTTGAAGCATATTTGAAATCTAAAGTCCGTCAGATTTGCGGCTGGAAAAGTCCGCTGAAAGTCCGGGGAAGCCCACACACGATCCGATTGTCAGCCGGCTTTAGTCCGTCGGCCTTTTGTAGACGAAAAGTCCGACCGTGTGTACGCGGCATAAGGCTCCATTCATACCTAGGTGTTTGGAATCGCGGGTGGAATAGCCGCGATTCTGCCCGTGATCCCAGAATCGCGACAAAACGCAAGACGTGATTGAAATGCTATTGTTAATGGCACCCCAATCACGGTGTGATTTTGCCACGATTGTCCCGCAATAAATTGCGCTGCAATCGTGGCAAAATCGCAACGCTTGAAGCTTGCCGCTCAAAAAGGAGCTTCTTTTGCGTGACAGCATTGTGCATTGCAATTTTGCGGCTATTGCAAGCCGATTTATCGCGAGACAATCGTGGCAAAATCGCACCGCGATTGGGGTGTCATTAACAAGTAATGGTATCCCAATCGTGTCCCACATTTCGCCCACGATTCTAAACGCCTAGGTATGAATGAAGCTTCACAGCCAGTTTCCCTTACCTAAGATGCCAGCACCTGGACCTGAAGCTGATTAAAGAATCGGCTTGGGTGAGGACATTGCTGGATCCCTGGACAGATAAGTGTCCTTATATTAAAAGTTAGCAGCTACAGTTTTTGCACCTACTGACTTTTAATTTTTTGAGGGGGAGACTGGAGCTCCTCTTTAAGACAAGACTGCAAAATATGGCGTAACCACCAATCTGGAAGACGCTTTAGGCTGGGTTCACACTTATGCAAATTGGATGTGGGTTTCCCCCTGCTGCGTGCCGCTTCGCAGTGTGAACTCAGCCTTAGGCCAACCATTCTTGTCCAGGATCCCTCCAGGGATGTTGCTCAAACTGTGGTTGATTTATCTCCCCTCTGATGATGCCTCCAAAGTTCTTGGGCCAAAACCACTTGGCAGAGCCAGCAGCATGACACCAATGATCTTTTAAGCTGCCTGTAATGGTTGCATTCTTCCTACTGACCAACATCGTAAGGGACATTTTTCCCATGGACCCTGAATAAATTGGATTTAGTAAGGGTTCCTCAAGACCTGAAGATTGTTGTAGAGGTTCCTCTAATGTTAAAAAAAAAAGGTTTAGAAAGGCTGCTTTAGGCAAAATAAACAGCGTCATTACCTCCATATATATACAGTTGAAGGTCTTTATTCAGAGGTGTAGGTAAAGATACATGGTGGACTCTGCAGGAGAAGTTCCGCTTTCTGTCCTCCTCAGTGAGTCTTAGTATTATCGAGCTGTTTATACTGTATGTCCCATCCGGATTGTTTTGAAGTTTTCCTTCTAGAACATTGCCCAATGGCTCTCCATCCCGGAGCCATGTGATGTAAATGTCCACCGGGTAGAATCCAGAGATTTCATAGCACAGGAAACTCGTTTTATTTATCATGACATCATCATTAACAACTGTGATCTTCGGAACAGCTGTTAAATATATAAAAAAAAGTACAAAACCAGTATTGTGAGGTCAGTTCCAATGTATATGTGAAATACATAACTACAAATATATGTAAGCTATAATGACGTTTACACATTCCTCATGGAGTATGCACTTATATATTAAACATGGGTGATGTTCCTCTTTAATGTGTGGACACATCTAATATACCGTACCTAGAACGCTCACTGTAATTGTTTGCTCTTGGGATTGTGTATAGCTCACTAAACATTTGTAGATTCCACGATCTGCCACAGATATGTTAGAGATCCTCAGATTTGCAGTGCCATTTAAAGCTTGGTACTTATCCATGGAATATTTGGACGTATTATACCCCACCAAACCATCAGTTCTTAGAATAACTGATTCATTATAATACCAAAAAACTGCAAACTGTGGAAAATCCTTGAGATTTTGATCCGATGTGAATGTGCAGGGAATGTGAGCATTTGATCCGAGGGTGGCTGTATATGTAGAAGGTCCGGTCATCTTTACATCAGCATCTGCAGTGACAATAAATAAAGTGGTTATGTTTGTATGATAAGATAAATACACACACTGCATGCAGTCACAATCCTAGTGCTCCAAGTCATTGGATCCTTCTGTCCTTTTGTGACCATACAGTAGTTGCAAGGAATGCTAAAGCAGAAAATAACACAATTGACATGAATAGTCCATTAAAAGACAACGCGGCAAAACCAATTTTGCTGCAATATCCAGGTTCAATACAGAAATGTCCCATGCAGGAGTTTTTTTCTGCCACTAGATGTCCTCATTCAGTATGGACAGCATAATATAACCTACTTTCTGTGAGCCCAGGTCATCCTGAATCCACCGCAGTCTGTGATTGGATAGTGTAAAGAGATGCAACATGAGTTCATCTCTCTGTCACTCTGATTTCTCCTCCTATCAGCATTTTGTCAGTACATGAGCAGATTGGCTACCTGTGCTGGTACTTCCTCTCACACTCCAGCCCTGCTGTACAGGGACTGTTGTAGGCTGAGACCAGGTAAAATCTGCTAGTATTTAACCACTCCAGCTCTGGAAGACTTGCTTCCCTTCACCGGGTCATTTTTTGTGATACGGCACTGCGTTACTTTAACTGACAATTGTGCGGCCATGCGACGCTGTACTCAAATAAAATGTATGTCATTTTTTTCCCACAAATAGAGCTTTCTTTTGGTCATATTTGGTCACCTCTGCGGTTTTTATTTGCGCTATAAACAAAAAAAGACAGACATCTTGAAAAAAACAAAACAATATTTTTTACTTTCTGCTATAACACATATTCAATACATTTTTTAAAAAAAAATCTAATTTCTTCATCAATTTTGGCCAATATGTATTCTGCTACATGTTTTTAGTAAAAAAAAAAAAAAAAATCAATACATGTATATTGATTGGTTTGTGCAAAAGTTATCACGTCTACAAACTAAGGGATATTTTTCTATATTTTTTCTTTATTTTATTTTTTTTACTTGGTGGTGATTAGCGACTTATAGGGGGACTGTGATATTGCGGTAGACAAATCAGACACCTAACTGACCCTTTCACACTTTTAGGGGACCAGTGACACCAATACAGTGATCAGTGAAAAAAATATCCACTGACACTGCACTAATGACACTGACAGGGAAGGGGTTAACATCAGGGGGCAATCAAAGGGTTAAATGTGTTCTTAGGGAGTGCTTGCTAACTATGGGGTGGGGGAGGTGCTTTGACTTGGGAAAGGTAAAGATCCATGTTCCTGCTTAGCAGAAACACAGGATCAGTACATTCCCCTCTCACAGAACGATGATCTGCCTTGTTTACATAGGCACAGGGCTGGAATGGGACACAAATTTGGCCCTGGACTTCATCCAGACTGGCCCACTTTAATTTTGAGTGTCCCCATCAGCAGTCCCCTTACATCAATGTCCCCATTAGCAGTCCCCTTACATCAGTGTCCCCATCAGCAGTCCCCTTACATCAGTGTCCCCATCAGCAGTCCCCTTACATCAGTGTCTCCATCAGCAGCCCCCTTACATCAGTGTCCTCATTAGCAGTCCCCTTACATTAGTGTCCCCATCAGCAGTCCCCTTACATCAGTGTCTCCATCAGCAGCCCCCTTACATCAGTGTCCCCATCAGCAGTCCCCTTACATCAGTGTCCCTGTCATGAAGATCCTGCCAGTAACCGGCGATCCAGGCGCCCGGGAACACGGCCACGGGTACCACTGCGCATGCGCGCGCGTTCACGGGTGCGGTCACGCATGGGCACGCGCGCGCGCACTCCCGCTGGTATCAGGCGGGCTATTTAAACCGGACTATCACACCATCTCCGCTGTCTGCTCTACAGCGTTGTGTGTGTGTAACCTGATCTGATCTGAGTATCCTGCTATCTGACCCGGCTTTCCCATTGACCATCCTGCTATCTGCCTGCACCAGACCCTCTTGGCTTGCCTGACCATCCGCTGTCTTATCCCTGGTACCTCTGCTGCCCGACTGTTACCGACTACCGGCTTGTTGACCCTTCTACCTGCTGTCTATACCAGTCCAGCGTTCCAGTCTATTACCTGCTGTCTGTTCCAGTCCAGCGTTCCAGTCTACTACCTGCTGTCTGTACCAGTCCAGCGTTCCAGTCTATTACCTGCTGTCTGTTCCAGTCCAGCGTTCCAGTCTATTACCTGCTGTCTGTTCCAGTCCAGCGTTCCAGTCTATTACCTGCTGTCTGTTCCAGTCCAGCGTTCCAGGCTCCTACCTGCTGTCTGTTCCAGTCCAGCGTTCCAGGCTCCTACCTGCTGTCGGTTCCAGTCCAGTGTTCCAGGCTCCTACCTGCTGTCGGTTCCAGTCCAGCGTTCCAGGCTCCTACCTGCTGTCTGTTCCAGTCCAGCGTTCCAGGCTCCTACCTGCTGTCGGTTCCAGTCCAGCGTTCCAGGCTCCTACCTGCTGTCTGTTCCAGTCCAGCGTTCCAGGCTCCTACCTGCTGTCTGTTCCAGTCCAGCGTTCCAGGCTCCTACCTGCTGTCTGTTCCAGTCCAGTGTTCCAGGCTCCTACCTGCTGTCTGTTCCAGTCCAGCGTTCCAGTCTACTACCTGCTATTGTTCCTGGTTCCAGTCCTGTGTTTCTGGCTCTTACCTGCTGGGTTCCTGGTCCACCCTGCAGTCCAGTCTTTGCCTTCAGTCTTCTCTTGGCTTCAGATTCCAGAGGGTGCCACCACTACTGAACTCCACGACTGTTGATCCTGCCAGGCACTCATACCACTCCTCACTCCTGGCCCCCTGTCTCCATTCCAGGGGAGCAGGAGTGGGAGGTGTAGGGGAGGTCTCTCTCTGCACTTCAGGCTCAAAACCTACCAGGTACGTGACAGTCCCCATCAGCAGTCCCCTTACATAAGTGTCCCCATCATCAGCCCCCTTACATCAGTATCTCCATCAGCAGCCCCCTTACATCAGTGTCCCCATCAGCAGCCCCCTTACATCAGTGTCCCCATCAGCAGCCCCCTTACATCAGTGTCCCCATCAGCAGTCCCCTTACATCAGTGTCTCCATCAGCAGTCCCCTTACATCAGTGTCCCCATCAGCAGTCCCCTTACATCAGTGTCCCCATCATCAGCCCCCTTACATCAGTGTCCCCATCAGCAGCCCCCTTACATCAATGTACCCATCAGCAGCCCCCTTACATCAATGTCCCCATCAGCAGTCCCCTTACATCAGTGTCCCCATCATCAGCCCCCTTACATCAGTGTCCCCATCAGCAGTCCCCTTACATCAGTGTCCCCATCAGCAGTCCCCTTTATTCTCTTTATTCTGCCTATGAAGCCAAATAATTGGAAATATTAGGACCAGGATACACTCAGATTCAGGGTCCCATCTATACGTTTTTTTGGTTCTTTTTGCAAAAATGCACTACAGTCCACTTAACATGGTTTCCTATGGGATAGGTTCACACCTGTGCTTTTTTCAGCCGTTGCATTTTTGGAAAGGGTCAGGGGCTTTTTTTTAAACACAAAATGGTGCTTTTTTTGCTTTTTTGGTTCCATAGACTTCAGTGGAGAAGCTGCAGAAGAGCATGTAGTGCAATAAAAATTGGCCAAAAAAACCCCGCAAAACTCAAAATCGTGTGTGCAAAAACGCACAGCAAAATGCACTGTAGAATGCACCAATCGCAGACTGCATAGATGTGAACCGAGCCTTATGGCAGGTTTACACTAGACAAACTGGGCTGCACTAGGCAGCCACGCCCAGCACAGTCCCAACACATAGAGAAGGCAAAAGCTTCATATTGAATAAAGGATTCTGAAGTAGGCCTAAAGCTAATAAGATTCTATCCTGTTATGAACTCTCCAAGACTTCCCAGGTGTTTTATCATGGTTATATGATAGTTTACATTTTTTGGGTTTATTTGAGATGTGCAAAAGAGAGATCACACAAACACTTAGGCCTCTTTCACACGGACGATCCGTATGTCCGTTTTTCATCCTTATGTTTTCGGATGAAAAACGGACATACATTCATCCCTATGGAGCGTCGGATGTCAGCGGTGACATGTCCGCTGACATCCGACCCGCTCCGATCCGAAAAGTGTAACGGAGGAAAAACCTACTTTTCCATCCGTTATCGGATCGGGTGACGACGGACACTACGGTCCGTCATCACCCGATCCCCCATAGGGGAGAGCGGCGCTCTGACAGGTCCGCCGCTGCACAGCGTGCAGCGATGGACCTGTCATCTTCCTGCTCAGCGGGGATCGGCGGAGCGATCCCCGCTGAGCCAGCGGATGTTCATGGGGCGGATCATCACTGATCCGCCCCGTGAGAAAGAGGCCTTATATGTGTAACGTTTATTTAAGTAATGGCAGATACAGATAACAAATGTAATAATATTAGAAAATATAACTAAAATACTTAGCTATAGATGCCTTTTTCACCACGGAGTCCCCCGTCCTTATGGCGTGGCACAAATGATCATATTAGATGCGTGTGTAATTTCAGCTCTGAGATGTGACTCACTTTTACAAGTTTTAGCTGTAGTATATACAGGACTAGTGTGTGAGTAAATGATCATAATTGTTTGTAGAGTGATATCACCTTTTAGGGAAAATACTGGACTTGGCCATATAGTCAGTTTACAATGCCATTCCTATAGCATTAGATCAGTTAAAGTGGTTGTAAAGGCAGAAGGTTTTTTTATCTTGATGCATTCTATGCATTAAGATAAAAAAAACCTTTTGTGTGTAGAAGCCTCCCCAGCCCCATTTCTCTCCAGCGATGTCCACGAGTGTCTAAGCCATCTGGGACACTCCTCCTGATTGGCTGAGACACAGCAGCACCGCCATTGGCTCCCGCAGCTGTCAATCAAAATCAGTCAGCCAATCAGGGGAGAGAGGGGGAAGGGCCGGTTTGGGCTCTGTGCCTGAATGGACACAAGGAGCTGTCGGTTCCAGTGTCCCCATAGGAAGCTGCTGACTGTGGGGGCACTTGATAGGAGGGAGGAGCCAGGAGCAGCAAAGAGGGACCCAAGAAGAGGAGGATCTGGGCTGCTCTGTGCAAAACCAACTGCACAGAGGAGGGAAGTGTAGTGCTTGGTTGCTACTAGTAACTAACATCTACCATATCACCCAGCTGCCAGACCTCCATCTATCACCTCAGAGACAATGAACAGTCATTTGCGTTGTTTTGCCTTTGTTTATTGAGGGATATAACTTGGTTAGAGGAAAGGGAATATGGGATGCCCATAGAACATGTTGCTTTGCCATCATATTAACCACCTCAATACTGGGCACTTTCACCCCCTTCCTGCCCAAGCCATTTTTCAGTTTTCAGCACCGTCGCACCTTGAATGACAATTGCGCGGTCATGCAACACTGCACCCTAATGAAATTTTTATCATTTTTTTCCCCACAAATAGAGCTTTCTTTTGGTGGTATTTGATCACCTCTGCGGTTTTTATTTATTGCCCTATAAACAAAAGAAGAGGGACAAGTTTGAAAAAACACAATATTTTTTACTTTTTGCTATAATAAATATCCAAATTTTTTTTTGTTTTTAAACAAATTGTTTCCTCAGTTTAGGCCGATATGTGTTTTTCTACATATTTTTGGTAAAAAAAAATCGCAATAAGCGTATATTGATTGGTTTGTTTGCGCAAAAGTTATAGCATCTACAAAATAGGGGATAGATTTATAGCATTTTTATTTATTAATTTTTTTTACTAGTCATGGTGGCGATCTGCGATTTTTATTGTGACTGAGATATTGCAGCGGACATATCGGACACTTTTGACACATTTTTGGGGACCATTCACATTTATACAGCGATCCGTGCTATAAAAATGCATTGATTACTGTGTAAATGTGACTGACAGGGAAGGAGTTAACACTAGGGGGTGATCGAGGGGTTAAATGTGTGTACTAGGGAGGTGATTCTAACTGTGGGGGGAGGGGACTGACTGGGGGGAGGTGACCGATCGGTGTCCCTATGTACAAGGGACACACCATCGGTCTCCTCTCCTCTGACAGGACGTGGATCTGTGTGTTTACACACACAGATCCACGGTCCTGCTCTGTTACCCGGACATCGCAGCCGCCGGGCATGAGCATCGGGTCCCGAGCGACGCGGCGGGCACGCGCCCCCTAGTGGCTCGGGAGGGCGATCACGTCATATGACGTCCGCCCAGAACAAGAGCTGCCTCGTCCCGCAGTCATATGACAGTGGGCGGGCAGCTAGTGGTTAAAGAACTTGAAATTTGGTTGAGCCTTGAAGTACTGATGCACATATAATATCTACAGTCTCTTCCCCTGCATCACCATGCAGACTATTTCCCCTCCTCTGCGTACCTCCTGCAGACTGTTGCTCCCAGGACTTCTATCCTCCTGCACAAACTTTACTGTAGATCATTATCTTGCCTGTCACATCATCCTCTATGAGCAAAAGAGGCCGCTCTGAACAGTCTCAGTGGCTGGCTGTAATAGTTGTTGTTACTAGGCCAGAGGTCTGCAGTACCTCTCCCCGGTGGCCTAGTAATTTAGTAGCACATGTAGATTGGTGGACTTCCAGCTAGTCCAGTTTGCAAATTCTGCATCCTCAGTCCGCATTGATTTGACACTTTCCCCACAGTCTCTCCACTGGCCTCGCACCCAGCTCCCCTGGCATGCCTCATCCAGCAATCCAATTTGGACCACTCACCGACCTTCTCCTGTCCCGAGTCCATGATGGAGAACTCTCACTGTACATATGTTCTGGCAGCTTCTCCAGCCCCTCTGTTCCAGGATGCTTCACGCATGACTGTGTAAAGATGAAGCTCCCTCCCAGCTCTCCCGGGGTCCTCCACTAGGCCTCGCACCCCCCCAGATGGGGATGGGGACCCTGCTACTGCCTAGTACTCCATTTTCCACATCGCCGACAACCCTCCCCCAGTGGGCTGGACCTGAGCTTATATTGGAGGCCCGCCTCATGCCAATTCCAATTGGGGATTGGTCAGGGCTCCTCATATGAGCTCCCTGCCACTCCAGTCCTGTGCCCTGCCCCTCTTCCAGATCATTCTCCCTGGAAGCAGGGGAGGCGCCCCAGAACTAAAGCAGGTGGTCACACTCACTGCTACACTAACCACTCCCTGCCCACAGATGAAAACAAACAGGCCTAGCCTGAAGCATAGGCCTGCCCAAATTGACCTGCTCTGGCAGCTTTCCTACAAAAATCCTCACTCTAGCACCTACCTAAGGTAGAGGGTGCTACAGAGGTGTAACATGTTTGTTATTTTTTAAAGAAAAAAAACAGACTTTACAATCACTTTAAGGTAAAACCATACTTATGTCCTTATATGGTCCCTTAACCAGGATTTGGAGGCTTTCTTATACATTAATGAGCCACATTTAAAGGAGAAATTAATTTTCTCCATCACTGGGGTAACTACAACAGGAACGTGTGGATGTTTCATGACCCTGAACCTGACTTGTGGTTTATCTGTAGTATGACATCCCACTTTTGCTAAATTTAAATTGTAGTTTACCAGTTCTAGGGCCAGCCATCACATCCTTAAATAGCAAGAACACCTAAAAAGGTGATTGACTCCTAAAAAGATAGGACTTTGAAGGATATGAGGCTGTCACTGAGGTGAGCTCACAATCAAGGTAATATTGTACAAACATTATTAAAATTCCATAAAGATAGATACAATCATATCACAAAGTGTAAACATTAGCACAAAGCTAGAGTTGATATTGATACTTGTTTCCAGCAAGAATATATTGAGTTCATTGATACAGAGAAGTCCAACGCATTTCGCAGAGTGGTGTCTCCGCTTCCTCAGGGAAACTCAGTATATGTCAACTTCATCAAAATATAAGTGTGTATGTTTCTATGGATGCAAAGGACCGAGACTGCAAGCTGGCCAAGTAGTCCATGGCGTCAGTACCCAGGACCAGGACTGGCAGACACTGGATCGCACACAGGTGGATTCAGGCGGAAGCAGTTTATATGCCCAGAATGCTAACAGATCAGCTCAGCAAAGCACTGCACACAGCTTTGCAA
The DNA here is from genome assembly GCF_042186555.1 of Aquarana catesbeiana. Taxonomy (NCBI): domain Eukaryota; kingdom Metazoa; phylum Chordata; class Amphibia; order Anura; family Ranidae; genus Aquarana; species Aquarana catesbeiana. Next base: position 69,000,914 of record NC_133329.1, on the reverse strand, counting down.
ACAATGTCCACCGCCGGATATACGTGGATATCAGAGCTGACATATACTGAGTTTCCCTGAAGAAGCAGAAACACCACTCTGCGAAGCGCATTGGACTACTCTGTGCCAATTAACTCAATTTATTCTTGCTGGAAACAAGTATCAACTCTAGCTTTGTGCTATTGTTTAAGATATAGGAAGCAGAAAAAAGAGGAAGAAGCGCCAGGGCAGTACATGTGCAGCATAAAATGATTTTATTGTAAAAACAAGATTTGTAACAAAGTGTTATGCACTCACATAGTGCTCTGTAGGTGGGGGGCTTACAGCGGGCCTGAGGAGCCGCCCACCGCTCTGATAGCCAATCAGTGAATACTGATTGGCTATCAGAGCGGTGGGCGGCTTCCCAGTGTGACAGCTCAGGATCACTTCTACACTGAGCAATCCAGCTGGCATCCTTCTGTGATCCCGCGAGGCTTCAGCTCCGCGCTGACACAAGATGATCACGGCATTACAACCCAAGGATGCAGCAGTCTTTCAAACGCAAATTTTGGGGAAAAAAATTATTTCACGAATTAAAAAAAAAAATAAACAGAAAAGTTAGCCCAACTGTTTTGTATAATGTAAAAGATGATGTTATGTCGAGTAAATAGATACCTAACATGTCATGCTTTGAAATTGCGCACACTCGTGGAATGGCGACAAACTACGGTACCTAAAAATCTCCATACGCTTTAAATTTTTTTAGCGGTTACCAGGTTAGAGATACAGAGGAGATCTGGTTCTGATGATTACGGGGACACCTCACATGTGTGATTTGAACACCGTTTACATATGCGGGCGTGACTTACGCATGCACTTTGCTGCGTGAGCTCGCGGGGACGGGAGCGTTTTAAATGTTTTTCTTTTTTTTTTTCTTATTTATTTTATTTCTTTATTTTTTTTTACACTATCTCTGTAAAAAAAAAAAAAAAATTCTGATCACTTTTATAGCTGTCACAAGGACTGTAAACATCCCTTGTGACAGTAATAGGTGGTGACAGGTACTCTTTATAGAGGGATCTAAAAGACCCTCCTTTGCACTTCAAAGTATTTAGATCGCCAAAAACGATGATTCTGAATACTGTAGTTTTTTTTTAAATTCGGCGCCATTGGCAGCCGAGTAAACTGGAAGTGACGTTGTGACGTCGCTTCCGTGTTTTCACATAGGAGACTGGAACGAAGCCATTTCCGGCTTTTATTCAGTCTCTCTAGCCGGTGGAAGTGCCGGATCGCGGATCGGGTCTCCCGGTGGGTTGAGAGGCCCGGGAACATCGGCGGAAGGCAGCGGGAGGGGGCATGTCCCCTCCCGTTCCTGTGGCATAACAACCTTACGGCTTTTAGCCACAACGGTTGTTATCCCTAAAGAGCCGACTGCCCGCTCTAAAAAACAGTACTGGGGTGATGCCTGCAGCTACAGCTATCACCCCCGTATAACCCCTGAAAGCCAAGGCTGCATATGTGTGTACGGTGGGCACTAAGGGGATAAACAAGTTTATATTACCTTGATTGTGTGCTCACCTCAGTGACAGCCTCATATCCTTCAAAATCCTACCTTTGTAGGAGTCAATCACCGTTTTACGTGGTCCCACTTTTGCTAATCTGTTCAGATTATTTTTCTGTCAAAGCTTTTTAATGCCTGTAAATACTGCTTACCAAGTGTTTAGGTCATTGTATAAATAATTATATTACAAAATATGTACTGAACATTTATATCCATGTATGCCAATAAACTCCTCTGTTATCTCACCCGTAAGAAAAGTGGCCATGATTGAATTCCACTAAACGAAGAAACAAAGGGTGATAGACAATGGCCAGAACAAGGTAGATGAAGGCTACATTCACACTGTTGCATGTTGGGAAATCATGCAAAATCACGTACTTTCCCGACATGCACAGAAACGTGCTGCCTTTAGCAGATGTTCGGCAGTACAATTAATTCTTAATACCACCCCTCACACATCTCCTAATGCACACACCATGCGGCCCGATTTTACAAACGGTTCAGGGAATTCTTTTGTATGTTTCTCGCTTGTAGGGCAGCCCATTGAAATGAATGGGCTGCACTACACGTAATGCATAGGAAACGCGCTTCTGCTCCATCTTACCTCTACAGTAAGTAGAAATTCATTACTAGAAATAGTATGGCAAGCAACAGTGGAACTGTTCCAGGGACATGCAGGTCTGCTTGATCATGGAGACAAGGTGTGGAATGAGAACAACACCCTTGTCTGATGGGGGAGTCACATTGGACACAAGCAAATCCCAACCATGCATAAGAAAGGCAGATATCATTCATGGCTATCTATCACAAGTCTTACTATCAAGCTTACTCCGGAAGGGTGTTGTTTAAAGCAACTGTGATGTAGATGGAGTGATTACAATGTAATCGACTAGATAGATGAAAGGAAGGAATGAAAGAAGGAAAGATGGAAGATGGAAAAAAGAAGGACAGAAGAAAGGATGGAAAGAAGGAAGGAACGAAGGAAAGAAAGAAAAAGAAAGAAGGAAAGAAAGAAGCAAAGATGGGAGAAAGAAGGAAGGAAGGAACGAAGGAAAGAGAAAGAAGGAAGGAATGAAAGAAGGAAAGATGGAAGAAAAGAAGGACAGAAGGAAGGATGGAAAGAAGGAAGGGACAAAAGAAAGAAAAAGGCAGAAAGACGAAAAGAAGCAAAGAAGAAAAGAAGGACAGAAGGACAGAAGGAAGGATAGAAAAAGTAAAGAAGGAAGGAACAAAAGTAAGAAAAAATAAGAAAGACGGAAAGAAGCAAAGAAGCAAAGATAGATGGAGGGAAAGAAGGAAGGAAAGAAAGAAAGAAGGATAGACAGAAGGAAAGAAGAAAGAAAGAAGGAAGAAAAGAAGGAAAGAAAGAAAAACAAACAAAAGAAAGGAAGGAAGAAAAGAGAGATAGATAGATAGATAGATAGATAGATAGATAGATAGATAGATAGATATGAAAGTTTAGGCTGGCAATACATTACACAACTTTCTTGTACAATTTTCCTTTAGATTTACTAAATCCATATAATATGAGGTCAGACCTAAACCCAATTTGTATGAAATCAGGCAGGTCCTTGTACTACATAGTTGAAGGTAAATCTAAAGGAAATTGAATAAGAAATTTGTATGGCCAGCCTTAGCTTTAGCTGATAAATAGAGATAGATAGATAGATAGATAGATAGATAGATAGCAATGAGAGATTAGCTTCAGCTGCTCTGATAATGAAGAAATTAGGTGTCAGTTTCTGTGTCAGTATATACTGATAGTGTTCCCTACATCATGCAACTAAACTAAGGCCCCTTTCACACATGCGGACCGTATGTCCGTATTTCATCCATCCGTTTTCGGATGAAATACGGACATACATGCATCCCTATGGGATAGCGGGTGTCAGCGGATGTACATCCGCTGACACCTGATGTTGTCCGGCTCCGCTCTCGTCCGATTCTGCGGACGGAAGAAAATCCTATTTTTCTATCCGTCTGCAGAGCGGATCGGATGAACACGGACAGACGGTCCGTGTTCCTCCGATCCCCCATAGGGGAGAGCGGAGATCTGACATGGCGGTCCCTGCACAGTGTGCGGGTCCCGCCCTGTCATCTGCCTGCTCAGCTGGGGAAAACGGAGCGGATCAACATGGATCCGTCCCGTGTGAAAGGGGCCTAAGGCTGACCATACATTATGCAATTTTCTTGAAAAATATTTCCTTTAGATTTACCAAAACCATATAATATGAGGTCAGACCTAAACACATTCAACTACACTACACTACATAGTTAAGGTAAATCTAAAGGAATTTGAACAAGAAAATTATATAATGTATGGCCAGCCTAAGTCCGTTGTTCAGTACCTCCCATAATATAACAATGATGCTCCTCTCAGTGAATGAACAAAAGAATAGTGAAATCAAACTGACCTGTATAATAGAGAAGCAAGAGGAGGACGGCTGCCTGTCCATACCCCATGTTGTTCTGAGGGTTCCATACCATTTGTTGATTTTCTTTAAGTTGCTCAGATGAATTTACTTTCGATATTTCTTACTAGTATTTCCGGTTAGAGGTGTACAAAGGCATCTGATGAATGTCACCTTTCCACAGAGTGACATAAAGATTGTATATTCAGATGACATAGAAATTCATTCTTCTGAAACCATCAGTCATAGAGCAGGTCGGGGTAAAAAAACGGAAAGGTATAAGAAAAATATTTGCGTAGGTACTATGTGGAAATTACTGACGCTTGTACGAGGACGTTCCAAGAATTTATGGAAATATAGTTTTCTATAAATATAGAAAAATGATGGGTTGGTGACACCCAGCTACCTCATTAAGGTTATTGGACCTAGGACAAGTCCAAAGGATTAAAGGTACAAAGAAACAAAGGGTGAGACCTGGCGCTTAGGATAATGAAATAAAGTCAGAATATACACATAAACAGATATTACATTGAGTGACGTGAAAAAGTATATTGGAACTCAGTGTTCAGCGGGGGAAATCTGAAATAGTAGATTGGGTCAAAGCTGTGCACTGGGATTGGCTCTGTGTGAAGTCAGGAGGTGACAGCAACCGAAGATACAAGCAGAGGCAAGGTTGTATATAGAGGGCACTCTGGATTTCAGTAAAGTCAGGATACCATTGTAAGGACTGAGCGGTGGTATGGATGGAAGCTCAGGGAGGAGTGGAAATGAGAGCTGTCTCCTCTTCAGTGTCGGCAGAGTAATAGGAAATGGAGTCAATTCAGGGCCACAACCGGGTTGCAGCATGCGCTCCCTGTTTCTGTTGCCTAGCAAGGTTTCGGACAGAGACCCTTTCTCAAACTTGAAACCTCCCTATACATTACAGTGTCCTTAGTACAATAAAGGGGAACTATACTGCATCTGACCATCACAAACAAAAAATGCCATTTCATTCATTTTCAATATTTTAAGCAAACCCCCATCCAGTCGGGTGTCTCCTAGATTTATTTTGCTGAGAAACCATTTTGAACCCCCCCCCCAGCATTTCTGGCCATGGCCATCTTGAGTAAGGGCACATGATTACTTACTTCCAGGAATCCATGTGCCCTTAGCTCGCGCATGCAGGAAGGAGGATGTGCTTAGCTGAGAAAATCCTCCTCCACTCCTGAAGGCTCCTGGGAGGTATAACGTCATTTGCCTAGGCATGAAAATCAGGAAGTAACTGAAGAAATGTAAAATAAAAAATAAGTTTAAAACAAGTAAATATGATATACCTTCCTATCTAATTACTAATGCTAGCAGCATAAGGATTCAAAATAGCTGATGTTGATGGAGAGTGAAGATCCACTTTAACATGCTGTAGTTGGTTATAGAAATAAATGATTACTTTTTCAGATGGTCATATAATTGTCCTCATCTCTCCATTCTGAAGGTGGGTGGATATACCCAGCATTGGATACACAGCCCCAGAAACTCAAAACTCTGCACATGGCTTTGTTCCCTACCCACGCATGCACAGTCTGCTTTTATTTCATTCTCTTTTTCAAAATGCTGAGCTGTGAGAGGGAGCAGACTGTGCATGCATGATTCAGGAACAAAGCCAAGTGCTCGCTCCTGGATCTGCAACATATCTGAATTTTTCTGCACAGCAATGACATCGCCCACCCCTTTGTTTACACTTGGATGACATCGGGGCGATGTTATATGTGGGTAAATAAGTGGTGGGTGTGGGTTAGCAGGACTGTGGGTGGCTTGCTCTGGAGACCCCCTTATGTTAACCACTTGCTGACCGGGCTATAGCCGGATCGCAGCTACAGCGCGGTCATCCAGTTCTGGGTGGCCATCATATGATGGCCTTCTGTGATCGTGCCCGACACGCGCATGCTGTGGGGCATGGGCGGCTCCTCTAGACACTGCCGAACACAGATTGAGGTACAGAGCCAATCAGCAGGCTCTTTACCATGTGATCAGTTGTGTCTAATCACAGCTGATCACAATGTCAACAGAAGCCGGTTACCAGCTGTCTTCACCGCTCCTTCTCACACTGTCAGTTTGTGGAGGAGAGGAGAAAAGAGCCGATAATCAGCTTCTGCAAAATTGTGCCCACCACTGCTGCCAATTAGTGCCCACCACTGCCGCCAATTAGTGACATCACTGCTGCCAATCAGTGCCCACCTATGTCTCCTAATCAATGTCACCTATCAGTGCTGCCTATCAATGTCCATCAGTGTCGCCTACCAGTGCCTATCAGTGTTACCTACCAGTGTTGCCTACCAGTACCCATCAGTGTCGCCTACCAGTGCCTATCAGTGTTACCTACCAGTGTCGCCTACCAATGCCCATCAGTGTCGCCTACCAATGCCCATCAGTGTCGTCTACCAGTGCCCATCAGTGTCGCCTACCAGTGTCCATCAGTGGCGCCTACCAATGCCCATCAGTGGCGCCTACCAATGCCCATCAGTGGCGCCTACCAGTGCGCATCAGTGGCGCCTACCAGTGCCTATCAGTAGGGATGAGCCAAACACCCCCCCCCCCCCGGTTTGGTTCACAGCAGAACTTGCGAACAGGCAAAAAATTTGTTCGAACACGCGAACACCATTAAAGTCTATTGGACACGAACATGAATAAGCAAAAGAGCTCATTTTAAAGGCTTATATGGAAGTTATTGTCATAAAAAGCCTTTGGGGACCTGGGTCCTGCCCCGGGGACAAGTATCAATGCAAAAAAAAGTTTTAAAAACGGTCGTTTTTTCGGGAGCAGTGATTTTAATAATGCTTAAAGTGAAACAATAAAAGTGTAATATTCCTTTAAATTTCGTACCTGGGGGGTGTTTATAGTATGCCTGTAAAGGGGCGCATGTTTCCCGTGTTTAGAACAGTCTGACAGCAAAATGACATTTCAAAGGAAAAAAAGTCATTTAAAAATACTCGCGGCTATCAATGAATTAACGGTCCGACAATACACATAAAAGTTCATTGATAAAAACGGGATGGGATTTCCCCACAGGGGAACCCCAAACCAAAATTTAAAAAAAATGCTTGGGGGTCCCTAAATTTCATACCAGGCCCTTCAGGTCTGGTATAGTTATTAAGGGGAACCCTGTGCCAAAATGTAAAAAAAATGGCGTGGGGGTCCCCCTAAATTCCATACCAGGCCCTTCATGTCTGGTATGGATATTAAGGGGAACCCTGTGCCAAAATTAAAAAAAAAAATGTCATGGGGTCCCCCCAAAAATCTATACCAGACCCTTATCCGAGCATGCAACCTGGCAGGCCGCGGGAAAAGAGGGGGGACAAGAGAGCGCCCCCCTCCTGAACCATACCAGGCCACATGCCCTCAACATTTGGAGGGTGCTTTGGGGTAGCCCCCAAAGCACCTTGTCCCCATGTTGATGGAGAGAAGGGCCTCATCCCCACAACCCTTGGCCGGTGGTTGTGGGGGTCTGTGGGCGGGGGGCTTATTGGAATCTGGAAGCCTCCTTTAACAAGGGGACCCCCAGATCCTGCCCCCCGTGTGAATTGGTAATTTGTACCCCTACCACTTTACAAAAAAAGTGTCAAAAAGGTTAAAAAACACAAGAGACGGTTTTTGACAAGTCCTTTATTAATTTCTTCTTCTTTCATCTTCTTTCTTCTGGTCTTCCTTCGGTGTTCTTCTTCTTCCTCCATCTTCTTCTTCATCTTCTTCTTCTCCATTAGGGATGAGCCGAACACCCCCCGGTTCGGTTCGCACCAGAACCTGCGAACGGACCGAAAATTTGCACGAACGTTAGAACCCCATTGACGTCTATGGGACTCGAACGTTCGAAATCAAAAGTGCTCATTTTAAAGGCTAATTTGCATGGTATTGTCCTAAAAAGGGTTTGGGGACCCGGGTCCTGCCCCAGGGGACATGTATCAATGCAAAAAAAACTTTTAAAAACGGCCATTTTTTCGGGAGCAGTGATTTTAGTGATGCTTAAAGTAAAAAAAAAAAGTGAAATATTCCTTTAAATATCGTTCCTGGGGGGTGTCTATAGTATGCCTGTAAAGTGGCGCGTGTTTCCCGTGTTTAGAACAGTCCCTGCACAAAATGTCATTTTTAAAGGAAAAAATCTCATTTAAAACTGCTTGCGGGTTTAATGTAATGTCGGGTCCTGGCAATAGGGATTGAAAATCAGTGAGACAAACAGCATGGGTACCCCCCAGTCCATTACCAGGCCCTTTGGGTCTTGTATAGATATTAAGGGGAACCCCGCACCCAAATTAAAATAAGGAAAGGCGTGGGGCCACCAGACCCTATATACTCTGAACAGCAGTATACAGGCGGTGCAAACAAGACAGGGACTGTAGGTTTGTTGTTAAGTAGAATCTGTTTGTAATTTTGAACGGGTACATTTTTAATGTGTTTAGCTCCAGCCAAAAAATCTTTTTTAAGCTTTTTGGAAAACATAGGGAAGGGTTATCACCCCTGTGACATTTGTTTTGCTGTCTGTCCTCCTCTTCAGAAGATTTCACCTCACTTTTTGTCCCAATGACAAATGTTTTTTGAAAATTTGGGTTTTTTCGTGGAACAAGGATTGGAAAGCATCAGTGGAAAGGAGAAATGTTTTTCCCATATTAACTCTTACAGGAGAGAATTTCCCTTCCTAGGGGTAGATTTCATCTCACTTCCTGTTGTCTCCTTCCGTATGCAAGTAGGAGTCGTTTGTAAGTTAGATGTTTGAAAGTAGGGGCCTGCCCTATATACTCAGCAGAAATTTGGGCCTCAGGTGTTGTTGTGGCCACAACACTGTAAGCCCTCACAGGGCCCTGCTGTGAAATATTAGATCAAGAATTGTAATTACATGCCCCTGTTGAGCAGGGGCAGAAAAATTGGGCCTTTGGTGCTCGTGGTGGTGGTTCTGGTGCCACAACACTGTAAGTCCTCATTCTCTCTTGGTGGGCGCAGAAATGGGCCCTGCTGTGAAATATTAGATCAAGAATTGTAATTACATGCCCCTGTTGAACAAGGGCAGAAAAATTGGGCCTTTGGTGGTGGTGGTGGTGCTGGTGCCACAACACTGTAAGTCCTCACTCGCTCTTGGTGGGTGCAGAAATGGGCCCTGCTGTGAAATATTAGATCAAGAATTGTAATTACATGCCCCTGTTGAACAAGGGCAGAAAAATTGGGCCTTTGGTGGTGGTGCTGGTGCCACAACACTGTAAGTCCTCACTCGCTCTTGGTGGGTGCAGAAATGGGCCCTGCTGTGAAATATTAGATCAAGAATTGTAATTACATGCCCCTGTTGAAAAAGGGCAGAAAAATTGGGCCTTTGGTGGTGGTGGTGGTGCTGGTGCCACAACACTGTAAGTCCTCACAGACACTCTAGTTGGAACGCAGGAACGAGCCCTGCTGCAAAGTATTGCATCAAAAATTGTAATTACACGCCCCTGTTAAACAGGGGCTGAAAAATTGGGCCTTAGGCACTGGTGCTGGTGCCACAACACTGCAACCCCTCACAGATACTCTACTTGGAACGCAGAAACGAGCCCTGCTGCAAAGTATTGCATCAAAAATTGTAATTACACGCCCCTGTTAAACGGGGGCTGAAAAATTGGGCCTTAGGCACTGGTGCTGGTGCCACAACACTGCAACCCTTCACAGATACTCTAGTTGGAACGCAGGAAGGAGCCCTGCTGCAAAGTATTGCATCAAAAATTGTAATTACACGCCCCTGTTAAACAGGGGCTGAAAAATTGGGCCTTAGGCACTGGTGGTGGCGCCCAGAACCAAAAATATTCTTATAAGCTATCAGCGTGATCATTGAGGAGGAGGAAGAGGATAATTACTCAGGGATAGTCACTCAGCATCAGCATAGGCAGTCTTTGAAGGGATCTGAAAAAAATTATTCGGTTACATCAGCATCAGGTGCTTGGTAGCTGGTGGTGATCCAAGACTGATTCATTTTTATGAAGGTCAGTCGATCGACCGAGTCGGTGGACAGACGCACCCTGTGATCGGTTACAAAGCCTCCAGCAGCACTAAATGTGCGTTCCGAAAGAACGCTGGATGCAGGACAGGCCAGTAGCTCAATTGCATACTGTGCAAGCTCTGGCCAGTGATCCATCCTCAAGACCCAGTAACCCAGAGGATTTTCAGTGGGAAAGGTGTCCAAGTCAGATCTTGCCCCTAGGTATTCCTGCACCATGTAAAACAGACGCTGGCGATGGTTGCTGGAACTGATCATACCTTGGGGCTGCGGACCAAAAAATTGTCTGAACGCATCGGTCAGACGGCCACCTTCTCCACCGCTCCTTCTTTGACTGACCGAAGCCTCAGCAACACGTTGTCCAGAAACAGGAGTTTGTAACCTCCCAGTCTCTGGGAACGCGTTGCACAGACCTTTCTGCAAGGCCTCCCGAAGATGTTTCATCCTCTGCTCCCTCTGCGATGGCAAGATAAGGTCTGCAACCTTACCCTTGTAACGTGGATCAAGGAGGGTTGCCAGCCAGTATTGGTCCTTCTCCTTGATACCACGAATACGAGGATCCTTATGCAGGCTTTGCAGGATCAGGGAGGCCATGCAGCGTAGGTTTGCTGAGGCATTCGGTCCGGAGTCCTCTGGGTCACTAAGGACGACATGGTCCGCAGCCACCTCCTCCCAGCCACGTACAAGTCCATGTGTTTCTTGGGACTGATCCCTTAAAGACTGCTGCTGATGCTGAGTGCCAGGCTCCACCTCCATACTGACACAATCTTCCTCCTCTTCCTCCTCCTCATCCTCTTCCTGTGTGATCCTGTGTGATCGGCGGGCACACAAGAACACTGTCTGGATAAAGGGGGCCTTGAGAGCTAAGGAAGTCCTCCTCTTCCTGCCTCTGTTCTGCCTCAAGTGCCCTGTCCATTATTCCACGCAGCGTGTGCTCCAACAGGTGGACAAGGGGGACAGTGTCACTGATGCATGCACTGTCACTGCTCACCATCCTCGTGGCCTCCTCAAATGGTGACAGGACAGTGCTTGCATCCCTGATCATGGCCCACTGGCATGGGGAAAAAAAACAAGCTCCCCTGACCCTGTCCTGGTGCCATAGTTGCACAGGTACTCATTGATGGCCCTCTGCTGCGTGTGCAGCCGCTGCAGCATGGCCAACGTTGAGTTCCACCTGGTGGGCATGTCACAGATTAGGCGGTTCTTGGGCAGATTAAACTCCTTTTTGGTGCCAGCCGAGCACTGGCATTATATGACTGGCGGAAATGCACACAGACTTTCCTGGCCTGCCTCAGGACATCCTGTAAGCCCGGGTACCTGCCCAAGAACCGCTGCACCACCAAGTTAAGGACGTGAGCCAAACAGGGCACATGGGTCAGTTGTCCCTGTCGGAGGGCAGAGAGGAGGTTGGTGCCATTGTCGCAAACCACCATTCCTGCCTTAAGTTGGCGTGGCGTCAACCACCTCTGAACCTGCCCCTGCAGAACTGACAGAACCTCTGCCCCGGTGTGGCTCCTGTCCCCCAAGCACACCAGCTCAAGCACCGCATGGCATCTTTTGGCCTGCGTACTTGCGTAGCCCCTTGAACGGCTACGGAGCACCGCTGGTTCCGAGGACAAAGCACAGGAAGAGGCCATGGAGGAAGAAGAAGAGGAGGGGGTGGAGGAGAGAAGTGTGTCACAATCATTAGTAGTGACATTTTGGAGGCGTGGTGGTGGAACAACCTCCAACACTACTGCACCTTGTCCTGCATCCTTCCCAGCTGCCAGCAGAGTCACCCAATGCACCGTGAAACTTAGGTAACGTCCATGTCCATGCCTGCTGGACCATGAATCAGCAGTAATATGCACCTTACCACTGACCGCCCTGTCCAGCGAGGCATGGACATTGCCTTCCACATGCCGGTAGAGAGCCGGAATCGCCTTCCGTGAGAAAAAGTGGCATTTGGGTACCTGCCACTGAGGAACCTCACATACCACAAACTCACGGAAGGGGGCAGAGTCTACCAACTGAAAAGGCAGCAGTTAGCAATTTAGCCAAGCTAGCATTCAACCACTGGGCATGTGGGTGGCTGGGAGCAAACTTCTTTCGGCGGTGCAGCAGCTGGGGCAGGGAAATTCGCCTGGTACAATCTGGCGTCGGTGTACCAAAAGCAGATTGCCCACAAGTACTTGGCTGTGACACACCTAATTCTACACCTTCATTCCTCTCAGTGCAGGTCTCAGAGAGGACTGAAGGTATAGTGGGGTTGGAGATCTCAGCTGATGAGGAGCAAGGAGTGGTCCTCTTTGTTCTTTGGTGTGGGTCTTTTAGATACGCTTGCCAACGAACTGCATGGCAGGTCAACATAGGTCTGGTCAAGCATGTAGTACCCAAGCGGGAGATGTTTTGGCCACGCGAGATACGCTTGAGACATATGTTGCAAATAGCAGCGGTGCGATCTGATACACTCATCTCAAAAAAGGCCCACACCAAAGAACTTTTTGAATAACGCGCAGAGACTGCAGCGCCCTGCACATGTGGGGTTTTGGGGTGTGATGCAGTCAATGTGCTGCCCTTAGGCTGGCCCCTGGAGGGCATCCTGCCTTGTTGGTGATGTGCCGCCTCCTCCTCCTCCTCCTCTCTCCTATCAGGCACCCACGTTGAGTCAGTGACCTCATCATTCCCTCCCTCCTCATCACTGGAGCAAACCTGGCAGTATGCTGCAGCAGGGGGAGCATGACTGCCAGATTGCTGTCCTTCTTGGGCACCCCCTCTGTCCGTGCTCATGTTACTGCCTTCATCGAGCTCAGTATCATCATCAGAGCCTTCCAAACATTGGGCATCCTCCTGGAGCATGTACCCAACACTGTGATCAAACAGTTCGAGGGACTCCTCGGGAGGACATGGTGGGGCTAGGGAAGGAGTCACTGATGACATTGAGTCGAGGGAAGAGGCCGCTGCTTTGCCAGACAAAGTACCCTGAGCATGGGTGGGAGAGGATGAGGAGGATGAGGACGGCTTGGTCATCCACTCGACCAAGTCTTCCGCATGTTGCGGCTCAACACGGCCAGCTGCCAAAAAATAAGCCAAGCGTGTCCCACGGCCACGTGCTGATGAGGATGCACCGTCTCCACGACCAGCACTAGACACAGAGCCTGCTTGCCCTCTCTTATTGGCTTGTAAATCTCTGCCTCTCCTTCTTGGCCTTCCAGACATACTAATGGCCTGTTGCTGCGCTAAGCTGGGATATATATATATATATATATATATATATATATATATATATATATATATATATATATATATATATAATATATATATAAATATATATACTGATACTGCAGCTAGCAAAATCAACTGCCTGCCTGTAGTATGAGAACACCACCAACCTTCTACAGGTAGCTTTAGCTGAGCACTGTGCAGAGCTCGCAAAAAACTAACTTGTAGCTTTTTTAGCTGCCTGCGGTAGTGATAGGTTCAGGAAAACACCACCAACCTTCTACAGGTAGCTTTAGCTGAACACTGTGCAGAGCTCGCAAAAAAATAACTTGTAGGTTTAGCTGAACACTGTGAGGAGGACGCACCACACTAACTTGTAGTTTTAGCTGAACACTGTGAGCAGGACGCACTACACTAACTTGTAGTTTTAGCTGAACACTGTGAGCAGGACGCACTGCACTAACTTGTAGCTTTAGATGAACACTGTGCAGAGGTCTCACTACACTAACTTGTAGGTTTAGCTGAACACTGTGAGGAGGACGCACCACACTAACTTGTAGTTTTAGCTGAACACTGTGAGCAGGACGCACTGCACTAGCTTGTAGCTTTAGATGAACACTGTGCAGAGGTCTCACTACACTAACTTGTAGTTTTAGCTGAACACTGTGAGCAGGACGCACTGCACTAACTTGTAGTTTTAGCTGAACACTGTGAGGAGGACGTACCACACTAACTTGTAGTTTTAGCTGAACACTGTGAGCAGGACGCACTGCACTAACTTGTAGCTTTAGATGAACACTGTGCAGAGGTCTCACTATACTAACTTGTAGTTTTAGCTGAACACTGTGAGGAGGACGCACCACACTAACTTGTAGTTTTAGCTGAACACTGTGAGCAGGACGCACCACACTAACTTGTAGTTTTAGCTGAACACTGTGAGCAGGACGCACTGCACTAACTTGTAGCTTTAGATGAACACTGTGCAGAGGTCTCACTACACTAACTTGTAGTTTTAGCTGAACACTGTGAGCAGGACGCACTGCACTAACTTGTATTTTTAGCTGAACACTGTGAGGAGGACGAACCACACTAACTTGTAGTTTTAGCTGAACACTGTGAGCAGGAAGCACTGCACTAACTTGTAGTTTTATCTGAACACTGTGAGGAGGACGCATCACACTAACTTGTAGTTTTAGCTGAACACTGTGAGCAGGACGCACTGCACTAACTTGTAGTTTTAGCTGAACAATGTGAGGAGGACGCACCACACTAACTTGTAGTTTTAGCTGAACACTGTGAGCAGGACGCACTGCACTAACTTGTAGTTTTAGCTGAACACTGTGAGCAGGATGCACTGCACTAACTTGTAGCTTTAGATGAACACTGTGCAGCGGTCTCACTACACCAACTTGTAGTTTTAGCTGAACACTGTGAGCAGGACGCACTGCACTAACTTGTAGCTTTAGATGAACACTGTGCAGAGGTCTCACTATACTAACTTGTAGTTTTAGCTGAACACTGTGAGGAGGACGCACCACACTAACTTGTAGTTTTAGCTGAACACTGTGAGCAGGACGCACCACACTAACTTGTAGTTTTAGCTGAACACTGTGAGCAGGACGCACTGCACTAACTTGTAGCTTTAGATGAACACTGTGCAGAGGTCTCACTACACTAACTTGTAGTTTTAGCTGAACACTGTGAGCAGGACGCACTGCACTAACTTGTAGTTTTAGCTGAACACTGTGAGGAGGACGAACCACACTAACTTGTAGTTTTAGCTGAACACTGTGAGCAGGACGCACTGCACTAACTTGTAGTTTTAGCTGAACAATGTGAGGAGGACGCACCACACTAACTTGTAGTTTTAGCTGAACACTGTGAGCAGGACGCACCACACTAACTTGTAGTTTTAGCTGAACACTGTGAGCAGGACGCACTGCACTAACTTGTAGCTTTAGATGAACACTGTGCAGAGGTCTCACTACACTAACTTGTAGTTTTAGCTGAACACTGTGAGCAGGACGCACTGCACTAACTTGTAGTTTTAGCTGAACACTGTGAGGAGGACGCACCACACTAACTTGTAGTTTTAGCTGAACACTGTGAGCAGGAAGCACTGCACTAACTTGTAGTTTTATCTGAACACTGTGAGGAGGACGCATCACACTAACTTGTAGTTTTAGCTGAACACTGTGAGCAGGACGCACTGCACTAACTTGTAGTTTTAGCTGAACAATGTGAGGAGGACGCACCACACTAACTTGTAGTTTTAGCTGAACACTGTGAGCAGGACGCACTGCACTAACTTGTAGTTTTAGCTGAACACTGTGAGCAGGATGCACTGCACTAACTTGTAGCTTTAGATGAACACTGTGCAGCGGTCTCACTACACCAACTTGTAGTTTTAGCTGAACACTGTGAGCAGGACGCACCACACTAACTTGTAGTTTTAGCTGAACACTGTGAGGAGGACGCACCACACTAACTTGTAGTTTTAGCTGAACACTGTGAGCAGGACGCACTGCACTAACTTGTAGCTTTAGATGAACACTGTGCAGAGGTCTCACTACACTAACTTGTAGTTTTAGCTGAACACTGTGAGCAGGATGCACTGCACTAACTTGTAGTTTTAGCTGAACACTGTGAGCAGGACGCACTGCACTAACTTGTAGCTTTAGATGAACACTGTGCAGAGGTCTCACTACACTAACTTGTAGTTTTAGCTGAACACTGTGAGCAGGACACACTGCACTAACTGTAAATAGTCTAGCTGCCTGACTGTGGTACTAATAGAATCAAAAGAACACCAGCAATTTTCTTCAGGTAGCTGTAAATACTGTAACAAGACAAGCCTGCCTGTCAGTAAGAAGATAACAGGAACGGATCTAGCTAAACTGAATACAGTGTATATATATATATGCAACACCTGGGATGCATATATATATACACAATACACTGTAAGTGCAGCTAACTCACTGACTGTCCTGCCTAATCTAGCTAACTCAAATGAAATGACACTGTCTCTCTCCCTCTATCTAAGCAGGCGGCCTTATATAGTGTGGGGCGTGTTCTAAACCCCCTGAGCCATAATTGGCCAAAGCCACCCTGGCTTTGGCCAATTACAGCTCTCTCTACCGACGGCGCTGTGATTGGCCAAGCATGTGGGTCATAGTGCATGCTTGGCCAATCATCAGCCAGCAATGCACTGCGATGCCGCAGTGAAATATGGGCCGTGACGCGCCACACGAATTTGGCGCGAACGGCCCATAATGTTCAGAATTCGGCGAACGACCGAACAGCCAATGTTCGAGTCGAACATGGGTTCGACTCGAACATGAAACTCATCCCTATTCTCCATCTTCTTCTTCCTCCGCTCTTCTCGTCCCGCATCTTCCTCCAGGCTTCTTCTCTGCTCCGTCCGCACGATCCGCCTCAGTGGGAGTCTTCCGCCGTGTGACGCTTCAGTTCTTCTGACATTTCCCAGAGGACGCCATTTGTGGTGAAACGTACGTCGGAAGGTTGACGCTCTGACATCATCGCCATCCTAGTGTGGACGGGTGCTCGCTATGCCGGCCGGTTATTTGCTGTTTTTAATCTACTTGTAAGTTTTCTACCTTTTTTTTATTAAACTGTCCTGCCAGTATTACACTATGGTCAGTTTCTTTTCCTTCACATGCCTGTGAGACGAGAGTTTGGGGTCCTTGCTACATCCTCTTAGCCACGCTGTATGCAGTCAAGTCACACCAGCTGTATTTTCCCATACCAGGACGGAACATAGTCTAGTTTTTGCTTGCCTTGTGGTAAGCGCAATATTTGTGTGGTGGCGGATCACTGAGTGTGGTGTCTCTTTCATCTTTACCACCAAGTCTGGCTGTGTCCATTCATGGGCTTCTCTCTGGGACTGATTCTGGTCAATTATCATAAAGATTTCCATCTACCACATATGGACATCACCTTTTGATTCACAGTTATATATATGGACTTATAAAACAGAAAAAAATTCCGCGCTAGAAATACAAAAGAATAAGCAGCAGTAAACAGTGCGACAACACCAACCAAACAAATAAAAATAAATAAACTGCGCTAAAACAAAAGTTATATGTGTTGGGTGAGTTGATAGTGTGACCAAACCCCAACAAAAATATAAAAAACAAGTCCAGTAAATAAAAGTCCAAATTCCCAAGGTAGTATTCAGTATAAGTGTGGATGCTGTTCCAAATGAGCTATGATTGCTCTTACCAGAAATCCAAAGATATAAGCGGATGGCAAAAAACCCTTGCCAGGGCCTCTGAGGTATTGGACCAATCAGCACCGTCCGTGGTCAGGTCAAAATCCCCTCAATAAATGCAGGAGAAAAGCAAACACAAGAAAAAACTGGCCATAGTGTAGTATGTTAAATGCTAAACATGGACATACGAACATACCAATCACCCTGGTGTGCACATAAAAACAACCAAAAAAAAGGAGGGGGAGGGAAGTGAAAAAAACCCACCACCGTGGCTGTAGATTGTGCTTACCAAATCACGATGATAAACAGATTCTTAGTAGGTTAGGAGCTGACATAAAGCACCTTGATACGTCCTCATTAACCCGAAGTTCACATCGTCAGTAAACCACCCAGAATACAAAAAGTAAACTCTCCATGGTGAAGTACGTTTAAAAACGAATTTAATAAATAAAGTATTGCACTCACAGAATAAACGCACTTATGTCGCATAAGTATATGTCGCCGGCCGGCATACAGGCATGAAAAACGAAGCTCGTCCTACTTCCTGGTCTCGTGGTAGCGTCGCTGCGTGCGTACCCAGACGCGTTTCGTCATCAAAAGGACGTTCTCAATGGGGAGGTCCCCATTGAGAACGTCCTTTTGATGACGAAACGCGTCTGGGTACGCACGCAGCGACGCTACCACGAGACCAGGAAGTAGGACGAGCTTCGTTTTTCATGCCTGTATGCCGGCCGGCGACATATACTTATGCGACATAAGTGCGTTTATTCTGTGAGTGCAATACTTTATTTATTAAATTATTGTCCTCATTGAGAACGTCCTTTTGATGACGAAACGCGTCTGGGTACGCACGCAGCGACGCTACCACGAGACCAGGAAGTAGGACGAGCTTCGTTTTTCATGCCTGTATGCCGGCCGGCGACATATACTTATGCGACATAAGTGCGTTTATTCTGTGAGTGCAATACTTTATTTATTAAATTCGTTTTTAAACGTACTTCACCATGGAGAGTTTACTTTTTGTATTCTGGGTGGTTTACTGACGATGTGAACTTCGGGTTAATGAGGACGTATCAAGGTGCTTTATGTCAGCTCCTAACCTACTAAGAATCTGTTTATCATCGTGATTTGGTAAGCACAATCTACAGCCACGGTGGTGGGTTTTTTTCACTTCCCTCCCCCTCCTTTTTTTTGGTTGTTTTTATGTGCACACCAGGGTGATTGGTATGTTCGTATGTCCATGTTTAGCATTTAACATACTACACTATGGCCAGTTTTTTCTTGTGTTTGCTTTTCTCCTGCATTTATTGAGGGGATTTTGACCTGACCACGGACGGTGCTGATTGGTCCAATACCTCAGAGGCCCTGGCAAGGGTTTTTTGCCATCCGCTTATATCTTTGGATTTCTGGTAAGAGCAATCATAGCTCATTTGGAACAGCATCCACACTTATACTGAATACTACCTTGGGAATTTGGACTTTTATTTACTGGACTTGTTTTTTATATTTTTGTTGGGGTTTGGTCACACTATCAACTCACCCAACACATATAACTTTTGTTTTAGCGCAGTTTATTTATTTTTATATATATGGACTTATATATATTTTTCTGATTATCGCAATGTTTCACATACATACATGAATTTTCTAACAGAGGTTTTTGGGACATCGATATAAGAATATTTCACATATCTTATTCATATATATTTTAGCGCGGTTATTTCTTTTTCTTTTTTCTTTTGTCATTTTGGTGCACATCTCACTGTTTAACTGCTGCTTTTTGGGGGGTTTATCGATTTAGTGGTAGCGCAGTATTTTTTCTTGTTTTTTAAATAAACGGGTGACCCCGCCCCCCTCTGACAACATGAGGAAAGCCACAGGGAAGTTCCCGTACGTCAGAGGAGGGCGGGGTCATCTGGTGGCCCCGCCCTCCGTTATATAAGAAATGTCAGAAGAACCGAAGCGTCACACGGCGGAAGACTCCCACTGAGGCGGATCATTCGGACGGAGCGGAGAAGAAGCCTGGAGGAAGATGTGGGACGAGAAGAGCAGAGGAAGAAGAAGACGGAGAAGAAGAAGATGAAGAAGAAGATGAAGAAGAAGATGGAGGAAGAAAGAAGATGAAAGAAGAAGAAATTAATAAAGGACTTGTCAAAAACCGTCTCTTGTGTTTTTTAAACTTTTGACACTTTTTTGTGAAATGGTAGGAGTACATTTGTACCCCATTACCAATTCACACAGGGGGGGCCGGAATCTGGGGGTCCCCTTGTTAAAGGGGGCTTTCAGGGTCCGATAAGCCCCCCCACCAGCAGACCACCACAACCACCGGCCAAGGGTTGTGGGGATGAGGCCCTTCTCCCCATCAACATGGGGACAAGGTGCTTTGGAGGGCTACCTCAAAGCACCCTCCCAATGTTGAGGGCATGTGGCCTGGTACGGTTCGGGGGGGGGCGCTCTCTCATCCCCCCCTCTTTTCCTGCGGCCTGCCAGGTTGTGTGCTCGGATAAGGGTCTGGTATGGATTTTTGGGGGGACCCCACGCCATTTTTTTAAAAATTTCGGAGCAGGGTTCTCCTTAAAATCCATACCAGACCTGAAGGGTCTGGTATGGATTTTGAGGGGGACCCACACGCCATTTTTTTTTAAATTTTGGTGCGGGGTTCCCCTTAATATCCATACCAAACCTGAAGGGCCTGGTATGGATTTTAGGGGGACCCCCACGCATTTTTTTCTTTTTTTGGTTCGGGGTTCCCCTGTGGGGAAATCCCATGCTGTTTTTATCAATGAACTTTTATGTGTATCGTTGGACCAATAATTCATAGACGCAAGTAATTTTAAATGACTTTTTTTCCTTTGAAATGTCATTTTGCTGTCAGACTGTTCTAAACACGGGAAACATGCGCCCCTTTACAGGCATACTATAGACACCCCCCAGATACGAAATTTAAAGGAATATTACACTTTTTTTGTTTCACTTTAAGCATTATTAAAATCACTGCTCCCAAAAAAACGTCTGTTTTTAAAACTTTTTTTTGCATTGATACATGTCCCCTGGGGCAGGACCCAGGTCCCCAAATACTTTTTATGACAATACCATGCATATAAGCTTTTAAAATTAGCACTTTTGATTTCTCCCATAGACTTTTAAAGGGTGTTCCGCGGCTTTCGAATTTGCCGCGAACACCCCAAATTCTTCGCTGTTCGGCGAACTGGCGAACAGCCAATGTTCGAGTGGAACTCATGTTTCGACCCGAACATAAAGCCCATCCCTACCTATCAGTTTCACCTACCAGTGCCCATCAGTGTCGCCTATCATTACCACCTATCAGTGTAGCTTCATCAGTGCCCATCAGTGAGGGAGAAAAATTACTTATAGAAATTGTAATCCCCACGCTAAATAATATATTTTTCTGTGATTGGGTTGCCTAATTGACTGCTGCTGTGGCATAAGGTGTAGGTCCTTTAAAATCATGTTACAACATGTGTACCCAGCGCTGTCTCAACATCAACAATGTCATACAAAAATCACAATGAATTAACACAAATACAAAGGGCCCATTAATTTTCAGTGCCCAAAAAAAGTCTTTTATATCAATGGGCAGTCCTTGTGCAGATGCTGTTCATATGCCGTGCTGTTACTAACATATGCCGTGCTGCCCGGTCGTGCGACGTTGTACTGTACAGAGCTTTCTTTTGATGGTATTTGATCACCTCTGCAGTTTGAATTTTTTGCGCTATAAACAAAAAAAGACCAACAATTTTAAAAAAAACAAAAAAAACAATATTTTTTACTTTCTGCTATAAAACATGCCCAATAAAAAAATGTAAAAAATCGAATTTCTTCAAAAATGTAGGTCAATGTGTATTCTGCTACATGTTTTTAGTAAAAAAAAAATCCTAATAAGCATATATTGATTGGCTTACGCAAAAGTTCTAGTGTCAACAAACTATGGGATAGATTTACGGATTTCAAATTTTTTAAATTATTTTTTCTAGTCCTGGCGGCGATCAGCGATTTTTAGAAGGTTAGTTAGTATCAGGTGCTCAGAATGTTTGTAAATATACTGCAATGGCCACAGTAAGTGAGAATGTCCTCAATGTGGTTGCTGCAGTATGTCTACAAAGATTCTGGGCCATATCAGAGAATCACCCAGCAACCACATACAAATTCCAGCATTGCCGGATCATTTCCGACAAGTTCCCAGGTATGATTATGACTTTACATGTGTGAGGTTTCTTCCTACTGCAGGTAGTTTAATTTTTGTATCTATTGTAAAACCTGTTTCGTAGTCTGCCTCATTACTCCAGTGTAACATTGCCTTGCTGAGAATTGATAAATGTCCCACCCCCAATGTATGTAAGGGTTGTTGAACTCTGAGACTTGCCACCAGCAACCAGCAGTCCTCTGATCAGATGTAGAGCTCAGAAGAGTGGCAGCAGATCTCTTCTAGACATGTTTTCAGATAAAAACAAAGAACAATGCGTTTTTCATGAGAACATATTTTGAGGTATTGTTGTAGTATTTGCTTTTGCATATATTGGATATGACCTTTACATTTTAAGAGGCTTGTTCTTCCAGATTTTTGGTATTGTATTAAAGGGTAATTGTATTTTTGTGAAAAAAATATAAGAAAAAAAAATAATACAGCCTGTACAACTGTTATACAAGCCATGCTGTAATTTAATGTTATTAAAAATGACCTTTACAATTCAATCTGCAGCACTGTCATTTTCTGGTAATTTCAATGCAATATGGCAGCCTGGAGGCTTTCTGAACACAGTTGGTGTACAGAACGCCCCCTAGAAATTAAATTTCTGGCTTGTGTGATTGGCTTACTGATTTTTCCAAAAGTCAGATTTTATGCATCCTCTGCTATAGGAATCATATTTTTGATGCATAAGGGTTAATTACATTTCTAATGTACTCATGAGCAATGCCAATCCATAAATGGTAGGAAATACTTTCTAGATAAGTGGCATTATTGCAAACAGTACAAAATAAGGTGTAATACATGTAAACATCAGTTATTACATTCAGGTCACAGAAAAAATATTACAGTCACATTACACATGCATTTTTGTTACAGCAGCAAAATTTGAAAAGTGGCATGCAACCTCTATCTCTGCTGTACAGATTTAGATGTGCTGTATATCAAAATATAAAGAGTAATGCCGTGTACACACGACTGGGCTTTTCGACAGCAAAGGTCTGACGGAACGAATCCGTCGGACAATTCGATCATGTGTGGGCTTCATCGGACCTTTGCTGTCGAAAAATCAGACAGACTTTAGATTTAGAACATGCTTCAAATCTTTCCGATGTCATCATGGTCGAATCCGTTGGACTTTGTTGTGATCATGTGTAAACAAGTCCGATTCTACGGAACTCTGTTGAAAGTCTGTTGAAAGTCTGTCGTAAAGACCGTCGGACCTTTGATGCCGAAAAGTCCAGTCGTGTGTACACGGCATTAGGCTAGGTTCACTGGAGTCCGGTGTGGTTTTGTTCACCAGTTCAGTTGCAAAATTTTACTTGAATTTGCACCTGAACCAGACCCAAAATCGCACAAGACTCGCCGAAGTTGCCCCAGACATGTGTGAACCAGGTCCATTGAAACCCAGTCCGATTCACATGTTATGCGAATTGGATACGATTCAAAATGCCAGAACTAAGGCTTATGCCGCGTACACATGAGCGGAATGTCCGACAGAAAAAGTCCGACAGAAGCTTTTCATCGTCTATTCCGATCGTAAGTATGCCTCATCGGACTTTTTTTTTTAAAAATTCTGACGGACCTAGAAATGGAACATGTTCTAAATATTTCCAACGGAACCAATTCCTATCGGGAAAGCCGCTTGTCTGTATGCTGTTCCGACGTACCAAAAATGACGCATGCTCTGAAGCAAGTATGAGATGGAAGCTATTGGCTATTGGCTTTTACACTTCCTTTTTCTAGTCCCGTCATATGTGTTGTACGTCACTGCATTGTGGATGGTCGGACTTTGGTGTGACCGTGTGTAGGCAAGACCGCTTGAGCGGAATTCCGTCGGAGTTCCGTCGGAGAAACTTTCGGAGTTTATTCCAACGGCAAAACTGGTTGTGTGTATAGGGCATTAGAATCTCTGTCATGGTTGTGTCCACATTGGGCAGATTTCTCCACACTTCCTGCTCTGCTCTGATGACCGGTTCCTCCTAAGGCAAGAAGTGGTGGAAACTTAGCAGTAAAAACTTTAGAAAGGTTAGAAAGATGTTGTTCTGGAGGAGTAGTTCTTCAACATGCATTGGGTCAAGGAGTGAACACGTCAAAGTGGTTGTTATTTAAAGGGGTTTTGTTAGATGAAAAACGGGTGTATATTAGTGTGCATTACAGTAACAGCCAGCATGGTGGTATAAGTACACAGCCATGCTATCTTAGGGTCACCACTAACATCTGATTGTACAATCTCCTTTAGATCTACCAATACCTATGTAGTGCGAGGGTCTTTCTGATTGGAAACAGAGTAATTCTATAGTTTAGGTATAGTTTTATATTGGATAGTTTTGGTAGATTAAGGATGATTGTAAAGGTATTGTATGTATGGTCAGATAATAACATGCATGGCGAGCCTTAGGCTTTAGGTAATCGAGCCATCAGCTTGATTGCTCAATTAACAAAGGCAGTGTTGTTAAGTTTCACTTGCCACACCCAGGCCTGATTACTGCTAGACCTGTTGAATCAAGAAGTCACTTAAATAGAAGCTGTCTGACAAAGTGAAGCACGCTAACAGATCACAAAAAGCCACACATCATGCCACAATCTAAAGATATTTAAGAACAGATGAGAAACAAAGTAACTGACATGTATCACTCTGGAATGGGTTACAATGCCATTTTTAAGGCTTTAGGACTCCAGCGAAACGCGGAGGGAGCCATTATTCAAAATTGGAGAAAACTTGGAACAGTGCTGAACCTTCCCAGGAGTGGCCGTTCTACCAAAATTACTCCAAGAGCACAACAGCAATGACTCATCCAGGAGGTCATAAAAGAACCCAGAACAACATCTAAAGAACTGGAGGCCTCACTTGCCCCCGTTAAGATCAGTGTTTATGATTCAACAATAAGAAAGAGACTGGGGGAAAAAAAAAATCGCATCCATGGGAGAGTTCCAAGGTAAAGGCCACTACTGACCAAAAATAACACGGCTTGTCTCACATTTGACAAAAAACATCTTGATTATCCCCAAGACTTTTGGGCATATGTGTGTGTGGGAATATGTGTGTCCCGTTACATCTGGCATAAAACTAACACAGCATTTTATATAAAGAACATCATATCAACAGGCACACATGGTGGTGGTAGGGGGATGGTCTGGGGTTGCTTTGCAGATTCAGGACCCAGACGATTTGGCATAATTGATGGAACCATTAATTCTGTGTTCTACCAGAAAATCCTGAAGGAGAATATCCGCCCACCGCTACTGACCTTTAGGCTGGATTCACACCATTGCGAATTGGATTAGGATTCTCCGCATCCAATTCGCAATAGCAGGAGCTTTTGATCGACTATGGAGCCGGTTCACATATTCACATATCTCCGCAGTGGGTCCGGTATGTTTTGCACAAAAACACTGCGTATCTTTTGGTCCATTTCAGGTCTGAATTCAGCCCAAAATTCGGCCTGAAATTGGACCTGAAACAGTGAATAAGAATGCACTGGACCCCAATATGGGAACCGAGCCTGAAGCTCAAGCACACTTGGGTTATGCAGTAGGGCAATGATCTGAAACATACCAGCAAGTCCACCTCTGAATGACAAAAAAACCCCCAAAAAAACAGAAAGAAGGTTTTGTAGTGGCCTAGGCTCTCCAGCCGGTTCCAGTGCCTCCCAGTGGACATCATCTCCAGTTCCAGAGAATCCACCAGGCACTCTTACCCCACTGTGCTCCTACGGTCACTGTCCTCAACTCCAGTGACCCAGGAACCAGGGCTGTACGAGAGGTCTCCCTCTGCACGTCAGGCTCACATACGAGGTACGTGTCAGTATCAGACAGCCATGCCTGAGACTGCAAGAGGGACCTCTGCTACCGATGAAATCTGCCAATTGCTCTCTGTCCTCATTCAAGAGGTGAAATCCCCCCAGGACAGCTATGAACACCGTGAGAGAAAAGTGCAGCCCCGGACGATTATTACAAACCTTCCTTCCAGCGGGTTGTCGTCAGAGGCTTCCTCCGCACTCCCTGTAATGATGTTATCTCCAGAACCTATGGTCCCAATTCCGGAGAAGTTTTCTGGGAATCGAAGCAAGTTTCGGACTTTTAGCAATGCATGTGAGCTGTACTTTTCCTTACTACCCTTAACCTTTTCGCAGGAAAAGACCAAGGTGGGGTTTGTTGTCTCACTTCTGCTAGGAGAACCACAAGCCTGGGCTCATCACCTGCTGGAAGAACACCATGTTTCTCTGGACTCTTTGTCATCCTTCTTCGACGCAATGTGACTCTTATATGATGACCCCCAAGGAACTTCCCTTGCCGAAGGTGCTCTTAGCACGCTCCAGCAAGGCCGCAGAGTGGTCCAAGACTATATAACAGACTTTAGGCGCTGGAGCGCAGATACCCAGTGAAATCATGCAGCTTTACGGCACCAGTTTCGCTTAGGCTCGTCAGAAGAATTAAAGGATGAATTGGCTCGGGTCGTGTACCAAATTCTCTGGAGTCCTTGACTACCCTAACTATTCAGATAGACTGTCGTCTTCAGGAACGCAGGATGGAGAGGGTGACCCAGCAGACTAAACCATCTTGAATGTTACCCCAAGTGCCTACAACCTCTCGTCCTGTTCCCTTCAGACTGGTCCCAGTTAATCCTGCACCAAACAAACTAACACCGGACTTTCATAAGTCTGGGCAGGTCGGACTAATGAGACCCGCGTTGTCCTCCGAGGAACGTCTACGTCGGCAACAGCTCAACCTTTGTCTGTACTGCGGGGGAACTGGCCATTATGTACATTCATGTCCTGCCAAGTATCATTGATCTTCACCCATCCCATCTCACAATCACCCAGCTCCCTCTACGCACCTGGCTATTCCCATCACCCTTCAGTCTTCCGGAAAGACTGTGTCTGTTACTGCAATAATAGACTCTGGTGCATGCAGTTGTTTTATTGATTTGAACTTTGCCAACCAAAACACATTCCACTCCAGCACAGGGCTCAAGGACTTTCTGTTTTCTTGGTGGATGGATCCCGTATTAAATCTGGTCAGGTGACTCAGGAAACTCCCCCACTGCCTATAGTTATTGCCTCGAACCACAAGGAACTGCTTAAGTTTGATGCCTCAGAAACAGTTGTGGGGGCAGTTATTTCTCGGTGCCAAGGACTCAAGGATCTCATGCACCCCATTTCTTTCTTTTCCCGGAAGCTTTTGCCTGCCGAGAAGAATTATGATGTAGGTGACCATGAACTTCTGGCCATTAAAG
This sequence comes from Aquarana catesbeiana, assembly GCF_042186555.1. Taxonomy (NCBI): domain Eukaryota; kingdom Metazoa; phylum Chordata; class Amphibia; order Anura; family Ranidae; genus Aquarana; species Aquarana catesbeiana. The sequence continues at coordinate 68,974,117 of NC_133329.1, read as the reverse complement.
CCACGCTCGAAGAATAGTGATACCTGCTAGAGGGAGCTGCACATCCCATACTTATCTATACGGATCATAAAAATCTGGAATATTTACGAACTGCCAAACGTTTGAACCCGCGCCAAGCACGGTGGGGGTTATTCTTTTCCAGATTTTCATTTCACATCACCTACCGGCCAGGATTAAAGAACATCAAGCCCGACGCTCTCTCTCGGATGTACAATGACCCCAAGGAAACGTCAGTCCCGGACACCATTTTATCTGAGGTCAACTTTCACAAATTTTCACCTCTTAGAGAGAGAAGATTTAATGATGACCAGGTTTCCAGATACTCCCATTTTGATAGAGATGACGGATACCATGTGAGATCACCATTTAATTATAACCAGAATCAACCAGGACTATCCACAAGGAGGGATTTTCACAGGGAAGGGGAAAGTCATCTAAGAAATCCAAATCCGGGCGCGGCTCCAGAGGGGGGTGGCGCGCCAGGAAAAAGAAAACGTGTTTGAAAGACACTGGTATTTTTAATTTGAGCAATGTAGAACTAACAAAAGCCGAAAAATCAGTTTTAGATAAAGGGTTGAAATACGTACCTCCAAAAAGACTAAATAAATTCTCAACTTTCATAGATGTACACAAATACATCAGAAAGTTGAATATCCAGAGATATATTATGTCCAATCCCATGAGACCTCGGACCAGTGACATTACGTCACATACGGTCCATTCAGGCCTCGCGAATCCATCGCTGTTCAATCCTCCTTGTCCAGTGGCACCTTCCATTAAAGTCTTTCGAGATTTGGTACTTAAAGACCTTGATAAGCTACCTGACAAAAAAATATACAGTGACCCTAACTTAAAAATTGGGCTTAAGTCCCTTTGTGAACAAAAAAACCTCGTCATTCGCCCAGCTGACAAGGGGGGCGGGATCGTCATTCTCGATAAGGCAGACTACCATACAGAGATGATGAGAATTCTTGGTGACACAGATACTTATCTTAAACTAACCAAGAATCCTACATCGGAGTTCAAGAAAATTTTGGTTGATTTGATAGATACTGGTTCCCAGTTGGGCATTCTTGATAAGAAAGAGAAAAGTTTCCTGGTTCCAGTCGCCCCACGTATTCCTATAATTTATTATTTACCGAAAGTTCATAAAAATGTTACACAACCTCCCGGTCGCCCTATCATTAGTGGCATAAATTCCATAACCTCCCGTATCGGGAAATATATTGATTTTTTTCTCCAACCGCTAGTGAAATCCATACCATCCTATCTAAAGGATACCAAGGACACTATTGCCAAACTTAAATGTGTCACATATAGTAATGACCTTATTCTGGCCACAGCCGATGTTAAGGCGTTGTACACCTGCATACCCCATAATTCCGGGTTTGAAGCAGTTAACTCTTTTCTTTCCAGGAATAACTCAATTCCGGGTACCCAGAAGAGGTTTATTATGGACTTATTGTGTTTTGCCACCAAACACAACTACTTCTGGTACGATGGAGATTTTTATCTCCAAAAGAAAGGGGTAGCAATGGGGGCAAAGTTTGCCCCCAGTTTGGCCAATATATTTATGGCCAAATGGGAGGAGGATGTCGTCTATGCCCTAGACCCGCCGCAATTGGTGTTGTGGGCTAGGTACATTGACGACATCCTCCTCCTATGGAAAGGGAATATGGAATCTCTAGACAAATTCATATGCACCCTTAATGATAATCAAATTGGGATAGAGTTAACCCATGAAGCTAGTCGGTCGACCATTCACTTCCTTGACCTTGAGATCTCAGTTGTCGATAACCATCTTACTACCAAGACTTTTTTTAAGGCCACCGATCGGAATGGGTACATTCCGATCGATAGCTGCCACCACGCAGCTTGGCTGAAATCCATTCCCCGAAGTCAAATGTTGCGGATCAGACGCAACTGTTCAAAACTCACGGATTACTTTGACCAAGCTAATGTTTTGAAGTCGAGATTTACAGATAAGGGTTATGATGCATTGGAGATAGACAAAGTAATCCAAAGTGTCTCCCTAGTTGATAGAAATATACTTATCTCAGAACAACCCAAACCCATTGTAGAAAATAAACATAAATGGTCTTTTTTCACCAATTTTTCTATTCAACATAAGCAGGTTAAAGATATCTTCCATAGGCATTGGAAGGTTTTAAAAAATGATACTGTACTTGGACCAGTTCTCCCAGAACAAGCAGGGGTGATATACAGAGGTGCTTTGTCCCTGAGGGGCCAGATTGCACCTAATGTAATAGACCCCCCTTCGGTCCCTTCCTTCTTTCAGGACATGAAGGGCTTCTTCCCCTGTCGAAGATGTAAGGTGTGTATAACTAACACACTCAAAACCCGGAAGATCGAGACTTTTAGGTCAACCGTCACAGGGAAAGAATATGCCGTTAAACATTTTGTCACATGCTCGACGAGGTATATTGTATATCTCATTACATGCCCTTGTGGGAAACAGTACGTCGGGCGGACCATCCGTACTTTTTCCATAAGGGTCAATGAACATATTAAATCCATAAAAAAGGGGCGTACAAATCATAGCGTTCCTAACCATTACTTAACATGCCATAACCGAGATCCTACCGGCACGAAGTTCCAAATAATAGATAAATTTACCCCTCACTGGAGAGGAGAGTCATCTATAAGGGGAGTGTCAAGGCTTGAAACCTTCTGGATACACCAATTAAGATGTTTCACGCCTCATGGATTAAATGTGGAGTGGGACATCAATTCATTCATCAACCAATCTTGATTACAGCCCCCCCTTTTCCCTTCACCAATTTCCCCCCCTTAGTCTTATTTACAATATATATAGTAAGGGAAGTCTAATTGATTAGAAGGTATTTTAAGCTTAGCTCTTGAATAATAGATCAAGCTGGCTTCCTACATATAAAGATTAGTTCTACAACTAGTATCTTGCTCAATATTAGATTTTTTACATACAAATAAGAGTTCTACAATTGGTATTCTGCTCAATATTAGGTTTTGGTTTTAATTTCAATTTTAATTTCATTTTTCAATATTATTTTAATATTAGTCCCAGTTTTTATTTTATTTTTTACTTCATTTTAATGATTAAAAATTGTTGTGAAGGATTTACTCTAGCATGGCTACATGTTTTTTAGAGCACATTAGTATATGTATATGTTTAATGTATAGCAATGGTCATTTATTACATAGTCTTTTCTGTTCTTAGAAATTGTGATATGGCTGCAATGCCTACTTACTTCCCGATAGAACATTCTAGTATAAATAACAAAGGTCTTTTAAAATCCAAATTGGGTTCATATATTTAGTATTACGGCTGATTATAACGATCGCCGTTTGTCTGTTTTCGGTTTTTATATCATTTATTTTCTTCTTTAATGATCCGTTTGGAACGCTGTTTGCGTTCCAACAGCCTCGGTAATGTGGTTATACTTCCGGCAGAGTACAATGATGGACACCTATGGGTACGTCAGGCGCCATCACGTGACGTTCGTTATATGTACGTCACACGGCGGCGGCCCTTATTGGGTGAACAACTGAGGAACGCACTCTTCCTTCCAATGAGTGCGTGCGCCGAGATGACATCCACATCGAGGCTTGGGAAATAGAGGTGAACCCATCGCTTTATCCCCCCATTGGCTAATTGAGATAACACATGACCCTGAATGGAGCGCACGCCACTGATTCAGGAAGTAAGTCTGCATGACGCTGTAACAGCTGTTTTCAGTTGAGTATTACAATATATGTATAAAAGCGTGGAGGTGGCAGGATGGCATACACCCCAGCCGAAGTCTTTGTGGACGAAACCGGTCGGGTTTCTTGCTGTACCCAGCCACCTATACCACGCTTATTGTTTTCATACCCATCTTTGCAATTTGAATCGATTCTACAAAGTTTTTTATGGATTGTTTGACGATCTTGAGTGATCTAATAAACATCATTTTTTAATAATCTTTGGATTTACACTATGTGGAGGCTCCCTGTTTTCTCTTTACACGTGGTCCATGTTTGCTGACAAAGACGCTGACCGTGGAAACCGTCTGGGCAGGTCCCCAGCCCTCCATCTGATGTACAAGCCATTTTCACACTGTCATCCATCCTAAGACAGTACAAGCCTATCTGACTCACCGCCCACGGCCTGTGAGTCCACCGAAGTCGGTAAGAGTAATTTATCCCTTACTTTGATCTGGATGTCTATTGTGATGATATCTGCCTTGGATTCAAGTTGGGCCAATTACTGGTTGCACTATATGGACTAATTCGTCATATTCATGTTGTTCACTTGGGAGTCATATCTCCCCACCAATATTACGGACACTTTTGTTACTATTTATGCAAATTTATTTTCACAAATCTGGATATTTTAATATAGAATTTGCCGTCACTATCTATCATATACATTGTGATTTTCTGTACTTTCTCTGAGAAGAAAGAGTGTCTCACGTGCTTTTAGATGTGGTTAAATTTATTTTTATAATCACTCATCATACACATTTTTTGTGTCTAGGATTGAATGGGGTCACTCGTCTTTTTAGACATAGATTGACTACTTTCCATCCTTCACCCTTACCTACATTATTTATTCAAATTTATTTAAAATTTCCCTTTCACTTTAGCGCTACACTTATATTACTTAGTTATTGTGCACAAATTAGTCGTTTTGTAGTGTTGGCTGCTACCTTGATGGTTTGGATTGGCGCGGTCTTTACATATTTATTTGCTTTTCCACACAGACCTGATGTCCGGTCTAAAACAAGCCTCAGAGGGGGTGTCCGGTCCACCAGGATCAACCTTGATACCCAAGGATGGGATGCTTTGGAAGGACAGCAAAATTTTTGTGCCAGAAAGGTGCCGGACAGAAGTACTGAGCCTGTGTCATGACCACCCACTGGCTGGACATTTTGGGGTTCACAAGACTCTTGAACTAATCCAGCGCATGTTTTGGTGGCCGAAGCTTGAGAAAGATTGTAAGGACTATGTCAAGTCATGTGTCATCTGTACCCAAAACAAGTCTGCCAGGACCAAGTCCTGGGGTCTCCTCAGACCACTACCAATTCCGGACAGACCCTGGAGCATGATTGCCATGGACTTAGTAGTGGAACTACCCCCTTCTGAAGGACATACAGCTATCTTTGTAGTGGTTGACCGTTTGTCCAAAATGGCCCACTTCATACCCCTAAAGAATACGCCATCTGCTTTGGAAACCGCTCGGGTGTTCATCAGGGAGATCGTAAGGCTGCATGGGGTACCAACCAACATTGTATCTGACAGGGGATTCCAGTTCACCTCCCGCTTCTGGAGATCACTATGCTAAATCCTGAAAATTGAACTTTCCATGTCATCTGCTTTCCACCCCCAGACTAACGGTCAAACTGAGAGGATGAACCAAACCCTGAAATAGTACATCCGTTGTTTTACCTCATTTGTCCAAGACGATTGGGTAGCACTTTTGCATCTAGCGGAATTTGCTTTCAACGATGCCAGCCATTCAGCCACAGGTCAGTCACCATTCTTTGCAAATTATGGGTTCCATTCTGTCTTCCTGCATAACATTATCACGAAATCTCCAGTTCCAGCAGTACAAAGCACTGTCGAGTTCCTGGGTCGCAACAACAAGTTGTTGCAAGAAGCTGTGGCCAAAGCGCAGGCCACCAACAAGAGGCTTTATGACAGGAAGAGAAGAGGTGAATTACGTCTCCAACCAGGTGATCAGGTGTGGTTATCTACCACCAACCTCAAGATGGCTTGCCCTTCAAAGAAGCTGGCACCCAGATTCATTGGCCCTTTCCCAGTTAAAAGGAAATTGAATCTCTCTATGAACTTACCTTGCCTGAGTCGCTCAAAGTGCACCCAGTGTTTCACGTGTCTCTGCTTAAACCCACAGTACCTGACCCTTTCCCGGACAGCCACCCGAACCCGTTGTTATTAATAAGGACGAGGAATATGAGGTGGAGGCTGTCGTAGACTGCAGGAGGAGAGGTAACCAACTTCAATATTTAATCAAGTGGAAGGGGTATGGACCAGAGGAGAACTCATGGGAACCTAAGCAAAATGTGCATGCCCAAGAACTTATCCAGGCCTTCTTCCACAGACATCCTCAGAAAAGAGCTCTTTTGGGCACCCGGAGGTTGCCCTTTAAGGGGGCGCAATGTCATGGACATACTACTTCCAAACCTGCAACAGGGCTCAGGCGCATCCCCGCCAACAGGTCCCCAGTAGCGAACAGGCATGCGCCAATGCGCATGTGTGTGCGCCGATCGCGGAGATTGTGCACGCGCGCACAGTGACGCAGCTTTGGCGCCCAGTGGCCTTTAAGAGGGGCTCCCACCATTCAGCTCTTGCTGTCTGATCTGCAGCTTCACCTGTGACCTGCTCCTGTAACCTGCATCCGATCACCTTCCGACCTAGCTCCCTGACCACGCTACTGTCTCCAATCCTGAACCTTGGCTTTCCTTGACCCTGATCCTGTTTACCTGCCTGCCTGATCTCCTGCTACCAGAACAAGCCTGAACTTGACCATTCCTTGCCTGCCGATTCTGTTGAACTGATCCGTTGTGTATTACCCGGCTTGTCTGACCTTGCTTCTGCCTGCTGTGCGCACCCACGTGCGCTTGTTGCTTCTTGGTGCACCTGCAGCCTGCTGACCTGCATCCATCTCACCTGCAGCCCGCTGACCTGCATCCAGCTTACCTGCACCCAGCACTCCAGCCGGTTCCAGTGCCTCCCAGTGGACATCATCTCTAGTTCCAGAGAATCCACCAGGCACTCTTACCCCACTGTGCTCCTACGGTCACTGTCCTCAACTCCAGTGATCCAGGAACCAGGGCTGTACAAGAGGTCACCCTCTGCACGTCAGGCTCACATACGAGGTACGTGTTAGTTAGTGTCTATTTCTTGTGTAGATGATTGATCTGCTGGACTTTAATCACCTGTGTGTTGTTTTTCCATCTTTGTCAAAAATTCTCCACAATCTTCTTTTTCATATGAGGAATGGGAGGGATTTTGTGTCAGGTCCTTTACATCCATGTTATTAAAAATGGTGTATTATTCTTCTTCACCCCCTCCAATTGATGGGAGGAAATGTCTATTGGTAAGAGGGTGTCAATGAGCTATTCTTGGTCAGATTTTATAATTCCCACTTTTTTTTTATGTTCCTTCTTCTTTTTCATAGACAATTCTCATAGATCTTCTTCTGCATATGAGGAATTGTGGTAATTTTGTGTCAGGTCCTTTACATCCGTGTTATCAAGAAAAGTGGGTTCCTCTGTATCTCCTCCCTCCAATTTAGGGGAGGGAATGCCTAATGGTAAGATGAAGTCAATGATTTCTTCTTGGTTGGGTGTTTGACTTCCTAGACAAGGATCTTCTTTATAGTCTTTTTCCATCTTCGTAGATGAGTCTGCTACATTCTCTTTTGAATATTTGGAATCGGGAGGGTTTCGTTTAAGGTTTTTTTTCCTCCGTGTTATCAAGATTGGTGGATTGTGCCTGATCATCTGGCTCCGGTTTGGAGGAAGAACTATTGGGTGCTAAGTCCGTGTCAATGTTGTCTTTTTTCACAAGATCACAAACTGCGGTTGCTTTTGATAACTTTCTTTTAAGGTTTCTTTTTCATGTTTGCATGTTTGTTGTTGGTCAAATGATTGAGGCTCGTTGTTTTCTGCTGTATGAAATTTTGTACAATTCTTTCCTTCCTGAAGTGAAGCCTGGTTCTTTCCTGCAAAGATTTAAAAAATAATTCAAGTGTATATGAACACATAGGATAACATTTAAAATGCCTTTAAGTTTTTTATTGCATCCACAAGAGTAAAGTAAAATAAAAAAAATGTTATAAATACTTTTTTGATGATATTTGTAAAGTGATCACCTGACTGCTCAGTGCAGTATTTCAGGGCTCTGGGGGAGTAAGGGGGGGGGAGACTCCTTGTGTTGAATGGCAGCTTCCACCAAAGTCACATATCAAAGGAGCAGTTTTGAGTGCTCTGGTGTCTACATACTGGATGCATTCGTGTATGGAAGCAGCTATCAATCACTATGGACTAGGAGCATATGACTGAACTATGGGAGTGTCACTGGTCTATGGGCTTGTCATAGAAGACAGCAAGGCTCACTGTGCTTATGCATGGCATCCTGTCTGCTAAAAGCTTATGTGTACATGGACACATAGGCTTTTATGGAGTTGAGTTAAGGAGCTTTGGCAAAAAAATGGCAAAAGCTCCTAAACTCAAGTGCCAGTGTAGGCTAGTGTACATGAAGCCGAAAATTGATTGACCGATTTGAGTTCTATATGAAGAATAGCTTGTTGATAAGGAGTGGGCCAGGAAGCCAGCAGCCACACCCTTAACAACCGATGACTCATCAGCTGTCAGCGGGTTTCCCCACTTACAGCTACATGTAAAAAATAGAATGTCGTCAATGAAAAATTTGTGAAAATAAAATGGCGTGAGGCGCCCCCCCCCCCCGATGCATAGCAAAAAACAAAAACTTCTGACCCCAAATTGTGAAGATTTGCTCTATTATAGGCTATGTGTACAGGCAGGGCAGCAAACGACACCAAGAAACAACATTATCAATGAGCAATTTATGTAGGTAAAATACACGCAGACAGGAAGGTTTATAATGCCTTAAAATTGCTTTAAGGTGTGCTCTTCTTTGTGTTCTGGGTATTCCCTTTTCAGCTTGTTGTGAATTTTTTGAGGATTTTTAGAAAAAACAGAATTAGACATGTGTAATTCATTCCGAATTTGTTTTAAAAAAAATTTACAAATTCTTTAATTTGCAAATATAGAATTAATGGAAAACCTGTTTAATGAATTTTTCCGATATTCAAAAGTCCAAAAATTCAGAAATTCTAAAATTCTAAAAATTTGAAAAGTTGAAGATTCAGAAATTCGAAAATAAGAACGAAAATCCAAAAATTCGAAAGAAGGAAAATCCAAAAATGTGAAAACCCGAAAATTCGAAAATCTGAAATAATAACTAACTAATAATAACTATTACTAACTAGTAAATTATAGGTATTGGAATTTCCTTTAAAATTTGGCTGTTAGTGAATGTAATGAATACGAATTTATCCGAAGTTACCAATTATCCGAAATAACGAATGCCACATCTAAATAAATGGAATGTAACAAATTAATAAAAATGAATAACAATAATAATTTTTTATTATTATTTATTAATTTGTTACGTTCCATTTGTTATTTCGGATAATTCGTAACTTCGGATAAATTCGTATTTATTACGTTCACTAACAGCCAAATTTGAAAGGAAATTCCAATACCTATAATTCAATAGTTATTATTAGTTAGTTGTTATTTTGGATTTTCAAATTTTTGGATTTTCATATTTTCATTCTTATTTTGGGATTTTCGTTCTTTCGACCTTTGGGGTTTTCTTTCTTATTTTTGGATTTTCGAAATTCTGAATTTCAGATCGAATTTCTGAATTTTCGGATTTCGAATTTCCAAACTTTCGAAACTCAGATTTTTCGAAATTCCAAATTTTCAAGTTTCCGAATTCTCCAATTTTCGTATTTAGAATTTCCAAATTTTCGATTTTTCGAATTTCCGAATCTCCAACTTTTCGGATTTAAAATTTCCCGACTTTGAATTTTCCGACTTTTCGAATCTAGTTAGTTTGAATAAATTCATGAATTCGAAAATTTTCGGATTTCCAAATTTTTGAATTTCCGACTTTTTGAATTTCTGAATTTTCAAATTTGAGGTATGTCTATACAGAATCTGAATAGCAAAATATTTTTTTTCTTTTTACATTTTTTCTCTTTTCTTTTTCGGTGCATGGGAAGGTGCAGTGTTGTGCAGACGCAGTATACACACAGAGCCGGTTGCAATAAAACTTGGAGCTTGTAATGAAGAGAATGCTAAACTAAAAACAAAAAAGTGCTGCTTAGGGAAACATTCACAGTTCAGTTTAAATGAAGAGATGCAGCGAGAAGAGATGCACCGACAGGGTCTGTTCAGAGGGTGAAGTGCAGCCTGGCCAGTTCGATCCCAAAAAGGGGAGGCTTCCTTGAGGATAGAGAATCCCTAGCCTGTCCCTACTCATCAGGAACCTTTCCCTGCCACTAATCACTTTCCCGGTCAGGTCTCTCTCCCAAATCTACACACTTGGTAAAAGTGCACCAAAACCTGGAGGCAGGGAATTATGACTCTGCTGACCCAAGATGGCTACCAGGGGTCACATGGATGCAGCGTAGCCAACCAGGAACACTGCTCCATGACTCAGGAAACCACAAAGAAACCAGGTTTCCCTTGACTTCCTCTACACTCTACAGGCTGCTGTACCACTTGTTTGAGCGCCTCCTGCAGTGGAGAAAACAGACTGCACCTACCTACAAGTGTATTTTGTACATGGTAGTTGTTACACTTTTAATTACACAGGCATGTTTGTACACGTTCCCTATTCAAAAAACCTCAAATAACAAAAAAAATACACAAAAAATACACAAAAACAATAGGTTTTAGCATAATCACACAGAGATTGGATGAGTTTCCTGTTTTTATTTACTTTGGCAACATATATAACTATAACAATTTGTTAGTGCTTTTTCCTTTTTATTTTTGTGTGTGTGTTTTTTATTTCATTATTTTATTTATATGTATATGTTTATTTATGTTTGTATATTATTTATTTATTATTACCAAAACCAAAATGTAACTTTAACCTAGCTTTGTTTATACATTTCTAATATATGTTTGTTTAAAAAAAATTCTAGGAAAGACAATTGTTCTGATTGTGATTTTTAGAAATGCTTACATTTATTTGTTATAATCATTAACATATCAATATATTTTAATAATAATTGTAATATTTTTTAAATTCTGACTCTCTGGTGATCCTGCCATTAATGTCCTTATTCAAGCACTTCCTGTTACAGGGTGACAACGCTCCATCCATATCTCCCAACTGTGTGTTGTCAAACTGCCACATTTTTATGGAGACTACAAATAGTTGTTTTACCACACTTTATGCAGGCATGATCCACTGTTCACGCCTTCAAGGAACCCACCCTGGTCATTGCTGGAGTGATTGCAAATCGGTCACAGGGTATGAAAAAGGTGAAAAAAATTCATTGTATTTAAAAAAAAAAAGCCAGGTCATACAGAAAGAAATCTGTAACTAATCTCAGTTGAGCATACAAAGTCCACAAATATGTGTGCTTCAAAATACGCACAACACTGTGCAGTGCAACATTCTACTCCAGGGCTTGCAAAAGGATTCCGAGACAGGGAGTAGAAAACACATACTCCTTACCAGATAAATAAATGGCACCCTATCTATTGAGTAGCCATACGTTCTTGTGGGATCAAAAGGCAGAAAGTTCCACTCTGCAGACAGATGTCAGTTAAAGAGTAGGGAGACAGAGAAGAAAATCAAGCCACATAGTGTAGTAGATAAATTAAATTAAAAAATGTACTAAAGCGCTGAAATGGATTTAAATGAGACTAAACCATTGCTGAAAATTACAAAACTGTGAAAATATTCAAGAAAACCAAATAATAAAAGCTGCAAAACTTAAAAGTGTTTAGACACCTATAGTGAGCAACAAGTGAAATAATGTGTTGCGCTAATATTAACCTTCCAATCAATATTAAATCCAGTGCAAAATTGGTTAATAAATCAATACCTCTAAGTGTCAATAAAATAAATAAATATGGTGTGGTCAGAAAACATATAGCCACTAAATCATGATCATATGCTCCACAAAATGAATAAACCGCAGGTTACCACCTGTAAAAAATAAATGACTGCTATATATATCGTCCAATATCTAGTCCATTCAGAAAACTCCTCTTATAATATTATTATAGCTTGAAGATATATGTCGATAGCCGTTCTTATTTGCAGAAGATTATACGCTGGACTGATATATGCTATTGAACAAAATCCCATATATGCCAAAAATAAGTCTGTTCACAAAGTTCCCTTATATTGCTGTATAAAGTAAAGGGCATACGGATGAATGTTTTCAATTACCAAGGATACATGAAATAAAAAAGAAGAGACATCATTGTGCAATGAACAAAGTATGAATTGCTTTAAACTAGAAAGACTTCACTGGATACACTCACATGAGCCTGGATAATTATAGCCTGGATAGAAAACAATCAGCCGCTTGGGGCGCGGTGAGTCCTCACACCGCTAGTATGGAGCTGTTGAACAGCCTCGATGCTGTACGTCACTGACTCCTCCTACGCATTGCGTCAACCGCATTGCGTCAAATAAACAATAAAGCGACCCTTTGTTTGAAAAGTTTGGAGACCCCTGATCTAGAGGATGGATTATCTCTCAATAAGGATGTGGTGGTGGTTTTGGCTTCCTTGGCTGCTGGACTTTGATCATCTGGTCTGCATTGTTCATGTTCATAGAGCTGTGTCTTGTTGCCTTATGGCTCTCCTCTGGGGTGTGCCGATTTATTATTGGTTCAAGGGTTCCCTCTCTTCTTGCTCAGGCTGTTGGTCATTTTCTCCCCTTGCAATCGCATCTCCATCATTTCTTTGAACAGGGATCATGGGAATGTTGGCATCTACAGCACATTTTTAAAATAATGAATTAAACATCAGTAATGTAAATGAAAATGCCATTAAATATGTATACCGTATACAGCACAATATAAGAATGATAAAACGGAATTTCATCTGTAGAAGCATTCAAAATGCAGAAAAGGGCTTACAGCAGGTTCAGATAGTTTGAACATAGAAAAATGAGGAAGGAAAGAAAAAGCTACAAGGGGTGGTAGCAGACTGATATACACTATTTCACCAAAAGTATTGGGACACCTGCCTTTACACGCACAGGGATATACACTCACATGAACTTTGATGGCATCCCAGTCTTAGTCCGTAAGGTTCAATATTGAGTTGGCCCACCCTTTGCAGCTATAACAGCTTCAACTCTTCTGGGAAGGCTGTCCATAAGGTTTAGAAGTGTGTCTATGGGAATGTTTGACCATTCTTCCAGAAGCACATTTGAGAGGTCAGGCACTGATGTTGGATGAGAAGGCCTGGCTTGCAGTCTCCGCTCTAATTCAGCCCAAAGGTGTTCTATCGGGTTGAATTATGGGAAGGGTTCATTTTGGTGTTACGGATGCGGTTAGTATTAGGGTTGGAGTTAAAGGAAGGGTTAGGATTAGAGTTATTGAGATAGATAATGTTAGGGTTATACATGGGGTTAGGGTTGGAGTTATGGGAAGGGTTCATGTTAGTGATATGGATGGGGTTAGTGTTATGGTTGGAGTTATGGGAAGGGTTCATGTTAGCGTTATGGATAGGTTTAGTGTTAGGGTTGGAGTTATGGGAAGGGTTTATCTTTGTGTTACGGATGGGGTTAGTATTAAGGTTGGAGTTAAAGGAAGGGTTAGTGTTAGGGCTATAATTTTGGTTAGGGTTAATGCTAGAGTTACAGAGAGGTTTGTTGTTAGAATCAAAGCCATGGGGAAGATTGATATTAGGGTTAGAGGGAGACCTCTCCTTGTAGCGTCCACTGTCTAAAACATCTTATGGTGACGGAGCAGTATTAAACCCAAAACCAAAAATGTAATATATTGCAGCTTACCAATCCTTAGATGTGGCGGCTGCATTATTTTACCTTATTAGACTTTTTCCCTTCTATTTTCACCCAGTGATTTAGCCAGTAACACTCCTCCCGTATTAGGGTGCATCTACTCTAGATGAAGGAGCACAGGGGGCAGATTTGGACAGTAGCATTGGTAATATGGGGGAGGGGAGTGTTAGATGGACTAGCATGTCCTGTTTAACGTTATCATCAAAAGTGAAAGTATTTTCGGTTGTCCCCAGAAAAGTAATAGAGGGGAAAGCTTCAAATGGGGGCACTAGTTCTGGTGACGTGGGGGGGCTCCAATAGATTCCTTTAATTTGCAGGGGTTTCTTCTCACTTCCTGTTTGGCGATGGGACAGGAAGTGAAGGGAAATCTCCCCAATGGACAACGATGGCAAGTAAAAACTGATGGGGGATATAATCCTCCTTTATCCTATCCAAAATGAAAAAAAAGTTTTGCCCATAGTTCTACTTTAATCTATGCAAGCTACTGATAGATTGACTATGTTACGATAGATTGACTATGTTACCAAAAGTATTGGGACACCTGCCTTGAACTTTAATGGCATCCCAGTCTTAGTCCATAGGGTTCAATATTGAGTCGGCCCACCCTTTGCAGCTATAACAGCTTCAACTCTTCTGGGAAGGCCGTCCACAAGGTTTACACATAGAAAATAAGTCAGCGCTTGCACCAGACTCGATGTGAGCTCATAGGAGAAATTAATGGTTGAAGGGGATTAAAAGCCGACTCATAAAAAATACATAAATTCCATTTAAAAGCATCTTGAAGGCAGCCCAGTGGAAGATAATAAGGGTCTTCTGGAACAGCTGAGAATAAAACACAGGCGTCAGTCTAAGTGCAGTATGAAAGTAGATTTATTTTCACAAATAGATATGGGTACTCACAAGAGTAAAGTAGTAACAGGCATTTAGGCACAATATGCCAAACATCCGTGAAGGAGATGCATTCGTGGGGCTACTTGCTGGTGACTCAGAGCTGGCTGCACCGGTGATCGCCGACACTTCCTGGGTCTGGAACACTCACAGGGAGCCGAGGTATGTCGTCCCTTCCAGGTAGAGGAGAACCAATAGGCGACGCGTTTGTGGAGCATGCGTTCTTCAGGCCTAACGGGGGCCATGTTGGATGAGGGCTTATAAGCACAGGAATTGTTGCTACTGGGTCCTAAGATCCCACGGCTATATACATCTATACATACATTTTTAATTGCTTGATGTGGATATATAGAGAGAGAGCGCTAAGCAGATCAAGATGTAAAACTACCTGACTAATTGGGCATACAAAGTAAGGAACTTAAAAGAAACATTAAGAACATTAAAATTAATCTTATGAAACCGGCATTATAATACAGCACATAACAGTGAAATCCAAATATATATACACACGAATACACACACATGCACATGAGTGAACTCATTGACCATGAGCCCAATTGATTGGATAAAGATTTGTCTGGTTGGATATATTGTGAGGACCGGGGAAATCATGATAGTGATTTGGACAAAAATGAAAAATGACAACAATTAAAATGAAAAAATGAAAATAAAAATAAATATAGATAAAAATAATAAAAATAATATATATATGAAAATGAAAATAAAAAAAAATATATAATAATAAAAATAAATATAAATAATATTAAAATTAAAAATAAAAATGAAAAATATATAATAAAAACAATATATAATAAAAATGAAAAAAAATGTATACGGTAATAATATATAAATTAATATATCATTTTTATTATATATTTTTTATTTTATTTTTATTTTTTAATTTTAATATTATTTAGATTCATTTTAATTTTTATTATATATTTTTTATTTTTTATTTCATTTTTTTATTTTTCATTTTTGTCCAAATCACCAGCTCTCATGATCTCCCCGACCCTCACAATATACTGTATCCAACCAGACAAATCTTTATCCAATCAATTCGGCTAATGGTCAATAAGTTGACTTTATGTGCATGTGTGTGCTTTTGTGTGTATATATGTTTGCGTTTCACTGTTATGTGCTGTATTATAATGCCAGTTTTATAAGAGTAATTTTAATGTCTTAAATGTTTCTATTAAGTTCCTTACTTTGCTTGCCCAATTAGTCAGGTAGTTTTACATCTTGATCCACTTAGCGCTCTCTCTCTCTCTCTCTCTCTCTCTCTCTCTCTCTCTCTCTCTCTCTCTCTCAAGCAATTATAAATGTGTGTATAGATGTATATAGCCGTGGGATCTTAGGACCCAGTAGCAACAATTCCTGTGCTTATAAGCCCTCATCCAACATGGCCCCCGTTAGGCCTGAAGAAGGATGCATGCTCCACAAACGCGTCGCCTATTGGTTCTCCTCTACCTGGAAGTGACGACATCCCTCAGCTCCCTGTGAGTGTTCCAGACCCAGGAAGTGTCGGCGATCACCGGCGCAGCCAGCTCTGAGTCACCAGCAAGTAGCCTCACGAGTGCATCTCCTTCACGGATGTTTGGCATATTGTGCCTAAATGCCTGTTACTGAGTACCCATATCTATTTGTGAAAATAAATCTACTGTCATACTGTACTTAGAGTGGCTCCTGTGTTTTATTTTCAGCTGTGGGAGTGATAAGGGGAAATTACTGCGCTAAACAAATACAGAAAAAAGCTGATGACACTAAAACAAACAAAGTCCTAACCAAATGTGAAAAACAAAGTGTAGCGCTATACATAAAACAATATAACAGCGATAGACTGAAAATATTAGTGTATAAAACATGTAAACATATGATGCAAACATACAAAGATGTAAGTCCAATGTTCACATGTACAAAAAGGCACATCGGTGAGGATAAAGTTCAAATAAATACATCAAGTGAAAAAACTTCCTAGGATCAAGGATGGTGCTAATGCAACAAAGTAAATGTGGCTGTGAGACAGGAGGATGCTCTGGTAAGAAGTTGTAGATGGGTACTCTTACCAGACAAGGTGGACCCACTTGCCAGCGGCAGTGGGTCAATCGGGCACGTATTAGCCGAACGCCTCGGGATCTAGAGTTGTTTCTGCCACACTTTAGCTGTGGCAGAAACCTGGAAGGTGGTCACTCCAAACAAGGTAAGTCCACTTGTCAACAGTGTGGATTTGGCCAAAGACCCAGGACTGGATACTTCTCCGGACAGAATGAGACTACCACCCAATGGGAAAGCCGTCTGGAGGCCAATGGTAGGTGAAGGAATAAACTAAACAAAAACTAGATGAAAATTTTAAAAGCAATATGGGAAGTAGAGCAAGCCCGACGCGTTTTGTCCCAACGAACTTCAACTGGGGCATTGCCCCAGTTGAAGTCCGTTGGGACGAAACGTACTTAAGTCTGTTGGGACAAAATGCGTCGTTTGCTCTACTTGCTTCCCACATTGCTTTTAAAAATTTTATCTTGTGATCACAAAGAAAACTAAATTTTTTGTACACATCATTGATGTTTTGTACTTTTAAAAATAAATCTCTCTGTTTTTGACCTGCACCATATGGAGCCTTTACATTTTTTTCTCATTCCGGTTTGACCGAGTTTATTCCTTCACCTCCCATCAGCTTCCAGATGGCTTTCCCATTGGGTGGTAGTCTCATTCTGTCTGGAGAAGAATCCGAGTCCTGGGTCTTTGGCCAAATCCACACTGCTGACAAGTGGTCTTACCTCATTTGGAGTGACCACCTTTCAGGTTTCTGCCAGAACTAAAGTCGGCACAACTCTAGATCCCAAGGCGTTCGGCCAATACGAGCCCGATTGACCCACTGCCGCTGGCAAATGGGTCCATCTTGTCTGGTAATAGTACCCATCAACATCTTCTTAACAGAGGATGTTCTTGTCTCACAGCCACATTTACTTTGTTGCATTACCACCATCCTTGATAGAGGATTCACCAGTCATTTATTTGATGGACACACTTCCTAGGAAGTTTATTCATTTGATGTATTTATTTGAACTTTATCCTCACCGATTTGCCTTTTTGTACATGTGAACATTGGACTTACATCTTGGATGTTTGTATCATATGTTTACATGTTTTATACAATAATATTTTCAGTCTATCGCTGTTATATTGTTTTATGTATAGCGCTACACTTTGTTTTTCACATTTTATTCTCAGTTGTCCACAAGGTTTAGGAGTGTGTCTATGGGAATGTTTGACCATTCTTCCAGAAGCGCATTTGTGAGGTCAGGCACTGACGTTGGACGAGAAGGTCTGGCTCGCAGTCTCTGCTCTAATTCATACCAAAGGTGTTCTATTGGGTTGAGGTCAGGACTCTTTGCAGGCCAGTCAATTTCCTCCACCCCAAACTTGCTCATCCATGTCTTTATGGACCTTGCTTTGTGCACTGGTGCACAGTTATGTTGAAACAGGAACGGGCATTCCCAAACTGTTCCCACAGATTTGGGAGCAATTGTCCAAAATGTCTTGGTATGCTGACGCCTTAAAAGTTCCCTTCACTGGAAGGGGCACAGCCCAACCCCTGAAAAACAACCACCACCACATAATCCCCCCTGCACCAAATTATTTGGACTGGTGCTCAAACAATGCAAGGTCCATAAAGACATGGATGAGCAAGTTTGGGGTGGAGGAACTTGACTGGCCTGCACAGAGTCCTGACCTCAACCCGATAGAACACCTTTGGGATGAATTAGAGTGGAGATTGCGAGCCAGGCTGCCATTAAAGTTCATGTGCGTGTAAAGGCAGGCGTCCTAATACTTTTGGTAATATAGTGTAGGTGCAGTTTTGTCATAGTCATGTGATATTTGGTTACAAAGACCAAACAGTTGAGTCATTAAGAAAGATGTTGTTTCCTACCTGCTCTCCCTGGTGTTTGTTTTTTCCAAAGAAACCAAATGGCTAATAGCAAGACGGAGACCCCAAGAAACAAGCCAAGAATAATAGTTGCATTTTTATATTGTTCACGGTCATTGGTACAGGACATCTTTTCATCTGCAGAAAGAAAAATGTTTACCTATAAATTAAACTTCAAGGTGTTTCCTAATTAACCACAAACATAAAATGTCGCAGATAAGCAGGTAAAACTGAGAGTAGGGATAGAGAAGTGAAGAGCAGTTGGACACAGTGAATACTGTAATGTTCAATTCTTTCATTTGTCTCAAAGAGGTTAAAGTCATAAAAAAGGTTTCATACCTGCCTTTGTTAACTCCTCCCTGCCCAACCCCAGTATCCCTTTTAGTCAATCTTTATGCTTGCAGTAGGGGACTGGCTACCCAATCACGTGACCACTGTGATTGGCTGTCACAGTGGTCACAAAATTGGGAGCCCATCCCACTGGTTCCTGAACACTCCTAGAGACCAAGAACTGTCCATGACCACTCAGTCTCTGTGCTGGGAGTGTGTAGTGAGCACAGAAACCTTGGCTGTCCATGAACGCATATGTTTGCCATGTGGGCGTTAAGGGACACCTTTTTTTCTGCTGCACATATGCATTATGTGGGTGAGAAGAAGATACTTCTTACACCAGAGGAGCTCTTAAAATAGTTTTCAGCTCTAGGATAACCTCTGTTAAAAACAAGTGGGAAGAATACTCCTTACATTGGTGGATGGTAAGAAGAACATCCCACTTACAGACAACTAAAAAGGGCCACTGGTGTCATGGCATTGGGTCTATCAATTGGCATTGTCCCAAGAACTATGAAGGCACCATCAAATTGGATGTCAGTGATCCACATCTCAAGGTCCCCTAGAAACCTGTAGAGAAGTGTGCACCTAAAGCTACCTGAATAAAATTGGTGGTGTTCTTCTGATCCTATATGAATGCCACAGGCAGGCAGCTACACTATTTATAGTTAGTGTACTGCGTCCTCTGCACAGTGTGCACCTAAAGCTACCTGAAGACAATTGCTGTTGTTCTGATCCTATTAATACCACAGGCAGGCAGCTGCAGTATTTACAGTTGGTGTACTGTGTCTTCTGCACAGTGTGCACCTAAAGCTACCTGAAAACAATTGCTGTTGTTCTGATCCTATTAATGCCACAGGCAGGCAGCTGCAGTATTTACAATTAGTGTACTGTGTCTTCTGCACAGTGTGCACCTAAAGCTACCTGAAGACAATTGCTGTTGTTCTGCTCCTATTAATACCACAGACAGGCAGCTACAGTATTTAAAGTGGAGGTTCACACAAAAATTGAACCTCCGCTTTTTGGAACCCTCCCCACCTCCAGTGTCATATTTGGCACCTTTCAGGGGGGAGGGGGGTGCAGATACCTGTCTAAGACAGGTATTTGCACACACTTCCGGCATAGACTCCCACGGGAGTCTATGCCTCTTCCCGTCCCCACCGCGCTGTCTGCTGGGACACACATGGGTCCCAGAGACAGTGGGGACCAGTTAGGAAGCGCAGTGCGACTTGCGCATGCGCAGTAGGGAACCGGGAAGTGAAGCCGCAGCGCTTCACCTCCTGATTCCCTTACAAGGAATGGCGGCGGCAGCACCCGAGGACCGAGGGACGATTCGGTCTCGGGTGCCGACATCGCTGGACCCTGGGACAGGTGAGTGTCCTTATTTTAAGTCAGCAGCTGCAGTATTTGTAGCTGCTGACTTTAAAACATTTTTTTTTCGCCGGACTCCCTCTTTAAAGTTAGTGTACTGTGTCCTCTGCACAGTGTGCATCTAAAGCTACCTGAAGACAATTGCTGGTGTTTTCATACTAATAATACTACAGGCAGGCAGTTGATTCTGCTAGCTGCAGTATCAGTATATATATACATCCCAGCTTTGTGCAGCTACATCTCACTGCAGGCCATTAGTATGTCTGGAAGGCCAACAAGGAGAGACAGACAGTCACAAGCCAATAAAAGAGGGCAAGCAGGCTCTGTGTCTAGAGGCAACAGTGCTGGTCATGGAGACAGTGCATCCTCATCAGCACGTGGCCGCGGGACACGCTTGTCCTTTTTTTTGGCAGCTGGCCGTGTTGAGCCGCAACATGCAGAAGACTTGGTAGAGTGGATGACCCAGCCGTCCTCATCCTCCTCATCCTCTCTCACCCAGGCTCAGGGTACTTTGTCTGGCAAAGCAGCTGCCAACGCGGCCTCTTCCCTCTGCTCAATGGCATCAGTCACTTCTTCCCTAGCCCCACCATGTCCTCTTGAGGAATCCCACGAACTGTTTGACCACAGTGTTGGGTACATGCTCCAGGAGGATGCCCAGCGTTTTGAAGGCTCCGATGATGGTACCCAGCTAGAGGAAGGCAGTAATGTGAGCCCAGAGAGAGGGGGTGCCCAAGAAGGACAGCAATCTGGCAGTCATGTTCCCCCAGCTGCAGCATACTGCCAACTTTGCTCCAGTGATGAGGAGGGAGGGGATGATGAGGTCACTGACTCCACATGGGTGCCTGATAGGAGAGAGGAGGAGGAGGAGGCACATCACCAACCTGCCAGCTTAAGGGCAGCACACCCACTGCATCACACCGCAGAGCTCCGCATGTGCAGGGCGCTGCTGTCTCTGCGCGTTATTCCAAAAGTTCTTTGGTGTGGGCCTTTTTTGAGACAAGTGCATCAGATCCCACTGCTGCTATTTGCAACATATGTCTCAAGCGTATCTCGCGTAGCCAAAACATCACCTGCTTGGGCACCACATGCTTGACCAGACATATGTCGACCTGCCATGCAGTTCGTTGGCAAGCGCACCTAAAAGACCCACACCAAAGAACAAAGAGGACCTCTCCTTGCTCCTCATCAGCTGGGATCTCCAACCCCACTATACCTTCAGTCCTCTGAGACCTGCACTGAGAGAAATGAAGGTGTAGAATTAGGTGTGTCACAGCCAAGTACTTGGGGGCAAGCTGCTATCGGTACACCGACATCAGATTGTACCAGGCAAATTTCCCTGCCCCAGCTGCTGCACTGCCGAAAGAAGTTCGCTCCCAGCCATCCACATGCCCAGCGGTTGAATGCTAGCTTGGCTAAATTGCTAGCACTTCAACTGCTGCCTTTTCAGTTGGTAGACTCTGCCCCCTTCCGTGAGTTTGTGGAATGTGCGGTTCCTCAGTGGCAGGTTCCCAAATGCCACTTTTTCTCACAGAAGGCGATTCCGGCTCTCTACAGGCATGTGGAAGGCAATGTCTTGGCCTCGCTGGACAGGGCGGTCAGCGGTAAGGTGCATATTACCACTGACTCATGGTCCAGCAGGCATGGACAGGGACGTTACCTATCTTTCACCGCACACTGGGTGACTCTTCTGGCAGCTGGGAAGGATGCAGGACAGGGTGCAGTAGTGTTGGAGGTTGTTCCGCCACCACGCCTCCAAAATAGTGGTGATTCTGCCACACCTCTCTCCTCCACCCCCTCCTCTTCTTCTTCCTCCATGGCCTCTTCCTGTGCTGTTTTGTCTTCGGAACCAGCGGTGCTCCGTAGGCGTTCAAGGGGCTACGCAAGCATGCAGGCAAAAAGATGCCATGCGGTGCTTGAGCTGGTGTGCTTGGGGGACAGGAGCCACACTGGGGCAGAGGTTCTGTCAGCTCTGCAGGGGCAGGTTCAGAGGTGGTTGACGCGACGCCAGCTTGAGGCAGGTATTGTGGTTTGTGACAATGGCACCAACCTCCTCTCCGCCCTCCGACAGGGACAACTGACCCATGTGCCCTGTTTGGCTCACGTCCTTAACTTGGTGGTGCAGCGGTTCTTGGGCAGGTACCCGGGCTTACAGGATGTCCTGAGGCAGGCCAGGAAAGTCTGTGTGCATTTCCGCCAGTCATATAATGCCAGTGCTCGGCTGTGCATAATCAGAGCACGCAGGGTATGAGTTTTTGGGGATTGGAGGCCCCAAAACGTAATTGGAGAGGCTCTAACTATACCAGGGACATTAGCAAACGCGAGTCATGGTGGATATACCAACTTGGCTCCTTGTCGCCTGGTGGGTTGAACAAGGAATTTGATCTCGCATGTTTTCTAAGTAATTTTTGATATTTTTTACTGTATTTACACACCATGCGATTTTATACATCTAGTTGCAAGTTGTGCGATCGATGGTCACACACGTACTTGACCTTAGACTTTTCGGCTCCTTTTCGTTTGTTTTTAATCAATTATTGATGTTTTATATTATATTTCACACCATGCGATTAAATATTATTTAGTTGCATGTTGTGCGATTGTGGGGCATGTATAAACCTGACCTAGGTTTTAAAATTAGTTTTTAATGTTGATTTATATTCATATACCATGCGATTATGGCATTCAACTCGCAGATCATGCGATTAAAGGGCGTTTATCAGCTTGCCATAAAACCCAATTTTTTTTTTTTGTTTGTTTGCCCTAAAACCCAATTTTATTTTAAAGAATTTTTATTGCTTTTATTATGATGATACGGGTAGTTGTTTCCCAGTATATATTCTTATGGAGTTTATCTAAAGGGTAGGTTATACATTTATACATTTAATCACCATGTCTGCACTATGCCTGCATATTATTTATTAATCATCATTACAGTCATTTCCATGTTTACTAGTATTTACTTAGTTTGAGGATATGTTTTCTAAGTAATTTTTGAGATTTTTTACTGTATCTACACACCATGCGATTTTATACACCTAGTTGTAAGTTGTGCGATCGATGGTCACACACGAACTTGACCTTAGACTTAATCAAATCAGCTCCTTTTCGTTTGTTTTTAATTAATTATTGATGTTTTATATTATATTTCACACCATGCGATTAAATATTATTTGGTCGCATGTTGTGCGATTGTGGGGCATGTATAAACCTGACCTAGGTTTTAAAATTAGTTTTCTATGTTGATCTATATTCATATACCATGCGATTATGACATTCAACTCGCAGATCATGCGATTAAAGGGCGTTTATCAGCTTGCCATAAAACCCAATTTTTTTTTTTTTTTTTTTTTTTTTTTGTTTGCCCTAAAACCCAATTTTATTTTATTAAAGATTTTTTTATTGTTTTTATTATGATGATACGGGTAGTTGTTTCCCAGCATATATTCTTATGGAGTTTATCTAAAGGGTAGGTTATACATTTATACATTTAATCACCATGTCTGCACTATGCCTGCATATTATTTATTAATCATCATTACAGTCATTTCCATGTTTACTAGTATTTATTTAGTTTGAGGGTATGCTGAGCGGTGTGAGTTTCCAATCCCTTCCTAGCTCCGTCCTGGGTATTTTTATTACAGGATATTTTTATTACAGGATATAGTTATATTTGGAATTCGTATAGATGCATTATTTTTGTGCTGTGAGTATTCAAAGCGGAGCCCATTGTATATATGTCTGCGGTCCCACGTAAAATGGCCACTGTTAATGGCTTTAATTTCACTAGGAGGAGTGGAGCCCAGCATATTAATGTCTGCGGTCTTACGCAAAATGGCCGCCGGTAGGGTATTTAAACTGTAGAGCGCCCGTCCAATCATATCCCCCTGATGAAGACACGTGACTCCCTGTGTCGAAGACGCGTAGGGGAGGGGCCAGGACGGAGCGATCAGCACAGAGCTGGGTTGTGGAGCTCTCACACCCTGCAGCACGCCGCACAGCCGTTTTTTCCTATGTTATGTTTGGTGCACATGAGCACCTTATAAATGTGAGTACCCCATGTGGGGATTGGATGTGATTTTAATAAAAGTATCCTACGGTATTATACTATATTAGCCTTTTTCTTTTATATGGTCTGATGTGAGTGGAGCCATAAAGAATCTAGTGTGGGAATCAGCTGTACCTAATACTGAGCCCAGGGGTGGCTCCAAAAGCGTGTATTGACACAATTAAAACCTGTGTCACACGCTCCAAGGTGAGCGCAATCACATTGGGGGTCACCAAGGCACTTCACAGCATGTTTTTCTTGGGCACGTTTGATTCAAAACCGGAACTTTTTCTTTGAACCATCACCATTACACTGACTTTTATTTGAACTTGGTCACTTTATGTTACTGGATTGGAAGATTCTTTCACGGATGTGATTTGAACACCTTTATTAGGGCGATTATAGTTTCAATTCGCCCATGCATGTGATTGATTTACTCTGTTTGTGCTTTACGAATATATATATTGTTTTATTTAATTTTTTTTTTTTTTCTTTTTCATTTTAATCACAGTGGATCTACATATGTGTAACATTTTTTAGCATATACACCTTATTAGGAATGATTATATTTTAATCACTGTGGATTGTATATTTATCTTATTACGTTTTCCTATGCACATTGCACTTTGTGTTTTATTGCACTAGTTATTTGTTAGTGTGTTTGTTCATAGGATTCACACAGCAGGTGATCTTAGTAAGTGATCAGAGCTTTAGGATTCACACAGCAGGTGATCTTAGTAAGTGATCAGAGCTTTAGGCTCTATTTGATTTGCACTCTTTATTATCTATGATTTGTACTTAGATTTACAGTTATTCAGTTACACCCCTAGGCGCGGCGCATTTTTTTCATATATCATTTATCGCACGGTCATGAATACGTGATCTGCGCCTGCAGCCGGGTAGCTGTTTGGTTGAATTTCCATTAAGGCACTGGATAATTGTGGCTCGCAGGATTTTTTTCCATAATTCTGTCTTTTAATTCATATACTTGTTTGTAGCCTATGGATCCGTTTGCCTTTTTTGATAATAGAGAATTGGATCTGGAGGATCTATTCTCAGATAAGAAACCCAGAGATGATGATATTGCACATTTGTTTAGGAAGTTAGGCCACTGTATGGATAAAAAGAGTAATGTCTGGTGGGACCAATCCACGATGGAAAAATATTTGAAAGATAACTTAATCCCCAGAAAACTCAGATGGGATGTCCCAATCAATGATGGTTTATTGGGAAATGAGGATATAGATGAATGGTACTCGTTCTTTGAAAGTAAAGGGAGAGAGATTATGGAATTTCTGATTAAAAGGAAACAACGCAAATTGAAATCTTTGGAGAATCAGATTAAGGAAATTAGGGATAAAATCTCTCCTTTTAAAGATACACCGGAATATAATAAGCACATGGGTGAACTGCAGAAAAATATGCAGAAAAAGGATTTAGAGAACAGAAATGGAAAAAAGAAAAAATACCAGAGAGATCTGGATGATTACCAGAATAAACGAGTTTACAGATGGCAAGCAACGTTGGAAAATAATGTTGCCAATAATTCACAGATAGATAATACGGGTGACCAAAATGTAGGTGCTAGAGCACCCTATCCACCAAATCAACAACAGCAGGATGGAAGACCACCTAATAGAGGACATCCACCACATCAATATGAGGATAAGCAACCTTATACACCTCTTCAGCAACCCCTAAGAAGGGCGCAGATGGATTATGACACACATCAAGGGTTGAACGGAAGAAGATATGATAACCCATATCAAGGTCCCCCTACTAACCAAGGAAATTGGGGTTATGGGGCACCGCATCATAGGGGAAATGGTTTTAAACCCTACTACGGTGGAAATCAATATGGCAGAGGACATCAATCCTACCATACACCAAATAGGAGGGGTGCACAACATAGTGAAAATCGTTCCTATGGACCACAATATAATAGAAATCAAGGTTACCAACAAGGGACACCGATGAGGGGTGATCGACGTCCACCATATGGGGGTCCTCCAGCACCTCCACCACCCCCACCTCAAGGTTATGGACGGTTCCCTCAATATAGGGATGAACCCCAAAGAAATGGAGTTTATTATTCACCTAAACCCCAGAGGACACGTTATGATAGACACACACAAGATCAATATGGGGTTCCAGTATATAACAGCTACCAACCACTTGCAGACAATAGTGATCGATATTCTGATGAGTCTTTTTTAGGGAAGAACCGGGATGGATTTACCCGCGAAGGAAGAAATCCAGGAAGAGGGGAAGAAGATCCGGACGAAGGTTACAGCAGAAAAAGAAGGCGGGAAGATTAGGTGAAGGAATCTTCAATTTGAGTGGCAAGGACTTATCAAGGGAAGAGATCTCAATACTTGATAAGGGGATAAAGTTTGCACCTAAAAAGGGTCTTAATAAATTTGATACATATGTAGGAGTGCAGAAGTTCATTAGGAAGCTTAATATTAAAAAGTATTTCGCTTTAAATCCGGTAGAAAAAACAGCTATTAATGAGAAATTTACGGGGTTGAGAAATAATTCTGTCTTCAACCCTTTTGTGGCTAATAATAAGTATGTGGACCTTTTTAAAAAATTGGTCAACACAGAACTTGAACAGCTGCCTATTAAAAAAGTGCATGAACATAGGAATTTCAAAAAGGGACTGGAGTCGTTGGAAAAAAGAACAGATATTGTCATCAGACCGGCGGACAAGGGGGGGGGTATCGTGGTACTCTCATTACAGCAATACAAGGATGAGATGAATAGGATATTGAATGATGAGAGCACATACCAAGCATTAAGTACTGATCCCTCTAGGGATTTCAGGAAGGAACTAGATTTGATTATAAAATACGGGGTGGATAATGAATTCCTTAATAATCAAGAAGCTAAATACTTAATTCCCACAGTTAGTAGGATCCCAGTAATATATTATCTTCCCAAAATTCATAAAGATAGTGTGAACCCACCAGGACGGCCCATTGTGAGTGGGATTGAGTCCCTCACTTCTAGATTGGGGGAGTACATTGACCTTCATCTACAGCCCCTAGTAAAGAAAACACGTGCTTATTTGAAGGATACTAAGCATACCCTTCAATTGTTGGATGAATACGTCACGGATGGCAATATAATAATGGCTACGGGTGATGTAGCTTCATTATATACCAACATTAATCATGAAGGGGCCTTGGAAGCCGTGGAATGGGCCTTAAGTAAGGAAGAAGATTTTGATAGGGGCCTATGCGGGTTCATTTTAAAGTGTTTAAATTTTTGTTTACACCATAACTTTTTTTGGTATGATAATAGGTTCTTCCTACAAATAAGGGGTGTGGCCATGGGCGCGAAATTCGCCCCGAGTGTAGCAAACTTGTACATGGCCAAATGGGAAGAGGAGTCAGTGCAAATTGAGCAATATGGAGACTTACTACTGTACAGAAGATTTATAGATGATCTTTTGATCATATGGAAGGGGAGTGCAGAATCACTAACGGAATTGTTGGAGTCTATGAATAATAACGATCGAGGTATCTCTCTGACTTGGGAGATTAGTAGGGACCGCATACACTTTCTTGACTTAGAGATTGTGACCACAACCCATGGTGTTATTACGAGGTCTTTTTTTAAAACTACTGATCGCAACTCCTACATTCCTACTACTAGTTGCCATCACAAACCGTGGCTTAGCAATATCCCCAGAGGACAGTTCACAAGAATGAGGAGAAACTGTACGCAAGATGATGACTTTGATTCCCAAGCGGATAGATTAAAAAAGATGTTTCTGGATAAAGGTTACAAGGAAGAATTTTTAGAAAAAGAGAAAAGTTTGGTGAAGAATTATAAGAGGGATGATTTACTGAAAGATAAAGATATTACTGTGGGTGATGATGAATATGATGGAACTTGTATAGTTTTGGATTATTGTCTACAAAGTAAGGACGTAGAGAAGATTTTAAAAAAGTACTGGAATGTACTCAAACAGGACTGTCATTTAAGAGAATTGATACCTGACAGTCCTAAGATTGTTTATAAAAGAGCACCCTGTCTACGTGACCGATTAGTACACAATGTAGTAGAACCTCCCCTACCAAAACCGAAGATGTTCTGGGATTTAAAGGGCTTTTTTGGATGTGGGAGATGTTATAGTTGTATCAGAGTACCATCTAACACTAAGAGAGTTAAAGAATTCCATAACCCCCGTAATGGACAAATATACAAGATAGATGATTTTGTTTCTTGTGACACCATTGGAGTGGTATATGTAATCCAGTGCCCTTGCAATTTGTTCTATGTTGGCCGTACTATTAGGGCTTTAAAAGACCGTATGGAGGAGCACGTTAGGAACATACGGAATGGATCTGATAGCCATTTTTTATACGTACATTTTAAGAATGTGCATAATCAGAGCACGCAGGGTATGAGTTTTTGGGGATTGGAGGCCCCAAAACGTAATTGGAGAGGCTCTAACTATACCAGGGACATTAGCAAACGCGAGTCATGGTGGATATACCAACTTGGCTCCTTGTCGCCTGGTGGGTTGAACAAGGAATTTGATCTCGCATGTTTTCTAAGTAATTTTTGATATTTTTTACTGTATTTACACACCATGCGATTTTATACATCTAGTTGCAAGTTGTGCGATCGATGGTCACACACGTACTTGACCTTAGACTTTTCGGCTCCTTTTCGTTTGTTTTTAATCAATTATTGATGTTTTATATTATATTTCACACCATGCGATTAAATATTATTTAGTTGCATGTTGTGCGATTGTGGAGCATGTATAAACCTGACCTAGGTTTTAAAATTAGTTTTTAATGTTGATTTATATTCATATACCATGCGATTATGGCATTCAACTCGCAGATCATGCGATTAAAGGGCGTTTATCAGCTTGCCATAAAACCCAATTTTTTTTTTTTTTTGTTTGTTTGCCCTAAAACCCAATTTTATTTTAAAGAATTTTTATTGCTTTTATTATGATGATACGGGTAGTTGTTTCCCAGTATATATTCTTATGGAGTTTATCTAAAGGGTAGGTTATACATTTATACATTTAATCACCATGTCTGCACTATGCCTGCATATTATTTATTAATCATCATTACAGTCATTTCCATGTTTACTAGTATTTACTTAGTTTGAGGATATGTTTTCTAAGTAATTTTTGAGATTTTTTACTGTATCTACACACCATGCGATTTTATACACCTAGTTGTAAGTTGTGCGATCGATGGTCACACACGAACTTGACCTTAGACTTAATCAAATCAGCTCCTTTTCGTTTGTTTTTAATTAATTATTGATGTTTTATATTATATTTCACACCATGCGATTAAATATTATTTGGTCGCATGTTGTGCGATTGTGGGGCATGTATAAACCTGACCTAGGTTTTAAAATTAGTTTTCTATGTTGATCTATATTCATATACCATGCGATTATGACATTCAACTCGCAGATCATGCGATTAAAGGGCGTTTATCAGCTTGCCATAAAACCCAATTTTTTTTTTTTTTTTTTTTTGTTTGCCCTAAAACCCAATTTTATTTTATTAAAGATTTTTTTATTGTTTTTATTATGATGATACGGGTAGTTGTTTCCCAGCATATATTCTTATGGAGTTTATCTAAAGGGTAGGTTATACATTTATACATTTAATCACCATGTCTGCACTATGCCTGCATATTATTTATTAATCATCATTACAGTCATTTCCATGTTTACTAGTATTTATTTAGTTTGAGGGTATGCTGAGCGGTGTGAGTTTCCAATCCCTTCCTAGCTCCGTCCTGGGTATTTTTATTACAGGATATTTTTATTACAGGATATAGTTATATTTGGAATTCGTATAGATGCATTATTTTTGTGCTGTGAGTATTCAAAGCGGAGCCCATTGTATATATGTCTGCGGTCCCACGTAAAATGGCCACTGTTAATGGCTTTAATTTCACTAGGAGGAGTGGAGCCCAGCATATTAATGTCTGCGGTCTTACGCAAAATGGCCGCCGGTAGGGTATTTAAACTGTAGAGCGCCCGTCCAATCATATCCCCCTGATGAAGACACGTGACTCCCTGTGTCGAAGACGCGTAGGGGAGGGGCCAGGACGGAGCGATCAGCACAGAGCTGGGTTGTGGAGCTCTCACACCCTGCAGCACGCCGCACAGCCGTTTTTTCCTATGTTATGTTTGGTGCACATGAGCACCTTATAAATGTGAGTACCCCATGTGGGGATTGGATGTGATTTTAATAAAAGTATCCTACGGTATTATACTATATTAGCCTTTTTCTTTTATATGGTCTGATGTGAGTGGAGCCATAAAGAATCTAGTGTGGGAATCAGCTGTACCTAATACTGAGCCCAGGGGTGGCTCCAAAAGCGTGTATTGACACAATTAAAACCTGTGTCACACGCTCCAAGGTGAGCGCAATCACATTGGGGGTCACCAAGGCACTTCACAGCATGTTTTTCTTGGGCACGTTTGATTCAAAACCGGAACTTTTTCTTTGAACCATCACCATTACACTGACTTTTATTTGAACTTGGTCACTTTATGTTACTGGATTGGAAGATTCTTTCACGGATGTGATTTGAACACCTTTATTAGGGCGATTATAGTTTCAATTCGCCCATGCATGTGATTGATTTACTCTGTTTGTGCTTTACGAATATATATATTGTTTTATTTAATTTTTTTTTTTTTTTCTTTTTCATTTTAATCACAGTGGATCTACATATGTGTAACATTTTTTAGCATATACACCTTATTAGGAATGATTATATTTTAATCACTGTGGATTGTATATTTATCTTATTACGTTTTCCTATGCACATTGCACTTTGTGTTTTATTGCACTAGTTATTTGTTAGTGTGTTTGTTCATAGGATTCACACAGCAGGTGATCTTAGTAAGTGATCAGAGCTTTAGGATTCACACAGCAGGTGATCTTAGTAAGTGATCAGAGCTTTAGGCTCTATTTGATTTGCACTCTTTATTATCTATGATTTGTACTTAGATTTACAGTTATTCAGTTACACCCCTAGGCGCGGCGCATTTTTTTCATATGACCCATGTGCCCTGTTTGGCTCACGTCCTTAACTTGGTGATGCAGCGGTTCTTGGGCAGGTACCCGGGCTTACAGGATGTCCTGAGGCAGGCCAGGAAAGTCTGTGTGCATTTCTGCAAGTCATATAATGCCAGTGCTTGGCTGGCTGACCTCCAAAAGGAATTTAACCTGCCCAAGAACCGCCTAATCTGTGACATGCCCACCAGGTGGAACTCAACGTTGGCCATGCTGCAGCGGCTGCACACGCAGCAGAGGGCCATCAATGAGTACCTGTGCGACTATGGCACCAGGACAGGGTCAGGGGGGCTTGGTTTTTTTTCCCCACACCAGTGGGCAATGATCAGGGATGCATGCACTGTCCTGTCACCATTTGAGGAGGCCACGAGGATGGTGAGCAGTGACAGTGCATGCATCAGTGATACTGTCCCCCTTGGCCACCTGTTGGAGCACACGCTGCTTGGAATAATGGACAGGGCACTTGAGGCAGAACAGAGGCAAGAAGAAGAGGACTTCCTTAGCTCATAAGGCCCCCTTTATCCAGACAGTGTTCCTGCGTGCCCGCCGATCACACAGGAAGAGGAGGAGGAAGAGGAGGAGGAAGAGGAGGATTGTGTCAGCATGGAGGTGGTGCCTGGCACTCAGCATCAGCAGCAGTCTTTAAGGGATCATTTACAGTCCCAAGAAACCCATGGACTTGTACATGGCTGGGAGGAGGTGGCTGCGGATCATGTCGTCCTTAGTGACCCAGAGGACTCCGGACTGAATGCCTCAGCAAACCTACGCTGCATGGCCTCCCTGATCCAGCAAAGCCTGCGTAAGGATCCTCGTATTCGTGGTATCAAGGAGAGGGATCAATACTGGCTGGCAACCCTCCTTTATCCACGTTACAAGGGTAAGGTTGCGGACCTTATCTTGCCGTCGCAGAGGGAGCAGAGGATGAAACATCTTCGGCAGGCCTTGCAGAAAGGTCTGTGTCCAGAGACTGGGAGGTTACAAACACCTGTTGCTGGACAACGTGTTGCTGAGGCTTTGGTCAGTCAAAGAAGGAGCGGTGGAGAAGGAGGCCGTCTGACCGATGCGTTCAGACAATTTTTTGGTCCGAAGCCCCAAGGTATGATCGGTTCCAGCAACCATTGCCAGCGTCTGTTTTACATGGTGCAGGAATACCTAGGGGCAAGATCTGACTTGGAAACCTTTCCCACCGGAAATCCTCTGGGTTACTGGGTCTTGAGGATGGATCACTGGCCAGAGCTTGTACAGTATGCAATTGAGCTACTGGCCTGTCCTTCATCCAGCGTTCTTTCGGAACGCACATTTACAGGGGGGCGTGTAATTACAATTTTTGATGCAATACTTTGCAGTAGGGCCTGTTCCTGCGCTCCAACCAGAGTATCTGTGAGGGGTTGCAGTGTTGTGGCACCAGCGCCTAAGGCCCACTTTTTCAGCCCCTGTTTAACAGGGGCGTGCAATTGCAATTTTTGATGCAATATTTTGCAAGGAGGGTTCATTGCTGCGCTCAACTAGAGTATTTGTGAGGGGTTGCAGTGTTGTGGCACCAGCACCAGTGCCTAAGGCCCAATTTTTCAGCCCCTGTTTAACAGGGGCGTGTAATTACAATTTTTGATGCAATATTTTGCAGGAGGGCTCATTCATGCACTCCAACTATAATATCTGTGAGGGGTTGCAGTGTTGTGGCACCAGTGCCTAAGGCCCAATTTTTATGCCCCTGTTCAACAGGGACATGTAATTACAATTCTTGATCTAATATTTCACAGCAGGGCCCGTTTCTGCGCCCACCAAGAGTAATTGTGAGGGCTTACAGTGTTGTGGCAACACCACCACCACCACCAAAGGCCCAATTTTTCTGCCCCTGTTCAACAGGGACATGTAATTACAATTCTTGATCTAATATTTCACAGCAGGGTCCGTTTCTGTGCCCACCAAGAATAAGTGTGAGGGCTTATGCCCTGTACACACGGTCGGATTTTCCGACAGAAAATGTGTGATAGGACCTTGTTGTCGGAAATTCCGACCGTGTGTGGGCTCCATCACACATTTTCCATCGGATTCTCCGACACACAAAATGTGAGAGCAGGCTATAAAATTTTCTGACAACAAAATCCGTTGTCGGAAATTCCGATCGTGTGTACACAAATCCGACGCACAAAGTGCCATGTATGCTCAGAATAAATAAAGAGATGAAAGCTATTGGCTACTGCCCCGTTTAGAGTCCTGATGTACGTGTTTTACGTCACCGCGTTCAGAATGATCTGATTTTCAGACAACTTTGTGTGACCGTGTGTATGCAAGACAAGTTTGAGCCAACATCCGTCGGAAAAAATCCTAGGATTTTTTTGTCGGAATGTCCGATCAATGTCTGACCGTGTGTACGGGGCATTACAGTGTTGTGGCAACACCAACACTTAAGGCCCCAATTTCTGCAGAGTATATAGGGCAGGCCCCTACTTTCAAACATCCAACTTACAAACGACTCCTACTTGCAAACAGAAGGAGACAACAGGATGTGAGATGAAATCTACCCCTAGGAAGGGAAATTCTCTCCTGTAAGAGTTAATATGGGAAAAACATTTCTCCTTTCCACTGATGCTTTATCACCAATCCTTGTTTCACTAAAAACCAAAATTGTCAAAAAAACATTTGTCATTGGGACAGAAAGTGAGGTGAAAACTGCTGAAGAGGTGCACAGACAGCAAAACAAATGTCACAGGGGTGATAACCCTTCCCTATGTTTTCCAAAAAGCTTAAAAATAGATTTTTTTGGCTGGAGCTACACTTTAAAAATGTACCAGTTCAAAATTACAAACAGATTCTACTTAACAACAAACCTACAGTCTCTGTCTTGTTTGCACCGTCTGTATACTGCTGTTCAGAGTATATAGGGCCTGGGGGCCCCACATCTTTCCTTTTTTCAATTTGGGTGCGGGGTTCACCTTAATATCCATACAAGACCCAAAGGGCCTGGTAATGGACTGGGGGGTACCCATGTCGTTTGTCTCACTGATTTTCATCCATATTGCCAGGACCCGACATTACATTAAAGCCGCAAGCAGTTTTAAATGACTTTTATTCCTTTAAAAATGTCATTTTGTGCAGGGACTGTTCTAAGCACGGGAAACACGCGCCACTTCACAGGCATACTATAGACACCCCCCAGGTACGATATTTAAAGGAATATTTCCCTTTTTTTTTTTTACTTTAAGCATCAATAAAATCACTGCTCCCGAAAAAACGGCTGGTTTTTAAAACTTCTTTTTGCATTGATACATGTCCCCTGGGGCAGGACCCGGGTCCCCAAACCCTTTTTAGGACAATACCATGCAAATTAGCCTTTAAATTTAGCACTTTTGATTTCGAACCTTCGAGTCCCTCAGACTTCAATGGGGTTCTAACGTTCGCGCAAATTTTCGGTCCGTTCGCAAGTTCTGGTGCGAACCGAACCGTGAGGTGTTCGGCTCATCCCTACGAGGGACCTAGGAAAGCAGCAGCCAGTGGGCAGAGTGTAGAACAGTATGCTGGAGACATTTGTTTCCTCCTGTGCAGTTCACTTAGTGAGTGTTTCAGCATACCTCCCAACTTTTTGAGATGGGAATGAGGAACACCTATCAGCAAAAGTATGCAGGCATAGGACACACCCCTTGCCACGCCCCCTTAAAGGAGAATTGTACAAAAAAATAAAATTGGTTAAATCCACAAGTGCTTTTTTTTACCACTACTATTCTTTTATATTGGCTTTTTGAATTTACAAATGCAGCAATTTAGAAATCAGATGAAAGGTTTAGCGCTGGCAAACACCTTTTAATAGATAAAAAGTGCATTTTATATACATCTATATAGATCAGACCAAAATGAGGGACAATTGAGGAGGAAAGAGGGACAGAGGGACATTGCTTCAAATCAGGGACAGTCCCTCGAAATCAGGGACAGTTGGGAGCTATGGTTTCAGGTCCTGGTCTTTCTGCAAGACCGCGGCACTGAGAGTGCAGCACAATGTGCCCCTTCCACACATGTGAGCTCTACTCCCGGGGCACCTTTCCCATCCAGGCGCAGCCTTTTCCTAGGCCAGATACAGAGAGGCGGAGTGCAGTTTGTATAACTCTGTTGGAGTGTGGCCGCCTTCTCACTCCAGCAGAGCAGGCTCCGCTCTTTACTGTTCTGGAAAATGGCAGGGTGGCAAGCTCAGGGCGCGATCTACCAGTCACCTGGCTGTAATCGACTGGTAGATTGCGATCAACAGGTTGCTAGCCCCCGCTCTTGAGGAACTGAAGGTTTCCACAGTCCCTGCTTCCTTGCTGCGCCACCTCTCTGCTCAGCCACTATGAATGAAGAAACACAGCACTATGACTGTGTAGACTCTCGTTACTCCACATGGAGTCCACCTGCTCAGTGGGGAATCTCTCTGTTAATCCCTACTCCGCTATGCAGAGGGGACACAGACACAGCTCTCTCTCCTCTATGGGCGGTCGGATGTAAACAAACAGACTGTCAGTTTGCACCTGACTGCCATCCAATCCACCAGATGAAAGGGGAACAGAGCAGATCGGATTGGATGTTGGCACTCGGCAGGTGTAAATAGACTCGTGTGAAAGGGATCTTTATGGTTCTAAGGATCCTCTCCCTGCCCTTATGTTACAGCACTGGGCTGTTTACCAAGAACTAGAACATTGCATAGAACTAGTCATATACTCTTCGGTACTTGGTTATTGGGCATTTTATCTACTCCCTGGAAGTGAAAAAAGGTGCATACAGTATGTGATGAGAGGAAAAAAAAAGGGGGGGGGTTTATAAAGTAAGACACGGGTTTATATTAACCACTTCCCGACTGGCGCACGCAGATGTACATTGGCAGAATGGCACGGCTGGGCAAATGGGCGTACCTGTAAGTCCCATTTGAATTCCCCACCGTGACATTGCGTGCGTGGGTCCCGCGGACTCGATCGCCGCGGGGATACCCGTGATCACCTCATGGAGAGGAGGAACGGGGAGATGCTGATGTAAACAAGCATCTCCCCTTTCTGCCTAGTGGCAAGTGTCACTGATCACAGCTCCCTGTCATCGGGAGCAGAGATCAGTGACGTGTCACAGCTAGCCCATCCCCCATACAGTTAGAAAACACTCCCTAGTACTGACCCCTCCCCGCCCCCTAGTGGTTAACTCCTTCACTGCCAGTGTCATTTAGACAGGAATCAGTGCATTTTTATACCACTGATTGCTGTATAAATGACAATGGTCCCAAAAATGTGTCAAAAATGTCCAATGTGTCCGCCATAATGTTGCTTCTACAAAAAAAAAAAATCGCTGATCGCTGCCATTACTAGTAAAATAAAATTATTAATAAAAATGCCATCAAACTATCCCCTATTTTGTAAACGCTATAACTTTTGCGCAAACCAATCAATAATCGCTTATTGCGTTTTTTTCAAAATTGTCGCTATTTTTTTGTTTATAGCGCAAAAAATAAAAACCGTAGAGGTGATAAAATACCACCAAAAGAAAGCTATACTTGTGGGAAAAAAAGGACGTCAATTTTGTTTGGGAGCCATGTCGCACGACCGTGCAATTTTCAGTTAAAGTGACGCAGTGCCGAATCGCAAAAAGTGCTCTGGCCAGGAAGGGGGTAAATTCTTCTGGGGCTGAAGCGGTTAAGCTGTAATGATAGAGTTTATGCAAACAGACAGAAGGCAATAACCAAGACCAACAGACAGGAAATGGGAATCAAGGCTGGATATTGAATCTAAAGTACTGTATATAGTTAAGAACAGACTTAAAGTTGAGGGCAACAGATGGAAGACATGCATAAGATATACAGGTACAGATTAATATACCTATAAATAGGAGTTTAACAACTTCAATACCGGCCACTTTTACCAATTTTCAGCTTTCAGCACTGTCGCACATTCAATGATAATTGCGCAGTCATGCAACACTACTCATATGACGTTTTTATCATTTTTATCATTTTTTGGAGACAGAGCTTTCTTTTGGTGGTATTCAATCACCACTGGGTTTTTTTATTTTTTGCTAAAAAAAACCCCCAAAAAACACTGAATATTTTGAAAAAAAAAACAAAAAAACGTTTTTCTTAGTTTCTGTTGGAAAATTTTGTAAATAAGTAGTTTTTCTCCTTCACTGATGGGCACTAATGAGGTGGCACTGATGGGTAGGCACTGATATGCAGCACTGATGGGCACTGATAGGCTGCACTGATGGGCACTAATGAGGTGGCACTGATGGGTAGGCACTGATAGGCGGGACTGATGGGCACTAATAGGCAGCACTGATGGGCCACATGGATAGATGGCACTGATGTGCACTGATGGGTACTGTTGGGGCTGCACTGATAATCAGTGCCCTGATTTGCTGTGCAGGTCTCCCCTGTGAGGAAGGTTAGGGTTCATGCACACTGGACTCTCCCTAGGTGCCTCTCTCTGGCAGCAGAAAAACGATGGACACTGGTAAACGCGTGTGTCATGTTTAGCAGCATCAAGCACTTGGGCGTTGATTCATTTCATTGGGCTAAATAATAACTTATTCTAGCCATTGAAAATAAGTAATGCACAAGCGCTAACATGCGTTTACATGCATTTTTGCTCTCCTCTCCTGAACATGATTCTTATTCATTCAGAAGAGAAGCATTTACTGCCTTTAAATGCTGTTCCTCCTAAACTCTCATAAAAGCCTATGTGTGTATGGACACATAGGCTTTTAGAGAGTTGTGTTCAGGGGCTTAGGCAAAAAATGTAGGTTTTAGGATCAGGGCATGTGCATGAGGCCTAAGATCGACTTCTGTCGAGCGGGAGTGACGACACATGGATCAAAATTCGACTGATCTCTGCTGAACCAGACAAAATTTGGTCCATCTTTGGACAGCTTAAGTCCCAGTTCACACTGATGTGGTGTGGGATTTGCAGCGATTCATGTGCGTTTTCCACTTCACAATCGCACTCCGTTCATGTGACACTTCCAGTGCAATTCCAGTGTGGCAAAGAAAGGTGCATGCATCTTTTTCGTGCGCGTGCAATGAATTGGTTCAATGTGGTGCGATTTCTGTCTGAATCACATACATTTCCCCGGACAGCATCAGTGTGAACCGGGACAAAAGCGGAACTTCACCAAAAAAGGAGAGTTCTGCTTGTTTGCATCTTCCCCCTCCTCCACAGCCACATTTGGCACTTTTTGGGGAGGAGGGGGGAGTGGGTACCTGGGTTTGACTGGTACCCCCTCCTACTTCTGGTCAGATCGCCAAAGTTCGAAACCCCCTCCTTCCCCCAAAACAGCCTTCTGGTACACATGACAGGACCCAGAAGACTGTGGGACCATTCACAAGGTGCAGCACGGCTCTCGCATGCACAGTAGGAAACCGGCTATGAAGCTGCAAGGCTTCACTGCCGGTTTCCCATACCTAAAATGCCAGGGCCTGGACCTGAAGCCTGAGGAATGGGCTCAGGTGAGGACATCGCTGGATCCCTGGACAGGTAACTTTCCTTATAATAAAAGTTAGCAACTACAGTATTTGTAGCTACTGACTTTTAATTTTTTGGGGGGACCCTGGAGCTTCTCTTTAAGACAAGACTGCAAGATGCAACGTAAACACCTATCTGAAAGAAGCTTTAGGCCAGCCATTCTTGTCCAGGATTCCTCCAGGGATGTTCCTTGAACTGTGGTTGATTTATCTCCCCTCTGATGATGCTCCCATACTTCCCGGGCAAACACCACTTGGCAGAGCCAGCAGCATGACACCAATGATCTTTTAAGCTGTCTGTAGGGGTTGCATTCTTCCTACTGACCAACAATGTAAGGGACATTTTTCCCATAGACCCTGAATAAATTGGATTTAGTAGGGGTTCCTCAAGACCTGAGAATTATTTTAGGTGTTCCTCTGGGGTAAAAAAAAAACAAAAAAACGAGGTTTAGAAAGGCTGCTTTAGGCAAAATAAACAGCGTCATTACCTTCATATATATAGAGTTGAAGGTCTTTATTCAGAGGTGTAGGTAAAGACACATGTTGGACTCTGCTGGAGAAGTTCCGCTTTCTGTCCTCCTCAGTGAGTCTTAGTATTATCGAGCTGTTTATACTGTATGTCCCATCCGGGTTGTTTTGAAGTTTTCCTTCTAGAACATTGCCCAATGGCTCTCCATCCCGGAGCCATGTGATGTAAATGTCCACCGGGTAGAATCCAGAGATTTCACAGCACAGGAAACTCGTTTTATTTATCATGACATCATCATTAACAACTGTGATCTTCGGAACAGCTGTTAAATATATAAAAAAAAAAGTACAAAACCAGTAATGCGAGGTCAGTTTCAATGTATATGTAAAATACATAATGCAAATGTATGTAAGCTATAATGACATTTACACATTCCTCATGGAGTATGCACTTATATATTAAACATGGGTGAAGTTCCTCTTTAATGTGTGGACACATCTAATATACCGTACCTTGAATGGTCATCACTGTAGTTTTTTGCTCTCGGAGTTGTGCATTGCTCACTGAACATTTGTAGATTCCACGATCTGCCACAGATATGTTATAGATCGTCAGATTTGCAGTGCCATTTAAAGCTTGGTCTCTATCCATGGAATATTTGGACGTATTATACCTTTTCGAATTATCAGTTCCTACAATAGCTGAATTATTATAATACCAATAAACTGCAAAATGTTCAGAAGCCATGAGCTTTTGATCCGATATGAATGTGCAGGGAATGTTAGCTTCTGATCCGAGGGTGGCTGTATAGGCTGAAGGTGCAATCATTTGTACATCAGCATCTGCATGAGAAGACAATAAATAAAGTGGTTATGTTTGTATGATAAGATAAATACACACACTGCATGCAATCACAATCCTAGTGCTCCAAGTCATTGGATCCTTTTGTCCTTTTGTGACCATACAGTAGTTGCAAGGAATGTTAAAGCAGAAAATAACACGATTGACATGAATGGTCCATTAAAAGACAACGCGGCAAAAACAATTTTGCTGCAATATCCAGGTTCAATACAGAAATGTCCCATGCAGGAGTTTTTTTTTCTGCCACTAGATGTCCTCATTCAGTATGGACAGCAAAATATAACCTACTTTCTGTGAGCCCAGGTCATCCTAAATCCACCGCAGTCTGTGATTGGATAAGGAAAAGAGAGGCAACATGAGTTCATCTCTCTGTCACTCTGATTTCTCCTCCTATCAGCATGCCTTTTGTCAGTACATGAGCAGATTGGCTACCTGTGCTGGCACTTCCTCTCACAATCCAGCCCTGCTGTACAGGGACTGTTGTAGGCTGAGACCAGGTCAAATCTGTATTTAACTACTTCAGCCCTGGAAGATTTGCCCCCCTTCACCAGGTAATTTTTTGTGATACGGCACTGCGTTACTTTAACTGACAATTGTGCGGCCATGCGATGCTGTTCCCAAATAAAATGTATGTCATTTTTTCCCCACAAGTAGAGCTTTCTTTTGGTCATATTTGGTCACCTCTGCGGTTTTTATTTGCGCTATAAACAAAAAAAGACAGACATCTTGAAAAAAACAAAACAACATTTTTTACTTTCTGCTATAAAACATATTCAATAAAATGTAAAAAAAAATCAAATTTCTTCATCAATTTTGGCCAATATGTATTCTGCTACATGTTTTTGGTAAAAAAAAAAAAAAAATCTCAATACATGTATATTGATTGGTTTGTGCAAAAGTTATCGCGTCTACAAACTAAGGGATATTTTTCTATATTTTTTCTTTATTTTATTCTTTTTACTTGGCGGTGATCAGCGACTTGACACTTTTTGGGGACCAGACACCAATACAGTGATCAGTGAAAAAAATATCCACTGACACTGCACTGATGACACTGACAGGGAAGGGGTTAACATCAGGGGGCAATCAAAGGGTTAAATGTGTTCCTAGGGAGTGCTTGCTAACTATGGGGTTGGGGAGGGTAAAGATCCATGTTCCTGCTTAGCAGAAACACAGGATCAGTACATTCCCCTCTCACAGAACGGTGATTTGCCTTGTTTACATAGGCACAGGGCTGGACTGGGACAAAAATTTGGCCCTGGACTTCATCCAGACTGGCCCACTTTAATTTTGAGTGTCTCCATCAGCAGTCCCCTTACATCAGTGACCCAATCAGCAGTCCCCTTACATCAGTGTCCCCATCAGCAGTCCCCTTACATCAGTGACCCAATCAGCAGTCCCCTTACATCAGTGTCTCCATCAGCAGTCCTCTTACATCAGTGTCTCCATCAGCAGTCACCTTTTATTCCCTTTATTCTGCCTATGAAGCCAAGTAATTGGAAATATTAGGACCAGGATACACTCAGATTCAGGGTCACATCTATACTTTTTTTGGTGCTTTTTGCAAAAACGCACTACAGTCCACTTAACATGGTTTCCTATGGGACACGTTCACACCTGTGCTTTTTTCAGCCGCTGCATTTTGGGAAAGGGTCAGGGGCTTTTTTTAAACACAAAATGGTGCTTTTTTTGCTTTTTTGGTTCCAAAGACTTCAATAGAGAAGCTGCAGAAGAGCATGTTGTGCAATGAAAATTGGCCAAAAAAAACCCGCAAAACGCAATTCGCATCAAAATCGTGTGTGCAAAAATGCACAACAAAATGCACTGTAGAATGCACCAATCGTAAAATGCATAGATGTGAACCGAGCCTTATGGCAGGATCACACTAGACAAACTGGGCTGCACTGAGCAGTTATGCCCAGCAGAGTCCCAACACATAGAGAAGGTAAAAGCTTCATATTGAATAAAGGATTCTGAAGTAGGCCTAAAGCTGATAAGATTCACTCCTGTTATGAACTCTCCAAGACCTCCCAGGTGTTTTATCACGGTTATATGATAGTTTAAATGTTTTGGGTTTATTTGAGATGTGCAAAAGAGAAATCACACAAACACTTATATGTGTAACGTTTATTTAAGTAATGGCAGATACAGATAACAAATGTAATAATATTAGAAAATATAACAAAAATACTTAGCTTTAGATGCCTTTTTCACCACGGAGTCCCCCGTCCTTATGGCGTGGCACAAATGATCAATTAGATGCGTGTGTAATTTCAGCTCTGATATGAGACTCACTTTTACAAGTTTTTGCTGTAGTATATACAGAACTAGTGTGTGAGTAAATGATCATAATTGTTTGTAGAGTGATATCACCTTTTAGGGAATATATTGGGCTCGGCCATATAGTCAGTTTACAATGCCATTCCTATAGCATTAGATCAGATAAAGTGGTTGTAAAGGCAGAAGG
Organism: Aquarana catesbeiana; assembly: GCF_042186555.1. Classification (NCBI taxonomy): domain Eukaryota; kingdom Metazoa; phylum Chordata; class Amphibia; order Anura; family Ranidae; genus Aquarana; species Aquarana catesbeiana. The sequence goes on along the minus strand of NC_133329.1, from coordinate 68,931,616 downwards.
TTTTTTATCTTGATGCATTCTATGCATTAAGATAAAAAAACTTTTGTGTGTAGCAGCCTCCCCAGCACCCCTTAATTACTTACCTGAGCCCCATCTCTCTCCAGCGATGTCCACGAGTGTCTAAGCCATCCGGGACACTCCTCCTGATTGGCTGAGACACAGCAGCAGCGCCATTGGCTCCCGCAGCTGCCAATCAAAATCAGTCAGCCAATCAGGGGAGAGAGGGTGCACTGTGTTTTTGAAAAGTAGTGCATGCACTATTTTTGTGTGATTTGGTGCAATACACATCCCATTTAAATGAATGGACTGTAAATTGCACTACACTGAATCACACAGGAACACAGACTCCTACCCCCTTTAGCTGCAGAGGCAGCAGATGAGGTTATACACAGTGGCAGCCTGTCCATAAGGGGCACAGGGGCACCGCCCCTCCTAATCCATGTGCCCGTCCCCTAATATACATGCAGGGCACTGGATGCATGTATTTCAATGTTTTTTTTTTTAAAGGGGTTGTAAAGGTAAAAGTTTTTTCACCTTAATGCATTCTATGCATTAAGGTGAAAAAACATCTGCCAATACCGGCCCCCCCAGCCCCCCCCTCATTTTACTTACCTGACCCCTCGAAAGTCCCGCGCTCGCCCCCGACATCCTCTTCGCCGCTCAGCCTGGCCGTTGATTGGTTACAGTGGATGGATTGAAAGCAGCGTAGCCATTGGCTCGTGCTGCTGTCAATCACATCCAATGACGCCGCTCGCCCGGGGGCGGGGCGGAGTGATACAGTGAGCGGCCATGGCCGCCGGGTGTATCACAGGAACGCGCCCGCAAGCACTCAACACCATTAAGTCCTTGCGGGGGGAGCCGAGACAGCCACTGAGGGACCCCAGAAGACCAGATTCGGGGCCACTCTGTGCAAAACGAGCTGCACAGTGGAGGTAAGTATAACATGTTTGTTATTTAAAAAAAAAAAAAATTATCTTTAGTGATCCTTTAAGTACATGATTAGAACCTGTGGCTCGAATCAGCTTTAAAAAAGGGTGGGCTCTGGGGGAGGGGGAAAAAGCACTGCGCCATTAGCTCATCCAGTTGTGTGACAATAGCAAATTCTGATTCTTCTCCCGGCCAATCAGGAAGCGAGTCCTGAGACCCAATTTTCCAGGGAGTCTTAAGTCCCACTTCCTGTTTAGCCGGGAGGAGAAGCAATGGCCGTGGCTCTTTTTCTGGGGAAGTTGCAGCAAGGAGCAGCAGCCCTACCCTGGATCCTTGTCATCTGCCTCCTAAGGTAAGGAGGCCTCTGATCGCTGCCACCCCGTCCGTCTCCCATGGGTGGGGGGAGACCGCCCCCTTTTCCGTCCATCTCCGGGGGGGCGGGGGTTTGGAGGGCGGTGGCTGCCGTTAGATTGCCGAGCCCCCCCCCCCAAATTATTGAGCACCAGCCGCAACTGGTTAAACACATGCTGCAGCAGAAGTTATACTACCTATCATAGATTGCAACCCATTCAAATGAATAGGGCCTCTCCACAAATGCCCCACAACCATGTGCTTTGCATGCAGTTGCAGCATGCCAGCGCGGGGTCCACGGGTTAAAACAGGTGGTGAGTAGGAGATACAACACCTCCTTACCACCTGCTTTAACCCCTTTGTCATTAGACTGCACAAGGTTGCAAGGTTTCTGCAGCCTCCAATGGTTGTCAGTTTACCACTCTGTGGCTGGGCAAGGTATTTACTACGAGGGAACTAGGAAAGCAGCAGCCAGTGGGCAGAGTGTAGAACAGTATGCTGGAGAGGTGTATTTCCTCCTGTGCAGTTCACTTAGTGAGTGTTTCAGCATACCTCCCAACTTTTTGAGATGGGAATGAGGGACACCTATCAGCAAAAGTATGCAGGCATAGGACACACCCCTTGCCAGGCCCCCTTAAAGGGGAATTGTACAAAAAACAAGATTGGTTAAACCCACAAGTGCTTTTTTTACCACTACTATTTCTTTATATTGGCTTTTGGAATTTACAAATGCAGCAATTTAGAAATCAGATGAAAGGTTTAGCACTGGAAAACACTTTTCAATCGATAAAAAGTGCATTTTATATACATCTATATAGATCAGACCAAAATGAGGGACAATTGAGGAGGAATGAGGGACAGAGGGACATTGCTCCAAATCAGAGACAGTCCTTCGAAATCAGGGACAGTTGGGAGCTATGGTTTCAGGTCCTGGTCTTTCTCCAAGACCGCGGCACTGAGAGTGCAGCACAATGTGCCCCTTCCACACATGTGAGCTCTACTCCCGGGGCACCTTTCCCATCCAGGCGCAGCCTTTTCCTAGGCCAGATACAGAGAAGCGGAGTGCAGTTTGTATGACTCTGTTGGAGTGTGGCCGCCTTCTCACTCCAGCAGAGCAGGCTCCACTCTTCACTGTTCTGGAAAATGGCAGGTTGGCAAGCTCAGGGCGCGATCTACCAGTCACCTGGCTGTGATCGACTGGTAGATTGCGATAAACAGGTTGCTAGCCCCCGCTCTTGAGGAACTGAAGGTTTCCACAGTCCCTGCTTCTTTGCTGCGCCACCTGCTCAGCCACTATGAATGAAGAAACACAGCACTATGACTGTGTAGACTCTCGGTACTCCACATGACGTCCGCCAGCTCAGTGGGGAATCTGTCTGCTGATCCCTACTCCGCTATGCAGAGGGGACACAGACACAGCTCTCTCTCCTCTATGGGCGGTCAGATATAAACAAACAGCCTGTCAGTTTGCACCTGACTGCCATCCGATCCACCAGATGAAAGGGGAATGGAGCAGATCGGATTGGATGTCGGCACTCGGCAGGTGTAAATAGACTCGTGTGAAAGGAGTCTTTATGGTTCTAAGGATCCTCTCCCTGCCCTTATGTTACAGCACTGGGCTGTTTACCAAGAACTAGAACATTGCATAGAACTAGTCATATACTCTTCGGTACTTGGTTATTGGGCATTTCCTCTACTCCCTGGAAGTGAAAAAAGGTGCATACAGTATGTGATGAGAGGAAAAAAAAAAGGGGGGGTTTATAAAGTAAAACACGGGTTTATATTAAGCTGTAATGATAGAGTTTATGCACACAGACAGAAGACAATAACCAAGACCAACAGACAGGAAATGGGAATCAAGGCTGGATATTGAATCTAAAGTACTGTATATAGTTAAGAACAGACCTAAAGTTGAGGGCAACAGATGGAAGACATGCATAAGATATACAGGTACAGATTAATATACCTATAAATAGGAGTTTAACAACTTCAATACCGGCCACTTTTACCAATTTTCAGCTTTCAGCGCTGTCGCACATTCAATGATAATTGCACGGTCATGCAACACTACTCATATGAGGTTTTTATAATTTTTTGGTGGTACTCAATCACCACTGGGTTTTTTTATTTTTTGCTAAAAAAAAACAAAAAACACTGAATATTTTGAAAAAAGCCAAAAACGTTTTTCTTAGTTTCTGTTGTAAAATTTTGTTAATAAGTAGTTTTTCTCCTTCACTGATGGGCACTGATATGCAGCACTGATGGGCACTAATAGGCAGGACTGATGTGTGCACTGATGGGCACTGTTGGGGCTGCACTGATAATCAGTGCCCTGATTTGCTGTGCAGGTCTCCCCTGTGAGGAAGGTTACACTCTGGACTCTCCCTAGGTGCCTCTCTCTGGCAGCAGAAAAACGATGGACACTGGTAAACGCGTGTGTCGTGTTTAGCAGCATCAAGCACTTGGGCGTGGATTCATTTCATTGGGCTAAATAATAACTTATTCTAGCCATTGAAAATAAGTAATGCACAAGCGCTAACATGCGTTTACATGCATTTTTGCTCTCCTCTCCTGAACATGATTCTTATTCATTCAGGAGAGAAGCATTAACTGCCTTTAAATGCTGTTCCTCCTAAACTCTCGTAAAAGCCTATGTGTGTATGGACACATAGGCTTTTATAGAGTTGTGTTCAGGGGCTTAGGCAAAAAATGTGGGTTTTAGGATCAGGGCATGTGCATGAGGCCTAAGATCGACTTCTGTCGAGCGGAAGTGACGACACATGGATCAAAATTCGACTGATCTCTGCTAAACCAGACAAAATTTGGTCCATCTGTGGACAGCTTAAGTCCCAGTTCACACTGATGCGGTGTGGGATTTGCAGCGATTCATGTGCGTTTTCCGCATCACAATCGCACTCTGTTCATGTGACACTTCCAGTGCAATTCCAGTGTGGCAAAGAAAGGTGCATGCACCTTTTTCGTGCGCGTGCAATGAATTGGTTCAATGTGGTGCGATTTCTGTCTGAATCACATACAGTTCCCCGCACAGCATCAGTGTGAACCGGGACTAAAGCGGAACTTCACCAAAAATGGAGAGTTCTGCTTGTTTGCATCTTCCCCCTCCTCCACAGCCACATTTGGCACTTTTTGGGGAGAAGGGGGGAGTGGGTACCTGGGTTTGACCCACTACTACTTCTGGTCAGATCGCCAAAGTTCGAGCCCCCTATCTGAAAGAAGCTTTGGGCCAGCCGTTCTTGTCCAGGATTCCTCCAGGGATGTTCCTTGAACTGTGGTTGATTTATCTCCCCTCTGATGATGCTCCCATACTTCCCAGGCCAACACCACTTGGCAGAGCCAGCAGCATGACACCAATGATCTTTTAAGCTGTCTGTAGGGGTTGCATTCTTCCTACTGACCAACAATGTAAGGGACATTTTTCCCATTGACCCTGAATAAATTGGATTTAGTAGGGGTTCCTCAAGACCTGAAAATTATTTTAGGTGTTCCTCTGGGGTAAAAAAAAAAAAAAAAACGAGGTTTAGAAAGGCTGCTTTAGGCAAAATAAACAGCGTCATTACCTTCATATATATAGAGTTGAAGGTCTTTATTCAGAGGTGTAGGTAAAGACACATGTTGGACTCTGCAGGAGAAGTTCCGCTCTCTGTCCTCCTCAGTGAATCTTAGTATTATCGAGCTGTTTTTACTGTATGTCTCATCCGGATTGTTTTGAAGTTTTCCTTCTAGAACATTGCCCAATGGCTCTCCATCCCGGAGCCATGTGATGTAAATGTCCACCGGGTAGAATCCAGAGATTTCACAGCACAGGAAACTCATTTTATTTATCATGACATCATCATTAACAACTGTGATCTTCGGAACAGCTGTTAAATATAAAAAAAAAAAGTACAAAACCAGTATTATGAGGTCAGTTTCAATGTATATGTAAAATACATGACTACAAATATATGTAAGCTATAATGACATTTACACATTCCTCATGGAGTATGCACTTATATATTAAACATGGGTGAAGTTCCTCTTTAATGTGTGGACACATCTAATATACCGTACCTTGAATGGTCATCACTGTAGTTTTTTGCTCTCGGAGTTGTGCATTGCTCACTGAACATTTGTAGATTCCACGATCTGCCATAGATATGTTATAGATCCTCAGATTTGCAGTGCCATTTAAAGCTTGGTCTCTATCCATGGAATATTTGGATGTATACCCCACCGAATCATCAGTTGCTACAATAGCTGAATCATTATGATGCCAATAAACTGCAAACTTTGCAGAAGCCATGAGCTTTTGATCCGATATGAATGTGCAGGGAATGTTAGCTTCTGATCCGAGGGTGGCTGTATAGGCTGAAGGTGCAATCATTTGTACATCAGCATCTGCATGAGATGACAATAAATAAAGTGGTTATGTTTGTATGATAAGATAAATACACACACTGCATGCAATCACAATCCTAGTGCTCCAAGTCATTGGATCCTTTTGTGACCATACAGTAGTTGCAAGGAATGTTAAAGCAGAAAATAACATAATTGACATGAATAGTCCATTAAAAGACAACATGGCAAAACCAATTTTGCTGCAATATCCAGGTTCAATACAGAAATTGTCCCATGCAGGAGTTTTTTTTTTCTGTCACTAGATGTCCTCATTCAGTATGGACAGCATAATATAACCTACTTTCTGTGAGCCCAGGTCATCCTGAATCCACCGCAGTCTGTGATTGGATAAGTAAAGAGAGGCAACATGAGTTCATCTCTCTGTCACTCTGATTTCTCCCCCTATCAGCATGCCTTTTTTCAATACATGAGCAGATTGGCTACCTGTGCTGGTACTTCCTCTCACACTCCAGCCCTGCTGTACAGGGACTGTTGTAGGCTGAGATGAGGTCAAATCTGCTAGTATTTAACCACTCCAGCTCCGGAAGACTTGCTCCCCTTCACCAGGTCATTTTTTGTGATACGGAACTGCGTTACTTTAACTGACAATTGCTGTGCCCAAATAAAATGAATGTCATTTTTTTTCCCACAAGCAGAGCTTTCTTTTGGTTGTATTTGGTCACCTCTGTGGTTTTTATTTGCGCTATAAACAAAAAAAGACAGACATCTTGAAAAAAACAAAACAATATTTTTTACTTTGTGCTATAACACATATTCAATAAAATTTTTAAAAAATATCTAATTTCTTCATCAATTTTGGCCAATATGTATTCTGCTACATGTTTTTGGTAAAAAAAAAACAAAAAAACTTCAATACACGTATATTGATTGGTTTGTGCAAAATTTATCGCGTCTACAAACTAAGGGATATTTTATTTTATTTTTTCTTTATTTTATTTTTTTTATTTGGCGGTGATTAGCGACTTATAGGGGGACTGACACTGCACTAATGACACTGACAGGGAAGGGGTTAACATCAGGGGGCAATCAAAGGGTTAAATGTGTTCTTAGGGAGTGCTTGCTAACTATGGGGTGGGGGAGGTGCTTTGACTGGGGGAAGGTAAAGATCCATGTTCCTGCTTAGCAGAAACACAGGATCAGTACATTCCCCTCTCACAGAGCGATGATCTGCCTTTTTTACATAGGCACAGGGCTGGACTGGGACAAAAATTTGGCCCTGGACTTCATCCAGACTGGCCCACTTTAATTTTGCGTGTCCCCATCAGCAGTCCCCTTACATCAATGTCCCCATCAGCAGTCCCCTTACATCAGTGTCCCCATCAGCAGTCCCCTTACATCAGTGTCCCCATCAGCAGTCCCCTTACATCAGTGTCCCCATCAGCAGTCCCCTTACATCAGTGTCCCCATCAGCAGCCCCCTTACATCAGTGTCCCCATCAGCAGCCCCCTTACATCAATGTCCCCATCAGCAGTCCCCTTACATCAGTGTCCCCATCAGCAGTCCCCTTACATCAGTGTCCCCATCAGCAGTCCCCTTACATCAGTGTCTCCATCAGCAGTCCCCTTACATCAGTGTCCCCATCAGCAGTCCCCTTACATCAGTGTCTCCATCAGCAGCCCCCTTACATCAATGTCCCCATCAGCAGTCCCCTTACATCAGTGTCCCCATCAGCAGCCCCCTTACATCAGTGTCCCCATCAGCAGCCCCCTTACATCAATGTCCCCATCAGCAGTCCCCTTACATCAGTGTCCCCATCAGCAGTCCCCTTACATCAGTGTCTCCATCAGCAGCCCCCTTACATCAGTGTCCCCATCAGCAGTCCCCTTACATCAGTGTCCCCATCAGCAGCGCCCTTACATCAATGTCCCCATTAGCAGTCCCCTTACATCAGTGTCCCCATCAGCAGTCCCCTTATATCAATGTCCCCATCAGCAGTCCCCTTACATCAGTGTCCCAATCAGCAGCCCCCTTACATCAATGTCCCCATTAGCAGTCCCCTTACATCAGTGTCCCCATCAGCAGTCCCCTTATATCAATGTCCCCATCAGCAGTCCCCTTACATCAGTGTCCCCATCAGCAGCCCCCTTCCATCAATGTCCCTATCAGCAGTCCCCTTACATCAGTGTCCCCATCAGCAGTCCCCTTAAATCAGTGTCCCCATCAGCAGTCCCATTTATTCCCTTTATTCTGCCTATGAAGCCAAATAATTGGAAATATTAGGACCAGGATACACTCAGATTCAGGGTCACATCTATACTTTTTTTGGTGCTTTTTGCAAAAACGCACTACAGTCCACTTAACATGGTTTCCTATGGGATACGTTCACATCTGTGCTTTTTTCAGCCGCTGCATTTTTGGAAAGGCTCAGGGGCTTTTTTTAAACGCAAAATGGTGCTTTTTTTTTGCTTTTTTGGTTCCATAGACTTCAATGGAGAAGCTGCAGAAGAGCATGTAGTGCAATGAAAATTGGCCAAAAAGAACGCAATTCGCGTCAAAATCGTGTGTGCAAAAGCGCACAGCAAAACGCACTGTAGAATGCACCAATCGCAAACTGCATAGATGTGAACCGAGCCTTATGGCAAGTTCACACTAGACAAATGGGCTGCATTAAGCAGCCACACCCAGCACAGTCCCAACACATAGACAAGGCAAAAGCTTCATATTGAATAAAGGATTCTGAAGTAGGCCTAAAGCTGATAAGATTCACTCCTGTTATTAACTCCTGTTAAGAACTCCCAGGTGTTTTATCACTGTTACATGATAGTTTACATTTTTGGGGTTTATTTGAGATGTGCAAAAGAGAGATCACACAAACACTTATATGTGTAATGTTTATTTAAGTAATGGCAGATACAGATAACAAATGTAATAATATTAGAAAATATAACAAAAATACTTAGCTATAGATGCCTTTTTCACCACGGAGTCCCCGTCCTTATGGCGTGGCACAAATGATCATATTAGATGCGTTTGTAATTTCAGCTCTGAGATGAGACTCACTTTTACAAGTTTTAGCTTTAATACAGGACTAGTGTGTGAGTAAATTGTTTGTAGAGTGATATCACCTTTTAGGGAATATATTGGGCTCGGCCATATAGTCAGTTTACAATGCCATTCCTATAGCATTAGGTCAGTTAAAGTGGTTGTAAAGGCAGAAGGTTTTTTATCTTGATGCATTCTATGCATTAAGGTAAAAAAACCTTGTCCCGCAGTGTGACAGTAATAGGTGGTGACAGGTACTCTTTATGAAGGGATCGGGGGTCTAAAAGACCCCAAATCCCTCCTTTGCACTTCAAAGTATTCAGATTGCCAAAGATGACGATTCTGAATACTGTAGTTTCTTTTAAATTTGGCGCTATTGGCAGCCAGTTTGCACATAGGAGACTGGAACGAAGCCCTTTCCGGCTTTGATTCAGTCTCTCTCTAGCCAGCAGAAGTGCCGGATCATGGATCGGGTCTCATGGTGGGTTGGGAGGCCTGGGAACATCGGCAGAAGGCAGCGGGAGGGGGGATTTCCCCTCCCGCTCCTGTGGCATAACAACAGAGCAGCTTTTAGCTGCAACGGTTGTTATCCCTAAAGAGCCGACCGCCCGCTCTAAAAAACGGTACCGGGGTGATGCCTGCAGCTGCAAGCATCACCCTGGTATAACCCCTGAAAGCCGAGGCCGCATATGTGTGTACGGTCGGCGCTAAGGGGATAAACATGTTTATATTACCTTGATTGTGTGCTCACCTCAGTGACAGCCTCATATCCTTCAAAATCCTACCTTTGTAGGAGGCAATCTCCTTTTTACGTGATCCCACTTTTGCTAATCTGTTCAGATTATTTTTCTGTCAAAGCTTTTTAATGCCTGTAAATACTGCTCACCAATTATGTGTTTAGGTCATTGTATAAATACTTAAATTACAGAATATATACTGAACATTTATATCCATGTGTGCCAATAAACTCCTCTGTTATCTCCCTCGTAAGAAAAGTGGCCATGACTGAATTCCACAAAACGAAGAAACAAAGGGTGATAGACAATGGCCAGAACAAGGTAGATGATGGCTACATTCACACTGTTGCATGTTGGGAACTCATGCAAAGTCACGTATTTTCCCGACATGCACAGAAATGTGCTGCCTTTAGCAGATGTTCAGCAGTGCAATTAATTCTTAATACCACCCCTCACATCTCCTAATACGCGCACCATGCGGCACGATTTTACAAACAGTTCAGGGACTTCTTTTGTATGTTTCTCGCTTGTAGGGCAGCCCATTGAAATGAATGGGCTGCACTACACGTAATGCGTAGGAAACGCGCTTCTGCTCCATCTTACCTCTACGGTAAGTAGAAATTCCTTACTAGAAATAGTATGGCAAGCAACAGTGGAACTGTTCCAGGGACATGCAGGTCTGCTTGATCATGGAGACAAGGTGTGGAATGAGACAACACCCTTGTCTTATGGGGAAGTCACATTGGACACAAGCAAATCCCAACCATTCATAAGATAGACAGATATCATTCATGGCTATCTATCACAAGTCTTACTATCAAGCTTACTCCGGAAGGGTGTTGTTTAAAGCAACTGTGATGTAGGTGGAGTGATTACAATGTAATCGACTAGATAGATGAAAGGAAGGAATGAAAGAAGGAAAGATGGAAGATGGAAAAAAGAAGGACAGGAGGAAGGATGGAAAGTAGGATGAAACGAAAGAAAGAAAGAAAAAGAAAGAAGGAAGGAAAGAAGCAAAGATGGGAGAAAGAAGGAAGGATGGAACGAAAGAAAGAGAAAGAAGGTAGGAAGGAAAAAAGAAAAGAAGCAAAGAAGGAAGATGGAAGAAAAGAATGACAGAAGAAAGAATGGAACGAATGAAAGAAGGAAAGAAGCAAAGATGGAAGAAAAGAAGGACAGAAGGAAGGATGGAAAAAAGGAAAGAAGGAAGAAACAAAAGTAAGAAAAAAATAAGAAAGACGGAAAGAAGCAAAGAAGAAAAGATGGATGGAAGGAAAGAAGGAAGGAAAGAAAGAAAAAAAAATAAAAGAAAGGAAGAAAGAAAAGAAAAGAGAAATAGATAGAAAAAAAGATAGATAGATAGATAGATAGATAGATAGATAGATAGATAGATAGATAGATAGATAGATAGATAGATTAGATAGCAATGAGAGATTAGCTTCAGCTGCTCTCATAATGAAGAAATTAAGCGTCCGTTTCTGTGTCAGTATATACTGATAGTGTTCCCTACATCATGCCACTAAACTAAGGCTGACCATACATTATGCAATTTTCTTGAAAAAATATTTCCCTTACACTACATAGTTTAAGTAAATCTAAAGGAAATTGAACAAGAAAATTGTATAATGTATGGCCAGCCTAAGTCCGTTGTTCAATACCTCCCATAATATAACAACGATGCAATGCTCCTCTTAGTGAATGAACAAAAGAATAGTGAAATCAAACTGACCTGTATAATAGAGAAGCAAGAGGAGGATGGCTGCCTGTCCGTACCCCATGGTGTTCTGAGGGTTTCATACCATTTATTGGTTTTCTTTAAGTTGCTCAGATGAGTTTACTTTCAATATTTCTTTCTAGTCTTTCTGGTTAGATGCCTACAAAGGCATCTGATGAATGCCACCTTTCCACAGAGTGACATACGGGTTGTATATTCAGATGACATAGAAATTCATTCTTCTGAAACCATCGGTCATACAGCAGGTCAGGAGTAGAAAAAAACGGAAAGGTATGAGAAAAATATTTGTGTAGGTACTATGTGGAAATTACTGACGCTTGTACCAGGAAATTCCAAGAATTTATGAAAATATAGTTTTCTATAAATATAGAAAAATGATGGGTTGGAGACATCCAGCTACCTAATTAAGATTATTGGACTTAGGACAAGTCCAAAGGATTAAAGGTACAAAGAAACAAGGGTGAGACCTGGCGCTTAGGATAATGAAATAAAGTCATAATATACACATAAACAGATATTACATTGAGTGACGTGAAAAAGTATATTGGAACTCAGTGTTCAGAGAGGGAAATCTGAAATAGTAGATTGGGTCAAAGCTGTGCACTGGGATTGTCTCTGTGTGAAGTCAGGAGGTGGCAGCAGCCGAAGATACAAGCAGAGGCAAGGTTGTATATAGAGGGCACTCGCACCTGTTTGAACATGTTATCAGTATCAAAGACACCTGTCCTCAACCTCAAACAGTCACACTCCAAACTCCACTATGGTGAAGACCAAAGAGCTGTCGAAGGACAGCAGAAACAAAATTTTGTAGACCTGCACCAGGCTGGGAAGACTGGATCTGCAATAGGCAAGCAGCTTGGTGTGAAGAAATCAACTGTGGGAGCAATAATTAGAAAATGGAAGACATACAAGACCACTGATAATCTCCCTCGATCTGGGGCTCCACACAAGATCTCACCCCGTGGGGTCAAAATGATCTCAAGAACGGTGAGCAAAAATCCCAGAACCACATGGGGGGACCTTGTGAATGACCTGCAGAGATCTGGGACCAACGTAACAAAGGCTACCATCAGTAACACACTACACCGCCAGGGACTCAGATCCTGCAGTGCCAGAAGTGTCCCCCTGCTTAAGCCAGCACATGTCTTGGCCCCTTCTGAGGTTTGCTAGAGAGCATTTGGATGATCCAGAAGAGGATTGGGAGAATGTCATATGGTCAGATGAAACCAAAGTAGAACTGTTTGGTAGAAACACAACTCGTCGTGTTTGGAGGAGAGAGAATGCTGAGTTGCAACCAAAGAACACCATACCTACTGTGAAGCATGGGGGTGGCAACATCATGCTTTGGGGCTGTTTCTCTGCAAAGGGAAAAGGACGACTGAACCGTGTACATGAAAGAATGAATGGGGTCATGTATCATGAGATTTTGAGTGCAAACCTCCTCCCATCAGCAAGGGCATTGAAGATGAAACGTGGCTGGGTCTTTCAGCATGACAATGATCCTAAACACACCGCCCGGGCAACGAAGGAGTGGCTTCGTAAGAAGTATGTCAAGGTCCTGGAGTGGCCTAGCCAGTCTCCAGATCTCAACCCCATAGAAAACCTTTGGAGGGAGTTGAAAGTCCGTGTTGCCCAGCGACAGCCCCAAAACATCACTGCTCTAGAGGAGATCTGCATGGAGGAATGGGCCAACATACCAGCAACAGTGTGTGACAACCTTGTGAGGACTTACAGAAAACGTTTGACCTCTGTCATTGCCAACAAAGGATATATAACAAAGTATTGAGATGAACTTTTGATATTGACCAAATACTTATTTCCCACCATAATTTGCAAATAAATTCTTTCAAAAATCAGACAATGTGATTGTCTGGATTTGTTTCCACATTTTGTTTCTCATAGTTGAGGTATACCTACTGTATGACAATTACAGGCCTCTCATCTTTTTAGGTGGGAGAACTTGCGCAATTGGTGGCTGACTAAACTAAGAAAAACTTTTTTTTTATATTTCATTTTTGGTCTTTTTTTTTTTTCTTTAGAAAAAAATAAAAAACCCAGGAGTGATTATATACCACCAAACAGGGCCCATCCTAGGGTCACAGACGCCTGGGTGCAGAAATATTTCTGGCGCCCCCACGTGGGCGTGGTCATCTTTACCAACTCCTCCCCTTTACAAATGTTACTATGGCAACGACTCAAACACAGAGATGCTCCCCTAAGAAGTCTTTGTTACCCTAGGATCCTCCCATGATCTTTTAACAATAAAGAAAATACAGGAAGAGCGTATACAGGAAGAGCGTACACAGACCTGGAGGGGAGTCTCTCTGATGCACACAGAGAGGGCTTCTGTTAGAGAATCTGTTAGAAAGAGCCCCCAGACATAGTACAGGAGATGGTCAGAGACTGTAGACATAATACAAGAGATGATCAGAGACTGCAATCTTAGTACAGGAGATGGTCAGAGACTGCAGACATGATACAGGAGATGGTCAGAGACTGCAGACATAATACAGAAGATGGTCAGAGACTGCAGACATGGTACAGGAGATGGTCAGAGACTGCAGACATAATACAGAAGATGGTCAGAGACTGCAGACATGGTACAGGAGATGGTCAGAGACTGCAGACATACTACAGGAGATGGTCAGAGACTGCAGACATGATACAAGAGATGGTCAGAGACTGCAGACATGTTACAAGAGATGGTCAGAGACTGCAGACATGATACAAGAGATGGTCAGAGACTGCAGACATGTTACAAGAGATGGTCAGAGACTGCAGACATTTTATAAGAGATGGTCAGAGACGGCAGACATAATACAGGAGATGGTCAGAGAGCGCAGACGTACTACAGGAGATGGTCAGAGACTGGAGATATAATACAGGAGATGGTCAGAGACTGCAGACATGTTACAAAAGATGGTCAGAGACTGCAGACATAGTACAGGAGATGGTCAGAGACTGCAGAAATAGTACAGGAGATGATCAGAGACTGCAGACATAGTACAGGAGATGGTCAGAGAATGCAGTCATTTTATAAGAGATGGTCAGAGACGGCAGACATAATACAGGAGATGGTCAGAGACTGCAGACATACTACAGGAGACGGTCAGAGACTGGAGATATAATACAGGAGATGGTCAGAGACTGCAGACATAGTACAGGAGATGGTCAGAGATTGCAGACATAGTACAGGAGATGGTCAGAGATTGCAGACATGATACAAGAGATGGTCAGAGACTGGAGACATAATACTGGAGACGGTCAGAGACTGCAGACATGGTACAAGAGATGGTCAGAGACTGCAGACATGTTACAAGAGATGGTCAGAGACTGCAGACATTTTATAAGAGATGGTCAGAGACGGCAGACATAATACAGGAGATGGTCAGAGACTGCAGACATACTACAGGAGACGGTCAGAGACTGGAGATATAATACAGGAGATGGTCAGAGACTGCAGACAGTACAGGAGATGGTCAGAGATTGCAGACATAGTACAGGAGATGGTCAGAGATTGCAGACATAGTACAGGAGATGGTCAGAGATTGCAGACATGATACAAGAGATAGTCAGAGACTGGAGATATAATACAGGAGATGGTCAGAGACTGCAGACATAGTACAGGAGACGGTCAAAGACTGCAGACATGATACAAGTGAAGGTCAGAGACTGCAGACATGTTACAAGAGATGGTCAGAGACTGCAGTTCCTATGGACGTTAGTAGATAATGGCCGATTGGCCCTCTCACCTGACCCAGCGATACAGCAACAACGGTTCCTTATGATCAGGAGTCAGCTCACTCTGAATTGCCTGTGGCGACTCCGCTGGGTAGCACCCAGATCTGTATTCTGGCAATGACTCCATTCCTTTCTCCGCCTGGGATGGCGCTAGGCTGTGTGGCTTTCCCTCTGGTGGCGCAGGGCAGCGGGGTTCTCTCTCTGATAGTGTTCTCTCAGCACTGACCTCTCCCTCTGGAGTTCTGGGTGTACTTTCCTGAAAGCTTTCCCGGGCTCCTGGCTCTCTCTCTCTCTCTCCCATTCAGCTGAGCATGCTGTGTGCGCTGCAGTTTCCGTGTTACAGAGGGGCTACCAGTCCTCGGGACTACATATCCCACAATCCTCTTCTTTGCTCCATTTATTTATTCTTCCCTGGCCGATATGAAGGCGGGGGGGAAGAAACATAGTACGCCGCTCACTAGTACAGCAGCTCGTGAAGAGGAGAGGGGTATCGCCCGGTGCGGTAAAACATAGTATCATCCCCCCTCCACCAACTATAGTCGCCCCTCAGTACAGACCCCCCTCCACTAAGTATAGACCCCCCTCTGTCAGTGCAGATCTCCCACTAAGTATAAACCCCTCCCTCAGTACAGACCCCCCAGGACAAAACACCCCCCTCTATCAGTATAGACCCCCCTCAGGACAAACCAACCACCCTCCATTAGTACAGACTCCCCCTCAGGACAAACCACCCCTCCCCTCCATTAGTACAGAACCACCCCCCTCCATTAGTACAGACCCCCGCAGAACAAACCACCCCCCCTACATTAGTACAGAACCACCCCTCCTACATTAGTACAGACCCCCCCAAAACAAACCAACCCCCTCCATTAGTACAGAACCCCCCAGGACAAACCACCCCCCTCCATTAGTACAGACCCCCAAGAACAAACCAGCCCCCTCCATTAGTACAGACCCCCCTGGACAAACCACCCCCCTCCATTAGTACAGACCCCCCAGAACAAACCACTCCCCTCCATTAGTACAGACCCCCCCCAGACAAACCACCCCCCACATTAGTACAGACCCCCAAGAACAAACCACCCCCACTCCATTAGTACAGACCCCCAGAACAAACCACCCCCCTCCATTAGTACAGACTCCCCCGGACAAACTACCCCCCCTACATTAGTATAGACCCTTAGAACAAACCACCCCCTCCATTAGTACAGACCCCCCAAAACAAACCATCCCCCATTAGTACAGACCCCCCCCAGACAAACCCCCCCTACATTAGTACAGACCCCCAGAACAAACCACCCCCCTCCATTAGTACAGACCCCCCAGAACAAACCACCCCCCACGATTAGTACAGACCCCCAGAACAAACCACCCCCCCTCCATTAGTACAGACCCTCCCTGGACAAACCACCCCCCTCCATTAGTACAGACCTTCCAGAACAAACCACCCCCCTCCATTAGTACAGACCCCCCCGGACAAACCCCCCCCACATTATTACAGACCCCCCAGGACAAACCACCCCCCCTCCATTAGTACAGACCCCCAGGACAAACCACCCCCTCCATTAGTACAGACCCCCCAGGACAAACCACCCCCTTCATTAGTACAGACCCCCAGAACAAACCACCCCCCTCCATTAGTACAGACCCCCCGGACAACCCCCCCCCCACATTAGTACAGACCCCCCAGAAAAAACCACCCCCCCTCCATTAGTACAGACCCCCCAGAACAAACCACCCCCCATTAGTACAGACCCCCCAGAACAAACCACCCCCACCATTAGCACAGAGCCCCAGGACAATCCACGCCCCCACCATTAGTACAGACCCCCCCAGGACAAACCACCCCCCAGAACAAACCACCCCCCTCCATTAATACAGACCCCCCCGGACAAACCACCCCCCTACATTAGTACAGACCCCCCAGAACAAACCACCCCCACTCCATTAGTACAGACCCCCCAGAACAAACCATCCCCCTCCATTAGTACAGACCCCCCCGGACAAACCACCCCCCTACATTAGTACAGACCCCCCAGAACAAACCACCCCCCTCCATTAGTACAGACCCCCCAAAACAAACCACTCCCCATTAGTACAGACCCCCCGGACAAACCCCCCCTACATTAGTACAGACCCCCAGAACAAACCACCCCCCTCCATTAGTACAGACCCCCCAAAACAAACCACCCCCCATTAGTACAGACCCCCCCAGAACAAACCACCCCCCCACCATTAGTACAGACCCCCCAGGACAAACCAACCCCCCACCATTAGTACAGACCCCAGGACAAACCACCCCCCTCGACAAACCACCCCCTTACCATTAGTACAGACCCCCCAGGACAAGCCACCCCCCCTCCATTAGTACAGCCCCCCAGGACAAACCACCCCCCCTCCATTAGTATAGACCCCCCTGGACAAACCACCCACCCCTTCATTAGTACCGACCCCCCAGGACTAACCACCCCCTCCCTTAGTACAGACCTCCCAGAACAAACCACCCCCCTCCATTAGTACAGACCCCCCCAGGACAAACCACCCCCCCTCCATTAGTACAGACCCCCCAAAGGACAAACCACCCCCTTCATTAGTACAGACCCCCCTGGACAAACCACCAACCCCTTCATTAGTACCGACCCCCCCAGGACTAACCACTCCCCCTCCATTAGTACAGACCCCCCCAGGACAAACCACCCCCCTCCATTAGTACAGAGCCCCCCAGGACAAACCACCCCCCTCTATTAGTACAGACCCCCCCAGGACAAACCACCCCCCCTCCATCAGTATAGACCCCTCCTGGACAAACCACCCCTCTCCATAAGTACAGACCCCCCCAGGACAAACCACCCCCCTCCATTAGTACAGACCCCCCTGGACAAACCACCCCTCTCCATAAGTACATACCCCCCCAGGACAAACCACCCCCTTACCATTAGTACAGACCCCCCAGGACAAGCCACCCCCCCTCCATTAGTACAGCCCCCCAGGACAAACCACCCCCCCTCCATTAGTATAGACCCCCCTGGACAAACCACCCACCCCTTCATTAGTACCGACCCCCCAGGACTAACCACCCCCTCCCTTAGTACAGACCTCCCAGAACAAACCACCCCCCTCCATTAGTACAGACCCCCCCAGGACAAACCACCCCCCCTACATTAGTACAGACCCCCCCAGAACAAACCACCCCCCTCCATCAGTACAGACCCCCAAGAACAAACCACCCCCCTCCATTAGTATAGACCCCCCTGGACAAACCACCCACCCCTTCATTAGTACCGACCCCCCCAGGACTAACCACCCCCTTCCATTAGTACAGACCCCCCAGGACAAACCACCCCCCCTGCATTAGTACAGACCCCCCTGGACAAACCACCCCCCTCCATTAGTACAGACCCCCAAGAACAAACCACCCCCCTCCATTAGTACAGACCCCCCGGACAAACCACCCCCCTACATTAGTACAGACCCCCCAGGACAAACCACCCCCCCTCCATTAGTACAGACCCCCAGAACAAACCACCCCCTCCATTAGTACAGACCCCCCAGGACAAACCACCCCCCTTCATTAGTACAGACCCCCCAGAACAAACCACCCCCCTCCATTAGTACAGACCCCCCTGGACAAACCACCCACCCCTTCATTAGTACCGACCCCCCAGAACAAACCACCCCCCTCCATTAGTACAGACAGCCCCGAAAAAAACAACCCCCCTCCATTAGTACAGACCCCCCAAAGGACAAACCACCCCCTCCATTAGTACAGACCCCCCCTGGACAAACCACCCACCCCTTCATTAGTACCGACCCCCCCAGGACTAACCACTCCCCCTCCATTAGTACAGACCCCCCCAGGACAAACCACCCCCCTCCATTAGTACAGAGCCCCCCAGGACAAACCACTCCCCTCCATTAGTACAGACCCCCCCAGGACAAACCACTCCCCCTCCATTAGTATAGACCCCCCTGGACAAACCACCCCCCTCCATAAGTACAGACCCCCCCAGGACAAACCACCCCCCTCCATTAGTACAGACCCCCTGGACAAACCACCCCCCTCCATTAGTACAGGCCCCCCCCTGGACAAACCACCCACCCCTTCATTAGTACCGATCCCCCCAGGACTAACATCCCCCCTCTCCATTACTACAGACCCCCCCAGGACAAACCACCCCCCTCCATTAGTATAGACCCCCCCTGGACAAACCACCCACCCCTTCATTAGTACCGACCTCCCAGAACAAACCACCCCCCCCATTAGTACAGACCGCCCCGAAAAAAACAACCCCCCTCCATTAGTACAGACCCCCCAGGACAAACCCCGCCTCCATTAGTATAGACCCCCCAGGACAAACCACCTCCCTCCATTAGTATATACCCCCCAAGGACAAACCACCCCCCCTCCATTAGTATAGACCCCCCCAGGACAACCCTCCCCTCAATTAGTATAGACCCCCCCAGGACAACCCCCCCTCCATTAGTATAGACCCCCGACAAACCCCCCCTCCATTGAGCTAATTAAAAATCACCCAGGCGGCAGCTGGAGAGGAGAGGACAGTGTGCAGCCGCGCCGCCCGGGTGGAGAACAGAGTGAGAGTGCGTCAGGCTTGGGCAGCAGGCGGGAGTTGCACACAGGATGAGGAGAGCTGGAACACGGGCATGGACCGCCCCCCCCCGTGACGTCACTGCACGTCTGGTCTCTCTGCACACAGAGACACAGCCGCTCCGATCTCCAGCTATCTCCGCTCTCCTCCTCTGACAGGAGGAGGGAGGGGGGATGGGCTTCGGCAAAAAACAAAGCGGCAGTGGCTGCGGTGACCGGTGGAGAGAGCCGCCTACTACGGACAAGGAGAGGAGGAGGAGGAGGGAGGGGAGCACTCTGGCGCTGCAGCGCCCCCACCTCTGTGGTGCCCGGGTGCACTGCACCCCGTCCAGGATCGGCCCTGGGCACCTGTTTGAACATGTTATCAGTATCAAAGACACCTGTCCACAACCTCAAACAGTCACACTCCAAACTCCACTATGGTTAAGACCAAAGAGCTGTCGAAGGACGGCAGAAACAAAATTTTGTAGACCTGCACCAGGCTGGGAAGACTGGATCTGCAATAGGCAAGCAGCTTGGTGTGAAGAAATCAACTGTGGGAGCAATAATTAGAAAATGGAAGACATACAAGACCACTGATAATCTCCCTCGATCTGGGGCTCCACACAAGATCTCACCCCATAGGGTCAAAATGATCTCAAGAACGGTGAGCAAAAATCCCAGAACCACACGGGGGGACCTAGTGAATGACCTGCAGAGATCTGGGACCAACGTAACAAAGGCTACCATCAGTAACACACTACACCGCCAGGGACTCAGATCCTGCAGTGCCAGACGTGTCCCCCTGCTTAAGCCAGCACATGTCTTGGCCCCTTCTGAGGTTTGCTAGAGAGCATTTGGATGATCCAGAAGAGGATTGGGAGAATGTCATATGGTCAGATGAAACCAAAGTAGAACTGTTTGGTAGAAACACAACTCGTCGTGTTTGGAGGAGAGAGAATGCTGAGTTGCAACCAAAGAACACCATACCTACTGTGAAGCATGGGGGTGGCAACATCATGCTTTGGGGCTGTTTCTCTGCAAAGGGAACAGGACGACTGATCCATGTACATGAAAGAATGAATAGGGTCATGTATCGTGGGATTTTGAGTCCAAACCTCCTCCCATCAGCAAGGGCATTGAAGATGAAACGTGGCTGGGTCTTTCAGCATGACAATGATCCCAAACACACCGCCCGGGCAACGAAGGAGTGGCTTCGTAAGAAGCATTTCAAGGTCCTGGAGTGGCCTAGCCATTCTCCAGATCTCAACCCCATAGAAAACCTTTGGAGGGAGTTGAAAGTCCGTTTTGCCCAGCGACAGCCCCAAAACATCACTGCTCTAGAGGAGATCTGCATGGAGGAATGGGCCAACATACCAGCAACAGTGTGTGACAACCTTGTGAGGACTTACAGAAAACGTTTGACCTCTGTCATTGCCAACAAAGGATATAAAACAAAGTATTGAGATGAACTTTTGATATTGACCAAATACTTATTTTCCACTATAATTTGCAAATAAATTCTTTCAAAAATCAGACAATGTGAATGTCTGGATTTGTTTCCACGTTTTGTCTCTCATAGTTGAGGTATACCTATGATGACAATTACAGGCCTCTCATCTTTTTAGGTGGGAGAACTTGCACAATTGGTGGCTGACTAAACTAAGAAAAACTTTTTTTTTATTTCATTTTTGGTCTTTTTTTTTTCTTTAGGAAAAAATAAAAAAAACCCAGGAGTGATTATATACCACCAAACAGGGCCGATCCTAGGGTCACAGACGCCTGGGTGCAGAAATATTTCTGGCGCCCCCACGTGGGCGTGGTCATCTTTACCAACTCCTCCCCTTTACAAATGTTACTATGGCAACGACTCAAACACAGAGATGCTCCCCTAAGAAGTCTTCGTTACCCTAGGATCCTCCCATGATCTTTTAACAATAAAGAAAATACAGGAAGAGCGTACACTAATGAGACCTGGAGGGGAGTCTCTCTGATGCACACAGAGAGGGCGTCTGTTAGAGAGTCTGTTAGAAAGAGCCCCCAGACATAGTACAGGAGATAGTCAGAGACTGTAGACATTATACAAGAGACGATCAGAGACTGCAATCATAGTACAGGAGATGGTCAGAGACTGCAGACATGATACAGGAGATGGTCAGAGACTGCAGACATAATACAGAAGATGGTCAGAGACTGCAGACATGGTACAGGAGATGGTCAGAGACTGCAGACATAATACAGAAGATGGTCGGAGACTGCAGACATGGTACAGGAGATGGTCTGAGACTGCAGACATACTACAGGAGATGGTCAGAGACTGCAGACATAATACAAGAGATGGTCAGAGACTGCAGACATGATACAAGAGATGGTCAGAGACTGCAGACATGTTACAAGGGATGGTCAGAGTCTGCAGACATGATACAAGAGATGGTCAGAGACTGCAGACATGATACAAGAGATGGTCAGAGACTGCAGACATGTTACAAGAGATGGTCAGAGACTGCAGACATGTTACAAGAGATGGTCAGAGACGGCAGACATAATACAGGAGATGGTCAGAGACTGCAGACATACTACAGAGACGGTCAGAGACTGGAGATATAATACAGGCGATGGTCAGAGACTGCAGCCATGTTACAAAAGATGGTCAGAGACTGCAGACATAGTACAGGAGATGGTCAGAGACTGCAGACATAGTACAGGAGATGGTCAGAGAATGCGGACATATTACAGGAGGTGGTCAGAGATTGCAGACATAGTACAGGAGATGGTCAGAGACTGCAGACATACTACAGGAGACAGTCAGAGACTGCAGACATAATACAGGAGACGGTCAGAGACTGCAGACATGGTACAGGAGATGGTCAGAGACTGCAGACATGTTACAATAGATGGTCAGAGACTGCAGACATTTTATAAGAGATGGTCAGAGACGGCAGACATAATACAGGAGATAGTCAGAGACTGCAGACATACTACAGGAGACAGTCAGAGACTGGAGATATAATACAGGAGATGGTCAGAGGATGCAGACATAGTACAGGAGATGGTCAGAGATTGCAGACATGATACAAGAGATGGTCAGAGACTGGAGACATAATACAGGAGACGGTCAGAGACTGCAGACATGATACAAGAGATGGTCAGAGACTGCAGACATGTTACAATAGATGGTCAGAGACTGCAGACATTTTATAAGAGATGGTCAGAGACGGCAGACATAATACAGGAGATAGTCAGAGACTGCAGACATACTACAGGAGACAGTCAGAGACTGGAGATATAATACAGGAGATGGTCAGAGGATGCAGACATAGTACAGGAGATGGTCAGAGATTGCAGACATAGTACAGGAGATGGTCAGAGATTGCAGACATGATACAAGAGATGGTCAGAGACTGGAGATATAATACAGGAGATGGTCAGAGACTGCAGACATAGTACAGGAGACGGTCAAAGACTGCAGACATGATACAAGAGATGGTCAGAGACTGCAGACATGTTAGAAGAGATGGTCAGAGACTGCAGTTCCTATGGACCTTAGTAGATAATGGCCGATTGGCCCTCTCACCTGACCCAGCGATACAGCAACAACGGTTCCTCTGATCAGGAGTCAGCTCAGCTCACTCTGAATTGCCCGTGGCGACTCCGCTGGGTAGCACCCAGATCTGTTTCGTGGCAATGACTCCATTCCTTTCTCCGCCTGGGATGGCGCTAGGCTGTGTGGCTTTCCCTCTGGTGGCTCAGGGCAGCGGGGTTCTCTCTTTGATGGCGTTCTCTCAGCACTGACCTCTCCCTCTGGAGTTCTGGGTGTACTTCCCTGAAAGCTTTCCCGGGCTCCTGGCTCTCTCTCTCTCTCCCATTCAGCTGAGCATGCTGTGTGGGCTGCAGTTTCCGTGTTACAGTGGGGCTACCAGTCCTCGGGACTACATATCCCACAATCCTCTTCTTTGCTCCATTTTTTTTTCTTCCCTGGCCGATATGAAGGCGGGGGGGAAGAAACATAGTGCACCGCTCACTAGTACAGCAGAGCGCGCGAAGAGCAGAGGGAGAGGGGTGTCGCCCGGTGCGGTAAAACATGGTATCATCCCCCCTTCACCAACTGTAGTCGCCCCTCAGTACAGACCCCCCTCCACAAAGTATAGACCACCCTCTGTCAGTGCAGATCCCCCACTAAGTATAAACCCCTCCCTCAATACAGACCCCCCCAGGACAAAACACCCCCCTCTATCAGTATAGACCCCCCCTCAGGACAAACCAACCATCCCTCCATTAGTACAGACCCCCCCTCAGGACAAACCACCCCCCCTCCATTAGTACAGAACCACCCCCCTCCATTAGTACAGACCCCCGCAGAACAAATCACCCCCCCTACATTAGTATAGAACCACCCCTCCTACATTAGTACAGACCCCCCAAAACAAACCCCCCCATTAGTACAGACCCCCCCAGGACAAACCACCCCCCCTCCATTAGTACAGACCCCCAGAACAAACCACCCCCCTCCATTAGTACAGACCCCCCCTGGACAAACCACCCCCCTCCATTAGTACAGACCCCCCAGGACAAACCACCCCCCTCCATTAGTACAGATCCCCCGGACAAACCACCCCCCTACATTAGTACAGACCCCCCAGGACAAACCACCCCCCCTCCATTAGTACAGACCCCCAGAACAAACCACCCCCTCCATTAGTACAGACCCCCCAGGACAAACCACCCCCCTTCATTAGTACAGACCCCCCAGAACAAACCACCCCCCTCCATTAGTACAGACCCCCCGGACAAATCACCCCCCCTACATTAGTACAGACCCCCCCAGAACAAACCACCCCCCTCCATCAGTACAGACCCCCAAGAACAAACCACCCCCCTCCATTAGTATAGACCCCCCTGGACAAACCACCCACCCCTTCATTAGTACCGACCCCCCCAGGACTAACCACCCCCTTCCATTAGTACAGACCCCCCAGGACAAACCACCCCCCCTCCATTAGTACAGACCCCCCTGGACAAACCACCCCCCTCCATTAGTACAGACCCCCAAGAACAAACCACCCCCCTCCATTAGTACAGACCCCCCGGACAAACCACCCCCCTACATTAGTACAGACCCCCCAGGACAAACCACCCCCCCTCCATTAGTACAGACCCCCAGAACAAACCACCCCCTCCATTAGTACAGACCCCCCAGGACAAACCACCCCCCTTCATTAGTACAGACCCCCCAGAACAAACCACCCCCCTCCATTAGTACAGACCCCCCGGACAAATCACCCCCCCTACATTAGTACAGACCCCCCCAGAACAAACCACCCCCCTCCATCAGTACATACCCCCCAGAACAAACCACCCCCCATTAGTACAGACCCCCCCAGAACAAACCACCCCCCCACATTAGTACAGACCCCCCAGGACAAACCCCCCCACCATTAGTACAGACCCCCCAGGACAAACCACCCTCCTCGACAAACCACCCCCTTACCATTAGTACAGACCCCCCAGGACAAACCACCCCCCCTCCATTAGTACAGCCCCCCAGGACAAACCACCCCCCTCCATTAGTATAGACCCCCTGGACAAACCACCCACCCCTTCATTAGTACCGACCCCCCCAGGACTAACCACCCCCTTCCATTAGTACAGACCCCCCAGGACAAACCACCCCCCCCTCCATTAGTACAGACCCCCCAGGACAAACCACCCCCCTCCATTAGTACAGACCCCCCAAAGGACAAACCACCCCCCTCCATTATTACAGACCCCCCTGGACAAACCACTCACCCCTTCATTAGTACTGACCCCCCCAGGACTAACCACTCCCCCTCCATTAGTACAGAGCCCCCCAGGACAAACCACCTCCCTCCATTAGTACAGACCCCCAGGACAGACCACCCCCCCTCCATTAGTACAGACCCCCCAGGACAAACCACCCCCCTCCATTAATATAGACCCCCTGGACAAACCACCCCCCTCCATTAGTACAGACCCCCCAGGACAAACTACCCCCCTACATTAGTATAGACCCCCCTGGACAAACCACCCCCCCCTCCATTAGTACAGACCCCCCCTGGACAAACCACCCACCCCTTCATTAGTACCGACCCCCCCCAGGACTAACCACCCCCCCTCCATTAGTACTGACCACCCCAGGACAAACCACCCCCCCTCCATTAGTATAGACCCTCCCTGGACAAACCACCCACCCCTTCATTAGTACCGACCCCCCAGAACAAACCACCCCCTTCGATTAGTACAGACCCTCCAGAACAAAGCACCCCCCTCCATTAGTACAGACCCCCCACGACAAACCCCCCTCCATTAGTATAGACCCCAGGACAAACCCCCCCTCCATTAGTATAGACCCCCCCAGGACAAACCACCCCCCCTCCATTAGTATAGAACCCCCCTAGGACAACCCTCCCCTCCATTAGTATAGACCCCCCCAGGACAACCCCCCCTCCATTAGTATAGACTCCCGACAAACCACCCCCTCCATTGAGCTAATTAAAAAACACCCGGGCGGCAGCTGGAGAGGAGAGGACAGTGTGCAGCCGCGGTGCCCGGGTGGAGAACAGAGCGAGAGTGTGTCAGGCTTGGGAAGCAGGCGGGAGTTGCACACAGGATGAGGAGAGCTGGAACACGGGCACAGACCGCCCCCCCCCCCGTGACGCCACTGAATGGCTGGTCTCTCTGCACACAGAGACACAGCCGCTTCGATCTCCAGCTATATCCGCTCTCCTCCTCTGACAGGAGGAGGGAGGGGGGATGGGCTTCAGCAAAAAACAAAGCGGCAGCGGCTGCGGTGACCGGCGGAGAGAGCCGCATACTATGGACAAGGAGAGGAGAAGGACGAGGGAGGGGAGCACTCTGGTGCTGCAGCGCCCCCACCTCTGTGGCGCCCGGGTGCACTGCACCCCGTGCACCCCGTCCAGGATCGGCCCTGGGCACCTGTTTGAACATGTTATCAGTATCAAAGACACCTGTCCACAACCTCAAACAGTCACACTCCAAACTCCACTATGGTGAAGACCAAAGAGCTGTCGAAGGACAGCAGAAAAAAAATTTTGTAGACCTGCACCAGGCTGGGAAGACTGGATCTGCAATAGGCAAGCAGCTTGGTGTGAAGAAATCAACTGTGGAAGCAATAATTAGAAAATGGAAGACATACAAGACCACTGATAATCTCCCTCGATCTGGGGCTCCACACAAGATCTCACCCCATGGGGTCAAAATGATCTCAAGAACGGTGAGCAAAAATCCCAGAACCACACGGGGGGACCTAGTGAATGACCTGCAGAGATCTGGGACCAACGTAACAAAGGCTACCATCAGTAACACACTATGCCGCCAGGGACTCAGATCCTGCAGTGCCAGACGTGTCCCCCTGCTTAAGCCAGTACATGTCTTGGTCCCTTCTGAGGTTTTCTAGAGAGCATTTGGATGATTCAGAAGAGGATTGGGAGAATGTCATATGGTCAGATGAAACCAAAGTAGAACTGTTTGGTAGAAACACAACTCGTCGTGTTTGGAGGAGAGAGAATGCTGAGTTGCAACCAAAGAACACCATGCCTACTGTGAAGCATGGGGGTGGCAACATCATGCTTTGGGGCTGTTTCTCTGCAAAGGGAAAAGGACTGAACCATGTACATGAAAGAATGAATGGGGTCATGTATCGTGAGATTTTGAGTGCAAACCTCCTCCCATCAGCAAGGGCATTGAAGATGAAACATGGCTGGGTCCTTCAGCATGACAATGATCCCAAACATAGGCATGCACACAGGGTGTGTCGGGTGTGCCCAGGCACACCCTAATCCCCCCATGCGCATTAGTGTTATCGTTCTGTGTAGCAACAGGAACATGGGAAAGATCTCCCTCTTACCGGCTCTGCCTTAAGAGAAGTGTTTATCCTTTTCTCTTTCACTGTGCCAGCAGGGAGATCAATGTTCCGGGGTCATAAATATATGTAGATACATACACATGCATGAGTGTTTGAGCTTAAGGGTGCACACCCTAATGCATTAGGCTGCGCACACCTATGATCCCAAACACACCGCCCGGGCAACAAAGGAGTGGCTTCGTAAGAAGCATTTCAAGGTCCTGGAGTGGCCTAGTCAGTCTCCAGATCTCCACCCCATAGAAAACCTTTGGAGGGAGTTGAAAGTCCGTGTTGCCCAGCGACAGCCCCAAAACATCACTGCTCTAGAGGAGATCTGCATGGAGAATTGGGCCAACATACCAGCAACAGTGCGTGACAACCTTGTGAGGACTTACAGAAAACGTTTGACCTCTGTCATTGCCAACAAAGGATATATAACAAAGTATTGAGATGAACTTTTGATATTGACCAAATACTTATTTTCCACCATAATTTTCAAATAAATTCTTTCAAAAATCAGACAATGTGATTGTCTGGATTTGTTTCCACATTTTGTCTCTCATAGTTGAGGTATACCTATGATGACAATTACAGGCCTCTCATCTTTTTAGGTGGGAGAACTTGCACAATTGGTGGCTGACTAAACTAAGAAAAACTTTTTTTTAATTTCATTTTTGGTCTTTTTTTGTTTCTTTAGGAAACAATAAAAAACCCAGGAGTGATTATATACCACCAAACAGGGCCGATCCTAGGGTCACAGACGCCTGGGTGCAGAAATATTTCTGGCGCCCCCACGTGGGCGTGATCATCTTTACCAACTCCTCCAGTTTACAAATGTTACTATGGCAACGACTCAAACAGAGATGCTCCCCTAAGAAGTCTTCGTTACCCTAGGATCCTCCCATGATCTTTTAACAATAAAGAAAATACAGGAAGAGCGTATACTAATGAGACCTGGAGGGGAGTCTCTCTGATGCACACAGAGAGGGCGTCTGTTAGAGAGTCTGTTAGAAAGAGCCCCCAGACATAGTACAGGAGGTGGTCAGAGACTGTAGACATGATACAAGAGACGATCAGAGACTGCAATCATAGTACAGAAGATGGTCAGAGACTGCAGACATGATACAGGAGATGGTCAGAGACTGCAGACATAATACAGAAGATGGTCAGAGACTGCAGACATGGTACAGGAGATGGTCAGAGACTGCAGACATAATACAGAAGATGGTCAGAGACTGCAGACATGGTACAGGAGATGGTCAGAGACTGCAGACTTAATACAGAAGATGGTCAGAGACTGCAGACATGGTACAGGAGATGGTCAGAGACTGCAGACATACTACAGGAGATGGTTAGAGACTGCAGACATAATACAAGAGATGGTCAGAGACTGCAGACATGATACAAGAGATGGTCAGAGACTGCAGACATGTTACAAGAGATGGTCAGAGACTGCAGACATGATAGAAGAGATGGTCAGAGACTGCAGACATGTTACAAGAGATGGTCAGAGACTGCAGACATTTTATAAGAGATGGTCAGAGACTGCAGACATACTACAGGAGACGGTCAGAGACTGGAGATATAATACAGGAGATGGTCAGAGACTGCAGCCATGTTACAAAAGATGGTCAGAGACTGCAAACATAGTACAGGAGATGGGTAGAGACTGCAGACATAGTACAGGAGATGATCAGAGACTGCAGAGATAGTACAGGAGATGGTCAGAGAATGCGGACATATTACAGGAGATGGTCAGAGATTGCAGACATACTACAGGAGACGGTCAGAGACTAGAGATATAATACAGGAGATGGTCAGAGACTGCAGACATAGTACAGGAGATGGTCAGAGATTGCAGACATGATACAAGAGATGGTCAGAGACTGGAGACATAATACAGGAGACGGTCAGAGACTGCAGACATGATACAAGAGATGGTCAGAGACTGCAGACATGTTACAAGAGATGGTCAGAGACTGCAGACATTTTATAAGAGATGGTCAGAGACGGCAGACATAATACAGGATATGGTCAGAGACTGCAGACATACTACAGGAGATGGTCAGAGACTGGAGATATAATACAGGAGATGGTCAGGGACTGCAGACATAGTACAGGAGATGGTAAGAGATTGCAGACATAGTACAGGAGATGGTCAGAGATTGCAGACATGATGCAAGAGATGGTCAGAGACTGGAGACATAATACAGGAGACGGTCAGAGACTGCAGACATGATACAAGAGATAGTCAGAGACTGCAGACATGTTACAAGAGATGGTCAGAGACTGCAGACATTTTATAAGAGATGGTCAGAGACAGCAGACATAATACAGGAGATGGTCAGAGACTGCAGACATACTACAAGAGACGGTCAGAGACTGGTGATATAATACAGGAGATGGTCAGAGACTGCAGACATAGTACAGGAGATGGTCAGAGATTGCAGACATAGTACAGGAGATGGTCAAAGACTGCAGACATGTTACAAAAGATGGTCAGAGACTGCAGACATAGTACAGGAGATGGTCAGAGACTGCAGACATAGTACAGGAGATGATCAGAGACTGCAGACATAGTACAGGAGATGGTCAGAGAATGCGGACATATTAAAGGAGATGGTCAGAGACTGCAGACATAGTACAGGAGATGATCAGAGACTGCAGACATAGTACAGGAGATGGTCAGAGAATGCGGACATAATACAGGAGACGGTCAGAGACTGCAGACATAATACAGGAGATGGTCAGAGACTGCAGACATAGTACAGGAGATGGTCAGAGACTGCAGACATGTTACAAGAGATGGTCAGAGACGGCAGACATAATACAGGAGATGGTCAGAAACTGCAGACATACTACAGGAGACGGTTAGAGACTGGAGATATAATACAGGAGATGGTCAGAGACTGCAGACATAGTACGGGAGATGATCAGAGACTGCAGACATAGTACAGGAGATGGTCAGAGAATGCGGACATAATACAGGAGACGTCAGAGACTGCAGACATAATACAGGAGATGGTCAGAGACTGCAGACATAGTACAGGAGATGGTCAGAGACTGCAGACATGTTACAAGAGATGGTCAGAGACGGCAGACATAATACAGGAGATGGTCAGAGACTGCAGACATACTACAGGAGACGGTTAGAGACTGGAGATATAATACAGGAGATGGTCAGAGACTGCAGACATAATACGGGAGATGGTCAGAGATTGCAGACATAGTACAGGAGATGGTCAGAGATTGCAGACATGATACAAGAGATGGTCAGAGATTGCAGACATGATACAAGAGATGGTCAGAGACTGGAGACATAATACAGGACACGGTCAGAGACTGCAGACATGATACAAGAGATGGTCAGAGACTGCAGACATGTTACAAGAGATGGTCAGAGACTGCAGACATTTTATAAGAGATGGTCAGAGACGGCAGACATAATAGAGGAGATGGTCAGAGACTGCAGACATAGTACAGGAGATGGTCAGAGATTGCAGACATAGTACAGGAGATGGTCAGAGATTGCAGACATGATACAAGAGATGGTCAGAGACTGGAGACATAATACAAAAGATGGTCAGAGATTGCAGACATGGTACAGGAGATGGTCAGAGACTGCAGACATACTACAGGAGATGGTCAGAGACTGCAGACATAATACAAGAGATAAAAAACAATAAAGTCGCGCTAATATATATGTGATGGAAACTACAAAATAAGTGTTTCAAAAAGATAAATGACATTAGTGACTCAGTGACAAGTACAAAGATTAACCACCTTAAATCTAAAACGTGCAAACATAAATTGAATGTCCATACAGTGCACATATGAAGAAATGAATTAATGAGAATTGAATGAAAAAGTCCATATAGTGAAAAAACGAATTCCAAAGTGATGAGTGATGTAAATTTTCATAAAGTGCCAAGTGCATAAATGGGACCTCCACCTCAGACAAACACTGCCGCTTACCAGAGAGCGATGGTCCCTTATTACAGGGGACCACACTAAGCAGATGGCTGCAACCCCAGCCCGGGATCTCACAGGCAAGCACCAGATTAGTTCACATCCCTGGGGATCCTCACCGACAGCCACAGCAGGGTGATGTAATTACCAAGGAATAAAACACATAAAAATGCTCCACATAGCGTAATTCCTTAAGATTTATTGAAAAGATAAAAGTAAAATGAACACTTACACTTAGACAGAATAAAAACAGCAGAACAAATAGGAAAGCCGGCCGGCTTCAGATCAGCCCGTATCCTCCGGGTCTGGACGCACAGCAGTGACGTCAGGACGTGGCTCCTCCTCCCTACATCGTTTCGTCACTAGGGGACGTGGTCACTTGATACGAGCGGCGTCCTGATGCACCACTTAAATACACAGACACCCCACCTTCATCAAGCAAGACACAATGAGCGCCTTCGCACTTCAGGGAAAAATTGAGGGCAAGTAATTACTTGCATCTTATAGCCCGTGTGATACCCAATGGGGGAACTAACATTGCCTAAACTGTAAATAGAGTATATCACATGTGAAGCCGCCAACAGATCAATATTCAATGAATATCTGGCAGGCATCGAACGTGTATAAAAAATTATAAAAAAGAGAAAATACATTTTAAATAGCACAAACCCTGCTAATGATACAGTAAGTTAAAAGAAGCAGTCAGTGAGACTGAGTGCCAAAAATAAATCTATATGGTGAAAACAAATCATTGTTCAAACAGTTAAAAAAGTGCCTCCTAAATACTCAATTGATCCACAAAATCTTAAGATGGAAAAAAATGTTTATTTGAATTGCTATGTCTCCCTGAAATGGAAGGGCGCCCCCTACGGGTTAACTCGTAATAAAGTAGCGACCATAAAGACTGCAAGGAAATCCTAACATAACGCTCGACATTCATGACAATAAATATTAATTTACAGTCAGGATTACAGACATAGAATAAAACACATAAATCCTAGAACACGTCTAAAGACCCCCCCCCGGTCATAGGTCAGAAAGAAAATTAGGGCCTCTGCCCTAATGGATTATAAATTAACCCAAAGAGCCTGGGAATTATCTATGAAAGAGTTGACATCTACATCGATATTGAGGCCAAACGGGGTGTATGTTTTCAATCGATGGACCCACGCCATCTCCAATCGTGAGATGCTTCTAACAAGAACACCACCCCTCCAATGGGGCCTAAATTTGTCAATCCCCAAAAAAATAGTACCTGAGTGGTCTCTCGCATGGAAGGTGAGGTAATGCTTTGACACAGAGTGCTTAGTAAATCCCCTCCTTATATACTATCTGCCCAAGATACATAAGAGCCTTATTTGCCCCCCAGGACGCCCCATAGTTAGTGGGATTGATTCCATTACCTCCCGGGTGGGCAAATATATTGACTTCTTCTTACAGCCTTTGGTCCGATCTATGCGATCTTATGTAAAGGACACTCGGGATGTCATCAATCGCCTTTCCAATCTTACCCCTAAGAAAGGGACCATATTGGTGACTGCAGATGTCACTTCCCTATACACGATAATCCCCCACCATTTGGGTTTAGAGGCTGTATCTATACATCTTAATCAATGCTCTGATCTCCCCGACGAACAAATCAGATTCATCATGTTGTTGTTGGAGTATGCAGCCACTCACAACTTTTTCTGGTTCGATGGTCACTACTATCACCAGGATAAGGGGGTTTCTATGGGGGCTAAGTATGCCCCCAGCCTGGCTAATCTATTCATGGCCAGGTGGGAGGAGGATGTACTGTATCATTAGCAGGGTTTGTGCTATTTAAAACTTATTAGCTCTTTTTTATAATTTTTTATACACGTTCAATGCCTGCCATATATTCATTGAATATTGATCTGTTGGCGGCTTCGCATGTGATATACTCTATTTACAGTTTAGGCAATGTTAGTTCCCCCCATTGGGTATCACACGGGCTATGAGATGCAAGTAATTACTTGCCCTCAATCTTTCCCTGAAGTGCGATGGCGCTCATTGTGTCTTGCTTGATGAAAGTGGGGTGTCTGTGTATTTAAGCGGTGCGTCAGGACGCCGCTCGTATCAAGTGACTACGTCCCCTAGTGACGAAACAACGTAGGGAGGAGGAGCCATGTCCTGACGTCACCGCTGTGCGTCCAGTCCCGGAGGATACGGGCTGATCTGAAGCCGGCCGGCTTTCCTATTTGTTCTGCTGTTTTTATACTGTCTAAGTGTGATGCCGCGTACACACGAGCGGACTTTCCGGCATACTTGGTCCGGCGAACAATCCGACCGTGTGTAGGCTCCGGCGGACTTTTCCGGCGGACTTTTTCCCAAAAGCCCGCCGGACCTAGATTTGAAACATGTTTTAAATATTTCCGTCAGACTCAGTTTCTGGCGGAAAGTCCGCTCGTCTGTGTGCTGGTCCGACGGAAAGCCCGCTCGTCTGTATGCTGGTTCAACGGACCAGATACAACGCAAGGGCAGGGTATTGCATTTCGCGCTCACTGCAATAGGAAAAACAAATTTTGCTATTGCGGCGAGCGCGGTGCATACCAGGCCCTTAGGTCTGGTATGGATTATAAAGGGAAGCCCCTACGCCGAAAAAACGGTGTGGGGTCTTCCCTAAAATCCATACCAGACCCCGATCAGAGCACGCAGCCCGGCCGGTCAGGAAAGGGGGTGGGGGCGAGCGAGCGCCCCCCCTTCTGAACCGTACCAGGCCGCATGCCCTCAACATGGGGGGTGAGTGCTTTGGGGGGGGCCCTGCGGGGCCCCCCTCCCCCAAAGCACCTTGTCCCCATGTTGATGAGGACAAGGGCCTCTTCCCGACAACCCTGGCCGTTGGTTGTCGGGGTCTGCGGGCGGGGGGGCTTATCGGAATCCGGAGCCCCCTATAATAAGAGGGCCCCCAGATACTGGCCCCCCCACCCTATGTGAATGAGTATGGGGTACATGGTACCCCTACCCATTCACCTAGGGAAAAAGTGTCAATAATAAAACACACTACACAGGTTTTTAAAATAATTTATTAAACAGCTCCGGGGGGGTCTTCCTCCGGCTTCGGGGGTCTTCTTCCGGCTTCGGGGGTCCCTCCGGTTCCTCTTCTCCCGGCGTCCGGTTGGTTCTTCTCCGCTCTCTCCGGCCTCTTCTCCCGGTGTTCCAGTTCTTCGGCCGACTCCTCCGCTGTCTTCAGGCAGCTCTCTTGCCAGCGGAGGTCCGGACTTCTGGGCTTCTTGTCTTCTTCCCTCTTCTCTTCTCCAGATGTTGACGCTCTCTCCGGCTGGACTGCTCTCTGAGGGATCCGTTGTGACTTATATAGGCGGAGACCCCGCCCCCTTATGATGTCACAGTCCCTGGGCATGCTGGAACTGTGACGGTTTAGGGGGCATGGTCAACATCACCGGGTGACCACGTCCCCTAAAACGCCTGTTGAGGGCATGCGGCCTGGGGGGCGCTCGCTCGTCCCCACCCCCTTTCCTGACCGGCCGGGCTGCGTGCTCAGATCGGGGTCTGGTATGGATTTTAGGGGGGATCCCACTCCGTTTTTTCGGCGTAGGGGCCTCCCTTTATAATCCATACCAGACCTAAGGGCCTGGTATGCCCCGCGACAGGGCTCGCAAGGTGTCAATCTCGCCGATAAAAGCGGTAAGATTGACTTCCTTTTCTAGTCCCGTCGCACCTGAGTCACGTTCAAAATGAACGGACTTGTCCATGTGTGGGCAAGTCCGTTCATTCTGAAAGTCCGCCGTAACTCCGGCGAAAGTCTGTCGGAAAGACGGGCGGACTTAGCCTGCCGGAAAGTCCACACTAAAACAAATAAACTGTCACGCAGAGGCTATAAGGCAAATGACTATAAAAGTTAATGAAATTATAAAGTCTAAAAGCTGGATCAATCACGGTGTAATCAGGACGGTGTTGGAAGTCTTGGACAGGAGCCAGGAAACAGTCTATAAAGCAGGAGAGGATCCCTGGAGGATAAGTCATAGGTAAAATAAAACACCGGAATAAAACTTTTCTTTTCTTGTAGGAATTTGTGTGGCCAGATTCACGAAAGGCAGCTCTTCTTGTTGAGAGAAGTCAAACTCAGATCCATCCAGGTAAAAAAGAGAAAGAGGAGCGCCACTAAGTAAAATCATTTATTCACCAATATAAAAACAAAGTATCAACTTACATTTAGGAGCGGTATATAGAACAGACAGATGTGATTCCTGATAGAAGAAGGGGAAGGGAACAGTCAGTGATTCCCCGGGGATGCCTTGATAAAGGAACGCGCATGTGCCGTACAGACCCTGCGCAGGCTCAGAAACGCGTTGTGTTTTTTCTCCTCATTGACAACATTGCCAGCGGCTTCCTGGGCTGCCACTCCGTCCTCCCGCCGAGACAGGCTGTGTACCGTCCTGGCCTCCCCGCCAGACTGCGTCGTGTTTGGAGGCATCCCCGGGGAATCACTGACTGTTCCCTTCCCCTTCTTCTATCAGGAATCACATCTGTCTGTTCTATATACCGCTCCTAAATGTAAGTTGATACTTTGTATTTATATTGGTGAATAAATGATTTTACTTAGTGGCGCTCCTCTTTCTCTTTTTTGCCGGAAAGTCCGGTCATGTGTGGGCAAGTCCGTCCCTTTATAAAGTCCGGCGCACCTGGTGGACAAAGTCCGTCGAAAAGTGTGCCGGACAAAGTATGCCAGAAAGTCCGTTCGTGTGCACGCGGCATGAGTGTTCATTTGACTTTTATCTTTTCAATAAATCTTAAGGATTTACGCTATGTGGAGCATTTTTATGTGTTTTATTCCTTGGTAATTACATCACCCTGCTGTGGCTGTCGGTGAGGATCCCCAGGGACGTGAACTAATCTGGTGCTTGCCTGTGAGATCCCGGGCTGGGGTTGCAGCCATCTGCTTAGCGTGGTCCCCTGTAATAATGGACCATCACTCTCTGGTAATCGGCAGTGTTTGTCTGAGGTGGAGGTCCCATTTATGCACTTGGCACTTTATGAAAATTTACATCACTCATCACTTTGGAATTCGTTTTTTCACTATATGGACTTTTTTATTCAATTCTCATTACTTAATTTCTTCATATGTGCACTTTATGGACATTCAATTTATGTTTGCACGTTTTAGATTTAAGGTGGTTAATCTTTGTACTTGTCACCGAGTCACTATTTTTTTTATTTTTTATACACATAATACAAGAGATGGTCAGAGACTGCAGACATGATACAAGAGATGGTCAGAGACTGCAGACATGTTACAAGAGATGGTCAGAGACTGCAGACATTTTATAAGAGATGGTCAGAGACGGCAGACATAATACAGGAGATGGTCAGAGACTGCAGACATACTACAGGAGATGGTCAGAGACTGGAGATATAATACAGGAGATGGTCAGAGACTGCAGACATGTTACAAAAGATGGTCAAAGACTGCAGACATAGTACAGGAGATGGTCAGAGACTGCAGACATAGTACAGGAGATGATCAGAGACTGCAGACATAGTACAGGAGATGGTCAGAGAATGCAGACATATTACAGGAGATGGTCAGAGATTGCAGACATAGTACAGGAGACGGTCAGAGACTGCAGACATAATACAGGAGACGGTCAGAGACTGCAGACATAGTACAGGAGATGGTCAGAGACTGCAGACATGTTACAAGAGATGGTCAGAGACTGCAGACATGTTACAAGAGATGGTCAGAGACTGCAGACATTTTATATGAGATGGTCAGAGACGGCAGACATAATTTAGGAGATGTTCAGAGACTGCAGACATACTACAGGAGACGGTTAGAGACTGGAGATATAATACAGGAGATGGTCAGAGACTGCAGACATGTTACAAGAGATGGTCAGAGACTGCAGACATGTTACAAGAGATGGTCAGAGACTGCAGACATTTTATATGAGATGGTCAGAGACGGCAAACATAATTTAGGAGATGGTCAGAGACTGCAGACATACTACAGGAGACGGTTAGAGACTGGAGATATAATACAGGAGATGGTCAGAGACTGCAGACATAGTACAGGAGATGGTCAGAGATTGCAAACATAGTACAGGAGATGGTCAGAGATTGCAGACATGATACAAGAGATGGTCAGAGACTGCAGACATGATACAAGAGATGGTCAGAGACTGCAGACATGTTACAAGAGATGGTCAGAGACTGCAGACATTTTATATGAGATGGTCAGAGACGGCAGACATGTTACAAGAGATGGTCAGAGACTGCAGTTCCTATGGACGTTAGTAGATAATGGCCGATTGGCCCTCTCACCTGACCCAGCGATACAGCAACAACGGTTCCTCTGATCAGGAGTCAGCTCACTCTGAATTGCCCGTGGCGACTCCGCTGGGTAGCACCCAGATCTGTATTCTGGCAATGACTCCATTCCTTTCTCCGCCTGGGATGGCGCTAGGCTGTGTGGCTTTCCCTCTGGTGGCGCAGGGCAGCGGGGTTCTCTCTCTGATAGTGTTCTCTCAGCACTGACCTCTCCCTCTGGAGTTCTGGGTGTACTTCCCTGAAAGCTTTCCCGGTCTCTTGGCTCTCTCTCTCTCCCATCCAGCTAAGTATGCTGTGTGGGCTGCAGTTTCCATGTTACAGTGGGTCTACCAGTCCCGGGACTACATATCCCACAATCCTCTTCTTTGCTCCATTTTTTTTTTCTTCCCTGGCCGATATGAAGGCGGGGGGGAAGAAACATAGTGCGCCGCTCACTAGTACAGCAGCGCGCGTGAAGAGGAGAGGGGTGTCGCCCGGTGCAGTAAAACATGGTATCATCCCCCCTCCACCAACTATAGTCGCCCCTCAGTGCAGACCCCCCCTCCACTAAGTATAGACCCCCCTCTGTCAGTGCAGATCCCCCACTAAGTATAAACCCCTCCCTCAGTACAGACCCCCCAGGACAAAACACCCCCCTCTATCAGTATAGACCCCCCTCAGGACAAACCAACCACCCCTCCATTAGTACAGACCCCCCTCAGGACAAACCACCCCCCCTCCATTAGTACAGAACCACCCCCCTCCATTAGTACAGACCCCCGCAGAACAAACCACCCCCCTACATTAGTACAGAACTACTCCCTCCTACATTAGTACAGACCCCCCACAACAAACCACCCCCTCCATTAGTACAGACCCCCCAGGACAAACCACCCCCCCTCCATTAGTACAGACCCCCAGAACAAACCACCCCCCTCCATTAGTACAGACCCCCCTGGACAAACCACCCCCCTTCCATTAGTACAGACCCCCCAGAAAAAACCACCCCCTCCATTAGTACAGACCCCCCGGACAAACCACCCCCCTACATTAGTACAGACCCCCCAGGACAAACCACCCCCCCTCCATTAGTACAGACCCCCAGAACAAACCACCCCCCTCCATTAGTACAGACCCCCCAGGACAAACCACCCCCCTTCATTAGTACAGACCCCCCAGAACAAACCACCCCCCTCCATTAGTACAGACCCCCCCAGACAAACCACCCCCCCTCCATTAGTACAGACCCCCCCAGATCAAACCACCCCCCATTAGTACAGACCCCCCAGAACAAACCACCCCCCACCATTAGTACAGACCCCCCAGGACAAACCACCCCCCCACCATTAGTACAGACCCCCCCAGGACAAACCACCCCCCAGAACAAACCACCCCCCTCCATTAGTACAGTCCCCCCGGACAAACCACCCCCTACATTAGTACAGACCCCCCAAAACAAACCACCCCCCCTCCATTAGTACAGACCCCCCCAGAACAAACCACCCCCCTCCATTAGTACAGACCCCCCCGGACAAACCACCCCCCTACATTAGTACAGACCCCCAGAACAAACCACCCCGCCTCCATTAGTACAGACCCCCAGAACAAACCACCCCCCTCCATTAGTACAGACCCCCCCTGGACAAACCACCCCCCTTCCATTAGTACAGACCCCCCAGAAAAAACCACCCCCTCCATTAGTACAGACCCCCCGGACAAACCACCCCCCTACATTAGTACAGACCCCCAGGACAAACCACCCCCCCTCCATTAGTACAGACCCCCAGAACAAACCACCCCCCTCCATTAGTACAGACCCCCCAGGACAAACCACCCCCCTTCATTAGTACAGACCCCCCAGAACAAACCACCCCCCTCCATTAGTACAGACCCCCCCAGACAAACCACCCCCCCTCCATTAGTACAGACCCCCCCAGATCAAACCACCCCCCATTAGTACAGACCCCCCAGAACAAACCACCCCCCCACCATTAGTACAGACCCCCCAGGACAAACCACCCCCCAGAACAAACCACCCCCCTCCATTAGTACAGTCCCCCCGGACAAACCACACCCTACATTAGTACAGACCCCCCAAAACAAACCACCCCCCCTCCATTAGTACAGACCCCCCCAGAACAAACCACCCCCCTCCATTAGTACAGACCCCCCCGGACAAACCACCCCCCTACATTAGTACAGACCCCCAGAACAAACCACCCCCCCTCCATTAGTACAGACCCCCCCAGAACAAACCACCCCCAATTAGTACAGACCCCCCCCAGAACAAACCACCCCCATGCCATTAGTAAAGACCCCCAGGACAAACCACCCCCCCACCATTAGTACAGACCCCCCCAGGACAAACCACCCCCCTCGACAAACCACCCCCTTACCATTAGTACAGACCCCCCCAGGACAAACCACCCCCCCTCCATTAGTACAGCCCCCAGGACAAACCACCCTCCTCCATTAGTATAGACCCCCCCTGGACAAACCACCCACCCCTTCATTAGTACCGACCCCCCCAGGACTAACCACCCCCCTCCATTAGTACAGATCTCCCAGAACAAATCACCCCCCCTCCATTAGTACAGACCCCCCAGGACAAATCACCCCCCCTCCATTAGTACAGACCCCCAAAGGACAAACCACCCCCCTCCATTAGTACAGATCCCCCTGGACAAACCACCCACCCCTTCATTAGTACCGACCCCCCCAGGACTAACCACTCCCCCTCCATTAGTACAGACCCCCCCAGGACAAACCACCCCCCTCCATTATTACAGACCCCCCAGGACAAACCACCCCCCCCTCCATTAGTACAGACCCCCCAGGACAAACCACCCCCCCTCCATTAGTATAGACCCCCCCTGGACAAACCACCCCGTCCATTAGTACAGACCCCCCCAGGACAAACCATCCCCCCCTCCATTAGTATAGACCCCCCCTGGACAAACAACCCCCCCCTCTATTAGTACAGACCCCCCCTGGACAAACCACCCCCCCTCTGTTAGTACAGACCCCCCCTGGACAAACCACCCACCCCTTCATTAGTACCGACCCCCCCAGGACTAATCACCCCCCCTCCATTAGTACAGACCCCCCCAGGACAAACCACCCCCCCTCCATTAGTATACACCCCCCTGAACAAACCACCCACCCCTTCATTAGTACCGACCCCCAGAACAAACCATCCCCCCTCCATTAGTACAGGCCCCCCAGAACAAACCACCCCCCTCCATTAGTACAGACCCCCCACGACAAACCCCCCCTCCATTAGTATAGACCCCCCAGGACAAACCCCCCCTCCATTAGTATAGACCCCCCAGGACAAACCACCCCCCCTCCATTAGTATAGACCCCCCCAGGACAAACCACCCCCCCTCTGTTAGTATAGACCCCCCTAGGACAACCCCCCCTCCATTAGTATAGACCCCCCAGGACAACCCCCCGTCCATTAGTATAGACCCCCGACAAACCCCCCCTCTCCATTGAGCTAATTAAAAAACACCCGGGCGGCAGCTGGAGAGGAGAGCGAGAGTGTGTCAGGCTTGGGCAGCAGGCGGGAGTTGCACACAGGATCAGGAGAGCTGGAACACTGGCACGGACCGCCCCCCCCCCGTGACGTCACTGCGCGGCTGGTCTCTCTGCACACAGAGACACAGCCGCTCCAATCTCCAGCTATCTCCGCTCTCCTCCTCTGACAGGAGGAGGGAGGGGGGATGGGCTTCGGCAAAAAACAAAGCGGCAGGGGCTGCAGTGACCGGTGGAGAGAGCCGCCTACTACGGACAAGGAGAGGAGGAGGAGGAGGGAGGGGAGAACTCTGGCGCTGCAGCGCCCCCACCTCTGTGGCGCCCCGGTGCTCTGCACCCTGTCCAGGATCGGCCCTGATCACTACCCTACTATTACACAATCACAGTCCACCTGTCTCTCCTCTTTTTTCTTTTCTATCTTTTCATCTGTCAGTATCCCTCTGTTATCCTATGTTTCTAATCATCTCCATGTTCTCTACCATCCTTGGGTCCAGGCCTTTCATTCATGCATACATATCTTTATACTAATACTTATTGATTTTACTTTACTACTTTAGATGCCTGACAAACATAGTTATGTTCATAGCCTATACTCTTTATGGACTAACGAGGTCCCTAGGGTTACATCACTACACCAATGCCATGACTGCTCTCCGTTTGGCCCCTGGTGGGGTCCCATCTGACTCCACCCCCTCAGCTCCCTGGTGAGGCACCTGC
Source organism: Aquarana catesbeiana (assembly GCF_042186555.1). Taxonomy (NCBI): domain Eukaryota; kingdom Metazoa; phylum Chordata; class Amphibia; order Anura; family Ranidae; genus Aquarana; species Aquarana catesbeiana. The sequence goes on along the minus strand of NC_133329.1, from coordinate 68,889,749 downwards.
TGCCGCTGTCTTGGAGCCGCACACCTGTAGCCATGGTCAAGCTCAGTGGTGAGTATGGAGACCCCTAACCCCTCCTACCCTGTGCCTTTATACCTAATACTGTGCCATTTTGCCAAATATATACTTTTTTATTCTAGGTACACATATCCACCCCTGAAGAGCGAGCTGGATCTCCCAAACTAGGTAGTATGATGCCTGTGTACTATGACTGCTATTACATCCATGTACCAATATTTCTTGTTTATATGTCTTTTTTTGATTAACCACTTCAGCCCTGGAAGAATTTACCCCCTTCCTGACCAGAGCGTTTTTTGGGATTCGGCACTGCGTCGCTTTAACTGACAATTGCGCGGTCGTGCAACATGGCTCCCAAAAAAAATTAACATCCTTTTTTTCCACAAATAGAGCTTTCTTTTGGTGGTATTTGATCACCTCTGCGTTTTTTATTTTTTGCGCTATAAACAAAAAAATAGCGACAATTTTTTAAAAAATGCATTATTTTTTACTTTTTGCTATAATAAATATATCCAAAAAATAATTAAAAAAACATTTTTTTTCCCTCAGTTTAGACCGATACGTATTCTTCTACATATTTTTGGTAAAAAAAAATTGCAATAAGCCTTTATTGATTGGTTTGCGCAAAAGTTATAGCGTTTACAAAATAGGGGATAGTTTTATGGCATTTTTATTAATATCTTTTTTTTACTAGTAATGGCGGCGATCAGCGATTTTTATTGTGACTGCGACATTATGGCGGACACATCGAACATTTTTGACACATTTTTGGGACCATTGTCATTTATACAGCAATCAGTGCTATAAAAATGCACTGATTCCTGTGTAAATGACACTGGCAGTGAAGGAGTTAACCACTAGGGGGCGGGGAGGGGTTAAGTCAGTACTAGGGAGTGATTCTAACTGTAGGGGGGATGGGCTAGCTGTGACACGTCACTGATCTCTGCTCCCGATGACAGGGAGCAGAGATCAGTGAGACTGTCACTAGGCAGAACGGGAAGATGCTTGTTTACATCAGCATCTCCCCGTTCTTCCTCCCCGTGAGGCGATCGCAGGTATCCCTGCGGCGATCGAGTCCGCGGGACCCGCGACCCGACTCACGGAGCTCCCGGCCGGCGTGCGCATGCAATGGCACGGCGGGGAATTCAATGGGACTTACCTGTACGCCCATTTGCCCAGCCGTGCCATTCTGCCGACGTACATCGGCGTGCACCGGTCGGAAGTGGTTAACAACTGTTGGTGTTATCTATGCATGTAAACAATTTTACTTGAATAAACCATATACTGTATTTATTATTGTTATGTTTACTGGCGGAAACGGTACCCACTTCATTTAAAGTCCCAGGGCGAATCCATAATTTTATTATTTTGCGTTACAGAGGAGGTCTAGGGCTAGAGTTATTGCTCTTGCTCTACCGATCGAGGCGATACCTCACATGTGTGGTCTGAACATCGTTTTCATATGCGGGCGCTACTTACGTAAGCGTTCACTTCTGCACGCGAGCTCGGCGGGACGGGGCACGTTTAAAAACATTTTTATTTTCTAATTTATTTTACCTTTTATTTTTTATTTTTACACTGTTTTAAAAAATATATAAAATTGATGTCACTTTTATTCCTGTTACAAGGAATGTAAACATCCCTTGTAATAGAAAAAAAGCATGACAGGACCTCTTAAATATGAGATCTGGGGCCAATTTAGACAGGATCCAATTAACCTACCAGCATGTCTTTTGGAGTGTGGGAGGAAACCGGAGTACCCGGAGGAAACCCACACAGGCACAGGGAGAACATGCAATCTCCTTTTACATCATTACCCCCAGAATCACCCTCCTTTTACACCATTACACTCAGCATCAACCCTTACCTCAATACCCTCAGTGATTTTCCTACCTCCAGTTGCGGGGACACTGGCCCCTCGGGTAGTTTTGGCACAAGTGTAGTTTGGGGTGCTTCTCTTCTTCCCCCTAGGGGCGCAGGTATCAGGTGCTCAGAATGTTTGTAAATATACTGCAGTGGCCACAGTAAGTGAGAATGTCCTCAATGTGGTTTCTGCAGTATGTCTACAAAGATTCTGGGCCATATCAGAGAATCACCCAGCAACCGCATCAAAATTCCAGCATTGTCGGGTTATTTCCGACAAGTTCCCAGGTATGATTATGACTTTACATGTGTGAGGTTTCTTCCTACTGCAGGTAGTTTAATTTTTTGTATTTATTGCAAAACCTGTGTCGTTGTCTGCCTCACTACTCCAGTGTAACATTGCCTTGCTGAGAATTGATAAATGTCCCACCCCCAATGTATGTAAGGGTTGTTGGACTCTGAGACTTGCCACCAGCAACCAGCAGTCCTCTGATCAGGTGTAGAGCTCAGAAGAGTGGCAGCAGATCTCTTCTAGACATGTTTTCAGATAAAAACAAAGTACAATGTGTTTTCCATGAGAACATATTTTGAGGTATTGTTGTAGTATTTGCTTTTGTATACATTGGATATGACCTTTACATTTTAAGAGGCTTGTTCTTCCAGATTTTTGGTATTGTATTAAAGGGTAATTGCATTTTCGTGAAAAAAATATAGCAAGAAAAAAAATAATACAGCCTATGCAATTGTTATACAAGCCATGCTGTAATTTAATGTTATTAAAAATTAGGATACAAGTCAGATTTTATGCATCCTCTGCAATAGGAATCATACTTTTAATGACATACTGCCCAAGGGTTAATTACATTTTTAATGTACTCATGAGCAAGGCAAATCCATAAATGGTAGGAAATACTTCCTAGATAAGTGGCATTATTGCAAACAGTACAAAATAAGGTGTAATACATGTAAACATCAGTTATTACATTCAAGTCACAGAAAAAAATATTACAGTTACATCACACATGCATTTTTGTTACAGCAACAAAATTTGAAAAGTGGCATGCAACCTGTATCTCTGCTGTACAGATTTAGATGTGCTGTATATCCAAATATAAAGAGTAACGCTAGGTTCACTGGAGTCCGGTGTGGTTTTGTTCACCAGTTTAGGTGTGAAATTTTACCTGAATTTGCACCTGAACCAGACCCAAAATTGCACAAGACATTTTTGAAAAAGGGGCTGAAGCCGCCCCAGACATGTGTGAACCAGGTCCATTGAAACCCAGTCCGGTTCACATGTTATGCGAATTGGATACGGTTCAAAATGCCAGAACTACGCCTTATGCCGCGTACACACGAGCGGAATGTCCGACAGAAAAAGTCTGACGGAAGCTTTTCATCATCTATTCCGATCATGTGTATGCCTCATCGGACTTCTTTTTTCAAAAATTCTGACGGACCTAGAAATAGAAGATGTTCTAAATATTACTAATGGAACCAATTCCCATTGGGATGACCGCTCGTCTGTATGCTGTTCCAACGTACCAAAAACGACGCATGCTCTGAAGCAAGTAGGAGACGGAAGCTATTGGCTACTGGCTATTGCACTTCCTTTTTCTAGTCCCGTCGTACACGTTGTACATCACCGCATTCTGGATGGTCGGACTTTGGTGTGACCGTGTGTAGGCAAGACCGCTTGAGCGGAATTCCATCAAAGTTCCGTCGGAGAAACCTTCGGAGTTTATTCTGATGGAAAAACTGGTCGTCTGTACAGCGCATTAGAATCTCTGTCATGGTTGTGTCCACATTGGGCAGATTTCTCCACACATTTTGCTCTTCTCTGATGACCGGTTCCTCCTAAGGCAGGAAGTGGTGGAAACTCAGCAGTAAAAACTTTAGAAAGGTTAGAAAGATGTTGTTCTGGAGGAGTAGTTCTTCAACATGCATTGGGTCAAGGAGTGGACACGTCAAAGTGGTTGTTATTTAAAGGGATTTTGTTAGATAAAAACAGGTGTATATTAGTGTGTATTACAGTAACAGCCAGCATGGTGGTATAATTACACAGCCATGCTATCTTAGTATCACCACTAACATCTGATTGTACAATCTCCTTTAGATCTACCAATAACTATGTAGTGTGAGGGTCTTTCTGATTGGAAACAGAGTAATTCTATAGTTTAGGTATGGCTTTATACTGGATAGTTTTAGTAGATCTAAGGAAGGATGATTGTAAAGGTATTGTATGTATGGTCAGATAGTAACATGCATGGCGAGCCTTAGGCTTTAGGTAATTGAGCCATGAGCTTGATTGCTCAATTAACAAAGGCAGTGTTGTATCCCCACTGCAGATCGATTTTGTTCTCTCAGCGGGGGGGGGGGGGAGCCGCTAAGAAGGATTGTATGTAAAATCCGATCAACTTGGGTACATTCACCCTGCCCATACATGGTTCGAATCACCTATGGCCAGCTTTAAAGCTTGACATGTTAGACATACTGCCATTGTTTGGTTGTACAGTATATTTTGGCTTCCTATATTGTCTATATCACCCATCTTCTCAACCATCCAGTCACATCACTCTTATGCCCTGTACACACGGTCGGATTTTCCGACAGAAAATGTGCGATCAGAGCTTGTTGTCGGAAATTCCGACCGTGTGTGGGCTCCATCGGACATTTTCCATCGGAATTTCCGACACACAAAGTTTGAGAGCAGGCTATAAAATTTTCCGACAACAAAATCCGTTTGCGTCAATTCCAACCGTGTGTGGACAATTCCGACGCACAAAGTGCCACGCATGCTCAGCATAAATTCCGAGGTAAAATTAGCGTTCGTAATTGATATATCACTTTCGTCAGGCTGCAATGTTTTAAATTGTTTAATGCAGCGCACCCTCTTCTTCTTTATAATGCTAGAAGAATGAAGTTGCTCATATTCACACAGACTTCTCACAAACTTATTTCTTTATTTTTTTTTGTCACATCTACCAAAAAATAATATTTTTTGGATATTTTTAGATATTTTTTATTTTTTTATTTTTTAAAGCCTGATCTTGTGTTTTATTTTTATTTTTCTTTTTTTGTTAACTCCAGAATAGTTTTGTGTGTGTTTTGTGTGTCAAGTTACCACAACACCATTATTATCTTGTAGTATTATTTAATCTCAAGGAGGTTGCTTCGTGTTGGTGTCTCTTGTTAATTTCACACACATAGGCGAGTATAATAAATCAAACCAAAAATGTATTAAGGGCTCATAACCAAACAAAGAGGGAGGCAACGCTGGATAAACAGCAGAAATTGGCGAAGCCTTTGGCCCTCAGGGCACACATCAATTATTTTCCTGCAAAATTGGTGGCCTGAGGAGCCAATATATATAGGGAGTACAATCTGGTCCAGAAGTCCAAGAGAATCATGAACAGCAGCAGATGACATACATGTCCCCAGGCTGTGGCCATACAAGAGCCTGCATCTTTTGTCAGACAAGACTGAACCCAGGCCATCACTCTCTGGTCTTCCTTACACGCTTTCTTCCCGGCTGTGACTCTGGTGTTGGAGGTGTGGCAGGAGGAGGAGGAGGAGGACCTGGAGGAGGAGGACCATGGTTAAGCTCACAAATGTGGCTTTGGTTTGTGAGTTGGCCCCTAAACCCCTTATTTAGTGCTTGTAAAATGATAAACTCACAGAGGCGTTGGCCCTCCTCCATTTCCATCATTTTGCATGCTGTTATGTCTGCAAAGTCCTCTTCAACACTGTGGGGGGTTCTGAGGGCCGCAGTAGCCTTCCAAAATAGGCCAATTGCAGCCTCCTCCAGGCTACTCCTCTTCCTGCCACTTTTTGGTTAAAGGCGGTGGGGAGGGACCTGGTATCAGGCAGGCTACTGGGCCTGGCCACCTCCTGGCTAAGACTTTCCTGTGTATTAAAAAGGGACATCGTTTTAGTTTTTGTTTCATCAATCACAGTCAGAAATTAGGAATCCAAACTAACATAGATTTAACATCATTAATTTGACCAACAGAAATATTTAGAAGAATGCTATACCTGGCTCAAGCTGGGCTCCTCCACATGTTGCTGCCTGGAAGGCCCAGGTTGGACGTCAGAAGCCTAAGCTGGGGGGAAGGAAGCGTGAAAGGAAGAGTGGAGAGTGCTGGCCTGGGTTCAGTCTGGCCTGCCAGAAAATGCAGTCTGTCATAGTACCACAGCCTGGGGACATAAATGTCATCTGCAGCTCCTGATCTCTCAGAATCCTGGATCTTCTTGCGCTCCCTTAGATAAGTGCTCCTCATGCCACCAATTAGGATCTTCAAATAGGTGATGTCTGCCGTGGGGATCACCGGCTTCACAAATTCCAGCAATTTATCCAGCGCTGCCTTCCTCTTTGTTTGATTCTTATAATATTGGTGGTTTACCTGCCACAAACAGGGCAGCTCCCTGAACAGATCAATGAATATGGTTTTAAAGTCCTGATCATTCAATATATCCATTTTCTCTGCAAGACACAACACAAGACAAACCCTATTGTCAGGCTAAACTCTCCTAATCTTGTCCCAATATAGGCCTCAATCTCTAAGCAGTATAGGCCCAAGTTAAAATGTTACCTTCGTTATCACAATCGACGCTTCCTATACTCCTTCCTCCGCTCACAGATCGTACATACGACGCACTCGTGTTACGCTTTATATACACTGCGCATGCGTGAAACTCCGCCCGCCCCTGACGTTCTTTCTAGTCTATTCCCGGCCCCTTCTCATTCGGCACAGTGGGGAAGAGCACATGGCAGAGACGGAGCAGGTGTCTGATAATTACATCAACGGGGAGGAGGAGGAAAGCCCGGAGCCAGAAACGTCAGGATCCCAGAGGAGGCGATTTAAGGCATCGAATATGTCCTTTGTAGAGATGGTGGAGATGGTAGACATACTGAAGAGGGCTGACTATGAAGGGAAGTATGGACCTTACCCCAACCCCAATGTCAGAAAGGCCAAGATCATGGCGAAAGTTGTCAAGAGTCTGAACAGAAATTTTGGGGTGCGACGATCCAAGGATCAACTCAGGAAGCGGTGGTCGGACCTCAAAATCAGGGAGCACGATCAGTATAGAAGGATCAGGAGAGTGCTGCAAAAAAGTAAGTAGTTGTCCTGTGTTCCTATTCTTTCTTTTTCTTACATTCGTGCTGCTCCATGTGCTTTTCTTTACTGGTGTACAGTTTAAAATGTCAACTTTCATGTTCATGGACACATTATTCGTTCGTAGGAAACTTTGTTCGTTCGGCCAATAAAACACCATGTTTTGTCCAGATGCATTTCAATACATTTTTTCTGGCCTACTTCTCTTAAAATAAGTTTGTTGTCTAGATGGGTTTGTAACTAGAATGAAATGCAAACTAGATTCTGTGTAAGGAGAGGACACTCAGCAGCTGTTTACACATCTGGACGCTGGAGCACTAGTGTGGGACACAAGAACACCCTTTTTATTAGGGGGCCACACAGGTGCTCCAGTATATACTATAGGGGTGTCTCCATCTGTAAAGCCTGTACAAAACAGGTAAGTATTCAAGATTGACAAAGGACAAAAATATTTCTTCATCTTGGAACTCTGCCAAAACAGACAATTGTACCCCACTTCCAAGCAATGTTTCATATTCCTATTTCTGGCCTCAAATATCTGTGCTAAGTATACCTATTCTTTTTTTTACATAGGGGAGAAAAGACTCGGAGGAAACCACTCATCAGAGGAGACAAAAGACCCCCCACCTCACGAAGAAGGGGAAATCCCCCAAAGACAAGCAGAGGAGGTAAGAGATGGATGCCTGCATATTTATAATACATGTTTTTGTTTTTCTTATATATTTTTAGGTGATCGTGATGTTGTGGATGAAGGTCATTTCACCAGTGAAAGTACCCAGATCCCGATCGTGGGAGATCATGAGGTGTAATAGGGACTTGGAAAACATCAAGCAAAACATCAATGATTTTCAAAACAAAATGAAGACCATCATTGATGTTTTAGGGAGAATTTAAAACCCCCAGAAATCCCTAACTTATTTCTGCTTTATTTTTATGACAATTTTTCTAAAATTTTGTGACATATTATAGAAAAGCCAAATTTTGAAGATGCACACAGTGTGTCAACATGTGCTTTCTGCCATCACGGGAGATCAATTTAGGCGTTTTGGGGGTGCAACCCCTTCCTCAATAATAAAGTAGCTGAGAGGAAGGGGTTGAACCCACAAAAAAATGTCCCTTGATCCCCCGTGATGGCAGCTAGCACATGTTGACATTCGGCAATTTGTGTTCATCTTCAAAATTTGGCTTTTTCAGAGGTGACTTCACCCCATCTGCTGAACGCAATATCAAACACAGTTTATAAATACTCATGTCTGATATTGCCTTCACTTTCTATAAAAGTAGAATTTTGTAGGTTCCAGAGTTGTGTATTTCTTTTTGGTTTTAAACATGTCTGTTTTACGTTAAAAGGCAATTTCTACTTTTAATGTGACCCAAAAAAATTATATACAACAAACATGTTGGTTTGTTTTAAAAAACTTTTCTAAATGCACATGTGATTGTGTTTTGATTAAATAGTTTGAGAATCAACAATGTGTGGCTTCTTCTTTCAATGCTGCAAAGCATTTTTTGGAGTATAAAGTTGTTGTTTTCAGTGACAATGGGGGTTATTTACTAAAGGCAAATCCACTTTGCACTACAAGTGCAGTTTCAGTGCAGTCTCAAGTGCAGTTGTAGTGCAAAGTGGATTTTCCTTTAGTAAATAACACCCAACAGTGCTTTATTATTTTACATAATCACGCCATTTTTAGGACTCCCCAAATTTCAGTCATGGTCAGCTAAAAGAAAGACAAGCAGTAAATCAAAGCAAATATTTGTTCAGTTTAAAAAAATGTTTTATTCAAAAAATGTCTCAGACATTGTCTGGCATATCGATGGCCCCCCGACCCACAAAGTATTCCATGTATCTTAGATGGACCTCGTGGACACTCTGGGGGGGCAAGCCAGGACGGCCAACTTTAAGCGCCGTAAGGGTTGGTTCATGATGAATTCCGGCCCCAGACCCAACTCAGCCAGCATAGTTCACAGAATTTCTCCTTAAAAAGTTGTGGAGAACACAGCAAGCCAGGATGATGTGATTGAGTTTATATTCCGCCATGTGTATCGGTGTAAGAAATAGGCGGAACCGACTGGCCATTATTCCAAACGTGTTCTCCACCACTCTTCTGGCTCTGGCCAGCCGGAAATGAAAAACCCTCTAGTCCGGGGTGAGGGTCCTCATAGGGAATGGCCGCATAAGATGGTCCTCCAGCGCAAACGCTTCATCCGCAACGAAGACGAATGGGAGTCCTTCCGCATTGTCTTCTGGAGGTGGCAAGCCCAAGCTGCCATTCTGGAGATGCCTGTAGAACTCCGTGTGGGGGCAATGACTCCACCATCTGACATCCGGCCATTCTTCCCCACGTCCACATACAGGAACTCGTAAGTAGCCGACACCATCGCCAACATCACAATACTATTGAACCCCTTGTAGTTGTAATAGTATGACCCTGAGTTGAGTGGTAGGACGATGTGGACGTGTTTCCTATCAATTGCCCCGCCGCAGTTAGGAAAATCCCACCGCTGGGCAAAGTGGGAGGCCACAGTCTGCCATTCCTGTGGGTTGGAAGGAAACTGTGGAGTCAAACAAGAAAAAAAAATTAATCATTTTGCACATAAACATGGAAAGCAAATTAGACACAAACATTCTTGGCCAACATCAGTATAACATTTTTTTTAGGGATTATTTAAAGACAAAGGTATAAGGTCCACCTATCAGATCCCCCCCCCCCTCTCATGGGCTATTATAAAAATTTTAGGGGGGGAGAGATTTTTTGGCCAGGTAACCCTCTCCACTTCATTGAGAGATGAATGCCTAAATAATGTGTATTACTTTGGCCAGCCCCTCCTTACTTACACTACTGGCAGCCCACTGGACAGGTAAGAAGTGTCATAATACAAAGATATAAATTCTGCTATTACCTATCAAGATAATAATAGCATACAAAAACTTTAAACAGTACCATTTGAAAGTATTCAGGCAGGCCCTTGCACTACATGCTTTGGGGAATTCATCCATAAATCTGACCACAAAAGAGGTGGGTATAGTGTGTATGGGTTTGGCAAAGTCAGCAGATAGAGGATTGGTATCAGCTGAGTTAGCAGTTGGGGGGAAGGAGGGTTCCAAATGATTTTGGGACCCAAAAAAAGAAACCTCTGGCACTCTGCCTGAATTTAAAGCACAAATCACAATTTTAAACATTTTAGGGGGTATTTAGGGTAAAGCACTACTATGGAGCTGACAAAATACATTGTTAAGTGACTACACAATGTGAATATAGGCCCAGGAGAGCATGCTGGGGAGGTAAGTGAATGCAAATATGCATGAAGGACAAAAAAAATTACATAAAAATCCAGCATGCATGAGGACAAAGGGGACATTCACAGCATATTACAATCATGGTGATTAGGGAATGAGGAAAGAAATACATTACATTATCAAACATTAATAAAATAAAATGTGATGTTAAAGGATAAAAATCTTACCTTCATATACTCCTTCTGCAGGACCTGGATGATGGCAGAACAGGTCTCTGGGATAATGATCCCCAGAGCCTGGGGGGAGATGCCTGTCGAGAACTTAAGGTCCTGCAGGCTTCTCCCATCGCCAAGTACCGCTTAGTGGCGACTAGCCTCTGCTCCGGAGTGATGGCTTGCCTCATGCAGGTATCCTGCCTGCTGATATAAGGGGTCAGCAAAGCCAACAAACGGTGAAATACGGGGTCCGTCATCCTGAGAAAGTTCCTGAAATCATCAGGATTATTCTCACGGATCTCACAAAGCAAAGGCATGTGACAGAACTGGTCACGCTGGAGCAACCAATTCTTGGTCCATGAATTCCTCCTCACCCTGTTCATGGACTGGGCTTGTGTCAAAGTAAGGACCCCAACAGCAAGCCCCTGCACAACACAAACTCTACGATGAGTACGTACACGCAACATGGCTAGAACACGGTCGGCTGGTGAGAACAAAGTAACAGAATGCACTGAACAACAGCAAGGCCTGTGAAGAGCAACCTGAAAATCAGTAACGAACGAACAAGAACACAATGACAAAGTCAATGGTAACTCACTGCACGCACTGAAGACCAGATACAAACCCACAAGCACAAACTGAACAGCAGAAATACGATCTGAAAACCACGAGTCTGAAAAAGCGCGAATCGTCTCACACCAAACTTTTACTAATACGAAATTAGCAAAAGGAGCCCAAAGGGTGCCACGCTTGGAACTGAACTGCCCTTTTATAGTCTTGTCGTACGTGGTGTATGTCACCGTGTTCTTGGCATTCGGAAATTCCGACAACTTTGTGCGACCGTGTTGTGTTACACTACGTGATTTATAATGCTCTGTGTCTTTAAGATTTGTTCCCTCTGTCTATCTGAACTCTTTCTCTCACCGTAGTTCTGTATATTCTCCTCCCCTTCCTCTCTCTGATTCATTGTGCACAGTATACCTCATTGCTGTAACATCTTTACATGTGGCTTACAACTGCAACGTTTTTCTACCTATGGATACCCATCATTAAACGGAACATTCGAGAGGATTAATCGTTTGTCTTTCCATACAGTGAGTTATCCATTGAGTTAAGCTGTCTGAATTGATGCAAGGGATAAATAGATCACCAGGTCATGTAAGCTCTATGTGAAGCTGAAGATAACGTTTATTGCCTTGTAGTTGAGTCAGAACAGTAGAAAAACGGAGTTCCACAGCCTAATTACAATATTTCTGCATATAGTACTGTTACAGAGAAGATTTACTGCCCTCATTGCAAGAAAGATTGATTCAGCAGCACATGCAATCTTCATAACCTGAGACCAGGCTGCAGGGTGTCATATTACAGCACACAGATCCTGCCTGCTTATCACTGAGACATTCTTTGCCTGTGTCAGCCATGAGTCACCACAGCTCTCAATATGAATACACAGCCACTCCAACACAAGACATTGAGCCAACTGACTTACCCAAACGCTCAGTCAAACCCACCTGGAAAGTGATGTAGAATTATGAAGCCTTAAGAACTGAATTGTTTAATAGCTTGAAGCTATTTTGGGACAAGATTACTTCTGAATCAAATACAGTGTCTGTTGAACGTGAATTACTGACACTACAGGGCGCCATTAAACAACTCTCTATCTCTTATGAGCTCTATCAGCTTACCAGTGACAAGTTTATTAATGTCTTACAAAATATGAACACAGAACTTTCACTCGAGGAATTAAAGAATTTCAAGGCTCTTAATCTGGAAAGAGACAGTTTTATCCAGCAAACCAAATTAAAGGCAGAAGCAAAGATAGAGCTGCTACAGGACACTGCATCTCATAGATCTGTTTCCACCAGACATTCTAAAAGGTCTTCTAGAAGTCATAGTTCAAGATACTCAACACTCAGTGAGCGACTTATTAATGCCCACGCCGAAGTGGAAGACAGCAAGGTGCAGGTCGCATACGCAGAAAAGACAGCACGTCAAAGAGCAACAATAGAAATCTTGAATGAACAGTGTAAAAATGATGCAGCTATGGCAAAGCTAAGGGTCCTAGAGCAAGCTATCAGTGCGGACGAAGGTGCAAGTGAGAAAGACAACATCAACCTAAACATAGCAGATATGGAAGATCCCCTCAAACGCACTAAAGACTATGTCCTAAGCCACTGCAGTATACACTCCATTGTCTCCAATGCTCCTGACAACATAGAAACTTCTTCACAGCTTCAAGTTAAAGAGGTTCCTGCAACTTCCTGCTCATCAAATCACTCCAATGCATTTCCTGCCTGCCTACCTAACCTTCCTTCTTATGTCACAGAGAATCGGGTGCAAGCAAGTCATCAATTTCCCGTCATCGGTACGGCATTGAATCAACGTACCATTGGAACAACCGACTTCAAGCAAGCAACTCACCTGAACGCATCTGCTGCACCATATTTACCTGTGTCCTTTAACAATAATGTCAAAGATAGTGCAATCAGCACCATTCAGCCAACAACATCTCACATAAAGGCAGAGACAACTGGGACAGCAGAGTTTGTGAGGTACATACTTCGCAGAGAGCTCACAAAGACTGGTCTTACAAGTTTTGATGACCAACCTGAGAACTACAGAAGTTGGAAATGTGCTTTCAGAACTGCAATCAGAGATCTTGGCATTACAGCGGCTCAAGAATTGGATCTGCTGATTAGATGGCTTGGTCCTCTATCTGCTGCACGTGTTAAGCCATTAAGATCAGCTTTCATGGACAATCCTACAGCAGGCCTTACAGCTGCATGGGAGCGACTAGAGCAAAGTTATGGCAGTCCAGAAGCTATAGAAAATGCCTTGTTCATACGCCTGGAAACTTTCCCAAAGATATCTGGTAAGGACAACAAGGAGTTCCAGAGACTGAGTGACCTTCTCCTTGAGCTTCAGCTAGCCAAGGCAGACCCAAAACTACCTGGACTCAGTTACCTTGACACTGCAAGAGGGGTAAACCCAATCGTCTCCAAGCTCCCGTATGGTGTACAAGAGAAATGGTCTGCACTAGGATCATCATACAAAAAAGAGAACAAGGTTTCCTTCCCTCCATTCTCTTTCTTCTGCAACTTCATCAGGAGAATCGCAGAGACCAAGAATGATCCAAGTTTTTCCTACAGTGAGTACAGTCTCTTCTCACCATTTCCTAAGAGTACCAGTCTTCAGGGCAACTATAGAAGCCGTAGAGACCCAGTATCCGTGAAAAAGACTGACATCCTTCCCACTCCTACCACAGTTGTTGCCACGGACAGACAGAGTAGGAAGATTGAAAACCCTAACAGAGAGTGTCCCATTCACAAGAAGCCACACCCCCTCAAAAAATGTATCGGCTTTAGGAAAAAGCCTCTTGAAGAGCGTAAGAAGCTTTTAAAGATATTCAGGGTATGTTTCAGGTGCTGTGCTTCTACCGAACATTTTGCAAGGGACTGTAATGTATCCATCAAGTGCATAGAGTGTGGCTCCGAAGAGCATGTGCAAGCCCTACATCCGCTTGAGCCCAGCTCTGCACAACCTGCTAACTCTCCTCCCAGGTTAACGCATGGCGGGGAGAATACAGACCAAGTGCCTAATTCTACCATCATTTCTTCATCCTGCACTGAAGTTTGTGGAGAAGACCGCTGCGATAAGTCCTGTGCTAAAATATGTTTGGTGAACATATACCACAAGGACCAACCAGAAAAGACTCTAAAAGCCTATGCTATCTTAGACGATCAGAGCAATAGATCGCTTGCAAAATCAGAACTGTTTAATCTATTTGAAATAAAAGGCGAAGCTCTTCCTTACACCTTGGGTACCTGTAGTGGAACTACAGAGGTTTCTGGAAGAAGGGCTCATGGACTCATGGTATCTTCTCTCAAAGGTAACTTGCAATTACCTCTACCTACACTTGTCGTGTGCAATCAGATACCCGCTAATAGGGAAGAAATCCCTACTCCAGCTGCTGCTTTCTATCACCCTCACCTGAAGGTAATAGCAAATGAGATACCGCCGCTTGACAAAGATGCTAAGATCCTTCTTCTGTTAGGAAGAGACTTTCTAAGAGTTCACAAGGTACACAGACAAGTCAGTGGACCCCCAGATGCCCCATTTGCTCAGCGCATGGATCTAGGGTGGGTCATCATAGGCAACGTCTGTACAGGCAAAATGAAGAGACCTACCAACATTTCGTCATTCAAGACAAATGTTCTGCCAAATGGCCGAAACACTTACTTTGAGCCATGCCCACATCACTACTGGGTGAAAGAGAAGATAGCCAGCCATGGATGGCAACATGGTATCTCAAGTAACACAAGCCCTTTCTCGTGCCACGATGACGACTTTGGCTCTACAGTGTTTAATACAACCAGTGAAGATAACATACTGGCTCCTTCAATGGAAGACAAAGAATTCATTAAGGTAATGGACAATGAGTTCTTTCAAGACGACTCCAATAACTGGGTAGCACCCCTACCTTTTCGTCTCCCAAGAGAGAGACTGCCCAACAACTTGCAACAGGCCATCAGTAGATTCTCCTCCTTAAAACGAAACTTAGGCAGGAAACCAGAGATGCAAAGACACTTTGTGGACTTTATGCAAAATATATTTGACAGAGATCATGCAGAGCCTGCACCCCCACTAAAGGAGGGAGAAGAATGCTGGTACCTTCCATCCTTTGGCGTGTATCACCCACGTAAACCAGACCAAATCAGAGTTGTCTTTGATTCCAGTGCTCAGCATGAAGGTGTTTCTCTTAACAACATGCTCCTTACAGGGCCTAACTTGAACAACAGTCTAATAGGAGTCTTGATTCGCTTCAGACAAGAACCTGTAGCAGTAATGGCATACATTCAACAGATGTTTCACTGCTTCATTGTCAGAGAAGACAACAGAAACTACCTCAGGTTTCTATGGCACAAAGACAATGACATCCACAAGGAAGTTATAGACTTTCGAATGAAGGTACATGTCTTTGGTAACAGTCCTTCTCCTGCAGTGGCAACTTATGGGCTAAGGAGAACAGCTCAGACTGGAGAAGAAGAATATGGATCTGATGCTCGTCAGTTTGTTGAAAGAAACTTCTATGTTGATGACGCACTCAAGTCTTTTCCAACCGCTAAAGAAGCGATTGATCTCCTCACCAGAACAAAGGAGATGCTGGCTACAGCAAACCTTAGACTGCACAAGATTATATCCAACAGCCAGGAACTTATGAATGCCTTTCACTCTGAGGACTATGCCACCAGTCTAAAAAACCTTGATTTGGGTACAGATGTGCCTCCTGTACAGCGAAGTCTGGGTTTGTTGTGGAACATCAAACAAGACACATTCACCTTCCAAGTGTCAACTTGTGACAAACCCTTCAATAAGAGAGGAGTCCTGTCGGTGGTGATTAGCATCTATGACCCACTCGGTTTCCTTGCTCCAGTTACCATTCAAGGTAAGATTCTGCTAAGACAGTTATCTACTGAGAACATAGACTGGGATACTCCCTTACCTAGTGAGAATCAACACAAGTGGGAAAGGTGGAGACATTCTTTGAAGTCACTAGGAAAACTTCAGATTTCCCGTTGCTATGTTCCAGGTTCTATTTCAACTGTTTACCGGAGGGAAATTCATATTTTCTCTGATGCATCAGTTGAAGCTATTGCTACTGTAGCCTATTTGAAAACTTCTGAAATGAATGGGGAATCACACTGTAGTTTTGTTCTAGGCAAGGCAAAACTCACTCCCAAACCTGTACATGCCATACCAAGACTTGAACTTTGTGCAGCCGTGTTAGCAGTAGAAATTGCCGAAGTCATACGAAGTGAAATGGACACTAGAATTGATTCTTTCACCTTCTATACAGACAGTAAGGTAGTACTTGGTTACATATACAACCAAACAAAACAGTTTCAAGTGTACGTCAGCAACAGGGTTGAACATATTAAGAGATTCTCCCTACAAAGTCAATGGCATTACGTTCCCACTGAACTCAATCCAGCTGACTATGGGACCAGAGCCGTGTCATCTGATGTTCTTCAGGACAGCTTATGGCTGTCACCTTCAAGGTTTTTGTGTGAGGACTCATACTCACCCTCTGTTGACTCCATGTTACAGACTCACAAGTCTTTACCACTCACCCATGATACTTTGTCTACCTTTCTCGCTAAAGTGTGTACTATAGTGAACGCAAGACCTTTAGTGCCGGTATCTTCAGATCCTGATGCTCCAGTGATCCTTACTCCAGCTTCGCTCCTTACTCAAAAGATTGGGACTGCTGTAATATCTTCAAGTGAGATTGAACCCAAGGATATCTACAGGCGTCAATGGAAGCAGGTGCAGCATCGCGCCAATGTGTTTTGGCATCGCTGGAGCAAGGAGTATCTTCATCACCTTCAAGGTCGTAACAAATGGCAAACATCTAAGCCTAATCTTAAGGTTGGAGATCTCATCCTTCTAAAAGACAAGGAAGTTTGTCATAATGAGTGGCCCATGGGTCTTATTACTAAAGTTATGCCCAGTGACGATAACAAGGTCCGGAAGGTAGAAGTCAAGGTAACCAAAGGAGGATCGACGCGAACCTTTACTCGGCCAATTACTGAGTTAGTACTCCTTTTGCCAGGTGAGTGACTTATGCAAGGACTAGCCATGCTGTTGGCACGGCGGGGAGTACATTGCTGCTATCTACAGGTTCTACCTTGAACTTTGGAATTCTTTGAAGACGTCATACGTCGGACTACATGTTCTTCTATCCTGTTGGACTTATGTTTATACTTGCTTGTTGCATGTTTTTCATTACAGGTTCCAGGACATTTAACAGTATTGGACTTATTGAATATATATATAATTGTTTATGGTTATGAAATCTAAAGATTTCAGACAGGGAGTGTTGTGTTACACTACGTGATTTATAATGCTCTGTGTCTTTAAGATTTGTTCCCTCTGTCTATCTGAACTCTTTCTCTCACCGTAGTTCTGTATATTCTCCTCCCCTTCCTCTCTCTGATTCATTGTGCACAGTATACCTCATTGCTGTAACATCTTTACATGTGGCTTACAACTGCAACGTTTTTCTACCTATGGATACCCATCATTAAACGGAACATTCGAGAGGATTAATCGTTTGTCTTTCCATACAGTGAGTTATCCATTGAGTTAAGCTGTCTGAATTGATGCAAGGGATAAATAGATCACCAGGTCATGTAAGCTCTATGTGAAGCTGAAGATAACGTTTATTGCCTTGTAGTTGAGTCAGAACAGACCGTGTGTATGCAAAACATGTTTGAGCCAACATCCGTCGGAAAAAAAACATGGATTTTGTTGTCGGAATGTCCGATTAATGTCCGACCGTGTGTACAGGGCATTATTGTTCTTAGGCTCCAGAGTGTATGTCATGAAGATCCTGCCAATAATCAGCGATCCAGACGCAGGGGGACATGGCCGCGGGTTCCACTGCGCATGCGCGCGCGTTCACGGGTGCTGTCATGCACGGGCACGCGCGTGCGCACTCCCGCTAGTGCCAGGCGGGCTATTTAAACTGGCCTGTCACACTCCATCCCCGCTGTCTGCTCTACAGCGTTCCATGTGCCTTAACCTGATCTGACCTGTGTACTCTGCTATCTGACCCGGCTTCCTGTTAGACCATCCTGCTATCCGCCTGCACCAGACCCTCTTGGCTTGCCTGACCATCCCTCTGTGTTGTCCCTGGTACCTCTGCTGATCGACCGATACCGACCTCTGGCTTGTTTGACCACCCCTCAGTCTGATACCTGTATCCAGCATTCCAGTCTACTACCTGCTGCCTTGTTCCTGGTTCCAGTCCAGCGTTCCAGTCTACTACCTGCTGCCTTGTTCCTGGTTCCAGTCCAGCGTTCCAGTCTACTACCTGCTGCCTTGTTCCTGGTCCCAGTCCAGCGTTCCAGTCTACTACCTGCTGCCTTGCTCCTGGTTCCAGTCCAGCGTTCCAGTCTACTACCTGCTGCCTTGCTCCTGGTTCCAGTCCAGCGTTCCAGTCTACTACCTGCTGCCTTGTTCCTGGTCCCAGTCCAGCGTTCCAGTCTACTACCTGCTGCCTTGCTCCTGGTTCCAGTCCAGCGTTCCAGGCTACTACCTGCTGCCTTGTTCCAGGTTCCAGTCCAGCGTTCCAGGCTACTACCTACTGCTTGTTCCAGGTTCCAGTCCAGCGTTCCAGGCTACTACCTGCTGCTTGTTCCAGGTTCCAGTCCAGCGTTCCAGGCTACTACCTGCTGCCTGTTCCGGGTTCCAGTCCAGCGTTCCAGGCTACTACCTGCTGTTTGTTCCAGGTTCCAGTCCAGCGTTCCAGGCTACTACCTGCTGCTTGTTCCTGGTTCCAGTCCTACTTACTTACCTGCTTACTTACCTGCTTCCTTATCTGCTGTGGCTCCGGGTCCTCCCTGCGATCCAGCGTCCTCTTCAGCTTCTGGACCCAGAGGGTGTCACCACTCCTGCACTTCCGGTGACTGTCGATCCTGCCAGGCACCCATACCACTCCTCACTCCTGGCCTTCTGTCTCCATTCCAGAGGAACAGGAGTGGGAGCTGTAAGGGAGGTCCTTCTCTGCACTTCAGGCTCACAACCTACCAGGTACGTGACAGTGTAGCCACTATTGCTTCATGAAAAGGAGAGTTTCTGGTTTGCTGATGAGCAGGGGGAGAACTTTCTATGTCTGCTATAGTCCCACATTGCTCCTTAAGTTATGTGATTGCATAATGTGGTTGCACAGCATGATTGCAGCCTAGTGGTAGGCACCATGGAGAACCACTGTGAAAGGGTTGGGAAGGGGGAAGATTCAGAACTTGTTTTTATATATATATATATATATATATATATATATATATATATATATATATATATATATATGTATATATATATATATAGTATACACAGTGCTGTGAGAATTTATTTATCCCCTTCCTAATTTTTTTGCATGTTTGTCACACTTAAATGATTCAGATCATCAAACAAATTTTTAAATTACACAAAGATTACCTTAATAAATACAAAATGCAGTTTTTAAATGATGATTTCATTTATATAAGGGAAAAAAGCTGCCCAAACCCGCCTGGCCCTATGTGAAAAAGTAATTGCCCCATCCCCCCTCCCCCCCATTGCTTAGTGATGAATGAACTGTGATTAATCACATTTTTTCGGAAAGCTGAGTTAAGTTTCACTTGTCACACCCAGGCCTGATTACTGTCAGACCGGTTGAATCAAGAAATTACTTAAATAGAAGCTGTCTGACAAAGTGAAGCATGCTAACAGATCACAAAAAGCCACACATCATGCCGCAATCTAAAGATATTTAAGAACAGATGAGAAACAAAATAACTGACATGTATCACTCTGGAATGGGTTACAAAGCCATTTTTAAGGCTTTGGGACTCCAGTGAAACGCAGCGGGAGCCATTATCCACAATTGGAGAAAACTTGGAACAGTCCTGAACCTTCCCAGGAGTGGCCGTTCTACCAAAATTACTCCAAGAGCACAACGGTGACAACTCATCCAGGAGGTCATAAAAGAACCCAGAACAACATCTAAAGAACTGCAGGCCTCACTTGCCTCAGTTAAGATCAGTGTTCATGATTCCCAAAAAGAAAGAGAATGGGGGGGGGGGAATCACATCCATGGGAGAGTTCCAAGGTGAAGGCCACTGCTGACCAAAAATAACACGGCTTGTCTCACATTTGACAAAAAAACATCTTGATTATCCCCAAGACTTTTGGGCAAATATTCTATGAATTGATGAGACAAAAGTTGAACTTTTTGGAATATGTGTGTCCTGTTACATCTGGCGTAAAACTAACACAGCATTTTATAAAAAGAACATCATACCAACAGGCACACATGGTGGTGGTAGGGGGATGTTCTGGGGTTGCTTTGCAGATTCAGGACCTGGATGATTTGGCATAATTGATGGAACCATTAATTCTGTGTTCTACCAGAAAATCCTGAAAGAGAATATCCACCCACCGCTACTGACCTTTAGGCTGGGTTCACACCATTGCAAATTAGATGCAGTTTCCCTGCATCCAATTCGCAATAGCAGGAACTTTTGACCGACTCTCTATGGAGCCGGTTCACATATTCACATATCTCCGCAGTGGGTCCAGTATGTTTTGCACAAAAACGCTGTGTGTCTTTTGGTCCATTTCAGGTCTGAATTCAGCCCAAAATTCGGGCCTGAATTTGGACCTGAAACAGCGAACAAGGATGCACTGGACCCCGATATGTGAACCGAGCCTGAAGCTTAAGCACACTTGGGTTATGCAGCAGGGCAATGATCTGAAACATACCAGCAAGTCCACCTCTGAATGACTAAAAAAAATAAAAATGAATAAAAAACAGAAAGAAGGTTTTGTAGTGGCCTAGTCAACGTACGGACTTAAATTCGATTGAGATGCTGTATCATGACCTCACACAGGCCGTTCATGCTCAAAAACCCTCCAATGTGGCTAAATTAAAACATTTTGGCAAAGAAGATTCCTCTTCTTGATTTGTCAATGACGTAGACAAAGAGCCACCCCTCTGAAAGGCAGTGTTAGTGTCTATTTCTTGTGTAGATGATTGATCTGCTGGACTTTAATCACCTGTGTGTTGTTTTTCCATCTTCGTCAACAATTCTTCAGAATCTTCTTTTTCATATGAGGAATGGGAGGGATTTTGTGTCAGGTCCTTGACCAAGGGATGTGCATATTACTGAGGCTATTGTTTCCTACAAAGCTATCAACCCTTCTAAATTCCTTACCAATAATTGACCAGACGACACATTCCTTTTTGGAGTCGAACGGCCATAGCAGCCTCTTTATTACAACAAAATAGAATACAAAAAATTTACAAGGTAATGCATATAATATTTTTTTTACATAAACATTAAACCAAATACAAATCAGTTTAAACCTGCCCGGTCTAGAGGTCTTTGAAGGGCAATTTTTTCTCAATCAAATAGTTGTATTGGTACACCCCATAAAGGCCCCACGCCGTGTATTACGCAAGCTCAGGGACAACCAGTTACTTCCTTCCAGATACAACCTATTACACACCATTGTTACCATTGTATTGTTAGTAAGGGAAGGGACACCCATACCTCCAGATGGGCCTTACCCCCCTAAACCTCCATTATTTTTCCAGCACCGCCTTCAAAGACCCCATAGACCTCCCGGCACAGCACACGAACGTGACACCTTACGTACGTGCCGCCCTCCAAACTCGGAAAGCCCGCTGAACGCCATCCTGCAAACCCAGCTGCCACAGATCAATTTCGATGGCATTTAGGTGAACACCATCCAGACGTAGAAAACGCCACGTCTCCTCCTCCAACTCCCGATGACATACAGCCAAACCCCCATTACGTACCAAAAACTTGTCTACCGCATTGTTGACCTTGACCCTAGCTCTGTTAATACCTGCAACAGAACGAGCCAAACGCCAAGCAGTCCTGGCCACTATATCAGACCATACAAAAATGTTATCCTGGAAAAAAGACTGTAGTCGCAAAAAATCTAATTTAATGTCCCTGATCAGCTCCCGTGCGCAACGCAAACCAAGGTCATTACCCCCCACATGTAATAGGACCACATCAGGGGGGCGGTCCAATTAAGCGTACCTATGCATTTCAGGCACAACTCTGGACCATAGCATGCCTGGAATCCCAAGCCAATGTACTATGCCCTCATCCCCAGATAAACCCAACAGGTTGCCTCCCTTCCTGACATCAGCCCTCCTGGCACCCCAATACACATAAGAGTGTCCCAGGATTCACACCAGGCAGGCTTCTGAATCTGAAATAAAAGAAAAACAAAGGGGGAGGAATATATCACCCCCAACCAACTCAATGACCCCCAGGAACAAACAACATGGATATGTGAGGAAGTAGGAGAGAGAGGACACAAGTAAACCCCCCCCCCCGATGACTTACAATAAATGAGGGCGGATATACGATCTGAATCGAGCAGACTCCCACGGCCCAATACTTTGCACCACCTTCTCATCCAAACCCCAACAGACCGCCTCAGTAGCTGCTCCAATGCAGAAAGAATGGGAAGAATAATTATCCGCCCGCAACCCCCGCCGCCACCAAACATTTTTTAAACACCGCCTGAAATTGGAAGCGGGACAAAGCAGTCCCATCCTCATGCTTGAAGAACACCCCCAGGCCTTGAGGCCTAATCTGATAGAAATCCCCAACAGCCACAACTGGACATATCGGAGAGACAGGGACCGCCTTCAACTCGACCCGAGCTCCCCTACCCAACTGATCCGTCTTGGATCGCCTCAGAAACACCCCCAAAGTATCACCCCGTACCCACACATCCTGGACTCCCCAGGCCCCTTTCAACCTTCTGTTCCGACTAACCACTGAAAACCAATTGAAGTATGGGTAGCAAATTATTCATCCTCCTGGTTTCTGGCATTATCTGCGGGTCTTCTCGGGGTTCCCAGTTTGGGGTTTCCATTTCTGCTATATGGATTTCTTGGACAGCCTCTTGTCAGGTGTGGAGAGAGGTGAACTCGGTGGGCTTCTTTCGACTGGTGTCTGTAGAAAATCTGCGTACCACTCTGGTAGGTCAATCTGCTCCAAATCCAGTGCACTGCAAAATTCAGGGAGGTCAGCAGTGTGCGCAGAGTGTGTTGGTGACCATTATATGAGACCATCAGGGCAAAGGGGAATCGCCATGAGTATCTGAGATCTCTTTCCCATAATTTCTCCAGCAGGGGGCGCAGAGCGCGTCTATTTTGCAGGGTAATCTGAGATAAGTCTTGAAATAGCATGATCGTTGCTCCATTAAAGACAATTCTCTCATTTCTCCTTGCTTTTTCGCATTATCTCATCTTTCAACACAAAACTTTGTAGGCAGTAGATATTATCCCTTGGTGGGGCGTGTGTCTGGACCTTTCAGTCTAAGGGCTCTATGTGCTCTGATAAATAATCAGAAGGGTTGGAAGCCAGATCCCCAGTCAGGCGACCAAAATTGGGGGCATGTTGGACTATTCCGGTACGATAAACAGGGATAACAATTGAAGTATATGAAGGCAGTGATAAAAATTGAAATTGTTTTTATTGATGCAGAAGACACAACAATGGTAATAAATAGAACATAATAAAAAGTACAAGTATATCACCAGTAGGATCATTGGTATACAGTTACAACACAAAATCTCAGATATCATATTCCCTCGACTAGTTTCGCGGACATAAACCGCTTCGTCAGGAGGGAATCTGGAGATGATTTTGGACTAAACAGTCTGAACCTAACAAATAGAAGATGTACAATGAAATTACCAAAATAGCATAATAGATACAATAGTAATCTAGCATCAACATTCACAAAAGGGTAATGCAAAGTTCTGGGGGGAAGGGGAGCGAGTCTGCTTACCCAGGTCCCAACAGGTCCCAGGCGCACGGCCCCCCCGCCCTAAGATGATCTCCCACGGCGACCTGGGGGAGCTAACAAAATGACGGGGGTAATAAGCATAAAATAAATATTATCAGGGGGTAACGTAACCTAAATTACCACGCAAAAAAAATGTGAAACATAGAGTGATGGGGGTGATACTTAAAAGGTAGTGATGAGGGGAGTGGCTCGTGGGGGATATGAAAATAAAACATGACGAGAACTTCAGTGTACAAGGGTGAAAAGAATTGGGTGTGTGACCAATAGGGTAAGAATGGGTGATGAAAGGCCGAAGGGCATAGTGGTGCATAAGATGTGAAAGTGGGAAGGTAAGAAAAGGAAAGGATACGAAACCAAGGAGGGAAGAGAGGGAGGGGGATGGGGCTGGGGACGGAGGGGAGGGAAGGGGAGGTGAAGGAAAGTAAGGAAGGCCGGGGGGGGGGGGGGGAAAGGGGAGGAGGGGGGGGAGGAAGGGAAAGGGGGGGAGGGGGGGGAAGGGTGATGGAGGGAATGGGGGAGAGGGGGAGGGGTAAAGAAGGAGGGACGGAAGGAAGGGAAGCGGGGGGGGGGGAGGGGAGGGGGGGACAGGACAAGGAAGGATGTGACAGTGAGGACTAGGTGGAACGAGGGGTGCAGGTACCTGATGCTAGTAAGAGCATGGATGGATGTCCAGGGAAGGCGCCCTGCCGAGGCAGATGCCATAGTGGGGTGGGTGGAAAGGTAATCAGGCTGTAAGCGATGGACGAACACAGATCACAGTGTGTTCACCTCAGCCTAGGGCAACTGCAGAGGAAGAAACAGTAGGTTGGATAATAAATGCTAGTGCCCAAGGGTACAGGACTTGAGTAGAAGGTAAGAAGGTACTAACCTCAAACTTGCGCCAGGCTGATTAGGGTATAACGACCTAGGAGTCATAGACCGACCCGTCAAGATAGCAGGACTAGCCTGCCATTTGTAGCTCCCAACCCCGCGACGCTGCGCCGCGCTCCTGTGGGGACCCTGGCGCATAACGTCACGGGGTCAGAGGTTCCACAAGGCGCACGCACGAAGGAATCGCGCGCGCACAGCATGCGCACACCGGCCATCTGGCCACGGGGACGACGTCCCCAACTAAGACCCTGTGCAGGAGGAGGGGGCGGTCCCGTGTCCGAGACCAATCCCTCCACCAGGGACCT